>NC_091747.1:7058643-8303503 GCF_043380555.1 Nothobranchius furzeri
ATCAACAGCCCCTACAACCACAAAAAGGAATGGAGTCATTAGCACTTATGGTTTTTAAATGGCACCCAGAATTATGTTGCACAAAGCACAATTTCACATCGTTCTGGGTTCATTTGTGTGAAAACAAGGTCCAATCAGGCTGAAACGTTACAGGAAGGTAGAATCTATTGAGTTGTAAGTGATCTGAACGTTTCATGATGATAGCACTTTCCTAAGGGGGTCAAACCATGTCCCAAAGGTCACCGGGCCTGGTGTCACTTTAAAGAAGTAGTCCAGTTACACCTTTGTGGGCTTATAACTTGGCTTCTGAATATCCTACAGAGGTCAGGTTTGTTTTAGAGTACTCCAATTAACAGCCCCCATTACCCCAAAAAGGAATGGAGTCATTAGCACTTATGGTTTTTAAATGGCACCCAGAATTATGTTGCACAAAGCACAATTTCACATCATTCTGGGTTCATTTGTGTGAAAACAAGGTCCAATCAGGCTGAAACGTTACAGGAAGGTAGAATCTATTGAGTTGTAAGTGATCTGAACGTTTCATGATGATAGCACTTTCCTAAGGGGGTCAAACCATGTCCTAAAGGTCACCGGATCTGGTGTCACTTTAAAGAAGTAGTCCAGTTACACATTTGTGGGCTTATAACTTGGCTTCTGAATGTCCTAGAGAGATCAGGTTTGTTTTAGTGTACTCCAATCAACAGCCCCTACAACCACAAAAAAGAATGGAGTCATTAGAACTTATGGTTTGTAAATGGCACCCAGAATTATGTTGCACGAAGCACAATTTCACATCATTCTGGGTCCATTTGTGTGAAAACAAGGTCCAATCAGGCTGAAACGTTACAAGAAGGTAGAATCTATTGAGTTGTAAGTGATATGAACGTTTCATGATGATCGCACATTCCTATAGGGGGTCAAACCATGTCCCAAAGGTCAACGGGCCTGGTGTCAATGTAAATAAGTTGTCCAGTTACACATTTGTGGGCTTATAACTTGGCTTCTGAATGTCCCAGAGTGATCAGGTTTGTTTCAGAGTACTACAATCAACAGCCCCTACAACCACAAAAAGGAATGGAGTCATTAGCACTTATGGTTTGTAAATGGCACCCAGATTTATGATGCACAAAGCACAATTTCACATCATTCTGGGTCCATTTGTGTGAAAACAAGGTCCATTCAGGTTGAAACGTTACAAGAAGGTAGAATCTATTGAGTTGTAAGTGATCTGAATGTTTCATGATGATCGCACATTCCTATAGGGGGTCAAACCATGTCCCAAAGGTCACCGGGCCTGGTGTCACTTTAAATAAGTAGTCCAGTTACACCTTTGTGGGCTTATAACTTGGCTTCTGAATGTCCTAGAGAGGTCAGGCTTGTTTTAGTGTACTCCAATAAACAGCCCCTACAGCCACAAAAAGGAATGGAGTCATTAGCACTTATGGTTTGTAAATGGCGCCCAGAATTATGTTGCACGAAGCACAATTTCACATCATTCTGGGTCCATTTGTGTGAAAACAAGGTCCAATCAGGCTGAAACGTTACAAGAAGGTTGAATCTATTGAGTTGTAAGTGATCTGAACGTTTCATGATGATCGCACATTCCTAAGGGGGTCAAACCATGTCCCAAAGGTCACCGGGCCTGGTGTCACTTTAAAGAAGTAGTCCAGTTACACCTTTGTGGGCTTATAACTCTGCTTCTGAATATACTAGAGAGGTCAGGTTTAATTTAGAGTACTCCAATTAACAGCCCCCATTACCCCAAAAAGGAATGGAGTCATTAGCACTTATGGCTTGTAAATGGCACCCAGAATTATGTGGCACGAAGCAAAATTTCACATTATTCCGGGTTCATTTGTGTGAAAACAAGGTCCAATCAGGCTGAAACGTTACAGGAAGGTAGAATCTATTGAGTTGTAAGTGATCTGAACGTTTCATGATGATAGCACTTTCCTAAGGAGGTAAAACCATGTCCCAAAGGTCACCGGATCGGTGTCAATTTAAAAAAGTAGTCCAGTTACACATTTGTGGGCTTATAACTTGGCTTCTGAATGTCCTAGAGAGGTCAGGTTTGTTTTAGTGTACTCCAATCAACAGCCCCTACAACCACAAAAAGGAATGGAGTCATTAGCACTTATGGTTTTTAAATGGCACCCAGAATTATGTTGCACGAAGCACAATTTCACATCATTCTGGGTTCATTTGTGTGAAAACAAGGTCCAATCAGGCTGAAACGTTACAGGAAGGTAGAATCTATTGAGTTGTAAGTGATCTGAACGTTTCATGATGATAGCACATTCCAAAGGGGGTCAAACCATGTCCCAAAGGTCACCGGGCCTGGTGCCACTTTAAAGAAGTAGTCCAGTTACACCTTTGTGGGCTTATAACTTGGCTTCTGAATGTCCTAGAGAGGTCAGGCTTGTTTTAGTGTACTTCAATAAACAGCCCCTACAACCACAAAAAGGAATGGAGTCATTAGCACTTATGGTTTTTAAATGGCACCCAGAATTATGTTGCACAAAGCACAATTTCACATCATTCTGGGTTCATTTGTGTGAAAACAAGGTCCAATCAGGCTGAAACGTTACAGGAAGGTAGAATCTATTGAGTTGTAAGTGATCTGAACGTTTCATGATGATAGCACTTTCCTAAGGGGGTCAAACCATGTCCTAAAGGTCACCGGATCTGGTGTCACTTTAAAGAAGTAGTCCAGTTACACATTTGTGGGCTTATAACTTGGCTTCTTAATATCCTAGAGAGGTCAGGTTTGTTTTAGAGTACTCCAATTAACAGCCCATATTACCTCAAAAAGGAATTGAGTCATTAGCACTTATGGTTTTTAAATGGCACCCAGAATTATGTTGCACGAAGCACAATTTCACATCATTCTGGGTCCATTTGTGTGAAAACAAGGTCCAATCAGGCTGAAACGTTACAAGAAGGTAGAATCTATTGAGTTGTAAGTGATCTGAACGTTTCATGATGATCGCACATTCCTAAGTGGGTCAAACCATGTCCCAAAAGTCACCGGATCTGGTGTCACTTTAAAGAAGTAGTCCAGTTACACATTTGTGGGCTTATAACTTGGTTTCTGAATGTCCTAGAGAGGTCAGGCTTGTTTTAGTGTACTTCAATAAACAGCCCCTACAACCACAAAAAGGAATGGAGTCATTAGCACTTATGGTTTTTAAATGGCACCCAGAATTATGTTGCACGAAGCACAATTTCACATCATTCTGGGTTCATTTGTGTGAAAACAAGGTCCAATCAGACTGAAACGTTACAGGAAGGTAGAATCTATTGAGTTGTAAGTGATCTGAACGTTTCATGATGATAGCACTTTCCTAAGGGGGTCAAACCATGTCCCAGAGGTCACGGGATCTGGTGTCAATTTAAAGAAGTAGTCCAGTTACAAATTTGTGGGCTTATAACTTGGCTTCTGAATTTCCTAGAGAGATCAGGTTTGTTTTAGTGTACTCCAATCAACAGCCCCTACAACCACAAAAAGGAATGGAGTCATTAGCACTTATGGTTTTTAAATGGCACCCAGAATTATGTTGCACGAAGCACAATTTCATATCATTCTGGGTCCATTTGTGTGAAAACAAGGTCCATTCAGGCTGAAACGTTACAAGACGGTAGAATCTATTGAGTTGTAAGTGATCTGAACGTTTCATGATGATAGCACTTTCCTAAGGGGGTCAAACCATGTCCCAGAGGTCACCGGATCTGTTGTCAATTTAAAGAAGTAGTCCAGTTACACGTTTGTGGGCTTATAACCTGGCTTCTGAATATCCTAGAGAGGTCAGGTTTTTTTAGAGTACTCCAATCAACAGCCCCTACAACCACAAAAAGGAATGGAGTCATTATGGTTTGTAAATGGCACCCAGAATTATGTTGCACGAAGCACAATTTCAAATATTTCTGGGTTCATTTGTGTGAAAACAAGGTCCAATCAGGCTGAAACATTACAGGAAGGTAGAATCTATTGAGTTGTAAGTGATCTGAACGTTTCATTATGATAGCACTTTCCTAAGGGGGTCAAACCATGTCCCAAAGGTCACCGGATCTGGTGTCAATTTAAAGAAGTACTCCAGTTACACATTTCTGGGCTTATAACTTGGCTTCTGAATGTCCTAGAGAGATCAGGTTTGTTTTAGTGTACTCCAATCAACAGCCCCTACAACCACAAAAAGGAATGGAGTCATTAGCACTTATGGTTTGTAAATGGCACCCAGAATTATGTTGCACGAAGCACAATTTCACATCATTCTGGGTCCATTTGTGTGAAAACAAGGTCCAATCAGGCTGAAACGTTACAAGAAGGTAGAATCTATTGAGTTGTAAGTGATCTGAACGTTTCATGATGATCGCACATTCCTATAGGGGGTTAAACCATGTCCCAAAGGTCACCGGGCCTGGTGTCACTTTAAAGAAGTAGTCCAGTTACACCTTTGTGGGGTTATAACTTGGCTTCTGAATGTCCTAGAGAGATCAGGTTTGTTTTAGTGTACTCCAATCAACAGCCCCTACAACCACAAAAAGGAATGGAGTCATTAGCACTTATGGTTTGTAAATGGCACCCAGAATTATGTTGCACGAAGCACAATTTCACATCATTCTGGGTTCATTTGTGTGAAAACAAGGTCCAATCAGGCTGAAACGTTACAGGAAGGTAGAATCTATTGAGTTGTAAGTGATCTGAACGTTTCATGATGATAGCACTTTCCTAAGGGGGTCAAACCATGTCCCAAAGGTCACCGGATCGGTGTCAATTTAAAGAAGTAGTCCAGTTACACATTTGTGGGCTTATAACTTGGCTTCTGAATGTCCTAGAGTGATCAGGTTTGTTTCAGAGTACTCCAATCAACAGCCCCTACAACCACAAAAAGGAATGGAGTCATTAGCACTTATGGTTTGTAAATGGCACCCAGAATTATGTTGCACGAAGCACAATTTCACATCATTCTGGGTCCATTTGTGTGAAAAAGAGGTCCATTCAGGCTGAAACGTTACAAGAAAGTAGAATCTATTGAGTTGTAAGTGATCTGAACGTTTCATGATGATCGCACATTCCTATAGGGGGTCAAACCATGTCCCAAAGGTCACCGGGCCTGGTGTCACTTTAAAGAAGTAGTCCAGTTACACATTTGTGGGCTTATAACTTGGCTTCTGAATGTCCTAGAGAGGTCAGGCTTGTTTTAGTGTACTCCAATCAACAGCCCCTACAGCCACAAAAAGGAATGGAGTCATTAGCACTTATGGTTTTTAAATGGCACCCAGAATTATGTTGCACGAAGAACAATTTCACATCATTCTGGGTCCATTTGTGTGAAAACAAGGTCCAATCAGGCTGAAACGTTACAGGAAGGTAGAATCTATTGAGTTGTAAGTGATCTGAACGTTTCATGATGATAGCACTTTCCTAAGGGGGTCAAACCATGTCCCAGAGGTCACCGGATCTGGGGTCAATTTAAAGAAGTAGTCCAGTTACACATTTGTGGGCTTATAACTTGGCTTCTGAATATCCTACAGAGGTCAGGTTTGTTTTAGAGTACTCCAATTAACAGCCCCCATTACCCCAAAAAGGAATGGAGTCATTAGCACTTATGGTTTTTAAATGGCACCCAGAATTATGTTGCACAAAGCACAATTTCACATCATTCTGGGTTCATTTGTGTGAAAACAAGGTCCAATCAGGCTGAAACGTTACAGGAAGGTAGAATGTATTGAGTTGTAAGTGATCTGAACGTTTCATGATGATAGCACTTTCCTAAGGGGGTCAAACCATGTCCTAAAGGTCACCGGATCTGGTGTCACTTTAAAGAAGTAGTCCAGTTACACATTTGTGGGCTTATAACTTGGCTTCTGAATATCCTAGAGAGGTCAGGTTTGTTTTAGAGTACTCCAATTAACAGCCCATATTACCTCAAAAAGGAATGGAGTCATTAGCACTTATGGTTTTTAAATGGCACCCAGAATTATGTTGCACGAAGCACAATTTCACATCATTCTGGGTCCATTTGTGTGAAAACAAGGTCCAATCAGGCTGAAACGTTACAAGAAGGTAGAATCTATTGAGTTGTAAGTGATCTGAACGTTTCATGATGATCGCACATTCCTAAGTGGGTCAAACCATGTCCCAAAAGTCACCGGATCTGGTGTCACTTTAAAGAAGTAGTCCAGTTACACATTTGTGGGCTTATAACTTGGCTTCTGAATTTCCTAGAGAGGTCAGGCTTGTTTTAGTGTACTTCAATAAACAGCCCCTACAACCACAAAAAGGAATGGAGTCATTAGCACTTATGGTTTTTAAATGGCACCCAGAATTATGTTGCACGAAGCACAATTTCACATCATTCTGGGTTCATTTGTGTGAAAACAAGGTCCAATCAGACTGAAACGTTACAGGAAGGTAGAATCTATTGAGTTGTAAGTGATCTGAACGTTTCATGATGATAGCACTTTCCTAAGGGGGTCAAACCATGTCCCAGAGGTCACCGGATCTGGTGTCAATTTAAAGAAGTAGTCCAGTTACACATTTGTGGGCTTATAACTTGGCTTCTGAATTTCCTAGAGAGATCAGGTTTGTTTTAGTGTACTCCAATCAACAGCCCCTACAACCACAAAAAGGAATGGAGTCATTATGGTTTGTAAATGGCACCCAGAATTATGTTGCACGAAGCACAATTTCAAATATTTCTGGGTTCATTTGTGTGAAAACAAGGTCCAATCAGGCTGAAACATTACAGGAAGGTAGAATCTATTGAGTTGTAAGTGATCTGAACGTTTCATTATGATAGCACTTTCCTAAGGGGGTCAAACCATGTCCCAAAGGTCACCGGATCTGGTGTCAATTTAAAGAAGTAGTCCAGTTACACATTTGTGGGCTTATAACTTGGCTTCTGAATGTCCTAGAGAGATCAGGTTTGTTTTAGTGTACTCCAATCAACAGCCCCTACAACCACAAAAAGGAATGGAGTCATTAGCACTTATGGTTTGTAAATGGCACCCAGAATTATGTTGCACGAAGCACAATTTCACATCATTCTGGGTCCATTTGTGTGAAAACAAGGTCCAATCAGGCTGAAACGTTACAAGAAGGTAGAATCTATTGAGTTGTAAGTGATCTGAACGTTTCATGATGATCGCACATTCCTATAGGGGGTCAAACCATGTCCCAAAGGTCACCGGGCCTGGTGTCACTTTAAAGAAGTAGTCCAGTTACACCTTTGTGGGCTTATAACTTGGCTTCTGAATGTCCTAGAGAGGTCAGGTTTGTTTTATTGTACTCCAATCAACAGCCCCTACAACCACAAAAAGGAATGGAGTCATTAGCACTTATGGTTTGTAAATGGCACCCAGAATTATGTTGCACGAAGCACAATTTCACATCATTCTGGGTTCATTTGTGTGAAAACAAGGTCCAATCAGGCTGAAACGTTACAGGAAGGTAGAATCTATTGAGTTGTAAGTGATCTGAACGTTTCATGATGATAGCACTTTCCTAAGGGGGTCAAACCATGTCCCAAAGGTCACCGGATCGGTGTCAATTTAAAGAAGTAGTCCAGTTACACATTTGTGGGCTTATAACTTGGCTTCTGAATGTCCTAGAGTGATCAGGTTTGTTTCAGAGTACTACAATCAACAGCCCCTACAACCACAAAAAGGAATGGAGTCATTAGCACTTATGGTTTGTAAATGGCACCCAGAATTATGTTGCACGAAGCACAATTTCACATCATTCTGGGTCCATTTGTGTGAAAACAAGGTCCATTCAGGCTGAAACGTTACAAGAAAGTAGAATCTATTGAGTTGTAAGTGATCTGAACGTTTCATGATGATCGCACATTCCTATAGGGGGTCAAACCATGTCCCAAAGGTCACCGGGCCTGGTGTCACTTTAAAGAAGTAGTCCAGTTACACATTTGTGGGCTTATAACTTGGCTTCTGAATGTCCTAGAGAGGTCAGGCTTGTTTTAGTGTACTCCAATCAACAGCCCCTACAGCCACAAAAAGGAATGGAGTCATTAGCACTTATGGTTTTTAAATGGCACCAGGAATTATGTTGCACGAAGCACAATTTCACATCATTCTGGGTCCATTTGTGTGAAAACAAGGTCCAATCAGGCTGAAACGTTACAGGAAGGTAGAATCTTTGAGTTGTAGGTGATCTGAACGTTTCATGATGATAGCACTTTCCTAAGGGGGTCAAACCATGTCCCAGAGGTCACCGGATCTGTTGTCAATTTAAAGAAGTAGTCCAGTTACACATTTGTGGGCTTATACCTTGGCTTCTGAATGTCCTAGAGAGATCAGGATTGTTTTAGTGTACTCCAATCAACAGCCCCTACAACCAGAAAAAGGAATGGAGTCATTATGGTTTGTAAATGGCACCCAGAATTATGTTGCATGAAGCACAATTTCACATCATTCTGGGTCCATTTGTGTGAAAACAAGGTCCAATCAAGCTGAAACGTTACAAGAAGGTAGAATCTATTGAGTTGTAAGTGATCTGAACGTTTCATGATGATCGCACATTCCTAAGGGGGTCAAACCATGTCCCAAAGGTCACCGGGCCTGGTGTCACTTTAAAGAAGTAGTCCAGTTACACCTTTGTGGGCTTATAACTTGGCTTGTGAATATCCTAGAGAGGTCAGGTTTAATTTAGAGTACTCCAATTAACAGCCCCCATTACCCCAAAAAGGAATGGAGTCATTAGAACTTATGGTTTTTAAATGGCACCCAGAATTATGTTGCACGAAGCACAATTTCACATCATTCTGGGTTCATTTGTGTGAAAACAAGGTCCAATAAGGCTGAAACGTTACAGGAAGGTAGAATCTATTGAGTTGTAAGTGATCTGAACGTTTCATGATGATAGCACTTTCCTATAGGGGGTCAAACCATGTCCCAAAGGTCACTGGATCGGTGTCAATTTAAAGAAGTAGTCCAGTTACACATTTGTGGGCATATAACTTGGCTTCTGAATGTCCTAGAGAGATCAGGGTTGTTTTAGTGTACTCCAATCAACAGCCCCTACAACCACAAAAAGGAATGGAGTCATTAGCACTTATGGTTTGTAAATGGCACCCAGAATTATGTGGCACGAAGCACAATTTCACATCATTCTGGGTCCATTTGTGTGAAAACAAGGTCCAATCAGGCTGAAACTTTACAAGAAGGTATAATCTATTGAGTTGTAAGTGATCTGAACGTTTCATGATGATCGCACATTCCTACAGGTGGTCAAACCATGTCCCAAAGGTCACCGGGCCTGGTGTCACTTTAAAGAAGTAGTCCAGTTACACCTTTGTGGGCTTATAACTTGGCTTCTGAATATCCTAAAGAGGTCAGGTTTGTTTTAGAGTACTCCAATTAACAGCCCCCATTACCCCAAAAAGGAATGGAGTCATTAGCACTTATGGTTTTTAAATGGCACCCAGAATTATGTTGCACAAAGCACAATTTCACATCATTCTGGGTTCATTTGTGTGAAAACAAGGTCCAATCAGGCTGAAACGTTACAGGAAGGTAGAATCTATTGAGTTGTAAGTGATCTGAACGTTTCATGATGATAGCACTTTCCTAAGGGGGTCAAACCATGTCCTAAAGGTCACCGGATCTGGTGTCACTTTAAAGAAGTAGTCCAGTTACACATTTGTGGGCTTATAACTTGGCTTCTTAATATCCTAGAGAGGTCAGGTTTGTTTTAGAGTACTCCAATTAACAGCCCATATTACCTCAAAAAGGAATTGAGTCATTAGCACTTATGGTTTTTAAATGGCACCCAGAATTATGTTGCACGAAGCACAATTTCACATCATTCTGGGTCCATTTGTGTGAAAACAAGGTCCAATCAGGCTGAAACGTTACAAGAAGGTAGAATCTATTGAGTTGTAAGTGATCTGAACGTTTCATGATGATCGCACATTCCTAAGTGGGTCAAACCATGTCCCAAAAGTCACCGGATCTGGTGTCACTTTAAAGAAGTAGTCCAGTTACACATTTGTGGGCTTATAACTTGGTTTCTGAATGTCCTAGAGAGGTCAGGCTTGTTTTAGTGTACTTCAATAAACAGCCCCTACAACCACAAAAAGGAATGGAGTCATTAGCACTTATGGTTTTTAAATGGCACCCAGAATTATGTTGCACGAAGCACAATTTCACATCATTCTGGGTTCATTTGTGTGAAAACAAGGTCCAATCAGACTGAAACGTTACAGGAAGGTAGAATCTATTGAGTTGTAAGTGATCTGAACGTTTCATGATGATAGCACTTTCCTAAGGGGGTCAAACCATGTCCCAGAGGTCACGGGATCTGGTGTCAATTTAAAGAAGTAGTCCAGTTACAAATTTGTGGGCTTATAACTTGGCTTCTGAATTTCCTAGAGAGATCAGGTTTGTTTTAGTGTACTCCAATCAACAGCCCCTACAACCACAAAAAGGAATGGAGTCATTAGCACTTATGGTTTTTAAATGGCACCCAGAATTATGTTGCACGAAGCACAATTTCATATCATTCTGGGTCCATTTGTGTGAAAACAAGGTCCATTCAGGCTGAAACGTTACAAGACGGTAGAATCTATTGAGTTGTAAGTGATCTGAACGTTTCATGATGATAGCACTTTCCTAAGGGGGTCAAACCATGTCCCAGAGGTCACCGGATCTGTTGTCAATTTAAAGAAGTAGTCCAGTTACACGTTTGTGGGCTTATAACCTGGCTTCTGAATATCCTAGAGAGGTCAGGTTTTTTTAGAGTACTCCAATCAACAGCCCCTACAACCACAAAAAGGAATGGAGTCATTATGGTTTGTAAATGGCACCCAGAATTATGTTGCACGAAGCACAATTTCAAATATTTCTGGGTTCATTTGTGTGAAAACAAGGTCCAATCAGGCTGAAACATTACAGGAAGGTAGAATCTATTGAGTTGTAAGTGATCTGAACGTTTCATTATGATAGCACTTTCCTAAGGGGGTCAAACCATGTCCCAAAGGTCACCGGATCTGGTGTCAATTTAAAGAAGTACTCCAGTTACACATTTCTGGGCTTATAACTTGGCTTCTGAATGTCCTAGAGAGATCAGGTTTGTTTTAGTGTACTCCAATCAACAGCCCCTACAACCACAAAAAGGAATGGAGTCATTAGCACTTATGGTTTGTAAATGGCACCCAGAATTATGTTGCACGAAGCACAATTTCACATCATTCTGGGTCCATTTGTGTGAAAACAAGGTCCAATCAGGCTGAAACGTTACAAGAAGGTAGAATCTATTGAGTTGTAAGTGATCTGAACGTTTCATGATGATCGCACATTCCTATAGGGGGTTAAACCATGTCCCAAAGGTCACCGGGCCTGGTGTCACTTTAAAGAAGTAGTCCAGTTACACCTTTGTGGGGTTATAACTTGGCTTCTGAATGTCCTAGAGAGATCAGGTTTGTTTTAGTGTACTCCAATCAACAGCCCCTACAACCACAAAAAGGAATGGAGTCATTAGCACTTATGGTTTGTAAATGGCACCCAGAATTATGTTGCACGAAGCACAATTTCACATCATTCTGGGTTCATTTGTGTGAAAACAAGGTCCAATCAGGCTGAAACGTTACAGGAAGGTAGAATCTATTGAGTTGTAAGTGATCTGAACGTTTCATGATGATAGCACTTTCCTAAGGGGGTCAAACCATGTCCCAAAGGTCACCGGATCGGTGTCAATTTAAAGAAGTAGTCCAGTTACACATTTGTGGGCTTATAACTTGGCTTCTGAATGTCCTAGAGTGATCAGGTTTGTTTCAGAGTACTCCAATCAACAGCCCCTACAACCACAAAAAGGAATGGAGTCATTAGCACTTATGGTTTGTAAATGGCACCCAGAATTATGTTGCACGAAGCACAATTTCACATCATTCTGGGTCCATTTGTGTGAAAAAGAGGTCCATTCAGGCTGAAACGTTACAAGAAAGTAGAATCTATTGAGTTGTAAGTGATCTGAACGTTTCATGATGATCGCACATTCCTATAGGGGGTCAAACCATGTCCCAAAGGTCACCGGGCCTGGTGTCACTTTAAAGAAGTAGTCCAGTTACACATTTGTGGGCTTATAACTTGGCTTCTGAATGTCCTAGAGAGGTCAGGCTTGTTTTAGTGTACTCCAATCAACAGCCCCTACAGCCACAAAAAGGAATGGAGTCATTAGCACTTATGGTTTTTAAATGGCACCCAGAATTATGTTGCACGAAGAACAATTTCACATCATTCTGGGTCCATTTGTGTGAAAACAAGGTCCAATCAGGCTGAAACGTTACAGGAAGGTAGAATCTATTGAGTTGTAAGTGATCTGAACGTTTCATGATGATAGCACTTTCCTAAGGGGGTCAAACCATGTCCCAGAGGTCACCGGATCTGGGGTCAATTTAAAGAAGTAGTCCAGTTACACATTTGTGGGCTTATAACTTGGCTTCTGAATATCCTACAGAGGTCAGGTTTGTTTTAGAGTACTCCAATTAACAGCCCCCATTACCCCAAAAAGGAATGGAGTCATTAGCACTTATGGTTTTTAAATGGCACCCAGAATTATGTTGCACAAAGCACAATTTCACATCATTCTGGGTTCATTTGTGTGAAAACAAGGTCCAATCAGGCTGAAACGTTACAGGAAGGTAGAATGTATTGAGTTGTAAGTGATCTGAACGTTTCATGATGATAGCACTTTCCTAAGGGGGTCAAACCATGTCCTAAAGGTCACCGGATCTGGTGTCACTTTAAAGAAGTAGTCCAGTTACACATTTGTGGGCTTATAACTTGGCTTCTGAATATCCTAGAGAGGTCAGGTTTGTTTTAGAGTACTCCAATTAACAGCCCATATTACCTCAAAAAGGAATGGAGTCATTAGCACTTATGGTTTTTAAATGGCACCCAGAATTATGTTGCACGAAGCACAATTTCACATCATTCTGGGTCCATTTGTGTGAAAACAAGGTCCAATCAGGCTGAAACGTTACAAGAAGGTAGAATCTATTGAGTTGTAAGTGATCTGAACGTTTCATGATGATCGCACATTCCTAAGTGGGTCAAACCATGTCCCAAAAGTCACCGGATCTGGTGTCACTTTAAAGAAGTAGTCCAGTTACACATTTGTGGGCTTATAACTTGGCTTCTGAATTTCCTAGAGAGGTCAGGCTTGTTTTAGTGTACTTCAATAAACAGCCCCTACAACCACAAAAAGGAATGGAGTCATTAGCACTTATGGTTTTTAAATGGCACCCAGAATTATGTTGCACGAAGCACAATTTCACATCATTCTGGGTTCATTTGTGTGAAAACAAGGTCCAATCAGACTGAAACGTTACAGGAAGGTAGAATCTATTGAGTTGTAAGTGATCTGAACGTTTCATGATGATAGCACTTTCCTAAGGGGGTCAAACCATGTCCCAGAGGTCACCGGATCTGGTGTCAATTTAAAGAAGTAGTCCAGTTACACATTTGTGGGCTTATAACTTGGCTTCTGAATTTCCTAGAGAGATCAGGTTTGTTTTAGTGTACTCCAATCAACAGCCCCTACAACCACAAAAAGGAATGGAGTCATTATGGTTTGTAAATGGCACCCAGAATTATGTTGCACGAAGCACAATTTCAAATATTTCTGGGTTCATTTGTGTGAAAACAAGGTCCAATCAGGCTGAAACATTACAGGAAGGTAGAATCTATTGAGTTGTAAGTGATCTGAACGTTTCATTATGATAGCACTTTCCTAAGGGGGTCAAACCATGTCCCAAAGGTCACCGGATCTGGTGTCAATTTAAAGAAGTAGTCCAGTTACACATTTGTGGGCTTATAACTTGGCTTCTGAATGTCCTAGAGAGATCAGGTTTGTTTTAGTGTACTCCAATCAACAGCCCCTACAACCACAAAAAGGAATGGAGTCATTAGCACTTATGGTTTGTAAATGGCACCCAGAATTATGTTGCACGAAGCACAATTTCACATCATTCTGGGTCCATTTGTGTGAAAACAAGGTCCAATCAGGCTGAAACGTTACAAGAAGGTAGAATCTATTGAGTTGTAAGTGATCTGAACGTTTCATGATGATCGCACATTCCTATAGGGGGTCAAACCATGTCCCAAAGGTCACCGGGCCTGGTGTCACTTTAAAGAAGTAGTCCAGTTACACCTTTGTGGGCTTATAACTTGGCTTCTGAATGTCCTAGAGAGGTCAGGTTTGTTTTATTGTACTCCAATCAACAGCCCCTACAACCACAAAAAGGAATGGAGTCATTAGCACTTATGGTTTGTAAATGGCACCCAGAATTATGTTGCACGAAGCACAATTTCACATCATTCTGGGTTCATTTGTGTGAAAACAAGGTCCAATCAGGCTGAAACGTTACAGGAAGGTAGAATCTATTGAGTTGTAAGTGATCTGAACGTTTCATGATGATAGCACTTTCCTAAGGGGGTCAAACCATGTCCCAAAGGTCACCGGATCGGTGTCAATTTAAAGAAGTAGTCCAGTTACACATTTGTGGGCTTATAACTTGGCTTCTGAATGTCCTAGAGTGATCAGGTTTGTTTCAGAGTACTACAATCAACAGCCCCTACAACCACAAAAAGGAATGGAGTCATTAGCACTTATGGTTTGTAAATGGCACCCAGAATTATGTTGCACGAAGCACAATTTCACATCATTCTGGGTCCATTTGTGTGAAAACAAGGTCCATTCAGGCTGAAACGTTACAAGAAAGTAGAATCTATTGAGTTGTAAGTGATCTGAACGTTTCATGATGATCGCACATTCCTATAGGGGGTCAAACCATGTCCCAAAGGTCACCGGGCCTGGTGTCACTTTAAAGAAGTAGTCCAGTTACACATTTGTGGGCTTATAACTTGGCTTCTGAATGTCCTAGAGAGGTCAGGCTTGTTTTAGTGTACTCCAATCAACAGCCCCTACAGCCACAAAAAGGAATGGAGTCATTAGCACTTATGGTTTTTAAATGGCACCAGGAATTATGTTGCACGAAGCACAATTTCACATCATTCTGGGTCCATTTGTGTGAAAACAAGGTCCAATCAGGCTGAAACGTTACAGGAAGGTAGAATCTTTGAGTTGTAGGTGATCTGAACGTTTCATGATGATAGCACTTTCCTAAGGGGGTCAAACCATGTCCCAGAGGTCACCGGATCTGTTGTCAATTTAAAGAAGTAGTCCAGTTACACATTTGTGGGCTTATACCTTGGCTTCTGAATGTCCTAGAGAGATCAGGATTGTTTTAGTGTACTCCAATCAACAGCCCCTACAACCAGAAAAAGGAATGGAGTCATTATGGTTTGTAAATGGCACCCAGAATTATGTTGCATGAAGCACAATTTCACATCATTCTGGGTCCATTTGTGTGAAAACAAGGTCCAATCAAGCTGAAACGTTACAAGAAGGTAGAATCTATTGAGTTGTAAGTGATCTGAACGTTTCATGATGATCGCACATTCCTAAGGGGGTCAAACCATGTCCCAAAGGTCACCGGGCCTGGTGTCACTTTAAAGAAGTAGTCCAGTTACACCTTTGTGGGCTTATAACTTGGCTTGTGAATATCCTAGAGAGGTCAGGTTTAATTTAGAGTACTCCAATTAACAGCCCCCATTACCCCAAAAAGGAATGGAGTCATTAGAACTTATGGTTTTTAAATGGCACCCAGAATTATGTTGCACGAAGCACAATTTCACATCATTCTGGGTTCATTTGTGTGAAAACAAGGTCCAATAAGGCTGAAACGTTACAGGAAGGTAGAATCTATTGAGTTGTAAGTGATCTGAACGTTTCATGATGATAGCACTTTCCTATAGGGGGTCAAACCATGTCCCAAAGGTCACTGGATCGGTGTCAATTTAAAGAAGTAGTCCAGTTACACATTTGTGGGCATATAACTTGGCTTCTGAATGTCCTAGAGAGATCAGGGTTGTTTTAGTGTACTCCAATCAACAGCCCCTACAACCACAAAAAGGAATGGAGTCATTAGCACTTATGGTTTGTAAATGGCACCCAGAATTATGTGGCACGAAGCACAATTTCACATCATTCTGGGTCCATTTGTGTGAAAACAAGGTCCAATCAGGCTGAAACTTTACAAGAAGGTATAATCTATTGAGTTGTAAGTGATCTGAACGTTTCATGATGATCGCACATTCCTACAGGTGGTCAAACCATGTCCCAAAGGTCACCGGGCCTGGTGTCACTTTAAAGAAGTAGTCCAGTTACACCTTTGTGGGCTTATAACTTGGCTTCTGAATATCCTAAAGAGGTCAGGTTTGTTTTAGAGTACTCCAATTAACAGCCCCCATTACCCCAAAAAGGAATGGAGTCATTAGCACTTATGGTTTTTAAATGGCACCCAGAATTATGTTGCACAAAGCACAATTTCACATCATTCTGGGTTCATTTGTGTGAAAACAAGGTCCAATCAGGCTGAAACGTTACAGGAAGGTAGAATCTATTGAGTTGTAAGTGATCTGAACGTTTCATGATGATAGCACTTTCCTAAGGGGGTCAAACCATGTCCTAAAGGTCACCGGATCTGGTGTCACTTTAAAGAAGTAGTCCAGTTACACATTTGTGGGCTTATAACTTGGCTTCTTAATATCCTAGAGAGGTCAGGTTTGTTTTAGAGTACTCCAATTAACAGCCCATATTACCTCAAAAAGGAATTGAGTCATTAGCACTTATGGTTTTTAAATGGCACCCAGAATTATGTTGCACGAAGCACAATTTCACATCATTCTGGGTCCATTTGTGTGAAAACAAGGTCCAATCAGGCTGAAACGTTACAAGAAGGTAGAATCTATTGAGTTGTAAGTGATCTGAACGTTTCATGATGATCGCACATTCCTAAGTGGGTCAAACCATGTCCCAAAAGTCACCGGATCTGGTGTCACTTTAAAGAAGTAGTCCAGTTACACATTTGTGGGCTTATAACTTGGTTTCTGAATGTCCTAGAGAGGTCAGGCTTGTTTTAGTGTACTTCAATAAACAGCCCCTACAACCACAAAAAGGAATGGAGTCATTAGCACTTATGGTTTTTAAATGGCACCCAGAATTATGTTGCACGAAGCACAATTTCACATCATTCTGGGTTCATTTGTGTGAAAACAAGGTCCAATCAGACTGAAACGTTACAGGAAGGTAGAATCTATTGAGTTGTAAGTGATCTGAACGTTTCATGATGATAGCACTTTCCTAAGGGGGTCAAACCATGTCCCAGAGGTCACCGGATCTGGTATCAATTTAAAGAAGTAGTCCAGTTACACATTTGTGGGCTTATAACTTGGCTTCTGAATTTCCTAGAGAGATCAGGTTTGTTTTAGTGTACTCCAATCAACAGCCCCTACAACCACAAAAAGGAATGGAGTCATTAGCACTTATGGTTTTTAAATGGCACCCAGAATTATGTTGCACGAAGCACAATTTCATATCATTCTGGGTCCATTTGTGTGAAAACAAGGTCCATTCAGGCTGAAACGTTACAAGAAGGTAGAATCTATTGAGTTGTAAGTGATCTGAACGTTTCATGATGATAGCACTTTCCTAAGGGGGTCAAACCATGTCCCAGAGGTCACCGGATCTGTTGTCAATTTAAAGAAGTAGTCCAGTTACACGTTTGTGGGCTTATAACCTGGCTTCTGAATATCCTAAAGAGGTCAGGTTTTTTTAGAGTACTCCAATCAACAGCCCCTACAACCACAAAAAGGAATGGAGTCATTATGGTTTGTAAATGGCACCCAGAATTATGTTGCACGAAGCACAATTTCAAATATTTCTGGGTTCATTTGTGTGAAAACAAGGTCCAATCAGGCTGAAACATTACAGGAAGGTAGAATCTATTGAGTTGTAAGTGATCTGAACGTTTCATTATGATAGCACTTTCCTAAGGGGGTCAAACCATGTCCCAAAGGTCACCGGATCTGGTGTCAATTTAAAGAAGTACTCCAGTTACACATTTCTGGGCTTATAACTTGGCTTCTGAATGTCCTAGAGAGATCAGGTTTGTTTTAGTGTACTCCAATCAACAGCCCCTACAACCACAAAAAGGAATGGAGTCATTAGCACTTATGGTTTGTAAATGGCACCCAGAATTATGTTGCACGAAGCACAATTTCACATCATTCTGGGTCCATTTGTGTGAAAACAAGGTCCAATCAGGCTGAAACGTTACAAGAAGGTAGAATCTATTGAGTTGTAAGTGATCTGAACGTTTCATGATGATCGCACATTCCTATAGGGGGTTAAACCATGTCCCAAAGGTCACCGGGCCTGGTGTCACTTTAAAGAAGTAGTCCAGTTACACCTTTGTGGGGTTATAACTTGGCTTCTGAATGTCCTAGAGAGATCAGGTTTGTTTTAGTGTACTCCAATCAACAGCCCCTACAACCACAAAAAGGAATGGAGTCATTAGCACTTATGGTTTGTAAATGGCACCCAGAATTATGTTGCACGAAGCACAATTTCACATCATTCTGGGTTCATTTGTGTGAAAACAAGGTCCAATCAGGCTGAAACGTTACAGGAAGGTAGAATCTATTGAGTTGTAAGTGATCTGAACGTTTCATGATGATAGCACTTTCCTAAGGGGGTCAAACCATGTCCCAAAGGTCACCGGATCGGTGTCAATTTAAAGAAGTAGTCCAGTTACACATTTGTGGGCTTATAACTTGGCTTCTGAATGTCCTAGAGTGATCAGGTTTGTTTCAGAGTACTCCAATCAACAGCCCCTACAACCACAAAAAGGAATGGAGTCATTAGCACTTATGGTTTGTAAATGGCACCCAGAATTATGTTGCACGAAGCACAATTTCACATCATTCTGGGTCCATTTGTGTGAAAAAGAGGTCCATTCAGGCTGAAACGTTACAAGAAAGTAGAATCTATTGAGTTGTAAGTGATCTGAACGTTTCATGATGA
The DNA here is from genome assembly GCF_043380555.1 of Nothobranchius furzeri. NCBI lineage: Eukaryota > Metazoa > Chordata > Actinopteri > Cyprinodontiformes > Nothobranchiidae > Nothobranchius > Nothobranchius furzeri. Next base: position 7,077,590 of record NC_091747.1, read on the forward strand.
TCGCACATTCCTATAGGGGGTCAAACCATGTCCAAAAGGTCACCGGGCCTGGTGTCACTTTAAAGAAGTAGTCCAGTTACACATTTGTGGGCTTATAACTTGGCTTCTGAATGTCCTAGAGAGGTCAGGCTTGTTTTAGTGTACTCCAATCAACAGCCCCTACAGCCACAAAAAGGAATGGAGTCATTAGCACTTATGGTTTTTAAATGGCACCCAGAATTATGTTGCACGAAGAACAATTTCACATCATTCTGGGTCCATTTGTGTGAAAACAAGGTCCAATCAGGCTGAAACGTTACAGGAAGGTAGAATCTATTGAGTTGTAAGTGATCTGAACGTTTCATGATGATAGCACTTTCCTAAGGGGGTCAAACCATGTCCCAGAGGTCACCGGATCTGGGGTCAATTTAAAGAAGTAGTCCAGTTACACATTTGTGGGCTTATAACTTGGCTTCTGAATGTCCTAGAGAGATCAGGTTTGTTTTAGTGTACTCCAATCAACAGCCCCTACAACCACAAAAAGGAATGGAGTCATTAGCACTTATGGCTTTTAAATGGCACCCAGAATTATGTTGCACGAAGCACAATTTCACATCATTCTGGGTCCATTTGTGTGAAAACAAGGTCCAGTCAGGCTGAAACGTTACAAGAAGGTAGAATCTGTTGAGTTGTAAGTGATCTGAAAGTTTCATGATGATATCACATTCCTACAGGGGGTCAAACCATGTCCCAAAGGTCACCGGGCCTGGTGTCACTTTAAAGAAGTAGTCCAGTTACACCTTTGTGGGCTTATAACTTGGCTTCTGAATATCCTACAGAGGTCAGGTTTGTTTTAGAGTACTCCAATTAACAGCCCCCATTACCCCAAAAAGGAATGGAGTCATTAGCACTTATGGTTTTTAAATGGCACCCAGAATTATGTTGCACAAAGCACAATTTCACATCATTCTGGGTTCATTTGTGTGAAAACAAGGTCCAATCAGGCTGAAACGTTACAGGAAGGTAGAATCTATTGAGTTGTAAGTGATCTGAACGTTTCATGATGATAGCACTTTCCTAAGGGGGTCAAACCATGTCCTAAAGGTCACCGGATCTGGTGTCAATTTAAAGAAGTAGTCCAGTTACACATTTGTGGGCTTATAACTTGGCTTCTGAATATCCTAGAGAGGTCAGGTTTGTTTTAGAGTACTCCATTTAACAGCCCATATTACCCCAAAAAGTAATGGAGTCATTAGCACTTATGGTTTTTAAATGGCACCCAGAATTATGTTGCACGAAGCACAATTTCACATCATTCCGGGTCCATTTGTGTGAAAACAAGGTCCAATCAGGCTGAAACGTTACAAGAAGGTAGAATCTATTGAGTTGTAAGTGATCTGAACGTTTCATGATGATCGCACATTCCTAAGTGGGTCAAACCATGTCCCAAAGGTCACCGGGCCTGGTGTCACTTTAAAGAAGTAGTCCAGTTACACCTTTGTGGGCTTATAACTTGGCTTCTGAATGTCCTAGAGAGGTCAGGCTTGTTTTAGTGTACTTCAATAAACAGCCCCTACAACCACAAAAAGGAATGGAGTCATTAGCATTTATGGTTTTTAAATGGCACCCAGAATTATGTTGCACGAAGCACAATTTCACATCATTCTGGGTTCATTTGTGTGAAAACAAGGTCCAATCAGACTGAAACGTTACAGGAAGGTAGAATCTATTGAGTTGTAAGTGATCTGAACGTTTCATGATGATAGCACTTTCCTAAGGGGGTCAAACCATGTCCCAGAGGTCACCGGATCTGGTGTCAATTTAAAGAAGTAGTCCAGTTACACATTTGTGGGCTTATAACTTGGCTTCTGAATTTCCTAGAGAGATCAGGTTTGTTTTAGTGTACTCCAATCAACAGCCCCTACAACCACAAAAAGGAATGGAGTCATTAGCACTTATGGTTTTTAAATGGCACCCAGAATTATGTTGCACGAAGCACAATTTCACATCATTCTGGGTCCATTTGTGTGAAAACAAGGTCCAGTCAGGCTGAAACGTTACAAGAAGGTAGAATCTGTTGAGTTGTAAGTGATCTGAAAGTTTCATGATGATCGCACATTCCTATAGGGGGTCAAACCATGTCCCAAAGGTCACCGGCCCTGGTGTCACTTTAAAGAAGTAGTCCAGTTACACCTTTGTGGGCTTATAACTTGGCTTCTGAATATCCTAAAGAGGTCAGGTTTGTTTTAGAGTACTCCAATTAACAGCCCCTATTACCTCAAAAAGGAATGGAGTCATTAGCACTTATGGTTTTTAAATGGCACCCAGAATTATGTTGCACGAAGCACAATTTCACATCATTCTGGGTCCATTTGTGTGAAAACAATGTCCAATCAGGCTGAAACGTTACAAGAAGGTAGAATCTATTGAGTTGTAAGTGATCTGAACGTTTCATGATGATCGCACATTCCTAAGTGGGTCAAACCATGTCCCAAAAGTCACCGGATCTGGTGTCACTTTAAAGAAGTAGTCCAGTTACACATTTGTGGGCTTATAACTTGGCTTCTGAATGTCCTAGAGAGATCGGGTTTGTTTTAGTGCACTCCAATCAACAGCCCCTACAACCACAAAAAAGAATTCAGTCATTAGCACTTATGGTTTGTAAATGGTACCCAGAATTATGTTGCACGAAGCACAATTTCACATCATTCTGGGTCCATTTGTTTGAAAACAAGGTCCATTCAGGCTGAAACGTTACAAGAAGGTAGAATCTATTGAGTTGTAAGTAATCTGAACATTTCATGATGATCGCACATTCCTATAGGGGGTCAAACCATGTCCCAAAGGTCACCGGGCCTGGTGTCACTTTAAAGAAGTAGTCCAGTTACACCTTTGTGGGCTTATAACTTGGCTTCTGAATGTCCTAGAGAGATCAGGTTTGTTTTAGTGTATTCCAATCAACAGCCCCTACATCCACAAAAAGGAATGGAGTCATTAGCACTTATGGTTTGTAAATGGCACCCAGAATTATGTTGCACGAAGCACAATTTCACATCATTCTGGGTCCATTTGTGTGAAAACAAGGTCCAATCAGGCTGAAACGTTACAAGAAGGTAGAATCTATTAAGTTGTAAGTGATCTGAATGTTTCATGATGATCGCACATTCCTAAGTGGGTCAAACCATGTCCCAAAGGTCACCAGATCAGGTGTCACTTTAAAGAAGTAGTCCAGTTACACATTTGTGGGCTTATAACTTGGCTTCTGAATGTCCTAGAGAGATCAGGTTTGTTTTAGTGTACTCCAATCAACAGCCCCTACAACCACAAAAAGGAATGGAGTCATTAGCACTTATGGTTTGTAAATGGCACCCAGAATTATGTTGCACGAAGCACAATTTCACATCATTCTGGGTCCATTTGTGTGAAAACAAGGTCCAATCAGGCTGAAACGTTACAAGAAGGTAGAATCTATTGAGTTGTAAGTGATCTGAACGTTTCATGATGATCGCACATTCCTATAGGGGGTCAAACCATGTCCCAAAGGTCACCGAGCCTGGTGTCACTTTAAAGAAGTAGTCCAGTTACACCTTTGTGGGCTTATAACTTGGCTTCTGAATGTCCTAGAGAGATCAGGTTTGTTTTAGTGTACTCCAATCAACAGCCCCTACAACCACAAAAAGGAATGGAGTCATTAGCACTTATGGTTTGTAAATGGCACCCAGAATTATGTTGCACGAAGCACAATTTCACATCATTCTGGGTTCATTTGTGTGAAAACAAGGTCCAATCAGGCTGAAACGTTACAGGAAGGTAGAATCTATTGAGTTGTAAATGATCTGAACTTTTCATGATGATAGCACTTTCCTAAGGGGGTCAAACCATGTCCCAAAGGTCACCGGATCGGTGTCAATTTAAAGAAGTAGTCCAGTTACACATTTGTGGGCTTATAACTTGGCTTCTGAATGTCCTAGAGTGATCAGGTTTGTTTCAGAGTACTCCAATCAACAGCCCCTACAACCACAAAAAGGAATGGAGTCATTAGCACTTATGGTTTGTAAATGGCACCCAGAATTATGTTGCACGAAGCACAATTTCACATCATTCTGGGTCCATTTGTGTGAAAACAAGGTCCAATCAGGCTGAAACGTTACAGGAAGGTAGAATCTTTGAGTTGTAAGTGATCTGAATGTTTCATGATGATAGCACTTTCCTAAGGGGGTCAAACCATGTCCCAGAGGTCACCGGATCGGTTGTCAATTTAAAGAAGTAGTCCAGTTACACATTTGTGGGCTTATAACCTGGCTTCTGAATATCCTAAAGAGGTCAGGTTAATTTTAGATTACTATAATTAACAGCCCTCATTACCCCAAAAAGGAATGGAGTCATTAGCACTTATGGTTTTTAAATGGCACCCAGAATTATGTTGCACAAAGCACAATTTCACATCATTCTGGGTTCATTTGTGTGAAAACAAGGTCCAATCAGGCTGAAACGTTACAGGAAGGTAGAATCTATTGAGTTGTAAGTGATCTGAACGTTTCGTGATGATAGCACTTTCCTAAGGGTGTCAATCCATGTCCTAAAGGTCACCGGATCTGGTGTCACTTTAAAGAAGTAGTCCAGTTACACATTTGTGGGCTTATAACTTGGCTTCTGAATATCCTAGAGAGGTCAGGTTTGTTTTAGAGTACTCAAATTAACAGCCCCTATTACCTCAAAAAGGAATGGAGTCATTAGCACTTATGGTTTTTAAATGGCACCCAGAATGATGTTGCAAGAAGCACAATTTCACATCATTCTGGGTCCATTTGGGTGAAAACAAGGTCCAATCAGGCTGAAACGTTACAAGAAGGTAGAATCTATTGAGTTGTAAGTGATCTGAACGTTTCATGATGATCGCACATTCCTAATTGGGTCAAACCATGTCCCAAAGGTCACCGGATCTGGTGTCACTTTAAAGAAGTAGTCCAGTTACACATTTGTGGGCTTATAACTTGGCTTCTGAATGTCCTAGAGAGATCAGGTTTGTTTTAGTGTACTCCAATCAACTACCCCTACAACCACAAAAAAGAATGGAGTCATTTGAACTTATGGTTTGTAAATGGCACCCAGAATTATGTTGCACGAAGCACAATTTCACATCATTCTGGGTCCATATATGTTAAAATCAAGGTCCAATCAGGCTGAAACGTTACAAGAAGGTAGAATCTATTGAGTTGTAAGTGATATGAACGTTTCATGATGATCGCACATTCCTATAGGGGGTCAAATCATGTCCCAAAGGTCAACGGGCCTGGTGTCAATGTAAAGAAGTAGTCCAGTTACACATTTGTGGGCTTATAACTTGGCTTCTGAATGTCCTAGAGTGATCAGGTTTGTTTCAGAGTACTACAATTAACAGCCCCTACAACCACAAAAAGGAATGGAGTCATTAGGACTTATGGTTTGTAAATGGCACCCAGAATTATGATGCACGAAGCACAATTTCACATCATTCTGGGTCCATTTGTGTGAAAACAAGGTCCATTCAGGCTGAAACGTTACAAGAAGGTAGAATCTATTGAGTTGTAAGTGATCTGAACGTTTCATGATGATCGCACATTCCTATAGGGGGTCAAACCATGTCCCAAAGGTCACCGGGCCTGGTGTCACTTTAAATAAGTAGTCCAGTTACACCTTTGTGGGCTTATAACTTGGCTTCTGAATGTCCTTGAGAGGTCAGGCTTGTTTTAGTGTACTCCAATAAACAGCCCCTACAGCCACAAAAAGGAATGGAGTCATTAGCACTTATGGTTTGTAAATGGCGCCCAGAATTATGTTGCACGAAGCACAATTTCACATCATTCTGGGTCCATTTGTGTGAAAACAAGGTCCAATCAGGCTGAAACGTTACAAGAAGGTAGAATATATTGAGTTGTAAGGGATCTGAACGTTTCATGATGATCGCACATTCCTAAGGGGGTCAAACCATGTCCCAAAGGTCACCGGGCCTGGTGTCAATTTAAAGAGGTAGTCCAGTTACACCTTTGTGGGCTTATAACTTGGCTTCTGAATATCCTAGAGAGGTCAGGTTTAATTTAGAGTACTCCAATTAACAGCCCCCATTACCCCAAAAAGGAATGGAGTCATTAGCACTTATGGGTTGTAAATGGCACCCAGAATTATGTGGCACGAAGCAAAATTTCACATCATTCTGGGTTCATTTGTGTGAAAACAAGGTCCAATCAGGCTGAAACGTTACAGGAAGGTAGAATCTATTGAGTTGTAAGTGATCTGAACGTTTCATGATGATAGCACTTTCCTAAGGAGGTAAAACCATGTCCCAAAGGTCACCGGATCGGTGTCAATTTAAAAAAGTAGTCCAGTTACACATTTGTGGGCTTATAACTTGGCTTCTGAATTTCCTAGAGAGATCAGGTTTGTTTTAGTGTACTCCAATTAACAGCCCCTACAACCACAAAAAGGAATGGAGTCATTAGCACTTATGGTTTTTAAATGGCACCCAGAATTATGTTGCACGAAGCACAATTTCACATCATTCTGGGTCCATTTGTGTGAAAACAAGGTCCAGTCAGGCTGAAACGTTACAAGAAGGTAGAATCTGTTGAGTTGTAAGTGATCTGAAAGTTTCATGATGATCGCACATTCCTATAGGGGGTCAAACCATGTCCCAAAGGTCACCGGCCCTGGTGTCACTTTAAAGAAGTAGTCCAGTTACACCTTTGTGGGCTTATAACTTGGCTTCTGAATATCCTAAAGAGGTCAGGTTTGTTTTAGAGTACTCCAATTAACAGCCCCTATTACCTCAAAAAGGAATGGAGTCATTAGCACTTATGGTTTTTAAATGGCACCCAGAATTATGTTGCACGAAGCACAATTTAACATGATTCTGGGTCCATTTGTGTGAAAACAAGGTCCAGTCAGGCTGAAACGTTACAAGAAGGTAGAATCTGTTGAGTTGTAAGTGATCTGAAAGTTTCATGATGATCGCACATTCCTATAGGGGGTCAAACCATGTCCCAAAGGTCACCGGCCCTGGTGTCACTTTAAAGAAGTAGTCCAGTTACACCTTTGTGGGCTTATAACTTGGCTTCTGAATATCCTAAAGAGGTCAGGTTTGTTTTAGAGTACTCCAATTAACAGCCCCTATTACCTCAAAAAGGAATGGAGTCATTAGCACTTATGGTTTTTAAATGGCACCCAGAATTATGTTGCACGAAGCACAATTTCACATCATTCTGGGTCCATTTGTGTGAAAACAATGTCCAATCAGGCTGAAACGTTACAAGAAGGTAGAATCTATTGAGTTGTAAGTGATCTGAACGTTTCATGATGATCGCACATTCCTAAGTGGGTCAAACCATGTCCCAAAAGTCACCGGATCTGGTGTCACTTTAAAGAAGTAGTCCAGTTACACATTTGTGGGCTTATAACTTGGCTTCTGAATGTCCTAGAGAGATCAGGTTTGTTTTAGTGCACTCCAATCAACAGCCCCTACAACCACAAAAAAGAATTCAGTCATTAGCACTTATGGTTTGTAAATGGCACCCAGAATTATGTTGCACGAAGCACAATTTCACATCATTCTGGGTCCATTTGTGTGAAAACAAGGTCCAATCAGGCTGAAACGTTACAAGAAGGTAGAATCTATTGAGTTGTAAGTGATATGAACGTTTCATGATGATCGCACATTCCTATAGGGGGTCAAACCATGTCCCAAAGGTCACCGGGCCTGGTGTCACTTTAAAGAAGTAGTCCAGTTACACATTTGTGGCTTTATAACCTGGCTTCTGAATGTCCTAGAGAGATCAGGTTTGTTTTAGTGTACTCCAATCAACAGCCCCTACAACTACAAAAAGGAATGGAGTCATTAGCACTTATGGTTTGTAAATGGCACCCAGAATTATGTTAAACGAAGCACAATTTCACATCATTCTGGGTCCATTTGTGTGAAAACAAGGTCCAATCAGGCTGAAACGTTACAAGAAGGTAGAATCTATTGAGTTGTAAGTGATCTGAAAGTTTCATGATGATCGCACATTCCTAAGTGGGTCAAACCATGTCCCAAAGGTCACCGGATCTGGTGTCACTTTAAAGAAGTAGTCCAGTTACACCTTTGTGGGCTTATAACTTGGCCTCTGAATGTCCTAGAGAGATCAGGTGTGTTTTAGTGTACTCCAATCAACAGCCCATACAACCACAAAAAGGAATGGAGTCATTAGCACTTATGGTTTGTAAATGGCACCCAGAATTATGTTGCACGAAGCACAATTTCACATCATTCTGGGTCCATTTGTTTGAAAACAAGGTCCATTCAGGCTGAAACGTTACAAGAAGGTAGAATCTATTGAGTTGTAAGTGATCTGAACATTTCATGATGATCGCACATTCCTATAGGGGGTCAAACCATGTCCCAAAGGTCACCGGGCCTGGTGTCACTTTAAAGAAGTAGTCCAGTTACACCTTTGTGGGCTTATAACTTGGCTTCTGAATGTCCTAGAGAGATCAGGTTTGTTTTAGTGTATTCCAATCAACAGCCCCTACAACCACAAAAAGGAATGGAGTCATTAGCACTTATGGTTTGTAAATGGCACCCAGAATTATGTTGCACGAAGCACAATTTCACATCATTCTGGGTCCATTTGTGTGAAAACAAGGTCCAATCAGGCTGAAACGTTACAAGAAGGTAGAATCTATTGAGTTGTAAGTGATCTGAACGTTTCATGATGATCGCACATTCCTAAGTGGGTCAAACCATGTCCCAAAGGTCACCAGATCTGGTGTCACTTTAAAGAAGTAGTCCAGTTACACATTTGTGGGCTTATAACTTGGCTTCTGAATGTCCTAGAGAGATCAGGTTTGTTTTAGTGTACTCCAATCAACAGCCCCTACAACCACAAAAAGGAATGGAGTCATTAGCACTTATGGTTTGTAAACGGCACCCAGAATTATGTTGCACGAAGCACAATTTCACATCATTCTGGGTCCATTTGTGTGAAAACAAGGTCCAATCAGGCTGAAACGTTACAAGAAGGTAGAATCTATTGAGTTGTAAGTGATCTGAACGTTTCATGATGATCGCACATTCCTATAGGGGGTCAAACCATGTCCCAAAGGTCACCGGGCCTGGTGTCAATTTAAAGAAGTAGTCCAGTTACACATTTGTGGGCTTATAACTTGGCATCTGAATGTCCTAGAGTGATCAGGTTTGTTTCAGAGTACTCCAATCAACAGCCCCTACAACCACAAAAAGGAATGGAGTCATTAGCACTTATGGTTTGTAAATGGCACCCAGAATTATGTTGCACGAAGCACAATTTCACATCATTCTGGGTCCATTTGTGTGAAAACAAGGTCCATTCAGGCTGAAACGTTACAAGAAAGTAGAATCTATTCAGTTGTAAGTGATCTGAACGTTTCATGATGATCGCACATTCCTATAGGGGGTCAAACCATGTCCCAAAGTTCACCGGGCCTGGTGTCACTTTAAAGAAGTAGTCCAGTTACACATTTGTGGGCTTATAACTTGGCTTCTGAATGTCCTAGAGAGGTCAGGCTTGTTTTAGTGTACTCCAATCAACAGCCCCTACAGCCACAAAAAGGAATGGAGTCATTAGCACTTATGGTTTTTAAATGGCACCCAGAATTATGTTGCACGAAGCACAATTTCACATCATTCTGGGTCCATTTGTGTGAAAACAAGGTCCAATCAGGCTGAAACGTTACATGAAGGTAGAATCTTTGAGTTGTAAGTGATCTGAATGTTTCATGATGATAGCACTTTCCTAAGGGGGCCAAACCATGTCCCAGAGGTCACCGGATCTGTTGTCAATTTAAAGAAGTAGTCCAGTTACACATTTGTGGGCTTAAAACTTGGCTTCTGAATGTCCTAGAGAGATCAGGTTTTTTTTAGTGTACTCCAATCAACAGCCCCTACAACCACAAAAAGGAATGGAGTCATTAGCACTTATGGTTTTTAAATGGCACCCAGAATTATGTTGCACGAAGCACAATTTCACATCATTCTGGGTCCATTTGTGTGAAAACAAGGTCCAGTCAGGCTGAAACGTTACAGGACGGTAGAATCTATTGAGTTGTAAGTGATCTGAACGTTTCATGATGATAGCACTTTCCTAAGGGGGTCAAACCATGTCCCAGAGGTCACCGGATCTGTTGTCAATTTAAAGAAGTAGTCCAGTTACACATTTGTGGGCTTATAACCTGGCTTCTGAATATCCTAAAGAGGTCAGGTTTGTTTTAGAGTACTCCAATTAACAGCCCCCATTACCCCAAAAAGGAATGGAGTCATTAGCACTTATGGTTTTTAAATGGCACCCAGAATTATGTTGCACAAAGCACAATTTCACATCATTCTGGGTCCATTTGTGTGAAAACAAGGTCCAGTCAGGCTGAAACGTTACAGGACGGTAGAATCTATTGAGTTGTAAGTGATCTGAACGTTTCATGATGATCGCACATTCCTATAGGGGGTCAAACCATGTCCCAAAGGTCACCGGGCCTGGTGTCACTTTAAAGAAGTAGTCCAGTTACACCTTTGTGGGCTTATAACTTGGCTTCTGAATGTCCTAGAGAGATCAGGTTTGTTTTAGTGTATTCCAATCAACAGCCCCTACAACCACAAAAAGGAATGGAGTCATTAGCACTTATGGTTTGTAAATGGCACCCAGAATTATGTTGCACGAAGCACAATTTCACATCATTCTGGGTCCATTTGTGTGAAAACAAGGTCCAATCAGGCTGAAACGTTACAAGAAGGTAGAATCTATTGAGTTGTAAGTGATCTGAACGTTTCATGATGATCGCACATTCCTAAGTGGGTCAAACCATGTCCCAAAGGTCACCAGATCTGGTGTCACTTTAAAGAAGTAGTCCAGTTACACATTTGTGGGCTTATAACTTGGCTTCTGAATGTCCTAGAGAGATCAGGTTTGTTTTATTGTACTCCAATCAACAGCCCCTACAACCACAAAAAGGAATGGAGTCATTAGCACTTATGGTTTGTAAATGGCACCCAGAATTATGTTGCACGAAGCACAATTTCACATCATTCTGGGTCCATTTGTGTGAAAACAAGGTCCAATCAGGCTGAAACGTTACAAGAAGGTAGAATCTATTGAGTTGTAAGTGATCTGAATGTTTCATGATGATCGCACATTCCTATAGGGGGTCAAACCATGTCCCAAAGGTCACCGGGCCTGGTGTCAATTTAAAGAAGTAGTCCAGTTACACATTTGTGGGCTTATAACTTGGCATCTGAATGTCCTAGAGTGATCAGGTTTGTTTCAGAGTACTCCAATCAACAGCCCCTACAACCACAAAAAGGAATGGAGTCATTAGCACTTATGGTTTGTAAATGGCACCCAGAATTATGTTGCACGAAGCCCAATTTCACATCATTCTGGGTCCATTTGTGTGAAAACAAGGTCCATTCAGGCTGAAACGTTACAAGAAAGTAGAATCTATTCAGTTGTAAGTGATCTGAACGTTTCATGATGATCGCACATTCCTATAGGGGGTCAAACCATGTCCCAAAGTTCACCGGGCCTGGTGTCACTTTAAAGAAGTAGTCCAGTTACACATTTGTGGGCTTATAACTTGGCTTCTGAATGTCCTAGAGAGGTCAGGCTTGTTTTAGTGTACTCCAATCAACAGCCCCTACAGCCACAAAAAGGAATGGAGTCATTAGCACTTATGGTTTTTAAATGGCACCCAGAATTATGTTGCACGAAGCACAATTTCACATCATTCTGGGTCCATTTGTGTGAAAACAAGGTCCAATCAGGCTGAAACGTTACATGAAGGTAGAATCTTTGAGTTGTAAGTGATCTGAATGTTTCATGATGATAGCACTTTCCTAAGGGGGTCAAACCATGTCCCAGAGGTCACCGGATCTGTTGTCAATTTAAAGAAGTAGTCCAGTTACACATTTGTGGGCTTATAACTTGGCTTCTGAATGTCCTAGAGAGGTCAGGCTTGTTTTAGTGTACTTCAATAAACAGCCCCTACAACCACAAAAAGGAATGGAGTCATTAGCACTTATGGTTTTTAAATGGCACCCAGAATTATGTTGCACAAAGCACAATTTCACATCATTCTGGGTTCATTTGTGTGAAAACAAGGTCCAATCAGGCTGAAACGTTACAGGAAGGTAGAATCTATTGAGTTGTAAGTGATCTGAACGTTTCATGATGATAGCACTTTCCTAAGGGGGTCAACCCATGTCCCAGAGGTCACCGGATCTGGTGTCATTTTAAAGAAGTAGTCCAGTTACACATTTGTGGGCTTATAACCTGGCTTCTGAATATCCTAGAGAGATCAGGTTTTTTTTAGTGTACTCCAATCAACAGCCCCTACAACCACAAAAAGGAATGGAGTCATTAGCACTTATGGTTTTTAAATGGCACCCAGAATTATGTTGCACGAAGCACAATTTCACATCATTCTGGGTCCATTTGTGTGAAAACAAGGTCCAGTCAGGCTGAAACGTTACAGGACGGTAGAATCTATTGAGTTGTAAGTGATCTGAACGTTTCATGATGATAGCACTTTCCTAAGGGGGTCAAACCATGTCCCAGAGGTCACCGGATCTGTTATCAATTTAAAGAAGTAGTCCAGTTACACATTTGTGGGCTTATAACCTGGCTTCTGAATATCCTAAAGAGGTCAGGTTTGTTTTAGAGTACTCCAATTAACAGCCCCCATTACCCCAAAAAGGAATGGAGTCATTAGCACTTATGGTTTTTAAATGGCACCCAGAATTATGTTGCACAAAGCACAATTTCACATCATTCTGGGACCATTTGTGTGAAAACAAGGTCCAGTCAGGCTGAAACGTTACAGGACGGTAGAATCTATTGAGTTGTAAGTGATCTGAACGTTTCATGATGATAGGACATTCCTAAGGGGGTCAAACCATGTCCCAAAGGTCACCGGGCCTGGTGCCACTTTAAAGAAGTAGTCCAGTTACACCTTTGTGGGCTTATAACTTGGCTTCTGAATGTCCTAGAGAGGTCAGGCTTGTTTTAGTGTACTTAAATAAACAGCCCCTACAACCACAAAAAGGAATGGAGTCATTAGCACTTATGGTTTTTAAATGGCACCCAGAATTATGTTGCACAAAGCACAATTTCACATCATTCTGGGTTCATTTGTGTGAAAACAAGGTCCAATCAGGCTGAAACGTTACAGGAAGGTAGAATCTATTGAGTTGTAAGTGATCTGAACGTTTCATGATGATAGCACTTTCCTAAGGGGGTCAACCCATGTCCCAGAGGTCACCGGATCTGGTGTCAATTTAAAGAAGTAGTCCAGTTACACATTTGTGGGCTTATAACTTGGCTTCTGAATGTCCTAGAGAGATCAGGTTTGTTTTAGTGTACTCCAATCAACAGCCCCTACAACCACAAAAAGGAATGGAGTCATTAGCACTTATGGCTTTTAAATGGCACCCAGAATTATGTTGCACGAAGCACAATTTCACATCATTCTGGGTCCATTTGTGTGAATACAAGGTCCAGTCAGGCTGAAACGTTACAAGAAGGTAGAATCTGTTGAGTTTTAAGTGATCTGAAAGTTTCATGATGATCGCACATTCCTATAGGGGGTCAAACCATGTCCCAAAGGTCACCGGGCCTGGTGTCACTTTAAAGAAGTAGTCCAGTTACACCTTTGTGGGCTTATAACTTGGCTTCTGAATATCCTACAGAGGTCAGGTTTGTTTTAGAGTACTCCAATTAACAGCCCCCATTACCCCAAAAAGGAATGGAGTCATTAGCACTTATGGTTTTTAAATGGCACCCAGAATTATGTTGCACAAAGCACAATTTCACATCATTCTGGGTTCATTTGTGTGAAAACAAGGTCCAATCAGGCTGAATCGTTACAAAAAGGTAGAATCAATTGAGTTTTAAGTGATATGAACGTTTCATGATGATCGCACATTCCTATAGGGGGTCAAACCATGTCCCAAAGGTCACCGGGCCTGGTGTCACTTTAAAGAAGTAGTCCAGTTACACCTTTGTGGGCTTATAACTTGGCTTCTGAATGTCCTAGAGAGATCAGGTTTGTTTTAGTGTACTCCAATCAACAGCCCCTACAACCACAAAAAGGAATGGAGTCATTATGGTTTGTAAATGGCACCCAGAATTATGTTGCATGAAGCACAATTTCACATCATTCTGGGTCCATTTGTGTGAAAACAAGGTCCAATCAGGCTGAATCGTTACAAGACGGTAGAATCTATTGAGTTGTAAGTGATCTGAACGTTTCATGATGATCGCACATTCCTAAGGGGGTCAAACCATGTCCCAAAGGTCACCGGGCCTGGTGTCAATGTAAAGAAGTAGTCCAGTTACACATTTGTGGGCTTATAACTTGGCTTCTGAATGTCCTAGAGTGATCAGGTTTGTTTCAGAGTACTACAATCAACAGCCCCTACAACCACAAAGAGGAATGGAGTCATTAGGACTTATGGTTTGTAAATGGCACCCAGAATTATGATGCACGAAGCACAATTTCACATCATTCTGGGTCCATTTGTGTGAAAACAAGGTCCATTCAGGCTGAAACGTTACAAGAAGGTAGAATCTATTGAGTTGTAAGTGATCTGAACGTTTCATGATGATCGCACATTCCCATAGGGGGTCAAACCATGTCCCAAAGGTCACCGGGCCTGGTGTCACTTTAAAGAAGTAGTCCAGTTACACCTTTGTGGGCTTATAACTTGGCTTCTGAATGTCCTTGAGAGGTCAGGCTTGTTTTAGTGTACTCCAATAAACAGCCCCTACAGCCACAAAAAGGAATGGAGTCATTAGCACTTATGGGTTGTAAATGGCACCCAGAATTATGTGGCACGAAGCAAAATTTCACATCATTCTGGGTTCATTTGTGTGAAAACAAGGTCCAATCAGGCTGAAACGTTACAGGAAGGTAGAATCTATTGAGTTGTAAGTGATCTGAACGTTTCATGATGATAGCACTTTCCTAAGGAGGTAAAACCATGTCCCAAAGGTCACCGGATCGGTGTCAATTTAAAAAAGTAGTCCAGTTACACATTTGTGGGCTTATAACT
Organism: Nothobranchius furzeri; assembly: GCF_043380555.1. NCBI lineage: Eukaryota > Metazoa > Chordata > Actinopteri > Cyprinodontiformes > Nothobranchiidae > Nothobranchius > Nothobranchius furzeri. The sequence goes on from NC_091747.1 coordinate 7,092,660, forward strand.
TGGCTTCTGAATTTCCTAGAGAGATCAGGTTTGTTTTAGTGTACTCCAATCAACAGCCCCTACAACCACAAAAAGGAATGGAGTCATTAGCACTTATGGTTTTTAAATGGCACCCAGAATTATGTTGCACGAAGCACAATTTCACATCATTCTGGGTCCATTTGTGTGAAAACAAGGTCCAGTCAGGCTGAAACGTTACAAGAAGGTAGAATCTGTTGAGTTGTAAGTGATCTGAAAGTTTCATGATGATCGCACATTCCTATAGGGGGTCAAACCATGTCCCAAAGGTCACCGGCCCTGGTGTCATTTTAAAGAAGTAGTCCAGTTACACCTTTGTGGGCTTATAACTTGGCTTCTGAATATCCTAAAGAGGTCAGGTTTGTTTTAGAGTACTCCAATTAACAGCCCCTATTACCTCAAAAAGGAATGGAGTCATTAGCACTTATGGTTTTTAAATGGCACCCAGAATTATGTTGCACGAAGCACAATTTCACATCATTCTGGGTCCATTTGTGTGAAAACAAGGTCCAGTCAGGCTGAAACGTTACAAGAAGGTAGAATCTGTTGAGTTGTAAGTGATCTGAAAGTTTCATGATGATCGCACATTCCTATAGGGGGTCAAACCATGTCCCAAAGGTCACCGGCCCTGGTGTCACTTTAAAGAAGTAGTCCAGTTACACCTTTGTGGGCTTATAACTTGGCTTCTGAATATCCTAAAGAGGTCAGGTTTGTTTTAGAGTACTCCAATTAACAGCCCCTATTACCTCAAAAAGGAATGGAGTCATTAGCACTTATGGTTTTTAAATGGCACCCAGAATTATGTTGCACGAAGCACAATTTCACATCATTCTGGGTCCATTTGTGTGAAAACAATGTCCAATCAGGCTGAAACGTTACAAGAAGGTAGAATCTATTGAGTTGTAAGTGATCTGAACGTTTCATGATGATCGCACATTCCTAAGTGGGTCAAACCATGTCCCAAAAGTCACCGGATCTGGTGTCACTTTAAAGAAGTAGTCCAGTTACACATTTGTGGGCTTATAACTTGGCTTCTGAATGTCCTAGAGAGATCAGGTTTGTTTTAGTGCACTCCAATCAACAGCCCCTACAACCACAAAAAATAATTCAGTCATTAGCACTTATGGTTTTTAAATGGCACCCAGAATTATGTTGCACAAAGCACAATTTCAAATCATTCTGGGTTCATTTGTGTGAAAACAAGGTCCAATCAGGCTGAAACGTTACAGGAAGGTAGAATCTATTGAGTTGTAAGTGATCTGAAAGTTTCATGATGATCGCACATTCCTAAGTGGGTCAAACCATGTCCCAAAGGTCACCGGATCTGGTGTCACTTTAAAGAAGTAGTCCAGTTACACATTTGTGGGCTTATAACTTGGCTTCTGAATGTCCTAGAGAGATCAGGTTTGTTTTAGTGTACTCCAATCAACAGCCCATACAACCACAAAAAGGAATGGAGTCATTAGCACTTATGGTTTGTAAATGGCACCCAGAATTATGTTGCACGAAGCACAATTTCACATCATTCTGGGTCCATTTGTTTGAAAACAAGGTCCATTCAGGCTGAAACGTTACAAGAAGGTAGAATCTATTGAGTTGTAAGTGATCTGAACATTTCATGATGATCGCACATTCCTATAGGCGGTCAAACCATGTCCCAAAGGTCACCGGGCCTGGTGTCACTTTAAAGAAGTAGTCCAGTTACACCTTTGTGGGCTTATAACTTGGCTTCTGAATGTCCTAGAGAGATCAGGTTTGTTTTAGTGTATTCCAATCAACAGCCCCTACAACCACAAAAAGGAATGGAGTCATTAGCACTTATGGTTTGTAAATGGCACCAAGAATTATGTTAAACGAAGCACAATTTCACATCATTCTGGGTCCATTTGTGTGAAAACAAGGTCCAATCAGGCTGAAACGTTACAGGAAGGTAGAATCTGTTGAATTGTAAGTGATCTGAAAGTTTCATGATGATCGCACATTCCTATAGGGGGTCAAACCATGTCCCAAAGGTCACCGGCCCTGGTGTCACTTTAAAGAAGTAGTCCAGTTACACCTTTGTGGGCTTATAACTTGGCTTCTGAATATCCTAAAGAGGTCAGGTTTGTTTTAGAGTACTCCAATTAACAGCCCCTATTACCTCAAAAAGGAATGGAGTCATTAGCACTTATGGTTTTTAAATGGCACCCAGAATTATGTTGCACGAAGCACAATTTCACATCATTCTGGGTCCATTTGTGTGAAAACAATGTCCAATCAGGCTGAAACGTTACAAGAAGGTAGAATCTATTGAGTTGTAAGTGATCTGAACGTTTCATGATGATCGCACATTCCTAAGTGGGTCAAACCATGTCCCAAAAGTCACCGGATCTGGTGTCACTTTAAAGAAGTAGTCCAGTTACACATTTGTGGGCTTATAACTTGGCTTCTGAATGTCCTAGAGAGATCAGGTTTGTTTTAGTGCACTCCAATCAACAGCCCCTACAACCACAAAAAATAATTCAGTCATTAGCACTTATGGTTTTTAAATGGCACCCAGAATTATGTTGCACAAAGCACAATTTCAAATCATTCTGGGTTCATTTGTGTGAAAACAAGGTCCAATCAGGCTGAAACGTTACAGGAAGGTAGAATCTATTGAGTTGTAAGTGATCTGAAAGTTTCATGATGATCGCACATTCCTAAGTGGGTCAAACCATGTCCCAAAGGTCACCGGATCTGGTGTCACTTTAAAGAAGTAGTCCAGTTACACATTTGTGGGCTTATAACTTGGCTTCTGAATGTCCTAGAGAGATCAGGTTTGTTTTAGTGTACTCCAATCAACAGCCCATACAACCACAAAAAGGAATGGAGTCATTAGCACTTATGGTTTGTAAATGGCACCCAGAATTATGTTGCACGAAGCACAATTTCACATCATTCTGGGTCCATTTGTTTGAAAACAAGGTCCATTCAGGCTGAAACGTTACAAGAAGGTAGAATCTATTGAGTTGTAAGTGATCTGAACATTTCATGATGATCGCACATTCCTATAGGCGGTCAAACCATGTCCCAAAGGTCACCGGGCCTGGTGTCACTTTAAAGAAGTAGTCCAGTTACACCTTTGTGGGCTTATAACTTGGCTTCTGAATGTCCTAGAGAGATCAGGTTTGTTTTAGTGTATTCCAATCAACAGCCCCTACAACCACAAAAAGGAATGGAGTCATTAGCACTTATGGTTTGTAAATGGCACCAAGAATTATGTTAAACGAAGCACAATTTCACATCATTCTGGGTCCATTTGTGTGAAAACAAGGTCCAATCAGGCTGAAACGTTACAGGAAGGTAGAATCTGTTGAATTGTAAGTGATCTGAAAGTTTCATGATGATCGCACATTCCTATAGGGGGTCAAACCATGTCCCAAAGGTCACCGGCCCTGGTGTCACTTTAAAGAAGTAGTCCAGTTACACATTTGTGGGCTTATAACTTGGCTTCTGAATATCCTAAAGAGGTCAGGTTTGTTTTAGAGTACTCCAATTAACAGCCCCTATTACCTCAAAAAGGAATGGAGTCATTAGCACTTATGGTTTTTAAATGGCACCCAGAATTATGTTGCACGAAGCACAATTTCACATCATTCTGGGTCCATTTGTGTGAAAACAATGTCCAATCAGGCTGAAACGTTACAAGAAGGTAGAATCTATTGAGTTGTAAGTGATCTGAACGTTTCATGATGATCGCACATTCCTAAGTGGGTCAAACCATGTCCCAAAAGTCACCGGATCTGGTGTCACTTTAAAGAAGTAGTCCAGTTACACATTTGTGGGCTTATAACTTGGCTTCTGAATGTCCTAGAGAGATCAGGTTTGTTTTAGTGCACTCCAATCAACAGCCCCTACAACCACAAAAAATAATTCAGTCATTAGCACTTATGGTTTGTAAATGGCACCCAGAATTATGTTGCACGAAGCACAATTTCACATCATTCTGGGTCCATTTGTGTGAAAACAAGGTCCAATCAGGCTGAAACATTACAAGAAGGTAGAATCAATTGAGTTGTAAGTGATATGAACGTTTCATGATGATCGCACATTCCTATAGGGGGTCAAACCATGTCCCAAAGGTCACCGGGCCTGGTGTCACTTTAAAGAAGTAGTCCAGTTACACATTTGTGGCTTTATAACCTGGCTTCTGAATGTCCTAGAGAGATCAGGTTTGTTTTAGTGTACTCCAATCAACAGCCCCTACAATTACAAAAAGGAATGGAGTCATTAGCACTTATGGTTTGTAAATGGCACCCAGAATTATGTTAAACGAAGCACAATTTCACATCATTCTGGGTCCATTTGTGTGAAAACAAGGTCCAATCAGGCTGAAACGTTACAAGAAGGTAGAATCTATTGAGTTGTAAGTGATCTGAAAGTTTCATGATGATCGCACATTCCTAAGTGGGTCAAACCATGTCCCAAAGGTCACCGGATCTGGTGTCACTTTAAAGAAGTAGTCCAGTTACACATTTGTGGGCTTATAACTTGGCTGCTGAATGTCCTAGAGAGATCAGGTTTGTTTTAGTGTACTCCAATCAACAGCCCATACAACCACAAAAAGGAATGGAGTCATTAGCACTTATGGTTTGTAAATGGCACCCAGAATTATGTTGCACGAAGCACAATTTCACATCATTCTGGGTCCATTTGTTTGAAAACAAGGTCCATTCAGGCTGAAACGTTACAAGAAGGTAGAATCTATTGAGTTGTAAGTGATCTGAACATTTCATGATGATCGCACATTCCTATAGGCGGTCAAACCATGTCCCAAAGGTCACCAGATCTGGTGTCACTTTAAAGAAGTAGTCCAGTTACACATTTGTGGGCTTATAACTTGGCTTCTGAATGTCCTAGAGAGATCAGGTTTGTTTTAGTGTACTCCAATCAAGAGCCCCTACAACCACAAAAAGGAATGGAGTCAGCACTTATGGTTTGTAAATGGCACCCAGAATTATGTTGCACGAAGCACAATTTCACATCATTCTGGGTCCATTTGTGTGAAAACAAGGTCCAATCAGGCTGAAACGTTACAAAAAGGTAGAATCTATTGAGTTGTAAGTGATCTGAACATTTCATGATGATCGCACATTCCTATAGGGGGTCAAACCATGTCCCAAAGGTCACCGGGCCTGGTGTCACTTTAAAGAAGTAGTCCAGTTACACCTTTGTGGGCTTATAACTTGGCTTCTGAATGTCCTAGAGAGATCAGGTTTGTTTTAGTGTACTCCAATCAACAGCCCCTACAACCACAAAAAGGAATGGAGTCATTAGCACTTATGGTTTGTAAATGGCACCCAGAATTATGTTGCACGAAGCACAATTTCACATCATTCTGGGTTCATTTGTGTGAAAACAAGGTCCAATCAGGCTGAAACGTTACAGGAAGGTAGAATCTATTGAGTTGTAAGTGATCTGAACTTTTCATGATGATAGCACTTTCCTAAGGGTTGTCAAACCATGTCCCTTAGGTCACCGGATCGGTGTCAATTTAAAGAAGTAGTCCAGTTACACATTTGTGGGCTTATAACTTGGCATCTGAATGTCCTAGAGTGATCAGGTTTGTTTCAGAGTACTCCAATCAACAGCCCCTACAACCACAAAAAGGAATGGAGTCATTAGCACTTATGGTTTGTAAATGGCACCCAGAATTATGTTGCACGAAGCACAATTTCACATCATTCTGGGTCCATTTGTGTGAAAACAAGGTCCATTCAGGCTGAAACGTTACAAGAAAGTAGAATCTATTCAGTTGTAAGTGATCTGAACGTTTCATGATGATCGCACATTCCTATAGGGGGTCAAACCATGTCCCAAAGGTCACCGGGCCTGGTGTCACTTTAAAGAAGTAGTCCAGTTACACATTTGTGGGCTTATAACTTGGCTTCTGAATGTCCTAGAGAGGTCAGGCTTGTTTTAGTGTACTCCAATCAACAGCCCCTACAGCCACAAAAAGGAATGGAGTCATTAGCACTTATGGTTTTTAAATGGCACCCAGATTTATGTTGCACGAAGCACAATTTCACATCATTCTGGGTCCATTTGTGTGAAAACAAGGTCCAATCAGGCTGAAACGTTACATGAAGGTAGAATCTTTGAGTTGTAAGTGATCTGAATGTTTCATGATGATAGCACTTTCCTAAGGGGGTCAAACCATGTCCCAGAGGTCACCGGATCTGTTGTCAATTTAAAGAAGTAGTCCAGTTACACATTTGTGGGCTTATAACTTGGCTTCTGAATGTCCTAGAGAGATCAGGTTTGTTTTAGTGTACTCCAATCAACAGCCCCTACAACCACAAAAAGGAATGGAGTCATTAGCACTTATGGTTTTTAAATGGCACCCAGAATTATGTTGCACGAAGCACAATTTCACATCATTCTGGGTCCATTTGTGTGAAAACAAGGTCCAGTCAGGCTGAAACGTTACAGGACGGTAGAATCTATTGAGTTGTAAGTGATCTGAACGTTTCATGATGATAGCACTTTCCTAAGGGGGTCAAACCATGTCCCAGAGGTCACCGGATCTGTTGTCAATTTAAAGAAGTAGTCCAGTTACACATTTGTGGGCTTATAACCTGGCTTCTGAATATCCTAAAGAGGTCAGGTTTGTTTTAGAGTACTCCAATTAACAGCCCCCATTACCCCAAAAAGGAATGGAGTCATTAGCACTTATGGTTTTTAAATGGCACCCAGAATTATGTTGCACAAAGCACAATTTCACATCATTCTGGGTCCATTTGTGTGAAAACAAGGTCCAGTCAGGCTGAAACGTTACAGGACGGTAGAATCTATTGAGTTGTAAGTGATCTGAACGTTTCATGATGATAGGACATTCCTAAGGGGGTCAAACCATGTCCCAAAGGTCACAGGGCCTGGTGCCACTTTAAAGAAGTAGTCCAGTTACACCTTTGTGGGCTTATAACTTGGCTTCTGAATGTCCTAGAGAGGTCAGGCTTGTTTTAGTGTACTTCAATAAACAGCCCCTACAACCACAAAAAGGAATGGAGTCATTAGCACTTATGGTTTTTAAATGGCACCCAGAATTATGTTGCACAAAGCACAATTTCACATCATTCTGGGTTCATTTGTGTGAAAACAAGGTCCAATCAGGCTGAAACGTTACAGGAAGGTAGAATCTATTGAGTTGTAAGTGATCTGAACGTTTCATGATGATAGCACTTTCCTAAGGGGGTCAAACCATGTCCCAGAGGTCACCGGATCTGGTGTCAATTTAAAGAAGTAGTCCAGTTACACATTTGTGGGCTTATAACTTGGCTTCTGAATGTCCTAGAGAGATCAGGTTTGTTTTAGTGTACTCCAATCAACAGCCCCTACAACCACAAAAAGGAATGGAGTCATTAGCACTTATGGCTTTTAAATGGCACCCAGAATTATGTTGCACGAAGCACAATTTCACATCATTCTGGGTCCATTTGTGTGAAAACAAGGTCCAGTCAGGCTGAAACGTTACAAGAAGGTAGAATCTGTTGAGTTGTAAGTGATCTGAAAGTTTCATGATGATCGCACATTCCTATAGGGGGTCAAACCATGTCCCAAAGGTCACCGGGCCTGGTGTCACTTTAAAGAAGTAGTCCAGTTACACCTTTGTGGGCTTATAACTTGGCTTCTGAATATCCTACAGAGGTCAGGTTTGTTTTAGAGTACTCCAATTAACAGCCCCCATTACCCCAAAAAGGAATGGAGTCATTAGCACTTATGGTTTTTAAATGGCACCAAGAATTATGTTGCACAAAGCACAATTTCACATCATTCTGGGTTCATTTGTGTGAAAACAAGGTCCAATCAGGCTGAATCGTTACAAGAAGGTAGAATCAATTGAGTTTTAAGTGATATGAACGTTTCATGATGATCGCACATTCCTATAGGGGGTCAAACCATGTCCCAAAGGTCACCGGGCCTGGTGTCACTTTAAAGAAGTAGTCCAGTTACACATTTGTGGGCTTATAACTTGGCTTCTGAATGTCCTAGAGAGATCAGGTTTGTTTTAGTGTACTCCAATCAACAGCCCATACAACCACAAAAAGGAATGGAGTCATTAGCACTTATGGTTTGTAAATGGCACCCAGAATTATGTTGCACGAAGCACAATTTCACATCATTCTGGGTCCATTTGTTTGAAAACAAGGTCCATTCAGGCTGAAACGTTACAAGAAGGTAGAATCTATTGAGTTGTAAGTGATCTGAACATTTCATGATGATCGCACATTCCTATAGGCGGTCAAACCATGTCCCAAAGGTCACCGGGCCTGGTGTCACTTTAAAGAAGTAGTCCAGTTACACCTTTGTGGGCTTATAACTTGGCTTCTGAATGTCCTAGAGAGATCAGGTTTGTTTTAGTGTATTCCAATCAACAGCCCCTACAACCACAAAAAGGAATGGAGTCATTAGCACTTATGGTTTGTAAATGGCACCAAGAATTATGTTGCACGAAGCACAATTTCACATCATTCTGGGTCCATTTGTGTGAAAACAAGGTCCAATCAGGCTGAAACGTTACAAGAAGGTAGAATCTATTGAGTTGTAAGTGATCTGAACGTTTCATGATTATCGCACATTCCTAAGGGGGTCAAACCATGTCCCAAAGGTCACCAGATCTGGTGTCACTTTAAAGAAGTAGTCCAGTTACACATTTGTGGGCTTATAACTTGGCTTCTGAATGTCCTAGAGAGATCAGGTTTGTTTTAGTGTACTCCAATCAAGAGCCCCTACAACCACAAAAAGGAATGGAGTCATTATCACTTATGGTTTGTAAATGGCACCCAGAATTATGTTGCACGAAGCACAATTTCACATCATTCTGGGTCCATTTGTGTGAAAACAAGGTCCAATCAGGCTGAAACGTTACAAGAAGGTAGAATCTATTGAGTTGTAAGTGATCTGAACATTTCATGATGATCGCACATTCCTATAGGGGGTCAAACCATGTCCCAAAGGTCACCGGGCCTGGTGTCACTTTAAAGAAGTAGTCCAGTTACACCTTTGTGGGCTTATAACTTGGCTTCTGAATGTCCTAGAGAGATCAGGTTTGTTTTAGTGTACTCCAATCAACAGCCCCTACAACCACAAAAAGGAATGGAGTCATTAGCACTTATGGTTTGTAAATGGCAACCAGAATTATGTTGCACGAAGCACAATTTCACATCATTCTGGGTTCATTTGTGTGAAAACAAGGTCCAATCAGGCTGAAACGTTACAGGAAGGTAGAATCTATTGAGTTGTAAGTGATCTGAACTTTTCATGATGATAGCACTTTCCTAAGGGTTGTCAAACCATGTCCCTTAGGTCACCGGATCGGTGTCAATTTAAAGAAGTAGTCCAGTTACACATTTGTGGGCTTATAACTTGGCATCTGAATGTCCTAGAGTGATCAGGTTTGTTTCAGAGTACTCCAGTCAACAGCCCCTACAACCACAAAAAGGAATGGAGTCATTAGCACTTATGGTTTGTAAATGGCACCCAGAATTATGTTGCACGAAGCACAATTTCACATCATTCTGGGTCCATTTGTGTGAAAACAAGGTCCATTCAGGCTGAAACGTTACAAGAAAGTAGAATCTATTCAGTTGTAAGTGATCTGAACGTTTCATGATGATCGCACATTCCTATAGGGGGTCAAACCATGTCCCAAAGGTCACCGGGCCTGGTGTCACTTTAAAGAAGTAGTCCAGTTACACATTTGTGGGCTTATAACTTGGCTTCTGAATGTCCTAGAGAGGTCAGGCTTGTTTTAGTGTACTCCAATCAACAGCCCCTACAGCCACAAAAAGGAATGGAGTCATTAGCACTTATGGTTTTTAAATGGCACCCAGAATTATGTTGCACGAAGCACAATTTCACATCATTCTGGGTCCATTTGTGTGAAAACAAGGTCCAATCAGGCTGAAACGTTACATGAAGGTAGAATCTTTGAGTTGTAAGTGATCTGAATGTTTCATGATGATAGCACTTTCCTAAGGGGGTCAAACCATGTCCCAGAGGTCACCGGATCTGTTGTCAATTTAAAGAAGTAGTCCAGTTACACATTTGTGGGCTTATAACTTGGCTTCTGAATGTCCTAGAGAGATCAGGTTTGTTTTAGTGTACTCCAATCAACAGCCCCTACAACCACAAAAAGGAATGGAGTCATTAGCACTTATGGTTTTTAAATGGCACCCAGAATTATGTTGCACGAAGCACAATTTCACATCATTCTGGGTCCATTTGTGTGAAAACAAGGTCCAGTCAGGCTGAAACGTTACAGGACGGTAGAATCTATTGAGTTGTAAGTGATCTGAACGTTTCATGATGATAGCACTTTCCTAAGGGGGTCAAACCATGTCCCAGAGGTCACCGGATCTGTTGTCAATTTAAAGAAGTAGTCCAGTTACACATTTGTGGGCTTATAACCTGGCTTCTGAATATCCTAAAGAGGTCAGGTTTGTTTTAGAGTACTCCAATTAACAGCCCCCATTACCCCAAAAAGGAATGGAGTCATTAGCACTTATGGTTTTTAAATGGCACCCAGAATTATGTTGCACAAAGCACAATTTCACATCATTCTGGGTCCATTTGTGTGAAAACAAGGTCCAGTCAGGCTGAAACGTTACAGGACGGTAGAATCTATTGAGTTGTAAGTGATCTGAACGTTTCATGATGATAGGACATTCCTAAGGGGGTCAAACCATGTCCCAAAGGTCACAGGGCCTGGTGCCACTTTAAAGAAGTAGTCCAGTTACACCTTTGTGGGCTTATAACTTGGCTTCTGAATGTCCTAGAGAGGTCAGGCTTGTTTTAGTGTACTTCAATAAACAGCCCCTACAACCACAAAAAGGAATGGAGTCATTAGCACTTATGGTTTTTAAATGGCACCCAGAATTATGTTGCACAAAGCACAATTTCACATCATTCTGGGTTCATTTGTGTGAAAACAAGGTCCAATCAGGCTGAAACGTTACAGGAAGGTAGAATCTATTGAGTTGTAAGTGATCTGAACGTTTCATGATGATAGCACTTTCCTAAGGGGGTCAAACCATGTCCCAGAGGTCACCGGATCTGGTGTCAATTTAAAGAAGTAGTCCAGTTACACATTTGTGGGCTTATAACTTGGCTTCTGAATGTCCTAGAGAGATCAGGTTTGTTTTAGTGTACTCCAATCAACAGCCCCTACAACCACAAAAAGGAATGGAGTCATTAGCACTTATGGCTTTTAAATGGCACCCAGAATTATGTTGCACGAAGCACAATTTCACATCATTCTGGGTCCATTTGTGTGAAAACAAGGTCCAGTCAGGCTGAAACGTTACAAGAAGGTAGAATCTGTTGAGTTGTAAGTGATCTGAAAGTTTCATGATGATCGCACATTCCTATAGGGGGTCAAACCATGTCCCAAAGGTCACCGGGCCTGGTGTCACTTTAAAGAAGTAGTCCAGTTACACCTTTGTGGGCTTATAACTTGGCTTCTGAATATCCTACAGAGGTCAGGTTTGTTTTAGAGTACTCCAATTAACAGCCCCCATTACCCCAAAAAGGAATGGAGTCATTAGCACTTATGGTTTTTAAATGGCACCAAGAATTATGTTGCACAAAGCACAATTTCACATCATTCTGGGTTCATTTGTGTGAAAACAAGGTCCAATCAGGCTGAATCGTTACAAGAAGGTAGAATCAATTGAGTTTTAAGTGATATGAACGTTTCATGATGATCGCACATTCCTATAGGGGGTCAAACCATGTCCCAAAGGTCACCGGGCCTGGTGTCACTTTAAAGAAGTAGTCCAGTTACACATTTGTGGGCTTATAACTTGGCTTCTGAATGTCCTAGAGAGATCAGGTTTGTTTTAGTGTACTCCAATCAACAGCCCATACAACCACAAAAAGGAATGGAGTCATTAGCACTTATGGTTTGTAAATGGCACCCAGAATTATGTTGCACGAAGCACAATTTCACATCATTCTGGGTCCATTTGTTTGAAAACAAGGTCCATTCAGGCTGAAACGTTACAAGAAGGTAGAATCTATTGAGTTGTAAGTGATCTGAACATTTCATGATGATCGCACATTCCTATAGGCGGTCAAACCATGTCCCAAAGGTCACCGGGCCTGGTGTCACTTTAAAGAAGTAGTCCAGTTACACCTTTGTGGGCTTATAACTTGGCTTCTGAATGTCCTAGAGAGATCAGGTTTGTTTTAGTGTATTCCAATCAACAGCCCCTACAACCACAAAAAGGAATGGAGTCATTAGCACTTATGGTTTGTAAATGGCACCAAGAATTATGTTGCACGAAGCACAATTTCACATCATTCTGGGTCCATTTGTGTGAAAACAAGGTCCAATCAGGCTGAAACGTTACAAGAAGGTAGAATCTATTGAGTTGTAAGTGATCTGAACGTTTCATGATTATCGCACATTCCTAAGGGGGTCAAACCATGTCCCAAAGGTCACCAGATCTGGTGTCACTTTAAAGAAGTAGTCCAGTTACACATTTGTGGGCTTATAACTTGGCTTCTGAATGTCCTAGAGAGATCAGGTTTGTTTTAGTGTACTCCAATCAAGAGCCCCTACAACCACAAAAAGGAATGGAGTCATTATCACTTATGGTTTGTAAATGGCACCCAGAATTATGTTGCACGAAGCACAATTTCACATCATTCTGGGTCCATTTGTGTGAAAACAAGGTCCAATCAGGCTGAAACGTTACAAGAAGGTAGAATCTATTGAGTTGTAAGTGATCTGAACATTTCATGATGATCGCACATTCCTATAGGGGGTCAAACCATGTCCCAAAGGTCACCGGGCCTGGTGTCACTTTAAAGAAGTAGTCCAGTTACACCTTTGTGGGCTTATAACTTGGCTTCTGAATGTCCTAGAGAGATCAGGTTTGTTTTAGTGTACTCCAATCAACAGCCCCTACAACCACAAAAAGGAATGGAGTCATTAGCACTTATGGTTTGTAAATGGCAACCAGAATTATGTTGCACGAAGCACAATTTCACATCATTCTGGGTTCATTTGTGTGAAAACAAGGTCCAATCAGGCTGAAACGTTACAGGAAGGTAGAATCTATTGAGTTGTAAGTGATCTGAACTTTTCATGATGATAGCACTTTCCTAAGGGTTGTCAAACCATGTCCCTTAGGTCACCGGATCGGTGTCAATTTAAAGAAGTAGTCCAGTTACACATTTGTGGGCTTATAACTTGGCATCTGAATGTCCTAGAGTGATCAGGTTTGTTTCAGAGTACTCCAGTCAACAGCCCCTACAACCACAAAAAGGAATGGAGTCATTAGCACTTATGGTTTGTAAATGGCACCCAGAATTATGTTGCACGAAGCACAATTTCACATCATTCTGGGTCCATTTGTGTGAAAACAAGGTCCATTCAGGCTGAAACGTTACAAGAAAGTAGAATCTATTCAGTTGTAAGTGATCTGAACGTTTCATGATGATCGCACATTCCTATAGGGGGTCAAACCATGTCCCAAAGGTCACCGGGCCTGGTGTCACTTTAAAGAAGTAGTCCAGTTACACATTTGTGGGCTTATAACTTGGCTTCTGAATGTCCTAGAGAGGTCAGGCTTGTTTTAGTGTACTCCAATCAACAGCCCCTACAGCCACAAAAAGGAATGGAGTCATTAGCACTTATGGTTTTTAAATGGCACCCAGAATTATGTTGCACGAAGCACAATTTCACATCATTCTGGGTCCATTTGTGTGAAAACAAGGTCCAATCAGGCTGAAACGTTACATGAAGGTAGAATCTTTGAGTTGTAAGTGATCTGAATGTTTCATGATGATAGCACTTTCCTAAGGGGGTCAAACCATGTCCCAGAGGTCACCGGATCTGTTGTCAATTTAAAGAAGTAGTCCAGTTACACATTTGTGGGCTTTTAACTTGGCTTCTGAATGTCCTAGAGAGATCAGGTTTGTTTTAGTGTACTCCAATCAACAGCCCCTACAACCACAAAAAGGAATGGAGTCATTAGCACTTATGGTTTTTAAATGGCACCCAGAATTATGTTGCACGAAGCACAATTTCACATCATTCTGGGTCCATTTGTGTGAAAACAAGGTCCAGTCAGGCTGAAACGTTACAGGACGGTAGAATCTATTGAGTTGTAAGTGATCTGAACGTTTCATGATGATAGCACTTTCCTAAGGGGGTCAAACCATGTCCCAGAGGTCACCGGATCTGTTGTCAATTTAAAGAAGTAGTCCAGTTACACATTTGTGGGCTTATAACCTGGCTTCTGAATATCCTAAAGAGGTCAGGTTTGTTTTAGAGTACTCCAATTAACAGCCCCCATTACCCCAAAAAGGAATGGAGTCATTAGCACTTATGGTTTTTAAATGGCACCCAGAATTATGTTGCACAAAGCACAATTTCACATAATTCTGGGTTCATTTGTGTGAAAACAAGGTCCAATCAGGCTGAAACGTTACAGGAAGGTAGAATCTATTGAGTTGTAAGTGATCTGAACGTTTCATGATGATAGCACTTTCCTAAGGGGGTCAAACCATGTCCCAGAGGTCACCGGATCTGGTGTCAATTTAAAGAAGTAGTCCAGTTACACATTTGTGGGCTTATAACTTGGCTTCTGAATGTCCTAGAGAGATCAGGTTTGTTTTAGTGTACTCCAATCAACAGCCCCTACAACCACAAAAAGGAATGGAGTCATTAGCACTTATGGCTTTTAAATGGCACCCAGAATTATGTTGCACGAAGCACAATTTCACATCATTCTGGGTCCATTTGTGTGAAAACAAGGTCCAGTCAGGCTGAAACGTTACAAGAAGGTAGAATCTGTTGAGTTGTAAGTGATCTGAAAGTTTCATGATGATCGCACATTCCTATAGGGGGTCAAACCATGTCCCAAAGGTCACCGGGCCTGGTGTCACTTTAAAGAAGTAGTCCAGTTACACCTTTGTGGGCTTATAACTTGGCTTCTGAATATCCTACAGAGGTCAGGTTTGTTTTAGAGTACTCCAATTAACAGCCCCCATTACCCCAAAAAGGAATGGAGTCATTAGCACTTATGGTTTTTAAATGGCACCCAGAATTATGTTGCACAAAGCACAATTTCACATCATTCTGGGTTCATTTGTGTGAAAACAAGGTCCAATCAGGCTGAATCGTTACAAGAAGGTAGAATCAATTGAGTTTTAAGTGATATGAACGTTTCATGATGATCGCACATTCCTAAAGGGGGTCAAACCATGTCCCAAAGGTCACCGGGCCTGGTGTCACTTTAAAGAAGTAGTCCAGTTACACCTTTGTGGGCTTATAACTTGGCTTCTGAATGTCCTAGAGAGATCAGGTTTGTTTTAGTGTACTCCAATCAACAGCCCCTACAACCACAAAAAGGAATGGAGTCATTATGGTTTGTAAATGGCACCCAGAATTATGTTGCATGAAGCACAATTTCACATCATTCTGGGTCCATTTGTGTGAAAACAAGGTCCAATCAGGCTGAAACGTTACAAGAAGGTAGAATCTATTGAGTTGTAAGTGATCTGAACGTTTCATGATGATCGCACATTCCTAAGGGGGTCAAACCATGTCCCAAAGGTCACCGGGCCTGGTGTCACTTTAAAGAAGTAGTCCAGTTACACCTTTGTGGGCTTATAACTTGGCTTCTGAATATCCTAGAGAGGTCAGGTTTAATTTAGAGTACTCCAATTAACAGCCCCCATTACCCCAAAAAGGAATGGAGTCATTAGAACTTATGGTTTTTAAATGGCACCCAGAATTATGTTGCACGAAGCACAATTTCACATCATTCTGGGTTCATTTGTGTGAAAACAAGGTCCAATCAGGCTGAAACGTTACAGGAAGGTAGAATCTATTGAGTTGTAAGTGATCTGAACGTTTCATGATGATAGCAGTTTCCTAAGGGTGTCAATCCATGTCCTAAAGGTCACCGGATCTGGTGTCACTTTAAAGAAGTAGTCCAGTTACACATTTGTGGGCTTATAACTTGGCTTCTGAATATCCTAGAGAGGTCAGGTTTGTTTTATAGTACTCCAATTAACAGCCCCTATTACCTCAAAAAGGAATGGAGTCATTAGCACTTATGGTTTTTAAATGGCACCCAGAATTATGTTGCACGAAGCACAATTTCACATCATTCTGGGTCCATTTGGGTGAAAACAAGGTCCAATCAGGCTGAAACGTTACAAGAAGGTAGAATCTATCGAGTTGTAAGTGATCTGAACGTTTCATGATGATCGCACATTCCTAAGTGGGTCAAACCATGTACCAAAGGTCACCGGATCTGGTGTCACTTTAAAGAAGTAGTCCAGTTACACATTTGTGGGCTTATAACTTGGCTTCTGAATGTCCTAGAGAGATCAGGTTTGTTTTAGTGTACTCCAATCAACAGCCCCTACAACCACAAAAAGGAATAGAGTCATTAGCACTTATGGTTTGTAAATGGCACCCAGAATTATGTGGCACGAAGCACAATTTCACATCATTCTGGGTCCATTCGTGTGAAAACAAGGTCCAATCAGGCTGAAACGTTACAAGAAGGTAGAATCTATTGAGTTGTAAGTGATCTGAACGTTTCATGATGATCGCACATTCCTACAGGGGGTCAAACCATGTCCCAAAGGTCACCGGGCCTGGTGTCACTTTAAAGAAGTAGTCCAGTTACACATTTGTGGGCTTATAACTTGGCTTCTGAATGTCCTAGAGAGATCAGGTTTGTTTTAGTGTACTCCAATCAACAGCCCCTACAACCACAAAAAAGAATGGAGTCATTAGAACTTATGGTTTGTAAATGGCACCCAGAATTATGTTGCACGAAGCACAATTTCACATCATTCTGGGTAAATTTGTATGAAAACAAGGTCCAATCAGGCTGAAACGTTACAAGAAGGTAGAATCTATTGAGTTGTAAGTGATGTGAACGTTTCATGATGATAGCACTTTCCTAAGGAGGTAAAACCATGTCCCAAAGGTCACCGGATCGGTGTCAATTTAAAAAAGTAGTCCAGTTACACATTTGTGGGCTTATAACTTGGCTTCTGAATGTTCGAGAGAGATCAGGTTTGTTTTAGTGTACTGCAATCAACAGCCCCTACAACCACAAAAAGGAATGGAGTCATTAGCACTTATGGTTTTTAAATGGCACCCAGAATTATGTTGCACGAAGCACAATTTCACATCATTCTGGGTTCATTTGTGTGAAAACAAGGTCCAATCAGGCTGAAACGTTACAGGAAGGTAGAATCTATTGAGTTGTAAGTGATCTGAACGTTTCATGATGATAGCACATTCCAAAGGGGGTCAAACCATGTCCCAAAGGTCACCGGGCCTGGTGCCACTTTAAAGAAGTAGTCCAGTTACACCTTTGTGGGCTTATAACTTGGCTTCTGAATGTCCTAGAGAGGTCAGGCTTGTTTTAGTGTACTTCAAGAAACAGCCCCTACAACCACAAAAAGGAATGGAGTCATTAGCACTTATGGTTTTTAAATGGCACCCAGAATTATGTTGCACAAAGCACAATTTCACATCATTCTGGGTTCATTTGTGTGAAAACAAGGTCCAATCAGGCTGAAACGTTACAGGAAGGTAGAATCTATTGAGTTGTAAGTGATCTGAACGTTTCATGATGATAGCACTTTCCTAAGGGGGTCAAACCATGTCCCAGAGGTCACCGGATCTGGTGTCAATTTAAAGAAGTAGTCCAGTTACACATTTGTGGGCTTATAACTTGGCTTCTGAATGTCCTAGAGAGATCAGGTTTGTTTTAGTGTACTCCAATCAACAGCCCCTACAACCTCAAAAAGGAATGGAGTCATTAGCACTTATGGCTTTTAAATGGCACCCAGAATTATGTTGCACGAAGCACAATTTCACATGATTCTGGGTCCATTTGTGTGAAAACAAGGTCCAGTCAGGCTGAAACGTTACAAGAAGGTAGAATCTGTTGAGTTGTAAGTGATCTGAAAGTTTCATGATGATATCACATTCCTATAGGGGGTCAAACCATGTCCCAAAGGTCACCGGGCCTGGTGTCACTTTAAAGAAGTAGTCCAGTTACACCTTTGTGGGCTTATAACTTGGCTTCTGAATATCCTACAGAGGTCAGGTTTGTTTTAGAGTACTCCAATTAACAGCCCCCATTACCCCAAAAAGGAATGGAGTCATTAGCACTTATGGTTTTTAAATGGCACCCAGAATTATGTTGCACGAAGCACAATTTCACATCATTCTGGGTCCATTTGTGTGAAAACAAGGTCCAATCAGGCTGAAACGTTACAAGAAGGTAGAATCTATTGAGTTGTAAGTGATCTGAACGTTTCATGATGATCGCACATTCCTAAGGGGGTCAAACCATGTCCCAGAGGTCACCGGATCTGGTGTCAATTTAAAGAAGTAGTCCAGTTACACATTTGTGGGCTTATAACTTGGCTTCTGAATTTCCTAGAGAGATCAGGTTTGTTTTAGTGTACTCCAATCAACAGCCCCTACAACCACAAAAAGGAATGGAGTCATTAGCACTTATGGTTTTTAAATGGCACCCAGAATTATGTTGCACGAAGCACAATTTCACATCATTCTGGGTCCATTTGTGTGAAAACAAGGTCCAGTCAGGCTGAAACGTTACAAGAAGGTAGAATCTGTTGAGTTGTAAGTGATCTGAAAGTTTCATGATGATCGCACATTCCTATAGGGGGTCAAACCATGTCCCAAAGGTCACCGGGCCTGGTGTCACTTTAAAGAAGTAGTCCAGTTACACCTTTGTGGGCTTATAACTTGGCTTCTGAATATCCTAAAGAGGTCAGGTTTGTTTTAGAGTACTCCAATTAACAGCCCCTATTACCTCAAAAAGGAATGGAGTCATTAGCACTTATGGTTTTTAAATGGCACCCAGAATTATGTTGCACGAAGCACAATTTCACATCATTCTGGGTCCATTTGTGTGAAAACAATGTCCAATCAGGCTGAAACGTTACAAGAAGGTAGAATCTATTGAGTTGTAAGTGATATGAACGTTTCATGATGATCGCACATTCCTAAGTGGGTCAAACCATGTCCCAAAGGTCACCGGGCCTGGTGTCACTTTAAAGAAGTAGTCCAGTTACACATTTGTGGCTTTATAACCTGGCTTCTGAATGTCCTAGAGAGATCAGGTTTGTTTTAGTGTACTCCAATCAACAGCCCCTACAACTACAAAAAGGAATGGAGTCATTAGCACTTATGGTTTGTAAATGGCACCCAGAATTATGTTAAACGAAGCACAATTTCACATCATTCTGGGTCCATTTGTGTGAAAACAAGGTCCAATCAGGCTGAAACGTTACAAGAAGGTAGAATCTATTGAGTTGTAAGTGATCTGAAAGTTTCATGATGATCGCACATTCCTAAGTGGGTCAAACCATGTCCCAAAGGTCACCGGATCTGGTGTCACTTTAAAGAAGTAGTCCAGTTACACATTTGTGGGCTTATAACTTGGCTTCTGAATGTCCTAGAGAGATCAGGTTTGTTTTAGTGTACTCCAATCAATAGCCCATACAACCACAAAAAGGAATGGAGTCATTAGCACTTATGGTTTGTAAATGGCACCCAGAATTATGTTGCACGAAGCACAATTTCACATCATTCTGGGTCCATTTGTTTGAAAACAAGGTCCATTCAGGCTGAAACGTTACAAGAAGGTAGAATCTATTGAGTTGTAAGTGATCTGAACATTTCATGATGATCGCACATTCCTATAGGGGGTCAAACCATGTCCCAAAGGTCACCGGGCCTGGTGTCACTTTAAAGAAGTAGTCCAGTTACACCTTTGTGGGCTTATAACTTGGCTTCTGAATGTCCTAGAGAGATCAGGTTTGATTTAGTGTATTCCAATCAACAGCCCCTACAACCAGAAAAAGGAATGGAGTCATTAGCACTTATGGTTTGTAAATGGCACCCAGAATTATGTTGTACGAAGCACAATTTCACATCATTCTGGGTCCATTTGTGTGAAAACAAGGTCCAATCAGGCTGAAACGTTACAAGAAGGTAGAATCTATTGAGTTGTAAGTGATCTGAACGTTTCATGATGATCGCACATTCCTAAGTGGGTCAAACCATGTCCCAAAGGTCACCAGATCTGGTGTCACTTTAAAGAAGTAGTCCAGTTACACATTTGTGGGCTTATAACTTGGCTTCTGAATGTCCTAGACAGATCAGGTTTGTTTTATGTACTCCAATCAACAGCCCCTACAACCACAAAAAGGAATGGAGTCATTAGCACTTATGGTTTGTAAATGGCACCCAGAATTATGTTGCACGAAGCACAATTTCACATCATTCTGGGTCCATTTGTGTGAAAACAAGGTCCAATCAAGCTGAAACGTTACAAGAAGGTAGAATCTATTGAGTTGTAAGTGATCTGAATGTTTCATGATGATTGCACATTCCTATAGGGGGTCAAACCATGTCCCAAAGGTCACCGGGCCTGGTGTCACTTTAAAGAAGTAGTCCAGTTACACCTTTGTGGGCTTATAACTTGGCTTCTGAATTTCCTAGAGAGATCAGGTTTGTTTTAGTGTACTCCAATCAACATCCCCTACAACCACAAAAAGGAATGGAGTCATTAGCACTTATGGTTTGTAAATGGCACCCAGAATTATGTTGCACGAAGCACAATTTCACATCATTCTGGGTTCATTTGTGTGAAAACAAGGTCCAATCAGGCTGAAACGTTACAGGAAGGTAGAATCTATTGAGTTGTAAGTGATCTGAACATTTCATGATGATAGCACTTTCCTAAGGGGGTCAAACCATGTCCCAGAGGTCACCGGATCTGTTGTCAATTTAAAGAAGTAGTCCAGTTACACATTTGTGGGCTTATAACTTGGCTTCTGAATGTCCTAGAGAGATCAGGTTTGTTTTAGTGTACTCCAATCAACAGCCCCTACAACCACAAAAAGGAATGGAGTCATTAGCAATTATGGTTTTTAAATGGCACCCAGAATTATGTTGCACGAAGCACAATTTCACATCATTCTGGGTCCATTTGTGTGAAAACAAGGTCCAGTCAGGCTGAAACGTTACAGGACGGTAGAATCTATTGAGTTGTAAGTGATCTGAACATTTCATGATGATAGCACTTTCCTAAGGGGGTCAAACCATGTCCCAGAGGTCACCGGATCTGTTGTCAATTTAAAGAAGTAGTCCAGTTACACATTTGTGGGCTTATAACCTGGCTTCTGAATATCCTAAAGAGGTCAGGTTTGTTTTAGAGTACTCCAATTAACAGCCCCCATTACCCCAAAAAGGAATGGAGTCATTAGCACTTATGGTTTTTAAATGGCACCCAGAATTATGTTGCACAAAGCACAATTTCACATCATTCTGGGTTCATTTGTGTGAAAACAAGGTCCAATCAGGCTGAAACGTTACAGGAAGGTAGAATCTATTGAGTTGTAAGTGATCTGAACGTTTCATGATGATAGCAGTTTCCTAAGGGTGTCAATCCATGTCCTAAAGGTCACCGGATCTGGTGTCACTTTAAAGAAGTAGTCCAGTTACACATTTGTGGGCTTATAACTTGGCTTCTGAATATCCTAGAGAGGTCAGGTTTGTTTTATAGTACTCCAATTAACAGCCCCTATTACCCCAAAAAGGAATGGAGTCATTAGCACTTATGGTTTTTAAATGGCACCCAGAATTATGTTGCACGAAGCACAATTTCACATCATTCTGGGTCCATTTGGGTGAAAACAAGGTCCAATCAGGCTGAAACGTTACAAGAAGGTAGAATCTATCGAGTTGTAAGTGATCTGAACGTTTCATGATGATCGCACATTCCTAAGTGGGTCAAACCATGTACCAAATGTCACCGGATCTGGTGTCACTTTAAAGAAGTAGTCCAGTTACACATTTGTGGGCTTATAACTTGGCTTCTGAATGTCCTAGAGAGATCAGGTTTGTTTTAGTGTACTCCAATCAACAGCCCCTACAACCACAAAAAGGAATAGAGTCATTAGCACTTATGGTTTGTAAATGGCACCCAGAATTATGTGGCATGAAGCACAATTTCACATCATTCTGGGTCCATTCGTGTGAAAACAAGGTCCAATCAGGCTGAAACGTTACAAGAAGGTAGAATCTATTGAGTTGTAAGTGATCTGAACGTTTCATGATGATCGCACATTCCTACAGGGGGTCAAACCATGTCCCAAAGGTCACCGGGCCTGGTGTCACTTTAAAGAAGTAGTCCAGTTCCACATTTGTGGGCTTATAACTTGGCTTCTGAATTTCCTAGAGAGATCAGGTTTGTTTTAGTGTACTCCAATCAACAGCCCCTACAACCACAAAAAAGAATGGAGTCATTAGAACTTATGGTTTGTAAATGGCACCCAGAATTATGTTGCACGAAGCACAATTTCACATCATTCTGGGTCCATTTGTATGAAAACAAGGTCCAATCAGGCTGAAACGTTACAAGAAGGTAGAATCTATTGAGTTGTAAGTGATGTGAACGTTTCATGATGATAGCACTTTCCTAAGGAGGTAAAACCATGTCCCAAAGGTCACCGGATCGGTGTCAATTTAAAAAAGTAGTCCAGTTACACATTTGTGGGCTTATAACTTGGCTTCTGAATGTTCGAGAGAGATCAGGTTTGTTTTAGTGTACTCCAATCAACAGCCCCTACAACCACAAAAAGGAATGGAGTCATTAGCACTTATGGTTTTTAAATGGCACCCAGAATTATGTTGCACGAAGCACAATTTCACATCATTCTGGGTTCATTTGTGTGAAAACAAGGTCCAATCAGGCTGAAACGTTACAGGAAGGTAGAATCTATTGAGTTGTAAGTGATCTGAACGTTTCATGATGATAGCACATTCCAAAGGGGGTCAAACCATGTCCCAAAGGTCACCGGGCCTGGTGCCACTTTAAAGAAGTAGTCCAGTTACACCTTTGTGGGCTTATAACTTGGCTTCTGAATGTCCTAGAGAGGTCAGGCTTGTTTTAGTGTACTTCAATAAACAGCCCCTACAACCACAAAAAGGAATGGAGTCATTAGCACTTATGGTTTTTAAATGGCACCCAGAATTATGTTGCACAAAGCACAATTTCACATCATTCTGGGTTCATTTGTGTGAAAACAAGGTCCAATCAGGCTGAAACGTTACAGGAAGGTAGAATCTATTGAGTTGTAAGTGATCTGAACGTTTCATGATGATAGCACTTTCCTAAGGGGGTCAAACCATGTCCCAGAGGTCACCGGATCTGGTGTCAATTTAAAGAAGTAGTCCAGTTACACATTTGTGGGCTTATAACTTGGCTTCTGAATGTCCTAGAGAGATCAGGTTTGTTTTAGTGTACTCCAATCAACAGCCCCTACAACCTCAAAAAGGAATGGAGTCATTAGCACTTATGGCTTTTAAATGGCACCCAGAATTATGTTGCACGAAGCACAATTTCACATCATTCTGGGTCCATTTGTGTGAAAACAAGGTCCAGTCAGGCTGAAACGTTACAAGAAGGTAGAATCTGTTGAGTTGTAAGTGATCTGAAAGTTTCATGATGATATCACATTCCTATAGGGGGTCAAACCATGTCCCAAAGGTCACCGGGCCTGGTGTCACTTTAAAGAAGTAGTCCAGTTACACCTTTGTGGGCTTATAACTTGGCTTCTGAATATCCTACAGAGGTCAGGTTTGTTTTAGAGTACTCCAATTAACAGCCCCTATTACCTCAAAAAGGAATGGAGTCATTAGCACTTATGGTTTTTAAATGGCACCCAGAATTATGTTGCACAAAGCACAATTTCACATCATTCTGGGTTCATTTGTGTGAAAACAAGGTCCAATCAGGCTGAAACGTTACAGGAAGGTAGAATCTATTGAGTTGTAAGTGATCTGAACGTTTCATGATGATAGCACTTTCCTAAGGGGGTCAAACCATGTCCTAAAGGTCACCGGATCTGGTGTCACTTTAAAGAAGTAGTCCAGTTACACATTTGTGGGCTTATAACTTGGCTTCTGAATATCCTAGAGAGTTCAGGTTTGTTTTAGAGTACTCCAATTAACAGCCCATATTACCTCAAAAAGGAATGGAGTCATTAGCACTTATGGTTTTTAAATGGCACCCAGAATTATGTTGCACGAAGCACAATTTCACATCATTCTGGGTCCATTTGTGTGAAAACAAGGTCCAATCAGGCTGAAACGTTACAAGAAGGTAGAATCTATTGAGTTGTAAGTGATCTGAACGTTTCATGATGATCGCACATTCCTAAGGGGGTCAAACCATGTCCCAGAGGTCACCGGATCTGGTGTCAATTTAAAGAAGTAGTCCAGTTACACATTTGTGGGCTTATAACTTGGCTTCTGAATTTCCTACAGAGATCAGGTTTGTTTTAGTGTACTCCAATCAACAGCCCCTACAACCACAAAAAGGAATGGAGTCATTAGCACTTATGGTTTTTAAATGGCACCCAGAATTATGTTGCACGAAGCACAATTTCACATCATTCTGGGTCCATTTGTGTGAAAACAAGGTCCAGTCAGGCTGAAACGTTACAAGAAGGTAGAATCTGTTGAGTTGTAAGTGATCTGAAAGTTTCATGATGATCGCACATTCCTATAGGGGGTCAAACCATGTCCCAAAGGTCACCGGGCCTGGTGTCACTTTTAAGAAGTAGTCCAGTTACACCTTTGTGGGCTTATAACTTGGCTTCTGAATATCCTAAAGAGGTCAGGTTTGTTTTAGAGTACTCCAATTAACAGCCCCTATTACCTCAAAAAGGAATGGAGTCATTAGCACTTATGGTTTTTAAATGGCACCCAGAATTATGTTGCACGAAGCACAATTTCACATAATTCTGGGTCCATTTGTGTGAAAACAATGTCCAATCAGGCTGAAACGTTACAAGAAGGTAGAATCTATTGAGTTGTAAGTGATCTGAACGTTTCATGATGATCGCACATTCCTAAGTGGGTCAAACCATGTCCCAAAAGTCACCGGATCTGGTGTCACTTTAAAGAAGTAGTCCAGTTACACATTTGTGGGCTTATAACTTGGCTTCTGAATGTCCTAGAGAGATCATATTTGTTTTAGTGCACTCCAATCAACAGCCCCTACAACCACAAAAAAGAATTCAGTCATTAGCACTTATGGTTTGTAAATGGCACCCAGAATTATGTTGCACGAAGCACAATTTCACATCATTCTGGGTCCATTTGTGTGAAAACAAGGTCCAATCAGGCTGAAACGTTACAAGAAGGTAGAATCTATTGAGTTGTAAGTGATATGAACGTTTCATGATGATCGCACATTCCTAAGTGGGTCAAACCATGTCCCAAAGGTCACCGGGCCTGGTGTCACTTTAAAGAAGTAGTCCAGTTACACATTTGTGGCTTTATAACCTGGCTTCTGAATGTCCTAGAGAGATCAGGTTTGTTTTAGTGTACTCCAATCAACAGCCCCTACAACTACAAAAAGGAATGGAGTCATTAGCACTTATGGTTTGTAAATGGCACCCAGAATTATGTTAAACGAAGCACAATTTCACATCATTCTGGGTCCATTTGTGTGAAAACAAGGTCCAATCAGGCTGAAACGTTACAAGAAGGTAGAATCTATTGAGTTGTAAGTGATCTGAAAGTTTCATGATGATCGCACATTCCTAAGTGGGTCAAACCATGTCCCAAAAGTCACCGGATCTGGTGTCACTTTAAAGAAGTAGTCCAGTTACACATTTGTGGGCTTATAACTTGGCTTCTGAATGTCCTAGAGAGATCAGGTTTGTTTTAGTGTACTCCAATCAACAGCCCATACAACCACAAAAAGGAATGGAGTCATTAGCACTTATGGTTTGTAAATGGCACCCAGAATTATGTTGCACGAAGCACAATTTCACATCATTCTGGGTCCATTTGTTTGAAAACAAGGTCCATTCAGGCTGAAACGTTACAAGAAGGTAGAATCTATTGAGTTGTAAGTGATCTGAACATTTCATGATGATCGGACATTCCTATAGGGGGTCAAACCATGTCCCAAAGGTCACCGGGCCTGGTGTCACTTTAAAGAAGTAGTCCAGTTACACCTTTGTGGGCTTATAACTTGGCTTCTGAATGTCCTAGAGAGATCAGGTTTGTTTTAGTGTATTCCAATCAACAGCCCCTACAACCAGAAAAAGGAATGGAGTCATTAGCACTTATGGTTTGTAAATGGCACCCAGAATTATGTTGTACGAAGCACAATTTCACATCATTCTGGGTCCATTTGTGTGAAAACAAGGTCCAATCAGGCTGAAAAGTTACAAGAAGGTAGAATCTATTGAGTTGTAAGTGATCTGAACGTTTCATGATGATCGCACATTCCTAAGTGGGTCAAACCATGTCCCAAAGGTCACCAGATCTGGTGTCACTTTAAAGAAGTAGTCCAGTTACACATTTGTGGGCTTATAACTTGGCTTCTGAATGTCCTAGACAGATCAGGTTTGTTTTATGTACTCCAATCAACAGCCCCTACAACCACAAAAAGGAATGGAGTCATTAGCACTTATGGTTTGTAAATGGCACCCAGAATTATGTTGCACGAAGCACAATTTCACATCATTCTGGGTCCATTTGTGTGAAAACAAGGTCCAATCAAGCTGAAACGTTACAAGAAGGTAGAATCTATTGAGTTGTAAGTGATCTGAATGTTTCATGATGATCGCACATTCCTATAGGGGGTCAAACCATGTCCCAAAGGTCACCGGGCCTGGTGTCACTTTAAAGAAGTAGTCCAGTTACACCTTTGTGGGCTTATAACTTGGCTTCTCAATTTCCTAGAGAGATCAGGTTTGTTTTAGTGTACTCCAATCAACATCCCCTACAACCACAGAAAGGAATGGAGTCATTAGCACTTATGGTTTGTAAATGGCACCCAGAATTATGTTGCACGAAGCACAATTTCACATCATTCTGGGTTCATTTGTGTGAAAACAAGGTCCAATCAGGCTGAAACGTTACAGGAAGGTAGAATCTATTGAGTTGTAAGTTATCTGAACGTTTCATGATGATAGCACTTTCCTAAGAGGGTCAAACCATGTCCCAGAGGTCACCGGATCTGTTGTCAATTTAAAGAAGTAGTCCAGTTACACATTTGTGGGCTTATAACTTGGCTTCTGAATGTCCTAGAGAGATCAGGTTTGTTTTAGTGTACTCCAATCAACAGCCCCTACAACCACAAAAAGGAATGGAGTCATTAGCAATTATGGTTTTTAAATGGCACCCAGAATTATGTTGCACGAAGCACAATTTCACATCATTCTGGGTCCATTTGTGTGAAAACAAGGTCCAGTCAGGCTGAAACGTTACAGGACGGTAGAATCTATTGAGTTGTAAGTGATCTGAACATTTCATGATGATAGCACTTTCCTAAGGGGGTCAAACCATGTCCCAGAGGTCACCGGATCTGTTGTCAATTTAAAGAAGTTGTCCAGTTACACATTTGTGGGCTTATAACCTGGCTTCTGAATATCCTAAAGAGGTCAGGTCTGTTTTAGAGTACTCCAATTAACAGCCCCCATTACCCCAAAAAGGAATGGAGTCATTAGCACTTATGGTTTTTAAATGGCACCCAGAATTATGTTGCACAAAGCACAATTTCACATCATTCTGGGTTCATTTGTGTGAAAACAAGGTCCAATCAGGCTGAAACGTTACAGGAAGGTAGAATCTATTGAGTTGTAAGTGATCTGAACGTTTCATGATGATAGCACTTTCCTAAGGGTGTCAATCCATGTCCTAAAGGTCACCGGATCTGGTGTCACTTTAAAGAAGTAGTCCAGTTACACATTTGTGGGCTTATAACTTGGCTTCTCAATTTCCTAGACAGATCAGGTTTGTTTTATGTACTCCAATCAACAGCCCCTACAACCACAAAAAGGAATGGAGTCATTAGCACTTATGGTTTGTAAATGGCACCCAGAATTATGTTGCACGAAGCACAATTTCACATCATTCTGGGTCCATTTGTGTGAAAACAAGGTCCAATCAAGCTGAAACGTTACAAGAAGGTAGAATCTATTGAGTTGTAAGTGATCTGAATGTTTCATGATGATCGCACATTCCTATAGGGGGTCAAACCATGTCCCAAAGGTCACCGGGCCTGGTGTCACTTTAAAGAAGTAGTCCAGTTACACCTTTGTGGGCTTATAACTTGGCTTCTCAATTTCCTAGAGAGATCAGGTTTGTTTTAGTGTACTCCAATCAACATCCCCTACAACCACAGAAAGGAATGGAGTCATTAGCACTTATGGTTTGTAAATGGCACCCAGAATTATGTTGCACGAAGCACAATTTCACATCATTCTGGGTTCATTTGTGTGAAAACAAGGTCCAATCAGGCTGAAACGTTACAGGAAGGTAGAATCTATTGAGTTGTAAGTTATCTGAACGTTTCATGATGATAGCACTTTCCTAAGAGGGTCAAACCATGTCCCAGAGGTCACCGGATCTGTTGTCAATTTAAAGAAGTAGTCCAGTTACACATTTGTGGGCTTATAACTTGGCTTCTGAATGTCCTAGAGAGATCAGGTTTGTTTTAGTGTACTCCAATCAACAGCCCCTACAACCACAAAAAGGAATGGAGTCATTAGCAATTATGGTTTTTAAATGGCACCCAGAATTATGTTGCACGAAGCACAATTTCACATCATTCTGGGTCCATTTGTGTGAAAACAAGGTCCAGTCAGGCTGAAACGTTACAGGACGGTAGAATCTATTGAGTTGTAAGTGATCTGAACATTTCATGATGATAGCACTTTCCTAAGGGGGTCAAACCATGTCCCAGAGGTCACCGGATCTGTTGTCAATTTAAAGAAGTTGTCCAGTTACACATTTGTGGGCTTATAACCTGGCTTCTGAATATCCTAAAGAGGTCAGGTCTGTTTTAGAGTACTCCAATTAACAGCCCCCATTACCCCAAAAAGGAATGGAGTCATTAGCACTTATGGTTTTTAAATGGCACCCAGAATTATGTTGCACAAAGCACAATTTCACATCATTCTGGGTTCATTTGTGTGAAAACAAGGTCCAATCAGGCTGAAACGTTACAGGAAGGTAGAATCTATTGAGTTGTAAGTGATCTGAACGTTTCATGATGATAGCACTTTCCTAAGGGTGTCAATCCATGTCCTAAAGGTCACCGGATCTGGTGTCACTTTAAAGAAGTAGTCCAGTTACACATTTGTGGGCTTATAACTTGGCTTCTGAATATCCTAGAGAGGTCAGGTTTGTTTTAGAGTACTCAAATTAACAGCCCCTATTACCTCAAAAAGGAATGGAGTCATTAGCACTTATGGTTTTTAAATGGCACCCAGAATGATGTTGCACGAAGCACAATTTCACATCATTCTGGGTCCATTTGTGTGAAAACAAGGTCCAATCAGGCTGAAACGTTACAGGAAGGTAGAATCTTTGAGTTGTAAGTGATCTGAACGTTTCATGATGATAGCACTTTCCTAAGGGGGTCAAACCATGTCCCAGAGGTCACCGGATCTGTTGTCAATTTAAAGAAGTAGTCCAGTTACACATTTGTGGGCTTATAACTTGGCTTCTGAATGTCCTAGAGAGATCAGGTTTGTTTTAGTGTACTCCAATCAACAGCCCCTACAACCACAAAAAGGAAAGGAGTCATTAGCAACTATGGTTTTTAAATGGCACCCAGAATTATGTTGCACGAAGCACAATTTCACATCATTCTGGGTCCATTTGTGTGAAAACAAGGTCCAGTCAGGCTGAAACGTTACAGGACGGTAGAATCTATTGAGTTGTAAGTGATCTGAACATTTCATGATGATAGCACTTTCCTAAGGGGGTCAAACCATGTCCCAGAGGTCACCGGATCTGTTGTCAATTTAAAGAAGTAGTCCAGTTACACATTTGTGGGCTTATAACCTGGCTTCTGAATATCCTAAAGAGGTCAGGTTTGTTTTAGAGTACTCCAATTAACAGCCCCCATTACCCCAAAAAGGAATGGAGTCATTAGCACTTATGGTTTTTAAATGGCACCCAGAATTATGTTGCACAAAGCACAAATTCACATCATTCTGGGTTCATTTGTGTGAAAACAAGGTCCAATCAGGCTGAAACGTTACAGGAAGGTAGAATCTATTGAGTTGTAAGTGATCTGAACGTTTCATGATGATAGCACTTTCCTAAGGGTGTCAATCCATGTCCTAAAGGTCACCGGATCTGGTGTCACTTTAAAGAAGTAGTCCAGTTACACATTTGTGGGCTTATAACTTGGCTTCTGAATATCCTAGAGAGGTCAGGTTTGTTTTAGAGTACTCAAATTAACAGCCCCTATTACCTCAAAAAGGAATGGAGTCATTAGCACTTATGTTTTTTAAATGGCACCCAGAATGATGTTGCACGAAGCACAATTTCACATCATTCTGGGTCCATTTGGGTGAAAACAAGGTCCAATCAGGCTGAAACGTTACAAGAAGGTAGAATCAATTGAGTTGTAAGTGATCTGAACGTTTCATGATGATCGCACATTCCTAAGTGGGTCAAACCATGTCCCAAAGGTCACCGGATCTGGTGTCACTTTAAATAAGTAGTCCAGTTACACATTTGTGGGCTTATAACTTGGCTTCTGAATGTCCTAGAGAGATCAGGTTTGTTTTAGTGTACTCCAATCAACAGCCCCTACAACCACAAAAAAGAATGGAGTCATTAGCACTTATGGTTTGTAAATGGCACCCAGAATTATGTTGCACGAAGCAAAATTTCACATCATTCCGGGTCCATTTATGTGAAAACAATGTCCAATCAGGCTGAAACGTTACAAGAAGGTAGAATCTATTGAGTTGTAAGTGATATGAACGTTTCATGATGATCGCACATTCCTATAGGGGGTCAAATCATGTCCCAAAGGTCAACGGGCCTGGTGTCAATGTAAAGAAGTAGTCCAGTTACACATTTGTGGGCTTATAACTTGGCTTCTGAATGTCCTAGAGTGATCAGGTTTGTTTCAGAGTACTACAATCAACAGCCCCTACAACCACAAAAAGGAATGGAGTCATTAGGACTTATGGTTTTTAAATGGCACCCAGAATTATGATGCACGAAGCACAATTTCACATCATTCTGGGTCCATTTGTGTGAAAACAAGGTCCATTCAGGCTGAAACGTTACAAGAAGGTAGAATCTATTGAGTTGTAAGTGATCTGAACGTTTCATGATGAACGCACATTCCTATAGGGGGTCAAACCATGTCCCAAAGGTCACCGGGCCTGGTGTCACTTTAAATAAGTAGTCCAGTTACACCTTTGTGGGCTTATAACTTGGCTTCTGAATATCCTAGAGAGGTCAGGTTTAATTTAGAGTACTCCAATTAACAGCCCCCATTACCCCAAAAAGGAATGGAGTCATTAGCACTTATGGGTTGTAAATGGCACCCAGAATTATGTGGCACGAAGCAAAATTTCACATCATTCTGGGTTCATTTGTGTGAAAACAAGGTCCAATCAGGCTGAAACGTTACAGGAAGGTAGAATCTATTGAGTTGTAAGTGATCTGAACGTTTCATGATGATAGCACTTTCCTAAGGAGGTAAAACCATGTCCCAAAGGTCACCGGATCGGTGTCAATTTAAAAAAGTAGTCCAGTTACACATTTGTGGGCTTATAACTTGGCTTCTGAATGTCCTAGAGAGATCAGGTTTGTTTTAGTGTACTCCAATCAACAGCCCCTACAACCACAAAAAGGAATGGAGTGATTAGCACTCATGGTTTTTAAATGGCACCCAGAATTATGTTGCACGAAGCACAATTTCACATCATTCTGGGTTCATTTGTGTGAAAACAAGGTCCAATCAGGCTGAAACGTTACAGGAAGGTAGAATCTATTGAGTTGTAAGTGATCTGAACGTTTCATGATGATAGGATATTCCTAAGGGGGTCAAACCATGTCCCAAAGGTCACCGGGCCTGGTGCCACTTTAAAGAAGTAGTCCAGTTACACCTTTGTTGGCTTATAACTTGGCTTCTGAATGTCCTAGAGAGATCAGGTTTGTTTTAGTGTACTCCAATCAACAGCCCCTACAACCACAAAAAGGAATGGAGTCATTAGCACTTATGGCTTTTAAATGGCACCCAGAATTATGTTGCACGAAGCACAATTTCACATCATTCTGGGTCCATTTGTGTGAAAACAAGGTCCAGTCAGGCTGAAACGTTACAAGAAGGTAGAATCTGTTGAGTTGTAAGTGATCTGAAAGTTTCATGATGATCGCACATTCCTATAGGGGGTCAAACCATGTCCCAAAGGTCACCGGGCCTGGTGTCACTTTAAAGAAGTAGTCCAGTTACACCTTTGTGGGCTTATAACTTGGCTTCTGAATATATTACAGAGGTCAGGTTTGTTTTAGAGTACTCCAATTAACAGCCCCCATTACCCCAAAAAGGAATGGAGTCATTAGCACTTATGGTTTTTAAATGGCACCGAGAATTATGTTGCACAAAGCACAATTTCACATCATTCTGGGTTCATTTGTGTGAAAACAAGGTCCAATCAGGCTGAAACGTTACAAGAAGGTAGAATCAATTGAGTTTTAAGTGTTATGAACGTTTCATGATGATCGCACATTCCTATAGGGGGTCAAACCATGTCCCAAAGGTCACCGGGCCTGGTGTCACTTTAAAGAAGTAGTCCAGTTACACCTTTGTGGGCTTATAACTTGGCTTCTGAATGTCCTAGAGGGATCAGGTTTGTTTTAGTGTACTCCAATCAACAGCCCCTACAACCACAAAAAGGAATGGAGTCATTATGGTTTGTAAATGGCACCCAGAATTATGTTGCATGAAGCACAATTTCACATCATTCTGGGTCCATTTGTGTGAAAACAAGGTCCAATCAGGCTGAAACGTTACAAGAAGGAAGAATCTATTGAGTTGTAAGTGATCTGAACGTTTCATGATGATCGCACATTCCTAAGGGGGTCAAACCATGTCCCAAAGGTCACCGGGCCTGGTGTCACTTTAAAGAAGTAGTCCAGTTACACCTTTGTGGGCTTATAACTTGGCTTCTGAATATCCTAGAGAGGTCAGGTTTAATTTAGAGTACTCCAATTAACAGCCCCCATTACCCCAAAAAGGAATGGAGTCATTAGAACTTATGGTTTTTAAATGGCACCCAGAATTATGTTGCACGAAGCACAATTTCACATCATTCTGGGTTCATTTGTGTGAAAACAAGGTCCAATCAGGCTGAAACGTTACAGGAAGGTAGAATCTATTGAGTTGTAAGTGAACTGAACGTTTCATGATGATAGCACTTTCCTATAGGGGGTCAAACCATGTCCCAAAGGTCACTGGATCGGTGTAAATTTAAAGAAGTAGTCCAGTTACACATTTGTGGGCTTATAACTTGGCTTCTGAATGTCCTAGAGAGATCAGGTTTGTTTTAGTGTACTCAAATCAACAGCCCCTACAACCACAAAAAGGAATAGAGTCATTAGCACTTATGGTTTGTAAATGGCACCCAGAATTATGTGGCACGAAGCACAATTTCACATCATTCTGGGTCCATTCGTGTGAAAACAAGGTCCAATCAGGCTGAAACGTTACAAGAAGGTAGAATCTATTGAGTTGTAAGTGATCTGAACGTTTCATGATGATCGCACATTCCTACAGGGGGTCAAACCATGTCCCAAAGGTCACCGGGCCTGGTGTCACTTTAAAGAAGTAGTCCAGTTACACCTTTGTGGGCTTATAACTTGGCTTCTGAATATCCTAAAGAGGTCAGGTTTGTTTTAGAGTACTCCAATTAACAGCCCCCATTACCCCAAAAAGGAATGGAGTCATTAGCACTTATGGTTTTTAAATGGCACCCAGAATTATGTTGCACAAAGCACAATTTCACATCATTCTGGGTTCATTTGTGTGAAAACAAGGTCCAATCAGGCTGAAACGTTACAGGAAGGTAGAATCTATTGAGTTGTAAGTGATCTGAACGTTTCATGATGATAGCAGTTTCCTAAGGGTGTCAATCCATGTCCTAAAGGTCACCGGATCTGGTGTCACTTTAAAGAAGTAGTCCAGTTACACATTTCTGGGCTTATAACTTGGCTTCTGAATATCCTAGAGAGGTCAGGTTTGTTTTATAGTACTCCAATTAACAGCCCCTATTACCTCAAAAAGGAATGGAGTCATTAGCACTTATGGTTTTTAAATGGCACCCAGAATTATGTTGCACGAAGCACAATTTCACATCATTCTGGGTCCATTTGGGTGAAAACAAGGTCCAATCAGGCTGAAACGTTACAAGAAGGTAGAATCTATTGAGTTGTAAGTGATCTGAACGTTTCATGATGATCGCACATTCCTAAGTGGGTCAAACCATGTACCAAAGGTCACCGGATCTGGTGTCACTTAAAAGAAGTAGTCCAGTTACACATTTGTGGGCTTATAACTTGGCTTCTGAATGTCCTAGAGAGATCAGGTTTGTTTTAGTGTACTCCATTCAACAGCCCCTACAACCACAAAAAAGACTGGAGTCATTAGAACTTATGGTTTGTAAATGGCACCCAGAATTATGTTGCACGAAGCACAATTTCACATCATTCTGGGTCCATTTGTGTGAAAACAAGGTCCATTCAGGCTGAAACGTTACAAGAAGGTAGAATCTATTGAGTTGTAAGTGATCTGAACGTTTCATGATGATAGCACTTTCCTAAGGAGGTAAAACCATGTCCCAAAGGTCACCGGGCCTGGTGTCACTTTAAATAAGTAGTCCAGTTACACCTTTGTGGGCTTATAACTTGGCTTCTGAATGTCCTAGAGAGGTCAGGCTTGTTTTAGTGTACTCCAATAAACAGCCCCTACAGCCACAAAAAGGAATGGAGTCATTAGCACTTATGGTTTGTAAATGGCGCCCAGAATTATGTTGCACGAAGCACAATTTCACATCATTCTGGGTCCATTTGTGTGAAAACAAGGTCCAATCAGGCTGAAACGTTACAAGAAGGTAGAATCTATTGAGTTGTAAGGGATCTGAACGTTTCATGATGATCGCACATTCCTAAGGGGGTCAAACCATGTCCCAAACGTCACCGGGCCTGGTGTCACTTTAAAGATGTAGTCCAGTTACACCTTTGTGGGCTTATAACTTGGCTTCTGAATATCCTAGAGAGGTCAGGTTTAATTTAGAGTACTCCAATTAACAGCCCCCATTACCCCAAAAAGGAATGGAGTCATTAGCACTTATGGGTTGTAAATGGCACCCAGAATTATGTGGCACGAAGCAAAATTTCACATCATTCTGGGTTCATTTGTGTGAAAACAAGGTCCAATCAGGCTGAAACGTTACAGGAAGGTAGAATCTATTGAGTTGTAAGTGATCTGAACGTTTCATGATGATAGGATATTCCTAAGGGGGTCAAACCATGTCCCAAAGGTCACCGGGCCTGGTGCCACTTTAAAGAAGTAGTCCAGTTACACCTTTGTGGGCTTATAACTTGGCTTCTGAATGTCCTAGAGAGGTCAGGCTTGTTTTAGTGTACTTGAATAAACAGCCCCTACAACCACAAAAAGGAATGGAGTCATTAGCACTTATGGTTTTTAAATGGCACCCAGAATTATGTTGCACAAAGCACAATTTCACATCATTCTGGGTTCATTTGTGTGAAAACAAGGTCCAATCAGGCTGAAACGTTACAGGAAGGTAGAATCTATTGAGTTGTAAGTGATCTGAACGTTTCATGATGATAGCCCTTTCCTAAGGGGGTCAAACCATGTCCCAGAGGTCACCGGATCTGGTGTCAATTTAAAGAAGTAGTCCAGTTACACATTTGTTGGCTTATAACTTGGCTTCTGAATGTCCTAGAGAGATCAGGTTTGTTTTAGTGTACTCCAATCAACAGCCCCTACAACCACAAAAAGGAATGGAGTCATTAGCACTTATGGCTTTTAAATGGCACCCAGAATTATGTTGCACGAAGCACAATTTCACATCATTCTGGGTCCATTTGTGTGAAAACAAGGTCCAGTCAGGCTGAAACGTTACAAGAAGGTAGAATCTGTTGAGTTGTAAGTGATCTGAAAGTTTCATGATGATCGCACATTCCTATAGGGGGTCAAACCATGTCCCAAAGGTCACCGGGCCTGGTGTCACTTTAAAGAAGTAGTCCAGTTACACCTTTGTGGGCTTATAACTTGGCTTCTGAATATCCTACAGAGGTCAGGTTTGTTTTAGAGTACTCCAATTAACAGCCCCCATTACCCCAAAAAGGAATGGAGTCATTAGCACTTATGGTTTTTAAATGGCACCCAGAATTATGTTGCACAAAGCACAATTTCACATCATTCTGGGTTCATTTGTGTGAAAACAAGGTCCAATCAGGCTGAAACGTTACAAGAAGGTAGAATCAATTGAGTTTTAAGTGTTATGAACGTTTCATGATGATCGCACATTCCTATAGGGGGTCAAACCATGTCCCAAAGGTCACCGGGCCTGGTGTCACTTTAAAGAAGTAGTCCAGTTACACCTTTGTGGGCTTATAACTTGGCTTCTGAATGTCCTAGAGAGATCAGGTTTGTTTAGTGTACTCCAATCAACAGCCCCTACAACCACAAAAAGGAATGGAGTCATTATGGTTTGTAAATGGCACCCAGAATTATGTTGCATGAAGCAAAATTTCACATCATTCTGGGTCCATTTGTGTGAAAACAAGGTCCAATCAGGCTGAAACGTTACAAGAAGGTAGAATCTATTGAGTTGTAAGTGATCTGAACGTTTCATGATGATCGCACATTCCTAAGGGGGTCAAACCATGTCCCAAAGGTCACCGGGCCTGGTGTCACTTTAAAGAAGTAGTCCAGTTACACCTTTGTGGGCTTATAACTTGGCTTCTGAATATCCTAGAGAGGTCAGGTTTAATTTAGAGTACTCCAATTAACAGCCCCCATTACCCCAAAAAGGAATGGAGTCATTAGAACTTATGGTTTTTAAATGGCACCCAGAATTATGTTGCACGAAGCACAATTTCACATCATTCTGGGTTCATTTGTGTGAAAACAAGGTCCAATCAGGCTGAAACGTTACAGGAAGGTAGAATCTATTGAGTTGTAAGTGATCTGAACGTTTCATGATGATAGCACTTTCCTATAGGGGGTCAAACCATGTCCCAAAGGTCACTGGATCGGTGTAAATTTAAAGAAGTAGTCCAGTTACACATTTGTGGGCTTATAACTTGGCTTCTGAATATCCTAGAGAGGTCAGGTTTAATTTAGAGTACTCCAATTAACAGCCCCCATTACCCCAAAAAGGAATGGAGTCATTAGAACTTATGGTTTTTAAATGGCACCCAGAATTATGTTGCACGAAGCACAATTTCACATCATTCTGGGTTCATTTGTGTGAAAACAAGGTCCAATCAGGCTGAAACGTTACAGGAAGGTAGAATCTATTGAGTTGTAAGTGATCTGAACGTTTCATGATGATAGGACATTCCTAAGGGGGTCAAACCATGTCCCAAAGGTCACCGGGCCTGGTGCCACTTTAAAGAAGTAGTCCAGTTACACCTTTGTGGGCTTATAACTTGGCTTCTGAATGTCCTAGAGAGGTCAGGCTTGTTTTAGTGTACTTCAATAAACAGCCCCTACAACCACAAAAAGGAATGGAGTCATTAGCACTTATGGTTTTTAAATGGCACCCAGAATTATGTTGCACAAAGCACAATTTCACATCATTCTGGGTTCATTTGTGTGAAAACAAGGTCCAATCAGGCTGAAACGTTACAGGAAGGTAGAATCTATTGAGTTGTAAGTGATCTGAACGTTTCATGATGATAGCACTTTCCTAAGGGGGTCAAACCATGTCCCAGAGGTCACCGGATCTGGTGTCAATTTAAAGAAGTAGTCCAGTTACACATTTGTGGGCTTATAACTTGGCTTCTGAATGTCCTAGAGAGATCAGGTTTGTTTTAGTGTACTCCAATCAACAGCCCCTACAACCACAAAAAGGAATGGAGTCATTAGCACTTATGGCTTTTAAATGGCACCCAGAATTATGTTGCACGAAGCACAATTTCACATCATTCTGGGTCCATTTGTGTGAAAACAAGGTCCAGTCAGGCTGAAACGTTACAAGAAGGTAGAATCTGTTGAGTTGTAAGTGATCTGAAAGTTTCATGATGATCGCACATTCCTATAGGGGGTCAAACCATGTCCCAAAGGTCACCGGGCCTGGTGTCACTTTAAAGAAGTAGTCCAGTTACACCTTTGTGGGCTTATAACTTGGCTTCTGAATATCCTACAGAGGTCAGGTTTGTTTTAGAGTACTCCAATTAACAGCCCCCATTACCCCAAAAAGGAATGGAGTCATTAGCACTTATGGTTTTTAAATGGCACCCAGAATTATGTTGCACAAAGCACAATTTCACATCATTCTGGGTTCATTTGTGTGAAAACAAGGTCCAATCAGGCTGAATCGTTACAAGAAGGTAGAATCAATTGAGTTTTAAGTGATATGAACGTTTCATGATGATCGCACATTCCTATAGGGGGTCAAACCATGTCCCAAAGGTCACCGGGCCTGGTGTCACTTTAAAGAAGTAGTCCAGTTACACCTTTGTGGGCTTATAACTTGGCTTCTGAATGTCCTAGAGAGATCAGGTTTGTTTTAGTGTACTCCAATCAACAGCCCCTACAACCACAAAAAGGAATGGAGTCATTATGGTTTGTAAATGGCACCCAGAATTATGTTGCATGAAGCACAATTTCACATCATTCTGGGTCCATTTGTGTGAAAACAAGGTCCAATCAGGCTGAAACGTTACAAGAAGGTAGAATCTATTGAGTTGTAAGTGATCTGAACGTTTCATGATGATCGCACATTCCTAAGGGGGTCAAACCATGTCCCAAAGGTCACCGGGCCTGGTGTCACTTTAAAGAAGTAGTCCAGTTACACCTTTGTGGGCTTATAACTTGGCTTCTGAATATCCTAGAGAGGTCAGGTTTAATTTAGAGTACTCCAATTAACAGCCCACATTACCCCAAAAAGGAATGGAGTCATTAGAACTTATGGTTTTTAAATGGCACCCAGAATTATGTTGCACGAAGCACAAGTTCACATCATTCTGGGTTCATTTGTGTGAAAACAAGGTCCAATCAGGCTGAAACGTTACAGGAAGGTAGAATCTATTGAGTTGTAAGTGATCTGAACGTTTCATGATGATAGCACTTTCCTATAGGGGGTCAAACCATGTCCCAAAGGTCACTGGATCGGTGTATATTTAAAGAAGTAGTCCAGTTACACATTTGTGGGCTTATAACTTGGCTTCTGAATGTCCTAGAGAGATCAGGTTTGTTTTAGTGTACTCCAATCAACAGCCCCTACAACCACAAAAAGGAATAGAGTCATTAGCACTTATGGTTTGTAAATGGCACCCAGAATTATGTGGCACGAAGTACAATTTCACATCATTCTGGGTCCATTCGTGTGAAAACAAGGTCCAATCAGGCTGAAACGTTACAACAAGGTAGAATCTATTGAGTTGTAAGTGATCTGAACATTTCATGATGATCGCACATTCCTACAGGAGGTCAAACCATGTCCCAAAGGTCACCGGGCCTGGTGTCACTTTAAAGAAGTAGTCCAGTTAAACCTTTGTGGGCTTATAACTTGGCTTCTGAATATCCTAAAGAGGTCAGGTTTGTTTTAGAGTACTCCAATTAACAGCCCCCATTACCCCAAAAAGGAATGGAGTCATTAGCACTTATGGTTTTTAAATGGCACCCAGAATTATGTTGCACAAAGCACAATTTCACATCATTCTGGGTTCATTTGTGTGAAAACAAGGTCCAATCAGGCTGAAACGTTACAGGAAGGTAGAATCTATTGAGTTGTAAGTGATCTGAACGTTTCATGATGATAGCAGTTTCCTAAGGGTGTCAATCCATGTCCTAAAGGTCACCGGATCTGGTGTCACTTTAAAGAAGTAGTCCAGTTACACATTTGTGGGCTTATAACTTGGCTTCTGAATATCCTAGAGAGGTCAGGTTTGTTTTATAGTACTCCAATTAACAGCCCCTATTACCTCAAAAAGGAATGGAGTCATTAGCACTTATGGTTTTTAAATGGCACCCAGAATTATGTTGCACGAAGCACAATTTCACATCATTCTGGGTCCATTTGGGTGAAAACAAGGTCCAATCAGGCTGAAACGTTACAAGAAGGTAGAATCTATCGAGTTGTAAGTGATCTGAACGTTTCATGATGATCGCACATTCCTAAGTGGGTCAAACCATGTACCAAAGGTCACCGGATCTGGTGTCACTTTAAAGAAGTAGTCCAGTTACACATTTGTGGGCTTATAACTTGGCTTCTGAATGTCCTAGAGAGATCAGGTTTGTTTTAGTGTACTCCAATCAACAGCCCCTACAACCACAAAAAGGAATAGAGTCATTAGCACTTATGGTTTGTAAATGGCACCCAGAATTATGTGGCACGAAGCACAATTTCACATCATTCTGGGTCCATTCGTGTGAAAACAAGGTCCAATCAGGCTGAAACGTTACAAGAAGGTAGAATCTATTGAGTTGTAAGTGATCTGAACGTTTCATGATGATCGCACATTCCTACAGGGGGTCAAACCATGTCCCAAAGGTCACCGGGCCTGGTGTCACTTTAAAGAAGTAGTCCAGTTACACCTTTGTGGGCTTATAACTTGGCTTCTGAATATCCTAAAGAGGTCAGGTTTGTTTTAGAGTACTCCAATTAACAGCCCCCATTACCCCAAAAAGGAATGGAGTCATTAGCACTTATGGTTTTTAAATGGCACCCAGAATTATGTTGCACGAAGCACAATTTCACATCATTCTGGGTTCATTTGTGTGAAAACAAGGTCCAATCAGGCTGAAACGTTACAGGAAGGTAGAATCTATTGAGTTGTAAGTGATCTGAACGTTTCATGATGATAGCAGTTTCCTAAGGGTGTCAATCCATGTCCTAAAGGTCACCGGACCTGGTGTCACTTTAAAGAAGTAGTCCAGTTACACATTTGTGGGCTTATAACTTGGCTTCTGAATATCCTAGAGAGGTCAGGTTTGTTTTATAGTACTCCAATTAACAGCCCCTATTACCTCAAAAAGGAATGGAGTCATTAGCACTTATGGTTTTTAAATGGCACCCAGAATTATGTTGCACGAAGCACAATTTCACATCCTTCTGGGTCCATTTGGGTGAAAACAAGGTCCAATCAGGCTGAAACGTTACAAGAAGGTAGAATCTATCGAGTTGTAAGTGATCTGACTGTTTCATGATGATCGCACATTCCTAAGTGGGTCAAACCATGTACCAAAGGTCACCGGATCTGGTGTCACTTTAAAGAAGTAGTCCAGTTACACATTTGTGGGCTTATAACTTAGCTTCTGAATGTCCTAGAGAGATCAGGTTTGTTTTAGTGTACTCCAATCAACAGCCCCTACAACCACAAAAAAGAATGGAGTCATTAGAACTTATGGTTTGTAAATGGCACCCAGAATTATGTTGCACGAAGCACAATTTCACATCATTCTGGGTCCATTTGTATGAAAACAAGGTCCAATCAGGCTGAAACGTTACAAGAAGGTAGAATCTATTGAGTTGTAAGTGATGTGAACGTTTCATGATGATAGCACTTTCCTAAGGAGGTAAAACCATGTCCCAAAGGTCACCGGATCGGTGTCAATTTAAAAAAGTAGTCCAGTTACACATTTGTGGGCTTATAACTTGGCTTCTGAATGTCCGAGAGAGATCAGGTTTGTTTTAGTGTACTCCAATCAACAGCCCCTACAACCACAAAAAGGAATGGAGTCATTAGCACTTATGGTTTTTAAATGGCACCCAGAATTATGTTGCACAAAGCACAATTTCACATCATTCTGGGTTCATTTGTGTGAAAACAAGGTCCAATCAGGCTGAAACGTAACAGGAAGGTAGAATCTATTGAGTTGTAAGTGATCTGAACGTTTCATGATGATAGCACTTTCCTAAGGGGGTCAAACCATGTCCCAGAGGTCACCGGATCTGGTGTCAATTTAAAGAAGCAGTCCAGTTACACATTTGTGGGCTTATAACTTGGCTTCTGAATGTCCTAGAGAGATCAGGTTTGTTTTAGTGTACTCCAATCAACAGCCCCTACAACCTCAAAAAGGAATGGAGTCATTAGCACTTATGGCTTTTAAATGGCACCCAGAATTATGTTGCACGAAGCACAATTTCACATCATTCTGGGTCCATTTGTGTGAAAACAAGGTCCAGTCAGGCTGAAACGTTACAAGAAGGTAGAATCTGTTGAGTTGTAAGTGATCTGAAAGTTTCATGATGATATCATATTCCTATAGGGGGTCAAACCATGTCCCAAAGGTCACCGGGCCTGGTGTCACTTTAAAGAAGTAGTCCAGTTACACCTTTGTGGGCTTATAACTTGGCTTCTGAATATCCTACAGAGGTCAGGTTTGTTTTAGAGTACTCCAATTAACAGCCCCCATTACCCCAAAAAGGAATGGAGTCATTAGCACTTATGGTTTTTAAATGGCACCCAGAATTATGTTGCACAAAGCACAATTTCACATCATTCTGGGTTCATTTGTGTGAAAACAAGGTCCAATCAGGCTGAAACGTTACAGGAAGGTAGAATCTATTGAGTTGTAAGTGATCTGAACGTTTCATGATGATAGCACTTTCCTAAGGGGGTCAAACCATGTCCTAAAGGTCACCGGATCTGGTGTCACTTTAAAGAAGTAGTCCAGTTACACATTTGTGGGCTTATAACTTGGCTTCTGAATATCCTAGAGAGGTCAGGTTTGTTTTATAGTACTCCAATTAACAGCCCCTATTACCTCAAAAAGGAATGGAGTCATTAGCACTTATGGTTTTTAAATGGCACCCAGAATTATGTTGCACGAAGCACAATTTCACATCATTCTGGGTCCATTTGGGTGAAAACAAGGTCCAATCAGGCTGAAACGTTACAAGAAGGTAGAATCTATCGAGTTGTAAGTGATCTGAACGTTTCATGATGATCGCACATTCCTAAGTGGGTCAAACCATGTACCAAAGGTCACCGGATCTGGTGTCACTTTAAAGAAGTAGTCCAGTTACACATTTGTGGGCTTATAACTTGGCTTCTGAATGTCCTAGAGAGATCAGGTTTGTTTTAGTGTACTCCAATCAACAGCCCCTACAACCACAAAAAGGAATAGAGTCATTAGCACTTATGGTTTGTAAATGGCACCCAGAATTATGTGGCACGAAGCACAATTTCACATCATTCTGGGTCCATTCGTGTGAAAACAAGGTCCAATCAGGCTGAAACGTTACAAGAAGGTAGAATCTATTGAGTTGTAAGTGATCTGAACGTTTCATGATGATCGCACATTCCTACAGGGGGTCAAACCATGTCCCAAAGGTCACCGGGCCTGGTGTCACTTTAAAGAAGTAGTCCAGTTACACCTTTGTGGGCTTATAACTTGGCTTCTGAATATCCTAAAGAGGTCAGGTTTGTTTTAGAGTACTCCAATTAACAGCCCCCATTACCCCAAAAAGGAATGGAGTCATTAGCACTTATGGTTTTTAAATGGCACCCAGAATTATGTTGCACGAAGCACAATTTCACATCATTCTGGGTTCATTTGTGTGAAAACAAGGTCCAATCAGGCTGAAACGTTACAGGAAGGTAGAATCTATTGAGTTGTAAGTGATCTGAACGTTTCATGATGATAGCAGTTTCCTAAGGGTGTCAATCCATGTCCTAAAGGTCACCGGACCTGGTGTCACTTTAAAGAAGTAGTCCAGTTACACATTTGTGGGCTTATAACTTGGCTTCTGAATATCCTAGAGAGGTCAGGTTTGTTTTATAGTACTCCAATTAACAGCCCCTATTACCTCAAAAAGGAATGGAGTCATTAGCACTTATGGTTTTTAAATGGCACCCAGAATTATGTTGCACGAAGCACAATTTCACATCCTTCTGGGTCCATTTGGGTGAAAACAAGGTCCAATCAGGCTGAAACGTTACAAGAAGGTAGAATCTATCGAGTTGTAAGTGATCTGACTGTTTCATGATGATCGCACATTCCTAAGTGGGTCAAACCATGTACCAAAGGTCACCGGATCTGGTGTCACTTTAAAGAAGTAGTCCAGTTACACATTTGTGGGCTTATAACTTAGCTTCTGAATGTCCTAGAGAGATCAGGTTTGTTTTAGTGTACTCCAATCAACAGCCCCTACAACCACAAAAAAGAATGGAGTCATTAGAACTTATGGTTTGTAAATGGCACCCAGAATTATGTTGCACGAAGCACAATTTCACATCATTCTGGGTCCATTTGTATGAAAACAAGGTC
The DNA here is from genome assembly GCF_043380555.1 of Nothobranchius furzeri. NCBI lineage: Eukaryota > Metazoa > Chordata > Actinopteri > Cyprinodontiformes > Nothobranchiidae > Nothobranchius > Nothobranchius furzeri. The sequence continues at coordinate 7,137,038 of NC_091747.1, forward strand.
CAATCAGGCTGAAACGTTACAAGAAGGTAGAATCTATTGAGTTGTAAGTGATGTGAACGTTTCATGATGATAGCACTTTCCTAAGGAGGTAAAACCATGTCCCAAAGGTCACCGGATCGGTGTCAATTTAAAAAAGTAGTCCAGTTACACATTTGTGGGCTTATAACTTGGCTTCTGAATGTCCGAGAGAGATCAGGTTTGTTTTAGTGTACTCCAATCAACAGCCCCTACAACCACAAAAAGGAATGGAGTCATTAGCACTTATGGTTTTTAAATGGCACCCAGAATTATGTTGCACAAAGCACAATTTCACATCATTCTGGGTTCATTTGTGTGAAAACAAGGTCCAATCAGGCTGAAACGTAACAGGAAGGTAGAATCTATTGAGTTGTAAGTGATCTGAACGTTTCATGATGATAGCACTTTCCTAAGGGGGTCAAACCATGTCCCAGAGGTCACCGGATCTGGTGTCAATTTAAAGAAGCAGTCCAGTTACACATTTGTGGGCTTATAACTTGGCTTCTGAATGTCCTAGAGAGATCAGGTTTGTTTTAGTGTACTCCAATCAACAGCCCCTACAACCTCAAAAAGGAATGGAGTCATTAGCACTTATGGCTTTTAAATGGCACCCAGAATTATGTTGCACGAAGCACAATTTCACATCATTCTGGGTCCATTTGTGTGAAAACAAGGTCCAGTCAGGCTGAAACGTTACAAGAAGGTAGAATCTGTTGAGTTGTAAGTGATCTGAAAGTTTCATGATGATATCATATTCCTATAGGGGGTCAAACCATGTCCCAAAGGTCACCGGGCCTGGTGTCACTTTAAAGAAGTAGTCCAGTTACACCTTTGTGGGCTTATAACTTGGCTTCTGAATATCCTACAGAGGTCAGGTTTGTTTTAGAGTACTCCAATTAACAGCCCCCATTACCCCAAAAAGGAATGGAGTCATTAGCACTTATGGTTTTTAAATGGCACCCAGAATTATGTTGCACAAAGCACAATTTCACATCATTCTGGGTTCATTTGTGTGAAAACAAGGTCCAATCAGGCTGAAACGTTACAGGAAGGTAGAATCTATTGAGTTGTAAGTGATCTGAACGTTTCATGATGATAGCACTTTCCTAAGGGGGTCAAACCATGTCCTAAAGGTCACCGGATCTGGTGTCACTTTAAAGAAGTAGTCCAGTTACACATTTGTGGGCTTATAACTTGGCTTCTGAATATCCTAGAGAGGTCAGGTTTGTTTTAGAGTACTCCAATTAACAGCCCATATTACCTCAAAAAGGAATGGAGTCATTAGCACTTATGGTTTTTAAATGGCACCCAGAATTATGTTGCACGAAGCACAATTTCACATCATTCTGGGTCCATTTGTGTGAAAACAAGGTCCAATCAGGCTGAAACGTTACAAGAAGGTAGAATCTATTGAGTTGTAAGTGATCTGAACGTTTCATGATGATCGCACATTCCTAAGGGGGTCAAACCATGTCCCAGAGGCCACCGGATCTGGTGTCAATTTAAAGAAGTATTCCAGTTTACACATTTGTGGGCTTATAACTTGGCTTGTGAATTTCCTAGAGAGATCAGGTTTGTTTTAGTGTACTCCAATCAACAGCCCCTACAACCACAAAAAGGAATGGAGTCATTAGCACTTATGGTTTTTAAATGGCACCCAGAATTATGTTGCACGAAGCACAATTTCACATCATTCTGGGTCCATTTGTGTGAAAACAAGGTCCAGTCAGGCTGAAACGTTACAAGAAGGTAGAATCTGTTGAGTTGTAAGTGATCTGAAAGTTTCATGATGATCGCACATTCCTATAGGGGGTCAAACCATGTCCCAAAGGTCACCGGGCCTGGTGTCACTTTAAAGAAGTAGTCCAGTTACACCTTTGTGTGCTTATAACTTGGCTTCTGAATATCCTAAAGAGGTCAGGTTTGTTTTAGAGTACTCCAATTAACAGCCCCTATTACCTCAAAAAGGAATGGAGTCATTAGCACTTATGGTTTTTAAATGGCACCCAGAATTATGTTGCACGAAGCACAATTTCACATCATTCTGGGTCCATTTGTGTGAAAACAATGTCCAATCAGGCTCAAACGTTACAAGAAGGTAGAATCTATTGAGTTGTAAGTGATCTGAACGTTTCATGATGATCGCACATTCCTAAGTGGGTCAAACCATGTCCCAAAAGTCACCGGATCTGGTGTCACTTTAAAGAAGTAGTCCAGTTACACATTTGTGGGCTTATAACTTGGCTTCTGAATGTCCTAGAGAGATCAGGTTTGTTTTAGTGCACTCCAATCAACAGCCCCTACAACCACAAAAAAGAATTCAGTCATTAGCACTTATGGTTTGTAAATGGCACCCAGAATTATGTTGCACGAAGCACAATTTCACATCATTCTGGGTCCATTTGTGTGAAAACAAGGTCCAATCAGGCTGAAACGTTACAGGAAGGTAGAATCTATTGAGTTGTAAGTGATCTGAACGTTTCATGATGATAGCACATTCCAAAGGGGGTCAAACCATGTCCCAAAGGTCACCGGGCCTGGTGCCACTTTAAAGAAGTAGTCCAGTTACACCTTTGTGGGCTTATAACTTGGCTTCTGAATGTCCTAGAGAGGTCAGGCTTGTTTTAGTGTACTTCAATAAACAGCCCCTACAACCACAAAAAGGAATGGAGTCATTAGCACTTATGGTTTTTAAATGGCACCCAGAATTATGTTGCACAAAGCACAATTTAACATCATTCTGGGTTCATTTGTGTGAAAACAAGGTCCAATCAGGCTGAAACGTTACAGGAAGGTAGAATCTATTGAGTTGTAAGTGATCTGAACGTTTCATGATGATAGCACTTTCCTAAGGGGGTCAAACCATGTCCCAGAGGTCACCGGATCTGGTGTCAATTTAAAGAAGCAGTCCAGTTACACATTTGTGGGCTTATAACTTGGCTTCTGAATGTCCTAGAGAGATCAGGTTTGTTTTAGTGTACTCCAATCAACAGCCCCTACAACCTCAAAAAGGAATGGAGTCATTAGCACTTATGGCTTTTAAATGGCACCCAGAATTATGTTGCACGAAGCACAATTTCACATCATTCTGGGTCCATTTGTGTGAAAACAAGGTCCAGTCAGGCTGAAACGTTACAAGAAGGTAGAATCTGTTGAGTTGTAAGTGATCTGAAAGTTTCATGATGATATCACATTCCTATAGGGGGTCAAACCATGTCCCAAAGGTCACCGGGCCTGGTGTCACTTTAAAGAAGTAGTCCAGTTACACCTTTGTGGGCTTATAACTTGGCTTCTGAATATCCTACAGAGGTCAGGTTTGTTTTAGAGTACTCCAATTAACAGCCCCCATTACCCCAAAAAGGAATGGAGTCATTAGCACTTATGGTTTTTAAATGGCACCCAGAATTATGTTGCACAAAGCACAATTTCACATCATTCTGGGTTCATTTGTGTGAAAACAAGGTCCAATCAGGCTGAAACGTTACAGGAAGGTAGAGTCTATTGAGTTGTAAGTGATCTGAACGTTTCATGATGATAGCACTTTCCTAAGGGGGTCAAACCATGTCCTAAAGGTCACCGGATCTGGTGTCACTTTAAAGAAGTAGTCCAGTTACACATTTGTGGGCTTATAACTTGGCTTCTGAATATCCTAGAGAGGTCAGGTTTGTTTTAGAGTACTCCAATTAACAGCCCATATTACCTCAAAAAGGAATGGAGTCATTAGCACTTATGGTTTTTAAATGGCACCCAGAATTATGTTGCACGAAGCACAATTTCACATCATTCTGGGTCCATTTGTGTGAAAACAAGGTCCAATCAGGCTGAAACGTTACAAGAAGGTAGAATCTATTGAGTTGTAAGTGATCTGAACGTTTCATGATGATCGCACATTCCTAAGGGGGTCAAACCATGTCCCAGAGGTCACCGGAACTGGTGTCAATTTAAATAAGTATTCCAGTTTACACATTTGTGGGCTTATAACTTGGCTTGTGAATTTCCTAGAGAGATCAGGTTTGTTTTAGTGTACTCCAATCAACAGCCCCTACAACCACAAAAAGGAATGGAGTCATTAGCACTTATGGTTTTTAAATGGCACCCAGAATTATGTTGCACGAAGCACAATTTCACATCATTCTGGGTCCATTTGTGTGAAAACAAGGTCCAGTCAGGCTGAAACGTTACAAGAAGGTAGAATCTGTTGAGTTGTAAGTGATCTGAAAGTTTCATGATGATCGCACATTCCTATAGGGGGTCAAACCATGTCCCAAAGGTCACCGGGCCTGGTGTCACTTTAAAGAAGTAGTCCAGTTACACCTTTGTGGGCTTATAACTTGGCTTCTGAATATCCTAAAGAGGTCAGGTTTGTTTTAGAGTACTCCAATTAACAGCCCCTATTACCTCAAAAAGGAATGGCGTCATTAGCACTTATGGTTTTTAAATGGCACCCAGAATTATGTTGCACGAAGCACAATTTCACATCATTCTGGGTCCATTTGTGTGAAAACAATGTCCAATCAGGCTGAAACGTTACAAGAAGGTAGAATCTATTGAGTTGTAAGTGATCTGAACGTTTCATGATGATCGCACATTCCTAAGTGGGTCAAACCATGTCCCAAAAGTCACCGGATCTGGTGTCACTTTAAAGAAGTAGTCCAGTTACACATTTGTGGGCTTATAACTTGGCTTCTGAATGTCCTAGAGAGATCAGGTTTGTTTTAGTGCACTCCAATCAACAGCCCCTACAACCACAAAAAAGAATTCAGTCATTAGCACTTATGGTTTGTAAATGGCACCCAGAATTATGTTGCACGAAGCACAATTTCACATCATTCTGGGTCCATTTGTGTGAAAACAAGGTCCAATCAGGCTGAAACGTTACAAGAAGGTAGAATCTATTGAGTTGTAAGTGATATGAACGTTTCATGATGATCGCACATTCCTAAGTGGGTCAAACCATGTCCCAAAGGTCACCGGGCCTGGTGTCACTTTAAAGAAGTAGTCCAGTTACACATTTGTGGCTTTATAACCTGGCTTCTGAATGTCCTAGAGAGATCAGGTTTGTTTTAGTGTACTCCAATCAACAGCCCCTACAACTACAAAAAGGAATGGAGTCATTAGCACTTATGGTTTGTAAATGGCACCCAGAATTATGTTAAACGAAGCACAATTTCACATCATTCTGGGTCCATTTGTGTGAAAACAAGGTCCAATCAGGCTGAAACGTTACAAGAAGGTAGAATCTATTGAGTTGTAAGTGATCTGAAAGTTTCATGATGATCGCACATTCCTAAGTGGGTCAAACCATGTCCCAAAGGTCACCGGATCTGGTGTCACTTTAAAGAAGTAGTCCAGTTACACATTTGTGGGCTTATAACTTGGCTTCTGAATGTCCTAGAGAGATCAGGTTTGTTTTAGTGTACTCCAATCAACAGCCCATACAACCACAAAAAGGAATGGAGTCATTAGCACTTATGGTTTGTAAATGGCACCCAGAATTATGTTGCACGAAGCACAATTTCACATCATTCTGGGTCCATTTGTTTGAAAACAAGGTCCATTCAGGCTGAAACGTTACAAGAAGGTAGAATCTATTGAGTTGTAAGTGATCTGAACATTTCATGATGATCGCACATTCCTATAGGGGGTCAAACCATGTCCCAAAGGTCACCGGGCCTGGTGTCACTTTAAAGAAGTAGTCCAGTTACACCTTTGTGGGCTTATAACTTGGCTTCTGAATGTCCTAGAGAGATCAGGTTTGTTTTAGTGTATTCCAATCAACAGCCCCTACAACCAGAAAAAGGAATGGAGTCATTAGCACTTATGGTTTGTAAATGGCACCCAGAATTATGTTGTACGAAGCACAATTTCACATCATTCTGGGTCCATTTGTGTGAAAACAAGGTCCAATCAGGCTGAAACGTTACAAGAAGGTAGAATCTATTGAGTTGTAAGTGATCTGAACGTTTCATGATGATCGCACATTCCTAAGTGGGTCAAACCATGTCCCAAAGGTCACCAGATCTGGTGTCACTTTAAAGAAGTAGTCCAGTTACACATTTGTGGGCTTATAACTTGGCTTCTGAATGTCCTAGAGAGATCAGGTTTGTTTTATGTACTCCAATCAACAGCCCCTACAACCACAAAAAGGAATGGAGTCATTAGCACTTATGGTTTGTAAATGGCACCCAGAATTATGTTGCACGAAGCACAATTTCACATCATTCTGGGTCCATTTGTGTGAAAACAAGGTCCAATCAAGCTGAAACGTTACAAGAAGGTAGAATCTATTGAGTTGTAAGTGATCTGAATGTTTCATGATGATCGCACATTCCTATAGGGGGTCAAACCATGTCCCAAAGGTCACCGGGCCTGGTGTCACTTTAAAGAAGTAGTCCAGTTACACCTTTGTGGGCTTATAACTTGGCTTCTGAATTTCCTAGAGAGATCAGGTTTGTTTTAGTGTACTCCAATCAACATCCCCTACAACCACAAAAAGGAATGGAGTCATTAGCACTTATGGTTTGTAAATGGCACCCAGAATTATGTTGCACGAAGCACAATTTCACATCATTCTGGGTTCATTTGTGTGAAAACAAGGTCCAATCAGGCTGAAACGTTACAGGAAGGTAGAATCTATTGAGTTGTAAGTGATCTGAACGTTTCATGATGATAGCACTTTCCTAAGGGGGTCAAACCATGTCCCAGAGGTCACCGGATCTGTTGTCAATTTAAAGAAGTAGTCTAGTTACACATTTGTGGGCTTATAACTTGGCTTCTGAATGTCCTAGAGAGATCAGGTTTGTTTTAGTGTACTCCAATCAACAGCCCCTACAACCACAAAAAGGAATGGAGTCATTAGCAATTATGGTTTTTAAATGGCACCCAGAATTATGTTGCACGAAGCACAATTTCACATCATTCTGGGTCCATTTGTGTGAAAACAAGGTCCAGTCAGGCTGAAACGTTACAGGACGGTAGAATCTATTGAGTTGTAAGTGATCTGAACATTTCATGATGATAGCACTTTCCTAAGGGGGTCAAACCATGTCCCAGAGGTCACCGGATCTGTTGTCAATTTAAAGAAGTAGTCCAGTTACACATTTGTGGGCTTATAAACTGGCTTCTGAATATCCTAAAGAGGTCAGGTTTGTTTTAGAGTACTCCAATTAACAGCCCCCATTACCCCAAAAAGGAATGGAGTCATTAGCACTTATGGTTTTTAAATGGCACCCAGAATTATGTGGCACGAAGCAAAATTTCACATCATTCTGGGTTCATTTGTGTGAAAACAAGGTCCAATCAGGCTGAAACGTTACAGGAAGGTAGAATCTATTGAGTTGTAAGTGATCTGAACGTTTCATGATGATAGCACTTTCCTAAGGGTGTCAATCCATGTCCTAAAGGTCACCAGGACTGGTGTCACTTTAAAGAAGTAGTCCAGTTACACATTTGTGGGCTTATAACTTGGCTTCTGAATATCCTAGAGAGGTCAGGTTTGTTTTAGAGTACTCAAATTAACAGCCCCTATTACCTCAAAAAGGAATGGAGTCATTAGCACTTATGGTTTTTAAATGGCACCCAGAATGATGTTGCACGAAGCACAATTTCACATCATTCTGGGTCCATTTGGGTGAAAACAAGGTCCAATCAGGCTGAAACGTTACAAGAAGGTAGAATCAATTGAGTTGTAAGTGATCTGAACGTTTCATGATGATCGCACATTCCTAAGTGGGTCAAACCATGTCCCAAAGGTCACCGGATCTGGTGTCACTTTAAAGAAGTAGTCCAGTTACACATTTGTGGGCTTATAACTTGGCTTCTGAATGTCCTAGAGAGATCAGGTTTGTTTTAGTGTACTCCAATCAACAGCCCCTACAACCACAAAAAAGAATGGAGTCATTAGAACTTATGGTTTGTAAATGGCACCCAGAATTATGTTGCACGAAGCATAATTTCACATCATTCTGGGTCCATTTATGTGAAAACAAGGTCCAATCAGGCTGAAACGTTACAAGAAGGTAGAATCTATTGAGTTGTAAGTGATATGAACGTTTCATGATGATCGCACATTCCTATAGGGGGTCAAATCATGTCCCAAAGGTCAACGGGCCTGGTGTCAATGTAAAGAAGTAGTCCAGTTACACATTTGTGGGCTTATAACTTGGCTTCTGAATGTCCTAGAGTGATCAGGTTTGTTTCAGAGTACTACAATCAACAGCCCCTACAACCACAAAAAGGAATGGAGTCATTAGGACTTATGGTTTGTAAATGGCACCCAGAATTATGATGCACGAAGCACAATTTCACATCATTCTGGGTCCATTTGTGTGAAAACAAGGTCCATTCAGGCTGAAACGTTACAAGAAGGTAGAATCTATTGAGTTGTAAGTGATCTGAACGTTTCATGATGAACGCACATTCCTATAGGGGGTCAAACCATGTCCCAAAGGTCACCGGGCCTGGTGTCACTTTAAATAAGTAGTCCAGTTACACCTTTGTGGGCTTATAACTTGGCTTCTGAATATCCTAGAGAGGTCAGGTTTAATTTAGAGTACTCCAATTAACAGCCCCCATTACCCCAAAAAGGAATAGAGTCATTAGCACTTATGGGTTGTAAATGGCACCCAGAATTATGTGGCACGAAGCAAAATTTCACATCATTCTGGGTTCATTTGTGTGAAAACAAGGTCCAATCAGGCTGAAACGTTACAGGAAGGTAGAATCTATTGAGTTGTAAGTGATCTGAACGTTTCATGATGATAGCACTTTCCTAAGGAGGTAAAACCATGTCCCAAAGGTCACCGGATCGGTGTCAATTTAAAAAAGTAGTCCAGTTACACATTTGTGGGCTTATAACTTGGCTTCTGAATGTCCTAGAGAGATCAGGTTTGTTTTAGTGTACTCCAATCAACAGCCCCTACAACCACAAAAAGGAATGGAGTCATTAGCACTCATGGTTTTTAAATGGTACCCAGAATTATGTTGCACGAAGCACAATTTCACATCATTCTGGTTTCATTTGTGTGAAAACAAGGTCCAATCAGGCTGAAACGTTACAGGACGGTAGAATCTATTGAGTTGTAAGTGATCTGAACGTTTCATGATGATTGCACATTCCTAAGTGAGTCAAACCATGTCCCAAAGGTCACCGGATCTGGTGTCACTTTAAAGAAGTCGTCCAGTTACACATTTGTGGGCTTATAACTTGGCTTCTGAATGTCCTAGAGAGATCAGGTTTGTTTTAGTGTACTCCAATCAACAGCCCCTACAACCACAAAAAGGAATGGAGTCATTAGCACTCATGGTTTTTAAATGGCACCCAGAATTATGTTGCACGAAGCACAATTTCACATCATTCTGGGTTCATTTGTGTGAAAACAAGGTCCAATCAGGCTGAAACGTTACAGGAAGGTAGAATCTATTGAGTTGTAAGTGATCTGAACGTTTCATGATGATAGGATATTCCTAAGGGGGTCAAACCATGTCCCAAAGGTCACCGGGCCTGGTGCCACTTTAAAGAAGTAGTCCAGTTACACCTTTGTTGGCTTATAACTTGGCTTCTGAATGTCCTAGAGAGATCAGGTTTGTTTTAGTGTACTCCAATCAACAGCCCCTACAACCACAAAAAGGAATGGAGTCATTAGCACTTATGGCTTTTAAATGGCACCCAGAATTATGTTGCACGAAGCACAATTTCACATCATTCTGGGTCCATTTGTGTGAAAACAAGGTCCAGTCAGGCTGAAACGTTACAAGAAGGTAGAATCTGTTGAGTTGTAAGTGATCTGAAAGTTTCATGATGATCGCACATTCCTATAGGGGGTCAAACCATGTCCCAAAGGTCACCGGGCCTGGTGTCACTTTAAAGAAGTAGTCCAGTTACACCTTTGTGGGCTTATAACTTGGCTTCTGAATATATTACAGAGGTCAGGTTTGTTTTAGAGTACTCCAATTAACAGCCCCCATTACCCCAAAAAGGAATGGAGTCATTAGCACTTATGGTTTTTAAATGGCACCCAGAATTATGTTGCACAAAGCACAATTTCACATCATTCTGGGTTCATTTGTGTGAAAACAAGGTCCAATCAGGCTGAAACGTTACAAGAAGGTAGAATCAATTGAGTTTTAAGTGTTATGAACGTTTCATGATGATCGCACATTCCTATAGGGGGTCAAACCATGTCCCAAAGGTCACCGGGCCTGGTGTCACTTTAAAGAAGTAGTCCAGTTACACCTTTGTGGGCTTATAACTTGGCTTCTGAATGTCCTAGAGGGATCAGGTTTGTTTTAGTGTACTCCAATCAACAGCCCCTACAACCACAAAAAGGAATGGAGTCATTATGGTTTGTAAATGGCACCCAGAATTATGTTGCATGAAGCACAATTTCACATCATTCTGGGTCCATTTGTGTGAAAACAAGGTCCAATCAGGCTGAAACGTTACAAGAAGGAAGAATCTATTGAGTTGTAAGTGATCTGAACGTTTCATGATGATCGCACATTCCTAAGTGGGTCAAACCATGTCCCAAAGGTCACCGGGCCTGGTGTCACTTTAAAGAAGTAGTCCAGTTACACCTTTGTGGGCTTATAACTTGGCTTCTGAATATCCTAGAGAGGTCAGGTTTAATTTAGAGTACTCCAATTAACAGCCCCCATTACCCCAAAAAGGAATGGAGTCATTAGAACTTATGGTTTTTAAATGGCACCCAGAATTATGTTGCACGAAGTACAATTTCACATCATTCTGGGTTCATTTGTGTGAAAACAAGGTCCAATCAGGCTGAAACGTTACAGGAAGGTAGAATCTATTGAGTTGTAAGTGATCTGAACGTTTCATGATGATAGCTCTTTCCTATAGGGGGTCAAACCATGTCCCAAAGGTCACTGGATCGGTGTAAATTTAAAGAAGTAGTCCAGTTACACATTTGTGGGCTTATAACTTGGCTTCTGAATGTCCTAGAGAGATCAGGTTTGTTTTAGTGTACTCAAATCAACAGCCCCTACAACCACAAAAAGGAATAGAGTCATTAGCACTTATGGTTTGTAAATGGCACCCAGAATTATGTGGCACGAAGCACAATTTCACATCATTCTGGGTCCATTCGTGTGAAAACAAGGTCCAATCAGGCTGAAACGTTACAAGAAGGTAGAATCTATTGAGTTGTAAGTGATCTGAACGTTTCATGATGGTCGCACATTCCTACAGGGGGTCAAACCATGTCCCAAAGGTCACCGGGCCTGGTGTCACTTTAAAGAAGTAGTCCAGTTACACCTTTGTGGGCTTATAACTTGGCTTCTGAATATCCTAAAGAGGTCAGGTTTGTTTTAGAGTACTCCAATTAACAGCCCCCATTACCCCAAAAAGGAATGGAGTCATTAGCACTTATGGTTTTTAAATGGCACCCAGAATTATGTTGCACAAAGCACAATTTCACATCATTCTGGGTTCATTTGTGTGAAAACAAGGTCCAATCAGGCTGAAACGTTACAGGAAGGTAGAATCTATTGAGTTGTAAGTGATCTGAACGTTTCATGATGATAGCGGTTTCCTAAGGGTGTCAATCCATGTCCTAAAGGTCACCGGATCTGGTGTCACTTTAAAGAAGTAGTCCAGTTACACATTTCTGGGCTTATAACTTGGCTTCTGAATATCCTAGAGAGGTCAGGTTTGTTTTATAGTACTCCAATTAACAGCCCCTATTACCTCAAAAAGGAATGGAGTCATTAGCACTTATGGTTTTTAAATGGCACCCAGAATTATGTTGCACGAAGCACAATTTCACATCATTCTGGGTCCATTTGAGTGAAAACAAGGTCCAATCAGGCTGAAACGTTACAAGAAGGTAGAATCTATTGAGTTGTAAGTGATCTGAACGTTTCATGATGATCGCACATTCCTAAGTGGGTCAAACCATGTACCAAAGGTCACCGGATCTGGTGTCACTTTAAAGAAGTAGTCCAGTTACACATTTGTGGGCTTATAACTTGGCTTCTGAATGTCCTAGAGAGATCAGGTTTGTTTTAGTGTACTCCATTCAACAGCCCCTACAACCACAAAAAAGACTGGAGTCATTAGAACTTATGGTTTGTAAATGGCACCCAGAATTATGTTGCACGAAGCACAATTTCACATCATTCTGGGTCCATTTGTGTGAAAACAAGGTCCATTCAGGCTGAAACGTTACAAGAAGGTAGAATCTATTGAGTTGTAAGTGATCTGAACGTTTCATGATGATAGCACTTTCCTAAGGAGGTAAAACCATGTCCCAAAGGTCACCGGGCCTGGTGTCACTTTAAATAAGTAGTCCAGTTACACCTTTGTGGGCTTATAACTTGGCTTCTGAATGTCCTAGAGAGGTCAGGCTTGTTTTAGTGTACTCCAATAAACAGCCCCTACAGCCACAAAAAGGAATGGAGTCATTAGCACTTATGGTTTGTAAATGGCGCCCAGAATTATGTTGCACGAAGCACAATTTCACATCATTCTGGGTCCATTTGTGTGAAAACAAGGTCCAATCAGGCTGAAACGTTACAAGAAGGTAGAATCTATTGAGTTGTAAGGGATCTGAACGTTTCATGATGATCGCACATTCCTAAGGGGGTCAAACCATGTCCCAAAGGTCACCGGGCCTGGTGTCACTTTAAAGATGTAGTCCAGTTACACCTTTGTGGGCTTATAACTTGGCTTCTGAATATCCTAGAGAGGTCAGGTTTAATTTAGAGTACTCCAATTAACAGCCCCCATTACCCCAAAAAGGAATGGAGTCATTAGCACTTATGGGTTGTAAATGGCACCCAGAATTATGTGGCACGAAGCAAAATTTCACATCATTCTGGGTTCATTTGTGTGAAAACAAGGTCCAATCAGGCTGAAACGTTACAGGAAGGTAGAATCATGAGTTGTAAGTGATCTGAACGTTTCATGATGATAGGATATTCCTAAGGGGGTAAAACCATGTCCCAAAGGTCACCGGGCCTGGTGCCACTTTAAAGAAGTAGTCCAGTTACACCTTTGTGGGCTTATAACTTGGCTTCTGAATGTCCTAGAGAGGTCAGGCTTGTTTTACTGTACTTGAATAAACAGCCCCTACAACCACAATAAGGAATGGAGTCATTAGCACTTATGGTTTTTAAACGGCACCCAGAATTATGTTGCACAAAGCACAATTTCACATCATTCTGGGTTCATTTGTGTGAAAACAAGGTCCAATCAGGCTGAAACATTACAGGAAGGTAGAATCTATTGAGTTGTAAGTGATCTGAACGTATCATGATGATAGCCCTTTCCTAAGGGGGTCAAACCATGTCCCAGAGGTCACCGGATCTGGTGTCAATTTAAAGAAGTAGTCCAGTTACACATTTGTTGGCTTATAACTTGGCTTCTGAATGTCCTAGAGAGATCAGGTTTGTTTTAGTGTACTCCAATCAACAGCCCCTACAACCACAAAAAGGAATGGAGTCATTAGCACTTATGGCTTTTAAATGGCACCCAGAATTATGTTGCACGAAGCACAATTTCACATCATTCTGGGTCCATTTGTGTGAAAACAAGGTCCAGTCAGGCTGAAACGTTACAAGAAGGTAGAATCTGTTGAGTTGTAAGTGATCTGAAAGTTTCATGATGATCGCACATTCCTATAGGGGGTCAAACCATGTCCCAAAGGTCACCGGGCCTGGTGTCACTTTAAAGAAGTAGTCCAGTTACACCTTTGTGGGCTTATAACTTGGCTTCTGAATATCCTACAGAGGTCAGGTTTGTTTTAGAGTACTCCAATTAACAGCCCCCATTACCCCAAAAAGGAATGGAGTCATTAGCACTTATGGTTTTTAAATGGCACCCAGAATTATGTTGCACAAAGCACAATTTCACATCATTCTGGGTTCATTTGTGTGAAAACAAGGTCCAATCAGGCTGAAACGTTACAAGAAGGTAGAATCAATTGAGTTTTAAGTGTTATGAACGTTTCATGATGATCGCACATTCCTATAGGGGGTCAAACCATGTCCCAAAGGTCACCGGGCCTGGTGTCACTTTAAAGAAGTAGTCCAGTTACACCTTTGTGGGCTTATAACTTGGCTTCTGAATGTCCTAGAGAGATCAGGTTTGTTTTAGTGTACTCCAATCAACAGCCCCTACAACCACAAAAAGGAATGGAGTCATTATGGTTTGTAAATGGCACCCAGAATTATGTTGCATGAAGCACAATTTCACATCATTCTGGGTCCATTTGTGTGAAAACAAGGTCCAATCAGGCTGAAACGTTACAAGAAGGTAGAATCTATTGAGTTGTAAGTGATCTGAACGTTTCATGATGATCGCACATTCCTAAGGGGGTCAAACCATGTCCCAAAGGTCACCGGGCCTGGTGCCACTTTAAAGAAGTAGTCCAGTTACACCTTTGTGGGCTTATAACTTGGCTTCTGAATGTCCTAGAGAGGTCAGGCTTGTTTTAGTGTACTTCAATAAACAGCCCCTACAACCACAAAAAGGAATGGAGTCATTAGCACTTATGGTTTTTAAATGGCACCCAGAATTATGTTGCACAAAGCACAATTTCACATCATTCTGGGTTCATTTGTGTGAAAACAAGGTCCAATCAGGCTGAAACGTTACAAGAAGGTAGAATCTATTGAGTTGTAAGTGATCTGAACGTTTCATGATGATCGCACATTCCTAAGGGGGTCAAACCATGTCCCAAAGGTCACCGGGCCTGGTGTCACTTTAAAGAAGTAGTCCAGTTACACCTTTGTGGGCTTATAACTTGGCTTCTGAATATCCTAGAGAGGTCAGGTTTAATTTAGAGTACTCCAATTAACAGCCCCCATTACCCCAAAAAGGAATGGAGTCATTAGAACTTATGGTTTTTAAATGGCACCCAGAATTATGTTGCACGAAGCACAATTTCACATCATTCTGGGTTCATTTGTGTGAAAACAAGGTCCAATCAGGCTGAAACGTTACAGGAAGGTAGAATCTATTGAGTTGTAAGTGATCTGAACGTTTCATGATGATAGCACTTTCCTATAGGGGGTCAAACCATGTCCCAAAGGTCACTGGATCGGTGTAAATTTAAAGAAGTAGTCCAGTTACACATTTGTGGGCTTATAACTTGGCTTCTGAATGTCCTAGAGAGATCAGGTTTGTTTTAGTGTACTCCAATCAACAGCCCCTACAACCACAAAAAGGAATAGAGTCATTAGCACTTATGGTTTGTAAATGGCACCCAGAATTATGTGGCACGAAGCACAATTTCACATCATTCTGGGTCCATACGTGTGAAAACAAGGTCCAATCAGGCTGAAACGTTAAAAGAAGGTAGAATCTTTTGAGTTGTAAGTGATCTGAACGTTTCATGATGATCGCACATTCCTACAGGGGGTCAAACCATGTCCCAAAGGTCACCGGGCCTGGTGTCACTTTAAAGAAGTAGTCCAGTTACACCTTTGTGGGCTTATAACTTGGCTTCTGAATATCCTAAAGAGGTCAGGTTTGTTTTAGAGTACTCCAATTAACAGCCCCCATTACCCCAAAAAGGAATGGAGTCATTAGCACTTATGGTTTTTAAATGGCACCCAGAATTATGTTGCACAAAGCACAATTTCACATCATTCTGGGTTCATTTGTGTGAAAACAAGGTCCAATCAGGCTGAAACGTTACAGGAAGGTAGAATCTATTGAGTTGTAAGTGATCTGAACGTTTCATGATGATAGCAGTTTCCTAAGGGTGTCAATCCATGTCCTAAAGGTCACCGGATCTGGTGTCACTTTAAAGAAGTAGTCCAGTTACACATTTGTGGGCTTATAACTTGGCTTCTGAATATCCTAGAGAGGTCAGGTTTGTTTCATAGTACTCCAATTAACAGCCCATATTACCTCAAAAAGGAATGGAGTCATTAGCACTTATGGTTTTTAACTGGCACCCAGAATTATGTTGCACGAAGCACAATTTCACATCATTCTGGGTCCATTTGGGTGAAAACAAGGTCCAATCAGGCTGAAACGTTACAAGAAGGTAGAATCTATTGAGTTGTAAGTGATCTGAACGTTTCATGATGATCGCACATTCCTAAGTTGGTCAAACCATGTACCAAAGGTCACCGGATCTGGTGTCAATTTAAAGAAGTAGTCCAGTTACACATTTGTGGGCTTATAACTTGGCTTCTGAATTTCCTAGAGAGATCAGGTTTGTTTTAGTGTACTCCAATCAACAGCCCCTACAACCTCAAAAAGGAATGGAGTCATTAGCACTTATGGCTTTTAAATGGCACCCAGAATTATGTTGCACGAAGCACAATTTCACATGATTCTGGGTCCATTTGTGTGAAAACAAGGTCCAGTCAGGCTGAAACGTTACAAGAAGGTAGAATCTGTTGAGTTGTAAGTGATCTGAAAGTTTCATGATGATATCACATTCCTATAGGGGGTCAAACCATGTCCCAAAGGTCACCGGGCCTGGTGTCACTTTAAAGAAGTAGTCCAGTTACACCTTTGTGGGCTTATAACTTGGCTTCTGAATATCCTACAGAGGTCAGGTTTGTTTTAGAGTACTCCAATTAACAGCCCCCATTACCCCAAAAAGGAATGGAGTCATTAGCACTTATGGTTTTTAAATGGCACCCAGAATTATGTTGCACGAAGCACAATTTCACATCATTCTGGGTCCATTTGTGTGAAAACAAGGTCCAATCAGGCTGAAACGTTACAAGAAGGTAGAATCTATTGAGTTGTAAGTGATCTGAACGTTTCATGATGATCGCACATTCCTAAGGGGGTCAAACCATGTCCCAGAGGTCACCGGATCTGGTGTCAATTTAAAGAAGTAGTCCAGTTACACATTTGTGGGCTTATAACTTGGCTTCTGAATTTCCTAGAGAGATCAGGTTTGTTTTAGTGTACTCCAATCAACAGCCCCTACAACCACAAAAAGGAATGGAGTCATTAGCACTTATGGTTTTTAAATGGCACCCAGAATTATGTTGCACGAAGCACAATTTCACATCATTCTGGGTCCATTTGTGTGAAAACAAGGTCCAGTCAGGCTGAAACGTTACAAGAAGGTAGAATCTGTTGAGTTGTAAGTGATCTGAAAGTTTCATGATGATCGCACATTCCTATAGGGGGTCAAACCATGTCCCAAAGGTCACCGGGCCTGGTGTCACTTTAAAGAAGTAGTCCAGTTACACCTTTGTGGGCTTATAACTTGGCTTCTGAATGTCCTAGAGAGGTCAGGCTTGTTTTAGTGTACTTCAATAAACAGCCCCTACAACCACAAAAAGGAATGGAGTCATTAGCATTTATGGTTTTTAAATGGCACCCAGAATTATGTTGCACGAAGCACAATTTCACATCATTCTGGGTTCATTTGTGTGAAAACAAGGTCCAATCAGACTGAAACGTTACAGGAAGGTAGAATCTATTGAGTTGTAAGTGATCTGAACGTTTCATGATGATAGCACTTTCCTAAGGGGGTCAAACCATGTCCCAGAGGTCACCGGATCTGGTGTCAATTTAAAGAAGTAGTCCAGTTACACATTTGTGGGCTTATAACTTGGCTTCTGAATTTCCTAGAGAGATCAGGTTTGTTTTAGTGTACTCCAATCAACAGCCCCTACAACCACAAAAAGGAATGGAGTCATTAGCACTTATGGTTTTTAAATGGCACCCAGAATTATGTTGCACGAAGCACAATTTCACATCATTCTGGGTCCATTTGTGTGAAAACAAGGTCCAGTCAGGCTGAAACGTTACAAGAAGGTAGAATCTGTTGAGTTGTAAGTGATCTGAAAGTTTCATGATGATCGCACATTCCTATAGGGGGTCAAACCATGTCCCAAAGGTCACCGGCCCTGGTGTCACTTTAAAGAAGTAGTCCAGTTACACCTTTGTGGGCTTATAACTTGGCTTCTGAATATCCTAAAGAGGTCAGGTTTGTTTTAGAGTACTCCAATTAACAGCCCCTATTACCTCAAAAAGGAATGGAGTCATTAGCACTTATGGTTTTTAAATGGCACCCAGAATTATGTTGCACGAAGCACAATTTCACATCATTCTGGGTCCATTTGTGTGAAAACAATGTCCAATCAGGCTGAAACGTTACAAGAAGGTAGAATCTATTGAGTTGTAAGTGATCTGAACGTTTCATGATGATCGCACATTCCTAAGTGGGTCAAACCATGTCCCAAAAGTCACCGGATCTGGTGTCACTTTAAAGAAGTAGTCCAGTTACACATTTGTGGGCTTATAACTTGGCTTCTGAATGTCCTAGAGAGATCGGGTTTGTTTTAGTGCACTCCAATCAACAGCCCCTACAACCACAAAAAATAATTCAGTCATTAGCACTTATGGTTTGTAAATGGCACCCAGAATTATGTTGCACGAAGCACAATTTCACATCATTCTGGGTCCATTTGTTTGAAAACAAGGTCCATTCAGGCTGAAACGTTACAAGAAGGTAGAATCTATTGAGTTGTAAGTAATCTGAACATTTCATGATGATCGCACATTCCTATAGGGGGTCAAACCATGTCCCAAAGGTCACCGGGCCTGGTGTCACTTTAAAGAAGTAGTCCAGTTACACCTTTGTGGGCTTATAACTTGGCTTCTGAATGTCCTAGAGAGATCAGGTTTGTTTTAGTGTATTCCAATCAACAGCCCCTACATCCACAAAAAGGAATGGAGTCATTAGCACTTATGGTTTGTAAATGGCACCCAGAATTATGTTGCACGAAGCACAATTTCACATCATTCTGGGTCCATTTGTGTGAAAACAAGGTCCAATCAGGCTGAAACGTTACAAGAAGGTAGAATCTATTGAGTTGTAAGTGATCTGAATGTTTCATGATGATCGCACATTCCTAAGTGGGTCAAACCATGTCCCAAAGGTCACCAGATCAGGTGTCACTTTAAAGAAGTAGTCCAGTTACACATTTGTGGGCTTATAACTTGGCTTCTGAATGTCCTAGAGAGATCAGGTTTGTTTTAGTGTACTCCAATCAACAGCCCCTACAACCACAAAAAGGAATGGAGTCATTAGCACTTATGGTTTGTAAATGGCACCCAGAATTATGTTGCACGAAGCACAATTTCACATCATTCTGGGTCCATTTGTGTGAAAACAAGGTCCAATCAAGCTGAAACGTTACAAGAAGGTAGAATCTATTGAGTTGTAAGTGATCTGAACGTTTCATGATGATCGCACATTCCTATAGGGGGTCAAACCATGTCCCAAAGGTCACCGGGCCTGGTGTCACTTTAAAGAAGTAGTCCAGTTACACCTTTGTGGGCTTATAACTTGGCTTCTGAATTTCCTAGAGAGATCAGGTTTGTTTTAGTGTACTCCAATCAACATCCCCTACAACCACAAAAAGGAATGGAGTCATTAGCACTTATGGTTTGTAAATGGCACCCAGAATTATGTTGCACGAAGCACAATTTCACATCATTCTGGGTTCATTTGTGTGAAAACAAGGTCCAATCAGGCTGAAACGTTACAGGAAGGTAGAATCTATTGAGTTGTAAGTGATCTGAACATTTCATGATGATAGCACTTTCCTAAGGGGGTCAAACCATGTCCCAGAGGTCACCGGATCTGTTGTCAATTTAAAGAAGTAGTCCAGTTACACATTTGTGGGCTTATAACTTGGCTTCTGAAAGTCCTAGAGAGATCAGGTTTGTTTTAGTGTACTCCAATCAACAGCCCCTACAACCACAAAAAGGAATGGAGTCATTAGCAATTATGGTTTTTAAATGGCACCCAGAATTATGTTGCACGAAGCACAATTTCACATCATTCTGGGTCCATTTGTGTGAAAACAAGGTCCAGTCAGGCTGAAACGTTACAGGACGGTAGAATCTATTGAGTTGTAAGTGATCTGAACATTTCATGATGATAGCACTTTCCTAAGGGGGTCAAACCATGTCCCAGAGGTCACCGGATCTGTTGTCAATTTAAAGAAGTAGTCCAGTTACACATTTGTGGGCTTATAACCTGGCTTCTGAATATCCTAAAGAGGTCAGGTTTGTTTTAGAGTACTCCAATTAACAGCCCCCATTACCCCAAAAAGGAATGGAGTCATTAGCACTTATGGTTTTTAAATGGCACCCAGAATTATGTTGCACAAAGCACAATTTCACATCATTCTGGGTTCATTTGTGTGAAAACAAGGTCCAATCAGGCTGAAACGTTACAGGAAGGTAGAAACTATTGAGTTGTAAGTGATCTGAACGTTTCATGATGATAGCAGTTTCCTAAGGGTGTCAATCCATGTCCTAAAGGTCACCGGATCTGGTGTCACTTTAAAGAAGTAGTCCAGTTACACATTTGTGGGCTTATAACTTGGCTTCTGAATATCCTAGAGAGGTCAGGTTTGTTTTATAGTACTCCAATTAACAGCCCCTATTACCTCAAAAAGGAATGGAGTCATTAGCACTTATGGTTTTTAAATGGCACCCAGAATTATGTTGCACGAAGCACAATTTCACATCATTCTGGGTCCATTTGGGTGAAAACAAGGTCCAATCAGGCTGAAACGTTACAAGAAGGTAGAATCTATCGAGTTGTAAGTGATCTGAACGTTTCATGATGATCGCACATTCCTAAGTGGGTCAAACCATGTACCAAATGTCACCGGATCTGGTGTCACTTTAAAGTAGTAGTCCAGTTACACATTTGTGGGCTTATAACTTGGCTTCTGAATGTCCTAGAGAGATCAGGTTTGTTTTAGTGTACTCCAATCAACAGCCCCTACAACCACAAAAAGGAATAGAGTCATTAGCACTTATGGTTTGTAAATGGCACCCAGAATTATGTGGCACGAAGCACAATTTCACATCATTCTGGGTCCATTCGTGTGAAAACAAGGTCCAATCAGGCTGAAACGTTACAAGAAGGTAGAATCTATTGAGTTGTAAGTGATGTGAACGTTTCATGATGATAGCACTTTCCTAAGGAGGTAAAACCATGTCCCAAAGGTCACCGGATCGGTGTCAATTTAAAAAAGTAGTCCAGTTACACATTTGTGGGCTTATAACTTGGCTTCTGAATGTTCGAGAGAGATCAGGTTTGTTTTAGTGTACTCCAATCAACAGCCCCTACAACCACAAAAAGGAATGGAGTCATTAGCACTTATGGTTTTTAAATGGCACCCAGAATTATGTTGCACGAAGCACAATTTCACATCATTCTGGGTTCATTTGTGTGAAAACAAGGTCCAATCAGGCTGAAACGTTACAAGAAGGTAGAATCTATTGAGTTGTAAGTGATCTGAACGTTTCATGATGATAGCACTTTCCTAAGGGGGTCAAACCATGTCCCAGAGGTCACCGGATCTGGTGTCAATTTAAAGAAGTAGTCCAGTTACACATTTGTGGGCTTATAACTTGGCTTCTGAATGTCCTAGAGAGATCAGGTTTGTTTTAGTGTACTCCAATCAACAGCCCCTACAACCTCAAAAAGGAATGGAGTCATTAGCACTTATGGCTTTTAAATGGCACCCAGAATTATGTTGCACGAAGCACAATTTCACATCATTCTGGGTCCATTTGTGTGAAAACAAGGTCCAGTCAGGCTGAAACGTTACAAGAAGGTAGAATCTGTTGAGTTGTAAGTGATCTGAAAGTTTCATGATGATATCACATTCCTATAGGGGGTCAAACCATGTCCCAAAGGTCACCGGGCCTGATGTCACTTTAAAGAAGTAGTCCAGTTACACCTTTGTGGGCTTATAACTTGGCTTCTGAATATCCTACAGAGGTCAGGTTTGTTTTAGAGTACTCCAATTAACAGCCCCCATTACCCCAAAAAGGAATGGAGTCATTAGCACTTATGGTTTTTAAATGGCACCCAGAATTATGTTGCACAAAGCACAATTTCACATCATTCTGGGTTCATTTGTGTGAAAACAAGGTCCAATCAGGCTGAAACGTTACAGGAAGGTAGAATCTATTGAGTTGTAAGTGATCTGAACGTTTCATGATGATAGCACTTTCCTAAGGGGGTCAAACCATGTCCTAAAGGTCACCGGATCTGGTGTCACTTTAAAGAAGTAGTCCAGTTACACATTTGTGGGCTTATAACTTGGCTTCTGAATATCCTAGAGAGTTCAGGTTTGTTTTAGAGTACTCCAATTAACAGCCCATATTACCTCAAAAAGGAATGGAGTCATTAGCACTTATGGTTTTTAAATGGCACCCAGAATTATGTTGCACGAAGCACAATTTCACATCATTCTGGGTCTATTTGTGTGAAAACAAGGTCCAATCAGGCTGAAACGTTACAAGAAGGTAGAATCTATTGAGTTGTAAGTGATCTGAACGTTTCATGATGATCGCACATTCCTAAGGGGGTCAAACCATGTCCCAGAGGTCACCGGATCTGGTGTCAATTTAAAGAAGTAGTCCAGTTACACATTTGTGGGCTTATAACTTGGCTTCTGAATTTCCTAGAGAGATCAGGTTTGTTTTAGTGTACTCCAATCAACAGCCCCTACAACCACAAAAAGGAATGGAGTCATTAGCACTTATGGTTTTTAAATGGCACCCAGAATTATGTTGCACGAAGCACAATTTCACATCATTCTGGGTCCATTTGTGTGAAAACAAGGTCCAGTCAGGCTGAAACGTTACAAGAAGGTAGAATCTGTTGAGTTGTAAGTGATCTGAAAGTTTCATGATGATCGCACATTCCTATAGGGGGTCAAACCATGTCCCAAAGGTCACCGGGCCTGGTGTCACTTTAAAGAAGTAGTCCAGTTACACCTTTGTGGGCTTATAACTTGGCTTCTGAATATCCTAAAGAGGTCAGGTTTGTTTTAGAGTACTCCAATTAACAGCCCCTATTACCTCAAAAAGGAATGGAGTCATTAGCACTTATGGTTTTTAAATGGCACCCAGAATTATGTTGCACGAAGCACAATTTCACATCATTCTGGGTCCATTTGTGTGAAAACAATGTCCAATCAGGCTGAAACGTTACAAGAAGGTAGAATCTATTGAGTTGTAAGTGATCTGAACGTTTCATGATGATCGCACATTCCTAAGTGGGTCAAACCATGTCCCAAAAGTCACCGGATCTGGTGTCACTTTAAAGAAGTAGTCCAGTTACACATTTGTGGGCTTATAACTTGGCTTCTGAATGTCCTAGAGAGATCAGGTTTGTTTTAGTGCACTCCAATCAACAGCCCCTACAACCACAAAAAAGAATTCAGTCATTAGCACTTATGGTTTGTAAATGGCACCCAGAATTATGTTGCACGAAGCACAATTTCACATCATTCTGGGTCCATTTGTGTGAAAACAAGGTCCAATCAGGCTGAAACGTTACAGGAAGGTAGAATCTATTGAGTTGTAAGTGATCTGAACGTTTCATGATGATAGCACATTCCAAAGGGGGTCAAACCATGTCCCAAAGGTCACCGGGCCTGGTGCCACTTTAAAGAAGTAGTCCAGTTACACCTTTGTGGGCTTATAACTTGGCTTCTGAATGTCCTAGAGAGGTCAGGCTTGTTTTAGTGTACTTCAATAAACAGCCCCTACAACCACAAAAAGGAATGGAGTCATTAGCACTTATGGTTTTTAAATGGCACCCAGAATTATGTTGCACAAAGCACAATTTAACATCATTCTGGGTTCATTTGTGTGAAAACAAGGTCCAATCAGGCTGAAACGTTACAGGAAGGTAGAATCTATTGAGTTGTAAGTGATCTGAACGTTTCATGATGATAGCACTTTCCTAAGGGGGTCAAACCATGTCCCAGAGGTCACCGGATCTGGTGTCAATTTAAAGAAGCAGTCCAGTTACACATTTGTGGGCTTATAACTTGGCTTCTGAATGTCCTAGAGAGATCAGGTTTGTTTTAGTGTACTCCAATCAACAGCCCCTACAACCTCAAAAAGGAATGGAGTCATTAGCACTTATGGCTTTTAAATGGCACCCAGAATTATGTTGCACGAAGCACAATTTCACATCATTCTGGGTCAATTTGTGTGAAAACAAGGTCCAGTCAGGCTGAAACGTTACAAGAAGGTAGAATCTGTTGAGTTGTAAGTGATCTGAAAGTTTCATGATGATATCACATTCCTATAGGGGGTCAAACCATGTCCCAAAGGTCACCGGGCCTGGTGTCACTTTAAAGAAGTAGTCCAGTTACACCTTTGTGGGCTTATAACTTGGCTTCTGAATATCCTACAGAGGTCAGGTTTGTTTTAGAGTACTCCAATTAACAGCCCCCATTACCCCAAAAAGGAATGGAGTCATTAGCACTTATGGTTTGTAAATGGCACCCAGAATTATGTTAAACGAAGCACAATTTCACATCATTCTGGGTCCATTTGTGTGAAAACAAGGTCCAATCAGGCTGAAACGTTACAAGAAGGTAGAATCTATTGAGTTGTAAGTGATCTGAAAGTTTCATGATGATCGCACATTCCTAAGTGGGTCAAACCATGTCCCAAAGGTCACCGGATCTGGTGTCACTTTAAAGAAGTAGTCCAGTTACACATTTGTGGGCTTATAACTTGGCTTCTGAATGTCCTAGAGAGATCAGGTTTGTTTTAGTGTACTCCAATCAACAGCCCATACAACCACAAAAAGGAATGGAGTCATTAGCACTTATGGTTTGTAAATGGCACCCAGAATTATGTTGCACGAAGCACAATTTCACATCATTCTGGGTCCATTTGTTTGAAAACAAGGTCCATTCAGGCTGAAACGTTACAAGAAGGTAGAATCTATTGAGTTGTAAGTGATCTGAACATTTCATGATGATCGCACATTCCTATAGGGGGTCAAACCATGTCCCAAAGGTCACCGGGCCTGGTGTCACTTTAAAGAAGTAGTCCAGTTACACCTTTGTGGGCATATAACTTGGCTTCTGAATGTCCTAGAGAGATCAGGTTTGTTTTAGTGTATTCCAATCAACAGCCCCTACAACCAGAAAAAGGAATGGAGTCATTAGCACTTATGGTTTGTAAATGGCACCCAGAATTATGTTGTACGAAGCACAATTTCACATCATTCTGGGTCCATTTGTGTGAAAACAAGGTCCAATCAGGCTGAAACGTTACAAGAAGGTAGAATCTATTGAGTTGTAAGTGATCTGAACGTTTCATGATGATCGCACATTCCTAAGTGGGTCAAACCATGTCCCAAAGGTCACCAGATCTGGTGTCACTTTAAAGAAGTAGTCCAGTTACACATTTGTGGGCTTATAACTTGGCTTCTGAATGTCCTAGAGAGATCAGGTTTGTTTTATGTACTCCAATCAACAGCCCCTACAACCACAAAAAGGAATGGAGTCATTAGCACTTATGGTTTGTAAATGGCACCCAGAATTATGTTGCACGAAGCACAATTTCACATCATTCTGGGTCCATTTGTGTGAAAACAAGGTCCAATCAAGCTGAAACGTTACAAGAAGGTAGAATCTATTGAGTTGTAAGTGATCTGAATGTTTCATGATGATCGCACATTCCTATAGGGGGTCAAACCATGTCCCAAAGGTCACCGGGCCTGGTTCACTTTAAAGAAGTAGTCCAGTTACACCTTTGTGGGCTTATAACTTGGCTTCTGAATTTCCTAGAGAGATCAGGTTTGTTTTAGTGTACTCCAATCAACATCCCCTACAACCACAAAAAGGAATGGAGTCATTAGCACTTATGGTTTGTAAATGGCACCCAGAATTATGTTGCACGAAGCACAATTTCACATCATTCTGGGTTCATTTGTGTGAAAACAAGGTCCAATCAGGCTGAAACGTTACAGGAAGGTAGAATCTATTGAGTTGTAAGTGATCTGAACGTTTCATGATGATAGCACTTTCCTAAGGGGGTCAAACCATGTCCCAGAGGTCACCGGATCTGTTGTCAATTTAAAGAAGTAGTCTAGTTACACATTTGTGGGCTTATAACTTGGCTTCTGAATGTCCTAGAGAGATCAGGTTTGTTTTAGTGTACTCCAATCAACAGCCCCTACAACCACAAAAAGGAATGGAGTCATTAGCAATTATGGTTTTTAAATGGCACCCAGAATTATGTTGCACGAAGCACAATTTCACATCATTCTGGGTCCATTTGTGTGAAAACAAGGTCCAGTCAGGCTGAAACGTTACAGGACGGTAGAATCTATTGAGTTGTAAGTGATCTGAACATTTCATGATGATAGCACTTTCCTAAGGGGGTCAAACCATGTCCCAGAGGTCACCGGATCTGTTGTCAATTTAAAGAAGTAGTCCAGTTACACATTTGTGGGCTTATAACCTGGCTTCTGAATATCCTAAAGAGGTCAGGTTTGTTTTAGAGTACTCCAATTAACAGCCCCCATTACCCCAAAAAGGAATGGAGTCATTAGCACTTATGGTTTTTAAATGGCACCCAGAATTATGTTGCACAAAGCACAATTTCACATCATTCTGGGTTCATTTGTGTGAAAACAAGGTCCAATCAGGCTGAAACGTTACAGGAAGGTAGAATCTATTGAGTTGTAAGTGATCTGAACGTTTCATGATGATAGCACTTTCCTAAGGGTGTCAATCCATGTCCTAAAGGTCACCAGGACTGGTGTCACTTTAAAGAAGTAGTCCAGTTACACATTTGTGGGCTTATAACTTGGCTTCTGAATATCCTAGAGAGGTCAGGTTTAATTTAGAGTACTCCAATTAACAGCCCCCATTACCCCAAAAAGGAATGGAGTCATTAGAACTTATGGTTTTTAAATGGCACCCAGAATTATGTTGCACGAAGCACAATTTCACATCATTCTGGGTTCATTTGTGTGAAAACAAGGTCCAATCAGGCTGAAACGTTACAGGAAGGTAGAATCTATTGAGTTGTAAGTGATCTGAACGTTTCATGATGATAGCTCTTTCCTATAGGGGGTCAAACCATGTCCCAAAGGTCACTGGATCGGTGTAAATTTAAAGAAGTAGTCCAGTTACACATTTGTGGGCTTATAACTTGGCTTCTGAATGTCCTAGAGAGATCAGGTTTGTTTTAGTGTACTCAAATCAACAGCCCCTACAACCACAAAAAGGAATAGAGTCATTAGCACTTATGGTTTGTAAATGGCACCCAGAATTATGTGGCACGAAGCACAATTTCACATCATTCTGGGTCCATTCGTGTGAAAACAAGGTCCAATCAGGCTGAAACGTTACAAGAAGGTAGAATCTATTGAGTTGTAAGTGATCTGAACGTTTCATGATGATCGCACATTCCTACAGGGGGTCAAACCATGTCCCAAAGGTCACCGGGCCTGGTGTCACTTTAAAGAAGTAGTCCAGTTACACCTTTGTGGGCTTATAACTTGGCTTCTGAATATCCTAAAGAGGTCAGGTTTGTTTTAGAGTACTCCAATTAACAGCCCCCATTACCCCAAAAAGGAATGGAGTCATTAGCACTTATGGTTTTTAAATGGCACCCAGAATTATGTTGCACAAAGCACAATTTCACATCATTCTGGGTTCATTTGTGTGAAAACAAGGTCCAATCAGGCTGAAACGTTACAGGAAGGTAGAATCTATTGAGTTGTAAGTGATCTGAACGTTTCATGATGATAGCGGTTTCCTAAGGGTGTCAATCCATGTCCTAAAGGTCACCGGATCTGGTGTCACTTTAAAGAAGTAGTCCAGTTACACATTTCTGGGCTTATAACTTGGCTTCTGAATATCCTAGAGAGGTCAGGTTTGTTTTATAGTACTCCAATTAACAGCCCCTATTACCTCAAAAAGGAATGGAGTCATTAGCACTTATGGTTTTTAAATGGCACCCAGAATTATGTTGCACGAAGCACAATTTCACATCATTCTGGGTCCATTTGGGTGAAAACAAGGTCCATTCAGGCTGAAACGTTACAAGAAGGTAGAATCTATTGAGTTGTAAGTGATCTGAACGTTTCATGATGATAGCACTTTCCTAAGGAGGTAAAACCATGTCCCAAAGGTCACCGGGCCTGGTGTCACTTTAAATAAGTAGTCCAGTTACACCTTTGTGGGCTTATAACTTGGCTTCTGAATGTCCTAGAGAGGTCAGGCTTGTTTTAGTGTACTCCAATAAACAGCCCCTACAGCCACAAAAAGGAATGGAGTCATTAGCACTTATGGTTTGTAAATGGCGCCCAGAATTATGTTGCACGAAGCACAATTTCACATCATTCTGGGTCCATTTGTGTGAAAACAAGGTCCAATCAGGCTGAAACGTTACAAGAAGGTAGAATCTATTGAGTTGTAAGGGATCTGAACGTTTCATGATGATCGCACATTCCTAAGGGGGTCAAACCATGTCCCAAAGGTCACCGGGCCTGGTGTCACTTTAAAGATGTAGTCCAGTTACACCTTTGCGGGCTTATAACTTGGCTTCTGAATATCCTAGAGAGGTCAGGTTTAATTTAGAGTACTCCAATTAACAGCCCCCATTACCCCAAAAAGGAATGGAGTCATTAGCACTTATGGGTTGTAAATGGCACCCAGAATTATGTGGCACGAAGCAAAATTTCACATCATTCTGGGTTCATTTGTGTGAAAACAAGGTCCAATCAGGCTGAAACGTTACAGGAAGGTAGAATCATGAGTTGTAAGTGATCTGAACGTTTCATGATGATAGGATATTCCTAAGGGGGTAAAACCATGTCCCAAAGGTCACCGGGCCTGGTGCCACTTTAAAGAAGTAGTCCAGTTACACCTTTGTGGGCTTATAACTTGGCTTCTGAATGTCCTAGAGAGGTCAGGCTTGTTTTACTGTACTTGAATAAACAGCCCCTACAACCACAATAAGGAATGGAGTCATTAGCACTTATGGTTTTTAAACGGCACCCAGAATTATGTTGCACAAAGCACAATTTCACATCATTCTGGGTTCATTTGTGTGAAAACAAGGTCCAATCAGGCTGAAACATTACAGGAAGGTAGAATCTATTGAGTTGTAAGTGATCTGAACGTATCATGATGATAGCCCTTTCCTAAGGGGGTCAAACCATGTCCCAGAGGTCACCGGATCTGGTGTCAATTTAAAGAAGTAGTCCAGTTACACATTTGTTGGCTTATAACTTGGCTTCTGAATGTCCTAGAGAGATCAGGTTTGTTTTAGTGTACTCCAATCAACAGCCCCTACAACCACAAAAAGGAATGGAGTCATTAGCACTTATGGCTTTTAAATGGCACCCAGAATTATGTTGCACGAAGCACAATTTCACATCATTCTGGGTCCATTTGTGTGAAAACAAGGTCCAGTCAGGCTGAAACGTTACAAGAAGGTAGAATCTGTTGAGTTGTAAGTGATCTGAAAGTTTCATGATGATCGCACATTCCTATAGGGGGTCAAACCATGTCCCAAAGGTCACCGGGCCTGGTGTCACTTTAAAGAAGTAGTCCAGTTACACCTTTGTGGGCTTATAACTTGGCTTCTGAATATCCTACAGAGGTCAGGTTTGTTTTAGAGTACTCCAATTAACAGCCCCCATTACCCCAAAAAGGAATGGAGTCATTAGCACTTATGGTTTTTAAATGGCACCCAGAATTATGTTGCACAAAGCACAATTTCACATCATTCTGGGTTCATTTGTGTGAAAACAAGGTCCAATCAGGCTGAAACGTTACAAGAAGGTAGAATCAATTGAGTTTTAAGTGTTATGAACGTTTCATGATGATCGCACATTCCTATAGGGGGTCAAACCATGTCCCAAAGGTCACCGGGCCTGGTGTCACTTTAAAGAAGTAGTCCAGTTACACCTTTGTGGGCTTATAACTTGGCTTCTGAATGTCCTAGAGAGATCAGGTTTGTTTTAGTGTACTCCAATCAACAGCCCCTACAACCACAAAAAGGAATGGAGTCATTATGGTTTGTAAATGGCACCCAGAATTATGTTGCATGAAGCACAATTTCACATCATTCTGGGTCCATTTGTGTGAAAACAAGGTCCAATCAGGCTGAAACGTTACAAGAAGGTAGAATCTATTGAGTTGTAAGTGATCTGAACGTTTCATGATGATCGCACATTCCTAAGGGGGTCAAACCATGTCCCAAAGGTCACCGGGCCTGGTGTCACTTTAAAGAAGTAGTCCAGTTACACCTTTGTGGGCTTATAACTTGGCTTCTGAATATCCTAGAGAGGTCAGGTTTAATTTAGTGTACTCCAATTAACAGCCCCCATTACCCCAAAAAGGAATGGAGTCATTAGAACTTATGGTTTTTAAATGGCACCCAGAATTATGTTGCACGAAGCACAATTTCACATCATTCTGGGTTCATTTGTGTGAAAACAAGGTCCAATCAGGCTGAAACGTTACAGGAAGGTAGAATCTATTGAGTTGTAAGTGATCTGAACGTTTCATGATGATAGCACTTTCCTATAGGGGGTCAAACCATGTCCCAAAGGTCACTGGATCGGTGTAAATTTAAAGAAGTAGTCCAGTTACACATTTGTGGGCTTATAACTTGGCTTCTGAATGTCCTAGAGAGATCAGGTTTGTTTTAGTGTACTCAAATCAACAGCCCCTACAACCACAAAAAGGAATAGAGTCATTAGCACTTATGGTTTGTAAATGGCACCCAGAATTATGTGGCACGAAGCACAATTTCACATCATTCTGGGTCCATACGTGTGAAAACAAGGTCCAATCAGGCTGAAACGTTAAAAGAAGGTAGAATCTTTTGAGTTGTAAGTGATCTGAACGTTTCATGATGATCGCACATTCCTACAGGGGGTCAAACCATGTCCCAAAGGTCACCGGGCCTGGTGTCACTTTAAAGAAGTAGTCCAGTTACACCTTTGTGGGCTTATAACTTGGCTTCTGAATATCCTAAAGAGGTCAGGTTTGTTTTAGAGTACTCCAATTAACAGCCCCCATTACCCCAAAAAGGAATGGAGTCATTAGCACTTATGGTTTTTAAATGGCACCCAGAATTATGTTGCACAAAGCACAATTTCACATCATTCTGGGTTCATTTGTGTGAAAACAAGGTCCAATCAGGCTGAAACGTTACAGGAAGGTAGAATCTATTGAGTTGTAAGTGATCTGAACGTTTCATGATGATAGCAGTTTCCTAAGGGTGTCAATCCATGTCCTAAAGGTCACCGGATCTGGTGTCACTTTAAAGAAGTAGTCCAGTTACACATTTGTGGGCTTATAACTTGGCTTCTGAATATCCTAGAGAGGTCAGGTTTGTTTCATAGTACTCCAATTAACAGCCCATATTACCTCAAAAAGGAATGGAGTCATTAGCACTTATGGTTTTTAACTGGCACCCAGAATTATGTTGCACGAAGCACAATTTCACATCATTCTGGGTCCATTTGGGTGAAAACAAGGTCCAATCAGGCTGAAACGTTACAAGAAGGTAGAATCTATTGAGTTGTAAGTGATCTGAACGTTTCATGATGATCGCACATTCCTAAGTTGGTCAAACCATGTACCAAAGGTCACCGGATCTGGTGTCACTTTAAAGAAGTAGTCCAGTTACACATTTGTGGGCTTATAACTTGGCTTCTGAATGTCCTAGAGAGATCAGGTTTGTTTTAGTGTACTCCAATCAACAGCCCCTAAAACCACAAAAAAGAATGGAGTCATTAGACCTTATGGTTTGTAAATGGCACCCAGAATTATGTTGCACGAAGCACAATTTCACATCATTCTGGGTCCATTTGTGTGAAAACAAGGTCCAATCAGGCTGAAATGTTACAAGAAGGTAGAATCTATTGAGTTGTAAGTGATCTGAACGTTTCATGATGATAGCACTTTCCTAAGGAGGTAAAACCATGTCCCAAAGGTCACCGGATCGGTGTCAATTTAAAAAAGTAGTCCAGTTACACATTTGTGGGCTTATAACTTGGCTTCTGAATGTCCTAGAGAGATCAGGTTTGTTTTAGTGTACTCCAATCAACAGCCCCTACAACCACAAAAAGGAATGGAGTCATTAGCACTTATGGTTTTTAAATGGCACCCAGAATTATGTTGCACGAAGCACAATTTCACATCATTCTGGGTTCATTTGTGTGAAAACAAGGTCCAATCAGGCTGAAACGTTACAGGAAGGTAGAATCTATTGAGTTGTAAGTGATCTGAACGTTTCATGATGATAGCACATTCCAAAGGGGGTCAAACCATGTCCCAAAGGTCACCGGGCCTGGTGCCACTTTAAAGAAGTAGTCCAGTTACACCTTTGTGGGCTTATAACTTGGCTTCTGAATGTCCTAGAGAGGTCAGGCTTGTTTTAGTGTACTTCAATAAACAGCCCCTACAACCACAAAAAGGAATGGAGTCATTAGCACTTATGGTTTTTAAATGGCACCCAGAATTATGTTGCACAAAGCACAATTTCACATCATTCTGGGTCCATTTGTGTGAAAACAAGGTCCAGTCAGGCTGAAACGTTACAAGAAGGTAGAATCTGTTGAGTTGTAAGTGATCTGAAAGTTTCGTGATGATCGCTCATTCCTATAGGGGGTCAAACCATGTCCCAAAGGTCACCGGGCCTGGTGTCACTTTAAAGAAGTAGTCCAGTTACACCTTTGTGGGCTTATAACTTGGCTTCTGAATATCCTACAGACGTCAGGTTTGTTTTAGAGTACTCCAATTAACAGCCCCCATTACCCCAAAAAGGAATGGAGTCATTAGCACTTATGGTTTTTAAATGGCACCCACAATTATGTTGTACGAAGCACAATTTCACATCATTCTGGGTCCATTTGTGTGAAAACAAGGTCCAGTCAGGCTGAAACGTTACAAGAAGGTAGAATCTATTGAGTTGTAAGTGATCTGAACGTTTCATGATGATCGCACATTCCTATAGGGGGTCAAACCATGTCCCAAAGGTCACCGGGCCTGGTGTCACTTTAAAGAAGTAGTCCAGTTACACCTTTGTGGGCATATAACTTGGCTTCTGAATATCCTAAAGAGGTCAGGTTTGTTTTAGAGTACTCCAATTAACAGCCCCTATTACCTCAAAAAGGAATGGAGTCATTAGCACTTATGGTTTTTAAATGGCACCCAGAATTATATTGCACGAAGCACAATTTCACATCATTCTGGGTCCATTTGTGTGAAAACAATGTCCAATCAGGCTGAAACGTTACAAGAAGGTATAATCTATTGAGTTGTAAGTGATCTGAACGTTTCATGATGATCGCACATTCCTAAGTGGGTCAAACCATGTCCCAAAAGTCACCGGATCTGGTGTCACTTTAAAGAAGTAGTCCAGTTACACATTTGTGGGCTTATAACTTGGCTTCTGAATGTCCTAGAGAGATCAGGTTTGTTTTAGTGCACTCCAATCAACAGCCCCTACAACCACAAAAAAGAATTCAGTCATTAGCACTTATGGTTTGTAAATGGCACCCAGAATTATGTTGCACGAAGCACAATTTCACATCATTCTGGGTCCATTTGTGTGAAAACAAGGTCCAATCAGGCTGAAACGTTACAAGAAGGTAGAATCTATTGAGTTGTAAGTGATATGAACATTTCATGATGATCGCACATTCCTATAGGGGGTCAAACCATGTCCCAAAGGTCACCGGGCCTGGTGTCACTTTAAAGAAGTAGTCCAGTTACACCTTTGTGGCCTTATAACTTGGCTTCTGAATGTCTAGAGAGATCAGGTTTGTTTTAGTGTACTCCAATCAACAGTCCCTACAACTACAAAAAGGAATGGAGTCATTAGCACTTATGGTTTGTAAATGGCACCCAGAATTATATTAAACGAAGCACAATTTCACATAATTCTGGGTCCATTTGTGTGAAAACAAGGTCCAATCAGGCTGAAACGTTACAAAAAGGTAGAATCTATTGAGTTGTAAGTGATCTGAAAGTTTCATGATGATCGCACATTCCTAAGTGGGTCAAACCATGTCCCAAAGGTCACCGGATCTGGTGTCACTTTAAAGAAGTAGTCCAGTTACACATTTGTGGGCTTATAACTTGGCTTCTGAATGTCCTAGAGAGGTTAGGCTTGTTTTAGTGTACTTCAATAAACAGCCCCTACAACCACAAAAAGGAATGGAGTCATTAGCACTTATGGTTTTTAAATGGCACCCAGAATTATGTTGCACGAAGCACAATTTCACATCATTCTGGGTTCATTTGTGTGAAAACAAGGTCCAATCAGACTGAAACGTTACAGGAAGGTAGAATCTATTGAGTTGTAAGTGATCTGAACGTTTCATGATGATAGCACTTTCCTAAGGGAGTCAAACCATGTCCCAGAGGTCACCGGATCTGGTGTCAATTTAAAGAAGTAGTCCAGTTACACATTTGTGGGCTTATAACTTGGCTTCTGAATGTCCTAGAGAGATCAGGTTTGTTTTAGTGTACTCCAATCAACAGCCCCTACAACCACAAAAAGGAATGGAGTCATTAGCACTTATGGTTTTTAAATGGCACCCAGAATTATGTTGCACGAAGCACAATTTCACATCATTCTGGGTCCATTTGTGTGAAAACAAGGTCCAGTCAGGCTGAAACGTTACAAGAAGGTAGAATCTGTTGAGTTGTAAGTGATCTGAAAGTTTCATGATGATCGCACAATCCTATAGGGGGTCAAACCATGTCCCAAAGGTCACCGGGCCTGGTGTCACTTTAAAGAAGTAGTCCAGTTACACCTTTGTGGGCTTATAACTTGGCTTCTGAATATCCTAAAGAGGTCAGGTTTGTTTTAGAGTACTCCAATTAACAGCCCCTATTACCTCAAAAAGGAATGGAGTCATTAGCACTTATGGTTTTTAAATGGCACCCAGAATTATGTTGCACGAAGCACAATTTCACATCATTCTGGGTCCATTTGTGTGAAAACAATGTCCAATCAGGCTGAAACGTTACAAGAAGGTAGAATCTATTAAGTTGTAAGTGATATGAACATTTCATGATGATCGCACATTCCTATAGGGGGTCAAACCATGTCCCAAAGGTCACCGGGCCTGGTGTCACTTTACAGAAGTAGTCCAGTTACACCTTTGTGGCCTTATAACTTGGCTTCTGAATGTCTAGAGAGATCAGGTTTGTTTTAGTGTACTCCAATCAACAGCCCCTACAACTACAAAAAGGAATGGAGTCATTAGCACTTATGGTTTGTAAATGGCACCCAGAATTATGTTAAACGAAGCACAATTTCACATCATTCTGGGTCCATTTGTGTGAAAACAAGGTCCAATCAGGCTGAAACATTACAAAAAGGTAGAATCTATTGAGTTGTAAGTGATCTGAAAGTTTCATGATGATCGCACATTCCTAAGTGGGTCAAACCATGTCCCAAAGGTCACCGGATCTGGTGTCACTTTAAAGAAGTAGTCCAGTTACACATTTGTGGGCTTGTAACTTGGCTTCTGAATGTCCTAGAGAGGTCAGGCTTGTTTTAGTGTACTTCAATAAACAGCCCCTACAACCACAAAAAGGAATGGAGTCATTAGCACTTATGGTTTTTAAATGGCACCCAGAATTATGTTGCACGAAGCACAATTTCACATCATTCTGGGTTCATTTGTGTGAAAACAAGGTCCAATCAGACTGAAACGTTACAGGAAGGTAGAATCTATTGAGTTGTAAGTGATCTGAACGTTTCATGATGATAGCACTTTCCTAAGGGGGTCAAACCATGTCCCAGAGGTCACCGGATCTGGTGTCAATTTAAAGAAGTAGTCCAGTTACACATTTGTGGGCTTATAACTTGGCTTCTGAATGTCCTAGAGAGATCAGGTTTGTTTTAGTGTACTCCAATCAACAGCCCCTACAACCACAAAAAGGAATGGAGTCATTAGCACTTATGGTTTTTAAATGGCACCCAGAATTATGTTGCACGAAGCACAATTTCACATCATTCTGGGTCCATTTGTGTGAAAACAAGGTCCAGTCAGGCTGAAACGTTACAAGAAGGTAGAATCTGTTGAGTTGTAAGTGATCTGAAAGTTTCATGATGATCGCACAATCCTATAGGGGGTCAAACCATGTCCCAAAGGTCACCGGGCCTGGTGTCACTTTAAAGAAGTAGTCCAGTTACACCTTTGTGGGCTTATAACTTAGCTTCTGAATATCCTAAAGAGGTCAGGTTTGTTTTAGAGTAGGGTAGGGTAGTAGAGTAGGGTAGAGTAATCGGCGAAGGTTCAAATATTAGATACCGGACTATTCGACGTAGAACTATGTCTTTTAGGCTGATAAAAGCTTACGCACTATGGACCTGATACGCTTATAACCTTGGAGTGAAAACCGCACCAATTTCTCGAAAAGGAAAGAAATTTGGGAGAACGGACGATTAACTCAAAGAGGTATAAAGAAATCACGGCTTTCCGACGTAAGAAAAGCCAAGGATAAAAGCTAGGCAAAAAATAAAAAGGAATAAAGAGTAAGAATAAAGAATAAGACGTGAAAACGAATAAAAATAAAACAAATAATAAAAAAGAGAAACTTTCAACCAGCCATGGCAGATAGATCTTTAACGGTGAAACCGGAAAATGTTCTCCTTAATGTGAGATTTGTCACCGGAGAAATAGCGACATTTCAAGGTGAACCACAAAGCGTTTTAGCAGTATCCTGTAACCGGAGCTTTCAGAACGAGACAGGCACAGCTCAAGCCGCAGCGGAGCGCTGTCCGAATGCTGAAACTCAAGTAAAGAATAATCATGTATTTCCGTTAGTGGGTGATTTGGTGATTCTAGCAGAACAACAAAACGATCCTGTTTTTAATCAGATAGCGTGGTGTTGTTGGGAAAATCCAGCGAAACTCCCCACGGGCGAGCAGTATGAGATCCTTCTGGGATTGCTTGAGCAAATACCAACTGGACCGGAACCTTTAGTTCTCACTCCATTTGGAGTCGGGCAGTACCGATGTGATCAGGGAGCGATGTACTCTGCTATGGCGGAGTTCGTGGTTCAACGGGCTAATAGTAGAACAATTTACTTCTTATCTAGAAGCAAAAATGAGGCAATTCAAATGAGACAGGCGTTATGTAACCGACTGGGGATCACGGAGCTCCAAGCGGACATGTACCGGAGACGAGCTGCAGTTGAAATGTCGGCCTCCTGGGATGAAGTCCAATCGGTTCCGACCGCGCCCCCTTTGTATCCAGCGCTCCGCGGGGAATTCCCTGTGAGCCCCGGTTCCGAGAGCGGATTTCCTCCACCCCCACCGAACCCGCCTGACGCGGTTCGGCCGGCGCAGTGGAACCCGTTTCTACATGTACAAACCCCTTCTCAGGTGCCCATGAGAGGAGCGGAGAGACCGCCCACTGAACAGCATGTTGCTGCGTGGGACAAAGACGAGACTCAGAGACGGTCAGGGGCTGAAAGGACTCCAAACCCAATTCCTTTTCCCCCGTTAGAACCGCATAGTCCCGCGGCTCCTCCGAATCATGTTACGATAGGTCAAGAACCGGTAATAATTTTGTCAGGCGAGAAAATAGATGCGGAGATCCGAGAAGAAGATGTGTTGATCTTTCTGAAAGATCCACAAAGTTCTGCCAGTACTACGTCCTCCTTAAGTTCTCTGAGGAGACTTTTAGGGGCAGAAAGCAGAAGTTCTATGATTCCGCTGGTAGATCGTAATTACGAAGCTGGAGAAATTACTACTCTCTTAGACAAGCAATTAGGGAATCTGGAAGGTCGTGTCAGCGCTATTTCCATAATTAACGTAGACCCTCATAATCCCGACATCTCTTTTCACCAAGCTTGGGAGCGGGTGGTGTCAGAAGCCTTGGATTTAGGAGCGCGACGGCTAGTGTTTAAGCTTAATAACAAACCCCAGGTGTGTCGGATAACTGAAGCATATGGCGCAGGTTTAGTGATTTATTCCGAAGCCTCTAGCAGGTTAGGAGACATCCCGGTCGTAATTTTAGTGGATAAGTCAGCCTTGCCGCGAGTAGAGAAGAAAGTCAAACATTGGTTTGAGGCCAGAGACAGAGGCAGCGAGAGTGAGGCTGAATCGGAGGAAGAACAGGGTTCCCAACTGGTGGTGCGTGGCACACCCAAAGGGACGCTCAGGTCAGAATGCGGATCCCAACAAAAATGCAGCACTCGGATCCCTGGAGGCAAAACACCTGAAAAAGTGAGTTGGTTATCCCCAGTTACAGCCCATGAGCAAGGTGAGAACAGAGAAAATGTAGAGCAACAACCCCAGAGAGCAGAAAAAGGAGATGAGACAAATCCTATGGTTTATGGCATTAGAGGACTAAATAAGAAAAGCCGTCCAGTACAGATGAAATATTATGACCCTCAGGCACCTCCTAACATAGGCCCAGTTAGACCGGTTCCAGAACCAGGACGAGGCCAGTTTGCAATTAATACAGAGGGAGACCAGAATTATGCAGGAGAAGTAGCAGAAAATCCTTTTCCAGACTGGTACCCTGTAGATGGCTTCACGGCTTCAGCAATTCAAGCAGCAAAAAGTAGGGAAGAAGTCATGTTGCAACCAGGATGGGGGCAACCTTTTAAGCATGCTTATTTAGGCCAAGGATATGATTTTTATCGCGGTGGATGTATGGCTAGAGATTCGGCAGTGAAAACTCACTGCTACTCGCCGTGCAGCCCCTCCCAACCTTTGGATGTAAACCGAAGCACTCCGCAGGGAGGACAGCTTAATCCAATGCCTAAAGAGAGAATCCTAGAACAGGAATATTCCCCATATTGGCAAACTGCTCAGGAACAGTCAAGAGTAAGCTTAGGACATTTTGATCATACCATTCTGCCACAAAGAGCATCGGGTGAGACAGACGCTGGGTATGTACAGCGGCTTCAGGATCGAGGTATGACGATTGAAAAACTTTCAAGTCCATAAATTTCTCAGGTTATAGCATTAAAAAACGATCTGCGTTTAACCCCAGGAGCCTCGTTGATGTCCCTGGCGGAGAGTTCTCCCAGAGGGATTGGTGAGGATTCTGGGGAACGACGGAGGAAAGCTTTAAGCTCTGAAATCAGTACAGGAAAAGTTACATTAGCTGGGTGTTTGGGAACAATCGCAGGGCTTTCCCAAGTACAGCAGGAAAAACTTTTAGCTGATCTGCCCGGGGGA
Organism: Nothobranchius furzeri; assembly: GCF_043380555.1. NCBI lineage: Eukaryota > Metazoa > Chordata > Actinopteri > Cyprinodontiformes > Nothobranchiidae > Nothobranchius > Nothobranchius furzeri. The sequence continues at coordinate 7,176,036 of NC_091747.1, forward strand.
TTAATGATGGCTGCGATGTGGCCTAATCTCTCCCCTGCAGAAGAAATCAGACAAGCGCAGGCGTGGGATCGCACAAGGGAATTTAAGCAGTCAAAAAACGAATTAGGACGGCAGGCCGGAAACAGATTGAAAGGTCAGATACCATCCCCTCTGCCCCCTCCACACCAAGGGGAGCAAGGGAGCCAATCAGTGAGCTCTCAACCGAGGCAACTCCCACCCAGAACAGAACCGAATCAGAACCAGAGAACCAGGGGCCAAATGGACCCAAATGCAAGGCCGTTTTTCATGGGACCCCCCGGCTGCCCTGTGGCTCGACCCAGGAGAGCGAATCCGGAGGAGTGGGCCCGGATGACCAGAGAACAGAAGGAGAAATTGATCCAATCAATCAAAGATTGGGACGCGAAATACCACAATCAGAGAAGACCGCCACCACAAAAGTAGAAATAATTGAGTCGCTCTCATCTCATACGCATTGGGATGGGGAGTGGCTTAAAGTAAAATACGAAAATACAAAATACATTTTAGATACCGGGGCATTAATATCAGTAAAAGGTGAAAATAATCCGATGGAACAAATAGGATACAAGAATGTGATACTCGCAGACGGCTCTGTACGTAACATGGCAGTTCATAAAGACGAACAGGGAATTCTTTACATAAAAGGTGCAGAAAACTTAATTAGTTTAAAGGATTTAGTTAAAATAACAAAAGACCCAGCACTGCATGTGAGTTTTTTAGGTGAATTAGATATGGATAGTCTCATTAAAGAACAACTGGAGAAGACTAGTTTGGACCCGCACAAACTCAGAGAAATAATCCAAAAAGGTAATTGGGCTACACACAAAAATGACTGTGGCAGAGTAAAAGAACAATGCATTATTAAAGGAGCGATGCCTGCCAGGGAAAAGCAGTATCCGATCAGAGAAGGAAGAGATGAGATCAGATGTACTCTCGCTGAGCTTAAAGAAAAAGGGATAATCGAAGAGAAAGATACATTATCCACCTGTCTTCCCATTCAAGCTGTTCCTAAACCTGATGGCACCTACAGACTGGTACACAATTTAAAAGGTTTAAATAGAGTGACTCCGCACGACGTGCGTAAAACTTTTGACCCATACATGCAGCTCCGAACCATGCCTATTAAAAAATATAAAACATGCATCGATTTGGCTAACGGTTTTTGGTCTGTACCTTTAGCGCAAGAAAGTCGAGCTAAAACTGGATTTACATCTGAAGGGAAACATTATGAATGGTGCGTTTTACCCAGATGGGCAAAGTGGGAGATGTTATTGGCAAACCCGCAGATTCACGTAGAAGGAGAAACAAAACTTAAGCCTGACAGGAAAGAGGTTGTTAAACCCATAAAACCAGAGGCAGTTTACTACACTGATGGATCTAAGAAAACAGCAGATGCAGACTTCTATAAGTGGGGGTTTGTGAGACTGCTAAAGGACAGGAAATATCAACAAGCTGGACAGACTGTCGGATCCGCTCAAACTGCAGAATTGACGGCCGTTGTCATGGCGCTCGCTGACGCGTGTAAGCTGAAGCTCAAATCAGTAAGATTGGTCACAGACTCTAAATACGTTAAAGACGGGCTGGATGATCATTTAGCATTTTGGGAAGCTAAAGATTTCCAGAAAACTGATGGAGAAAGATTGGAACACGCTGACTTGTGGACTTTAGTATCGTGTTATAAGAAAAAATTACAGATTCAGGTGACACATGTAAATAGCCATACAAATGGAAAAAGCGAAGATGAGATCGGAAACGCAGAAGTGGATGAATTAGTACAAGCTCGCGCTTTGTTTCTACCCACAGCGTTTTTACAGAACAGGAGCGCTGCAGCTGATGAAGAGCTGGTGACATTTGCGCATAAAAATTACGGACACGTAGGAGTATTACGGTTGCGTGAGATTTTCAAAAAAGAAAATATTTCTGTACCAAAGCTGAAAGAACTAACAGCACGAGTAAAAGCGACGTGTGAGTCATGTAAAGTAAAAGGAGGGGCTCAACCCGTGATTTATGACCATCTGCCCATCATGTGTGATGTGCCGGGGGTGCATTTCAGCACGGATGTTGGTGAATGTGCCTCTAGAGGAGTGAACGGACATAAGTTATTTTTGGTAATCAAAGATAATGGACCAGGTGATCAGAGCAAGATAATACCGCTGAAACGTGTCACAGGAAATATGGTCAGCATGGCCTTATCTCTACACCTGCCCCTCACGTGTGAGTCACTCCGTTCGGATGGAGGACCTGAATTTAAGAATGACAACGTTTCTTGTCTGCTTGAATCAAGGGGGATAAGACACATTTTTTCTATCCCATACGAGTCCCACACTAACGGAATAGCAGAAAGAGCAGTTAGGACGATAAAAAATCACATCCTGACTAACCTGAGCTCCCGATGGGATACACCGGAGGGAGTTTCAGAACTAAATGTGATCCTTAATATGACGAAACTGAAAAGAACTGAGAAAAAAACTAACCCGGAACACGTCTCTGTGTTACAGAAAGGTGAAAGAATTTGGGTCAAAAGAGGACCGGTTCGAAAAGGAGATTGCATTAAGCATAACGTAAGTGGTCCCTTTATAATAAAAGACGTAACTGGGAACGTGGTTTTAACTGACACTGGTTTGCGCGTTCACCCTCATCAAGTTATAAAATAACTCTGAAAAATAAAAGTAATTAATTGAAAAAATAAATAAATAAATAAATAAATAAATAAATAAATAATTTTTTAATTAATTACTTGATTAAAGGTCATGGCTGGGCCAAAATCTAGTGAAGAAATGACTTGTAAGATCCCAGGTACTACGGGCCTAATTTTGCTAACGAAGGGGGATTGTGTTAAAGATTGTAAAGTGGCTATGTTTCCGGGCTTCATAGAATCTTCAAATGCGTATCGTTACGCGCAATGGGGAGGCTTGAGGCCGGGAACATGCGTGATATGCGGATATCTGTGCACCCTAATTAAATGGTCGGGGCTCCGGGAGCAGAAGCCCCCTCACCTGGAGAGAGGAACAGACTTACATACAGGTGCAGTGGAGCTGTCTGCTCCCATTAAAATATGTTTTTGCGGAACCTGCTTGAGGAATAATCCAGGCATCATCTCCTGGCAGGTCTGTGAATGCACCCACAGAGGTGAAATCAAAGATGGGTGCTGTTTCACGAAGAATGGTGTTTTGACTACCTGCTTACCGACAAGCCAGCCAAGTATGTTTTTTGTAGGAGAGCTGCTCAGGAATCCTAGCCTGGTGAAGCCGGTTAGAGATTTATGGGTGGAAGCTTATCCATTTGTGTTCAAGCTCAAGACCAGAGAAAAAGGACTGGAAGAGCTTCAGGCTCGGTCCAAATTTGAGTCCATTAAGAGCTTAATATTAGGACAGCAATTTGGTACGCTGGCTGATGCATGGGAAACAGGTACACAGATTGGGGTAACTCAAGAGTATAAAGACGACAGATGGGGAACTTATCTGTCAGGGACTCTGGACTGGCATACAGGATTGTCTGTTCAGGAGCCCCCAGGGATGCGTAAGCGTGTTACATCATACCTGGTTGAGCTGAAGAGTCTGGGACCAGGGGCGGAGCGTAAGTTCATGCCTTATCAGTTAACTTTGATAGAGGTAATAGACCTGTCGGGTCGCGTTTGCAGCTCGGCTGTTAACATAGTGACCACCCGGAGAGGAGAGGCACATTGGCCTAAGATTTATGGGACTGCTCACACTAGAATGTCTCGTAGAAGGCTGGTCCCCAATCTGACTCTACCTAACTAGAGCAGGGCGCTTTCATTTCTGCTGATTTTTATGCTTCTGTTTTACAGATGTTGTCTACTCAGAAGCATAAGAGGGAAACCAGCAGAAAACGAAAAGTGGTCAGGTATGCAACTCCGGCGGGAGTTGACCCCAAAGTTAAAAAGAAAAATGTAAATATTCCGAAAGGACAGAATTGGATAATAAAATGGATTAAATGGGCCTTTTTTTATCCTTTTCGAATTTAGCCTCATAGGATTAAGTATAGCGATTGCATATGGGGTACATGTATATCTCCGAACCTATCATGTGTCCTCAGTGACATATAACATAACTCACGGAGGACCACAACAATTAGTAGGGAATTGGAATGTATCCAAAATTAAGCTGTTATGGCCCAAAGAAGATTTTAATGAGAATATAACCACCTGCATGATAGCAACACAGATTGGATTCAAGATTTGTAGTGTAACAGGGAACAAAACTGGCTGCCTGCGCTTGCCCTGTGGAGAAAATGGATTTGACCGGATCATGGCTACACCCTCCGTGACATCATTTTCTGCAGCAGAGCAGGAGGAGAAGAATGACACGGAGTGTGGTGAGACTGGCCCATGGGCGGAGTATAAGGCAGTCTTGATGGATCACACAGGATCCACAGAGCTTGATCGATCTTGTCAGATAATATTGAGGAAAAAGAAAATCTTAAATCAAACTTCAGGTGAAGTAGAGTTGTGGGTTTACAAATATTGCCTTAGAAATGATTTAGAATGGGGACACAACTTCACCACTTTCAAAGTGATAAAGATAGAAAGATGGTGGCCTCGTAGAATCGAATTTGGGTGTTTTCAGACCAAAGACAGTAGTTTAAGTTCCTGGCAAACAGGAAATATTACGCATTGGTATCAAAGATTATCAAGAGGGAGGGAACGAAGAGATGTTTGCCCGACCCCCCCTCCTAACACAACACTAAAATATGATTCCTTGTCCATGATAGGAGAGAGTCACATGTGGCAGAAAGTAAAAGATAATGTGATTAAATGGTTATCAAAAGTACCCCCTGCAATGTCTGATCCCCTGGCTGAGGCAGAGGAAGGTGAAGAGACCGTTCCTCTCTTTCTAGAGCCCGGTGTGCGGGGTAAGAGATCTACTTCAGACTTAGCTCGACTCTTACGTAAAGGTCATAGTGAATATGCAAATTACACAGGATATCAGAATTATATACTTCCCACTAATAGTACATATTTTAACTGGACATTTTTCTGCCTCCATAATGAGGTAGGCCTTCAGCCACAAGGATGGGAACTGCATCCAATAAGACACACTCTTTATACAGAATGGGTTTATGAGGTTCCTAATTTTAAACACCCAAAAGTAGTGCAATGGATGAAAAAGGATCAATCTGATCCCACTAACTTAGATACAGGATTGCATGCATGGAATGAGGAAACTAGACTCTGTTTAACCAGGAAAGCGAATAATAGCGCTGTATGGCAGGGAGGCGAGCCACTTAGAATAAGGATTGCAGGAGCATATTATCAAAAAGGTACAGCTACTCCTGATAGTATAATTGAGGCAGACTCCATCTTCGAAGCAGTAAATGAAATGATTAGACCAACCCATAAGAAAGATTTTTATCACAGTCCCACATGGGCTAGAAATTACACCTTAATGCTTGAAGGATGTCAGGTGGAAGTCTGTAATAATACTAAAGGGTTAACTAGAAGGATGTGTATTTTTTGGTATTCACAACTATATGGATTAACAGTTGGAGGTCTGCGTCCAGACACATTAGGAGATCGAGAGTTTTTTAAACCTAGGCCTCCTTATCTAAACATAGCTACTTTAGGAACTGGAGAATTATGCTATAAAGTCTTACGTGGTTATATGCAAAGAGATATTCCAGAAGATTATAGATATTATAGAAAAGGAATGTACGAGACATATCCTATGACATACTGGTATGGAGAGGGATATAATAAGCAAAAATATGATTATTACCCCCAGGACACAAGGATTGAAGCAGAAACCTTTGAAAGAAAATTAGTGGGAACTAAAACTCTTGTGATGGAACATGGTCAACTTCGAGTTAAAACAAATTGGTTTTCTATTGATAAAACAAATACTTGGGAAGTAAATGATACAAAAACAGGAAATGGTCTTTTAGATCGTATAATGATTATGAATGATAAAGTTGGAGACTTAGTGCCACCTGGATTTACAGCGCCAGGAACGACGAAATGGGGAGCGTTTAGTCTGGTCAATTTCAATTACCTTAACGGGTTAGGCATAGACCATCATGTGTGTTTTAATGATCCGAGAATAGGGAAAAATCCTCAACCTGAAAGATTCACAATTGACCCTGATGCACCCAAAGAGTTTCCTAACTTCAGAAATTTCCCAAATTGGGATCTGAGAAGTGGTTTTTGCTCACCATTTCGAAGATCGTTAGATCAGCAAAAAGCTGACTGGTTTGATTATTTTGCATATGGCATAAATGGCACATTACGTCATGTGAGTCTGATAGTACGTGGTGTAAATGAAATTATGAGTGACAGTGTAGTGCAGGTTTCTAATAATGTAATTCAAGGAACTTCTGATTCAATGGGAATGTTGGTAAAAGGAGTTAGAGAGCACATCATTAGGCCCGTCTGGGATGCTCTGTTCTGGCCTCTGTGCGCTCTAGGATTGATGTGTGGGGTGATTATTTTAATAATCGGTATGATTTTGGCCTGTAAAAACAACAAGTGGCAGTTGACAGGAAGAAAGCTGTTAGGAGAAAGGAAAAAGGACCTGGTAGATCCAGATAAGATGGGAAGAGAGGTGTCAAGGTAGAGGGAGTATTAGCCCCCCTTCTTGTTGCTCCTGTTTAAGTGCAGGCCTCTCTGCACCGCGTGTCACTTGCTCCTTAACTGTCAGTCTGTAACTTGAAGTGAACCAATGGCTCATCAAACTCACCCTGAATCTGAGCTGATTGACGCTCTGAATCTGGAGGTATGTCAGGATTTTGTAACTATTTTATCCAGTTTGTCTTTAGGATGTTGTAGACATTTCATAACTGGTGTACACTTGTTGTGAGGATTATTGTTGTAAAACTATGCCTGCAGATAGGAATTGTAGTGTGGTTCTTCCTGCAGCTTCTGATGATTTATTTTCTCCTATAATTAAGAAGTGTTTATGCAGTAATGCAGTTACTTATTGCTTCATGGAATGAGTTATATATCTCATGTGGAACAAATTTTATGTTCCTTCCAGATGGACTCGATTCGGCAGAATATCATAGAGGGATTAATCCCCTCTGCAGGTCCATCAACTGTTTTCTCTCTGAATGGCGCATACTATTTGTGCACCGTGAATCGCGGGAGGGATGGATTGCCTCAGACTAAGACAATCGGGCTCCAGTGTGAACATGCTACGATGAATAAACGCTGCGTGTCTTGCAGGTTTATTCAGTACATCCAGACCAAATGGAAAAGGGATTCAAGCGGGAGACTGATCAGGAAGACGACATACTAATGTTGTCCTCCCCGGGAGTAGATGCCCTGCTTGAGCAGGCCCACGACGAGGAGCTGACAACGGCGCCCTCATCTGACGTGGCTGAAGAGGTTGTATCAGTAATGACGGCAGCTTTGACATGCGTCCCGTGTCCTGATGTGATACGTGAAATCCCTATGGTCTGTCTAAGTAGTGAGCCAGCAGGCATTCCTTCCCCTGTCCGAATTGCACCTGGGAGAGAAATGAGATGGAGAATTAAATCCCAGAAGGGGTGTTACTTTGTTTGTCAAGGCAAGATTATAGATTGCTTTCAGTTTATGAATATTTTGTCTGTAAAGACTGGATGGTTCGGCCCAGAAGTCTGTGACTCTTTTGGGACCGCACCTTTGTTGGATACGAAAAATCATGTTTTGGTTTTCAGCGCCAGCTTCCCACCTCAAATGATGGGATCGCTTCCACGTGGAGAAGCTCCGGTGATGGATTTATCTTTATTCTTTCTGGGCGAAGATCCCACAGATGGGAGAAAGCAGTTTAAAGGTTATGTAACAACCCGCAAAGGGACCTTGTGCTTACCCGTAGCTGATGATGGCATTATGATGAGAATGAGGGTTGATGTGGAGGCCACAGTTAGGTGTCTGAGTGTTCAGCCGTTCCTGAGTGAGATGGATGCTAGATTTATGAAGGCTTGCATTGCTGCTCTATCTTTTTATGGTCCTTTGCCTCAGTTCGTCCTCATGGGGGATGTTGCAAGTCCGAGCAATCGGTCAAGGCTTAGAAACAGTGGTCAGAGACAAGGGTCACACAAGGGTCAAGAGGACAATAGTTCAGGACTTGCTGGTGAGGACAGAACTAGGCAAAGGGTCAAAAGACAGCCTGTCCTCTCTGGATCCACCCATGGACACACCCCTGGGCCCGCCCCTAACTCCACCTCTGGCGGGAAAAGAAGGACTGGCATGGAGTGAGGAAGGTCTAACTGGACCCAGAAGCTCTCAGGAATGCTGGAGGAAGATCTACAATTTGCTACCAACATGAAGATTTATGACCTGTGCTCTCATTCCAGGAGTGCAGAATGTAACTTTTGTGCCCTCATGTGAACACTGCATGTATTGAAAATGATACCAAATGTCTTATGTAGAGCTAAAAAAGTGTATCTGGTAAATGACCCCTTGACCTAAACTGTCAGGAGAGAATGACTTGTGACTCTTACATTGTTTAGAGCAGTCTCAGAAGTGATATAAAAGGATGCAGCTCAGATCGAGCGAGCTGGGTTCTTGGGGAGATTCTGAGAAGACGAGAGCTAGTGTAAACTAACTCTTATTTAATCATTTTGAACCAATTCCTCCGTGGGGGATAGTAGTTGCTTTTCACTTTACCCATTTTTGTATTTTGATTTTGTAATAAACCTTTTTTGAAAAAGAAACATAATCCTGATTCTTTCAGGTTTTCTCTAAAGCTTCACGTTTGGGGCCCTGACCATAATTGCACAGAGGTAAGCATGTCGAAGATCGGTCTCTGAATTATCAGGACTTACTTTACAGTTTATAACAGAATAATATAAAGAAACCTTAAGATAAGGGAAGTTTTAACTTCCCCCTCCTTGCGAGTAACGAGTTGTCTTAAGGGCGATAAAAGCAAAATATTCGAGGTTATTTTGGCTCTGATTGCAGGTTGAAAAAGTCTCTAATCAGCTGGAAGGTTGGATTAATGAATAAATTGATAAACTTATGATAGCCTGATCAACTAGCATAAATCATTTTATAGTTACCAACCTCCCACATAAGCTGTTAGAGGCGCAATTAATTCCGGGTAATCCAAACAATTGCTGAGAGGCTTGGCTTGCCTCCAGACTTCTCTCTAGTATCTTAACCAAAAGGTAACGAGTTTAAAAGAAGTGTAGTACTCTGGGGCTGGCTATTCGTGCAAGTCATTTCACCTTTAAAATAAAAGATAAGATTCTAATTAGGTAGTCCAAACCCGGATCTAGTACAATTATACTCGTCGATACACCCCCGAACCCTGATGGATGCACCGTCTCATAAGTTCTAACGGAACTGGGTTTTAAAGGAACCGGTAAATGGGACGGGCACACGACATTACACTGGGTCTGACAGAGGGCCTCCATGAGAGAGGCCCAAGCAAGACGCGCCCCGAGGAGTGTCTTGCCACATGTCAACACTGGGTCTGACTGAGGGCCTCCATGAGAGAAGCCCAAGCAAGACGCGCCCCGAGGAGCGTCTTGCCACATGTCAACACTGGGTCTGACTGAGCGCCTCCAGGAGAGAGGCCCAAGCAAGACACGCCCCGAGGAGCGTCTTGACACATGTCAACACTGGGTCTGACTGAGGGCCTCCATGAGAGAAGCCCAAGCAAGACGCGCCCCGAGGAGAGTCTTGCCACATGTCAACACTGGGTCTGACAGAGGGCATCCAGGAGAGAGCCCCAAGCAGTACGCGCCCCAAGGAGCGTCTTGCCACATGTCACCACTAGGTCTGACTGAGCGCCTCCAGGAGAGAGGCCCAAGCAAGAAGCGCCCCGAGGAGCGTCTTGCCACATGTCAACAATGGGTCTGACTGAGGGCCTCCAGGAGAGAAGCCCAAGCAAGACGCACCCCGAGGAGCTTCTTGCCACATGTCAGCACTCGGTCTGACTGAGCGCCTCCAGGAGAGGCCAAAGCAAGACACGCCCCGAGGAGTGTCTTGCCACATGTCAACACTGGGTCTGACTGAGGGCCTCCATGAGAGAAGCCCAAGCAAGACGCGCCCCGAGGAGAGTCTTGCCACATGTCAACACTGGGTCTGACAGAGGGCATCCAGGAGAGAGCCCCAAGCAGTACGCGCCCCAAGGAGCGTCTTGCCACATGTCACCACTGGGTCTGACTGAGCGCCTCCAGGAGAGAGGCCCAAGCAAGAAGCGCCCCAAGGAGCGTCTTGCCACGTGTCAACACTGGGTCTGATTGAGGGCCTTCTGGAGAGAGGCCCAAGCAAGACGCGCCCCGAGGAGCGTCTTGCCACATGTCAACAATGGGTCTGACTGAGGGCCTCCAGGAGAGAAGCCCAAGCAAGACGCGCCCCGAGGAGATTCTTGCAACATGTCAGCACTCGGTCTGACTGAGCGCCTCCAGGAGAGGCCAAAGCAAGACACGCCCCGAGGAGTGTCTTGCCACATGTCAACACTGGGTCTGACTGAGCGCCTCCAGGAGAGAAGCCCAAGCAAGACGCGCCCCGAGGAGCTTCTTGCCACATGTCAGCACTCGGTCTGACGGAGCGCCTCCAGGAGAGGCCAAAGCAAGACACGCCCTGAGGAGTGTCTTGCCACATGTCAACACTGGGTCTGACTGAGCGCCTCCAGGAGAGAGGCCCAAGCAAGACGCGCCCCGAGGAGCGTCTTGCCACGTGTAAACACTGGGTCTGACTTAGCGCCTCCAGGAGAGAGGCCCAAGCAAGATGCGCCCCGAGGAGCGTCTTGCCACGTTTCACCACTGGGTCTGACTGAGCTCCTCCAGGAGAGAGGCCCCAGCAGGACGCGCCCCGAGGAGCATCTTGCCACATGTCACTACTCGGTTTAACTGAGCGCCTCCAGGAGATAGGTCCAAGCAAGACGCGCCCCGAGGAGCATCTTGCCACATGTCACTACTCGGTTTAACTGAGCGCCTCCAGGAGAGAGGCCCAAGCAAGACGCGCCCCGAGGAGCGTCTTGTCACATGTCACTACTCGGTCTGACTGAGTGCCTCCAGGAGAGAGGCCCAAGCAAGACGTGCCCCGAGGAGCGTCTTGCCACATGTCAACACTGGGTCTGACTGAGCGCCTCCAGGAGAGAGGCCCAAGCAAGACACGCCCCGAGGAGCGTCTTGACACATGTCAACACTGGGTCTGACTGAGGGCCTCCATGAGAGAAGCCCAAGCAAGACGCGCCCCGAGCAGAGTCTTGCCACATGTCAACACTGGGTCTGACAGAGCGCCTCCAGGAGAGAGGCCCAAGCAAGACGCGCCCCGAGGAGCGTCTTGCCACATGTCACCACTGGGTCTGACTGAGCGCCTCCAGGAGAGAGGCCCAAGCAAGAAGCGCCCCGAGGAGCGTCTTGCCACATGTCAACAATGGGTCTGACTGAGGGGCTCCAGGAGAGAAGCCCAAGCAAGACGCGCCCCGAGGAGCTTCTTGCCACATGTCAGCACTCGGTCTGACTGAGCGCCTCCAGGAGAGGCCAAAGCAAGACGCGCCCAGAGGAGCGTCTTGACACATGTCAACACTGGGTCTGACAGAGGGCCTCCATGAGAGAGGCCCAAGCAAGACGCGCCCCGAGGAGTGTCTTGCCACATGTCAACACTGGGTCTGACTGAGCGCCTCCAGGAGAGAGGCCCAAGCAAGACGCGCCCCGAGGAGCGTCTTGCCACGTGTCAACACTGGGTCTGACTTAGCGCCTCCAGGAGAGAGGCCCAAGCAAGATGCGCCCCGAGGAGCATCTTGTCACGTGTCACCACTGGGTCTTACTGAGCTTCTCCAGGAGACAGGCCCAAGCAAGACGCGCACCGAGGAGCTTCTTGCCACATGTCAGCACTCGGTCTGACTGAGCGCCTCCAGGAGAGGCCAAAGCAAGACACGCCCCGAGGAGTGTCTTGCCACATGTCAACACTGGGTCTGACTGAGCTTCTCCAGGAGACAGGCCCAAGCAAGACGCGCCCTGAGGAGCTTCTTGCCACATGTCAGCACTCGGTCTGACTGAGCGCCTCCAGGAGAGGCCAAAGCAAGACACGCCCGAGGAGTTTCTTGCCAGGTGTCAACACTGGGTCTGACTGAGCGCCTCCAGGAGAGAGGCCCAAGCAAGACGCGCCCCGAGGAGCATCTTGCCACATGTCAATACTCGGTTAAACTGAGCGCCTCCAGGAGAGAGGTCCAAGCAAGACGCGCCCCGAGGAGCGTCTTGCCACATGTGAACACTGGGTCTGACTGAGCGCCTCCAGGAGAGAGGCCCAAGCAAGACGCGCCCCGAGGAGCATCTTGCCACATGTCAACACTGGGTCTGACTGAGAACCTCCAGGAGAGAGGCCCAAGCAAGACGCGCCCCGAGGAGCGTCTTGCCACATGTCAACACTGGGTCTGACTGAGCGCCTCCAGGAGAGAGGCCCAAGCAAGACGCGCCCCGAGGAGCGTCTTGTCACATGTCACTACTCGGTCTGACTGAGTGCCTCCAGGAGAGAGGCCCAAGAAAGACGTGCCCCGAGGAGCGTCTTGCCACATGTCAACAATGGGTCTGACTGAGGGCCTTCAGGAGAGAAGCCCAAGCAAGAAGCGCCCCGAGGAGCGTCTTGCCACATGTCAACACTGGGTCTGACTGAGCGCCTCCAGGAGAGAGGCCCAAGCAAGACACGCCCCGAGGAGCGTCTTGACACATGTCAACACTGGGTCTGACTGAGGGCCTCCATGAGAGAAGCCCAAGCAAGACGCGCCCCGAGGAGAGTCTTGCCACATGTCAACACTGGGTCTGACAGAGGGCATCCAGGAGAGAGCCCCAAGCAATACGCGCCCCGAGGAGCGTCTTGCCACATGTCACCACTGGGTCTGACTGAGCGCCTCCAGGAGAGAGGCCCAAGCAAGAAGCGCCCCGAGGAGCGTCTTGCCACGTGTCAACACTGGGTCTGATTGAGGGCCTTCTGGAGAGAGGCCCAAGCAAGATGCGCCCCAAGGAGCGTCTTGCCACATGTCAAAAATGGGTCTGACTGAGGGGCTCCAGGAGAGAAGCCCAAGCAAGACGCGCCCCGTGGAGCTTCTTGCCACATGTCAGCACTCGGTCTGACTGAGCGCCTCCAGGAGAGGCCAAAGCAAGACGCGCCCCGAGGAGCGTCTTGACACATGTCAACACTGGGTCTGACAGAGGGCCTCCATGAGAGAGGCCCAAGCAAGACGCGCCCCGAGGAGTGTCTTGCCACATGTCAACACTGGGTCTGAATGAGCGCCACCAGGAGAGAGGCCCAAGCAAGACGCGCTCCGAGGAGCGTTTTGCCACGTGTCAACACTGGGTCTGACTTAGCGCCTCCAGGAGAGAGGCCCAAGCAAGATGCGCCCCGAGGAGCGTCTTGCCACGTGTCACCACTGGGTCTGACTGAGCTCCTCCAGGAGACACGCCCAAGCAAGACGCGCCCCGAGGAGCGTCTTGCCATGAGTCACCACTGGGTCTGATTGAGCACCTCCAGGAGAGAGGCCCAAGCAAGACGCGCCCGGAGGAGCGTCTTGCCACATGTAAGCACTCGGTCTGACTGAGCGCCTCCAGGAGAGAGGCCCGAGGAGCGTCTTGCCACATGTCACCTCTGGGTCTGACTGAGCGGCTCCAGGAGAGAAGCCCAAGCAAGAAACGCCCGAGGAGCGTCTTGACACATGTCAACACTGGGTCTGACTGAGCGCTTCCAGGAGAGAGGTCCAAGCAACATGCGCCCCGAGGAGCGTCTTGCCACATGTCAACACTGGGTCTGACTGAGTGCCTCCATGAGAGAAGCCCCAGCAAGACGCGCCCCGAGGAGCGTCTTGTCACATGTCACTACTCGGTCTGACTGAGCGCCTCCAGGAGAGAGGCCCAAGCAAGACGTGCCCCGAGGAGCGTCTTGCCACATGTCAACAATGGGTCTGACTGAGGGCCTCCATGAGAGAGGCCCAAGCAAGATGCGCCCCGAGGAGCGTCTTGCCACGTGTCACCACTGGGTCTGACTGAGCTCCTCCAGGAGACAGGCCCAAGCAAGACGCGCCCCGAGGAGCGTCTTGCCACGTGTCACCACTGGGTCTGATTGAGCACCTCCAGGAGAGAGGCCCCAGCAAGACGCACCCCGCGGAGCGTCTTGTCTTATGTCAGCACTTGGTCTGACTGAGCACCTCCAGGAGAGAGGCCCAAGCAAGACGCGCCCGGAGGAGCGTCTTGCCACATGTCAGCACTCGGTCTGACTGAGCGCCTCCAGGAGAGAGGCCCGAGGAGCGTCTTGCCACATGTCACCTCTGGGTCTGACTGAGCGGCTCCAGGAGAGAGGCCCAAGCATGAAACGCCCGAGGAGCGTCTTGACACATGTCAACACTGGGTATGACTGAGCGCTTCCAGGAGAGAGGTCCAAGCAACACGCGCCCCGAGGAGCGTCTTGCCACATGTCAACACTGGGTCTGACTGAGTGCCTCCAGGAGAGAAGCCCAAGGAAGACGTGCCCCGAGGAGCTTCTTGCCACATGTCAGCACTTGGTCTGACTGAGCGCCTCCAGGAGAGAGGCCAAAGCAAGATGCGCCCCGAGGAGCGTCTTGACACATGTCAACACTGGGTCTGACTGAGCGCCTCCAGGAGAGAGGCCCAAGCAAGACGCGCCCAGAGGAGCGTCTTGCCACATGCCAGCATTCGGTCTGACTGAGCGCCTCCAGGAGAGAGGCCCAAGCAAGACGCGCCCCGAGGAGCGTCTTGACACATGTCTCCTCTGGGTCTGACTGAGCGCCTCCAGGAGAGAGGCCCAAGCAAGACGTGCCCCGAGGAGCATCTTGCCACATGTCAACACTGGGTCTGACTGAGTGCCTCCATGAGAGAAGCCCCAGCAAGACGCGCCCCGAGAAGCGTCTTGCCACATGTCAACACTGAGTCTGACTGAGCACCTCCAGGAGAGAGGCCCAAACAAGACGCGCCCCGAGGAGCGTCTTGCCACATGTCAACACTGGGTCTGACTGAGTTCCTCCAGGAGAGAGGCCCCAGCAAGACGCGCCCCAAGGAGCGTCTTGCCACATGTCACTACTCGGTTTAACTTAGCGCCTCCAGGAGAGAGGTCCAAGCAAGACGCGCCCCGAGGAGCGTCTTGCCACATGTCACTACTCTGTCTGACTGAGCGCCTCCAGGAGAGAGGCCCAAGCAAGACGTGCCCCGAGGAGCGTCTTGCCACATGTCAACAATGGGTCTGACTGAGGGCCTCCAGGAGAGAAGCCCAAGCAAGACGCGCCCCGAGGAGCGTCTTGCCACATGTCAACACTGGGTCTGACTGAGGGCCTCCAGGAGAGAGGCCCAAATAAGACGCACCCCGAGGAGCGTCTTGCCACATGTCAACAATGGGTCTGACTGAGGGCCTCCAGGAGAGAAGCCCAAGCAAGACGCGCCCCGAGGAGCGTCTTGCCACATGTCAGCACTCGGTCTGACTGAGCGCCTCCAGGAGAGAGGCCCAAGCAAGACACGCCCCGAGGAGCGTCTTGCCACATGTGAACACTGGGTCTGACTGAGCGCCTCCAGGAGAGAGGCCCAAGCAAGACGCGCCCGGAGGAGCGTCTTGCCACATGTCAGCACTCGGTCTGACTGAGCGCCTCCAGGAGAGAGGCCCAAGCAAGACGCGCCCCGAGGAGCGTCTTGACACATGTCTCCTCTGGGTCTGACTGAGCGCCTCCAGGAGAGAGGCCCAAGCAAGACGTGCCCCGAGGAGCATCTTGCCACATGTCAACACTGGGTCTGACTGAGTGCCTCCATGAGAGAATTCCCAGCAAGACGCGCCCCGAGAAGCGTCTTGCCACATGTCAATACTGCGTCTGACTGAGCACCTCCAGGAGAGAGGCCCAAGCAAGACGCGCCCCGAGGAGCGTCTTGCCACATGTCAACACTGGGTCTGACTGAGCGCCTCCAGGAGAGAGGCCCAAGCAAGACGTGCCCCGAGGAGCATCTTGCCACATGTCAACACTGGGTCTTACTGAGCACCTCCAGGAGAGTGGCACGAAGCAAAATTTCACATCATTCTGGGTTCATTTGTGTGAAAACAAGGTCCAATCAGGCTGAAACGTTACAGGAAGGTAGAATCTATTGAGTTGTAAGTGATCTGAACGTTTCATGATGATAGCCCTTTCCTAAGGAGGTAAAACCATGTCCCAAAGGTCACCGGATCGGTGTCAATTTAAAAAAGTAGTCCAGTTACACATTTGTGGGCTTATAACTTGGCTTCTGAATGTCCTAGAGAGATCAGGTTTGTTTTAGTGTACTCCAATCAACAGCCCCTACAACCACAAAAAGGAATGGAGTCATTAGCACTCATGGTTTTTAAATGGCACCCAGAATTACGTTGCACGAAGCACAATTTCACATCATTTTGGGTTCATTTGTGTGAAAACAAGGTCCAATCAGGCTGAAACGTTACAGGAAGGTAGAATCTATTGAGTTGTAAGTGATCTGAACGTTTCATGATGATAGGACATTCCTAAGGGGGTCAAACCATGTCCCAAATGTCACCGGGCCTGGTGCGACTTTAAAGAAGTAGTCCAGTTACACCTTTGTGGGCTTATAACTTGGCTTCTGAATGTCCTAGAGAGGTCAGGCTTGTTTTAGTGTACTTCAATAAACATCCGCTACAACCACAAAAAGGAATGGAGTCATTAGCACTTATGGTTTTTAAATGGCACCCAGAATTATGTTGCACAAAGCACAATTTCACATCATTCTGGGTTCATTTGTGTGAAAACAAGGTCCAATCAGGCTGAAACGTTACAGGAAGGTAGAATCTATTGAGTTGTAAGTGATCTGAACGTTTCATGATGATAGCACTTTCCTAAGGGGGTCAAACCATGTCCCAGAGGTCACCGGATCTGGTGTCAATTTAAAGAAGTAGTCCAGTTACACATTTGTGGGCTTATAACTTGGCTTCTGAATGTCCTAGAGAGGTCAGGCTTGTTTTAGTGTACTTCAATAAACAGCCCCTACAACCACAAAAAGGAATGGAGTCATTAGCACTTATGGTTTTTAAATGGCACCCAGAATTATGTTGCACAAAGCACAATTTCACATCATTCTGGGTTCATTTGTGTGAAAACAAGGTCCAATCAGGCTGAAACGTTACAGGAAGGTAGAATCTATTGAGTTGTAAGTGATCTGAACATTTCATGATGATAGCACTTTCCTAAGGGGGTCAAACCATGTCCCAGAGGTCACCGGATCTGGTGTCAATTTAAAGAAGTAGTCCAGTTACACATTTGTGGGCTTATAACTTGGCTTCTGAATGTCCTAGAGAGATCAGGTTTGTTTTAGTGTACTCCAATCAACAGCCCCTACAACCACAAAAAGGAATGGAGTCATTAGCACTTATGGCTTTTAAATGGCACCCAGAATTATGTTGCACGAAGCACAATTTCACATCATTCTGGGTCCATTTGTGTGAAAACAAGGTCCAGTCAGGCTGAAACGTTACAAGAAGGTAGAATCTGTTGAGTTGTAAGTGATCTGAAAGTTTCATGATGATCGCACATTCCTACAGGGGGTCAAACCATGTCCCAAAGGTCACCGGGCCTGGTGTCACTTTAAAGAAGTAGTCCAGTTACACCTTTGTGGGCTTATAACTTGGCTTCTGAATATCCTACAGAGGTCAGGTTTGTTTTAGAGTACTCCAATTAACAGCCCCCATTACCCCAAAAAGGAATGGAGTCATTAGCACTTATGGTTTTTAAATGGCAAACAGAATTATGTTGCACAAAGCACAATTTCACATCATTCTGGGTTAATTTGTGTGAAAACAATGTCCAATCAGGCTGAAACGTTACAAGAAGGTAGAATCAATTGAGTTTTAAGTGATATGAACGTTTCATGATGATCGCACATTCCTATAGGGGGTCAAACCATGTCCCAAAGGTCACCGGGCCTGGTGTCACTTTAAAGAAGTAGTCCAGTTACACCTTTGTGGGCTTATAACTTGGCTTCTGAATGTCCTAGAGAGATCAGGTTTGTTTTAGTGTACTCCAATCAACAGCCCCTACAACCACAAAAAGGAATGGAGTCATTATGGTTTGTAAATGGCACCCAGAATTATGTTGCATGAAGCACAATTTCACATCTTCTGGGTCCATTTGTGTGAAAACAAGGTCCAATCAGGCTGAAACGTTTGAAGAAGGTAGAATCTATTGAGTTGTAATTGATCTGAACGTTTCATGATGATCGCACATTCCTAAGGGGGTCAAACCATGTCCCAAAGGTCACCGGGCCTGGTGTCACTTTAAAGAAGTAGTCCAGTTACACCTTTGTGGGCTTATAACTTGGCTTCTGAATATCCTAGAGAGGTCAGGTTTAATTTAGAGTACTCCAATTAACAGCCCCCATTACCCCAAAAAGGAATGGAGTCATTAGAACTTATGGTTTTTAAATGGCACCCAGAATTATGTTGCACGAAGCACAATTTCACATCATTCTGGGTCCATTTGTGTGAAAACAAGGTCCAATCAGGCTGAAACGTTACAGGAAGGTAGAATCTATTGAGTTGTAAGTGATCTGAACGTTTCATGATGATAGCACTTTCCTATAGGGGGTCAAACCATGTCCCAAAGGATACTGGATCGGTGTAAATTTAAAGAAGTAGTCCAGTTACACATTTGTGGGCTTATAACTTGGCTTCTGAATGTCCTAGAGAGATCAGGTTTGTTTTAGTGTACTCCAATCAACAGCCCCTACAACCACAAAAAGGAATAGAGTCATTAGCACTTATGGTATGTAAATGGCACCCAGAATTATGTGGCACGAAGCACAATTTCACATAATTCTGGGTCCATTCGTGTGAAAACAAGGTCCAATCAGGCTGAAACGTTACAAGAAGGTAGAATCTATTGAGTTGTAAGTGATCTGAACGTTTCATGATGATCGCACATTCCTACAGGGGGTCAAACCATGTCCCAAAGGTCACCGGGCCTGGTGTCACTTTAAAGAAGTAGTCCAGTTACACCTTTGTGGGCTTATAACTTGGCTTCTGAATATCCTAAAGAGGTCAGGTTTGTTTTAGAGTACTCCAATTAACAGCCCCCATTACCCCAAAAAGGAATGGAGTCATTAGCACTTATGGTTTTTAAATGGCACCCAGAATTATGTTGCACAAAGCACAATTTCACATCATTCTGGGTTCATTTGTGTGAAAACAAGGTCCAATCAGGCTGAAACGTTACAGGAAGGTAGAATCTATTGAGTTGTAAGTGATCTGAACGTTTCATGATGATAGCAGTTTCCTAAGGGTGTCAATCCATGTCCTAAAGGTCACCGGATCTGGTGTCACTTTAAAGAAGTAGTCCAGTTACACATTTGTGCTTATGGTTTTTAAATGGCACCCAGAATTATGTTGCACGAAGCACAATTTCACATCATTCTGGGTCCATTTGGGTGAAAACAAGGTCCAATCAGGCTGAAACGTTACAAGAAGGTAGAATCTATTGAGTTGTAAGTGATCTGAACGTTTCATGATGATCGCACATTCCTAAGTGGGTCAAACCATGTACCAAAGGTCACCGGATCTGGTGTCACTTTAAAGAAGTAGTCCAGTTACACATTTGTGGGCTTATAACTTGGCTTCTGAATGTCCTAGAGAGATCAGGTTTGTTTTAGTGTACTCCAATCAACAGCCCCTACAACCACAAAAAAGAATGGAGTCATTAGAACTTATGGTTTGTAAATGGCACCCAGAATTATGTTGCACGAAGCACAATTTCACATCATTCTGGGTCCATTTGTGTGAAAACAAGGTCCAATCAGGCTGAAACGTTACAAGAAGGTAGAATCTATTGAGTTGTAAGTGATCTGAACGTTTCATGATGATAGCACTTTCCTAAGGAGGTAAAACCATGTCCCAAAGGTCACCGGATCGGTGTCAATTTAAAAAAGTAGTCCAGTTACACATTTGTGGGCTTATAACTTGGCTTCTGAATGCCCTAGAGAGATCAGGTTTGTTTTAGTGTACTCCAATCAACAGCCCCTACAACCACAAAAAGGAATGGAGTCATTAGCACTTATGGTTTTTAAATGGCACCCAGAATTATGTTGCACGAAGCACAATTTCACATCATTCTGGGTTCATTTGTGTGAAAACAAGGTCCAATCAGGCTGAAACGTTACAGGAAGGTAGAATCTATTGAGTTGTAAGTGATCTGAACGTTTCATGATGATCGCACATTCCAAAGGGGGTCCAACCGTGTCCCAAAGGTCACCGGGCCTGGTGCCACTTTAAAGAAGTAGTCCAGTTACACCTTTGTGGGCTTATAACTTGGCTTCTGAATGTCCTAGAGAGGTCAGGCTTGTTTTAGTGTACTTCAATAAACAGCCCCTACAACCACAAAAAGGAATGGAGTCATTAGCACTTATGGTTTTTAAATGGCACCCAGAATTATGTTGCACAAAGCACAATTTCACATCATTCTGGGTTCATTTGTGTGAAAACAAGGTCCAATCAGGCTGAAACGTTACAGGAAGGTAGAATCTATTGAGTTGTAAGTGATCTGAACGTTTCATGATGATAGCACTTTCCTAAGGGGGTCAAACCATGTCCCAGAGGTCACCGGATCTGTTGTCAATTTAAAGAAGTAGTCCAGTTACACATTTGTGGGCTTATAACTTGGCTTCTGAATGTCTTAGAGAGATCAGGTTTGTTTTAGTGTACTCCAATCAACAGCCCCTAAAACCACAAAAAGGAATGGAGTCATTAGCACTTATGGCTTTTAAATGGCACCCAGAATTATGTTGCACGAAGCACAATTTCACATCATTCTGGGTCCATTTGTGTGAAAACAAGGTCCAGTCAGGCTGAAACGTTACAAGAAGGTAGAATCTGTTGAGTTGTAAGTGATCTGAAAGTTTCATGATGATATCACATTCCTATAGGGGGTCAAACCATGTCCCAAAGGTCACCGGGCCTGGTGTCACTTTAAAGAAGTAGTCCAGTTACACCTTTGTGGGCTTATAACTTGGCTTCTGAATATCCTACAGAGGTCAGGTTTGTTTTAGAGTACTCCAATTAACAGCCCCCATTACCCCAAAAAGGAATGGAGTCATTAGCACTTATGGTTTTTAAATGGCACCCAGAATTATGTTGCACAAAGCACAATTTCACATCATTCTGGGTTCATTTGTGTGAAAACAAGGTCCAATCAGGCTGAAACGTTACAGGAAGGTAGAATCTATTGAGTTGTAAGTGATCTGAACGTTTCATGATGATAGCACTTTCCTAAGGGGGTAAAACCATGTCCCAAAGGTCACCGGGCCTGGTGTCACTTTAAAGAAGTAGTCCAGTTACACATTTGTGGGCTTATAACTTGGCTTCTGAATGTCTTAGAGAGATCAGGTTTGTTTTAGTGTACTCCAATCAACAGCCCCTACAACCACAAAAAGGAATGGAGTCATTAGCACTTATGGCTTTTAAATGGCACCCAGAATTATGTTGCACGAAGCACAATTTCACATCATTCTGGGTCCATTTGTGTGAAAACAAGGTCCAGTCAGGCTGAAACGTTACAAGAAGGTAGAATCTGTTGAGTTGTAAGTGATCTGAAAGTTTCATGATGATATCACATTCCTATAGGGGGTCAAACCATGTCCCAAAGGTCACCGGGCCTGGTGTCACTTTAAAGATGTAGTCCAGTTACACCTTTGTGGGCTTATAACTTGGCTTCTGAATATCCTACAGAGGTCAGGTTTGTTTTAGAGTACTCCAATTAACAGCCCCCATTACCCCAAAAAGGAATGGAGTCATTAGCACTTATGGTTTTTAAATGGCACCCAGAATTATGTTGCACAAAGCACAATTTCACATCATTCTGGGTTCATTTGTGTGAAAACAAGGTCCAATCAGGCTGAAACGTTACAGGAAGGTAGAATCTATTGTGTTGTAAGTGATCTGAACGTTTCATGATGATAGCACTTTCCTAAGGGGGTAAAACCATGTCCCAAAGGTCACCGGGCCTGGTGTCACTTTAAAGAAGTAGTCCAGTTACACATTTGTGGGCTTATAACTTGGCTTCTGAATATCCTAGAGAGGTCAGGTTTGTTTTAGAGTACTCCAAGTAACAGCCCATATTACCTCAAAAAGGAATGGAGTCATTAGCACTTATGGTTTTTAAATGGCACCCAGAATTATGTTGCACGAAGCACAATTTCACATCATTCTGGGTCCATTTGTGTGAAAACAAGGTCCAATCAGGCTGAAACGTTACAAGAAGGTAGAATCTATTGAGTTGTAAGTGATCTGAACGTTTCATGATGATCGCACATTCTTAAGTGGGTCAAACCATGTCCCAAAAGTCACCGGATCTGGTGTCACTTTAAAGAAGTAGTCCAGTTACACATTTGTGGGCTTATAACTTGGCTTCTGAATTTCCTAGAGAGATCAGGTTTGTTTTAGTGTACTCCAATCAACAGCCCCTACAACCACAAAAAGGAATGGAGTCATTAGCACTTATGGTTTTTAAATGGCACCCAGAATTATGTTGCACGAAGCACAATTTCACATCATTCTGGGTCCATTTGTGTGAAAACAAGGTCCAGTCAGGCTGAAACGTTACATGAAGGTAGAATCTGTTGAGTTGTAAGTGATCTGAAAGTTTCATGATGATCGCACATTCCTATAGGGGGTCAAACCATGTCCCAAAGGTCACCGGGCCTGGTGTCACTTTAAAGAAGTAGTCCAGTTACACCTTTGTGGGCTTATAACTTGGCTTCTGAATATCCTAAAGAGGTCAGGTTTGTTTTAGAGTACTCCAATTAACAGCCCCTATTACCTCAAAAAGGAATGGAGTCATTAGCACTTATGGTTTTTAAATGGCACCCAGAATTATGTTGCACGAAGCACAATTTCACATCATTCTGGGTCCATTTGTGTGAAAACAATGTCCAATCAGGCTGAAACGTTACAATAAGGTAGAATCTATTGAGTTGTAAGTGATCTGAACGTTTCATGATGATCGCACATTCCTAAGTGGGTCAAACCATGTCCCAAAAGTCACCGGATCTGGTGTCACTTTAAAGAAGTAGTCCAGTTACACATTTGTGGGCTTATAACTTGGCTTCTGAATGTCCTATAGAGATCAGGTTTGTTTTAGTGCACTCCAATCAACAGCCCCTACAACCACAAAAAAGAATTCAGTCATTAGCACTTATGGTTTGTAAATGGCACCCAGGTTTATGTTGCACGAAGCACAATTTCACATCATTCTGGGTCCATTTGTGTGAAAACAATGTCCAATCAGGCTGAAACGTTACAAGAAGGTAGAATCTATTGAGTTGTAAGTGATATGAACGTTTCATGATGATCGCACATTCCTATAGGTGGTCAAACCATGTCCGAAAGGTCACCGGGCCTGGTGTCACTTTAAAGAAGTAGTCCAGTTACACATTTGTGGCTTTATAACCTGGCTTCTGAATGTCCTAGAGAGATCAGGTTTGTTTTAGTGTACTCCAATCAACAGCCCCTACAACTACAAAAAGGAATGGAGTCATTAGCACTTATGGTTTGTAAATGGCACCCAGAATTATGTTGCACGAAGCACAATTTCACATCATTCTGGGTCCATTTGTGTGAAAAAAGGTCCAATCAGGCTGAAACGTTACAAGAAGGTAGAATATATTGAGTTGTAAGTGATATGAACGTTTCATGATGATCGCACATTCCTATAGGTGGTCAAACCATGTTCCAAAGGTCACCGGGCCTGGTGTCACTTTAAAGAAGTAGTCCAGTTACACATTTGTGGCTTTATAACCTGGCTTCTGAATGTCCTAGAGAGATCAGGTTTGTTTTAGTGTACTCCAATCAACAGCCCCTACAACTACAAAAAGGAATGGAGTCATTAGCACTTATGGTTTGTAAATGGCACCCAGAATTATGTTAAACGAAGCACAATTTCACATCATTCTGGGTCCATTTGTGTGAAAACAAGGTCCAATCAGGCTGAAACGTTACAAGAAGGTAGAATCTATTGAGTTTTAAGTGATCTGAAAGTTTCATGATGATCGCACATTCCTAAGTGGGTCAAACCATGTCCCAAAGGTCACCGGATCTGGTGTCACTTTAAAGAAGTAGTCCAGTTACACATTTGTGGGCTTATAACTTGGCTTCTGAATGTCCTAGAGAGATCAGGTTTGTTTTAGTGCACTCCAATCAACAGCCCCTACAACCACAAAAAAGAATTCAGTCATTAGCACTTATGGTTTGTAAATGGCACCCAGGTTTATGTTGCACGAAGCACAATTTCACATCATTCTGGGTCCATTTGTGTGAAAACAATGTCCAATCAGGCTGAAACGTTACAAGAAGGTAGAATCTATTGAGTTGTAAGTGATATGAACGTTTCATGATGATCGCACATTCCTATAGGTGGTCAAACCATGTCCGAAAGGTCACCGGGCCTGGTGTCACTTTAAAGAAGTAGTCCAGTTACACATTTGTGGCTTTATAACCTGGCTTCTGAATGTCCTAGAGAGATCAGGTTTGTTTTAGTGTACTCCAATCAACAGCCCCTACAACTACAAAAAGGAATGGAGTCATTAGCACTTATGGTTTGTAAATGGCACCCAGAATTATGTTGCACGAAGCACAATTTCACATCATTCTGGGTCCATTTGTGTGAAAAAAGGTCCAATCAGGCTGAAACGTTACAAGAAGGTAGAATATATTGAGTTGTAAGTGATATGAACGTTTCATGATGATCGCACATTCCTATAGGTGGTCAAACCATGTTCCAAAGGTCACCGGGCCTGGTGTCACTTTAAAGAAGTAGTCCAGTTACACATTTGTGGCTTTATAACCTGGCTTCTGAATGTCCTAGAGAGATCAGGTTTGTTTTAGTGTACTCCAATCAACAGCCCCTACAACTACAAAAAGGAATGGAGTCATTAGCACTTATGGTTTGTAAATGGCACCCAGAATTATGTTAAACGAAGCACAATTTCACATCATTCTGGGTCCATTTGTGTGAAAACAAGGTCCAATCAGGCTGAAACGTTACAAGAAGGTAGAATCTATTGAGTTTTAAGTGATCTGAAAGTTTCATGATGATCGCACATTCCTAAGTGGGTCAAACCATGTCCCAAAGGTCACCGGATCTGGTGTCACTTTAAAGAAGTAGTCCAGTTACACATTTGTGGGCTTATAACTTGGCTTCTGAATGTCCTAGAGAGATCAGGTTTGTTTTAGTGTACTCCAATCAACAGCCCATACAACCACAAAAAGGAATGGAGTCATTAGCACTTATGGTTTGTAAATGGCACCCAGAATTATGTTGCACGAAGCACAATTTCACATCATTCTGGGTCCATTTGTTTGAAAACAAGGTCCATTCAGGCTGAAACGTTACAAGAAGGTAGAATCTATTGAGTTGTAAGTGATCTGAACATTTCATGATGATCGCACATTCCTATAGGGGGTCAAACCATGTCCCAAAGGTCACCGGGCCTGGTGTCACTTTAAAGAAGTAGTCCAGTTACACCTTTGTGGGCTTATAACTTGGCTTCTGAATGTCCTAGAGAGATCAGGTTTGTTTTAGTGTATTCCAATCAACAGCCCCTACAACCACAAAAAGGAATGGAGTCATTAGCACTTATGGTTTGTAAATGGCACCCAGAATTATGTTGCACGAAGCACAATTTCACATCATTCTGGGTCCATTTGTGTGAAAACAAGGTCCAATCAGGCTGAAACGTTACAAGAAGGTAGAATCTATTGAGTTGTAAGTGATCTGAACGTTTCATGATGATCGCACATTCCTAAGTGGGTCAAACCATGTCCCAAAGGTCACCAGATCTGGTGTCACTTTAAAGAAGTAGTCCAGTTACACATTTGTGGGCTTATAACTTGGCTTCTGAATGTCCTAGAGAGGTCAGGCTTGTTTTAGTGTACTCCAATCAACAGCCCCTACAACCACAAAAAGGAATGGAGTCATTAGCACTTATGGTTTGTAAATGGCACCCAGAATTATGTTGCACGAAGCACAATTTCACATCATTCTGGGTCCATTTGTGTGAAAACAAGGTCCAATCAGGCTGAAACGTTACAAGAAGGTAGAATCTATTGAGTTGTAAGTGATCTGAATGTTTCATGATGATCGCACATTCCTATAGGGGGTCAAACCATGTCCCAAAGGTCACCGGGCCTGGTGTCACTTTAAAGAAGTAGTCCAGTTACACCTTTGTGGGCTTATAACTTGGCTTCTGAATGTCCTAGAGAGATCAGGTTTGTTTTAGTGTACTCCAATCAACAGCCCCTACAAACACAAAAAGGACTGGAGTCATTAGCACTTATGGTTTGTAAATGGCACCCAGAATTATGTTGCACGAAGCACAATTTCACATCATTCTGGGTTCATTTGTGTGAAAACAAGGTCCAATCAGGCTGAAACGTTACAGGAAGGTAGAATCTATTGAGTTGTAAGTGATCTGAACGTTTCATGATGATAGCACTTTCCTAAGGGGGTCAAACCATGTCCAAAAGGTCACCGGATCGGTGTCAATTTAAAGAAGTAGTCCAGTTACACATTTGTGGGCTTATAACTTGGCTTCTGAATGTCCTAGAGTGATCAGGTTTGTTTCAGAGTACTCCAATCAACAGCCCCTACAACCACAAAAAGGAATGGAGTCATTAGCACTTATGGTTTGTAAATGGCACCCAGAATTATGTTGCACGAAGCACAATTTCACATCATTCTGGGTCCATTTGTGTGAAAACAAGGTCCATTCAGGCTGAAACGTTACAAGAAAGTAGAATCTATTGAGTTGTAAGTGATCTGAACGTTTCATGATGATCGCACATTCCTATAGGGGGTCAAACCATGTCCCAAAGGTCACCGGGCCTGGTGTCACTTTAAAGAAGTAGTCCAGTTACACATTTGTGGGCTTATAACTTGGCTTCTGAATGTCCTAGAGAGGTCAGGCTTGTTTTAGTGTACTCCAATCAACAGCCCCTACAGCCACAAAAAGGAATGGAGTCATTAGCACTTATGGTTTTTAAATGGCACCCAGAATTATGTTGCACGAAGCACAATTTCACATCATTCTGGGTCCATTTGTGTGAAAACAAGGTCCAATCAGGCTGAAACGTTACAGGAAGGTAGAATCTTTGAGTTGTAAGTGATCTGAACGTTTCATGATGATAGCACTTTCCTAAGGGGGTCAAACCATGTCCCAGAGGTCACCGGATCTGTTGTCAATTTAAAGAAGTAGTCCAGTTACACATTTGTGGGCTTATAACTTGGCTTCTGAATGTCCTAGAGAGATCAGGTTTGTTTTAGTGTACTCCAATCAACAGCCCCTACAACCACAAAAAGGAATGGAGTCATTAGCACTTATGGTTTTTAAATGGCACCCAGAATTATGTTGCACGAAGCACAATTTCACATCATTCTGGGTCCATTTGTGTGAAAACAAGGTCCAGTCAGGCTGAAACGTTACAGGACGGTAGAATCTATTGAGTTGTAAGTGATCTGAACGTTTCATGATGATAGCACTTTCCTAAGGGTGTCAAACCATGTCCCAGAGGTCACCGGATCTGTTGTCAATTTAAAGAAGTAGTCCAGTTACACATTTGTGGGCTTATAACCTGGCTTCTGAATATCCTAAAGAGGTCAGGTTTGTTTTAGAGTACTCCAGTTAACAGCCCCCATTACCCCAAAAAGGAATGGAGTCATTAGCACTTATGATTTTTAAATGGCACCCAGAATTATGTTGCACAAAGCACAATTTCACATCATTCTGGGTTCATTTGTGTGAAAACAAGGTCCAATCAGGCTGAAACGTTACAGGAAGGTAGAATCTATTGAGTTGTAAGTGATCTGAACGTTTCATGATGATAGCACATTCCAAAGGGGGTCAAACCGTGTCCCAAAGGTCACCGGGCCTGGTGCCACTTTAAAGAAGTAGTCCAGTTACACCTTTGTGGGCTTATAACTTGGCTTCTGAATGTCCTAGAGAGGTCAGGCTTGTTTTAGTGTACTTCAATAAACAGCCCCTACAACCACAAAAAGGAATGGAGTCATTAGCACTTATGGTTTTTAAATGGCACCCAGAATTATGTTGCACAAAGCACAATTTCACATCATTCTGGGTTCATTTGTGTGAAAACAAGGTCCAATCAGGCTGAAACGTTACAGGAAGGTAGAATCTATTGAGTTGTAAGTGATCTGAACGTTTCATGATGATAGCACTTTCCTAAGGGGGTCAAACCATGTCCCAGAGGTCACCGGATCTGTTGTCAATTTAAAGAAGTAGTCCAGTTACACATTTGTGGGCTTATAACTTGGCTTCTGAATGTCTTAGAGAGATCAGGTTTGTTTTAGTGTACTCCAATCAACAGCCCCTACAACCACAAAAAGGAATGGAGTCATTAGCACTTATGGCTTTTAAATGGCACCCAGAATTATGTTGCACGAAGCACAATTTCACATCATTCTGGGTCCATTTGTGTGAAAACAAGGTCCAATCAGGCTGAAACGTTACAAGAAGGTAGAATCTGTTGAGTTGTAAGTGATCTGAAAGTTTCATGATGATATCACATTCCTATAGGGGGTCAAACCATGTCCCAAAGGTCACCGGGCCTGGTGTCACTTTAAAGAAGTAGTCCAGTTACACCTTTGTGGGCTTATAACTTGGCTTCTGAATATCCTACAGAGGTCAGGTTTGTTTTAGAGTACTCCAATTAACAGCCCCCATTACCCCAAAAAGGAATGGAGTCATTAGCACTTATGGTTTTTAAATGGCACCCAGAATTATGTTGCACAAAGCACAATTTCACATCATTCTGGGTTCATTTGTGTGAAAACAAGGTCTATTCAGGCTGAAACGTTACAGGAAGGTAGAATCTATTGAGTTGTAAGTGATCTGAACGTTTCATGATGATAGCACTTTCCTAAGTGGGTCAAACCATGTCCTAAAGGTCACCGGATCTGTTGTCACTTTAAAGAAGTAGTCCAGTTACACATTTGTGGGCTTATAACTTGGCTTCTGAATATCCTAGAGAGGTCAGGTTTGTTTTAGAGTACTCCAATTAACAGCCCATATTACCTCAAAAAGGAATGGAGTCATTAACACTTATGTTTTTTAAATGGCACCCAGAATTATGTTGCACGAAGCACAATTTCACATCATTCTGGGTCCATTTGTGTGAAAACAAGGTCCAATCAGGCTGAAACGTTACAAGAAGGTAGAATCTATTGAGTTGTAAGTGATCTGAACGTTTCATGATGATCGCACATTCTTAAGTGGGTCAAACCATGTCCCAAAAGTCACCGGATCTGGTGTCACTTTAAAGAAGTAGTCCAGTTACACATTTGTGGGCTTATAACTTGGCTTCTGAATTTCCTAGAGAGATCAGGTTTGTTTTAGTGTACTCCAATCAACAGCCCCTACAACCACAAAAAGGAATGGAGTCATTAGCACTTATGGTTTTTAAATGGCACCCAGAATTATGTTGCACGAAGCACAATTTCACATCATTCTGGGTCCATTTGTGTGAAAACAAGGTCCAGTCAGGCTGAAACGTTACATGAAGGTAGAATCTGTTGAGTTGTAAGTGATCTGAAAGTTTCATGATGATCGCACATTCCTATAGGGGGTCAAACCATGTCCCAAAGGTCACCGGGCCTGGTGTCACTTTAAAGAAGTAGTCCAGTTACACCTTTGTGGGCTTATAACTTGGCTTCTGAATATCCTAAAGAGGTCAGGTTTGTTTTAGAGTACTCCAATTAACAGCCCCTATTACCTCAAAAAGGAATGGAGTCATTAGCACTTATGGTTTTTAAATGGCACCCAGAATTATGTTGCACGAAGCACAATTTCACATCATTCTGGGTCCATTTGTGTGAAAACAATGTCCAATCAGGCTGAAACGTTACAAGAAGGTAGAATCTATTGAGTTGTAAGTGATCTGAACGTTTCATGATGATCGCACATTCCTAAGTGGGTCAAACCATGTCCCAAAAGTCACCGGATCTGGTGTCACTTTAAAGAAGTAGTCCAGTTACACATTTGTGGGCTTATAACTTGGCTTCTGAATGTCCTATAGAGATCAGGTTTGTTTTAGTGCACTCCAATCAACAGCCCCTACAACCACAAAAAAGAATTCAGTCATTAGCACTTATGGTTTGTAAATGGCACCCAGAATTATGTTGCACGAAGCACAATTTCACATCATTCTGGGTCCATTTGTGTGAAAACAAGGTCCAATCAGGCTGAAACGTTACAAGAAGGTAGAATCTATTGAGTTGTAAGTGATATGAACGTTTCATGATGATCGCACATTCCTATAGGTGGTCAAACCATGTCCCAAAGGTCACCGGGCCTGGTGTCACTTTAAAGAAGTAGTCCAGTTACACATTTGTGGCTTTATAACCTGGCTTCTGAATGTCCTAGAGAGATCAGGTTTGTTTTAGTGTACTCCAATCAACAGCCCCTACAACTACAAAAAGGAATGGAGTCATTAGCACTTATGGTTTGTAAATGGCACCCAGAATTATGTTAAACGAAGCACAATTTCACATCATTCTGGGTCCATTTGTGTGAAAACAAGGTCCAATCAGGCTGAAACGTTACAAGAAGGTAGAATCTATTGAGTTGTAAGTGATCTGAAAGTTTCATGATGATCGCACATTCCTAAGTGGGTCAAACCATGTCCCAAAGGTCACCGGATCTGGTGTCACTTTAAAGAAGTAGTCCAGTTACACATTTGTGGGCTTATAACTTGGCTTCTGAATGTCCTAGAGAGATTAGGTTTGTTTTAGTGTACTCCAATCAACAGCCCATACAACCACAAAAAGGAATGGAGTCATTAGCACTTATGGTTTGTAAATGGCACCCAGAATTATGTTGCACAAAGCACAATTTCACATCATTCTGGGTCCATTTGTGTGAAAACAAGGTCCAATCAGGCTGAAACGTTACAAGAAGGTAGAATCTATTGAGTTGTAAGTGATCTGAACGTTTCATGATGATCGCACATTCCTAAGTGGGTCAAACCATGTCCCAAAGGTCACCAGATCTGGTGTCACTTTAAAGAAGTAGTCCAGTTACACATTTGTGGGCTTATAACTTGGCTTCTGAATGTCCTAGAGAGATCAGGTTTGTTTTAGTGTACTCCAATCAACAGCCCCTACAACCACAAAAAGGAATGGAGTCATTAGCACTTATGGTTTGTAAATGGCACCCAGAATTATGTTGCACGAAGCACAATTTCACATCATTCTGGGTCCATTTGTGTGAAAACAAGGTCCAATCAGGCTGAAACGTTACAAGAAGGTAGAATCTATTGAGTTGTAAGTGATCTGAATGTTTCATGATGATCGCACATTCCTATAGGGGGTCAAACCATGTCCCAAAGGTCACCGGGCCTGGTGTCATTTTAAAGAAGTAGTCCAGTTACACCTTTGTGGGCTTATAACTTGGCTTCTGAATGTCCTAGAGAGATCAGGTTTGTTTTAGTGTACTCCAATCAACAGCACCTACAAACACAAAAAGGACTGGAGTCATTAGCACTTATGGTTTGTAAATGGCACCCAGAATTATGTTGCACGAAGCACAATTTCACATCATTCTGGGTTCATTTGTGTAAAAACAAGGTCCAATCAGGCTGAAACGTTACAAGAAGGTAGAATCTATTGAGTTGTAAGTGATCTGAACGTTTCATGATGATAGCACTTTCCTAAGGGGGTCAAACCATGTCCCAAAGGTCATCGGATCGGTGTCAATTTAAAGAAGTAGTCCAGTTACACATTTGTGGGCTTATAACTTGGCTTCTGAATGTCCTATAGAGATAGGGTTTGTTTTAGTGCACTCCAATCAACATCCCGTACAACCACAAAAAAGAATTCAGTCATTAGCACTTATGGTTTGTAAATGGCACCCAGAATTATGTTGCACGAAGCACAATTTCACATCATTCTGGGTCCATTTGTGTGAAAACAAGGTCCAATCAGGCTGAAACGTTACAAGAAGGTAGAATCTATTGAGTTGTAAGTGATATGAACGTTTCATGATGATCGCACATTCCTATAGGTGGTCAAACCATGTCCCAAAGGTCACCGGGCCTGGTGTCACTTTAAAGAAGTAGTCCAGTTACACATTTGTGGCTTTATAACCTGGCTTCTGAATGTCCTAGAGAGATCAGGTTTGTTTTAGTGTACTCCAATCAACAGCCCCTACAACTACAAAAAGGAATGGAGTCATTAGCACTTATGGTTTGTAAATGGCACCCAGAATTATGTTAAACGAAGCACAATTTCACATCATTCTGGGTCCATTTGTGTGAAAACAAGGTCCAATCAGGCTGAAACGTTACAAGAAGGTAGAATCTATTGAGTTGTAAGTGATCTGAAAGTTTCATGATGATCGCACATTCCTAAGTGGGTCAAACCATGTCCCAAAGGTCACCGGATCTGGTGTCACTTTAAAGAAGTAGTCCAGTTACACATTTGTGGGCTTATAACTTGGCTTCTGAATGTCCTAGAGAGATTAGGTTTGTTTTAGTGTACTCCAATCAACAGCCCATACAACCACAAAAAGGAATGGAGTCATTAGCACTTATGGTTTGTAAATGGCACCCAGAATTATGTTGCACGAAGCACAATTTCACATCATTCTGGGTCCATTTGTTTGAAAACAAGGTCCATTCAGGCTGAAACGTTACAAGAAGGTAGAATCTATTGAGTTGTAAGTGATCTGAACATTTCATGATGATCGCACATTCCTATAGGGGGTCAAACCATGTCCCAAAAGTCACCGGGCCTGGTGTCACTTTAAAGAAGTAGTCCAGTTACACCTTTGTGGGCTTATAACTTGGCTTCTGAATGTCCTAGAGAGATCAGGTTTGTTTTAGTGTATTCCAATCAACAGCCCTACAACCACAAAAAGGAATGGAGTCATTAGCACTTATGGTTTGTAAATGGCACCCAGAATTATGTTGCACGAAGCACAATTTCACATCATTCTGGGTCCATTTGTGTGAAAACAAGGTCCAATCAGGCTGAAACGTTACAAGAAGGTAGAATCTATTGAGTTGTAAGTGATCTGAACGTTTCATGATGATCGCACATTCCTAAGTGGGTCAAACCATGTCCCAAAGGTCACCAGATCTGGTGTCACTTTAAAGAAGTAGTCCAGTTACACATTTGTGGGCTTATAACTTGGCTTCTGAATGTCCTAGAGAGATCAGGTTTGTTTTAGTGTACTCCAATCAACAGCCCCTACAACCACAAAAAGGAATGGAGTCATTAGCACTTATGGTTTGTAAATGGCACCCAGAATTATGTTGCACGAAGCACAATTTCACATCATTCTGGGTCCATTTGTGTGAAAACAAGGTCCAATCAGGCTGAAACGTTACAAGAAGGTAGAATCTATTGAGTTGTAAGTGATCTGAATGTTTCATGATGATCGCACATTCCTATAGGGGGTCAAACCATGTCCCAAAGGTCACCGGGCCTGGTGTCACTTTAAAGAAGTAGTCCAGTTACACCTTTGTGGGCTTATAACTTGGCTTCTGAATGTCCTAGAGAGATCAGGTTTGTTTTAGTGTACTCCAATCAACAGCACCTACAAACACAAAAAGGACTGGAGTCATTAGCACTTATGGTTTGTAAATGGCACCCAGAATTATGTTGCACGAAGCACAATTTCACATCATTCTGGGTTCATTTGTGTAAAAACAAGGTCCAATCAGGCTGAAACGTTACAAGAAGGTAGAATCTATTGAGTTGTAAGTGATCTGAACGTTTCATGATGATAGCACTTTCCTAAGGGGGTCAAACCATGTCCCAAAGGTCATCGGATCGGTGTCAATTTAAAGAAGTAGTCCAGTTACACATTTGTGGGCTTATAACTTGGCTTCTGAATGTCCTAGAGAGGTCAGGTTTGTTTTAGTGTACTCCAATCAACAGCCCCTACAAACACAAAAAGGACTGGAGTCATTAGCACTTATGGTTTGTAAATGGCACCCAGAATTATGTTGCACGAAGCACAATTTCACATCATTCTGGGTTCTTATGTGTGAAAACAAGGTCCAATCAGGCTGAAACGTTACAGGAAGGTAGAATCTATTGAGTTGTAAGTGATCTGAACGTTTCATGATGATAGCACTTTCCTAAGGGGGTCAAACCATGTCCCAAAGGTCACCGGATCGGTGTCAATTTAAAGAAGTAGTCCAGTTACACATTTGTGGGCTTTTAACTTGGCTTCTGAATGTCCTAGAGTGATCAGGTTTGTTTCAGAGTACTCCAATCAACAGCCCCTACAACCACAAAAAGGAATGGAGTCATTAGCACTTATGGTTTGTAAATGGCACCCAGAATTATGTTGCACGAAGCACAATTTCACATCATTCTGGGTCCATTTGTGTGAAAACAAGGTCCATTCAGGCTGAAACGTTACAAGAAAGTAGAATCTATTGAGTTGTAAGTGATCTGAACGTTTCATGATGATCGCACATTCCTATAGGGAGTCAAACCATGTCCCAAAGGTCACCGGGCCTGGTGTCACTTTAAAGAAGTAGTCCAGTTACACATTTGTGGGCTTATAACTTGGCTTCTGAATGTCCTAGAGAGATCAGGTTTGTTTTAGTGTACTCCAATCAACAGCCCATACAACCACAAAAAGGAATGGAGTCATTAGCACTTATGGTTTGTAAATGGCACCCAGAATTATGTTGCATGAAGCACAATTTCACATCATTCTGGGTCCATTTGTTTGAAAACAAGGTCCATTCAGGCTGAAACGTTACAAGAAGGTAGAATCTATTGAGTTGTAAGTGATCTGAACATTTCATGATGATCGCACATTCCTATAGGGGGTCAAACCATGTCCCAAAGGTCACCGGGCCTGGTGTCACTTTAAAGAAGTAGTCCAGTTACACCTTTGTGGGCTTATAACTTGGCTTCTGAATGTCCTAGAGAGATCAGGTTTGTTTTAGTGTATTCCAATCAACAGCCCCTACAACCACAAAAAGGAATGGAGTCATTAGCACTTATGGTTTGTAAATGGCACCCAGAATTAAGTTGCACGAAGCACAATTTCACATCATTCTGGGTCCATTTGTGTGAAAACAAGGTCCAATCAGGCTGAAACGTTACAAGAAGGTAGAATCTATTGAGTTGTAAGTGATCTGAACGTTTCATGATGATCGCACATTCCTAAGTGGGTCAAACCATGTCCCAAAGGTCACCAGATCTGGTGTCACTTTAAAGAAGTAGTCCAGTTACACATTTGTGGGCTTATAACTTGGCTTCTGAATGTCCTAGAGAGATCAGGTTTGTTTTAGTGTACTCCAATCAACAGCCCCTACAACCACAAAAAGGAATGGAGTCATTAGCACTTATGGTTTGTAAATGGCACCCAGAATTATGTTGCACGAAGCACAATTTCACATCATTCTGGGTCCATTTGTGTGAAAACAAGGTCCAATCAGGTGAAACGTTACAAGAAGGTAGAATCTATTGAGTTGTAAGTGATCTGAATGTTTCATGATGATCGCACATTCCTATAGGGGGTCAAACCATGTCCCAAAGGTCACCGGGCCTGGTGTCACTTTAAAGAAGTAGTCCAGTTACACCTTTGTGGGCTTATAACTTGGCTTCTGAATGTCCTAGAGAGATCAGGTTTGTTTTAGTGTACTCCAATCAACAGCCCCTACAAACCAAAAAGGACTGGAGTCATTAGCACTTATGGTTTGTAAATGGCACCCAGAATTATGTTGCACGAAGCACAATTTCACATCATTCTGGGTTCATTTGTGTGAAAACAAGGTCCAATCAGGCTGAAACGTTACAGGAAGGTAGAATCTATTGAGTTGTAAGTGATCTGAACGTTTCATGATGATAGCACTTTCCTAAGGGGGTCAAACCATGTCCCAAAGGTCACCGGATCGGTGTCAATTTAAAGAAGTAGTCCAGTTACAAATTTGTGGGCTTATAACTTGGCTTCTGAATGTCCTAGAGTGATCAGGTTTGTTTCAGAGTACTCCAATCAACAGCCCCTACAACCACAAAAAGGAATGGAGTCATTAGCACTTATGGTTTGTAAATGGCACCCAGAATTATGTTGCACGAAGCACAATTTCACATCATTCTGGGTCCATTTGTGTGAAAACAAGGTCCATTCAGGCTGAAACGTTACAAGAAAGTAGAATCTATTGAGTTGTAAGTGATCTGAACGTTTCATGATGATCGCACATTCCTATAGGGGGTCAAACCATGTCCCAAAGGTCACCGGGCCTGGTGTCACTTTAAAGAAGTAGTCCAGTTACACATTTGTGGGCTTATAACTTGGCTTCTGAATGTCCTAGAGAGGTTAGGCTTGTTTTAGTGTACTCCAATCAACAGCCCCTACAGCCACAAAAAGGAATGGAGTCATTAGCACTTATGGTTTTTAAATGGCACCCAGAATTATGTTGCACGAAGCACAATTTCACATCATTCTGGGTCCATTTGTGTGAAAACAAGGTCCAATCAGGCTGAAACGTTACAGGAAGGTAGAATCTTTGAGTTGTAAGTGATCTGAACGTTTCATGATGATAGCACTTTCCTAAGGGGGTCAAACGATGTCCCAGAGGTCACCGGATCTGTTGTCAATTTAAAGAAGTAGTCCAGTTACACATTTGTGGGCTTATAACTTGGCTTCTGAATGTCCTAGAGAGATCAGGTTTGTTTTAGTGTACTCCAATCAACAGCCCCTACAACCACAAAAAGGAATGGAGTCATTAGCACTTATGGTTTTTAAATGGCACCCAGAATTATGTTGCACGAAGCACAATTTCACATCATTCTGGGTCCATTTGTGTGAAAACAAGGTCCAGTCAGGCTGAAACGTTACAGGACGGTAGAATCTATTGAGTTGTAAGTGATCTGAACGTTTCATGATGATAGCACTTTCCTAAGGGTGTCAAACCATGTCCCAGAGGTCACCGGATCTGTTGTCAATTTAAAGAAGTAGTCCAGTTACACATTTGTGGGCTTATAACCTGGCTTCTGAATATCCTAAAGAGGTCAGGTTTGTTTTAGAGTACTCCAGTTAACAGCCCCCATTACCCCAAAAAGGAATGGAGTCATTAGCACTTATGGTTTTTAAATGGCACCCAGAATTATGTTGCACAAAGCACAATTTCACATCATTCTGGGTTCATTTGTGTGAAAACAAGGTCCAATCAGGCTGAAACGTTACAGGAAGGTAGAATCTATTGAGTTGTAAGTGATCTGAACGTTTCATGATGATAGCACTTTCCTAAGGGTGTCAATCCATGTCCTAAAGGTCACCGGATCTGGTGTCACTTTAAAGAAGTAGTCCAGTTACACATTTGTGGGCTTATAACTTGGCTTCTGAATATCCTAGAGAGGTCAGGTTTGTTTTAGAGTACTCAAATTAACAGCCCCTATTACCTCAAAAAGGAATGGAGTCATTAGCACTTATGGTTTTTAAATGGCACCCAGAATGATGTTGCACGAAGCACAATTTCACATCATTCTGGGTCCATTTGGGTGAAAACAAGGTCCAATCAGGCTGAAACGTTACAAGAAGGTAGAATCTATTGAGTTGTAAGTGATCTGAACGTTTCATGATGATCGCACATTCCTAAGTGGGTCAAACCATGTCCCAAAGGTCACCGGGCCTGGTGTCACTTTAAAGAAGTAGTCCAGTTACACATTTGTGGGCTTATAACTTGGCTTCTGAATGTCCTAGAGAGATCAGGTTTGTTTTAGTGTACTCCAATCAACAGCCCCTACAACCACAAAAAAGAATGGAGTCATTAGAACTTATGGTTTGTAAATGGCACCCAGAATTATGTTGCACGAAGCATAATTTCACATCATTCTGGGTCCATTTATGTGAAAACAAGGTCCAATCAGGCTGAAACGTTACAAGAAGGTAGAATCTATTGAGTTGTAAGTGATATGAACGTTTCATGATGATCGCACATTCCTATAGGGGGTCAAATCATGTCCCAAAGGTCAACGGGCCTGGTGTCAATGTAAAGAAGTAGTCCCGTTACACATTTGTGGGCTTATAACTTGGCTTCTGAATGTCCTAGAGTGATCAGGTTTGTTTCAGAGTACTACAATCAACAGCCCCTACAACAGCAAAAAGGAATGGAGTCATTAGGACTTATGGTTTGTAAATGGCACCCAGAATTATGATGCACGAAGCACAATTTCACATCATTCTGGGTCCATTTGTGTGAAAACAAGGTCCATTAAGGCTGAAACGTTACAAGAAGGTAGAATCTATTGTGTTGTAAGTGATCTGAACGTTTCATGATGAACGCACATTCCTATAGGGGGTCAAACCATGTCCCAAAGGTCACCGGGCCTGGTGTCACTTTAAATAAGTAGTCCAGTTACACCTTTGTGGGCTTATAACTTGGCTTCTGAATGTCCTAGAGAGGTCAGGCTTGTTTCAGTGTACTCCAATAAACACCCCCTACAGCAAAAAAAAGGAATGGAGTCATTAGCACTTATGGTTTGTAAATGGCGCCCAGAATTATGTTGCACGAAGCACAATTTCACATCATTCTGGGTCCATTTGTGTGAAAACAAGGTCCAATCAGGCTGAAACGTTACAAGAAGGTAGAATCTATTGAGTTGTAAGGGATCTGAACGTTTCATGATGATCGCACATTCCTAAGGGGGTCAAACCATGTCCCAAAGGTCACCGGGCCTGGTGTCACTTTAAAGAAGTAGTCCAGTTACACCTTTGTGGGCTTATAACTTGGCTTCTAAATATCCTAGAGAGGTCAGGTTTAATTTAGAGTACTCCAATTAACAGCCCCCATTACCCCAAAAAGGAATGGAGTCATTAGCACTTATGGGTTGTAAATGGCACCCAGAATTATGTGGCACGAAGCAAAATTTCACATCATTCTGGGTTCATTTGTGTGAAAACAAGGTCCAATCAGGCTGAAACGTTACAGGAAGGTAGAATCTATTGAGTTGTAAGTGATCTGAACGTTTCATGATGATAGCACTTTCCTAAGGAGGTAAAACCATGTCCCAAAGGTCACCGGATCGGTGTCAATTTAAAAAAGTAGTCCAGTTACACATTTGTGGGCTTATAACTTGGCTTCTGAATGTCCTAGAGAGATCAGGTTTGTTTTAGTGTACTCCAATCAACAGCCCCTACGACCACAAAAAGGAATGGAGTCATTAGCACTTATGGTTTGTAAATGGCACCCAGAATTATGTTGCACGAAGCACAATTTCACATCATTCTGGGTTCATTTGTGTGAAAACAAGGTCCAATCAGGCTGAAACGTTACAGGAAGGTAGAATCTATTGAGTTGTAAGTGATCTGAACGTTTCATGATGATAGGACATTCCTAAGGGGGTCAAACCATGTCCCAAAGGTCACCGGGCCTGGTGCCACTTTAAAGAAGTAGTCCAGTTACACCTTTGTGGGCTTATAACTTGGCTTCTGAATGTCCTAGAGAGGTCAGGCTTGTTTTAGTGTACTTCAATAAACAGCCCCTACAACCACAAAAAGGAATGGAGTCATTAGCACTTATGGTTTTTAAATGGCACCCAGAATTATGTTGCACAAAGCACAATTTCACATCATTCTGGGTTCATTTGTGTGAAAACAAGGTCCAATCAGGCTGAAACGTTAAAGGAAGGTAGAATCTATTGAGTTGTAACTGATCTGAACGTTTGATGATGATAGCACTTTCCTAAGGGGGTCAAACCATGTCCCAGAGGTCACCGGATCTGGTGTCAATTTAAAGAAGTAGTCCAGTTACACATTTGTGGGCTTATAACTTGGCTTCTGAATGTCCTAGAGAGATCAGGTTTGTTTTAGTGTACTCCAATCAACAGCCCCTACAACCACAAAAAGGAATGGAGTCATTAGCACTTATGGCTTTTAAATGCCACCCAGAATTATGTTGCACGAAGCACAATTTCACATCATTCTGGGTCCATTTGTGTGAAAACAAGGTCCAGTCAGGCTGAAACGTTACAAGAAGGTAGAATCTGTTGAGTTGTAAGTGATCTGAAAGTTTCATGATCATCGCACATTCCTATAGGGGGTCAAACCATGTCCCAAAGGTCACCGGGCCTGGTGTCACTTTAAAGAAGTAGTCCAGTTACACCTTTGTGGGCTTATAACTTGGCTTCTGAATATCCTACAGAGGTCAGGTTTGTTTTAGAGTACTCCAATTAACAGCCCACATTACCCCAAAAAGGAATGGAGTCATTAGCACTTATGGTTTTTAAATGGCACCCAGAATTATGTTGCACAAAGCACAATTTCACATCATTCTGGGTTCATTTGTGTGAAAACAAGGTCCAATCAGGCTGAAACGTTACAAGAAGGTAGAATCAATTGAGTTTTAAGTGATATGAACGTTTCATGATGATCGCACATTCCTATAGGGGGTCAAACCATGTCCCAAAGGTCACCGGGCCTGGTGTCACTTTAAAGAAGTAGTCCAGTTACACCTTTGTGGGCTTATATTTTGGCTTCTGAATGTCCTAGAGAGATCAGGTTTGTTTTAGTGTACTCCAATCAACAGCCCCTACAACCACAAAAAGGAATGGAGTCATTATGGTTTGTAAATGGCACCCAGAATTATGTTGCATGAAGCACAATTTCACATCATTCTGGGTCCATTTGTGTGAAAACAAGGTCCAATCAGGCTGAAACGTTACAGGAAGGTAGAATCTATTGAGTTGTAAGTGACCTGAACGTTTCATGATGATAGCACTTTCCTATAGGGTGTCAAACCATGTCCCAAAGGTCACTGGATTGGTGTAAATTTAAAGAAGTAGTCCAGTTACACATTTGTGGGCTTATAACTTGGCTTCTGAATGTCCTAGAGAGATCAGGTTTGTTTTAGTGTACTCCAATCAACAGCCCCTACAACCACAAAAAGGAATAGAGTCATTAGCACTTATGGTTTGTAAATGGCACCCAGAATTATGTGGCATGAAGCACAATTTCACATCATTCTGGGTCCATTCGTGTGAAAACAAGGTCCAATCAGGCTGAAACGTTACAGGAAGGTAGAATCTATTGAGTTGTAAGTGATCTGAACGTTTCATGATGATAGCACATTCCAAAGGGGGTCAAACCATGTCCCAAAGGTCACCGGGCCTGGTGCCACTTTAAAGAAGTAGTCCAGTTACACCTTTGTGGGCTTATAACTTGGCTTCTGAATGTCCTAGAGAGGTCAGGCTTGTTTTAGTGTACTTCAATAAACAGCCCCTACAACCACAAAAAGGAATGGAGTCATTAGCACTTATGGTTTTTAAATGGCACCCAGAATTATGTTGCACAAAGCACAATTTCACATCATTCTGGGTTCATTTGTGTGAAAACAGGGTCCAATCAGGCTGAAACGTTACAGGAAGGTAGAATCTATTGAGTTGTAAGTGATCTGAACGTTTCATGATGATAGCACTTTCCTAAGGGGGTCAAACCATGTCCCAGAGGTCACCGGATCTGGTGTCAGTTTAAAGAAGTAGTCCAGTTACACATTTGTGGGCTTATAACTTGGCTTCTGAATGTCCTAGAGAGATCAGGTTTGTTTTAGTGTACTCCAATCAACAGCCCCTACAACCACAAAAAGGAATGGAGTCATTAGCACTTATGGCTTTTAAATGGCACCCAGAATTATGTTGCACGAAGCACAATTTCACATCATTCTGGGTCCATTTGTGTGAAAACAAGGTCCAGTCAGGCTGAAACGTTACAAGAAGGTAGAAT
Organism: Nothobranchius furzeri; assembly: GCF_043380555.1. Taxonomy (NCBI): domain Eukaryota; kingdom Metazoa; phylum Chordata; class Actinopteri; order Cyprinodontiformes; family Nothobranchiidae; genus Nothobranchius; species Nothobranchius furzeri. Next base: position 7,217,718 of record NC_091747.1, read on the forward strand.
CTGTTGAGTTGTAAGTGATCTGAAAGTTTCATGATGATCGCACATTCCTATAGGGGGTCAAACCATGTCCCAAAGGTCACCGGGCCTGGTGTCACTTTAAAGAAGTAGTCCAGTTACACCTTTGTGGGCTTATAACTTGGCTTCTGAATATCCTACAGAGGTCAGGTTTGTTTTAGAGTACTCCAATTAACAGCCCCCATTACCCCAAAAAGGAATGGAGTCATTAGCACTTATGGTTTTTAAATGGCACCCAGAATTATGTTGCACAAAGCACAATTTCACATCATTCTGGGTTCATTTGTGTGAAAACAAGGTCCAATCAGGCTGAAACGTTACAGGAAGGTAGAATCTATTGAGTTGTAAGTGATCTGAACGTTTCATGATGATAGCACTTTCCTAAGGAGGTAAAACCATGTCCCAAAGGTCACCGGATCGGTGTCAATTTAAAAAAGTAGTCCAGTTACACATTTGTGGGCTTATAACTTGGCTTCTGAATGTCCTAGAGAGATCAGGTTTGTTTTAGTGTACTCCAATCAACAGCCCCTACAACCACAAAAAGGAATGGAGTCATTAGCACTTATGGTTTTTAAATGGCACCCAGAATTATGTTGCACGAAGCACAATTTCACATCATTCTGGGTTCATTTGTGTGAAAACAAGGTCCAATCAGGCTGAAACGTTACAGGAAGGTAGAATCTATTGAGTTGTAAGTGATCTGAACGTTTCATGATGATAGCACATTCCAAAGGGGGTCAAACCATGTCCCAAAGGTCACCGGGCCTGGTGTCACTTTAAAGAAGTAGTCCAGTTACACCTTTGTGGGCTTATATTTTGGCTTCTGAATGTCCTAGAGAGATCAGGTTTGTTTTAGTGTACTCCAATCAACAGCCCCTACAACCACAAAAAGGAATGGAGTCATTATGGTTTGTAAATGGCACCCAGAATTATGTTGCATGAAGCACAATTTCACATCATTCTGGGTCCATTTGTGTGAAAACAAGGTCCAATCAGGCTGAAACGTTACAGGAAGGTAGAATCTATTGAGTTGTAAGTGACCTGAACGTTTCATGATGATAGCACTTTCCTATAGGGGGTCAAACCATGTCCCAAAGGTCACTGGATTGGTGTAAATTTAAAGAAGTAGTCCAGTTACACATTTGTGGGCTTATAACTTGGCTTCTGAATGTCCTAGAGAGATCAGGTTTGTTTTAGTGTACTCCAATCAACAGCCCCTACAACCACAAAAAGGAATAGAGTCATTAGCACTTATGGTTTGTAAATGGCACCCAGAATTATGTGGCACGAAGCACAACTTCACATCATTCTGGGTCCATTCGTGTGAAAACAAGGTCCAATCAGGCTGAAACGTTACAAGAAGGTAGAATCTATTGAGTTGTAAGTGATCTGAACGTTTCATGATGATCGCACATTCCTACAGGGGGTCAAACCATGTCCCAAAGGTCACCGGGCCTGGTGTCACTTTAAAGAAGTAGTCCAGTTACACCTTTGTGGGCTTATAACTTGGCTTCTGAATATCCTAAAGAGGTCAGGTTTGTTTTAGAGTACTCCAATTAACAGCCCCCATTACCCCAAAAAGGAATGGAGTCATTAGCACTTATGGTTTTTAAATGGCACCCAGAATTATGTTGCACGAAGCACAATTTCACATCATTCTGGGTTCATTTGTGTGAAAACAAGGTCCAATCAGGCTGAAACGTTACAGGAAGGTAGAATCTATTGAGTTGTAAGTGATCTGAACGTTTCATGATGATAGCACTTTCCTAAGGGGGTCAAACCATGTCCCAAAGGTCACCGGGCCTGGTGCCACTTTAAAGAAGTAGTCCAGTTACACCTTTGTCGGCTTATAACTTGGCTTCTGAATGTCCTAGAGAGGTCAGGTTTGTTTTAGTGTACTCCAATCAACAGCCCCTACAACCACAAAAAGGAATGGAGTCATTACCACTTATGGCTTTTAAATGGCACCCAGAATTATGTTGCACGAAGCACAATTTCACATCATTCTGGGTCCATTTGTGTGAAAACAAGGTCCAGTCAGGCTGAAACGTTACAAGAAGGTAGAATCTGTTGAGTTGTAAGTGATCTGAAAGTTTCATGATGATCTCACATTCCTATAGGGGGTCAAACCATGTCCCAAAGGTCACCGGGCCTGGTGTCACTTTAAAGAAGTAGTCCAGTTACACCTTTGTGGGCTTATAACTTGGCTTCTGAATATCCTACAGAGGTCAGGTTTGTTTTAGAGTACTCCAATTAACAGCCCCCATTACCCCAAAAAGGAATGGAGTCATTAGCACTTATGGTTTTTAAATGGCACCCAGAATTATGTTGCACAAAGCACAATTTCACATCATTCTGGGTTCGTTTGTGTGAAAACAAGGTCCAATCAGGCTGAAACATTACAGGAAGGTAGAATCTATTGAGTTGTAAGTGATCTGAATGTTTCATGATGATAGCACTTTCCTAAGGGGGTCAAACCATGTCCCAGAGGTCACCGGATCTGGTGTCAATTTAAAGAAGTAGTCCAGTTACACATTTGTGGGCTTATAACTTGGCTTCTGAATGTCCTAGAGAGATCAGGTTTGTTTTAGTGTACTCCAATCAACAGCCCCTACAACCACAAAATGGAATGGAGACATTAGCACTTATGGTTTTTAAATGGCACCCAGAATTATGTTGCACGAAGCACAATTTCACATCATTCTGGGTCCATTTGTGTGAAAACAAGGTCCAGTCAGGCTGAAACGTTACAAGAAGGTAGAATCTGTTGAGTTGTAAGTGATATGAAAGTTTCATGATGATCGCACATTCCTATAGGGGGTCAAACCATGTCCCAAAGGTCACCGGGCCTGGTGTCACTTTAAAGAAGTAGTCCAGTTACACCTTTGTGGGCTTATAACTTGGCTTCTGAATATCCTAAAGAGGTCAGGTTTGTTTTAGAGTACTCCAATTAACAGCCCCTATTACCTCAAAAAGGAATGGAGTCATTAGCACTTATGGTTTTTAAATGGCACCCAGAATTATGTTGCACGAAGCACAATTTCACATCATTCTGGGTCCATTTGTGTGAAAACAATGTCCAATCAGGCTGAAACGTTACAAGAAGGTAGAATCTATTGAGTTGTAAGTGATCTGAACGTTTCATGATGATCGCACATTCCTAAGTGGGTCAAACCATGTCCCAAAAGTCACCGGATCTGGTGTCACTTTAAAGAAGTAGTCCAGTTACACATTTGTGGGCTTATAACTTGGCTTCTGAATGTCCTAGAGAGATCAGGTTTGTTTTAGTGCACTCCAATCAACAGCCCCTACAACCACAAAAAAGAATTCAGTCATTAGCACTTATGGTTTGTAAATGGCACCCAGAATTATGTTGCACGAAGCACAATTTCACATCATTCTGGGTCCATTTGTGTGAAAACAAGGTCCAATCAGGCTGAAACGTTACAAGAAGGTAGAATCTATTGAGTTGTAAGTGATATGAACGTTTCATGATGATCGCACATTCCTATAGGGGGTCAAACCATGTCCCAAAGGTCACCGGGCCTGGTGTCACTTTAAAGAAGTAGTCCAGTTACACTTTTGTGGCCTTATAACTTGGCTTCTGAATGTCCTAGAGAGATCAGGTTTGTTTTAGTGTATTCCAATCAACAGCCCCTACAACTACAAAAAGGAATGGAGTCATTAGCACTTATGGTTTGTAAATGGCACCCAGAATTATGTTAAACGAAGCACAATTTCACATCATTCTGGGTCCATTTGTGTGAAAACAAGGTCCAATCAGGCTGAAACGTTACAAGAAGGTAGAATCTATTGAGTTGTAAGTGATATGAAAGTTTCATGATGATCGCACATTCCTAAGTGGGTCAAACCATGTCCCAAAGGTCACCGGATCTGGTGTCACTTTAAAGAAGTAGTCCAGTTACACATTTGTGGGCATATAACTTGGCTTCTGAATGTCCTAGAGAGATCAGGTTTGTTTTAGTGTACTCCAATCAACAGCCCATACAACCACAAAAAGGAATGGAGTCATTAGCACTTATGGTTTGTAAATGGCACCCAGAATTATGTTGCACGAAGCACAATTTCACATCATTCTGGGTCCTTTTGTTTGAAAACAAGGTCCATTCAGGCTGAAACGTTACAAGAAGGTAGAATCTATTGAGTTGTAAGTGATCTGAACGTTTCATGATGATCGCACATTCCTATAGGGGGTCAAACCATGTCCCAAAGGTCACCGGGCCTGGTGTCACTTTAAAGAAGTAGTCCAGTTACACCTTTGTGGGCTTATAACTTGGCTTCTGAATGTCCTAGAGAGATCAGGTTTGTTTTAGTGTATTCCAATCAACAGCCCCTACAACCACAAAAAGGAATGGAGTCATTAGCACTTATGGTTTGTAAATGGCACCCAGAATTATGTTGCACGAAGCACAATTTCACATCATTCTGGGTCCATTTGTGTGAAAACAAGGTCCAATCAGGCTGAAACGTTACAAGAAGGTAGAATCTATTGAGTTGTAAGTGATCTGAACGTTTCAGGATGATCGGACATTCCTAAGTGGGTCAAACCATGTCCCAAAGGTCACCGGGCCTGGTGTCACTTTAAAGAAGTAGTCCAGTTACACCTTTGTGGGCTTATAACTTGGCTTCTGAATGTCCTAGAGAGATCAGGTTTGTTTTAGTGTACTCCAATCAACAGCCCCTACAACCACAAAAAGGAATGGAGTCATTAGCACTTATGGTTTGTAAATGGCACCCAGAATTATGTTGCACGAAGCACAATTTCACATCATTCTGGGTTCATTTGTGTGAAAACAAGGTCCAATCAGGCTGAAACGTTACAGGAAGGTATAATCTATTGAGTTGTAAGTGATCTGAACGTTTCATGATGATAGCACTTTCCTAAGGGGGTCAAACCATGTCCCAAAGGTCACCGGATCGGTGTCAATTTAAAGAAGTAGTCCAGTTACACATTTGTGGGCTTATAACTTGGCTGCTGAATGTCCTAGAGTGATCAGGTTTGTTTCAGAGTACTCCAATCAACAGCCCCTACAACCACAAAAAGGAATGGAGTCATTAGCACTTATGGTTTGTAAATGGCACCCAGAAATATGTTGCACGAAGCACAATTTCACATCATTCTGGGTCCATTTGTGTGAAAACAAGGTCCATTCAGGCTGAAACGTTACAAGAAGGTAGAATCTATTGAGTTGTAAGTGATCTGAACGTTTCATGATGATAGCACTTTCCTACAGGGGGTCAAACCATGTCCCAAAGGTCACCGGGCCTGGTGCCACTTTAAAGAAGTAGTCCCGTTACACCTTTGTGGGCTTATAACTTGGCTTCTGAATGTCCTAGAGAGGTCAGGCTTGTTTTAGTGTACTTCAATAAACAGCCCCTACAACCACAAAAAGGAATGGAGTCATTAGCACTTATGGTTTTTAAATGGCACCCAGAATTATGTTGCACAAAGCACAATTTCACATCATTCTGGGTTCATTTGTGTGAAAACAAGGTCCAATCAGGCTGAAACGTTAAAGGAAGGTAGAATCTATTGAGTTGTAACTGATCTGAACGTTTCATGATGATAGCACTTTCTTAAGGGGGTCAAACCATGTCCCAGAGGTCACCGGATCTGGTGTCAATTTAAAGAAGTAGTCCAGTTACACATTTGTGGGCTTATAACTTGGCTTCTGAATGTCCTAGAGAGATCAGGTTTGTTTTAGTGTACTCCAATCAACAGCCCCTACAACCACAAAAAGGAATGGAGTCATTAGCACTTATGGCTTTTAAATGGCACCCAGAATTATGTTGCACGAAGCACAATTTCACATCATTCTGGGTCCATTTGTGTGAAAACAAGGTCCAGTCAGGCTGAAACGTTACAAGAAGGTAGAATCTGTTGAGTTGTAAGTGAGCTGAAAGTTTCATGATGATCGCACATTCCTATAGGGGGTCAAACCATGTCCCAAAGGTCACCGGGCCTGGTGTCACTTTAAAGAAGTAGTCCAGTTACACCTTTGTGGGCTTATAACTTGGCTTCTGAATATCCTACAGAGGTCAGGTTTGTTTTAGAGTACTCCAATTAACAGCCCCCATTACCCCAAAAAGGAATGGAGTCATTAGCACTTATGGTTTTTAAATGGCACCCAGAATTATGTTGCACAAAGCACAATTTCACATCATTCTGGGTTCATTTGTGTGAAAACAAGGTCCAATCAGGCTGAAACGTTACAAGAAGGTAGAATCAATTGAGTTTTAAGTGATATGAACGTTTCATGATGATCGCACATTCCTATAGGGGGTCAAACCATGTCCCAAAGGTCACCGGGCCTGGTGTCACTTTAAAGAAGTAGTCCAGTTACACCTTTGTGGGCTTATATTTTGGCTTCTGAATGTCCTAGAGAGATCAGGTTTGTTTTAGTGTACTCCAATCAACAGCCCCTACAACCACAAAAAGGAATGGAGTCATTATGGTTTGTAAATGGCACCCAGAATTATGTTGCATGAAGCACAATTTCACATAATTCTGGGTCCATTTGTGTGAAAACAAGGTCCAATCAGGCTGAAACGTTATAAGAAGGTAGAATCTATTGAGTTGTAAGTGATCTGAAAGTTTCATGATGATCGCACATTCCTAAGGGGGTCAAACCATGTCCCAAAGGTCACCGGGCCTGGTGTCACTTTAAAGAAGTAGTCCAGTTACACCTTTGTGGGCTTATAACTTGGCTTCTGAATATCCTAGAGAGTTCAGGTTTAATTTAGAGTACTCCAATTAACAGCCCCCATTACCCCAAAAAGGAATGGAGTCATTAGAACTTATGGTTTTTAAATGGCACCCAGAATTATGTTGCACGAAGCACAATTTCACATCATTCTGTGTTCATTGTGTGAAAACAAGGTCCAATCAGGCTGAAACGTTACAGGAAGGTAGAATCTATTGAGTTGTAAGTGATCTGAACATTTCATGATGATAGCACTTTCCTATAGGGGGTCAAACCATGTCCCAAAGGTCACTGGATCGGTGTAAATTTAAAGAAGTAGTCCAGTTACACATTTGTGGGCTTATAACTTGGCTTCTGAATGTCCTAGAGAGATCAGGTTTGTTTTAGTGTACTCCAATCAACAGCCCCTACAACCACAAAAAGGAATAGAGTCATTAGCACTTATGGTTTGTAAATGGCACCCAGAATTATGTGGCACGAAGCACAATTTTACATCATTCTGGGTCCATTCGTGTGAAAACAAGGTCCAATCAGGCTGAAACGTTACAAGAAGGTAGAATCTATTGAGTTGTAAGTGATCTGAACGTTTCATGATGATCGCACATTCCTACAGGGGGTCAAACCATGTCCCAAAGGTCACCGGGCCTGGTGTCACTTTAAAGAAGTAGTCCAGTTACACCTTTGTGGGCTTATAACTTGGCTTCTGAATATCCTAAAGAGGTCAGGTTTGTTTTAGAGTACTCCAATTAACAGCCCCCATTACCCCAAAAAGGAATGGAGTCATTAGCACTTATGGTTTTTAAATGGCACCCAGAATTATGTTGCACGAAGCACAATTTCACATCTTTCTGGGTTCATTTGTGTGAAAACAAGGTCCAATCAGGCTGAAACGTTACAGGAAGGTAGAATCTATTGAGTTGTAAGTGATCTGAACGTTTCATGATGATAGCACATTCCAAAGGGGGTCAAACCATGTCCCAAAGGTCACCGGGCCTGGTGCCACTTTAAAGAAGTAGTCCAGTTACACCTTTGTGGGCTTATAACTTGGCTTCTGAATGTCCTAGAGAGGTCAGGCTTGTTTTAGTGTACTTCAATAAACAGCCCCTACAACCACAAAAAGGAATGGAGTCATTAGCACTTATGGTTTTTAAATGGCACCCAGAATTATGTTGCACAAAGCACAATTTCACATCATTCTGGGTTCATTTGTGTGAAAACAAGGTCCAATCAGGCTGAAACGTTACAAGAAGGTAGAATCTATTGAGTTGTAAGTGATCTGAACGTTTCATGATGATAGCACTTTCCTAAGGGGGTCAAACCATGTCCCAGAGGTCACCGGATCTGGTGTCAATTTAAAGAAGTAGTCCAGTTACACATTTGTGGGCTTATAACTTGGCTTCTGAATGTCCTAGAGAGATCAGGTTTGTTTTAGTGTACTCCAATCAACAGCCCCTACAACCACAAAAAGGAATGGAGTCATTAGCACTTATGGCTTTTAAATGGCACCCAGAATTATGTTGCACGAAGCACAATTTCACATCATTCTGGGTCCATTTGTGTGAAAACAAGGTCCAGTCAGGCTGAAACGTTACAAGAAGGTAGAATCTGTTGAGTTGTAAGTGATCTGAAAGTTTCATGATGATCGCACATTCCTATAGGGGGTCAAACCATGTCCCAAAGGTCACCGGGCCTGGTGTCACTTTAAAGAAGTAGTCCAGTTACACCTTTGTGGGCTTATAACTTGGCTTCTGAATATCCTACAGAGGTCAGGTTTGTTTTAGAGTACTCCAATTAACAGCCCCCATTACCCCAAAAAGGAATGGAGTCATTAGCACTTATGGTTTTTAAATGGCACCCAGAATTATGTTGCACAAAGCACAATTTCACATCATTCTGGGTTCATTTGTGTGAAAACAAGGTCCAATCAGGCTGAAACGTTACAGGAAGGTAGAATCTATTGAGTTGTAAGTGATCTGAACGTTTCATGATGATAGCAGTTTCCTAAGGGTGTCAATCCATGTCCTAAAGGTCACCGGATCTGGTGTCACTTTAAAGAAGTAGTCCAGTTACACATTTGTGGGCTTATAACTTGGCTTCTGAATATCCTAGAGAGGTCAGGTTTGTTTTATAGTACTCCAATTAACAGCCCCTATTACCTCAAAAAGGAATGGAGTCATTAGCACTTATGGTTTTTAAATGGCACCCAGAATTATGTTGCACGAAGCACAATTTCACATCATTCTGGGTCCATTTGGGTGAAAACAAGGTCCAATCAGGCTGAAAGGTTACAAGAAGGTAGAATCTATTGAGTTGTAAGTGATCTGAACGTTTCATGATGATAGCACTTTCCTAAGGAGGTAAAACCATGTCCCAAAGGTCACCGGATCGGTGTCAATTTAAAAAAGTAGTCCAGTTACACATTTGTGGGCTTATAACTTGGCTTCTGAATGTCCTAGAGAGATCAGGTTTGTTTTAGTGTACTCCAATCAACAGCCCCTACAACCACAAAAAGGAATGGAGTCATTAGCACTTATGGTTTTTAAATGGCACCCATAATTATGTTGCACGAAGCACAATTTCACATCATTCTGGGTTCATTTGTGTGAAAACAAGGTCCAGTCAGGCTGAAACGTTACAGGAAGGTAGAATCTATTGAGTTGTAAGTGATCTGAACGTTTCATGATGATAGCACATTCCAAAGGGGGTCAAACCATGTCCCAAAGGTCACCGGGCCTGGTGCCATTTTAAAGAAGTAGTCCAGTTACACCTTTGTGGGCTTATAACTTGGCTTCTGAATGTCCTAGAGAGGTCAGTTTTGTTTTAGTGTACTCCAATCAACAGCCCCTACAACCACAAAAAGGAATGGAGTCATTAGCACTTATGGCTTTTAAATGGCACCCAGAATTATGTTGCACGAAGCACAATTTCACATCATTCTGGGTCCATTTGTGTGAAAACAAGGTCCAGTCAGGCTGAAACGTTACAAGAAGGTAGAATCTGTTGAGTTGTAAGTGATCTGAAAGTTTCATGATGATCTCACATTCCTATAGGGGGTCAAACCATGTCCCAAAGGTCACCGGGCCTGGTGTCACTTTAAAGAAGTAGTCCAGTTACACCTTTGTGGGCTTATAACTTGGCTTCTGAATATCCTACAGAGGTCAGGTTTGTTTTAGAGTACTCCAATTAACAGCCCCCATTACCCCAAAAAGGAATGGAGTCATTAGCACTTATGGTTTTTAAATGGCACCCAGAATTATGTTGCACAATGCACAATTTCACATCATTCTGGGTTCATTTGTGTGAAAACAAGGTCCAATCAGGCTGAAACGTTACAGGAAGGTAGAATCTATTGAGTTGTAAGTGATCTGAATGTTTCATGATGATAGCACTTTCCTAAGGGGGTCAAACCATGTCCCAGAGGTCACTGGATCTGGTGTCAATTTAAAGAAGTAGTCCAGTTACACATTTGTGGGCTTATAACTTGGCTTCTGAATGTCCTAGAGAGATCAGGTTTGTTTTAGTGTACTCCAATCAACAGCCCCTACAACCACAAAATGGAATGGAGTCATTAGCACTTATGGTTTTTAAATGGCACCCAGAATTATGTTGCACGAAGCACAATTTCACATCATTCTGGGTCCATTTGTGTGAAAACAAGGTCCAGTCAGGCTGAAACGTTACAAGAAGGTAGAATCTGTTGAGTTGTAAGTGATCTGAAAGTTTCATGATGATCGCACATTCCTATAGGGGGTCAAACCATGTCCCAAAGGTCACCGGGCCTGGTGTCACTTTAAAGAAGTAGTCCAGTTACACCTTTGTGGCCTTATAACTTGGCTTCTGAATGTCCTAGAGAGATCAGGTTTGTTTTAGTGTATTCCAATCAACAGCCCCTACAACTACAAAAAGGAATGGAGTCATTAGCACTTATGGTTTGTAAATGGCACCCAGAATTATGTTAAACGAAGCACAATTTCACATCATTCTGGGTCCATTTGTGTGAAAACAAGGTCCAATCAGGCTGAAACGTTACAAGAAGGTAGAATCTATTGAGTTGTAAGTGATCTGAAAGTTTCATGATGATCGCACATTCCTAAGTGGGTCAAACCATGTCCCAAAGGTCACCGGATCTGGTGTCACTTTAAAGAAGTAGTCCAGTTACACATTTGTGGGCTTATAACTTGGCTTCTGAATGTCCTAGAGAGATCAGGTTTGTTTTAGTGTACTCCAATCAACAGCCCATACAACCACAAAAAGGAATGGAGTCATTAGCACTTATGGTTTGTAAATGGCACCCAGAATTATGTTGCACGAAGCACAATTTCACATCATTCTGGGTCCTTTTGTTTGAAAACAAGGTCCATTCAGGCTGAAACGTTACAAGAAGGTAGAATCTACTGAGTTGTAAGTGATCTGAACGTTTCATGATGATCGCACATTCCTATAGGGGGTCAAACCATGTCCCAAAGGTCACCTGGCCTGGTGTCACTTTAAAGAAGTAGTCCAGTTACACCTTTGTGGGCTTATAACTTGGCTTCTGAATGTCCTAGAGAGATCAGGTTTGTTTTAGTGTATTCCAATCAACAGCCCCTACAACCACAAAAAGGAATGGAGTCATTAGCACTTATGGTTTGTAAATGGCACCCAGAATTATGTTGCACGAAGCACAATTTCACATCATTCTGGGTCCATTTGTGTGAAAACAAGGTCCAATCAGGCTGAAACGTTACAAGAAGGTAGAATCTATTGAGTTGTAAGTGATCTGAACGTTTCAGGATGATCGGACATTCCTAAGTGGGTCAAACCATGTCCCAAAGGTCACCGGGCCTGGTGTCACTTTAAAGAAGTAGTCCAGTTACACCTTTGTGGGCTTATAACTTGGCTTCTGAATGTCCTAGAGAGATCAGGTTTGTTTTAGTGTACTCCAATCAACAGCCCCTACAACCACAAAAAGGAATGGAGTCATTAGCACTTATGGTTTGTAAATGGCACCCAGAATTATGTTGCACGAAGCACAATTTCACATCATTCTGGGTTCATTTGTGTGAAAACAAGGTCCAATCAGGCTGAAACGTTACAGATAGGTATAATCTATTGAGTTGTAAGTGATCTGAACGTTTCATGATGATAGCACTTTCCTAAGGGGGTCAAACCATGTCCCAAAGGTCACCGGATCGGTGTCAATTTAAAGAAGTAGTCCAGTTACACATTTGTGGGCTTATAACTTGGCTTCTGAATGTCCTAGAGTGATCAGGTTTGTTTCAGAGTACTCCAATCAACAGCCCCTACAACCACAAAAAGGAATGGAGTCATTAGCACTTATGGTTTGTAAATGGCACCCAGAATTATGTTGCACGAAGCACAATTTCACATCATTCTGGGTCCATTTGTGTGAAAACAAGGTCCATTCAGGCTGAAACGTTACAAGAAGGTAGAATCTATTGAGTTGTAAGTGATCTGAACGTTTCATGATGATAGCACTTTCCTAAGGGGGTCAAACCATGTCCCAAAGGTCACCGGATCGGTGTCAATTTAAAGAAGTAGTCCAGTTACACATTTGTGGGCTTATAACTTGGCTTCTGAATGTCCTGGAGTGATCAGGTTTGTTTCAGAGTACTCCAATCAACAGCCCCTACAACCACAAAAAGGAATGGAGTCATTAGCACTTATGGTTTGTAAATGGCACCCAGAATTATGTTGCACGAAGCACAATTTCACATCATTCTGGGTCCATTTGTGTGAAAACAAGGTCCAATCAGGCTGAAACGTTACAAGAAGGTAGAATCTATTGAGTTGTAAGTGATCTGAACGTTTCATGATGATCGCACATTCCTATAGGGGGTCAAACCATGTCCCAAAGGTCACCGGGCCTGGTGTCACTTTAAAGAAGTAGTCCAGTTACACATTTGTGGGCTTATAACTTGGCTTCTGAATATCCTAGAGAGGTCAGGTTCAATTTAGAGTACTCCAATTAACAGCCCCCATTACCCCAAAAAGGAATAGAGTCATTAGCACTTATGGTTTTTAAATGGCACCCAGAATTATGTTGCACGAAGCACAATTTCACATCATTCTGGGTTCATTTGTGTGAAAACAAGGTACAATCAGGCTGAAACGTTACAGGAAGGTAGAATCTATTGAGTTGTAAGTGATCTGAACGTTTCATGATGATAGCACTTTCCTAAGGGGGTAAAACCATGTCCCAAAGGTCACCGGATCGGTGTCAAGTTAAAGAAGTAGTCCAGTTACACATTTGTGGGCTTATAACTTGGCTTCTGAATGTCCTAGAGAGATCAGGCTTGTTTTAGTGTACTCCAATCAACAGCCCCTACAACCACAAAAAGGAATGGAGTCATTAGCACTTATGGTTTTTAAATGGCACCCAGAATTATGTTGCACGAAGCACAATTTCACATCATTCTGGGTCCATTTGTGTGAAAACAAGGTCCAATCAGGCTGAAACGTTACAGGAAGGTAGAATCTATTGAGTTGTAAGTGATATGAACGTTTCATGATGATAGCACTTTCCTAAGGGGGTCAAACCATGTCCCAGAGGTCACCGGATCTGTTGTCAATTTAAAGAAGTAGTCCAGTTACACCTTTGTGGGCTTATAACTTGGCTTCTGAATGTCCTAGAGAGATCAGGTTTGTTTTAGTGTACTCCAATCAACAGCCCCTACAACCACAAAAAGGAATGGAGTCATTAGCACTTATGGTTTTTAAATGGCACCCAGAATTATGTTGCACGAAGCACAATTTCACATCATTCTGGGTCCATTTGTGCGAAAACAAGGTCCAGTCAGGCTGAAACGTTACAGGAAGGTAGAATCTATTGAGTTGTAAGTGATCTGAACGTTTCATGATGATAGCACTTTCCTAAGGGGGTCAAACCATGTCCCAGAGGTCACCGGATCTGTTTCAATTTAAAGAAGTAGTCCAGTTACACATTTGTGGGCTTATAACTTGGCTTCTGAATGTCCTAGAGAGATCAGGTTTGTTTTAGTGTACTCCAATCAACAGCCCCTACAACCACAAAAAGGAATGGAGTCATTAGCACTTATGGTTTTTAAATGGCACCCAGAATTATGTTGCACGAAGCACAATTTCACATCATTCTGGGTCCATTTGTGTGAAAACAAGGTCCAGTCAGGCTGAAACGTTACAAGAAGGTAGAATCTGTTGAGTTGTAAGTGATCTGAAAGTTTCATGATGATCGCACATTCCTAAGGGGGTCAAACCATGTCCCAAAGGTCACCGGGCCTGGTGTCACTTTAAAGAAGTAGTCCAGTTACACCTTTGTGGGCTTATAACTTGGCTTCTGAATATCCTAGAGAGTTCAGGTTTAATTTAGAGTACTCCAATTAACAGCCCCCATTACCCCAAAAAGGAATGGAGTCATTAGAACTTATGGTTTTTAAATGGCACCCAGAATTATGTTGCACGAAGCACAATTTCACATCATTCTGTGTTCATTGTGTGAAAACAAGGTCCAATCAGGCTGAAACGTTACAGGAAGGTAGAATCTATTGAGTTGTAAGTGATCTGAACATTTCATGATGATAGCACTTTCCTATAGGGGGTCAAACCATGTCCCAAAGGTCACTGGATCGGTGTAAATTTAAAGAAGTAGTCCAGTTACACATTTGTGGGCTTATAACTTGGCTTCTGAATGTCCTAGAGAGATCAGGTTTGTTTTAGTGTACTCCAATCAACAGCCCCTACAACCACAAAAAGGAATAGAGTCATTAGCACTTATGGTTTGTAAATGGCACCCAGAATTATGTGGCACGAAGCACAATTTCACATCATTCTGGGTCCATTCGTGTGAAAACAAGGTCCAATCAGGCTGAAACGTTACAAGAAGGTAGAATCTATTGAGTTGTAAGTGATCTGAACGTTTCATGATGATCGCACATTCCTACAGGGGGTCAAACCATGTCCCAAAGGTCACCGGGCCTGGTGTCACTTTAAAGAAGTAGTCCAGTTACACCTTTGTGGGCTTATAACTTGGCTTCTGAATATCCTAAAGAGGTCAGGTTTGTTTTAGAGTACTCCAATTAACAGCCCCCATTACCCCAAAAAGGAATGGAGTCATTAGCACTTATGGTTTTTAAATGGCACCCAGAATTATGTTGCACGAAGCACAATTTCACATCTTTCTGGGTTCATTTGTGTGAAAACAAGGTCCAATCAGGCTGAAACGTTACAGGAAGGTAGAATCTATTGAGTTGTAAGTGATCTGAACGTTTCATGATGATAGCACATTCCAAAGGGGGTCAAACCATGTCCCAAAGGTCACCGGGCCTGGTGCCACTTTAAAGAAGTAGTCCAGTTACACCTTTGTGGGCTTATAACTTGGCTTCTGAATGTCCTAGAGAGGTCAGGCTTGTTTTAGTGTACTTCAATAAACAGCCCCTACAACCACAAAAAGGAATGGAGTCATTAGCACTTATGGTTTTTAAATGGCACCCAGAATTATGTTGCACAAAGCACAATTTCACATCATTCTGGGTTCATTTGTGTGAAAACAAGGTCCAATCAGGCTGAAACGTTACAAGAAGGTAGAATCTATTGAGTTGTAAGTGATCTGAACGTTTCATGATGATAGCACTTTCCTAAGGGGGTCAAACCATGTCCCAGAGGTCACCGGATCTGGTGTCAATTTAAAGAAGTAGTCCAGTTACACATTTGTGGGCTTATAACTTGGCTTCTGAATGTCCTAGAGAGATCAGGTTTGTTTTAGTGTACTCCAATCAACAGCCCCTACAACCACAAAAAGGAATGGAGTCATTAGCACTTATGGCTTTTAAATGGCACCCAGAATTATGTTGCACGAAGCACAATTTCACATCATTCTGGGTCCATTTGTGTGAAAACAAGGTCCAGTCAGGCTGAAACGTTACAAGAAGGTAGAATCTGTTGAGTTGTAAGTGATCTGAAAGTTTCATGATGATCGCACATTCCTATAGGGGGTCAAACCATGTCCCAAAGGTCACCGGGCCTGGTGTCACTTTAAAGAAGTAGTCCAGTTACACCTTTCTGGGCTTATAACTTGGCTTCTGAATATCCTACAGAGGTCAGGTTTGTTTTAGAGTACTCCAATTAACAGCCCCCATTACCCCAAAAAGGAATGGAGTCATTAGCACTTATGGTTTTTAAATGGCACCCAGAATTATGTTGCACAAAGCACAATTTCACATCATTCTGGGTTCATTTGTGTGAAAACAAGGTCCAATCAGGCTGAAACGTTACAGGAAGGTAGAATCTATTGAGTTGTAAGTGATCTGAACGTTTCATGATGATAGCAGTTTCCTAAGGGTGTCAATCCATGTCCTAAAGGTCACCGGATCTGGTGTCACTTTAAAGAAGTAGTCCAGTTACACATTTGTGGGCTTATAACTTGGCTTCTGAATATCCTAGAGAGGTCAGGTTTGTTTTATAGTACTCCATTTAACAGCCCCTATTACCTCAAAAAGGAATGGAGTCATTAGCACTTATGGTTTTTAAATGGCACCCAGAATTATGTTGCACGAAGCACAATTTCACATCATTCTGGGTCCATTTGGGTGAAAACAAGGTCCAATCAGGCTGAAAGGTTACAAGAAGGTAGAATCTATTGAGTTGTAAGTGATCTGAACGTTTCATGATGATAGCACTTTCCTAAGGAGGTAAAACCATGTCCCAAAGGTCACCGGATCGGTGTCAATTTAAAAAAGTAGTCCAGTTACACATTTGTGGGATTATAACTTGGCTTCTGAATGTCCTAGAGAGATCAGGTTTGTTTTAGTGTACTCCAATCAACAGCCCCTACAACCACAAAAAGGAATGGAGTCATTAGCACTTATGGTTTTTAAATGGCACCCATAATTATGTTGCACGAAGCACAATTTCACATCATTCTGGGTTCATTTGTGTGAAAACAAGGTCCAATCAGGCTGAAACGTTACAGGAAGGTAGAATCTATTGAGTTGTAAGTGATCTGAACGTTTCATGATGATAGCACATTCCAAAGGGGGTCAAACCATGTCCCAAAGGTCACCGGGCCTGGTGCCATTTTAAAGAAGTAGTCCAGTTACACCTTTGTGGGCTTATAACTTGGCTTCTGAATGTCCTAGAGAGGTCAGTTTTGTTTTAGTGTACTCCAATCAACAGCCCCTACAACCACAAAAAGGAATGGAGTCATTAGCACTTATGGCTTTTAAATGGCACCCAGAATTATGTTGCACGAAGCACAATTTCACATCATTCTGGGTCCATTTGTGTGAAAACAAGGTCCAGTCAGGCTGAAACGTTACAAGAAGGTAGAATCTGTTGAGTTGTAAGTGATCTGAAAGTTTCATGATGATCTCACATTCCTATAGGGGGTCAAACCATGTCCCAAAGGTCACCGGGCCTGGTGTCACTTTAAAGAAGTAGTCCAGTTACACCTTTGTGGGCTTATAACTTGGCTTCTGAATATCCTACAGAGGTCAGGTTTGTTTTAGAGTACTCCAATTAACAGCCCCCATTACCCCAAAAAGGAATGGAGTCATTAGCACTTATGGTTTTTAAATGGCACCCATAATTATGTTGCACAATGCACAATTTCACATCATTCTGGGTTCATTTGTGTGAAAACAAGGTCCAATCAGGCTGAAACGTTACAGGAAGGTAGAATCTATTGAGTTGTAAGTGATCTGAATGTTTCATGATGATAGCACTTTCCTAAGGGGGTCAAACCATGTCCCAGAGGTCACTGGATCTGGTGTCAATTTAAAGAAGTAGTCCAGTTACACATTTGTGGGCTTATAACTTGGCTTCTGAATGTCCTAGAGAGATCAGGTTTGTTTTAGTGTACTCCAATCAACAGCCCCTACAACCACAAAATGGAATGGAGTCATTAGCACTTATGGTTTTTAAATGGCACCCAGAATTATGTTGCACGAAGCACAATTTCACATCATTCTGGGTCCATTTGTGTGAAAACAAGGTCCAGTCAGGCTGAAACGTTACAAGAAGGTAGAATCTGTTGAGTTGTAAGTGATCTGAAAGTTTCATGATGATCGCACATTCCTATAGGGGGTCAAACCATGTCCCAAAGGTCACCGGGCCTGGTGTCACTTTAAAGAAGTAGTCCAGTTACACCTTTGTGGCCTTATAACTTGGCTTCTGAATGTCCTAGAGAGATCAGGTTTGTTTTAGTGTATTCCAATCAACAGCCCCTACAACTACAAAAAGGAATGGAGTCATTAGCACTTATGGTTTGTAAATGGCACCCAGAATTATGTTAAACGAAGCACAATTTCACATCATTCTGGGTCCATTTGTGTGAAAACAAGGTCCAATCAGGCTGAAACGTTACAAGAAGGTAGAATCTATTGAGTTGTAAGTGATCTGAAAGTTTCATGATGATCGCACATTCCTAAGTGGGTCAAACCATGTCCCAAAGGTCACCGGATCTGGTGTCACTTTAAAGAAGTAGTCCAGTTACACATTTGTGGGCTTATAACTTGGCTTCTGAATGTCCTAGAGAGATCAGGTTTGTTTTAGTGTACTCCAATCAACAGCCCATACAACCACAAAAAGGAATGGAGTCATTAGCACTTATGGTTTGTAAATGGCACCCAGAATTATGTTGCACGAAGCACAATTTCACATCATTCTGGGTCCTTTTGTTTGAAAACAAGGTCCATTCAGGCTGAAACGTTACAAGAAGGTAGAATCTACTGAGTTGTAAGTGATCTGAACGTTTCATGATGATCGCACATTCCTATAGGGGGTCAAACCATGTCCCAAAGGTCACCGGGCCTGGTGTCACTTTAAAGAAGTAGTCCAGTTACACCTTTGTGGGCTTATAACTTGGCTTCTGAATGTCCTAGAGAGATCAGGTTTGTTTTAGTGTATTCCAATCAACAGCCCCTACAACCACAAAAAGGAATGGAGTCATTAGCACTTATGGTTTGTAAATGGCACCCAGAATTATGTTGCACGAAGCACAATTTCACATCATTCTGGGTCCATTTGTGTGAAAACAAGGTCCAATCAGGCTGAAACGTTACAAGAAGGTAGAATCTATTGAGTTGTAAGTGATCTGAACGTTTCAGGATGATCGGACATTCCTAAGTGGGTCAAACCATGTCCCAAAGGTCACCGGGCCTGGTGTCACTTTAAAGAAGTAGTCCGTTACACCTTTGTGGGCTTATAACTTGGCTTCTGAATGTCCTAGAGAGATCAGGTTTGTTTTAGTGTACTCCAATCAACAGCCCCTACAACCACAAAAAGGAATGGAGTCATTAGCACTTATGGTTTGTAAATGGCACCCAGAATTATGTTGCACGAAGCACAATTTCACATCATTCTGGGTTCATTTCAGTGAAAACAAGGTCCAATCAGGCTGAAACGTTACAGATAGGTATAATCTATTGAGTTGTAAGTGATCTGAACGTTTCATGATGATAGCACTTTCCTAAGGGGGTCAAACCATGTCCCAAAGGTCACCGGATCGGTGTCAATTTAAAGAAGTAGTCCAGTTACACATTTGTGGGCTTATAACTTGGCCTCTGAATGTCCTAGAGTGATCAGGTTTGTTTCAGAGTACTCCAATCAACAGCCCCTACAACCACAAAAAGGAATGGATTCATTAGCACTTATGGTTTGTAAATGGCACCCAGAATTATGTTGCACGAAGCACAATTTCACATCATTCTGGGTCCATTTGTGTGAAAACAAGGTCCATTCAGGCTGAAACGTTACAAGAAGGTAGAATCTATTGAGTTGTAAGTGATCTGAACGTTTCATGATGATAGCACTTTCCTAAGGGGGTCAAACCATGTCCCAAAGGTCACCGGATCGGTGTCAATTTAAAGAAGTAGTCCAGTTACACATTTGTGGGCTTATAACTTGGCTTCTGAATGTCCTGGAGTGATCAGGTTTGTTTCAGAGTACTCCAATCAACAGCCCCTACAACCACAAAAAGGAATGGAGTCATTAGCACTTATGGTTTGTAAATGGCACCCAGAATTATGTTGCACGAAGCACAATTTCACATCATTCTGGGTCCATTTGTGTGAAAACAAGGTCCAATCAGGCTGAAACGTTACAAGAAGGTAGAATCTATTGAGTTGTAAGTGATCTGAACGTTTCATGATGATCGCACATTCCTATAGGGGGTCAAACCATGTCCCAAAGGTCACCGGGCCTGGTGTCACTTTAAAGAAGTAGTCCAGTTACACATTTGTGGGCTTATAACTTGGCTTCTGAATATCCTAGAGAGGTCAGGTTCAATTTAGAGTACTCCAATTAACAGCCCCCATTACCCCAAAAAGGAATAGAGTCATTAGCACTTATGGTTTTTAAATGGCACCCAGAATTATGTTGCACGAAGCACAATTTCACATCATTCTGGGTTCATTTGTGTGAAAACAAGGTCCAATCAGGCTGAAACGTTACAGGAAGGTAGAATCTATTGAGTTGTAAGTGATCTGAACGTTTCATGATGATAGCACTTTCCTAAGGGGGTAAAACCATGTCCCAAAGGTCACCGGATCGGTGTCAAGTTAAAGAAGTAGTCCAGTTACACATTTGTGGGCTTATAACTTGGCTTCTGAATGTCCTAGAGAGATCAGGCTTGTTTTAGTGTACTCCAATCAACAGCCCCTACAACCACAAAAAGGAATGGAGTCATTAGCACTTATGGTTTTTAAATGGCACCCAGAATTATGTTGCACGAAGCACAATTTCACATCATTCTGGGTCCATTTGTGTGAAAACAAGGTCCAATCAGGCTGAAACGTTACAGGAAGGTAGAATCTATTGAGTTGTAAGTGATATGAACGTTTCATGATGATAGCACTTTCCTAAGGGGGTCAAACCATGTCCCAGAGGTCACCGGATCTGTTGTCAATTTAAAGAAGTAGTCCAGTTACACCTTTGTGGGCTTATAACTTGGCTTCTGAATGTCCTAGAGAGATCAGGTTTGTTTTAGTGTACTCCAATCAACAGCCCCTACAACCACAAAAAGGAATGGAGTCATTAGCACTTATGGTTTTTAAATGGCACCCAGAATTATGTTGCACGAAGCACAATTTCACATCATTCTGGGTCCATTTGTGCGAAAACAAGGTCCAGTCAGGCTGAAACGTTACAGGAAGGTAGAATCTATTGAGTTGTAAGTGATCTGAACGTTTCATGATGATAGCACTTTCCTAAGGGGGTCAAACCATGTCCCAGAGGTCACCGGATCTGTTTCAATTTAAAGAAGTAGTCCAGTTACACATTTGTGGGCTTATAACTTGGCTTCTGAATGTCCTAGAGAGATCAGGTTTGTTTTAGTGTACTCCAATCAACAGCCCCTACAACCACAAAAAGGAATGGAGTCATTAGCACTTATGGTTTTTAAATGGCACCCAGAATTATGTTGCACGAAGCACAATTTCACATCATTCTGGGTCCATTTGTGTGAAAACAAGGTCCAGTCAGGCTGAAACGTTACAAGAAGGTAGAATCTGTTGAGTTGTAAGTGATCTGAACGTTTCATGATGATCGCACATTCCTATAGGGGGTCAAACCATGTCCCAAAGGTCACCGGGCCTGGTGTCACTTTAAAGAAGTAGTCCAGTTAAACCTTTGTGGGCTTATAACTTGGCTTCTGAATATCCTAAAGAGGTCAGGTTTGTTTTAGAGTACTCCAATCAACAGCCCCCATTACCCCAAAAATGAATGGAGTCATTAGCACTTGTGGTTTTTAAATGGCACCCAGAATTATGTTGCACAAAGCACAATTTCACATCATTCCGGGTTCATTTGTGTGAAAACAAGGTCCAATCAGGCTGAAACGTTACAGGATCGTAGAATCTATTGAGTTGTAAGTGATCTGAACGTTTCATGATGATCGCACTTTCCTAAGGGGTTCAAACCATGTCCCAAAAGTCACCGGATCTGGTGTCACTTTAAAGAAGTAGTCCAGTTACACATTTGTGGGCTTATAACTTGGCTTCTGAATGTCCTAGAGAGATCAGGTTTGTTTTAGTGTACTCCAATCAAAAGCCCCTACAACCACAAAAAAGAATGGAGTCATTAGCACTTATGGTTTGTAAATGGCACCCAGAATTATGTTGCACGAAGCACAATTTCACATCATTCTGGGTCGATTTGTGTGAAAACAAGGTCCAATCAGGCTGAAATGTTACAAGAAGGTAGAATCTATTGAGTTGTAAGTGATATGAACGTTTCATGATGATCGCACATTCCTATAGGGGGTCAAACCATGTCCCAAAGGTCACCGGGCCTGGTGTCACTTTAAAGAAGTAGTCCAGTTACACCTTTGTGGGCTTATAACTTGGCTTCTGAATGTCCTAGAGAGATCAGGTTTGTTTTAGTGTACTCCATTCAACAGCCCCTACAACCACAAAAAGGAATGGAGTCATTAGCACGTATGGTTTGTAAATGGCACCCAGAATTATGTTGCACGAAGCACAATTTCACATCATTCTGGGTCCATTTGTGTGAAAACAAGGTCCAATTAGGCTGAAACGTTACAAGAAGGTAGAATCTATTGAGTTGTAAGTGATCTGAAAGTTTCATGATGATCGCACATGCCTAAGGGGGTCAAGTTATGTCCCAAAGGTCACCGGATCTGGTGTCACTTTAAAGAAGTAGTCCAGTTACACCTTTGTGGGCTTATAACTTGGCTTCTGAATGTCCTAGAGTGATCAGGTTTGTTTCAGAGTACTCCAATCAACAGCCCCTACAACCACAAAAAGGAATGGAGTCATTAGCACTTATGGTTTGTAAATGGCACCCAGAATTATGTTGCACGAAGCACAATTTCACATCATTCTGGGTTCATTTGTGTGAAAACAAGGTCCAATCAGGCTGAAACGTTACAAGAAGGTAGAATCTATTGAGTTGTAAGTGATCTGAACGTTTCATGATGATCGCACATTCCTACAGGGGGTCAAACCATGTCCCAAAGGTCACCGGGCCTGGTGCCACTTTAAAGAAGTTGTCCAGTTACACCTTTGTGGGCTTATAACTTGGCTTCTGAATGTCCTAGAGAGGTCAGGCTTGTTTTAGTGTACTTCAATAAACATCCCCTACAACCACAAAAAGGAATGGAGTCATTAGCACTTATGGTTTTTAAATGGCACCCAGAATTATGTTGCACAAAGCACAATTTCACATCATTCTGGGTTCATTTGTGTGAAAACAAGGTCCAATCAGGCTGAAACGTTAAAGGAAGGTAGAATCTATTGAGTTGTAACTGATCTGAAAGTTTCATGATGATCGCACATTCCTATAGGGGGTCAAACCATGTCCCAAAGGTCACCGGGCCTGGTGTCACTTTAAAGAAGTAGTCCAGTTACACCTTTGTGGGCTTATAACTTGGCTTCTGAATGTCCTAGAGAGGTCAGGCTTGTTTTAGTGTACTCCAATCAACAGCCCCTACAACCACAAAAAGGAATGGAGTCATTAGCACTTATGGTTTGTAAATGGCACCCAGAATTATGTTGCACGAAGCACAATTTCACATCATTCTGGGTTCATTTGTGTGAAAACAAGGTCCAATCAGGCTGAAACGTTACAGATAGGTATAATCTATTGAGTTGTAAGTGATCTGAACGTTTCATGATGATAGCACTTTCCTAAGGGGGTCAAACCATGTCCCAAAGGTCACCGGATCGGTGTCAATTTAAAGAAGTAGTCCAGTTACACATTTGTGGGCTTATAACTTGGCTTCTGAATGTCCTAGAGTGATCAGGTTTGTTTCAGAGTACTCCAATCAACAGCCCCTACAACCACAAAAAGGAATGGAGTCATTAGCACTTATGGTTTGTAAATGGCACCCAGAATTATGTTGCACGAAGCACAATTTCACATCATTCTGGGTCCATTTGTGTGAAAACAAGGTCCATTCAGGCTGAAACGTTACAAGAAGGTAGAATCTATTGAGTTGTAAGTGATCTGAACGTTTCATGATGATAGCACTTTCCTAAGGGGGTCAAACCATGTCCCAAAGGTCACCGGATCGGTGTCAATTTAAAGAAGTAGTCCAGTTACACATTTGTGGGCTTATAACTTGGCTTCTGAATGTCCTGGAGTGATCAGGTTTGTTTCAGAGTACTCCAATCAACAGCCCCTACAACCACAAAAAGGAATGGAGTCATTAGCACTTATGGTTTGTAAATGGCACCCAGAATTATGTTGCACGAAGCACAATTTCACATCATTCTGGGTCCATTTGTGTGAAAACAAGGTCCAATCAGGCTGAAACGTTACAAGAAGGTAGAATCTATTGAGTTGTAAGTGATCTGAACGTTTCATGATGATCGCACATTCCTATAGGGGGTCAAACCATGTCCCAAAGGTCACCGGGCCTGGTGTCACTTTAAAGAAGTAGTCCAGTTACACATTTGTGGGCTTATAACTTGGCTTCTGAATATCCTAGAGAGATCAGGTTCAATTTAGAGTACTCCAATTAACAGCCCCCATTACCCCAAAAAGGAATGGAGTCATTAGCACTTATGGTTTTTAAATGGCACCCAGAATTATGTTGCACGAAGCACAATTTCACATCATTCTGGGTTCATTTGTGTGAAAACAAGGTCCAATCAGGCTGAAACGTTACAGGAAGGTAGAATCTATTGAGTTGTAAGTGATCTGAACGTTTCATGATGATAGCACTTTCCTAAGGGGGTAAAACCATGTCCCAAAGGTCACCGGATCGGTGTCAAGTTAAAGAAGTAGTCCAGTTACACATTTGTGGGCTTATAACTTGGCTTCTGAATGTCCTAGAGTGATCAGGTTTGTTTCAGAGTACTCCAATCAACAACCCCTACAACCACAAAAAGGAATGGAGTCATTAGCACTTATGGTTTGTAAATGGCACCCAGAATTATGTTGCACGAAGCACAATTTCACATCATTCTGGGTCCATTTGTGTGAAAACAAGGTCCAATCAGGCTGAAACGTTACAAGAAGGTAGAATCTATTGAGTTGTAAGTGATCTGAACGTTTCATGATCATCGCACATTCCTATAGGGGGTCAAACCATGTCCCAAAGGTCACCGGGCCTGGTGTCACTTTAAAGAAGTAGTCCAGTTACACCTTTGTGGGCTTATAACTTGGCTTCTGAATATCCTAGAGAGGTCAGGTTCAATTTAGAGTACTCCAATTAACAGCCCCAATTACCCCAAAAAGGAATGGAGTCATTAGCACTTATGGTTTTTAAATGGCACCCAGAATTATGTTGCACGAAGCACAATTTCACATCATTCTGGGTTCATTTGTGTGAAAACAAGGTCCAATCAGGCTGAAACGTTACAGGAAGGTAGAATCTATTGAGTTGTAAGTTATCTGAACGTTTCATGATGATAGCACTTTCCTAAGGGGGTAAAACCATGTCCCAAAGGTCACCGGATCAGTGTCAAGTTAAAGAAGTAGCCCAGTTACACATTTGTGGGCTTATAACTTGGCTTCTGAATGTCCAAGAGAGATCAGGTTTGTTTTAGTGTACTCCAATCAACAGCCCCTACAACCACAAAAAGGAATGGAGTCATTAGCACTCATGGTTTGTAAATGGCACCCAGAATTATGTGGCACGAAGCACAATTTCACATCATTCTGGGTTCATTTGTGTGAAAACAAGGTCCAATCAGGCTGAAACGTTACAGGAAGGTAGAATCTATTGAGTTGTAAGTGATCTGAACGTTTCATGATGATAGCACTTTCCTAAGGAGGTAAAACCATGTCCCAAAGGTCACCGGATCGGTGTCAATTTAAAAAAGTAGTCCAGTTACACATTTGTGGGCTTATAACTTGGCTTCTGAATGTCCTAGAGAGATCAGGCTTGTTTTAGTGTACTCCAATCAACAGCCCCTACAACCACAAAAAGGAATGGAGTCATTAGCACTTATGGTTTTTAAATGGCACCCAGAATTATGTTGCACGAAGCACAATTTCACATCATTCTGGGTCCATTTGTGTGAAAACAAGGTCCAATCAGGCTGAAACGTTACAGGAAGGTAGAATCTATTGAGTTGTAAGTGATATGAACGTTTCATGATGATAGCACTTTCCTAAGGGGGTCAAACCATGTCCCAGAGGTCACCGGATCTGTTGTCAATTTAAAGAATTAGTCCAGTTACACCTTTGTGGGCTTATAACTTGGCTTCTGAATGTCCTAGACTGATCAGGTTTGTTTTAGTGTACTCCAATCAACAGCCCCTACAACCACAAAAAGGAATGGAGTCATTAGCACTTATGGTTTTTAAATGGCACCCAGAATTATGTTGCACGAAGCACAATTTCACATCATTCTGGGTCCATTTGTGTGAAAACAAGGTGCAGTCAGGCTGAAACGTTACAAGAAGGTAGAATCTGTTGAGTTGTAAGTGATCTGAACGTTTCATGATGATCGCACATTCCTATAGGGGGTCAAACCATGTCCCAAAGGTCACCGGGCCTGGTGTCACTTTAAAGAAGTAGTCCAGTTAAACCTTTGTGGGCTTATAACTTGGCTTCTGAATATCCTAAAGAGGTCAGGTTTGTTTTAGAGTACTCCAATCAACAGCCCCCATTACCCCAAAAAGGAATGGAGTCATTAGCACTTATGGTTTTTAAATGGCACCCAGAATTATGTTGCACGAAGCACAATTTCACATCATTCTGGGTCCATTTGTGTGAAAACAAGGTCCATTCAGGCTGAAACGTTACAAGAAGGTAGAATCTATTGAGTTGTAAGTGATCTGAACGTTTCATGATGATAGCACTTTCCTAAGGGGGTCAAACCATGTCCCAAAGGTCACCGGATCGGTGTCAATTTAAAGAAGTAGTCCAGTTACACATTTGTGGGCTTATAACTTGGCTTCTGAATGTCCTAGAGTGATCAGGTTTGTTTCAGAGTACTCCAATCAACAACCCCTACAACCACAAAAAGGAATGGAGTCATTAGCACTTATGGTTTGTAAATGGCACCCAGAATTATGTTGCACGAAGCACAATTTCACATCATTCTGGGTCCATTTGTGTGAAAACAAGGTCCAATCAGGCTGAAACGTTACAAGAAGGTAGAATCTATTGAGTTGTAAGTGATCTGAACGTTTCATGATGATCGCACATTCCTATAGGGGGTCAAACCATGTCCCAAAGGTCACCGGGCCTGGTGTCACTTTAAAGAAGTAGTCCAGTTACACCTTTGTGGGCTTATAACTTGGCTTCTGAATATCCTAGAGAGGTCAGGTTCAATTTAGAGTACTCCAATTAACAGCCCCAATTACCCCAAAAAGGAATGGAGTCATTAGCACTTATGGTTTTTAAATGGCACCCAGAATTATGTTGCACGAAGCACAATTTCACATCATTCTGGGTTCATTTGTGTGAAAACAAGGTCCAATCAGGCTGAAACGTTACAGGAAGGTAGAATCTATTGAGTTGTAAGTAATCTGAACGTTTCATGATGATAGCACTTTCCTAAGGGGGTAAAACCATGTCCCAAAGGTCACCGGATCGGTGTCAAGTTAAAGAAGTAGCCCAGTTACACATTTGTGGGCTTATAACTTGGCTTCTGAATGTCCTAGAGAGATCAGGTTTGTTTTAGTGTACTCCAATCAACAGCCCCTACAACCACAAAAAGGAATGGAGTCATTAGCACTCATGGTTTGTAAATGGCACCCAGAATTATGTGGCACGAAGCACAATTTCACATCATTCTGGGTTCATTTGTGTGAAAACAAGGTCCAATCAGGCTGAAACGTTACAGGAAGGTAGAATCTATTGAGTTGTAAGTGATCTGAACGTTTCATGATGATAGCACTTTCCTAAGGAGGTAAAACCATGTCCCAAAGGTCACCGGATCGGTGTCAATTTAAAAAAGTAGTCCAGTTACACATTTGTGGGCTTATAACTTGGCTTCTGAATGTCCTAGAGAGATCAGGCTTGTTTTAGTGTACTCCAATCAACAGCCCCTACAACCACAAAAAGGAATGGAGTCATTAGCACTTATGGTTTTTAAATGGCACCCAGAATTATGTTGCACGAAGCACAATTTCACATCATTCTGGGTCCATTTGTGTGAAAACAAGGTCCAATCAGGCTGAAACGTTACAGGAAGGTAGAATCTATTGAGTTGTAAGTGATATGAACGTTTCATGATGATAGCACTTTCCTAAGGGGGTCAAACCATGTCCCAGAGGTCACCGGATCTGTTGTCAATTTAAAGAATTAGTCCAGTTACACCTTTGTGGGCTTATAACTTGGCTTCTGAATGTCCTAGACTGATCAGGTTTGTTTTAGTGTACTCCAATCAACAGCCCCTACAACCACAAAAAGGAATGGAGTCATTAGCACTTATGGTTTTTAAATGGCACCCAGAATTATGTTGCACGAAGCACAATTTCACATCATTCTGGGTCCATTTGTGTGAAAACAAGGTCCAGTCAGGCTGAAACGTTACAGGAAGGTAGAATCTATTGAGTTGTAAGTGATCTGAACGTTTCATGATGATAGCACTTTCCTAAGGGGGTCAAACCATGTCCCAGAGGTCACCGGATCTGTTGTCAATTTAAAGAAGTAGTCCAGTTACACATTTGTGGGCTTATAACTTGGCTTCTGAATGTCCTAGAGAGATCAGGTTTGTTTTAGTGTACTCCAATCAACAGCCCCTACAACCACAAAAAGGAATGGAGTCATTAGCACTTATGGTTTTTAAATGGCACCCAGAATTATGTTGCACGAAGCACAATTTCACATCATTCTGGGTCCATTTGTGTGAAAACAAGGTCCAGTCAGGCTGAAACGTTACAATAAGGTAGAATCTGTTGAGTTGTAAGTGATCTGAACGTTTCATGATGATCGCACATTCCTATAGGGGGTCAAACCATGTCCCAAAGGTCACCGGGCCTGGTGTCACTTTAAAGAAGTAGTCCAGTTAAACCTTTGTGGGCTTATAACTTGGCTTCTGAATATCCTAAAGAGGTCAGGTTTGTTTTAGAGTACTCCAATCAACAGCCCCCATTACCCCAAAAAGGAATGGAGTCATTAGCACTTATGGTTTTTAAATGGCACCCAGAATTATGTTGCACAAAGCACAATTTCACATCATTCCGGGTTCATTTGTGTGAAAACAAGGTCCAATCAGGCTGAAACGTTACAGGATCGTAGAATCTATTGAGTTGTAAGTGATCTGAACGTTTCATGATGATCGCACTTTCATAAGGGGTTCAAACCATGTCCTAAAGGTCACCGGATCTGGTGTCACTTTAAAGAAGTAGTCCAGTTACATATTTGTGGGCTTATAACTTGGCTTCTGAATATCCTAGAGAGGTCAGGTTTGTTTTAGAGTACTCCAATTAACAGCCCCTATTACCTCAAAAAGAAATGGAGTCATTAGCACTTATGGTTTTTAAATGGCACCCAGAATTATGTTGCACAAAGCACAATTTCACATCATTCTGGGTCCATTTGTGTGAAAACAAGGTCCAATCAGGCTGAAACGTTTCAAGAAGGTAGAATCTATTGAGTTGTAAGTGATCTGAACGTTTCATGATGATCTCACATTCCTAAGTGGGTCAAACCATGTCCCAAAAGTCACCGGATCTGGTGTCACTTTAAAGAAGTAGTCCAGTTACACATTTGTGGGCTTATAACTTGGCTTCTGAATGTCCTAGAGAGATCAGGTTTGTTTTAGTGTACTCCAATCAACAGCCCCTACAACCACAAAAAGGAATGGAGTCATTAGCACTTATGGTTTGTAAATGGCACCCAGAATTATGTTGCACGAAGCACAATTTCACATCATTCTGGGTCCATTTGTGTGAAAACAAGGTCCAATCAGGCTGAAACGTTACAAGAAGGTAGAATCTATTGAGTTGTAAGTGATCTGAAAGTTTCATGATGATCGCACATTCCTAAGGGGGTCAAGTTATGTCCCAAAGGTCACCGGATCTGGTGTCACTTTAAAGAAGTAGTCCAGTTACACCTTTGTGGGCTTATAACTTGGCTTCTGAATGTCCTAGAGAGATCAGGTTTGTTTTGGTGTACTCATATCAACAGCCCCTACAACCACAAAAAGGAATGGAGTCATTAGCCCTTATGGTTTGTAAATGGCACCCAGAATTATGTTGCACGAAGCACAATTTCACATCATTCTGGGTCCATTTGTGTGAAAACAAGGTCCATTAAGGCTGAAACGTTACAAGAAGGTAGAATCTGTTGAGTTGTAAGTGATCTGAACGTTTCATGATGATCGCACATTCCTATAGGGTGTCAAACCATGTCCCAAAGGTATCCGGGCCTGGTGTCACTTTAAAGAAGTAGTCCAGTTACACCTTTGTGGGCTTATAACTTGGCTTCTGAATGTCCTAGAGAGGTCAGGCTTGTTTTAGTGTACTCCAATCAACAGCCCCTACAGCCACAAAAAGGAATGGAGTCATTGGCACTTATGGTTTGTAAATGGCACCCAGAATTATGTTAAACGAAGCACAATTTCACATCATTCTGGGTCCATTTGTGTGAAAACAAGGTCCAATCAGGCTGAAACATTACAGGAAGGTAGAATCTATTGAGTTGTAAGTGATCTGAACGTTTCATGATGATAGCACTTTCCTAAGGGGGTCAAACCATGTCCCAAAGGTCAGCGGGCCTGGTGTCACTTTAAAGAAGTAGTCCAGTTACACATTTGTGGGCTTATAACTTGGCTTCTGAATATCCTAGAGAGGTCAGGTTTAATTTAGAGTACTCCAATTAACAGCCCCCATTACCCCAAAAAGGAATTTAGTCATTAACACTTATGGTTTTTAAATGGCACCCAGAATTATGTTGCACGAAGCACAATTTCGCATCATTCTGGGTCCATTTGTGTGAAAACAAGGTCCAATCAGGCTGAAACGTTACAGGAAGGTAGAATCTATTGAGTTGTAAGTGATCTGAACGTTTCATGATGATGGCACTTTCCTAAGGGGGTCAAACCATGTCCCAAAGGTCACCGGATCGGTGTCAATTTAAAGAAGTAGTCCAGTTACACATTTGTGGGCTTATAACTTGGCTTCTGAATGTCCTAGAGTGATCAGGTTTGTTTCAGAGTACTCCAATCAACAGCCCCTACAACCACAAAAAGGAATGGAGTCATTAGCACTTATGGTTTGTAAATGGCACCCAGAATTATGTTGCACGAAGCACAATTTCACATCATTCTGGGTCCATTTGTGTGAAAACAAGGTCCATTCAGGCTGAAACGTTACAAGAATGTAGAATCTATTGAGTTGTAAGTGAACTGAACGTTTCATGATGATCGCACATTCCTATAGGGGGTCAAACCATGTCCCAAAGGTATCCGGGCCTGGTGTCACTTTAAAGAAGTAGTCCAGTTACACCTTTGTGGGCTTATAACTTGGCTTCTGAATGTCCTAGAGAGGTCAGGCTTGTTTTAGTGTACTCCAATCAACAGCCCCTACAGCCACAAAAAGGATTGGAGTCAAAAGCACTTATGGTTTGTAAATGGCACCCAGAATTATGTTGCACGAAGCACAATTTCACATCATTCTGGGTTGTGTGAAAACAAGGTCCAATCAGGCTGAAACGTTACAAGAAGGTAGAATCTATTGAGTTGTAGGTGATCTGAACGTTTCATGATGATCGCACATTCCTAAGGGGGTCAAACCATGTCCCAAAGGTCACCGGGCCTGGTGTCACTTTAAAGAAGTAGTCCAGTTACACCTTTGTGGGCTTATAACTTGGCTTCTGAATATCCTAGAGCGGTCAGTTTTAATTTAGAGTACTCCAATTAACAGCCCCCATTACCCCAAAAAGGAATGGAGTCATTAGCACTTATGGTTTTTAAATGGCACCTAGAATTATGTTGCACGAAGCACAATTTCACATCATTCTGGGTTCATTTGTGTGAAAACAAGGTCCAATAAGCTGAAATGTTACAGGAAGGTAGAATCTATTGAGTTGTAAGTGATCTGAACGTTTCATGATGATAGCACTTTCCTAAGGGGGTAAAACCATGTCCCAAAGGTCACCGGATCGGTGTCAATTTAAAGAAGTAGTCCAGTTACACATTTGTGGGCTTATAACTTGGCTTCTGAATGTCCTAGAGAGATCAGGTTTGTTTTAGTGTACTCCAATCCTCAGCCCCTACAACCACAAAAAGGAATGGAGTCATTAGCACTCATGGTTTGTAAATGGCACCCAGAATTATGTGGCACGAAGCACAATTTCACATCATTCTGGGTTCATTTGTGTGAAAACAAGGTCCAATCAGGCTGAAACGTTACAGGAAGGTAGAATCTATTGAGTTGTAAGTGATCTGAACGTTTCATGATGATAGCACTTTCCTAAGGGGGTCAAACCATGTCCCAAAGGTCACCGGGCCTGGTGTCACTTTAAAGAAGTAGTCCAGTTACACATTTGTGGGCTTATAACTTGGCTTCTGAATATCCTAGAGAGGTCAGGTTTAATTTAGAGTACTCCAATTAACAGCCCCCATTACCCCAAAAAGGAATTTAGTCATTAACACTCATGGTTTTTAAATGGCACCCAGAATTATGTTGCACGAAGCACAATTTTACATCATTCTGGGTCCATTTGTTTGAAAACAAGGTCCAATCAGGCTGAAACGTTACAGGAAGGTAGAATCTATTGAGTTGTAAGTGATCTGAACGTTTCATGATGATAGCACTTTCCTAAGGGGGTCAAACCATGTCCCAAAGGTCACCGGATCGGTGTCAATTTAAAGAAGTAGTCCAGTTACACATTTGTGGGCTTATAACTTGGCTTCTGAATGTCCTAGAGTGATCAGGTTTGTTTCAGAGTACTCCAATCAACAGCCCCTACAACCACAAAAAGGAATGGAGTCATTAGCACTTATGGTTTGTAAATGGCACCCAGAATTATGTTGCACGAAGCACAATTTCACATCATTCTGGGTCCATTTGTGTGAAAACAAGGTCCATTCAGGCTGAAACGTTACAAGAAGGTAGAATCTATTGAGTTGTAAGTGATCTGAACGTTTCATGATGATCGCACATTCCTATAGGGGGTCAAACCATGTCCAAAAGGTCACCGGGCCTGGTGTCACTTTAAAGAAGTAGTCCAGTTACACCTTTGTGGGCTTATAACTTGGCTTCTGAATGTCCTAGAGAGGTCAGGCTTGTTTTAGTGTACTCCAATCAACAGCCCCTACAGCCACAAAAAGGAATGGAGTCAAAAGCACTTATGGTTTGTAAATGGCACCCAGAATTATGTTGCACGAAGCACAATTTCACATCATTCTGGGTCCATTTGTGTGAAAACAAGGTCCAATCAGGCTGAAACGTTAGAAGAAGGTAGAATCTATTGAGTTGTAAGTGATCTGAACGTTTCATGATGATCGCACATTCCTAAGGGGGTCAAACCATGTCCCAAAGGTCACCGGGCCTGGTGTCACTTTAAAGAAGTAGTCCAGTTACAACTTTGTGGGCTTATAACTTGGCTTCTGAATATCCTAGAGAGGTCAGTTTTAATTTAGAGTACTCCAATTAACAGCCCCCATTACCCCAAAAAGGAATGGAGTCATTAGCACTTATGGTTTTTAAATGGCACCCAGAATTATGTTGCACGAAGCACAATTTCACATCATTCTGGGTTCATTTGTGTTAAAACAAGGTCCAATCAGGCTGAAACGTTACAGGAAGGTAGAATCTATTGAGTTGTAAGTGATCTGAACGTTTCATGATGATAGCACTTTCCTAAGGGGGTAAAACCATGTCCCAAAGGTCACCGGATCGGTGTCAATTTAAATAAGTAGTCCAGTTACACATTTGTGGGCTTATAACTTGGCTTCTGAATGTCCTAGAGAGATCAGGTTTGTTTTAGTGTACTCCAATCAACAGCCCCTACAACCAAAAAAAGGAATTGAGTCATTAGCACTCATGGTTTGTAAATGGCACCCAGAATTATGTGGCACGAAGCACAATTTCACATCATTCTGGGTTCATTTGTGTGAAAACAAGGTCCAATCAGGCTGAAACGTTACAGGAAGGTAGAATCTATTGAGTTGTAAGTGATCTGAACGTTTCATGATGATCGCACTTTCCTAAGGAGGTAAAACCATGTCCCAAAGGTCACCGGATTGGTGTAAATTTAAAAAAGTAGTCCAGTTACACATTTGTGGGCTTATAACTTGGCTTCTGAATGTCCTAGAGAGATCAGGTTTGTTTTAGTGTACTCCAATCAACAGCCCCTACAGCCACAAAAAGGAATGGAGTCAAAAGCACTTATGGTTTGTAAATGGCACCCAGAATTATGTTGCACGAAGCACAATTTCACATCATTCTGGGTCCATTTGTGTGAAAACAAGGTCCAATCAGGCTGAAACGTTAGAAGAAGGTAGAATCTATTGAGTTGTAAGTGATCTGAACGTTTCATGATGATCGCACATTCCTAAGGGGGTCAAACCATGTCCCAAAGGTCACCGGGCCTGGTGTCACTTTAAAGAAGTAGTCCAGTTACAACTTTGTGGGCTTATAACTTGGCTTCTGAATATCCTAGAGAGGTCAGTTTTAATTTAGAGTACTCCAATTAACAGCCCCCATTACCCCAAAAAGGAATGGAGTCATTAGCACTTATGGTTTTTAAATGGCACCCAGAATTATGTTGCACGAAGCACAATTTCACATCATTCTGGGTTCATTTGTGTTAAAACAAGGTCCAATCAGGCTGAAACGTTACAGGAAGGTAGAATCTATTGAGTTGTAAGTGATCTGAACGTTTCATGATGATAGCACTTTCCTAAGGGGGTAAAACCATGTCCCAAAGGTCACCGGATCGGTGTCAATTTAAATAAGTAGTCCAGTTACACATTTGTGGGCTTATAACTTGGCTTCTGAATGTCCTAGAGAGATCAGGTTTGTTTTAGTGTACTCCAATCAACAGCCCCTACAACCAAAAAAAAGGAATTGAGTCATTAGCACTCATGGTTTGTAAATGGCACCCAGAATTATGTGGCACGAAGCACAATTTCACATCATTCTGGGTTCATTTGTGTGAAAACAAGGTCCAATCAGGCTGAAACGTTACAGGAAGGTAGAATCTATTGAGTTGTAAGTGATCTGAACATTTCATGATGATCGCACTTTCCTAAGGAGGTAAAACCATGTCCCAAAGGTCACCGGATCGGTGTAAATTTAAAAAAGTAGTCCAGTTACACATTTGTGGGCTTATAACTTGGCTTCTGAATGTCCTAGAGAGATCAGGTTTGTTTTAGTGTACTCCAATCAACAGCCCCTACAACCACAAAAAGGAATGGAGTCATTAGCACTCATGGTTTTTAAATGGCACCCAGAATTATGTTGCACGAAGCACAATTTCACATCATTCTGGGTCCATTTGTGTGAAAACAAGGTCCAATCAGGCTGAAACGTTACAAGAAGGTAGAATCTATTTAGTAAAAAGTGATCTGAACGTTTCATGATGATAGCACTTTCCTAAGGGGGTCAAACCATGTCCCAGAGGTCACCGGATCTGTTGTCAATTTAAAGAAGTAGTCCAGTTACACATTTGTGGGCTTATAACTTGGCTTCTCAATGTCCTAGAGAGATCAGGTTTGTTTTAGTGTACTCCAATCAACAGCCCCTACAACCACAAAAAGGAATGGAGTCATTAGCACTTATGGTTTTTAAATGGCACCCAGAATTATGTTGCACGAAGCACAATTTCACATCATTCTGGGTCCATTTGTGTGAAAACAAGGTCCAGTCAGGCTGAAACGTTACAAGAAGGTAGAATCTGTTGAGTTGTAAGTGATCTGAACGTTTCATGATGATCGCACATTCCTATAGGGGGTCAAACCATGTCCCAAAGGTCACCGGGCCTGGTGTCACTTTAAAGAAGTAGTCCAGTTAAACCTTTGTGGGCTTATAACTTGGCTTCTGAATATCCTAAAGAGGTCAGGTATGTTTTAGAGTACTCCAATTAACAGCCCCCATTACCCCAAAAAGGAATGGAGTCGTTAGCACTTATGGTTTTTAAATGGCACCCAGAATTATGTTGCACAAAGCACAATTTCACATCATTCTGGGTTCATTTGTGTGAAAACAAGGTCCAATCAGGCTGAAACGTTACAGGATGGTAGAATCTATTGAGTTGTAAGTGATCTGAACGTTTCATGATGATCGCACTTTCCTAAGGGGGTCAAACCATGTCCTAAAGGTCACCGGATCTGGTGTCACTTTAAAGAAGTAGTCCAGTTACACATTTGTGGGCTTATAACTTGGCTTCTGAATATCCTAGAGAGGTCAGGTTTGTTTTAGAGTACTCCAATTAACAGCCCCTATTACCTCAAAAAGAAATGGAGTCATTAGCACTTATGGTTTTTAAATGGCACCCAGAATTATGTTGCACGAAGCACAATTTCACATCATTCTGGGTCCATTTGTGTGAAAACAAGGTCCAATCAGGCTGAAACGTTACAAGAAGGTAGAATCTATTGAGTTGTAAGTGATCTGAAAGTTTCATGATGATCGCACATTCCTAAGGGGTCAAATTATGCCCCAAAGGTCACCAGATCTGGTGTCACTTTAAAGAAGTAGTCCAGTTACACCTTTGTGGGCTCATAACTTGGCTTCTGAATGTCCTAGAGAGATCAGGTTTGTTTTGGTGTACTCCAATCAACAGCCCCTACAACCACAAAAAGGAATGGAGTCATTAGCACTTATGGTTTGTAAATGGCACCCAGAATTATGTTGCACGAAGCACAATTTCACATCATTCTGGGTCCATTTGTGTGAAAACAAGGTCCATTAAGGCTGAAACGTTACAAGAAGGTAGAATCTATTGAGTTGTAAGTGATCTGAATGTTTCATGATGATAGCACTTTCCTAAGGGGGTCAAACCATGTCCCAAAGGTCACCGGGCCTGGTGTCACTTTAAAGAATTAGTCCAGTTACACATTTGTGGGCTTATCACTTGGCTTCTGAATATCCTAGAGAGGTCAGGTTTAATTTAGAGTACTCCAATTAACAGCCCCCATTACCCCAAAAAGGAATTTAGTAATTAGCACTTATGGTTTTTAAATGGCACCCAGAATTATGTTGCACGAAGCACAATTTCACATCATTCTGGGTTCATTTGTGTGAAAACAAGGTCCAATCAGGCTGAAACGTTACAGGAAGGTAGAATCTATTGAGTTGTAAGTGATCTGAACGTTTCATGATGATAGCACTTTCCTAAGGGGGTAAAACCATGTCCCAAAGGTCACCGGATCAGTGTCAATTTAAAGAAGTAGTCCAGTTACACATTTGTGGGCTTATAACTTGGCTTCTGAATGTCCTAGAGAGATCAGGTTTGTTTTAGTGTACTCCAATCAACAGCCCCTACAACCACAAAAAGGAATGGAGTCATTAGCACTTATGGTTTGTAAATGGCACCCAGAATTATGTGGCACGAAGCACAATTTCACATCATTCTGGGTTCATTTGTGTGAAAACAAGGTCCAATCAGGCTGAAACGTTACAGGAAGTTAGAATCTTTTGAGTTGTAAGTGATTTGAACGTTTCATGATGATAGCACTTTCCTAAGGAGGTAAAACCATGTCCCAAAGGTCACCGGATCGGTGTCAATTTCAAAAAGTAGTCCAGTTACACATTTGTGGGCTTATAACTTGGCTTCTGAATGTCCTAGAGAGATCAGGTTTGTTTTAGTGTACTCCAATCAACAGCCCCTAAAACCACAAAAAGGAATGGAGTCATTAGCACTTATGGCTTTTAAATGGCACCCAGAATTATGTTGCACGAAGCACAATTTCACATCATTCTGGGTTCATATGTGTGAAAACAAGGTCCAATCAGGCTGAAACGTTACTGGAAGGTAGAATCTATTGAGTTGTAAGTGATCTGAACGTTTCATGACGATAGCACATTCCTAAGGGGGTCAAACCATGTCCCAAAGGTCACCGGGCCTGGTGTCACTTTAAAGAAGTAGTCCAGTTAAACCTTTGTGGGCTTATAACTTGGCTTCTGAATATCCTAAAGAGGTCAGGTATGTTTTAGAGTACTCCAATTAACAGCCCCCATTACCCCAAAAAGGAATGGAGTCGTTAGCACTTATGGTTTTTAAATGACACCCAGAATTATGTTGCACAAAGCACAATTTCACATCATTCTGGGTTCATTTGTGTGAAAACAAGGTCCAATCAGGCTGAAACGTTACAGGATGGTAGAATCTATTGAGTTGTAAGTGATCTGAACGTTTCATGATGATCGCACTTTCCTAAGGGGGTCAAACCATGTCCTAAAGGTCACCGGATCTGGTGTCACTTTAAAGAAGTAGTCCAGTTACACATTTGTGGGCTTATAACTTGGCTTCTGAATATCCTAGAGAGGTCAGGTTTGTTTTAGAGTACTCCAATTAACAGCCCCTATTACCTCAAAAAGAAATGGAGTCATTAGCACTTATGGTTTTTAAATGGCACCCAGAATTATGTTGCACGAAGCACAATTTCACATCATTCTGGGTCCATTTGTGTGAAAACAAGGTCCAATCAGGCTGAAACGTTACAAGAAGGTAGAATCTATTGAGTTGTAAGTGATCTGAAAGTTTCATGATGATCGCACATTCCTAAGGGGTCAAATTATGCCCCAAAGGTCACCAGATCTGGTGTCACTTTAAAGAAGTAGTCCAGTTACACCTTTGTGGGCTCATAACTTGGCTTCTGAATGTCCTAGAGAGATCAGGTTTGTTTTGGTGTACTCCAATCAACAGCCCCTACAACCACAAAAAGGAATGGAGTCATTAGCACTTATGGTTTGTAAATGGCACCCAGAATTATGTTGCACGAAGCACAATTTCACATCATTCTGGGTCCATTTGTGTGAAAACAAGGTCCATTAAGGCTGAAACGTTACAAGAAGGTAGAATCTATTGAGTTGTAAGTGATCTGAATGTTTCATGATGATAGCACTTTCCTAAGGGGGTCAAACCATGTCCCAAAGGTCACCGGGCCTGGTGTCACTTTAAAGAATTAGTCCAGTTACACATTTGTGGGCTTATCACTTGGCTTCTGAATATCCTAGAGAGGTCAGGTTTAATTTAGAGTACTCCAATTAACAGCCCCCATTACCCCAAAAAGGAATTTAGTAATTAGCACTTATGGTTTTTAAATGGCACCCAGAATTATGTTGCACGAAGCACAATTTCACATCATTCTGGGTTCATTTGTGTGAAAACAAGGTCCAATCAGGCTGAAACGTTACAGGAAGGTAGAATCTATTGAGTTGTAAGTGATCTGAACGTTTCATGATGATAGCACTTTCCTAAGGGGGTAAAACCATGTCCCAAAGGTCACCGGATCAGTGTCAATTTAAAGAAGTAGTCCAGTTACACATTTGTGGGCTTATAACTTGGCTTCTGAATGTCCTAGAGAGATCAGGTTTGTTTTAGTGTACTCCAATCAACAGCCCCTACAACCACAAAAAGGAATGGAGTCATTAGCACTTATGGTTTGTAAATGGCACCCAGAATTATGTGGCACGAAGCACAATTTCACATCATTCTGGGTTCATTTGTGTGAAAACAAGGTCCAATCAGGCTGAAACGTTACAGGAAGTTAGAATCTTTTGAGTTGTAAGTGATTTGAACGTTTCATGATGATAGCACTTTCCTAAGGAGGTAAAACCATGTCCCAAAGGTCACCGGATCGGTGTCAATTTCAAAAAGTAGTCCAGTTACACATTTGTGGGCTTATAACTTGGCTTCTGAATGTCCTAGAGAGATCAGGTTTGTTTTAGTGTACTCCAATCAACAGCCCCTAAAACCACAAAAAGGAATGGAGTCATTAGCACTTATGGCTTTTAAATGGCACCCAGAATTATGTTGCACGAAGCACAATTTCACATCATTCTGGGTTCATATGTGTGAAAACAAGGTCCAATCAGGCTGAAACGTTACTGGAAGGTAGAATCTATTGAGTTGTAAGTGATCTGAACGTTTCATGACGATAGCACATTCCTAAGGGGGTCAAACCATGTCCCAAAGGTCACCGGGCCTGGTACCACTTTAAAGAAGTAGTCCAGTTACACCTTTGTGGGCTTATAACTTGGCTTCTGAATGTCCTAGACAGGTCAGGCTTGTTTTAGTGTACTTCAATAAACAGCCCCTACAACCACAAAAAGGAATGGAGTCATTAGCACTTATGGTTTTTAAATGGCACCCAGAATTATGTTGCACGAAGCACAATTTCACATCATTCTGGGTTCATATGTGTGA
Organism: Nothobranchius furzeri; assembly: GCF_043380555.1. NCBI lineage: Eukaryota > Metazoa > Chordata > Actinopteri > Cyprinodontiformes > Nothobranchiidae > Nothobranchius > Nothobranchius furzeri. The sequence continues at coordinate 7,257,674 of NC_091747.1, forward strand.
AAACAAGGTCCAATCAGGCTGAAACGTTACTGGAAGGTAGAATCTATTGAGTTGTAAGTGATCTGAACGTTTCATGATGATAGCACTTTCCTAAGGAGGTAAAACCATGTCCCAAAGGTCACCGGATCGGTGTCAATTTCAAAAAGTAGTCCAGTTACACATTTGTGGGCTTATAACTTGGCTTCAGAATGTCCTAGAGAGATCAGGTTTGTTTTAGTGTACTCCAATCAACAGCCCCTACAACCACAAAAAGGAATGGAGTCATTAGCACTTATGGTTTTTAAATGGCACCCAGAATTATGTTGCACGAAGCACAATTTCACATCATTCTGGGTCACTCTGTGTGAAAACAAGGTCCAATCAGGCTGAAACGTTACAGGAAGGTAGAATCTATTGAGTTGTAAGTGATCTGAACGTTTCATGATGATGGCACTTTCCTAAGTGGGTCAAACCATGTCCCAGAGGTCACCGGATCTGTTGTCAATTCAAAGAAGTAGTCCAGTTACACATTTGTGGGCTTATAACTTGGCTTCTGAATGTCCTAGAGAGATCAGGTTTGTTTTAGTGTACTCCAATCAACAGCCCCTACAACCACAAAAAGGAATGGAGTCATTAGCACTTATGGTTTTTAAATGGCACCCAGAATTATGTTGCACGAAGCACAATTTCACATCATTCTGGGTCCATTTGTGTGAAAACAAGGTCCAGTCAGGCTGAAACGTTACAAGAAGGTAGAATTTGTTGAGTTGTAAGTGATCTTAACGTTTCATGATGATCGCACATTCCTATAGGGGGTCAAACCATGTCCCAAAGGTCACCGGGCCTGGTGTCACTTTAAAGAAGTAGTCCAGTTAAACCTTTGTGGGCTTATAACTTGGCTTCTGAATATCCTAAAGAGGTCAGGTTTGTTTTAGAGTACTCCAATTAACAGCCCCCATTACCCCAAAAAGGAATGGAGTCATTAGCACTTATGGTTTTTAAATGGCACCCAGAATTATGTTGCACAAAGCACAATTTCACATCATTCTGGGTTCATTTGTGTGAAAACAAGGTCCAATCAGGCTGAAACGTTACAGGTTGGTAGAATCTATTGAGTTGTAAGTGATCTGAACGTTTCATGATGATCGCACTTTCCTAAGGGGGTCAAACCATGTCCTAAAGGTCACCGGATCTGGTGTCACTTTAAAGAAGTAGTCCAGTTACACATTTGTGGGCTTATAACTTGGCTTCTGAATATCCTAGAGAGGTCAGGTTTGTTTTAGAGTACTCCAATTAACAGCCCCCATTACCCCAAAAAGGAATGGAGTCATTAGCACTTATGGTTTTTAAATGGCACCCAGAATTTTTTTGCACGAAGCACAATTTCACATCATTCTGGGTCCATTTGTGTGAAAACAAGGTCCAATCAGGCTGAAACGTTACAAGAAGGTAGAATCTATTGAGTTGTAAGTGATCTGAACGTTTCATGATGATCGCACATTCCTAAGTGGGTCAAACCATGTCCCAAAAGTCACCGGATCTGGTGTCACTTTAAAGAAGTAGTCCAGTTACAGATTTGTGGGCTTATAACTTGGCTTCTGAATGTCCTAGAGAGATCAGGTTTGTTTTAGTGTACTCCAATCAACAGCCCCTACAACCACAAAAAAGAATGGAGTCATTAGCACTTATGGTTTGTAAATGGCACCCAGAATTATGTTGCACGAAGCACACTTTCACATCATTCTTGGTCGATTTGTGTGAAAACAAGGTCCAATCAGGCTGAAACGTTACAAGAAGGTAGAATCTATTGAGTTGTAAGTGATATGAACGTTTCATGATGATCGCACATTCCTATAGGGGGTCAAACCATGTCCCAAAGGTCACCGGGCCTGGTGTCACTTTAAAGAAGTAGTCCAGTTACACCTTTGTGGGCTTATAACTTGGCTTCTGAATGTCCTAGAGAGGTCAGGCTTGTTTTAGTGTACTCCAATCAACAGCCCCTACAGCCACAAAAAGGAATGGAGTCATTGGCACTTATGGTTTGTAAATGGCACCCAGAATTATGTTGCACGAAGCACAATTTCACATCATTCTGGGTCCATTTGTGTGAAAACAAGGTCCAATCAGGCTGAAACGTTACAGGAAGGTAGATTCTATTGAGTTGTAAGTGATCTGAACGTTTCATGATGATAGCACTTTCCTAAGGGGGTCAAACCATGTCCCAAAGGTCACCGGGCCTGGTGTCACTTTAAAGAAGTAGTCCAGTTACACATTTGTGGGCTCATAACTTGGCTTCTGAATATCCTAGAGAGGTCAGCTTTAATTTAGAGTACTCCAATTAACAGCCCCCATTACCCCAAAAAGGAATGGAGTCATTAGCACTTATGGTTTTTAAATGGCACCCAGAATTTTTTTGCACGAAGCACAATTTCACATCATTCTGGGTCCATTTGTGTGAAAACAAGGTCCAATCAGGCTGAAACGTTACAAGAAGGTAGAATCTATTGAGTTGTAAGTGATCTGAATGTTTCATGATGATCGCACATTCCTATAGGGGGTCAAACCATGTCCCAAAGGTCACCGGGCCTGGTGTCACTTTAAACAAGTAGTCCAGTTTCACATTTGCGGGCTTATAACTTGGCTTCTGAATGTCCTAGAGAGGTCAGGTTTGTTTTAGTGTACTCCAATCAACAGCCACTACAACCACAAAAATGAATGGAGTCATTAGCACTTATGGTTTGTAAATGGCACCCAGAATTATGTTGCACGAAGCACAATTTCACATCATTCTGGGTTCATTTGTGTGAAAACAAGGTCCAATCAGGCTGAAACGTTACAAGAAGGTAGAATCTATTGAGTTGTAAGTGATCTGAACGTTTCATGATGATCGCACATTCCTATAGGGGGTCAAACCATGCCCCAAAGGTCACAGGGCCTGGTGTCACTTTAAAGATGTAGTCCAGTTACACCTTTTTGGGCTTATAACTTGGCTTCTGAATATCCTAGAGAGGTCAGGTTTGTTTGAGAGTACTCCAATTAACAGCCCCCATTACCCCAAAAAGGAATGGAGTCATTAGCACTTACGGTTTTTAAATGGCACCCAGAATTATGTTGCACGAAGCACAATTTCACATCATTCTGGGTTCATTTGTGTGAAAACAAGGTCCAATCAGGCTGAAACGTTACAGGAAGGTAGAATCTATTGAGTTGTAAGTGATCTGAACGTTTCATGATGATCGCACATTCCTATAGGGGGTCAAACCATGTCCCAAAGGTCACCGGGCCTGGTGTCACTTTAAAGAAGTAGTCCAGTTACACCTTTGTGGGCTTATAACTTGGCTTCTGAATGTCCTAGAGAGGTCAGGCTTGTTTTAGTGTACTCCAATCAACAGCCCCTACAGCCACAAAAAGGAATGGAGTCATTGGCACTTATGGTTTTTAAATGGCACCCAGAATTATGTTGCACGAAGCACAATTTCACATCATTCTGGGTCCATTTGTGTGAAAAAAAAGGTCCAATCAGGCTGAAACGTTACAGGAAGGTAGAATCTATTGAGTTGTAAGTGATCTGAATGTTTCATGATGAGAGCACTTTCCTAAGGGGGTCAAACCATGTCCCAAAGGTCACCGGGCCTGGTGTCACTTTAAAGAAGTAGTCCAGTTACACATTTGTGGGCTTATAACTTGGCTTTTGAATATCCTAGAGAGGTCAGGTTTAATTTAGAGTACTCCAATTAACAGCCCCCATTACCCCAAAAAGGAATTTAGTCATTAGCACTTATGGTTTTTAAATGGCACCCAGAATTATGTTGCACGAAGCACAATTTCACCTCATTCTGGGTCCATTTGTGTGAAAAAAAGGTCCAATCAGGCTGAAACGTTACAAGAAGGTAGAATCTATTGAGTTGTAAGTGATCTGAATGTTTCATGATGATCGCACATTCCTATAGGGGGTCAAACCATGTCCCAAAGGTCACCGGGCCTGGTGTCACTTTAAACAAGTAGTCCAGTTTCACATTTGTGGGCTTATAACTTGGCTTCTGAATGTCCTAGAGAGGTCAGGTTTGTTTTAGTGTACTCCAATCAACAGCCCCTACAACCACAAAAATGAATGGAGTCATTAGCACTTATGGTTTGTAAATGGCACCCAGAATTATGTTGCACGAAGCACAATTTCACATCATTCTGGGTTAATTTGGGTGAAAACAAGGTCCAATCAGGCTGAAACGTTACAAGAAGGTAGAATCTATTGAGTTGTAAGTGATCTGAACGTTTCATGATGATCGCACATTCCTATAGGGGGTCAAACCATGTCCCAAAGGTCACAGGGCCTGGTGTCACTTTAAAGATGAAGTCCAGTGACACCTTTGAGGGCTTTGAACTTGGCTTCTGAATATCCTAGAGAGGTCAGGTTTGTTTGAGAGTACTCCAATTAACAGCCCCCATTACCCCAAAAAGGAATGGAGTCAATAGCACTTATGGTTTTTAAATGGCACCCAGAATTTTTTTGCACGAAGCACAATTTCACATCATTCTGGGTCCATTTGTGTGAAAACAAGGTCCAATCAGGCTGAAACGTTACAAGAAGTTAGAATCTATTGAGTTGTAAGTGATCTGAACGTTTCATGATGATCGCACATTCCTATAGGGGGTCAAACCATGTCCCAGTGGTCACAGGGCATGGTGTCACTTTAAAGATGTAGTCCAGTTACACCTTTGTGGGCTTATAACTTGGCTTCTGAATATCCTAGAGAGGTCAGGTTTGTTTGAGAGTACTCCAATTAACAGCCCCCATTACCCCAAAAAGGAATGGAGTCATTAGCACTTATGGTTTTTAAATGGCACCCAGAATTATGTTGCACGAAGCACAATTTCACATCATTCTGGGTTCATTTGTGTAAAAACAAGGTCCAATCAGGCTGAAACGTTACAGGAAGGTAGAATCTATTGAGTTGTAAGTGATCTGAACGTTTCATGATGATCGCACATTCCTATAGGGGGTATAACCATGTCCCAAAGGTCACCGGGCCTGGTGTCACTTTAAAGAAGTAGTCCAGTTACACCTTTGTGGGCTTATAACTTGGCTTCTGAATGTCCTAGAGAGGTCAGGCTTGTTTTAGTGTACTCCAATCAACAGCCCCTACAGCCACAAAAAGGAATGGAGTCATTGGCACTTATGGTTTTTAAATGGCACCCAGAATTATGTTGCACGAAGCACAATTTCACATCATTCTGGGTCCATTTGTGTGAAAACAAGGTCCAATCAGGCTGAAACGTTACAGGAAGGTAGAATCTATTGAGTTGTAAGTGATCTGAACGTTTCATGATGAGAGCACTTTCCTAAGGGGGTCAAACCATGTCCCAAAGGTCACCGGGCCTGGTGTCACTTTAAATAAGTAGTCCAGTTACACATTTGTGGGCTTATAACTTGGCTTCTGAATATCCTAGAGAGGTCAGGTTTAATTTAGAGTACTCCAATTAACAGCCCCCATTACCCCAAAAAGGAATTTAGTCATTAGCTCTTATGGTTTTTAAATGGCACCCAGAATTATGTTGCACGAAGCACAATTTCACCTCATTCTGGGTCCATTTGTGTGAAAACAAGGTCCAATCAGGCTGAAACGTTACAAGAAGGTAGAATCTATTGAGTTGTAAGTGATCTGAATGTTTCATGATGATCGCACATTCCTATAGGGGGTCAAACCATGTCCCAAAGGTCACCGGGCCTGGTGTCACTTTAAACAAGTAGTCCAGTTTCACATTTGTGGGCTTATAACTTGGCTTCTGAATGTCCGAAGAGAGGTCAGGTTTGTTTTAGTGTACTCCAATCAACAGCCCCTACAACCACAAAAATGAATGGAGTCATTAGCACTTATGGTTTGTAAATGGCACCCAGAATTATGTTGCACGAAGCACAATTTCACATCATTCTGGGTCAATTTGTGTGAAAACAAGGTCCAATCAGGCTGAAACGTTACAAGAAGGTAGAATCTATTGAGTTGTAAGTGATCTGAACGTTTCATGATTATCGCACATTCCTATAGGGTGTCAAACCATGTCCCAAAGGTCACAGGGCCTGGTGTCACTTTAAAGAAGTAGTCCAGTTACACCTTTGTGGGCTTATAACTTGGCTTCTGAATGTCCTAGAGAGATCAGGTTTGTTTTAGTGTACTCCAATCAACAGCCCCTACAACCACAAAAAGGAATGGAGTCATTAGCACTTATAGTTTGTAAATGGCACCCAGAATTATTTTGCACGAAGCACAATTTCACATCATTCTGGGTCCATTTGTGTGAAAACAAGGTCCGTTAAGGCTGAAACGTTACAAGAAGGTAGAATCTATTGAGTTGTAAGTGATCTGAACGTTTCATGATGATAGCACTTTCCTAAGGGGGTCAAACCATGTCCCAAAGGTCACCGGATCGGTGTCAATTTAAAGAAGTAGTCCAGTTACACATTTGTGGGCTTATAACTTGGCTTCTGAATATCCTAGAGAGGTCAGGTTTAATTTAGAGTACTCCAATTAACAGCCCCCATTACCCCAAAAAGGAATTTAGTCATTAGCACTTATGGTTTTTAAATGGCACCCAGAATTATGTTGCACGAAGCACAATTTCACATCATTCTGGGTCCATTTGTGTGAAAACAAGGTCCAATCAGGCTGAAACGTTACAAGAAGGTAGAATCTATTGAGTTGTAAGTGATATGAACGTTTCATGATGATCGCACATTCCTATAGGGTGTCAAACCATGTCCCAAAGGTCACCGGGCCTGGTGTCACTTTAAAGAAGTAGTCCAGTTACACCTTTGTGGGCTTATAACTTGGCTTCTGAATGTCCTAGAGAGATCAGGTTTGTTTTAGTGTACTCCAATCAACAGCCCCTACAACCACAAAAAGGAATGGAGTCATTAGCACTTATAGTTTGTAAATGGCACCCAGAATTATTTTGCACGAAGCACAATTTCACATCATTCTGGGTCCATTTGTGTGAAAACAAGGTCCGTTAAGGCTGAAACGTTACAAGAAGGTAGAATCTATTGAGTTGTAAGTGATCTGAACGTTTCATGATGATCGCACATTCCTATAGGGGGTCAAACCATGTCCCAAAGGTCACCGGGCCTGGTGCCACTTTAAAGAAGTAGTCCAGTTACACCTTTGTGGGCTTATAACTTGGCTTCTGAATGTCCTAGAGAGGTCAGGCTTGTTTTAGTGTACTCCAATCAACAGCCCCTACAGCCACAAAAAGGAATGGAGTCATTGGCACTTATGGTTTGTAAATGGCACCCAGAATTATGTTGCACGAAGCACAATTTCACATCATTCTGGGTCCATTTGTGTGAAAACAAGGTCCAATCAGGCTGAAACGTTACAGGAAGGTAGAATCTATTGAGTTGTAAGTGATCTGAACGTTTCATGATGATAGCACTTTCCTAAGGGGGTCAAACCATGTCCCAAAGGTCACCGGGCCTGGTGTCACTTTAAAGAAGTAGTCCAGTTACACATTTGTGGGCTCATAACTTGGCTTCTGAATATCCTAGAGAGGTCAGGTTTAATTTAGAGTACTCCAATTAACAGCCCCCATTACCCCAAAAAGAAACTTAGTCATTAGCACTTATGGTTTTTAAATGGCACCCAGAATTATGTTGCACGAAGCACAATTTCACATCATTCTGGGTCCATTTGTGTGAAAACAAGGTCCAATCAGGCTGAAACGTTACAAGAAGGTAGAATCTATTGAGTTATAAGTGATCTGAATGTTTCATGATGATCGCACATTCCTATAGGGGGTCAAACCATGTCCCAAAGGTCACCGGGCCTGGTGTCACTTTAAACAAGTAGTCCAGTTTCACATTTGTGGGCTTATAACTTGGCTTCTGAATGTCCTAGAGAGGTCAGGTTTGTTTTAGTGTACTCCAATCAACAGCCCCTACAACCACAAAAGTGAATGGAGTCATTAGCACTTATGGTTTGTAAATGGCACCCAGAATTATGTTGCACGAAGCACAATTTCACATCATTCTGGGTTCATTTGTGTGAAAACAAGGTCCAGTCAGGCTGAAACGTTACAGGAAGGTAGAATCTATTGAGTTGTAAGTGATCTGAACGTTTCATGATGATAGCACTTTCCTAAGGGGGTCAAACGATGTCCCAAAGGTCACCGGGCCTGGTGTCACTTTTAAGAAGTAGTCCAGTTACACCTTTGTGGGCTTATGACTTGGCTTCTGTATGTCCTAGAGAGGTCAGGCTTGTTTTAGTGTACTCCAATCAACAGCCCCTACAGCCACAAAAAGGAATGGAGTCATTAGCACTTATGGTTTTTAAATGGCACCCAGAATTATGTTGAACGAAGCACAATTTCACATCATTCTGGGTCCATTTGTGTGAAAACAAGGTCCAATCAGGCTGAAACGTTACAAGAAGGTAGAATCTATTGAGTTGTAAGTGATCTGAACGTTTCATGATGATCGCACATTCCTATAGGGGGTCAAACCATGTCCCAAAGGTCACCGGGCCTGGTGTCACTTTAAAGAAGTAGTCCAGTTTCACATTTGTGGGCTTATAACTTGGCTTCTGAATGTCCTTGAGAGGTCAGGCTTGTTTTAGTGTACTCCAATCAACAGCCCCTACAGCCACAAAAAGGAATGGAGTCATTAGCACTTATGGTTTGTAAATGGCACCCAGAATTATGTTGCACGAAGCACAATTTCACATCATTCTGGGTCCATTTGTGTGAAAACAAGGTCCAATCAGGCTGAAACGTTACAAGAAGGTAGAATCTATTGAGTTGTAAGTGATCTGAACGTTTCATGATGATAGCACTTTCCTTAGGGGGTCAAACCATGTCCCAAAGGTCACCGGGCCTGGTGTCACTTTAAAGAAGTAGTCCAGTTACACCTTTGTGGGCTTATAATTTGGCTTCTGAATGTCCTAGAGAGGTCAGGCTTGTGTTAGTGTACTCCAATCAACAGCCCCTACAGCCACAAAAAGGAATGGAGTCATTAGCACTTATGGTTTTTAAATGGCACCCAGAATTATGTTGCACGAAGCACAATTCCACATCATTCTGGGTTCATTTGTGTGAAAACAAGGTCCATTAAGGCTGAAACGTTACAAGAGGGTAGAATCTATTGAGTTGTAAGTGATCTGAATGTTTCATGATGATCGCACATTCCTATAGGGGGTCAAACCATGTCCCAAAGGTCACCGGGCCTGGTGTCACTTTAAAGAAGTAGTCCAGTTACACCTTTGTGGGCTTATAACTTGGCTTCTGAATATCCTAGAGAGGTCAGGTTTGTTTTAGAGTACTCCATTCAACAGCCCCCATTACCCCAAAAAGGAATGGAGTCATTAGCACTTATGGTTTTCAAATGGCACCCAGAATTATGTTGCACGAAGCACAATTTCACATAATTCTGGGTTCATTTGTGTGAAAACAAGGTCCAGTCAGGCTGAAACGTTACAGGAAGGTAGAATCTATTGAGTTGTAAGTGATCTGAACGTTTCATGATGATAGCACTTTCCTAAGGGGGTCAAACGATGTCCCAAAGGTCACCGGGCCTGGTGTCACTTTAAAGAAGTAGTCCAGTTACACCTTTGTGGGCTTATAACTTGGCTTCTGAATGTCCTAGAGAGGTCAGGCTTGTTTTAGTGTACTCCAATCAACAGCCCCTACAGCCACAAAAAGGAATGGAGTCATTAGCACTTATGGTTTTTAAATGGCACCCAGAATTATGTTGCACGAAGCACAATTTCACATCATTCTGGTTCCATTTGTGTGAAAACAAGGTCCAATCAGGCTGAAACGTTACAAGAAGGTAGAATCTATTGAGTTGTAAGTGATCTTAACGTTTCATGATGATAGCACATCCCTGTAGGGGGTCAAACCATGTCCCAAAGGTCACCGGGCCTGGTGTCACTTTAAAGAAGTAGTCCAGTTTCACATTTGTGGGCTTATAACTTGGCTTCTGAATGTCCTAGAGAGGTCAGGTTTGTTTTAGTGTACTCCAATCAACAGCCCCTACAACCACAAAAATGAATGGAGTCATTAGCACTTATGGTTTGTAAATGGCACCCAGAATTATGTTGCACGAAGCACAATTTCACATCATTCTGGGTCCATTTGTGTGAAAACAAGGTCCATTCAGGCTGAAACGTTACAAGAAGGTAGAATCTATTGAGTTGTAAGTGATCTGAACGTTTCATGATGATCGCACATTCCTATAGGGGGTCAAACCATGTCCCAAAGGTCACCGGGCCTGGTGTCACTTTAAAGAAGTAGTCCAGTTACACCTTTGTGGGCTTATAACTTGGCTTCTGAATATCCTAGAGAGGTCAGGTTTAATTTAGAGTACTCCAATTAACAGCCCCCATTACCCCAAAAAGGAATGGAGTCATTAGCACTTATGGTTTTTAAATGGCACCCAGAATTATGTTGCACGAAGCACAATTTCACATCATTCTGGGTTCATTTGTGTGAAAACAAGGTCCAATCAGGCTGAAACGTTACAGGAAGGTAGAATCTATTGAGTTGTAAGTGATCTGAACGTTTCATGATGATAGCACTTTCCTAAGGGGGTAAAACCATGTCCCAAAGGTCACCTGATCGGTGTCAATTTAAAAAAGTAGTCCAGTTACACATTTGTGGGCTTATAACTTGGCTTCTGAATGTCCTAGAGAGATCAGGTTTGTTTTAGTGTACTCCAATCAACAGCCCCTACAACCACAAAAAGGAATGGAGTCATTAGCACTTATGGTTTTTAAATGGCACCAAGAATTATGTTGCACGAAGCACAATTTCACATCATTCTGGGTCCATTTGTGTGAAAACAAGGTCCAATCAGGCTGAAACGTTACAGGAAGGTAGAATCTATTGAGTTGTAAGTGATCTGAACGTTTCATGATGATAGCACTTTCCTAAGGGGGTCAAACCATGTCCCAAAGGTCACCGGGCCTGGTGTCACTTTAAAGAAGTAGTCCAGTTAAACCTTTCTTATAACTTGGCTTCTGAATATCCTAAAGAGGTCAGGTTTGTTTTAGAGTACTCCAATTAACAGCCCCCATTACCCCAAAAAGGAATGGAGTCATTAGCACTTATGGTTTTTAAATGGCACCCAGAATTATGTTGCACAAAGCACAATTTCACATCATTCTGGGTTCATTTGTGTGAAAACAAGGTCCAATCAGGCTGAAACGTTACAGGATGGTAGAATCTATTGAGTTGTAAGTGGTCTGAACGTTTCATGATGATCGCACTTTCCTAAGGGGGTCAAACCATGTCCTAAAGGTCACCGGATCTGGTGTCACTTTAAAGAAGTAGTCCAGTTACACATTTGTGGGCTTATAACTTGGCTTCTGAATATCCTAGAGAGGTCAGGTTTGTTTTAGAGTACTCCAATTAACAGCCCCTATTACCTCAAAAAGAAATGGAGTCATTAGCACTTATGGTTTTTAAATGGCACCCAGAATTATGTTGCACGAAGCACAATTTCACATCATTCTGGGTCCATTTGTGTGAAAACAAGGTCCAATAAGGCTGAAACGTTTCAAGAAGGTAGAATCTATTGAGTTGTAAGTGATCTGAACGTTTCATGATGATCGCACATTCCTAAGTGGGTCAAACCATGTCCCAAAAGTCACCGGATCTGGTGTCACTTTAAAGAAGTAGTCCAGTTACACATTTGTGGGCTTATAACTTGGCTTCTGAATGTCCTAGAGAGATCAGGTTTGTTTTAATGTACTCCAATCAACAGCCCCTACAACCACAAAAAGGAATGGAGTCATTAGCACTTATGGTTTGTAAATGGCACCCAGAATTATGTTGCACGAAGCACAATTTCACATCATTCTGGGTCCATTTGTGTGAAAACAAGGTCCAATCAGGCTGAAACGTTACAAGAAGGTAGAATCTATTGAGTTTTAAGTGATCTGAAAGTTTCATGATGATCGCACATTCCTAAGGGGGTCAAATTATGTCCCAAAGGTCACCGGATCTGGTGTCACTTTAAAGAAGTAGTCCAGTTTCACATTTGTGGGCTTATAACTTGGCTTCTGAATGTCCTAGAGAGGTCAGGTTTGTTTTAGTGTACTCCAATCAACAGCCCCTACAACCACAAAAATGAATGGAGTCATTAGCACTTATGGTTTTTAAATGGCACCCAGAATTATGTTGCACGAAGCACAATTTCACATCATTCTGGGTTCATTTGTGTGAAAACAAGGTCCAGTCAGGCTGAAACGTTACAAGAAGGTAGAATCTATTGAGTTGTAAGTGATCTGAACGTTTCATGATGATCGCACATTCCTATAGGGGGTCAAACCATGTCCCAAAGGTCACCGGGCCTGGTGTCACTTTAAAGATGTAGTCCAGTTACACCTTTGTGGGCTTATAACTTGGCTTCTGAATATCCTAGAGAGGTCAGGTTTGTTTTAGAGTACTCCATTTAACAGCCCCCATTACCCCAAAAAGGAATGGAGTCATTAGCACTTATGGTTTTCAAATGGTACCCAGAATTATGTTGCACGAAGCACAATTTCACATCATTCTGGGTTCATTTGTGTGAAAACAAGGTCCAGTCAGGCTGAAACGTTACAGGAAGGTAGAATCTATTGAGTTGTAAGTGATTTGAACGTTTCATGATGATAGTACTTTCCTAAGGGGGTCAAACCATGTCCCAAAGGTCACCGGGCCTGGTGTCACTTTAAAGAAGTAGTCCAGTTACACCTTTGTGGGCTTATAACTTGGCTTCTGAATGTCCTAGAGAGGTCAGGCTTGTTTTAGTGTACTCCAATCAACAGCCCCTACAGCAACAAAAAAGAATGGAGTCATTAGCACTTATGGTTTGTAAATGGCACCCAGAATTATGTTGGACGAAGCACAATTTCACATCATTCTGGGTTCATTTGTGTGAAAACAAGGTCCATTAAGGCTGAAACGTTACAAGAAGGTAGAATCTATTGAGTTGTAAGTGATCTGAACGTTTCATGATGATCGCACATTCCTATAGGGGGACAAACCATGTCCCAAAGGTCACCGGGCCTGGTGTCACTTTAAAGAAGTAGTCCAGTTACACCTTTGTGGGCTTATAACTTGGCTTCTGAATATCCTAGAGAGGTCAGGTTTGTTTTAGAGTACTCCAATTAACAGCCCCCATTTCTCCAAAAAGGAATGGAGTCATTAGCACTTATGGTTTTTAAGTGGCACCCAGAATTATGTTGCACGAAGCACAATTTCACATCATTCTGGGTACATTTGTGTGAAAACAAGGTCCAATCAGGCTGAAACGTTACAGGAAGGTAGAATCTATTGAGTTGTAAGTGATCTGAACGTTTCATGATGATCGCACTTTCCTAAGGGGGTCAAACCATGTCCCAGAGGTCACCGGATCTGGTGTCAATGTAAAGAAGTAGTCCAGTTACCCATTTGTGGGCTTATAACTTGGCTTCTGAATGTCCTAGAGAGATCAGGTTTGTTTTAGTGTACTCCAATCAACAGCCCCTACAACCACAAAAAGGAATGGAGTCATTAGCACTTATGGTTTTTAAATGGCACCCAGAATTATGTTGCACGAAGCACAATTTCACATCATTCTGGGTCCATTTGTGTGAAAACAAGGTCCAGTCAGGCTGAAACGTTACAAGAAGGTAGAATCTATTGAGTTGTAAGTGATATGAACGTTTCATGATGATCGCACATTCCTATAGGGGGTCAAACCATGTCCCATAAGTCACCGGGCCTGGTGTCACTTTAAAGAAGTAGTCCAGTTAAACCTTTGTGGGCTTATAACTTGGCTTCTGAATGTCCTAGAGAGGTCAGGTTTGTTTTAGTGTACTCCAATCAACAGCCCCTACAACCACAAAAATGAATGGAGTCATTAGCACTTATGGTTTGTAAATGGCACCCAGAATTATGTTGCACGAAGCACAATTTCACATCATTATGGGTCCATTTGTGTGAAAACAAGGTCCAGTCAGGCTGAAACGTTACAAGAAGGTAGAATCTATTGAGTTGTAAGTGATCTGAACGTTTCATGATGATCGCACATTCCTATAGGGGGTCAAACCATGTCCCAAAGGTCACCGGGCCTGGTGTCACTTTAAAGAAGTAGTCCAGTTTCACATTTGTGGGCTTATAACTTGGCTTCTGAATGTCCTAGAGAGGTCAGGTTTGTTTTAGTGTACTCCAATAAACAGCCCCTACAACCACAAAAATTAATGGAGTCATTAGCACTTATGGTTTGTAAATGGCACCCAGAATTATGTTGCACGAAGCACAATTTCACATCATTCTGGGTTCATTTGTGTGAAAACAAGGTCCAATCAGGCTGAAACGTTACAAGAAGGTAGAATCTATTGAGTTGTAAGTGATCTGAACGTTTCATGATGATCGCACATTCCTATAGGGGGTCAAACCATGTCCCAAAGGTCACCGGGCCTGGTGTCACTTTAAAGATGTAGTCCAGTTACACCTTTGTGGGCTTATAACTTGGCTTCTAAATATCCTAGAGAGGTCAGGTTTGTTTTAGAATACTCCATTTAACAGCCCCCATTACCCCAAAAAGGAATGGAGTCATTAGCACTTATGGTTTTCAAATGGTACCCAGAATTATGTTGCACGAAGCACAATTTCACATCATTATGGGTCCATTTGTGTGAAAACAAGGTCCAGTCAGGCTCAAACGTTACAAGAAGGTAGAATCTATTGAGTTGTAAGTGATCTGAACGTTTCATGATGATCGCACATTCCTATAGGGGGTCAAACCATGTCCCAAAGGTCACCGGGCCTGGTGTCACTTTAAAGAAGTAGTCCAGTTTCACATTTGTGGGCTTATAACTTGGCTTCTGAATGTCCTAGAGAGGTCAGGTTTGTTTTAGTGTACTCCAATAAACAGCCCCTACAACCACAAAAATTAATGGAGTCATTAGCACTTATGGTTTGTAAATGGCACCCAGAATTATGTTGCACGAAGCACAATTTCACATCATTCTGGGTTCATTTGTGTGAAAACAAGGTCCAATCAGGCTGAAACGTTACAAGAAGGTAGAATCTATTGAGTTGTAAGTGATCTGAACGTTTCATGATGATCGCACATTCCTATAGGGGGTCAAACCATGTCCCAAAGGTCACCGGGCCTGGTGTCACTTTAAAGATGTAGTCCAGTTACACCTTTGTGGGCTTATAACTTGGCTTCTAAATATCCTAGAGAGGTCAGGTTTGTTTTAGAATACTCCATTTAACAGCCCCCATTACCCCAAAAAGGAATGGAGTCATTAGCACTTATGGTTTTCAAATGGTACCCAGAATTATGTTGCACGAAGCACAATTTCACATCATTCTGGGTTCATTTGTGTGAAAACAAGGTCTAATCAGGCTGAAACGTTACAAGAAGGTAGAATCTATTGAGTTGTAAGTGATCTGAACATTTCATGATGATCGCACATTCCTATAGGGGGTCAAACCATGTCCCAAAGGTCACCGGGCCTGGTGTCACTTTAAAGATGTAGTCCAGTTACACCTTTGTGGGCTTATGACTTGGCTTCTGAATATCCTAGAGAGGTCAGGTTTGTTTTAGAGTACTCCATTTAACAGCCCCCATTACCCCAAAAAGGAATGGAGTCATTAGCACTTATGGTTTTCAAATGGTACCCAGAATTATGTTGCACGAAGCACAATTTCACATCATTCTGGGTTCATTTGTGTGAAAACAAGGTCCAGTCAGGCTGAAACTTTACAGGAAGGTAGAATCTATTGAGTTGTAAGTGATTTGAACGTTTCATGATGATAGCACTTTCCTAAGGGGGTCAAACCATGTCCCAAAGGTCACCGGGCCTGGTGTCACTTTAAAGTAGTAGTCCAGTTACACCTTTGTGGGCTTATAACTTGGCTTCTGAATGTCCTAGAGAGGTCAGGCTTGTTTTAGTGTACTCCAATCAACAGCCCCTACAGCCACAAAAAGGAATGGAGTCATTAGCACTTATGGTTTGTAAATGGCACCCAGAATTATGTTGCACGAAGCACAATTTCACATCTTTCTGGGTCCATTTGAGTGAAAACAAGGTCCAATCAGGCTGAAACGTTACAAGAAGGTAGAATCTATTGAGTTGTAAGTGATCTGAACGTTTCATGATGATAGCACTTTCCTAAGGGGGTCAAACCATGTCCCAAAGTTCACCGGGCCTGGTGTCACTTTAAAGAAGTAGTCCAGTTTCACATTTGTGGGCTTATAACTTGGCTTCTGAATGTCCTATAGAGGTCAGGTTTGTTTTAGTGTACTCCAATCAACAGCCCCTACAACCACAAAAATGAATGGAGTCATTAGCACTTATGGTTTGTAAATGGCACCCAGAATTATGTTGCACGAAGCACAATTTCACATCATTCTGGGTTCATTTGTGTGAAAACAAGGTCCTATCAGGCTGAAACGTTACAAGAAGGTAGAATCTATTGAGTTGTAAGTGATCTGAACGTTTCATCATGATCGCACATTCCTATAGGGGGTCAAACCATGTCCCAAACGTCACCGGGCCTGGTGTCACTTTAAAGATGTAGTCCAGTTACACCTTTGTGGGCTTATAACTTGAATTCTGAATATCCTAGAGAGGTCAGGTTTGTTTTAGAGTACTCCAATTCACAGCCCCCATTACCCCAAAAAGGAATGGAGTCATTAGCACTTATGGTTTTTAAATGGCACCCAGAATTATGTTGCACGAAGCACAATTTCACATCATTCTGGGTTCATTTGTGTGAAAACAAGGTCCAATCAGGCTGAAACGTTACAGGAAGGTAGAATCTATTGAGTTGTAAGTGATCTGAACGTTTCATGATGATAACACTTTCCTAAGGGGGTCAAACCATGTCCCAAAGGTCACCGGATCTGGTGTCAATTTAAAGAAGTGGTCCAGTTACACATTTGTGGGCTTATAACTTGGCTTTTGAATGTCCTACAGAGATCAGGTTTGTTTTAGTGTACTCCAATCAACAGCCCCTACAACCACAAAAAGGAATGGAGTCATTAACACTTATGGTTTTTAAATGGCACCCAGAATTATGTTGCACGAAGCACAATTTCACATCATTCTGGGTTCATTTGTGTGAAAACAAGGTCCAATCATGCTGAAACGTTACAAGAAGGTAGAATCTATTACATCGGCGATCAACGTGAGCATAGAGGTCGCTGTCGTTTTACTGTACGCCAGGATATCCGTGTGTGAGTGCACGCTCGACGTCGATTGAAACCGGTCATGTCAGACCTGATCAGACCTTCCGAACACATGACCATTAGTTGTTGTGCGGCCGAGAGTATCGCGATCATACCGTTGAGATGTGTAGAAAGCGCGTACACGCCAGCCTTCCACATTTCCAAAGTTTCCAGCAGTCTAGAGGGACTTGTCTTAGTGCGCACGGCTGTGCTGAATTTGCGTTGGGTAGACACAACGGCTTCGACCTCGCTTAGGATCTTGTGGGCTCATGTACTCGTGGTAGGCCAAGACGTGTATATTCGAGCGCGGTGACGCCCCGAACACTTGACCCGGTTTTGTTGTTGCGATATGCGTGTCCAGTAACACGGCAAAGTCCGCGTGCCTAGCTTGTATTGATTTTACAGCTCACTCATACCCCAATAGTACCGTCGGTAGAAGTTCGTTCACTTGTTTCCATGCGCTCGTTGAACACAGGACATCGCAACCTCTGTGATACTCAAGTAAAGCGTCACACACCAGCTGCTTGCACGTTGGAAATACAATCGGTAGTAACTTCTTACTCCACTCTATGTTGAACTCGTATAATATGTATATGGGCGGTTGCGGCGGTTTGCGCATTTTCTATCTACCCTCCGCTAATATGACTCTGTGGTCTGTCTCCTGAGACGGTGCGGTTGGAACTTGCGAGAGTGCGCTATCGACGGTCGGCGTTTCCATTTCGTCAACTGTGCCATTTTCAGCCGCTGGCAAACGGCCGTCGACGGTCGATGCGAGACACCAACATAACGTTAGACCGCGACCCCCATGCCAGTTTTCTGTAGTACTGGTTGTAGTTTCTGGTGCACACTCGAAACGCCATTACGATCACAATTACGTTGATTAATAAATCCAGTGTTGTAGCGACTGCAGCCAGCGCCGTCACGCAACTCGTGTCGGTGTTATCTCTCGATACTTTCATTCGTATCCGAGCGTATGCAGAATCTACGGATCTGGTGAAGTTGCTTGTCACTAGCTTGCGCACGTTTGATATGGCCCTTTGCGCGAGACTCACACAACCTGCAGTGGCGACCGTCACATCAGTGCAAAGTTTTTCCGATATATCGCTCGCAACATCGTTTGTCATTTGCTGTACACTGCGCACACTGGCCGCGAGGTCACGGAGAGGGTCTTCGTTACGAGTTGTGTAATATCCGCTGACTTGCCAATTCAATTCTGGTGGCGCTGACCCAAACGAGAACGCTTTTAAGGCGCATGTCGTGGTAACTCTGGTAGCGCCGTGGTTGACGAAGACGATCATCTTTAGCAATAGTTCATCTCGAAGCGCAACGATGGTGAGGGCGACGGGTTGGCCGGTTCCACCTTCAGGCCACTCGGTTGCCGCTAGATTGCCCAATGCCACACACACAGACGAACCCTGTACACACTCAATGACCCGTGTGCGATCGTTGATTTCTGCTAGTACGTTTGCTAGTTCTACGTGCTTCCACGGATCGGGCGTGGGCACGCGCTTGTTTTAGAGGCGTTTTCGCGCAGCCTCTACCCTGCACGACCGCTCGTGGCCGCACTAGCTATTTTTATCTTTATTTGTTTCACACACACACACACACACACACACACACACACACACACACACACACACACACACACACACACACACACACACGCACACACACACACACAGGCCCTTGCGTGCAAACCCCGGTCAGGCCTGCAGTGTACACATCAGAGACATGATGTTCTTTCACAGAACTGAGGTTGTTCATTACTAAATGACTTTTACAGGAATATTGTTATTATACTATTCAGCAGGTTGATCATAATAATGTGTATTAAACCCACAACCTAGCACTGAGGACAGAGGGACTTTATTTAAATTAGTACTTAATGGAAACGATACATAATGATACATAAGAGCCATGTCATACATTCAGCCTAGGAATAGTAGCATTGTGCACTATTAAAAATAAACACATCAATTGCTTGAATCCCATTGTTGCAAAGTAAAACTCTAATAAAACTCTAGTCAGACATCAACAGAGAAGACTTAGTGTATGTACTACAAATACAGCATTAGGATTTCGAGTGGACCGTGCACCTTGTGAACCATCAGAGGCTTATGACGCAACATATCTTCCAGTTGCTATTTGACAAGTTATAATTCTCGACCATTTTTCGGAACTGGTTTCTTGGGTCCGTGAGTAAATGCCAAATGAGATGATAGTCCTTAAGTAAGTTCCTGGCGATCCCATGTCACGCTCTTGCCCATCAGCCGGTGAACGCTGAGATGGAACTCGATGAGAGCGATGTATTTTTTAAGTGCTCCGAATGTACTTCTAACAAGCGTGCGATTCACTTCGTGAGTAAACCGCAGCTGCAGCTGATTCAAACAGTCGAGCCAACTTTCTACATCACAATATGCGTTTTGTAGTTAGTCGAGTTACCTTTTGTGTGGCGCATGCACGGGTCGTTAGCGTCCAGCTCCCAGCTTAGAGAGTCCTGTATTGACACAGACGTCAATACATCTCGATGTCATGCAACACACAAAGTCTGTCGCATACAGGTGGGTTAACATATGTACGATACCTTTTGTGTGGCGCATGCACGGGTCGTTAGCGTCCAGCTCCCGGCTTATAGAGAGTCCTGTATTGACACAGACGTCAATACATCTCGATGTCATGCAACACACAAAGTCTGTCGCATACAGGTGGGTTAACACACATGTACGATGTGTGCGATGGCGCGCCCATTTACAATGGGACACGACGATGATCATTGTTAACCAAACTCTTGTTTCTCACGACAGGTGGTAGCGTTGTCTCCTGCACCTGGTCTTCGTGCACAGAGGGTGCTGTAATGTGCTCGTCATAGTCGCGATCGTTGTCACTCGAATCCGTTGTTCTCACGACAGGTGGTAGCGTTGTCTCCTGCATGTTGTCTTCGCGTGCGGCAAGCGTTGTGCTGTGCTCGTTATAATGGTTGTCTTCGTACAAAGGGGGTGTTGAATACTCCTTCGCGAGTAGTCTAGGAGGTGGTGTGATGGGACGTATCTCAGAGGCGTTATGTGAGCGTACCACCATGGCCTGAGCAACTGCGACTACTGAGAGTACACCCAGTACAGACAGCAAGATCATTTTTTTTCTTGGGTGTTGTACGTGTGGGTACAGCCGCTTTAATGGCAGTGGGAGCAAGTGGGCAAATGTATTTATAGGTCACTAGCAGAAACTAAGGCACGTGGTCAGAGTGTAATCGTAACCACCGTAGCTCTTGTCATAATTTAATATACATAGAAATCAGAAACGGGCATGTCAGGATAGACATCGCGAGTGACAATGCGGCCAGTAACTGTGTGCGCTTGAGAGCACCTTGTTGTTCTACTGTGGTGCCCACGCCGCCGGGTCTGCAAATGTCATCGACCTTCTTTATATACGCATACGCTAAAGACCGTATATTCTCTATGGATTTGAACACGTCCTTTGTTTCGCGTAACGCTTGAGCTGTCTCGAGCGTGATGTTGTGAGCGTACGCCAGTGTTTCGCGTGCACTGAGGTCCGAAAGGGCGTGCGCT
Source organism: Nothobranchius furzeri (assembly GCF_043380555.1). NCBI lineage: Eukaryota > Metazoa > Chordata > Actinopteri > Cyprinodontiformes > Nothobranchiidae > Nothobranchius > Nothobranchius furzeri. Next base: position 7,278,416 of record NC_091747.1, read on the forward strand.
ACAACTATTAACCTTGGTTTGGGAGTGTGGCGAAACGCTCGCTCCGCTGTAATGGGCGGATGGAATGTTATCACCTGGTACGTTTCGTTAGTCGGGTCGTAACACACCGGTCCGTGACACGGACCGTCACATTGTATGGGGCACAGTAAGGACAACACGCCGCCGACCGTGACTTCGCACTCGACCGCGGTGGTGTTGTCGATTTGCAAAGGATCACATACGCCTCTCCAGTCGCAGTGAGGCACATTGTAGTCGACGCGACCGTCGGTCACCATAGCTTTCGTCAGCCAACACACTCGATTGCCCTTCTAAACATCGGCGATCAACGTGAGCGTAGAGGTCGCCGTCACTTTACTGTACGCCAGGATATCCGTGTGTGAGTGCACGCTCGACGTGGATTGACAACCGGTCATGTCAGACCTGATCAGACCTTCCGAACACATGACCATTAGTTGTTGTGCGGCCGAGAGTATCGCGATCATACCGTTGAGATGTGTAGAAAGCGCGTACACGCCAGCCTTCCACGTTTCCAAAGTTTCCAGCAGTCTAGAGGGACTTGTCTTAGCGCGCACGGCTGTGCTGGATTTGCGTTGGGTAGACACAACGGCTTCGACCTCGCTTAGGATCTGTGGGCTCATGTACTCGTGGTAGGCCAAGACGTGTATAGTCGAGCGCGGTGACGCCCCGAACACTTGACCCGGTCTTGTTGTGGCGATATGCTTGTCCAGTAACACGGCAAAGTCCGCGTGTCTAGCGTGTATTGATTTTACAGCTCCCTCATACCCCAACAGTACGGTCCGTAGAAGTTCGTTCACTTGTTTCCATGCGCTCGTGGAACACAGGACATCGCAACCTCTGTAATACTCAAGTAAAGCGTCACACACCAGCTGCTTGCACGTTGGAAATACAATCGGTAGTAACTTCTTACTCCACTCTATGTTGAACTCGTATAGTATGTATATGGGCGGTTGCGGCGGTTTGCGCATTTTCTATCTACCCTCCGCTAATATGACTCTGTGGTCTGTCTCCTGAGATGGTGCGGTTGGAACTTGCGAGAGTGCACTATCGACGGTCGGCGTTTCCATTTCGTCAACTGTGCCATTTTCAGCCGCTGGCAAACGGCCATCGACGGTCGATGCGAGACACCAACATAACGTTAGACCGCGACCCTCATGCCAGTTTTCTGTAGTACTGGTTGTAGTTTCTGGTTCACACTCGATACGCCATTAAGATCACAATAACGTTGATTAATAAATCCAGTGTTGTAGCGACTGCAGCCAGCGCCGTCGCGCAACTCGTGTCGGTGTCAACACTGGGTCTGACTGAGCGCCTCCAGGAGAGAAGCCCCAGCAAGACGTGCCCCGAGGAGCGTCTTGCCACATGTCAGCACTCGGTCTGACTGAGTGCCTCCAGGAGAGAGGCCCAAGCAAGATGCGCCCGGAGGAGCGTCTTGCCACATGTAAACAATGGGTCTGACTGAGGGCCTCCAGGAGAGAAGCCCAAGCAAGATGCGCCCCGAGGAGCGTCTTGCCACATGTCAACGAAGGGTCTGACTGAGGGCCTCCAGGAGAGAAGCCCAAGCAAGACGCGCCCCGAGGAGCGTCTTGCCACATGTCAGCACTAGGTCTGACTGAGCGCCTCCAGGAGAGAGGCCCAAGCAAGACGCGCCCGGAGGAGCGTCTTGCCACATGTCAACACTGGGTCTGACTGAGCGCCTCCAGGAGAGAGGCCCAAGCAAGAAACGCCCGAGGAGCGTCTTGACACATGTCAACACTGGGTCTGACTGATCGCCGCCCCAGGAGAGAGGCCCAAGCAAGACGCGCCCCGAGGAGCGTCTTGCCACATGTCAACACTGGGTCTGACTGAGCGCCTCCAGGTGAGAGGCCCAAGCAAGACGCGCCCGGAGGAGCGTCTTGCCACATGTCAGCACTCGGTCTGACTGAGCGCCTCCAGGAGAGAGGCCCAAGCAAGACGCGCTCGAGGAGCATCTTGCCACATGTCAACAATGGGTCTGACTGAGGGCCTCCAGGAGAGAAGCCCAAGCAAGACGCGCCCCAAGGAGCGTCTTGCCACAAGTCAGCACTCGGTCTGACTGAGCGCCTCCAGGAGAGAGGCCCAAGCAAGACGTGCCCCGAGGAGCGTCTTGCCAGATGTCAACACTGGGTCTGACTGAGCTTCTCCAGGAGAGAGGCCCAAGCAAGACGCGCCCCGAGGAGCGTCTTGCCACATGTCACCTCTGGGTCTGACTGAGCACCTCCAGGAGAGAGGCCCAAGCAAGACGCGCCCCGAGGAGCGTCTTGTCACATGTCAACACTGGGTCTGACTGAGCGCCTCCAGGAGAGAGGCCCAAGCAAGAAACGCCCGAGGAGCGTCTTGAAACATGTCAACACTGGGTCTGACTGATCGCCTCCCCAGGAGAGAGGCCCAAGCAAGACGCGCCCTGAGGAGCGTCTTGCCACATGTCAACACTGGGTCTGACTGAGTGCCTCCATGAGAGAAGCCCCAGCAAGATGTGCCCCGAGGAGCGTCTTGCCACATGTCAGCACTCGGTCTGACTGAGCGCCTCCAGGAGAGAGGCCCAAGCAAGACGCGCCCCAAGGAGCGTCTTGCCACATGTCAACACTGGGTCTGACTGAGAGCCTCCAGGAGAGAGGCCCAAGCAAGACGCGCCAGGAGGAGCGTTTTGCCACATGTCAACACTGGGTCTGACAGAGGGCCTCAAGGAGAGAGGCCCAAGCAAGATGCGCCCCGAGGAGCATCTTGCCACATGTCAACAATGCGTCTGACTGAGGGCCTACAGGAGAGAAGCCCAAGCAAGAAGCTCCCCGAGGAGCGTCTTGCCACATGTCAGCACTCGGTCTTACTGAGCGCCTCCAGGAGAGAGGCCCAAATAAGACGCGCCCCGAGGAGCGTCTTGCCACATGTCAAGAATGGGTCTGAGTGAGGGCCTCCAGGAGAGAAGCCCAAGCAAGACGCGCCCCGAGGAGCGTCTTGCCACATGTCAACTCTGGGTCTGACTGAGCACCTCCAGGAGAGAGGCCCAAGCAAGACGCGCCCCGAGGAGCGTCTTGTCACATGTCAACACTGGGTCTGACTGAGCGCCTCCAGGAGAGAGGCCCAAGCAAGAAACGCCCGAGGAGCGTCTTGAAACATGTCAACACTGGGTCTGACTGATCGCCTCCCCAGGAGAGAGGCCCAAGCAAGACGCGCCCTGAGGAGCGTCTTGCCACATGTCAATACTGGGTCTGACTGAGTGCCTCCATGAGAGAAGCCCCAGCAAGATGCGCCCCGAGGAGCGTCTTGCCACATGTCAGCACTCGGTCTGACTGAGCGCCTCCAGGAGAGAGGCCCAAGCAAGACGCGCCCCAAGGAGCGTCTTGCCACATGTCAACACTGGGTCTGACTGAGCGCCTCCAGGAGAGAGGCCCAAGCAAGACGCGCCAGGAGGAGCGTTTTGCCACATGTCAACACTGGGTCTGACAGAGGGCCTCAAGGAGAGAGGCCCAAGCAAGATGCGCCCCGAGGAGCATCTTGCCACATGTCAACAATGCGTCTGACTGAGGGCCTACAGGAGAGAAGCCCAAGCAAGAAGCTCCCCGAGGAGCGTCTTGCCACATGTCAGCACTCGGTCTTACTGAGCGCCTCCAGGAGAGAGGCCCAAATAAGACGCGCCCCGAGGAGCGTCTTGCCACATGTCAAGAATGGGTCTGAGTGAGGGCCTCCAGGAGAGAAGCCCAAGCAAGACGCGCCCCGAGGAGCGTCTTGCCACATGTCAACTCTGTGTCTGACTGAGCACCTCCAGGAGAGAGGCCCAAGCAAGACGCGCCCCGAGGAGCGTCTTGTCACATGTCAACACTGGGTCTGACTGAGCACCTCCAGGAGAGAGGCCCAAGCAAGAAACGCCCGAGGAGCGTCTTGAAACATTTCAACACTGGGTCTGACTGATCGCCTCCCCAGGAGAGAGGCCCAAGCAAGACGCGCCCTGAGGAGCGTCTTGCCACATGTCAATACTGGGTCTGACTGAGTGCCTCCATGAGAGAAGCCCCAGCAAGATGCGCCCCGAGGAGCGTCTTGCCACATGTCAGCACTCGGTCTGACTGAGCGCCTCCAGGAGAGAGGCCCAAGCAAGACGCGCCCCAAGGAGCGTCTTGCCACATGTCAACACTGGGTCTGACTGACACCTCCAGGAGAGAGGCCCAAGCAAGACGCGCCAGGAGGAGCGTTTTGCCACATGTCAACACTGGGTCTGACAGAGGGCCTCAAGGAGAGAGGCCCAAGCAAGATGCGCCCCGAGGAGCATCTTGCCACATGTCAACAATGCGTCTGACTGAGGGCCTACAGGAGAGAAGCCCAAGCAAGAAGCGCCCCGAGGAGCGTCTTGCCACATGTCAGCACTCGGTCTTACTGAGCGCCTCCAGGAGAGAGGCCCAAATAAGACGCGCCCCGAGGAGCGTCTTGCCACATGTCAAGAATGGGTCTGACTGAGGGCCTCCAGGAGAGAAGCCCAAGCAAGACGCGCCCCGAGGAGCGTCTTGCCACATGTCACCTCTGGGTCTGACTGAGCACCTCCAGGAGAGAGGCCCAAGCAAGACGCGCCCCGAGGAGCGTCTTGTCACATGTCAACACTGGGTCTGACTGAGCGCCTCCAGGAGAGAGGCCCAAGCAAGAAACGCCCGAGGAGCGTCTTGAAACATGTCATCACTGGGTCTGACTGATCGCCTCCCCAGGAGAGAGGCCCAAGCAAGACGCGCCCTGAGGAGCGTCTTGCCACATGTCAACACTGGGTTTGACTGAGTGCCTCCATGAGAGAAGCCCCAGCAAGATGCGCCCCGAGGAGCGTGTTGCCACATGTCAGCACTCGGTCTGACTGAGCGCCTCCAGGAGAGAGGCCCAAGCAAGACGCACCCCAAGGAGCGTCTTGCCACATGTCAACACTGGGTCTGACTGCGCGCCTCCAGGAGAGAGGCTCAAGCAAGACGCGCCAGGAGGAGCGTTTTGCCACATGTCAACACTGGGTCTGACAGAGGGCCTCAAGGAGAGTGGCCCAAGCAAGATGCACCCCGAGGAGCATCTTGCCACATGTCAACAATGCGTCTGACTGAGGGCCTACAGGAGAGAAGCCCAAGCAAGAAGCGCCCCGAGGAGCGTCTTGCCACATGTCAGCACTCGGTCTTACTGAGCGCCTCCAGGAGAGAGGCCCAAATAAGACACGCCCCGCGGAGCGTCTTGCCACATGTCAAGAATGGGTCTGACTGAGGGCCTCCAGGAGAGAAGCCCAAGCAAGATGCGCCCCGAGGAGCGTCTTGCCACATGTCAGAACTCGGTCTGACTGAGCGCCTCCAGGAGAGAGGCCCAAGCAAGACGTGCCCCGAGGAGCGTCTTGCCAGATGTCAACAATGGGTCTGACTGAGCGCCTCCAGGAGAGAGGCCCAAGCAAGACGCGCCCCGAGGAGCGTCTTGCCACATGTCAACACTGGGTCTGACTGAGCGCCTCCAGGAGAGAGGCCCAATCAAGACGCGCCCCGAGGAGCGTCTTGTCACATGTCACTACTCGGTCTTACTGAGTGCCTCCAGGAGAGAGGCCCAAGCAAGACGTGCCCCGAGGAGCGTCTTGCCACATGTCAACAATGGGTCTGAGTGAGGGCCTCCAGGAGAGAAGCCCAAGCAAGAAGCGCCCCGAGGAGCGTCTTGCCACATGTCAACACTGGGTCTGACTGAGCGCCTCCAGGAGAGAGGCCCAAGCAAGACACGCCCCGAGGAGCGTCTTGACACATGTCAACACTGGGTCTGACTGAGGGCCTCCATGAGAGAAGCCCAAGCAAGACGCGCCCCAAGGAGAGTCTTGCCACATGTCAACACTGGGTCTGACAGAGGGCATCCAGGAGAGAGCCCCAAGCAAGAAGCGCCCCGAGGAGCGTCTTGCCACGTGTCAACACTGGGTCTGATTGAGGGCCTTCTGGAGAGAGGCCCAAGCAAGACGCGCCCCGAGGAGCGTCTTACCACATGTCAACAATGGGTCTGACTGAGGGCCTCCAGGAGAGAAGCCCAAGCAAGACGCGCCCCGAGAAGCTTCTTGCCACATGTCAGCACTCGGTCTGACTGAGCGCCTCCAGGAGAGGCCAAAGCAAGATGCGCCCCGAGGAGTGTCTTGACACATGTCAACACTCTGTCTGACAGAGGGCCTCCATGAGAGAGGCCCAAGCAAGACGCGCCCCGAGGAGTGTCTTGCCACATGTCAACACTGGGTCTGACTGAGCGCCTCCAGGAGAGAGGCCCAAGCAAGACGCGCCCCGAGGAGCGTCTTGCCACGTGTCAACACTGGGTCTGACTTAGCGCCTCCAGGAGAGAGGCCCAAGCAAGATGCGCCCCGAGGAGCGTCTTGCCACGTGTCACCACTGGGTCTGACTGAGCTCCTCCAGGAGACAGGCCCAAGCAAGACGCGCCCCGAGGAGCGTCTTGCCACGTGTCACCACTGGGTCTGATTGAGCACCTCCAGGAGAGAGGCCCCAGCAAGACACGCCCCGAGGAGCGTCTTGCCTTATGTCAGCACTCGGTCTGACTGAGCGCCTCCAGGAGAGAGGCCCAAGCAAGACGCGCCCCGAGGAGCGTCTTGCCACATGTCAACACTGGGTCTGACTGAGCGCCTCCAGGAGAGAGGCCCGAGGAGCGTCTTGCCTTATGTCAGCACTCGGTCTGACTGAGCGCCTCCAGGAGAGAGGCCCAAGCAAGACGCGCCCCGAGGAGCGTCTTGCCACATGTCAACACTGGGTCTGACTGAGCACCTCCAGGAGAGAGGCCCAAGCAAGACGCGCCCCGAGGAGCGTCTTGCCACATGTCAACACTGGGTCTGACTGAGCGCCTCCAGGAGAGAGGCCCGGGGAGCGTCTTGCCACCTGTCACCTCTGGGTCTGACTCAGCGCCTCCAGGAGAGAGGCCCAAGCAAGAAACGCCCGAGGAGCGTCTTGACACATGTCAACACTGGGTCTGACTGAGCGCTTCCAGGAGAGACTGACTGAGCGCTTCCAGGAGAGAGGTCCAATCAACACGCGCCCCGAGGAGCGTCTTGCCACATGTCAACACTGGGTCTGACTGAGTGCCTCCATGAGAGAAGCCCCAGCAAGACGCGCCCCGAGGAGCGTCTTGTCACATGTCACTACTCGGTCTGACTGAGCGCCTCCAGGAGAGAGGCCCAAGCAAGACGTGCCCCGAGGAGCGTCTTGCCACATGTCAACAATGGGTCTGACTGAGGGCCTCCAGGAGAGAAGCCCAAGCAAGAAGCGCCCCGAGGAGCGTCTTGCCACATGTCAACACTGGGTCTGACTGAGCGCCTCCAGGAGAGAGGCCCAAGCAAGACACGCCCCAAGGAGCGTCTTGACACATGTCAACACTGGGTCTGACTGAGGGCCTCCATGTGAGAAGCCCAAGCAAGACGCGCCCCGAGGAGTGTCTTGCCACGTGTCAACACTGGGTCTGACTTAGCGCCTCCAGGAGAGAGGCCCAAGCAAGATGCGCCCCGAGGAGCGTCTTGCCACGTGTCACCACTGGGTCTGACTGAGCTCCTCCAGGAGACAGGCCCAAGCAAGACGCGCCCCGAGGAGCGTCTTGCCACGTGTCACCACTGGGTCTGATTGAGCACCTCCAGGAGAGAGGCCCCAGCAAGACACTCCCCGAGGAGCGTCTTGCCTTATGTCAGCACTCGGTCTGACTGAGCGCCTCCAGGAGAGAGGCCCAAGCAAGACGCGCCCCGTGGAGCGTCTTAGCACATGTCAACACTGGGTCTGACTGAGCGCCTCCAGGAGAGAGGCCCGAGGAGCGTCTTGCCTTATGTCAGCACTCGGTCTGACTGAGCGCCTCCAGGAGAGAGGCCCAAGCAAGACGCGCCCCGAGGAGCGTCTTGCCACATGTCAACACTGGGTCTGACTGAGCACCTCCAGGAGAGAGGCCCAAGCAAGACGCGCCCCGAGGAGCGTCTTGCCACATGTCAACACTGGGTCTGACTGAGCGCCTCCAGGAGAGAGGCCCGAGGAGCGTCTTGCCACCTGTCACCTCTGGGTCTAACTGAGCGCCTCCAGGAGAGAGGCCCAAGCAAGAAACGCCCGAGGAGCGTCTTAACACATGTCAACACTGGGTCTGACTGAGCGCTTCCAGGAGAGACTGACTGAGCGCTTCCAGGAGAGAGGTCCAATCAACACGCGCCCCGAGGAGCGTCTTGCCACATGTCAACACTGGGTCTGACTGAGTGCCTCCATGAGAGAAGCCCCAGCAAGACGCGCCCCGAGGAGCGTCTTGTCACATGTCACTACTCGGTCTGACTGAGCGCCTCCAGGAGAGAGGCCCAAGCAATACGTGCCCCGAGGAGCGTCTTGCCACATGTCAACAATGGGTCTGACTGAGGGCCTCCAGGAGAGAAGCCCAAGCAAGAAGCGCCCCGAGGAGCGTCTTGCCACATGTCAACACTGGGTCTGACTGAGTGCCTCCAGGAGAGAGGCCCAAGCAAGACAGGCCCCAAGGAGCGTCTTGACACATGTCAACACTGGGTCTGACTGAGGGCCTCCATGTGAGAAGCCCAAGCAAGACGCGCCCCGAGGAGTGTCTTGCCACGTGTCAACACTGGGTCTGACTTAGCGCCTCCAGGAGAGAGGTCCAAGCAAGATGCGCCCCGAGGAGCGTCTTGCCACGTGTCACCACTGGGTCTGACTGAGCTCCTCCAGGAGACAGGCCCAAGCAAGACGCGCCCCGAGGAGCGTCTTGCCACGTGTCACCACTGGGTCTGATTGAGCACCTCCAGGAGAGAGGCCCCAGAAAGACACGCCCCGAGGAGCGTCTTGCCTTATGTCAGCACTCGGTCTGACTGAGCGCCTCCAGGAGAGAGGCCCAAGCAAGACGCGCCCCGAGGAGCGTCATGCCACATGTCAACACTGGGTCTGACTGAGCGCCTCCAGGAGAGAGGCCCGAGGAGCGTCTTGCCTTATGTCAGCAATCGGTCTGACTGAGCGCCTCCAGGAGAGTGGCCCAAGCAAGACGCGCCCCGAGGAGCGTCTTGCCACATGTCAACACTGGGTCTGACTGAGCACCTCCAGGAGAGAGGCCCAAGCAAGACGCGCCCCGAGGAGCGTCTTGCCACATGTCAACACTGGGTCTGACTGAGCGCCTCCAGGAGAGAGGCCCGAGGAGCATCTTGCCACATGTCACCTCTGGGTCTGACTGAGCGCCTCCAGGAGAGAGGCCCAAGCAAGAAACGCCCGAGGAGCGTCTTGACACATGTCAACACTGGGTCTGACTGAGTGCTTCCAGGAGAGAGGTCCAATATACCCGCGCCCCGAGGAGCGTCTTGCCACATGTCAACACTGGGTCTGACTGAGTGCCTCCATGAGAGAAGCCCCAGCAAGACGCGCCCCGAGGAGCGTCTTGTCACATGTCACTACTCGGTCTGACTGAGCGCCTCCAGGAGAGAGGCCCAAGCAAGACGTGCCCCGAGGAGCGTCTTGCCACATGTCAACAATGGGTCTGTCTGAGGGCCTCCAGGAGAGAAGCCCAAGCAAGAAGCGCCCCGAGGAGCGTCTTGCCACATGTCAACACTGGGTCTGACTGAGCGCCTCCAGGAGAGAGGCCCAAGCAAGACGCGCCCCGAGGAGCGTCTTGCCACGTGTCAACACTGGGTATGACTTAGCGCCTCCAGGAGAGAGGCCCAAGCAAGATGCGCCCCGAGGAGCGTCTTGCCACGTGTCACCACTGGGTCTGACTGAGCTCCTCCAGGAGAGGCCAAAGCAAGACGCGCCCCGAGGAGCGTCTTGACACATGTCAACACTCTGTCTGACAGAGGGCCTCCATGAGAGAGGCCCAAGCAAGATGCGCCCCGAGGAGTGTCTTGCCACATGTCAACACTGGGTCTGACTGAGCGCCTCCAGGAGAGAGGCCCAAGCAAGACGCGCCCCGAGGAGCGTCTTGCCACGTGTCAACACTGGGGCTGACTTAGCGCCTCCAGGAGAGAGGCCCAAGCAAGATGCGCCCTAGGAGCGTCTTGCCACGTGTCACCACTGGGTCTGACTGAGCTCCTCCAGGAGACAGGCCCAAGCAAGACGCGCCCCGAGGAGCGTCTTGCCACGTGTCACCACTGGGTCTGATTGAGCACCTCCAGGAGAGAGGCCCCAGCAAGACACGCCCCGAGGAGCGTCTTGCCTTATGTCAGCACTCGGTCTGACTGAGCGCCTCCAGGAGAGAGGCCCAAGCAAGACGCGCCCCGAGGAGCGTCTTGCCACATGTCAACACTGGGTCTGACTGAGCGCCTCCAGGAGAGAGGCCCGAGGAGCGTCTTGCCTTATGTCAGCACTCGGTCTGACTGAGCGCCTCCAGGAGAGAGGCCCAAGCAAGACGCGCCCCGAGGAGCGTCTTGCCACATGTCAACACTGGGTCTGACTGAGCACCTCCAGGAGAGAGGCCCAAGCCAGACGCGCCCCGAGGAGCGTCTTGCCACATGTCAACACTGGGTCTGACTGAGCGCCTCCAGGAGAGAGGCCCGAGGAGCGTCTTGCCACCTGTCACCTCTGGGTCTGACTGAGCGCCTCCAGGAGAGAGGCCCAAGCAAGAAACGCCCGAGGAGCGTCTTGACACATGTCAACACTGGGTCTGACTGAGCGCTTCCAGGAGAGACTGACTGAGCGCTTCCAGGAGAGAGGTCCAATCAACACGCGCCCCGAGGAGCGTCTTGCCACATGTCAACACTGGGTCTGACTGAGTGCCTCCATGAGAGAAGCCCCAGCATGACGCGCCCCGAGGAGCGTCTTGTCACATGTCACTACTCGGTCTGACTGAGCGCCTCCAGGAGAGAGGCCCAAGCAAGACGTGCCCCGAGGAGCGTCTTGCCACATGTCAACAATGGGTCTGACTGAGGGCCTCCAGGAGAGGCCAAAGCAAGACGCGCCCCGAGGAGCGTCTTGCCACATGTCACTACTCGGTCTGACTGAGCGCCTCCAGGAGGGAGGTCCAAGCAAGACGCGCCCCGATGAGCGTCTTGCCACATGTGAACACTGGGTCTGACTGAGCGCCTCCAGGAGAGAGGCCCAAGCAAGACGCGCCCCGAGGAGCATCTTGCCACATGTCAACACTGGGTCTGACTGAGAACCTCCAGGAGAGAGGCCCAAGCAAGACGCGCCCTGAGGAGCGTCTTGCCACATGTCAACACTGGGTCTGATTGAGCGCCTCCAGGAGAGAGGCCCAAGCAAGACGCGCCCCGAGGAGCGTCTTGTCACATGTCACTACTCGGTCTGACTGAGTGCCTCCAGGAGAGAGGCCCAAGCAAGACGTGCCCCGAGGAGCGTCTTGCCACATGTCAACAATGGGTCTGACTGAGGGCCTCCAGGAGAGAAGCCCAAGCAAGAAGCGCCCCGAGGAGCGTCTTGCCACATGTCAACACTGGGTCTGACTGAGCGCCTCCAGGAGAGAGGCCCAAGCAAGACACGCCCCGAGGAGCGTCTTGACACATGTCAACACTGGGTCTGACTGAGGGCCTCCATGAGAGAAGCCCAAGCAAGACGCGCCCCGAGGAGAGTCTTGCCACATGTCAACACTGGGTCTGACAGAGGGCATCCAGGAGAGAGCCCCAAGCAGTACGCGCCCCAAGGAGGGTCTTGCCACATGTCACCACTGGGTCTGACTGAGCGCCTCCAGGAGAGAGGCCCAAGCAAGAAGCGCCCCGAGGAGCGTCTTGCCACGTGTCAACACTGGGTCTGATTGAGGGCCTTCTGGAGAGAGGCCCAAGCATGACGCGCCCCGAGGAGCGTCTTGCCACATGTCAACAATGGGTCTGACTGAGGGCCTCCAGGAGAGAAGCCCAAGCAGGACGCGCCCCGAGGAGCTTCTTGCCACATGTCAGCACTCGATCTGAATGAGCCCCTCCAGGAGAGGCCAAAGCAAGACACGCCCCGAGGAGTGTATTGCCACATGTCAACACTGGGTCTGACTGAGCGCCTCCAGGAGAGAGGCCCAAGCAAGACGCGCCCCGAGGAGCGTCTTGCCATGTGTCACCACTGGGTCTGACTGAGCTCCTCCAGGAGAAAGGCCCCAGCAACACGCGCCCCGAGGAGCGTCTTGCCACATGTCACTACTCGGTTTAACTGAGCGCCTCCAGGAGAGAGGTCCAAGCAAGACGCGCCCCGAGGAGCGTCTTGCCACATGTCACTACTCGGTCTGACTGAGCGCCTCCAGGAGGGAGGTCCAAGCAAGACGCGCCCCGAGGAGCGTCTTGCCACATGTGAACACTGGGTCTGACTGAGCGCCTCCAGGAGAGAGGCCCAAGCAAGACGCGCCCCGAGGAGCATCTTGCCACATGTCAACACTGGGTCTGACTGAGAACCTCCAGGAGAGAGGCCCAAGCAAGTCGCGCCCCGAGTAGCGTCTTGCCACATGTCAACACTGTGTCTGACTGAGTGCCTCCAGGAGAGAGGCCCAAGCAAGACGTATCCCGAGGAGCGTCTTGCCACATGTCAACAATGGGTCTGACTGAGGGCCTCCAGGAGAGAAGCCCAAGCAAGAAGCACCCCGAGGAGCGTCTTGCCACATGTCAACACTGGTTCTGACTGAGCGCCTCCAGGAGAGAGGCCCAAGCAAGACACGCCCCGAGGAGCGTCTTGACACATGTCAACACTGGGTCTGACTGAGGGCCTCCATGAGAGAAGCCCAAGCAAGCCGCGCCCCAAGGAGAGTCTTGCCACATGTCAACACTGGGTCTGACAGAGGGCATCCAGGAGAGAGCCCCAAGCAAGACGCGCCCCGAGGAGCGTCTTGCCACATGTCACCACTGGGTCTGACTGAGCGCCTCCAGGAGAGAGGCCCAAGCAAGACGTGCCCCGAGGAGCGTCTTGCCACATGTCAACAATGGGTCTGACTGAGGGCCTCCAGGAGAGGCCAAAGCAAGACGCGCCCCGAGGAGCGTCTTGCCACATGTCACTACTCGGTCTGACTGAGCGCCTCCAGGAGGGAGGTCAAAGCAAGACGCGCCCCGATGAGCGTCTTGCCACATGTGAACACTGGGTCTGACTGAGCGCCTCCAGGAGAGAAGCCCAAGCAGGACGCGCCCCGAGGAGCTTCTTGCCACATGTCAGCACTCGGTCTGAATGAGCGCCTCCAGGAGAGGCCAAAGCAAGACACGCCCCGAGGAGTGTATTGCCACATGTCAACACTGGGTCTGACTGAGCGCCTCCAGGAGAGAGGCCCAAGCAAGACGCGCCCCGAGGAGCGTCTTGCCACGTGTCACCACTGGGTCTGACTGAGCTCCTCCAGGAGAAAGGCCCCAGCAACACGCGCCCCGAGGAGCGTCTTGCCACAAGTCACTACTCGGTCTGACTGAGCGCCTCCAGGACGGAGGTCCAAGCAAGACGCGCCCCGAGGAGCGTCTTGCCACATGTGAACACTGGGTCTGACTGAGCGCCTCCAAGAGAGAGGCCCAAGCAAGACGCGCCCCGAGGAGCATCTTGCCACATGTCAACACTGGGTCTGACTGAGAACCTCCAGGAGAGAGGCCCAAGCAAGTCGCGCCCCGAGTAGCGTCTTGCCACATGTCAACACTGGGTCTGACTGAGCGCCTCCAGAAGAGAGGCCCTAGCAAGACGCGCCCCGAGGAGCGTCTTGTCACATGTCACTAGAAAGAAGGTAGAATCTATTGAGTTGTAAGTGATATGAACATTTCATGATGATCGCACATTCCTATAGGGGGTCAAACCATGTCCCAAAGGTCACCGGGCCTGGTGTCACTTTAAAGAAGTAGTCCAGTTACACCTTTGTGGCCTTATAACTTGGCTTCTGAATGTCTAGAGAGATCAGGTTTGTTTTAGTGTACTCCAATCAACAGTCCCTACAACTACAAAAAGGAATGGAGTCATTAGCACTTATGGTTTGTAAATGGCACCCAGAATTATGTTAAACGAAGCACAATTTCACATAATTCTGGGTCCATTTGTGTGAAAACAAGGTCCAATCAGGCTGAAACGTTACAAAAAGGTAGAATCTATTGAGTTGTAAGTGATCTGAAAGTTTCATGATGATCGCACATTCCTAAGTGGGTCAAACCATGTCCCAAAAGTCACCGGATCTGGTGTCACTTTAAAGAAGTAGTCCAGTTACACATTTGTGGGCTTATAACTTGGCTTCTGAATGTCCTAGAGAGGTTAGGCTTGTTTTAGTGTACTTCAATAAACAGCCCCTACAACCACAAAAAGGAATGGAGTCATTAGCACTTATGGTTTTTAAATGGCACCCAGAATTATGTTGCACGAAGCACAATTTCACATCATTCTGGGTTCATTTGTGTGAAAACAAGGTCCAATCAGACTGAAACGTTACAGGAAGGTAGAATCTATTGAGTTGTAAGTGATCTGAACGTTTCATGATGATAGCACTTTCCTAAGGGGGTCAAACCATGTCCCAGAGGTCACCGGATCTGGTGTCAATTTAAAGAAGTAGTCCAGTTACACATTTGTGGGCTTATAACTTGGCTTCTGAATGTCCTAGAGAGATCAGGTTTGTTTTAGTGTACTCCAATCAACAGCCCCTACAACCACAAAAAGGAATGGAGTCATTAGCACTTATGGTTTTTAAATGGCACCCAGAATTATGTTGCACGAAGCACAATTTCACATCATTCTGGGTCCATTTGTGTGAAAACAAGGTCCAGTCAGGCTGAAACGTTACAAGAAGGTAGAATCTGTTGAGTTGTAAGTGATCTGAAAGTTTCATGATGATCGCACAATCCTATAGGGGGTCAAACCATGTCCCAAAGGTCACCGGGCCTGGTGTCACCTTAAAGAAGTAGTCCAGTTACACCTTTGTGGGCTTATAACTTGGCTTCTGAATATCCTAAAGAGGTCAGGTTTGTTTTAGAGTACTCCAATTAACAGCCCCTATTACCTCAAAAAGGAATGGAGTCATTAGCACTTATGGTTTTTAAATGGCACCCAGAATTATGTTGCACGAAGCACAGTTTCACATCATTCTGGGTCCATTTGTGTGAAAACAATGTCCAATCAGGCTGAAACGTTACAAGAAGGTAGAATCTATTAAGTTGTAAGTGATATGAACATTTCATGATGATCGCACATTCCTATAGGGGGTCAAACCATGTCCCAAAGGTCACCGGGCCTGGTGTCACTTTACAGAAGTAGTCCAGTTACACCTTTGTGGCCTTATAACTTGGCTTCTGAATGTCTAGAGAGATCAGGTTTGTTTTAGTGTACTCCAATCAACAGCCCCTACAACTACAAAAAGGAATGGAGTCATTAGCACTTATGGTTTGTAAATGGCACCCAGAATTATGTTAAACGAAGCACAATTTCACATCATTCTGGGTCCATTTGTGTGAAAACAAGGTCCAATCAGGCTGAAACATTACAAAAAGGTAGAATCTATTGAGTTGTAAGTGATCTGAAAGTTTCATGATGATCGCACATTCCTAAGTGGGTCAAACCATGTCCCAAAGGTCACCGGATCTGGTGTCACTTTAAAGAAGTAGTCCAGTTACACATTTGTGGGCTTGTAACTTGGCTTCTGAATGTCCTAGAGAGGTCAGGCTTGTTTTAGTGTACTTCAATAAACAGCCCCTACAACCACAAAAAGGAATGGAGTCATTAGCACTTATGGTTTTTAAATGGCACCCAGAATTATGTTGCACGAAGCACAATTTCACATCATTCTGGGTTCATTTGTGTGAAAACAAGGTCCAATCAGACTGAAACGTTACAGGAAGGTAGAATCTATTGAGTTGTAAGTGATCTGAACGTTTCATGATGATAGCACTTTCCTAAGGGGGTCAAACCATGTCCCAGAGGTCACCGGATCTGGTGTCAATTTAAAGAAGTAGTCCAGTTACACATTTGTGGGCTTATAACTTGGCTTCTGAATGTCCTAGAGAGATCAGGTTTGTTTTAGTGTACTCCAATCAACAGCCCCTACAACCACAAAAAGGAATGGAGTCATTAGCACTTATGGTTTTTAAATGGCACCCAGAATTATGTTGCACGAAGCACAATTTCACATCATTCTGGGTCCATTTGTGTGAAAACAAGGTCCAGTCAGGCTGAAACGTTACAAGAAGGTAGAATCTGTTGAGTTGTAAGTGATCTGAAAGTTTCATGATGATCGCACAATCCTATAGGGGGTCAAACCATGTCCCAAAGGTCACCGGGCCTGGTGTCACTTTAAAGAAGTAGTCCAGTTACACCTTTGTGGGCTTATAACTTAGCTTCTGAATATCCTAAAGAGGTCAGGTTTGTTTTAGAGTACTCCAATTAACAGCCCCTATTACCTCAAAAAGGAATGGAGTCATTAGCACTTATGGTTTTTAAATGGCACCCAGAATTATGTTGCACGAAGCACAATTTCACATCATTCTGGGTCCATTTGTGTGAAAACAATGTCCAATCAGGCTGAAACGTTACAAGAAGGTAGAATCTATTGAGTTGTAAGTGATATGAACGTTTCATGATGATCGCACATTCCTATAGGGGGTCAAACCATGTCCCAAAGGTCACCGGGCCTGGTGTCACTTTAAAGAAGTAGTCCAGTTACACCTTTGTGGCCTTATAACTTGGCTTCTGAATGTCCTAGAGTGATCAGGTTTGTTTTAGTGTACTCCAATCAACAGCCCCTACAACTACAAAAAGGAATGGAGTCATTAGCACTTATGGTTTGTAAATGGCACCCAGAATTATGTTAAACGAAGCACAATTTCACATCATTCTGGGTCCATTTGTGTGAAAACAAGGTCCAATAAGGCTGAAACGTTACAAGAAGGTAGAATCTATTGAGTTGTAAGTGATCTGAAAGTTTCATGATGATCGCACATTCCTAAGTGGGTCAAACCATGTCCCAAAGGTCACCGGATCTGGTGTCACTTTAAAGAAGTAGTCCAGTTACACATTTGTGGGCTTATAACTTGGCTTCTGAATGTCCTAGAGAGATCAGGTTTGTTTTAGTGTACTCCAATCAACAGCCCATACAACCACAAAAAGGAATGGAGTCATTAGCACTTATGGTTTGTAAATGGCACCCAGAATTATGTTGCACGAAGCACAATTTCACATCATTCTGGGTCCATTTGTTTGAAAACAAGGTCCATTCAGGCTGAAACGTTACAAGAAGGTAGAATCTATTGAGTTGTAAGTGATCTGAACGTTTCATGATGATAGCACATTCCTATAGGGGGTCAAACCATGTCCCAAAGGTCACCGGGCCTGGTGTCACTTTAAAGAAGTAGTCCAGTTACACCTTTGTGGGCTTATAACTTGGCTTCTGAATGTCCTAGAGAGATCAGGTTTGTTTTAGTGTATTCCAATCAACAGCCCCTACAACCACAAAAAGGAATGGAGTCATTAGCACTTATGGTTTGTAAATGGCACCCAGAATTATGTTGCACGAAGCACAATTTCACATCATTCTGGGTCCATTTGTGTGAAAACAAGGTCCAATCAGGCTGAAACGTTACAAGAAGGTAGAATCTATTGAGTTGTAAGTGATCTGAACGTTTCAGGATGATCGCACATTCCTAAGTGGGTCAAACCATGTCCCAAAGGTCACCAGATATGGTGTCACTTTAAAGAAGTAGTCCAGTTACACCTTTGTGGGCTTATAACTTGGCTTCTGAATGTCCTAGAGAGATCAGGTTTGTTTTAGTGTACTCCAATCAACAGCCCCTACAACCCCAAAAAGGAATGGAGTCATTAGCACTCATGGTTTGTAAATGGCACCCAGAATTATGTTGCACGAAGCACAATTTCACATCATTCTGGGTTCATTTGTGTGAAAACAAGGTCCAATCAGGCTGAAACATTACAGGAAGATAGAATCTATTGAGTTGTAAGTGATCTGAACGTTTCATGATGATAGCACTTTCCTAAGGGGGTCAAACCATGTCCCAAAGGTCACCGGATCGGTGTCAATTTAAAGAAGTAGTCCAGTTACACATTTGTGGGCTTATAACTTGGCTTCTGAATGTCCTAGAGTGATCAGGTTTGTTTCAGAGTACTCCAATCAACAGCCCCTACAACCACAAAAAGGAATGGAGTCATTAGCACTTATGGTTTGTAAATGGCACCCAGAATTATGTTGCACGAAGCACAATTTCACATCATTCTGGGTCCATTTGTGTGAAAACAAGGTCCATTCAGGCTTAAACGTTACAAGAAGGTAGAATCTATTGAGTTGTAAGTGATCTGAACGTTTCATGATGATCGCACATTCCTATAGGGGGTCAAACCATGTCCCAAAGGTCACCGGGCCTGGTGTCACTTTAAAGAAGTAGTCCAGTTACACCTTTGTGGGCTTATAACTTGGCTTCTGAATGTCCTAGAGAGGTCAGGCTTGTTTTAGTGTACTCCAATCAACAGCCCCTAATGCCACAAAAAGGAATGGAGTCAAAAGCACTTATGGTTTTTAAATGGCACCCAGAATTATGTTGCACGAAGCACAATTTCACATCATTCTGGGTCCATTTGTGTGAAAACAAGGTCCAATCAGGCTGAAACGTTACAAGAAGGTAGAATCTATTGAGTTGTAAGTGATCTGAACGTTTCATGATGATAGCACTTTCCTAAGGAGGTAAAACCATGACACAAAGGTCACCGGATCGGTGTCAATTTAAAAAAGTAGTCCAGTTACACATTTGTGGGCTTATAACTTGGCTTCTGAATGTCCTAGAGAGATCAGGTTTGTTTTAGTGTACTCCAATCAACAGCCCCTACAACCGCAAAAAGGAATGGAGTCATTAGCACTTATGGCTTTTAAATGGCACCCAGAATTATGTTGCACGAAGCACAATTTCACATCATTCTGGGTCCATTTGTGTGAAAACAAGGTCCAGTCAGGCTGAAACGTTACAAGAAGGTAGAATCTGTTGAGTTGTAAGTGATCTGAAAGTTTCATGATGATCGCACATTCCTATAGGGGGTCAAACCATGTCCCAAAGGTCACCGGGCCTGGTGTCACTTTAAAGAAGTAGTCCAGTTACACCTTTGTGGGCTTATAACTTGGCTTCTGAATATCCTACAGAGGTCAGGTTTGTTTTAGAGTACTCCAGTTAACAGCCCCCATTACCCCAAAAAGGAATGGAGTCATTAGCACTTATGGTTTTTAAATGGCACCCAGAATTATGTTGCACAAAGCACAATTTCACATCATTCTGGGTTCATTTGTGTGAAAACAAGGTCCAATCAGGCTGAAACGTTACAAGAAGGTAGAATCAATTGAGTTTTAAGTGTTATGAACGTTTCATGATGATCGCACATTCCTATAGGGGGTCAAACCATGTCCCAAAGGTCACCGGGCCTGGTGTCACTTTAAAGAAGTAGTCCTGTTACACCTTTGTGGGCTTATAACTTGGCTTCTGAATGTCCTAGAGAGATCAGGTTTGTTTTAGTGTACTCCAATCAACAGCCCCTACAACCACAAAAAGGAATGGAGTCATTATGGTTTGTAAATGGCACCCAGAATTATGTTGCATGAAGCACAATTTCACATCATTCTGGGTCCATTTGTGTGAAAACAAGGTCCAATCAGGCTGAAACGTTACAAGAAGGTAGAATCTATTGAGTTGTAAGTGATCTGAACGTTTCATGATGATCGCACATTCCTAAGGGGGTCAAACCATGTCCCAAAGGTCACCGGGCCTGGTGTCACTTTAAAGAAGTAGTCGAGTTACACCTTTGTGGGCTTATAACTTGGCTTCTGAATATCCTAGAGAGGTCAGGTTTAATTTAGAGTACTCCAATTAACAGCCCCCATTACCCCAAAAAGGAATGGAGTCATTAGCACTTATGGTTTTTAAATGGCACCCAGAATTATGTTGCACGAAGCACAATTTCACATCATTCTGGGTTCATTTGTGTGAAAACAAGGTCCAATCAGGCTGAAACGTTACAGGAAGGTAGAATCTATTGAGTTGTAAGTGATCTGAACATTTCATGTTGATAGCAGTTTCCTAAGGGTGTCAATCCATGTCCTAAAGGTCACCGGATCTGGTGTCACTTTAAAGAAGTAGTCCAGTTACACCTTTGTGGGCTTATAACTCTGCTTCTGAATATCCTAGAGAGGTCAGGTTTGTTTTATAGTACTCCAATTAACAGCCCCTATTACCTCAAAAAGGAATGGAGTCATTAGCACTTATGGTTTTTAAATGGCACCCAGAATTATGTTGCACGAAGCACAATTTCACATCATTCTGGGTCCATTTGGGTGAAAACAAGGTCCAATCAGGCTGAAACGTTACAAGAAGGTAGAATCTATTGAGTTGTAAGTGATCTGAACGTTTCATGATGATCGCACATTCCTAAGTTGGTCAAACCATGTACCAAATGTCACCGGATCTGGTGTCACTTTAAAGAAGTAGTCCAGTTACACATTTGAGGGCTTATAACTTGGCTTCTGAATGTCCTAGAGAGATCAGGTTTGTTTTAGTGTACTCCAATCAACAGCCCCTACAACCACAAAAAAGAATGGAGTCATTAGAACTTATGGTTTGTAAATGGCACCCAGAATTATGTTGCACGAAGCACAATTTCACATCATTCTGGGTCCATTTGTGTGAAAACAAGGTCCAATCAGGCTGAAATGTTACAAGAAGGTAGAATCTATTGAGTTGTAAGTGATCTGAATGTTTCATGATGATAGCACTTTCCTAAGGAGGTAAAACCATGTCCCAAAGGTCACCGGATCGGTGTCAATTTAAAAAAGTAGTCCAGTTACACATTTGCGGGCTTATAACTTGGCTTCTGAATGTCCTAGAGAGATCAGGTTTGTTTTAGTGTACTCCAATCAACAGCCCCTACAACCACAAAAAGGAATGGAGTCATTAGCACTTATGGTTTTTAAATGGCACCCAGAATTATGTTGCACAAAGCACAATTTCACATCATTCTGGGTTCATTTGTGTGAAAACAAGGTCCAATCAGGCTGAAACGTTACAGGAAGGTAGAATCTATTGAGTTGTAAGTGATCTGAACGTTTCATGATGATAGCACATTCCAAAGGGGGTCAAACCATGTCCCAAAGGTCACCGGGCCTGGTGCCACTTTAAAGAAGTAGTCCAGTTACACCTTTGTGGGCTTATAACTTGGCTTCTGAATGTCCTAGAGAGGTCAGGCTTGTTTTAGTGTACTTCAATAAACAGCCCCTACAACCACAAAAAGGAATGGAGTCATTAGCACTTATGGTTTTTAAATGGCACCCAGAATTATGTTGCACAAAGCACAATTTCACATCATTCTGGGTCCATTTGTGTGAAAACAAGGTCCAGTCAGGCTGAAACGTTACAAGAAGGTAGAATCTGTTGAGTTGTAAGTGATCTGAAAGTTTCATGATGATCGCTCATTCCTATAGGGCAGGGGTGGGCAATTATTTTTTCCATGGGGCCACATGAGAAATAGAAAATATTGTGGAGGGCCAGGCCAAAAGGCTGAAGTCAATTATGCATAATATTAATGGTATTTCTTTATAAAAAGCAGTAAATACCATTGTTTTTTCAAGCTGGTAAGAGTAGGCTATATGTTATAAATGAGCAAAAAGGAAAAAGTGAGGTTGGCTTACAAAAATGTGATTTATTCAAATTTCCCAAGGCAATGGTAAACAAAGTGCGCATTTGGTTTTTGTTAAACATTTGTGACTTATATTAGTTAACAGTTTTAGTCACATTCACTCCAAAACACATTTTGAGTTTCAAATATTGTTGGAAAGAGGTTCTTAGCATTCTACAGACACACAGTATTGTCTGTAAAATAAAATCACTGAACTGTGATCTTGAGAAAGAGGTTTAAAAAAAAGTGTCCCAGTTCACTGCTAGTTGCCTACATTTGTGGTCCAAACACCTTATTTTGTGTTTTTAAGCGATTTTTTTCTTATTCAGTGAGAGAAATCTAGTCTCTGCTGGGCTTTAACGAGTGCATCAGTCAGGTTGAATGTCTGAGGTGGAGATGCGAAGCACAGCTGACAAATGATCATCAGTGAGAGAGGATCTTTACCTGGATTTTGTAAACTTCATCATTGAAAATGTTTGTTCACAAATGTAGGTAGAGCCGAAGAAAACCAACATCTTCTGAGCATGTCTCTTCAGGTTTGGAAAGTCCTCCTTAAGAGAAGAGTAGAAATCCAGCAGAGATCCTGAATCTCTGCTTTCAAGTCCCAAACCCTCTTCAGCACTTTCCCCAGGCTGAGCCATCTGACAGCTGTGTGGAGTCCTCCAAAAGAGCTACAAACTGTCTGTGATTTATTGCCCGCGCCCTGATGAAGTTTATTATTTTAGTAACAACATCAGTAACATGGTTGATTTTTAGCACTGACTTTCACAACACATGTTGGTGTATAATTCAAGGCAAAAACACCTATTTTTAATCTGCATCGATTTCTGTCACTTTATCTTGCATGCATTTCTAAAGTTCGACATTTTTCCCTGTAAGATTTGGACAACCGTCTGTTGTGACACCGGACAGTCTCTCCCATTTCAATCCCAGAGTGTCCGTGCACGCATTTACCTCTGTAAAAAGATCACTCCCTGTCGTTGTCCCTTTCATCGGCTGCATTGCTGCCCGCTCCTCTGTGAGCTCCGTTATCCCCCGGACAAATACGAGCAGCTGGGCTGTGTCCCGGACATCACAGCTCTCGTCTGATGAGAAAAAGTCTAAACTTGCCACTTCACGTTGCAGCTGAAGCTCCAGGTTCCCCGCAATGTCCTCGATCCTCCCGGTCACGGTTCGCCTGGACAGCGGGATTTGCTCAAATGCGCCTTCTTTTCAGGGCATATTAGTGCGGCAGAGTCCACCATGCACTCTTTGACAAACTCTCCCTCTGAAAACGGCTTGTTGTTTTTAGCTATTTTGTGGGATATCACAAAGCTGGTCCTGGTTGCTGCATCCCTGGATGTGTGAAGCTTAGTAAAACAGCCTTGCTGCTTTTGCAACTTTGCTAGCAAAGCTTCGGATGTCCGTGCCCTCTCAGCATCAGACAAGTTCTTGTATTTTTCCGAGTGTTTCTTGTCGTAATGCCGACTCAAATTGTAGTCCTTAAACACGGCAATCTCCCCCCCGCAAACCAAACACACGGCTTTACCTCCGGCTTCAGTAAAAAAAATACTTAGCAGTCCAATTTTTGTTGAAAATCCTGCATTCGGCATCTTTCTTTCTTTTCTTTTTTTTTTTTTTTTTTTTTGCATGAGCGGACATTTCTCGGGCTACAATCACCATGTCAACCGCAGGCACCTGTTGCTATACGTATTGCGTCATTGTGCACGTAAAAAACAACTTCAAAATAAAAGCAATGCAGCCTTAGCCCATGCATGAGGTAAAATGAGAAAATACATTTATTTTGTAATTTCCAATTAACCTTACGCGGGCCGGTCAAAGTCAACCAAAGGGCCGTATGTGGCCCGCGGGCCGTAAAATGCCCAGGTCTGCTATAGGGGGTCAAACCATGTCCCAAAGGTCACCGGGCCTGGTGTCACTTTAAAGAAGTAGTCCAGTTACACCTTTGTGGGCTTATAACTTGGCTTCTGAATATCCTACAGAGGTCAGGTTTGTTTTAGAGTACTCCAATTAACAGCCCCCATTACCCCAAAAAGGAATGGAGTCATTAGCACTTATGGTTTTTAAATGGCACCCAGAATTATGTTGTACGAAGCACAATTTCACATCATTCTGGGTCCATTTGTGTGAAAACAAGGTCCAGTCAGGCTGAAACGTTACAAGAAGGTAGAATCTATTGATTTGTAAGTGATCTGAACGTTTCATGATGATCGCACTGTTGAGGGTCTGACCTCATGAGGAAATTACTATGCAGTGATTTTCTCCAAAATGACTGTGCTTAAATTGCTCTGAAAAGCAAATAATCACATCAGCGCCAAGAAACTTCATTTCCCATGATGCTTTGCACACGGAAGCATTGGGATGATGTCACCGCCTAGTACCAGAAACACGTTCTGCGCATGTGCGGGAAGCCGTGGAGCTTTTCCCGCGAACTAAGACCATAAATCTTCAGCAGAGACAAAGAATCCTCGTTCTTTTGCCCAGGATACCTGGCGGTAAGGACACGCTTGTCAACGCTCCGACTCCCTTGAGCACGCGGAAGCTCTAAGTGCCCAAGTTGAGCCCACGGAACTGCTGGAAACTAAACTGCAAGCCCATCAGATCTGCTCGTTTCTGCTCCCCTCCAGCTGATGTTTGAGGACACAGAACTGCGGAGGAAAGCAACAACTCCATCAAGCACGCTGTAAGTTATAACTCAGCACAGAAAGAAACTTTGCTGTCTCTGTCCAGCCCGTGGAGAAACACTCGTGAACGCCAAACAACGGAGAAAGCATCAAACCGACGGACGACGCCGAAAGCTGCGGAGAAACACGGAGAACCGTCAAATCAAAGAGGGAGGGACGCCTCGCTCTTCTGGTGATCAGCAACTCATCTCTTTCTCTCTCTCCTTCTTCTTCCGTTAACTCTATAGTCCAGAATAAGCAATAAAACCGCGCTATTGCTTAAAAAGTAGCTTCGTGTTTTCCTCTTTCGTCCCAAACACGTCCGTCGGGTCATTTTGAAAGAATAAACTGCTTATTGATCATTGTTTGGTATCTTAAAATGGTTTCTGTCATGGCCAGGCTGAAACTAAAAGATATTAATTTGTGATTAATCTTTTGTGTTGTTTCATGATCTTTTGAAATGTTTTGAGTGATTTAAGGTTAAGTTACTACTGATTCTAAGTGCTTTGGAAGTTAAAGTGCAAGTTGCCACCCACACTTTAGCCAGACAAAGGGGTCAGCCATCTTGTATTCAAGACTCCATTTTGAATCCATACACACGCACACACACACACACACACACACACACACACACACACACACACTACTCCTTTGTGAGAACAAAGGACCCCATTCATACATCCTCCATCACATGCAAACACATCCATCTTCAATCATATCACACGGTTATTATTCATCTATTCCACTGTTTATTCATTTGACAAATTGTTAATTAAATGTTATAAAATTCAGATTTTTGTGTCCAGTAGCTTTGTTGTGTCGAAGAGAAGTCTCTGCTCCGAGGATTCTACGAACTTCAAGAAAGACTGATAAGAGTTTTGGATTCATTTCCCTTTCTAATTAAAGGGTGGTGCCCCGAAGATATCTAAGAATATCTTAATTAATTAATAAATCAGTAAATAGTTCCATATTTACAGAATTTATTGAAGAATCCAAAAGTAAGTTAAAGCTTACGAATTGTTTGCTCCTAATAACACCAACATTTTATTGGTGCGGCCGTGTGAGGCTTGGATACACAGAGATTTCTATCCGGCACAAACAAACAAATAAATCCAAAGAGCTTGAATTAAAAATAATCCGTTGTTCAGCCTTGAACCAGCAACAGAGTGGTGCTGATTTCGCTGAGCAGGAAGCTGCATCGAACTCTCACCAGTAACTCAGTGCTTCTTTAAAGGTGCAACGTGTAAATTAATTCTGGTTGACCTTTTAGGTTAAAAATTCAGTTTTTCCTTAAAGGTGCAACGTGTAATTAATTCTGGCTAACCTTTTAGGTTAAAATTCAGCTTTTCCTTAAAGGTGCAACATGTAATTAATTCTGGCTAACCTTTTAGGTTAAAATTCAGTTCCTCATTAAAGGTGCAGCGTGTAAGTAATTCTGACTAACCCTTTTAGGCTAAAATTAACTGCTAATTTAGCGACTTTAACTCACAGTGGCTATTGTAACTAACTGAAACCTTCACTCAAAGACTGATAACACCTTGTTTGCTAATATTCTGAAGGAATAACTAGCATATTTAACACTGCAAGTGTTGTAAGACGTTGCTACGGCAACGCACCAGCTTTTGCTAAAATACTGAAAGGAATAGTATTTTAGGTGTTAGTCACGGCATTCCGTGCAATCTTAAAACGCTAAAACCTGTGCGCACAAAGGTTAATTTAGTGTTTTTCTGCTACAAAGCTAGCAGTTGCTGCCCAAAAGGTGCAGCTTGAGCTATCTGCAGAAGCTCTACTAGGCTATTTTTGGTTCGGTTGTTAAAAATGGAGGGACAGAGTAGTGAACTGACCAACTCCCAGCAACCAGGTGGCGCTGCGGCCCACGACTATGAACCTGGCCTACTTTCTGGACAAATATTGTCCAAACTGGTCGCGGTTGCTCGAGAACCCGACTACCCTTCTAGGGATTTCACTGAAGAACAGCGTAGCGTCGAGCTAGAAGCTGTAATTGATCAAATAGAAAACCCGGATGGTACAAAACCAATCCAGGTTCACTTAGCTAAGTTAGCCCTGATCCTCTATCAGAGAGGACTCCAACGTGGTCAGAAGATCATGAACCTCCAGAGCATGCTAGCTGAAAGGCAGCAAAATGGAAGGCAGAAGGATGACGAGGAGGAAGACGACACCAGCACCGATTCTGGGGAAGATGGGGAGAAGACCCCGCCCCCTTCTGCTGATGACAACAGACAGTGGGAAGGGGGGAAACACCAGGACTCTCTGGACGGACGCACGCCGCAGGGGAGAGATGAAGCTCATCTGTTCCAACCTTCGGCCCCGTTCCCTACACACACTATAGGGCATTCAGGACCACCTAGGGGCCGAGGGCAATTCGCCCTCGAACCCCAGGTTGGACCACCACCCTCATCTTCACGGCCTTCTCAATCTGTGAGAAGTCGACCAGCTGAGCGGCACCTCTATTTAGACCGCTCCCCCAGTCCACGAAGGGTGCAAGGTGCCGGCTGGGGTTATGCACCCCAAGCTGCACCTCAACCATCCACCCATCCTAGCTACTCCGGTATTCGGCATGCCGGTAACCAGCTGCAGGACAAAGCATCATACGCCAGTCCGTATCCGGACAAAGTGTATTACGCAGAAGCCCCAGTTGAAAGATGCAGGCTGCACTACGCAGACGTGCCCCGGGAGGAGGACCTCCCAAGACACCCACGTGACGTGCCAGCAGCCCACCACCACATGCCGGACCCCGATTTGGGCCCCAGGAGTCAACATTGGGAGCCCAGAGCACACCAGCGATATCCAGCGCCCTCTGAGACAGACCGTGGGTCAGAGTCAGAGGATGACGCGCCGTACCGTGAGTCAGGGCTCCGTGTACGTCAAATTGAATCGCTAGCTAAAGACATAGAACGCTTTGATCCTAACACCAATGAATCCAATGTCGACGATTATCTCAGGGAGATAGAACGTTGTCTGCTTGATCTTCCAGCACCCTCTTCAAGGGAAAAGCTCAAGCTAATTTGGAAAACCACATCTAGAACGGTGCACGGTTTCATGGAAACTCTACCACCTGACATTCGTGATCGGTACTCCTCGCTCTGCCGAGCGTTGAGAGATGAATACGCCACGTATGCAGACTCTGGGGGCCTTCTCCATCAAACACGGGAGGAACGAACCCCCCAGAGAGTATTATCGCCGACTCAAAAGTGCTTATTTCCAAGGTCGAAACGGCCCTGGGCTCGAGGAAGACCCTGCCTTCAGATCCCTGTTCATTCACAACCTGCACGAGTGTGTTCGATCCGAAGTCTCAATGTATTGTCGGATGAAAAAACTGACAACTCAGGAGATTAGGAGATATGCTCAACAGGCTTGGGAAGCCGGCGGAAAGCCCCAAAAGCCTGAAGCACATCACTGCGTTATGCACCTAGCTCCCGACGCCGAGCCGCGTTTGGAGCTCGAAGGCACAGAAGCTCCACCCACTAAGCCAAAATCTGCTAAACCTAGACCTGTTAAACCGCGAGAGCAGTCCCAATCTCCTCAACAGGGGAAGGGGGGTGCTGATTGGCTGCCTAGGTCTGGACAATCAGACAGGAAGTGGCCCAACCAAAACCAATGGCAAGCAGGTCGGAACAGTGGAAGGTTTAAGGAGCGCCGCCCACAGGTAGGTCCCGAACACAAGTCCGCAGGTGAGTACTTGACCAAAGCCGACCTCCAGGAGATGTTTCAGCAGTTCCTAGCTAAACAGAAGGAACAGCTGAGATCTGCAGGAGAGACCCCTGCACCAAAGTCTTCTTCTAAGAAGCCAGACCCAGAGCCAACGTCCGCATGACTAGGCGTGGCTCAACCTCCCAGCGTGGCCAGGACCTACCTGATCAGCTGGGGGAACACTACTGGTAGATCACAGGAGTCTCCTGAAATCTACCCCCCAGAGAAACCTGATACTAAATTTCTGAAGTTCCTTGGTGACTTAACAAACCATGATCATGCTCGCCGTTTGTACTGTAGCACCAACGTAGGTGGATGCATACAGGTTGATGCTCTGCTGGATACTGGCTCAGAAATCACCCTGATATGCTCCACACTGTTCCATCGCTTGTCTGACACCATGCGGTCGCTCGGGAAACCAGTCCAGGTAGAACCCTGTGACCTGAAAATCACCAGCTACACCCAGACCCGGGAGTGTATCACTCACCGGGCGTGGCTGGACATCACCTTCCAAGACATGACTCTGGTTCACCCGTTTTATGTCTGCCAGCTAGACACTGAACCACTTCTCATTGGTCAGGACCTGCTTGAACGTCTAGCTCCCCATATCGACTGCCAGAAGGGTCAACTGTGGGCCCAGGTGGACACACCTAAGCCCTGGAACCCGGATAGCAGCCGACCATCCTCCATTCTTGAAGTCAGCATAAGTGAGCAGCAAAACCCTTGTTCCAAGGTCATGCCCCTCCCTACGGCTCCCACAGACGATGACCGCCTGCAAAGGCACGAAACCGCTCCTGGAACTCCGCTCCGCGCACATTCATCTTTTCTCTGCTCGCTGAAGAACGTCAGCCTGCAGCCATATGCACCACACATAGTTGGTGGTCTTACCATCAACTGCACCCACATCTCAGATGCTCGCCTTGCTCTTTGGTCTGAAAAGTCAGCCATCAGCCAGCAGACGTTTGAACACCTGCGTCAGAAGGACCCCCTTCTGGTCAGCGTGACACGTAGCCATCGGCTCTTGTCACCTACTTGGCCGCAGAGGCTCCTGAAAGCGCCAGAGGTCTGCTCTCTGACTATCCAACTTGGAGCAAGACAGGTCACACATACATTCAGCATCATACCACAGCTTGATCCACCTGCACTCATTGGAGCAGATCTGCTGGTTCGACTCGGTGCCCAGCTGGACACTTGCAATCAAGTCATTTGGGCCCGAGCCACACCTTCCTCTGAGCCTCGCTCAGAAGGCCGTGAACACTTGCTGTCCGGTCAGACCATTCCACAGGCCTGCCGTGCAGTGGTTGAGGCCAGCACGGTTCTGCCCCCACTGGTCAAGGGAGTGCCTGTTCGTCTGACTCTGATGAAGCATCAGAAGCTGCCAGGCACACAGGCCTTCTTCCAGCCATCACCGCACTTCTTGGAGCTCAACTTAGCCGTCTGTGGCACGCCACTCTTGGAGCTGAACAATCGTTCTGCCTACTTGTTGGTCGAAAATCCGACCCGGAGTCCTATCCACATGCCGGCAGGAAAGCCCTTGGGCATGCTGATAGATAGCTCATTCCATGACTTCGAACTGTCAGTCCCCGTGATCGGACAACTTCCGTTGTTCTTGAACGACAGACAGGTTGGTGTAGACACATTCAGTACTTTCCCTTCACAAATGATTACCATCAAGCGGCATGAAGCCCTTCCTGAGGAACCCATTTGCAGTGCAACCTTAGATACTGACGGTGGTCAGTGTCTAACGGTTTTTGCAATAAATACTCAACCCTCTGAGTCACCGGCTGAAAGCCCGGAACACCAGAGACCCTCCTCCTCTGAACCTTATGACGGCTTCGAGGCCGAAGTCAGCCAGCAGCTTGACAAAGCGGATGCGCTGGAGTCAGAGGAGCAGAGAGCAGAGCTTAGAAGCCTGTTCTATGAGTTTCAGTCCGTCTTATCCAGGGACTCCCTGGACTGTGGACTCACAAACCTGCACACGGTTCGCATTCCAACGAACCCGAATGCCCCTCCTACTTTTGTACGTCAGTACAAGATTCCCCTCGCTGCTTATGAGTCGATCCAGGAGATCCTCGATCAGCTGAAGGAGAAAAACATCATCAGAGAGTGTAACTCCACTTACAACTCTCCCATCTGGCCGGTTCTGAAACCGACTGGGAAATGGCGTCTCACCATAGACTATCGTGCACTGAACAAACAAGTACCTCTCTCCAGATGGCCTATGATCCATTTAGATCAAGAGCTAGCCAGAGTCAGAGATGCTCGTTTCTTCTCTACGGTTGACGTAGCCAACGGCTTCTGGACCATGAAGGTTGAGCCGGCGGACCAGTATAAACTAGCTTTCTCCTTTGGAAATCGCCAATATACTTGGAACCGCTGCCCCTTTGGCTACTCTAACTCACCTGCAGAGTTCAACATCTTCCTCCACAAAGCCATGTCAGATGCTGCTTCCAGAGGGAACCTCATATATGTCGATGACATCTTGATGAGGAGTCGAACCTTCGAGGAGCACCTGGCCGAACTCCGTCACGTGCTGCAACAGCTCGCTGATGCCGGAGCTAAATTGGCGATTCTCAAGGGACAGTGGTGTCGAACCAAATTGGAGTATGTTGGACTGCTGGTTGGCCCTAATGGAGTCGAGCCCCAAGCGGGACGCATTAGAGCCATTCAGGACATCAAAGCCCCAGCTAATCTGACTGAACTCAGGAGCTTCCTCGGAGTCTGCAACTACTCCAGGCAGTTCATTGAGGAGTACGCTGAAATAGCGAGGCCCCTCACCGAGCTACTTCGGAACGACACACCTTTCGTGTGGGACAGACCCCAAGAACACTCCTTCCAGTTCCTAAAACAGAAGTTGGCGTCCGCACCCTGTCTGGCTTACCCAGACAAGGATAAAGAGTTCTACATAGAGGCTACTTTCTCCTCTCACTGCCTGAGCGCTGCTTTGAAGCAGAAACACGATCAGGACATGAGAGTTGTGGCATACGCCAGCAAGCCTCTGAGCAAGGTGGAACTCCAGTTCTCAGACTGCGAGAGAGCTCTCCTCTCTACAGTCTGGGCTGTCAAACACTTTTGTAGTTACATCGGTGGACAGAAAGTGATCATTGAAACGTGTCATCAGCCTGTCACCTTCCTAAACAGCCAGCGTCTGCGCGAAGGAAGAGTGTCAAACAGCCGCATTGCGACGTGGATGATGGTGCTCCAAGGATACAACATTGAGGTCAAGTATGGTCAGAACACCAAGCTAGCGCTAGGACAAGGGCTAGCAGGCTGCCAGCACTGTGACTCTGACTCCGTCATGGGCCCCCTGGACACACCTGCCGCAGTCTACCCAACCGCATCCAATCATCGCTACTTTGATGAGAATGTTTGCCAAGGGCTTCCGAAAGTTTACACTGATGGATGCTCCTACCTTCACGAAGGCCAGCTCCGTGCTGGGGTTGGAGTCGTTTGGGTGGACTGTGACACCAAGCAACCAAATCACTACCGGTTGGGCCAAAAGTCTAGTCAGTACGCCGAAATCGCTGCAGTGTTGATAACCCTCCAGCAGGCAGCAGCCTTGGACATCACTCAAATCGTCCTTTGCTCTGATTCAAACTACGCTAGACACAGCTTCATTTCTCACTTCCCCATGTGGAAGGAGAACCACATGAAAAACGCCAGGAACAGAGATGTGAAACACTCGGAGTTATTCCTAGCGTGTGATCTGCTCACCACTGAGAAAGGCATAATGGTCTACTGGAAAAAGGTCAAAGGTCACTCCAGGACCATAGGTCCGGAGAAAGATGGTAATGACGAAGCTGACCGCCTTGCTAAGCTCGGTGCTGACCAGGGAACCTGTTGGGAATTCAAAGACGAGTGGCTTCCACCCAAGGCCGTTCACGAGGTCTGCGCGATTACTCGTCGCCATGCTAAACAGGCAGATGAACCTCAGAACGTTGAGGTACCCGTGTTTCTAGGCAGAAAACCACAGGACGTGGACCTAGTCACCATGCAGGAACAAGATCCTGACCTGAAGCTCATCCGCGAGCTTCTCCAAAAGGGCCCGATGTCTAAACAACCATCACCACCTATTGGTGCAAGCCAAGATTTGGTAAACCTGCATCGTCAACTCGCGCACCTGAAACTACAAAACGATTTGTTAGTTAACATGCGTGACGATCACAGCCCGCCGCGCTGGGTTGTTCCACTCGACCACAGAGGAGTGATGCTTGCCTACGCCCACGACACTCCGGTTGGAGGTCACCGTGGAGCAAAAGCTACCCTCGCGTCACTGACAGAAGTAGCATATTGGCCGTCGATGTCCAAGGACGTACACAGCTATGTCCAAGGCTGCCTCGTCTGTGCCCAGTTTCAACCCTCCCAGCCGCTTGCTAGAGCACCACTGCAACGCAGGGGTTATAACCTTCCCTTGGTCCCACCTGCAGATCGACTGGGTTGGACCGGTTCCCAAATCGGCAAGAGGAAACAAATATATGCTAACTGTAACTTGCAGTTTCACAAAGTGGGTGGAATGCCTTCCAGCGCCAAACGATACAGCCGTCACAACCGCTGTACTGCTGATTAACCACGTTTTCAGTCGATGGGGACTTCCACTCTGCATTGACTCTGACCGAGGAACTCATTTCACATCCAGTATAATGACGTCCCTGTTTGAACTTCTGGGAGTGGAAGTGAGATTCCACCTTCCCTATCACCCACAGTCATCCGGACAGGTCGAACGGATGAACCGCACGGTCGTCTCTATGCTCAAAAAGTACGTCTGCTCCACTGGGAAGGACTGGGACGTCAAGCTCCCTCTGGTCCTGATGGCCATACGGTCCACTCCACAGCGATCCACTGGGGTTACGCCCTTTGAGATGATGACCGGCAGACTGATGACTCTACCACTGCACCTCCTGTATCACCCAGAGGATGTCAGTGTTGCCACTGCCTATACCGCCCATCAGTATGTGGCAGACTTGAAAACACACCTCAGAGCTACGTTCGCGCACGCTCAGAAGAAACTGGAGACCAACGTAGAAGGCGCTAAAGCCTACTACGACCAAAAGACAACCAGCCGAGAATACGAGGTGGGTGACAAAGTATTCTACTTTCGGTTCGCCCAACCGGCACGCAAAGCTAAGAAGTTCCTGCCCTGCTGGTCAGGACCATTTGAGATCGTGGCAAAACTCTCTCCAGTTGCATACAGGTTACGCATCACCAAAGCGAGACAGGAGCCTGTCTACAAATGGGTGCATGCAAACCAAATCAAACCCTACGTCAAACCATCCCCGCGGGTACAGAGACCAGACTCCCCGCAGGAGGTAGACGTAGTCTCGACATAGTTCTATGCATGGAAATGGAAAGGGGGGGGGGGGGGGGGAAGTGCACGTTTAACCCACTAACATGTACTAACCGACAAAGAACAAGACCCCCCCCCCCCCCCCCCCCCCCCCCCCCCCCGCCGTTCTTTTCACTAACCACGAGTCTCTCCATTACAGGATGGAGTTCCTCTGGATCTTCTGCATCCTCTTTGGATCAACGGCAGCCACTCCATCAGCCATCATTAAACCGGGACCACCAACCGGGATGGTCCTCCAAGACAACCCCGGATTGTTGATCACACACTGCCGCATTCATACGCAACGTATCGTTGTCCCTTTGGACCCGTGGGACGTCTATCACAAACACGTGATACCGGCCCCTCCTCCTCACAAGTCCATTATTGGTACTGTTCAACATGCCAAGCGCACCACCGCTTACATGTTGGCACAACTTCAAAAATTTATAGTCACTGAAGATGACCTCGGAGAAAATAACCGCCCAAAAAGGTTTCTAGGTGGACTCATTGCTGCGGTGTCCGCGGTGGGTTCCCTCTTTTCAGTTGGACTTTCGGCGGCTAACACAATTAGTCTTAAGACTGTCCAACGACACATTGCCGAACTCCAGGATGAGATGCCAGAGATCCAGGGGAACCTCCTCCTCCTAGACCGCAAACAGGAATTCTTACTAAAACCTTACAGGGTACTCTTGTAACAGTCAACCTACATTCTGCTCTGATTAATGAATCTCTACGTGCAATCAAGACTTTGTCTGACACCATACATCAGGATATTGTGTACACATGAGTGGTGAGAGATTTGATGCAGGACCTGCTCAGAGAAGTAAGTTCCACTCTGGACAGCTTGGTTGAAAGTCGTATTTCCCCGTACTTGGTACCACTGGACCTGCTCAAAGTTAGCTTGACAGCTGCTACCCCTCTACTGTGCACCTTTCACAAATCCACCTAGCGTACAGCCTAGGCAGTGCAAATCCCATTCACGTTGAAAAAAAATAGAACTCGGTTTCCTGTTAAACGTTCCCATAATTGTGACACCTCACATCTATAGGTTTAGGTCGATGCTGAGCATTGGTATTTGAAAGGACGGTAGGCATTTCCACTTTGAACTAGAAACCTGACACTCCATCACCTCAACCTCGAACAGCATGACTCAGAGATTGAGATCATGGACGCTTTCCAGGGTTATAACTTTGCCTTCGATTTAGAAATTGACCAACAATTACTGATTGAAGGAACCAAATTTGTTAAGTTCACACAAAACCCGCGTGAACTTACTTTGACGCCCAAGACGCTACATTGACACAGATTATACGATTTAATCTGCACATTGGTCGCCCTGGGGATGGAATGGCTCATCACGGCCGTGATAGCTTATTCTGCCTACAGGCGTGTTAATAAACTCCAAGATAAGATGCACTTGCTCACCTACGGTGTGCCTCGTGACCGCGTTCGGGGAGACTCCAAGCGTGAATGTACCACACCTGTCTAAAGGGGGTGAGCAACATTTTCTTTGTTATTCTGTAACCCTAAGAGTAGTTCTCACTTTAGTCTACCTCACATTTTTATCTGAGTGTTGCATTATGTCACATTCTTTATAAGCTACACACTGAATGTATGACCTAAGAATGTATTTTATGAGACCTCAAGGTTGCTATGAATTTTCTTGGATGTTATATGTTTTTTTTTTGGGTTTTCTGTATTTTTGTTTCTTACTTGGTCACATATTGACTAGTGGTTATGTGCCGGCCCAGCTCAGTCTGTCAATGACTCTGTCTGACGCACCAGCACATTGTAGTACCTCTTAGTTTTATGGTCCTTGTTTTAGCCCAAAGACTGTCCTGATCCACCCTTTGGACCAAAAAAGGGGGGAATCTTGGGACCACATAGGTCAATGCGCGTTTGCGAACTATGGACCTCGTACATCACCGCGTGATCCATAAACTGAACTGTATGGCCGGCGGTGAGATGCCTTTGTGTCCCCTCGTGGAGTTAACCGCCCACCGACCTTCCTCCTTCTACACTACTACCTCTCGCATGGACGACATCATCATTGCGTACCACCTGCGTGAGTGGCTTCTTCTCGTTATGCGCGTTGGGGACTATCCCGTTTCCTATCCTCTTTGTGCCTGACCAGGATCAAAGACCAAAGGCGCCAGGATCCAAGACAAAGACCAAAGACAAAGGCGTCCAAGGAGACCAACGTCCTAAGGGACAAACCCACCTGTGCTTCCGACAATCAAGTCGACCTACGTTCATGAGGAACAAACCCATATGTGCTTCCGACGATCGAGCTTTGGGCGCGATCCCCGAAACCAAAAGGGGGAATGTTGAGGGTCTGACCTCATGAGGAAATTACTATGCAGTGATTTTCTCCAAAATGACTGTGCTTAAATTGCTCTGAAAAGCAAATAATCACATCAGCGCCAAGAAACTTCATTTCCCATGATGCTTTGCACACGGAAGCATTGGGATGATGTCACCGCCTAGTACCAGAAACACGTTCTGCGCATGTGCGGGAAGCCGTGGAGCTTTTCCCGCGAACTAAGACCATAAATCTTCAGCAGAGACAAAGAATCCTCGTTCTTTTGCCCAGGATACCTGGCGATAAGGACACGCTTGTCAACGCTCCGACTCCCTTGAGCACGCGGAAGCTCTAAGTGCCCAAGTTGAGCCCACGGAACTGCTGGAAACTAAACTGCAAGCCCATCAGATCTGCTCGTTTCTGCTCCCCTCCAGCTGATGTTTGAGGACACAGAACTGCGGAGGAAAGCAACAACTCCATCAAGCACGCTGTAAGTTATAACTCAGCACAGAAAGAAACTTTGCTGTCTCTGTCCAGCCCGTGGAGAAACACTCGTGAACGCCAAACAACGGAGAAAGCATCAAACCGACGGACGACGCCGAAAGCTGCGGAGAAACACGGAGAACCGTCAAATCAAAGAGGGAGGGACGCCTCGCTCTTCTGGTGATCAGCAACTCATCTCTTTCTCTCTCTCCTTCTTCTTCCGTTAACTCTATAGTCCAGAATAAGCAATAAAACCGCGCTATTGCTTAAAAAGTAGCTTCGTGTTTTCCTCTTTCGTCCCAAACACGTCCGTCGGGTCATTTTGAAAGAATAAACTGCTTATTGATCATTGTTTGGTATCTTAAAATGGTTTCTGTCATGGCCAGGCTGAAACTAAAAGATATTAATTTGTGATTAATCTTTTGTGTTGTTTCATGATCTTTTGAAATGTTTTGAGTGATTTAAGGTTAAGTTACTACTGATTCTAAGTGCTTTGGAAGTTAAAGTGCAAGTTGCCACCCACACTTTAGCCAGACAAAGGGGTCAGCCATCTTGTATTCAAGACTCCATTTTGAATCCATACACACGCACACACACACACACACACACACACACACACACACACACACACACACACACACACACACACACACACACACACACACACTACTCCTTTGTGAGAACAAAGGACCCCATTCATACATCCTCCATCACATGCAAACACATCCATCTTCAATCATATCACACGGTTATTATTCATCTATTCCACTGTTTATTCATTTGACAAATTGTTAATTAAATGTTATAAAATTCAGATTTTTGTGTCCAGTAGCTTTGTTGTGTCGAAGAGAAGTCTCTGCTCCGAGGATTCTACGAACTTCAAGAAAGACTGATAAGAGTTTTGGATTCATTTCCCTTTCTAATTAAAGGGTGGTGCCCCGAAGATATCTAAGAATATCTTAATTAATTAATAAATCAGTAAATAGTTCCATATTTACAGAATTTATTGAAGAATCCAAAAGTAAGTTAAAGCTTACGAATTGTTCGCTCCTAATAACCCCAACAGCACATTCGTATAGGGGGTCAAACCATGTCCCAAAGGTCACCGGGCCTGGTGTCACTTTAAAGAAGTAGTCCAGTTACACCTTTGTGGGCTTATAACTTGGCTTCTGAATATCCTAAAGAGGTCAGGTTTGTTTTAGAGTACTCCAATTAACAGCCCCTATTACCTCAAAAAGGAATGGAGTCATTAGCACTTATGGTTTTTAAATGGCACCCAGAATTATGTTGCACGAAGCACAATTCCACATCATTCTGGGTCCATTTGTGTGAAAACAATGTCCAATCAGGCTCAAACGTTACAAGAAGGTAGAATCTATTGAGTTGTAAGTGATCTGAACGTTTCATGATGATCACACATTCCTAAGTGGGTCAAACCATGTCCCAAAAG
Organism: Nothobranchius furzeri; assembly: GCF_043380555.1. Classification (NCBI taxonomy): domain Eukaryota; kingdom Metazoa; phylum Chordata; class Actinopteri; order Cyprinodontiformes; family Nothobranchiidae; genus Nothobranchius; species Nothobranchius furzeri. The sequence goes on from NC_091747.1 coordinate 7,315,902, forward strand.
TCACCGGATCTGGTGTCACTTTAAAGAAGTAGTCCAGTTACACATTTGTGGGCTTATAACTTGGCTTCTGAATGTCCTAGAGAGATCAGGTTTGTTTTAGTGCACTCCAATCAACAGCCCCTACAACCACAAAAAAGAATTCAGTCATTAGCACTTATGGTTTGTAAATGGCACCCAGAATTATGTTGCACGAAGCACAATTTCACATCATTCTGGGTCCATTTGTGTGAAAACAAGGTCCAATCAGGCTGAAACGTTACAAGAAGGTAGAATCTATTGAGTTGTAAGTGATATGAACGTTTCATGATGATCGCACATTCCTATAGGGGGTCAAACCATGTCCCAAAGGTCACCGGGCCTGGTGTCACTTTAAAGAAGTAGTCCAGTTACACCTTTGTGGCCTTATAACTTGGCTTCTGAATGTCTAGAGAGATCAGGTTTGTTTTAGTGTACTCCAATCAACAGCCCCTACAACTACAAAAAGGAATGGAGTCATTAGCACTTATGGTTTGTAAATGGCACCCAGAATTATGTTAAACGAAGCACAATTTCACATCATTCTGGGTCCATTTGTGTGAAAACAAGGTCCAATCAGGCTGAAACGTTACAAAAAGGTAGAATCTATTGAGTTGTAAGTGATCTGAAAGTTTCATGATGATCGCACATTCCTAAGTGGGTCAAACCATGTCCCAAAGGTCACCGGATCTGGTGTCACTTTAAAGAAGTAGTCCAGTTACACATTTGTGGGCTTATAACTTGGCTTCTGAATGTCCTAGAGAGGTCAGGCTTGTTTTAGTGTACTTCAATAAACAGCCCCTACAACCACAAAAAGGAATGGAGTCATTAGCACTTATGGTTTTTAAATGGCACCCAGAATTATGTTGCACGAAGCACAATTTCACATCATTCTGGGTTCATTTGTGTGAAAACAAGGTCAAATCAGACTGAAACGTTACAGGAAGGTAGAATCTATTGAGTTGTAAGTGATCTGAACGTTTCATGATGATAGCACTTTCCTAAGGGGGTCAAACCATGTCCCAGAGGTCACCGGATCTGGTGTCAATTTAAAGAAGTAGTCCAGTTACACATTTGTGGGCTTATAACTTGGCTTCTGAATGTCCTAGAGAGATCAGGTTTGTTTTAGTGTACTCCAATCAACAGCCCCTACAACCACAAAAAGGAATGGAGTCATTAGCACTTATGGTTTTTAAATGGCACCCAGAATTATGTTGCACGAAGCACAATTTCACATCATTCTGGGTCCATTTGTGTGAAAACAAGGTCCAGTCAGGCTGAAACGTTACAAGAAGGTAGAATCTGTTGAGTTGTAAGTGATCTGAACGTTTCATGATGATCGCACATTCCTAAGTGGGTCAAACCATGTCCCAAAAGTCACCGGATCTGGTGTCACTTTAAAGAAGTAGTCCAGTTACACATTTGTGGGCTTATAACTTGGCTTCTGAATGTCCTAGAGAGATCAGGTTTGTTTTAGTGCACTCCAATCAACAGCCCCTACAACCACAAAAAAGAATTCAGTCATTAGCACTTATGGTTTGTAAATGGCACCCAGAATTATGTTGCACGAAGCACAATTTCACATCATTCTGGGTCCATTTGTGTGAAAACAAGGTCCAATCAGGCTGAAACGTTACAAGAAGGTAGAATCTATTGAGTTGTAAGTGATATGAACGTTTCATGATGATCGCACATTCCTATAGGGGGTCAAACCATGTCCCAAAGGTCACCGGGCCTGGTGTCACTTTAAAGAAGTAGTCCAGTTACACCTTTGTGGCCTTATAACTTGGCTTCTGAATGTCCTAGAGTGATCAGGTTTGTTTTAGTGTACTCCAATCAACAGCCCCTACAACTACAAAAAGGAATGGAGTCATTAGCACTTATGGTTTGTAAATAGCACCCAGAATTATGTTAAACGAAGCACAATTTCACATCATTCTGGGTCCATTTGTGTGAAAACAAGGTCCAATCAGGCTGAAACGTTACAAGAAGGTAGAATTTATTGAGTTGTAAGTGATCTGAAAGTTTCATGATGATCGCACATTCCTAAGTGGGTCAAACCATGTCCCAAAGGTCACCGGATCTGGTGTCACTTTAAAGAAGTAGTCCAGTTACACATTTGTGGGCTTATAACTTGGCTTCTGAATGTCCTAGAGAGATCAGGTTTGTTTTAGTGTACTCCAATCAACAGCCCATACAACCACAAAAATGAATGGAGTCATTAGCACTTATGGTTTGTAAATGGCACCCAGAATTATGTTGCACGAAGCACAATTTCACATCATTCTGGGTCCATTTGTTTGAAAACAAGGTCCATTCAGGCTGAAACGTTACAAGAAGGTAGAATCTATTGAGTTGTAAGTGATCTGAACGTTTCATGATGATCGCACATTCCTATAGGGGGTCAAACCATGTCCCAAAGGTCACCGGGCCTGGTGTCACTTTAAAGAAGTAGTCCAGTTACACCTTTGTGGGCTTATAACTTGGCTTCTGAATGTCCTAGAGAGATCAGGTTTGTTTTAGTGTATTCCAATCAACAGCCCCTACAACCACAAAAAGGAATGGAGTGATTAGCACTTATGGTTTGTAAATGGCACCCAGAATTATGTTGCACGAAGCACAATTTCACATCATTCTGGGTCCATTTGTGTGAAAACAATGTCCAATCAGGCTGAAACGTTACAAGAAGGTAGAATCTATTGAGTTGTAAGTGATCTGAACGTTTCATGATGATCGCACATTCCTATAGGGGGTCAAACCATGTCCCAAAGGTCACCGGGCCTGGTGTCACTTTAAAGAAGTAGTCCAGTTACACCTTTGTGGGCTTATAACTTGGCTTCTGAATGTCCTAGAGTGATCAGGTTTGTTTTAGTGTACTCCAATCAACAGCCCCTACAACTACAAAAAGGAATGGAGTCATTAGCACTTATGGTTTGTAAATAGCACCCAGAATTATGTTAAACGAAGCACAATTTCACATCATTCTGGGTCCATTTGTGTGAAAACAAGGTCCAATCAGGCTGAAACGTTACAAGAAGGTAGAATCTATTGAGTTGTAAGTGATCTGAAAGTTTCATGATGATCGCACATTCCTAAGTGGGTCAAACCATGTCCCAAAGGTCACCGGATCTGGTGTCACTTTAAAGAAGTAGTCCAGTTACACATTTGTGGGCTTATAACTTGGCTTCTGAATGTCCTAGAGAGATCAGGTTTGTTTTAGTGTACTCCAATCAACAGCCCATACAACCACAAAAAGGAATGGAGTCATTAGCACTTATGGTTTGTAAATGGCACCCAGAATTATGTTGCACGAAGCACAATTTCACATCATTCTGGGTCCATTTGTTTGAAAACAAGGTCCATTCAGGCTGAAACGTTACAAGAAGGTAGAATCTATTGAGTTGTAAGTGATCTGAACGTTTCATGATGATCGCACATTCCTATACGGGGTCAAACCATGTCCCAAAGGTCACCGGGCCTGGTGTCACTTTAAAGAAGTAGTCCAGTTACACCTTTGTGGGCTTATAACTTGGCTTCTGAATGTCCTAGAGAGATCAGGTTTGTTTTAGTGTATTCCAATCAACAGCCCCTACAACCACAAAAAGGAATGGAGTCATTAGCACTTATGGTTTGTAAATGGCACCCAGAATTATGTTGCACGAAGCACAATTTCACATCATTCTGGGTCCATTTGTGTGAAAACAAGGTCCAATCAGGCTGAAACGTTACAAGAAGGTAGAATCTATTGAGTTGTAAGTGATCTGAACGTTTCATGATGATCGCACATTCCTATAGGGGGTCAAACCATGTCCCAAAGGTCACCGGGCCTGGTGTCACTTTAAAGAAGTAGTCCAGTTACACCTTTGTGGGCTTATAACTTGGCTTCTGAATGTCCTAGAGAGATCAGGCTTGTTTTAGTGTACTCCAATCAACAGCCCCTACAACCACAAAAAGGAATGGAGTCATTAGCACTTATGGTTTTTAAATGGCACCCAGAATTATGTTGCACGAAGCACAATTTCACATCATTCTGGGTCCATTTGTGTGAAAACAAGGTCCAATCAGGCTGAAACGTTACAGGAAGGTAGAATCTATTGAGTTGTAAGTGATCTGAACGTTTCATGATGATAGCACTTTCCTAAGGGGGTCAAACCATGTCCCAGAGGTCACCGGATCTGTTGTCAATTTAAAGAAGTAGTCCAGTTACACCTTTGTGGGCTTATAACTTGGCTTCTGAATGTCCTAGAGAGATCAGGTTGTTTTTAGTGTACTCCAATCAACAGCCCCTACAAACACAAAAAGGAATGGAGTCATTAGCACTTATGGTTTTTAAATGGCACCCAGAATTATGTTGCACGAAGCACAATTTCACATCATTCTGGGTCCATTTGTGCGAAAACAAGGTCCAGTCAGGCTGAAACGTTACAGGAAGGTAGAATCTATTGAGTTGTAAGTGATCTGAACGTTTCATGATGATAGCACTTTCCTAAGGGGGTCAAACCATGTCCCAGAGGTCACCGGATCTGTTGTCAATTTAAAGAAGTAGTCCAGTTACACATTTGTGGGCTTATAACTTGGCTTCTGAATGTCCTAGAGAGATCAGGTTTGTTTTAGTGTACTCCAATCAACAGCCCCTACAACCACAAAAAGGAATGGAGTCATTAGCACTTATGGTTTTTAAATGGCACCCAGAATTATGTTGCACGAAGCACAATTTCACATCATTCTGGGTCCATTTGTGTGAAAACAAGGTCCAGTCAGGCTGAAACGTTACAAGAAGGTAGAATCTATTGAGTTGTAAGTGATCTGAACGTTTCATGATGATCGCACTTTCCTAAGGGGTTCAAACCATGTCCTAAAGGTCACCGGATCTGGTGTCACTTTAAAGAAGTAGTCCAGTTACATATTTGTGGGCTTATAACTTGGCTTCTGAATGTCCTAGAGAGATCAGGTTTGTTTTAGTGTACTCCAATCAACAGCCCCTACAACCACAAAAAGGAATGGAGTCATTAGCACTTATGGTTTTTAAATGGCACCCAGAATTATGTTGCACGAAGCACAATTTCACATCATTCTGGGTCCATTTGTGTGAAAACAAGGTCCAGTCAGGCTGAAACGTTACAAGAAGGTAGAATCTGTTGAGTTGTAAGTGATCTGAAAGTTTCATGATGATCGCACAATCCTATAGGGGGTCAAACCATGTCCCAAAGGTCACCGGGCCTGGTGTCACTTTAAAGAAGTAGTCCAGTTACACCTTTGTGGGCTTATAACTTGGCTTCTGAATATCCTAAAGAGGTCAGGTTTGTTTTAGAGTACTCCAATTAACAGCCCCTATTACCTCAAAAAGGAATGGAGTCATTAGCACTTATGGTTTTTAAATGGCACCCAGAATTATGTTGCACGAAGAACAATTTCACATCATTCTGGGTCCATTTGTGTGAAAACAATGTCCAATCAGGCTGAAACGTTACAAGAAGGTAGAATCTATTGAGTTGTAAGTGATCTGAACGTTTCATGATGATCGCACATTCCTAAGTGGGTCAAACCATGTCCCAAAAGTCACCGGATCTGGTGTCACTTTAAAGAAGTAGTCCAGTTACACATTTGTGGGCTTATAACTTGGCTTCTGAATGTCCTAGAGAGATCAGGTTTGTTTTAGTGCACTCCAATCAACAGCCCCTACAACCACAAAAAAGAATTCAGTCATTAGCACTTATGGTTTGTAAATGGCACCCAGAATTATGTTGCACGAAGCACAATTTCACATCATTCTGGGTCCATTTGTGTGAAAACAAGGTCCAATCAGGCTGAAACGTTACAAGAAGGTAGAATCTATTGAGTTGTAAGTGATATGAACGTTTCATGATGATCGCACATTCCTATAGGGGGTCAAACCATGTCCCAAAGGTCACCGGGCCTGGTGTCACTTTAAAGAAGTAGTCCAGTTACACCTTTGTGGCCTTATAACTTGGCTTCTGAATGTCCTAGAGTGATCAGGTTTGTTTTAGTGTACTCCAATCAACAGCCCCTACAACTACAAAAAGGAATGGAGTCATTAGCACTTATGGTTTGTAAATGGCACCCAGAATTATGTTGCACGAAGCACAATTTCACATCATTCTGGGTCCATTTGTTTGAAAACAAGGTCCATTCAGGCTGAAACGTTACAAGAAGGTAGAATCTATTGAGTTGTAAGTGATCTGAACGTTTCATGATGATCGCACATTCCTATACGGGGTCAAACCATGTCCCAAAGGTCACCGGGCCTGGTGTCACTTTAAAGAAGTAGTCCAGTTACACCTTTGTGGGCTTATAACTTGGCTTCTGAATGTCCTAGAGAGATCAGGTTTGTTTTAGTGTATTCCAATCAACAGCCCCTACAACCACAAAAAGGAATGGAGTCATTAGCACTTATGGTTTGTAAATGGCACCCAGAATTATGTTGCACGAAGCACAATTTCACATCATTCTGGGTCCATTTGTGTGAAAACAAGGTCCAATCAGGCTGAAACGTTACAAGAAGGTAGAATCTATTGAGTTGTAAGTGATCTGAACGTTTCATGATGATCGCACATTCCTATAGGGGGTCAAACCATGTCCCAAAGGTCACCGGGCCTGGTGTCACTTTAAAGAAGTAGTCCAGTTACACCTTTGTGGGCTTATAACTTGGCTTCTGAATGTCCTAGAGAGATCAGGCTTGTTTTAGTGTACTCCAATCAACAGCCCCTACAACCACAAAAAGGAATGGAGTCATTAGCACTTATGGTTTTTAAATGGCACCCAGAATTATGTTGCACGAAGCACAATTTCACATCATTCTGGGTCCATTTGTGTGAAAACAAGGTCCAATCAGGCTGAAACGTTACAGGAAGGTAGAATCTATTGAGTTGTAAGTGATCTGAACGTTTCATGATGATAGCACTTTCCTAAGGGGGTCAAACCATGTCCCAGAGGTCACCGGATCTGTTGTCAATTTAAAGAAGTAGTCCAGTTACACCTTTGTGGGCTTATAACTTGGCTTCTGAATGTCCTAGAGAGATCAGGTTTGTTTTAGTGTACTCCAATCAACAGCCCCTACAAACACAAAAAGGAATGGAGTCATTAGCACTTATGGTTTTTAAATGGCACCCAGAATTATGTTGCACGAAGCACAATTTCACATCATTCTGGGTCCATTTGTGCGAAAACAAGGTCCAGTCAGGCTGAAACGTTACAGGAAGGTAGAATCTATTGAGTTGTAAGTGATCTGAACGTTTCATGATGATAGCACTTTCCTAAGGGGGTCAAACCATGTCCCAGAGGTCACCGGATCTGTTGTCAATTTAAAGAAGTAGTCCAGTTACACATTTGTGGGCTTATAACTTGGCTTCTGAATGTCCTAGAGAGATCAGGTTTGTTTTAGTGTACTCCAATCAACAGCCCCTACAACCACAAAAAGGAATGGAGTCATTAGCACTTATGGTTTTTAAATGGCACCCAGAATTATGTTGCACGAAGCACAATTTCACATCATTCTGGGTCCATTTGTGTGAAAACAAGGTCCAGTCAGGCTGAAACGTTACAAGAAGGTAGAATCTATTGAGTTGTAAGTGATCTGAACGTTTCATGATGATCGCACTTTCCTAAGGGGTTCAAACCATGTCCTAAAGGTCACCGGATCTGGTGTCACTTTAAAGAAGTAGTCCAGTTACATATTTGTGGGCTTATAACTTGGCTTCTGAATGTCCTAGAGAGATCAGGTTTGTTTTAGTGTACTCCAATCAACAGCCCCTACAACCACAAAAAGGAATGGAGTCATTAGCACTTATGGTTTTTAAATGGCACCCAGAATTATGTTGCACGAAGCACAATTTCACATCATTCTGGGTCCATTTGTGTGAAAACAAGGTCCAGTCAGGCTGAAACGTTACAAGAAGGTAGAATCTGTTGAGTTGTAAGTGATCTGAAAGTTTCATGATGATCGCACAATCCTATAGGGGGTCAAACCATGTCCCAAAGGTCACCGGGCCTGGTGTCACTTTAAAGAAGTAGTCCAGTTACACCTTTGTGGGCTTATAACTTGGCTTCTGAATATCCTAAAGAGGTCAGGTTTGTTTTAGAGTACTCCAATTAACAGCCCCTATTACCTCAAAAAGGAATGGAGTCATTAGCACTTATGGTTTTTAAATGGCACCCAGAATTATGTTGCACGAAGCACAATTTCACATCATTCTGGGTCCATTTGTGTGAAAACAATGTCCAATCAGGCTGAAACGTTACAAGAAGGTAGAATCTATTGAGTTGTAAGTGATCTGAACGTTTCATGATGATCGCACATTCCTAAGTGGGTCAAACCATGTCCCAAAAGTCACCGGATCTGGTGTCACTTTAAAGAAGTAGTCCAGTTACACATTTGTGGGCTTATAACTTGGCTTCTGAATGTCCTAGAGAGATCAGGTTTGTTTTAGTGCACTCCAATCAACAGCCCCTACAACCACAAAAAAGAATTCAGTCATTAGCACTTATGGTTTGTAAATGGCACCCAGAATTATGTTGCACGAAGCACAATTTCACATCATTCTGGGTCCATTTGTGTGAAAACAAGGTCCAATCAGGCTGAAACGTTACAAGAAGGTAGAATCTATTGAGTTGTAAGTGATATGAACGTTTCATGATGATCGCACATTCCTATAGGGGGTCAAACCATGTCCCAAAGGTCACCGGGCCTGGTGTCACTTTAAAGAAGTAGTCCAGTTACACCTTTGTGGCCTTATAACTTGGCTTCTGAATGTCCTAGAGTGATCAGGTTTGTTTTAGTGTACTCCAATCAACAGCCCCTACAACTACAAAAAGGAATGGAGTCATTAGCACTTATGGTTTGTAAATAGCACCCAGAATTATGTTAAACGAAGCACAATTTCACATCATTCTGGGTCCATTTGTGTGAAAACAAGGTCCAATCAGGCTGAAACGTTACAAGAAGTTAGAATCTATTGAGTTGTAAGTGATCTGAAAGTTTCATGATGATCGCACATTCCTAAGTGGGTCAAACCATGTCCCAAAGGTCACCGGATCTGGTGTCACTTTAAAGAAGTAGTCCAGTTACACATTTGTGGGCTTATAACTTGGCTTCTGAATGTCCTAGAGAGATCAGGTTTGTTTTAGTGTACTCCAATCAACAGCCCATACAACCACAAAAAGGAATGGAGTCATTAGCACTTATGGTTTGTAAATGGCACCCAGAATTATGTTGCACGAAGCACAATTTCACATCATTCTGGGTCCATTTGTTTGAAAACAAGGTCCATTCAGGCTGAAACGTTACAAGAAGGTAGAATCTATTGAGTTGTAAGTGATCTGAACGTTTCATGATGATCGCACATTCCTATAGGGGGTCAAACCATGTCCCAAAGGTCACCGGGCCTGGTGTCACTTTAAAGAAGTAGTCCAGTTACACCTTTGTGGGCTTATAACTTGGCTTCTGAATGTCCTAGAGAGATCAGGTTTGTTTTAGTGTATTCCAATCACCAGCCCCTACAACCACAAAAAGGAATGGAGTCATTAGCACTTATGGTTTGTAAATGGCACCCAGAATTATGTTGCACGAAGCACAATTTCACATCATTCTGGGTCCATTTGTGTGAAAACAAGGTCCAATCAGGCTGAAACGTTACAAGAAGGTAGAATCTATTGAGTTGTAAGTGATCTGAACGTTTCATGATGATCGCACATTCCTATAGGGGGTCAAACCATGTCCCAAAGGTCACCGGGCCTGGTGTCACTTTAAAGAAGTAGTCCAGTTACACCTTTGTGGGCTTATAACTTGGCTTCTGAATGTCCTAGAGAGATCAGGCTTGTTTTAGTGTACTCCAATCAACAGCCCCTACAACCACAAAAAGGAATGGAGTCATTAGCACTTATGGTTTTTAAATGGCACCCAGAATTATGTTGCACGAAGCACAATTTCACATCATTCTGGGTCCATTTGTGTGACAACAAGGTCCAATCAGGCTGAAACGTTACAGGAAGGTAGAATCTATTGAGTTGTAAGTGATCTGAACGTTTCATGATGATAGCACTTTCCTAAGGGGGTCAAACCATGTCCCAGAGGTCACCGGATCTGTTGTCAATTTAAAGTAGTCCAGTTACACCTTTGTGGGCTTATAACTTGGCTTCTGAATGTCCTAGAGAGATCAGGTTTGTTTTAGTGTACTCCAATCAACAGCCCCTACAAACACAAAAAGGAATGGAGTCATTAGCACTTATGGTTTTTAAATGGCACCCAGAATTATGTTGCACGAAGCACAATTTCACATCATTCTGGGTCCATTTGTGCGAAAACAAGGTCCAGTCAGGCTGAAACGTTACAGGAAGGTAGAATCTATTGAGTTGTCAGTGATCTGAACGTTTCATGATGATAGCACTTTCCTAAGGGGGTCAAACCATGTCCCAGAGGTCACCGGATCTGTTGTCAATTTAAAGAAGTAGTCCAGTTACACATTTGTGGGCTTATAACTTGGCTTCTGAATGTCCTAGAGAGATCAGGTTTGTTTTAGTGTACTCCAATCAACAGCCCCTACAACCACAAAAAGGAATGGAGTCATTAGCACTTATGGTTTTTAAATGGCACCCAGAATTATGTTGCACGAAGCACAATTTCACATCATTCTGGGTCCATTTGTGTGAAAACAAGGTCCAGTCAGGCTGAAACGTTACAAGAAGGTAGAATCTATTGAGTTGTAAGTGATCTGAACGTTTCATGATGATCGCAATTTCCTAAGGGGTTCAAACCATGTCCTAAAGGTCACCGGATCTGGTGTCACTTTAAAGAAGTAGTCCAGTTACATATTTGTGGGCTTATAACTTGGCTTCTGAATATCCTAGAGAGGTCAGGTTTGTTTTAGAGTACTCCAATTAACAGCCCCTATTACCTCAAAAAGAAATGGAGTCATTAGCACTTATGGTTTTTAAATGACACCCAGAATTATGTTGCACAAAGCACAATTTCACATCATTCTGGGTCCATTTGTGTGAAAACAAGGTCCAATCAGGCTGAAACGTTTCAAGAAGGTAGAATCTATTGAGTTGTAAGTGATCTGAACGTTTCATGATGATCTCACATTCCTAAGTGGGTCAAACCATGTCCCAAAAGTCACCGGATCTGGTGTCACTTTAAAGAAGTAGTCCAGTTACACATTTGTGGGCTTATAACTTGGCTTCTGAATGTCCTAGAGAGATCAGGTTTGTTTTAGTGTACTCCAATCAACAGCCCCTACAACCACAAAAAAGAATGGAGTCATTAGCACTTATGGTTTGTAAATGGCACCCAGAATTATGTTGCACGAAGCACAATTTCACATCATTCTGGGTCGATTTGTGTAAAAACAAGGTCCAATCAGGCTGAAACGTTACAAGAAGGTAGAATCTATTGAGTTGTAAGTGATCTGAACGTTTCATGATGATCTCACATTCCTAAGTGGGTCAAACCATGTCCCAAAAGTCACCGGATCTGGTGTCACTTTAAAGAAGTAGTCCAGTTACACATTTGTGGGCTTATAACTTGGCTTCTGAATGTCCTAGAGAGATCAGGTTTGTTTTAGTGTACTCCAATCAACAGCCCCTACAACCACAAAAAGGAATGGAGTCATTAGCACTTATGGTTTGTAAATGGCACCCAGAATTATGTTGCACGAAGCACAATTTCACATCATTCTGGGTCCATTTGTGTGAAAACAAGGTCTAATCAGGCTGAAACGTTACAAGAAGGTAGAATCTATTGAGTTGTAAGTGATCTGAAAGTTTCTTGATGATCGCACATTCCTAAGGGGGTCAACTTATGTCCCAAAGGTCACCGGATCTGGTGTCACTTTAAAGAAGTAGTCCAGTTACACCTTTGTGGGCTTATAACTTGGCTTCTGAATGTCCTAGAGAGATCAGGTTTGTTTTGGTGTACTCCAATCAACAGCCCCTACAACCACAAAAAGGAATGGAGTCATTAGCACTTATGGTTTGTAAATGGCACCCAGAATTTTGTTGCACGAAGCACAATTTCACATCATTCTGGGTCCATTTGTGTGAAAACAAGGTCCATTAAGGCTGAAACGTTACAAGAAGGTAGAATCTATTGAGTTGTAAATGATCTGAACGTTTCATGATGATCGCACATTCCTATAGGGGGTCAAACCATGTCCCAAAGGTATCCGGGCCTGGTGTCACTTTAAAAAAGTAGTCCAGTTACACCTTTGTGGGCTTATAACTTGGCTTCTGAATGTCCTAGAGAGGTCAGGCTTGTTTTAGTGTACTCCAATCAACAGCCCCTACAGCCACAAAAAGGAATGGAGTCATTGGCACTTATGGTTTGTAAATGGCACCCAGAATTATGTTGCACGAAGCACAATTTCACATCATTCTGGGTCCATTTGTGTGAAAACAAGGTCCAATCAGGCTGAAACGTTACAGGAAGGTAGAATCTATTGAGTTGTAAGTGATCTGAACGTTTCATGATGATAGCACTTTCCTAAGGGGGTCAAACCATGTCCCAAAGGTCACCGGGCCTGGTGTCACTTTAAAGAAGTAGTCCAGTTACACATTTGTGGGCTTATAACTTGGCTTCTGAATATCCTAGAGAGGTCAGGTTTAATTTAGAGTACTCCAATTAACAGCCCCCATTACCCCAAAAAAGAATTTAGTCATTAACACTTATGGTTTTTAAATGGCACCCAGAATTATGTTGCACGAAGCACAATTTCACATCATTCTGGGTCCATTTGTGTGAAAACAAGGTCCCATCAGGCTGAAACGTTACAGGAAGGTAGAATCTATTGAGTTGTAAGTGATCTGAACGTTTCATGATGATAGCACTTTCCTAAGGGGGTCAAACCATGTCCCAAAGGTATCCGGGCCTGGTGTCACTTTAAAGAAGTAGTCCAGTTACACCTTTGTGGGCTTATAACTTGGCTTCTGAATGTCCTAGAGAGGTCAGGCTTGTTTTAGTGTACTCCAATCAACAGCCCCTACAGCCACAAAAAGGAATGGAGTCATTGGCACTTATGGTTTGTAAATGGCACCCAGAATTATGTTGCACGAAGCACAATTTCACATCATTCTGGGTCCATTTGTGTGAAAACAAGGTCCAATCAGGCTGAAACGTTACAGGAAGGTAGAATCTATTGAGTTGTAAGTGATCTGAACGTTTCATGATGATAGCACTTTCCTAAGGGGGTCAAACCATGTCCCAAAGGTCACCGGGCCTGGTGTCACTTTAAAGAAGTAGTCCAGTTACACATTTGTGGGCTTATAACTTGGCTTCTGAATGTCCTAGAGAGATCAGGTTTGTTTTAGTGTACTCCAATCAACAGCCCCTACAACCACAAAAAAGAATGGAGTCATTAGCACTTATGGTTTGTAAATGGCACCCAGAATTATGTTGCACGAAGCACAATTTCACATCATTCTGGGTCGATTTGTGTGAAAACAAGGTCCAATCAGGCTGAAACGTTACAAGAAGGTAGAATCTATTGAGTTGTAAGTGATATGAACGTTTCATGATGATCGCACATTCCTATAGGGGGTCAAACCATGTCCCAAAGGTCACCGGGCCTGGTGTCACTTTAAAGAAGTAGTCCAGTTACACCTTTGTGGGCTTATAACTTGGCTTCTGAATGTCCTAGAGAGATCAGGTTTGTTTTAGTGTACTCCAATCAACAGCCCCTACAACCACAGAAAGGAATGGAGTCATTAGCACTTATGGTTTGTAAATGGCACCCAGAATTATGTTGCACGAAGCACAATTTCACATCATTCTGGGTCCATTTGTGTGAAAACAAGGTCCATTAAGGCTGAAACGTTACAAGAAGGTAGAATCTATTGAGTTGTAAGTGATCTGAAAGTTTGATGATGATCGCACATTCCTAAGGGGGTCAAGTTATGTCCCAAAGGTCACCGGATCTGGTGTCACTTTAAAGAAGTAGTCCAGTTACACCTTTGTGGGCTTATAACTTGGCTTCTGAATGTCCTAGAGAGATCAGGTTTGTTTTGGTGTACTCCAATCAACAGCCCCTACAACCACAAAAAGGAATGGAGTCATTAGCACTTATGGTTTTTAAATGGCACCCAGAATTATGTTGCACGAAGCACAATTTCACATCATTCTGGGTCCATTTGTGTGAAAACAAGGTCCATTAAGGCTGAAACGTTACAAGAAGGTATAATCTATTGAGTTGTAAGTGATCTGAACGTTTCATGATGATCTCACATTCCTAAGTGGGTCAAACCATGTCCCAAAAGTCACCGGATCTGGTGTCACTTTAAAGAAGTAGTCCAGTTACACATTTGTGGGCTTATAACTTGGCTTCTGAATGTCCTAGAGAGATCAGGTTTGTTTTAGTGTACTCCAATCAACAGCCCCTACAACCACAAAAAAGAATGGAGTCATTAGCACTTATGGTTTGTAAATGGCACCCAGAATTATGTTGCACGAAGCACAATTTCACATCATTCTGGGTCGATTTGTGTGAAAACAAGGTCCAATCAGGCTGAAACGTTACAAGAAGGTAGAATCTATTGAGTTGTAAGTGATCTGAACGTTTCATGATGATCGCACATTCCTATAGGGGGTCAAACCATGTCCCAAAGGTATCCGGGCCTGGTGTCACTTTAAAGAAGTAGTCCAGTTACACCTTTGTGGGCTTATAACTTGGCTTCTGAATGTACTCGAGAGGTCAGGCTTGTTTTAGTGTACTCCAATCAACAGCCCCTACAGCCACAAAAAGGAATGGAGTCATTGGCACTTATGGTTTGTAAATGGCACCCAGAATTATGTTGCACGAAGCACAATTTCACATCATTCTGGGTCCATTTGTGTGAAAACAAGGTCCAATCAGGCTGAAACGTTACAGGAAGGTAGAATCTATTGAGTTGTAAGTGATCTGAACGTTTCATGATGATAGCACTTTCCTAAGGGGGTCAAACCATGTCCCAAAGGTCACCGGGCCTGGTGTCACTTTAAAGAAGTAGTCCAGTTACACATTTGTGGGCTTATAACTTGGCTTCTGAATATCCTAGAGAGGTCAGGTTTAATTTAGAGTACTCCAATTAACAGCCCCCATTACCCCAAAAAAGAATTTAGTCATTAACACTTATGGTTTTTAAATGGCACCCAGAATTATGTTGCACGAAGCACAATTTCACATCATTCTGGGTCCATTTGTGTGAAAACAAGGTCCAATCAGGCTGAAACGTTACAGGAAGGTAGAATCTATTGAGTTGTAAGTGATCTGAACGTTTCATGATGATAGCACTTTCCTAAGGGGGTCAAACCATGTCCCAAAGGTATTCGGGCCTGGTGTCACTTTAAAGAAGTAGTCCAGTTACACCTTTGTGGGCTTATAACTTGGCTTCTGAATGTCCTAGAGAGGTCAGGCTTGTTTTAGTGTACTCCAATCAACAGCCCCTACAGCCACAAAAAGGAATGGAGTCATTGGCACTTATGGTTTGTAAATGGCACCCAGAATTATGTTGCACGAAGCACAATTTCACATCATTCTGGGTCCATTTGTGTGAAAACAAGGTCCAATCAGGCTGAAACGTTACAAGAAGGTAGAATCTATTGAGTTGTAAGTGATATGAACGTTTCATGATGATCGCACATTCCTATAGGGGGTCAAACCATGTCCCAAAGGTCACCGGGCCTGGTGTCACTTTAAAGAAGTAGTCCAGTTACACCTTTGTGGGCTTATAACTTGGCTTCTGAATGTCCTAGAGAGATCAGGTTTGTTTTAGTGTACTCCAATCAACAGCCCCTACAACCACAAAAAGGAATGGAGTCATTAGCACTTATGGTTTGTAAATGGCACCCAGAGTTATGTTGCACGAAGCACAATTTCACATCATTCTGGGTCCATTTGTGTGAAAACAAGGTCCATTAAGGCTGAAACGTTACAAGAAGGTAGAATCTATTGAGTTGTAAGTGATCTGAAAGTTTGATGATGATCGCACATTCCTAAGGGGGTCAAGTTATGTCCCAAAGGTCACCGGATCTGGTGTCACTTTAAAGAAGTAGTCCAGTTACACCTTTGTGGGCTTATAACTTGGCTTCTGAATGTCCTAGAGAGATCAGGTTTGTTTTGGTGTACTCCAATCAACAGCCCCTACAACCACAAAAAGGAATGGAGTCATTAGCACTTATGGTTTTTAAATGGCACCCAGAATTATGTTGCACGAAGCACAATTTCACATCATTCTGGGTCCATTTGTGTGAAAACAAGGTCCATTAAGGCTGAAACGTTACAAGAAGGTATAATCTATTGAGTTGTAAGTGATCTGAACGTTTCATGATGATCTCACATTCCTAAGTGGGTCAAACCATGTCCCAAAAGTCACCGGATCTGGTGTCACTTTAAAGAAGTAGTCCAGTTACACATTTGTGGGCTTATAACTTGGCTTCTGAATGTCCTAGAGAGATCAGGTTTCTTTTAGTGTACTCCAATCAACAGCCCCTACAACCACAAAAAAGAATGGAGTCATTAGCACTTATGGTTTGTAAATGGCACCCAGAATTATGTTGCACGAAGCACAATTTCACATCATTCTGGGTCGATTTGTGTGAAAACAAGGTCCAATCAGGCTGAAACGTTACAAGAAGGTAGAATCTATTGAGTTGTAAGTGATATGAACGTTTCATGATGATCGCACATTCCTATAGGGGGTCAAACCATGTCCCAAAGGTCACCGGGCCTGGTGTCACTTTAAAGAAGTAGTCCAGTTACACCTTTGTGGGCTTATAAATTGGCTTCTGAATGTCCTAGAGAGATCAGGTTTGTTTTAGTGTACTCCAATCAACAGCCCCTACAACCACAAAAAGGAATGGAGTCATTAGCACTTATGGTTTGTAAATGGCACCCAGAATTATGTTGCACGAAGAACAATTTCACATCATTCTGGGTCCATTTGTGTGAAAACAAGGTCTAATCAGGCTGAAACGTTACAAGAAGGTAGAATCTATTGAGTTGTAAGTGATCTGAAAGTTTCATGATGATCGCACATTCCTAAGGGGGTCAAGTTATGTCCCAAAGGTCACCGGATCTGGTGTCACTTTAAAGAAGTAGTCCAGTTACACCTTTGTGGGCTTATAACTTGGCTTCTGAATGTCCTAGAGAGATCAGGTTTGTTTTGGTGTACTCCAATCAACAGCCCCTACAACCACAAAAAGGAATGGAGTCATTAGCACTTATGGTTTGTAAATGGCACCCAGAATTATGTTGCACGAAGCACAATTTCACATCATTCTGGGTCCATTTGTGTGAAAACAAGGTCCATTAAGGCTGAAACGTTACAAGAAGGTAGAATCTATTGAGTTGTAAGTGATCTGAACGTTTCATGATGATCGCACATTCCTATAGGGGGTCAAACCATGTCCCAAAGGTATCCGGGCCTGGTGTCACTTTAAAGAAGTAGTCCAGTTACACCTTTGTGGGCTTATAACTTGGCTTCTGAATGTCCTAGAGAGGTCAGGCTTGTTTTAGTGTACTCCAATCAACAGCCCCTACAGCCACAAAAAGGAATGGAGTCATTGGCACTTATGGTTTGTAAATGGCACCCAGAATTATGTTGCACGAAGCACAATTTCACATCATTCTGGGTCCATTTGTGTGAAAACAAGGTCCAATCAGGCTGAAACGTTACAGGAAGGTAGAATCTATTGAGTTGTAAGTGATCTGAACGTTTCATGATGATAGCACTTTGCTAAGGGGGTCAAACCATGTCCCAAAGGTCACCGGGCCTGGTGTCACTTTAAAGAAGTAGTCCAGTTACACATTTGTGGGCTTATAACTTGGCTTCTGAATATCCTAGAGAGGTCAGGTTTAATTTAGAGTACTCCAATTAACAGCCCCCATTACCCCAAAAAAGAATTTAGTCATTAACACTTATGGTTTTTAAATGGCACCCAGAATTATGTTGCACAAAGCACAATTTCACATCATTCTGGGTCCATTTGTGTGAAAACAAGGTCCAATCAGGCTGAAACGTTACAGGAAGGTAGAATCTATTGAGTTGTAAGTGATCTGAACGTTTCATGATGATAGCACTTTCCTAAGGGGGTCAAACCATGTCCCAAAGGTATCCGGGCCTGGTGTCACTTTAAAGAAGTAGTCCAGTTACACCTTTGTGGGCTTATAACTTGGCTTCTGAATGTCCTAGAGAGATCAGGCTTGTTTTAGTGTACTCCAATCAACAGCCCCTACAGCCACAAAAAAGAATGGAGTCATTGGCACTTATGGTTTGTAAATGGCACCCAGAATTATGTTAAACGAAGCACAATTTCACATCATTCTGGGTCCATTTGTGTGAAAACAAGGTCCAGTCAGGCTGAAACGTTACAGGAAGGTAGAATCTATTGAGTTGTAAGTGATCTGAACGTTTCATGATGATAGCACTTTCCTAAGGGGGTCAAACCATGTCCCAAAGGTCACCGGGCCTGGTGTCACTTCAAAGAAGTAGTCCAGTTACACATTTGTGGGCTTATAACTTGGCTTCTGAATGTCCTAGAGAGATCAGGTTTGTTTTAGTGTACTCCAATCAACAGCCCCTACAACCACAAAAAAGAATGGAGTCATTAGCACTTATGGTTTGTAAATGGCACCCAGAATTATGTTGCACGAAGCACAATTTCACATCATTCTGGGTCGATTTGTGTGAAAACAAGGTCCAATCAGGCTGAAACGTTACAAGAAGGTAGAATCTATTGAGTTGTAAGTGATCTGAACGTTTCATGATGATCGCACATTCCTATAGGGGGTCAAACCATGTCCCAAAGGTCACCGGGCCTGGTGTCACTTTAAAGAAGTAGTCCAGTTACACCTTTGTGGGCTTATAACTTGGCTTCTGAATGTCCTAGAGAGATCAGGTTTGTTTTAGTGTACTCCAATCAACAGCCCCTACAACCACAAAAAGGAATGGAGTCATTAGCACTTATGGTTTGTAAATGGCACCCAGAATTATGTTGCACGAAGCACAATTTCACATCATTCTGGGTCCATTTGTGTGAAAACAAGGTCCATTAAGGCTGAAACGTTACAAGAAGGTAGAATCAATTGAGTTGTAAGTGATCTGAAAGTTTGATGATGATCGCACATTCCTAAGGGGGTCAAGTTATGTCCCAAAGGTCACCGGATCTGGTGTCACTTTAAAGAAGTAGTCCAGTTACACCTTTGTGGGCTTATAACTTGGCTTCTGAATGTCCTAGAGAGATCAGGTTTGTTTTGGTGTACTCCAATCAACAGCCCCTACAACCACAAAAAGGAATGGAGTCATTAGCACTTATGGTTTGTAAATGGCACCCAGAATTATGTTGCACGAAGCACAATTTCACATCATTCTGGGTCCATTTGTGTGAAAACAAGGTCCATTAAGGCTGAAACGTTACAAGAAGGTAGAATCTATTGAGTTGTAAGTGATCTGAATGTTTCATGATGATCGCACATTCCTATAGGGGGTCAAACCATGTCCCAAAGGTATCCGGGCCTGGTGTCACTTTAAAGAAGTAGTCCAGTTACACCTTTGTGGGCTTATAACTTGGCTTCTGAATGTCCTAGAGAGGTCAGGCTTGTTTTAGTGTACTCCAATCAACAGCCCCTACAGCCACAAAAAGGAATGGAGTCATTGGCACTTATGGTTTGTAAATGGCACCCAGAATTATGTTGCACGAAGCACAATTTCACATCATTCTGGGTCCATTTGTGTGAAAACAAGGTCCAATCAGGCTGAAACGTTACAGGAAGGTAGAATCTATTGAGTTGTAAGTGATCTGAACGTTTCATGATGATAGCACTTTCCTAAGGGGGTCATACCATGTCCCAAAGGTCACCGGGCCTGGTGTCACTTTAAAGAAGTAGTCCAGTTACACATTTGTGGGCTTATAACTTGGCTTCTGAATATCCTAGAGAGGTCAGGTTTAATTTAGAGTACTCCAATTAACAGCCCCCATTACCCCAAAAAGGAATTTAGTCATTAACACTTATGGTTTTTAAATGGCACCCAGAATTATGTTGCACGAAGCACAATTTCACATCATTCTGGGTCCATTTGTGTGAAAACAAGGTCCAATCAGGCTGAAACATTACAAGAAGGTAGAATTTATTGAGTTGTAAGTGATCTGAACGTTTCATGATGATAGCACTTTCCTAAGGGGGTCAAACCATGTCCCAAAGGTCACCGGATCGGTGTCAATTTAAAGAAGTAGTCCAGTTACACATTTGTGGGCTTATAACTTGGCTTCTGAATGTCCTAGAGTGATCAGGTTTGTTTCAGAGTACTCCAATCAACAGTCCCTACAACCACAAAAAGGAATGGAGTCATTAGCACTTATGGTTTGTAAATGGCACCCAGAATTATGTTGCACGAAGCACAATTTCACATCATTCTGGGTCCATTTGTGTGAAAACAAGGTCCATTCAGGCTGAAACGTTACAAGAAGGTAGAATCTATTGAGTTGTAAGTGATCTGAACGTTTCATGATGATCGCACATTCCTATAGGGGGTCAAACCATGTCCCAAAGGTCACCGGGCCTGGTGTCACTTTAAAGAAGTAGTCCAGTTACACCTTTGTGGGCTTATAACTTGGCTTCTGAATGTCCTAGAGAGGTCAGGCTTGTTTTAGTGTACTCCAATCAACAGCCCCTAGAGCCACAAAAAGGAATGGAGTCAAAAGCACTTATGGTTTGTAAATGGCACCCAGAATTATGTTGCACGAAGCACAATTTCACATCATTCTGGGTCCATTTGTGTGAAAACAAGGTCCAATCAGGTTGAAACGTTACAAGAAGGTAGAATCTATTGAGTTGTAAGTGATCTGAACGTTTCATGATGATCGCACATTCCTAAGGGGGTCAAACCATGTCCCAAAGGTCACCGGGCCTGGTGTCACTTTAAAGAAGTAGTCCAGTTACACCTTTGTGGGCTTATAACTTGGCTTCTGAATATCCTAGAGAGGTCAGTTTTAATTTAGAGTACTCCAAATAACAGCCCCCATTACCCCAAAAAGGAATGGAGTCATTAGCACTTATGGTTTTTAAATGGCACCCAGAATTATGTTGCACGAAGCACAATTTCACATCATTCTGGGTTCATTTGTGTGAAAACAAGGTCCAATCAGGCTGAAACGTTACAGGAAGGTAGAATCTATTGAGTTGTAAGTGATCTGAACGTTTCATGATGATAGCACTTTCCTAAGGGGGTAAAACCATGTCCCAAAGGTCACCGGATCGGTGTCAATTTAAAGAAGTAGTCCAGTTACACATTCGTGGGCTTATAACTTGGCTTCTGAATGTCCTAGATAGATCAGGTTTGTTTTAGTGTACTCCAATCAACAGCCCCTACAACCACAAAAAGGAATGGAGTCATTAGCACTCATGGTTTGTAAATGGCACCCAGAATTATGTGGCACGAAGCACAATTTCACATCATTCTGGGTTCATTTGTGTGAAAACAAGGTCCAATCAGGCTGAAACGTTACAGGAAGGTAGAATCTATTGAGTTGTAATTGATCTGAACGTTTCATGATGATAGCACTTTCCTAAGGAGGTAAAACCATGTCCCAAAGGTCACCGGATCGGTGTCAATTTAAAAAAGTAGTCCAGTTACACATTTGTGGGCTTATAACTTGGCTTCTGAATGTCCTAGAGAGATCAGGTTTGTTTTAGTGTACTCCAATCAACAGCCCCTACAACCACAAAAAGGAATGGAGTCATTAGCACTTATGGTTTTTAAATGGCACCCAGAATTATGTTGCACGAAGCACAATTTCACATCATTCTGGGTCCATTTGTGTGAAAACAAGGTCCAATAGGGCTGAAACGTTACAGGAAGGTAGGATCTATTTAGTTGTAAGTGATCTGAACGTTTCATGATGATAGCACTTTCCTAAGGGGGTCAAACCATGTCCCAGAGGTCACCGGATCTGTTGTCAATTTAAAGAAGTAGTCCAGTTACACATTTGTGGGCTTATAACGTGGCTTCTCAATGTCCTAGAGAGATCAGGTTTGTTTTAGTGTACTCCAATCAACAGCCCCTACAACCACAAAAAGGAATGGAGTCATTAGCACTTATGGTTTTTAAATGGCACCCAGATCTATGTTGCACGAAGCACAATTTCACATCATTCTGGGTCCATTTGTGTGAAAAAAAGGTCCAGTCAGGCTGAAACGTTACAAGAAGGTAGAATCTGTTGAGTTGTAAGTGATCTGAACGTTTCATGATGATCGCACATTCCTATAGGGGGTCAAACCATGTCCCAAAGGTCACCGGGCCTGGTGTCACTTTAAAGAAGTAGTCCAGTTAAACCTTTGTGGGCTTATAACTTGGCTTCTGAATATCCTAAAGAGGTCAGGTTTGTTTTAGAGTACTCCAATCAACAGCCCCCATTACCCCAAAAAGGAATGGAGTCATTAGCACTTATGGTTTTTAAATGGCACCCAGAATTATGTGGCACGAAGCACAATTTCACATCATTCTGGGTTCATTTGTGTGAAAACAAGGTCCAATGAGGCTGAAACGTTACAGGAAGGTAGAATCTATTGAGTTGTAAGTGATCTGAACGTTTCATGATGATAGCACTTTCCTAAGGAGGTAAAACCATGTCCCAAAGGTCACCGGATCGGTGTCAATTTAAAAAAGTAGTCCAGTTACACATTTGTGGGCTTATAACTTGGCTTCTGAATGTCCTAGAGAGATCAGGTTTGATTTAGTGTACTCCAATCAACAGCCCCTACAACCACAAAAAGGAATGGAGTCATTAGCACTTATGGTTTTTAAATGGCACCCAGATCTATGTTGCACGAAGCACAATTTCACATCATTCTGGGTCCATTTGTGTGAAAACAAGGTCCAGTCAGGCTGAAACGTTACAAGAAGGTAGAATCTGTTGAGTTGTAAGTGATCTGAACGTTTCATGATGATCGCACATTCCTATAGGGGGTCAAACCATGTCCCAAAGGTCACCGGGCCTGGTGTCACTTTAAAGAAGTAGTCCAGTTAAACCTTTGTGGGCTTATAACTTGGCTTCTGAATATCCTAGAGAGGTCAGGTTTGTTTTAGAGTACTCCAATCAACAGCCCCCATTACCCCAAAATGGAATGGAGTCATTAGCACTTATGGTTTTTAAATGGCACCCAGAATTATGTTGCACAAAGCACAATTTCACATCATTCTGGGTTCATTTGTGTGAAAACAAGGTCCAATCAGGCTGAAACGTTACAGGATGGTAGAATCTATTGAGTTGTAAGTGATCTGAACGTTTCATGATGATCGCACTTTTCTAAGGGGTTCAAACCATGTCCTAAAGGTCACCGGATCTGGTTTCACTTTAAAGAAGTAGTCCAGTTACATATTTGTGGGCTTATAACTTGGCTTCTGAATATCCTAGAGAGGTCAGGTTTGTTTTAGAGTACTCCAATTAACAGCCCCTACAACCTCAAAAAGAAATGGAGTCATTAGCACTTATGGTTTTTAAATGGCACCCAGAATTATGTTGCACAAAGCAGAATTTCACATCATTCTGGGTCCATTTGTGTGAAAACAAGGTCCAATCAGGCTGAAACGTTTCAAGAAGGTAGAATCTATTGAGTTGTAAGTGATCTGAACGTTTCATGATGATCTCACATTCCTAAGTGGGTCAAACCATGTCCCAAAAGTCACCGGATCTGGCGTCACTTTAAAGAAGTAGTCCAGTTACACATTTGTGGGCTTATAACTTGGCTTCTGAATGTCCTAGAGAGATCAGGTTTGTTTTAGTGTACTCCAATCAACAGTCCCTACAACCACAAAAAAGAATGGAGTCATTAGCACTTATGGTTTGTAAATGGCACCCAGAATTATGTTGCACGAAGCACAATTTCACATCATTCTGGGTCGATTTGTGTGAAAACAAGGTCCAATCAGGCTGAAACGTTACAAGAAGGTAGAATCTATTGAGTTGTAAGTGATATGAACGTTTCATGATGATCGCACATTCCTATAGGGGGTCAAACCATGTCCCAAAGGTCACCGAGCCTGGTGTCACTTTAAAGAAGTAGTCCAGTTACACCTTTGTGGGCTTATAACTTGGCTTCTGAATGTCCTAGAGAGATCAGGTTTGTTTTAGTGTACTCCAATCAACAGCCTCTACAACCACAAAAAGGAATGGAGTCATTAGCACTTATGGTTTGTAAATGGCACCCAGAATTATGTTGCACGAAGCACAATTTCACATCATTCTGGGTCCATTTGTGTGAAAACAAGGTCCAATCAGGCTGAAACGTTACAAGAAGGTAGAATCTATTGAGTTGTAAGTGATCTGAAAGTTTCATGATGATCGCACATTCCTAAGGGGGTCAAATTATGTCCCAAAGGTCACCGGATCTGGTGTCACTTTAAAGAAGTAGTCCAGTTACACCTTTGTGGGCTTATAACTTGGCTTCTGAATGTCCTAGAGAGATCAGGTTTGTTTTGGTGTACTCCAATCAACAGCCCCTACAACCACAAAAAGGAATGGAGTCATTAGCACTTATGGTTTGTAAATGGCACCCAGAATTATGTTGCACGAAGCACAATTTCACATCATTCTGGGTCCATTTGTGTGAAAACAAGGTCCATTAAGGCTGAAACGTTACAAGAAGGTAGAATCTATTGAGTTGTAAGTGATCTGAACGTTTCATGATGATCGCACATTCCTATAGGGGGTCAAACCATGTCCCAAAGGTATCCGGGCCTGGTGTCACTTTAAAGAAGTAGTCCAGTTACACCTTTGTGGGCTTATAACTTGGCTTCTGAATGTCCTAGAGAGGTCAGGCTTGTTTTAGTGTACTCCAATCAACAGCCCCTACAGCCACAAAAAGGAATGGAGTCATTGGCACTTATGGTTTGTAAATGGCACCCAGAATTATGTTGCACGAAGCACAATTTCACATCATTCTGGGTCCATTTGTGTGAAAACAAGGTCCAATCAGGCTGAAACGTTACAGGAAGGTAGAATCTATTGAGTTGTAAGTGATCTGAACGTTTCATGATGATAGCACTTTCCTAAGGGGGTCATACCATGTCCCAAAGGTCACCGGGCCTGGTGTCACTTTAAAGAAGTAGTCCAGTTACACATTTGTGGGCTTATAACTTGGCTTCTGAATATCCTAGAGAGGTCAGGTTTAATTTAGAGTACTCCAATTAACAGCCCCCATTACCCCAAAAAGGAATTAAGTCATTAACACTTATGGTTTTTAAATGGCACCCAGAATTATGTTGCACGAAGCACAATTTCACATCATTCTGGGTCCATTTGTGTGAAAACAAGGTCCAATCAGGCTGAAACGTTACAAGAAGGTAGAATCTATTGAGTTGTAAGTGATCTGAACGTTTCATGATGATAGCACTTTCCTAAGGGGGTCAAACCATGTCCCAAAGGTCACCGGATCGGTGTCAATTTAAAGAAGTAGTCCAGTTACACATTTGTGGGCTTATAACTTGGCTTCTGAATGTCCTAGAGTGATCAGGTTTGTTTCAGAGTACTCCAATCAACAGCCCCTACAACCACAAAAAGGAATGGAGTCATTAGCACTTATGGTTTGTAAATGGCACCCAGAATTATGTTGCACGAAGCACAATTTCACATCATTCTGGGTCCATTTGTGTGAAAACAAGGTCCATTCAGGCTGAAACGTTACAAGAAGGTAGAATCTATTGAGTTGTAAGTGATCTGAACGTTTCATGATGATCGCACATTCCTATAGGGGGTCAAACCATGTCCCAAAGGTCACCGGGCCTGGTGTCACTTTAAAGAAGTAGTCCAGTTACACCTTTGTGGGCTTATAACTTGGCTTCTGAATATCCTAGAGAGGTCAGTTTTAATTTAGAGTACTCCAAGTAACAGCCCCCATTACCCCAAAAAGGAATGGAGTCATTAGCACTTATGGTTTTTAAATGGCACCCAGAATTATGTTGCACGAAGCACAATTTCACATCATTCTGGGTTCATTTGTGTGAAAACAAGGTCCAATCAGGCTGAAACGTTACAGGAAGGTAGAATCTATTGAGTTGTAAGTGATCTGAACGTTTCATGATGATAGCACTTTCCTAAGGGGGTAAAACCATGTCACAAAGGTCACCGGATCTGTGTCAATTTAAAGAAGTAGTCCAGTTACACATTCGTGGGCTTATAACTTGGCTTCTGAATGTCCTAGAGAGATCAGGTTTGTTTTAGTGTACTCCAATCAACAGCCCCTACAACCACAAAAAGGAATGGAGTCATTAGCACTCATGGTTTGTAAATGGCACCCAGAATTATGTGGCACGAAGCACAATTTCACATCATTCTGGGTTCATTTGTGTGAAAACAAGGTCCAATCAGGCTGAAACGTTACAGGAAGGTAGAATCTATTGAGTTGTAATTGATCTGAACGTTTCATGATGATAGCACTTTCCTAAGGAGGTAAAACCATGTCCCAAAGGTCACCGGATCGGTGTCAATTTAAAAAAGTAGTCCAGTTACACATTTGTGGGCTTATAACTTGGCTTCTGAATGTCCTAGAGAGATCAGGTTTGTTTTAGTGTACTCCAATCAACAGCCCCTACAACCACAAAAAGGAATGGAGTCATTAGCACTTATGGTTTTTAAATGGCACCCAGAATTATGTTGCACGAAGCACAATTTCACATCATTCTGGGTCCATTTGTGTGAAAACAAGGTCCAATAGGGCTGAAACGTTACAGGAAGGTAGGATCTATTTAGTTGTAAGTGATCTGAACGTTTCATGATGATAGCACTTTCCTAAGGGGGTCAAACCATGTCCCAGAGGTCACCGGATCTGTTGTCAATTTAAAGAAGTAGTCCAGTTACACATTTGTGGGCTTATAACGTGGCTTCTCAATGTCCTAGAGAGATCAGGTTTGTTTTAGTGTACTCCAATCAACAGCCCCTACAACCACAAAAAGGAATGGAGTCATTAGCACTTATGGTTTTTAAATGGCACCCAGATCTATGTTGCACGAAGCACAATTTCACATCATTCTGGGTCCATTTGTGTGAAAAAAAGGTCCAGTCAGGCTGAAACGTTACTGGAAGGTAGAATCTGTTGAGTTGTAAGTGATCTGAACGTTTCATGATGATCGCACATTCCTATAGGGGGTCAAACCATGTCCCAAAGGTCACCGGGCCTGGTGTCACTTTAAAGAAGTAGTCCAGTTAAACCTTTGTGGGCTTATAACTTGGCTTCTGAATATCCTAAAGAGGTCAGGTTTGTTTTAGAGTACTCCAATCAACAGCCCCCATCACCCCAAAAAGGAATGGAGTCATTAGCACTTATGGTTTGTAAATGGCACCCAGAATTATGTTGCACGAAGCACAATTTCACATCATTCTGGGTCCATTTGTGTGAAAACAAGGTCCAATCAGGCTGAAACGTTACAAGAAGGTAGAATCTATTGAGTTGTAAGTGATCTGAAAGTTTCATGATGATCGCACATTCCTAAGGGGGTCAAATTATGTCCCAAAGGTCACCGGATCTGGTGTCACTTTAAAGAAGTAGTCCAGTTACACCTTTGTGGGCTTATAACTTGGCTTCTGAATGTCCTAGAGAGATCAGGTTTTTTTTGGTGTACTCCAATCAACAGCCCCTACAACCACAAAAAGGAATGGAGTCATTAGCACTTATGGTTTGTAAATGGCACCCAGAATTATGTTGCACGAAGCACAATTTCACATCATTCTGGGTCCATTTGTGTGAAAACAAGGTCCATTAAGGCTGAAACGTTACAAGAAGGTAGAATCTATTGAGTTGTAAGTGATCTGAACGTTTCATGATGATCACACATTCCTATAGGGGGTCAAACCATGTCCCAAAGGTATCCGGGCCTGGTGTCACTTTAAAGAAGTAGTCCAGTTACACCTTTGTGGGCTTATAACTTGGCTTCTGAATGTCCTAGAGAGGTCAGGCTTGTTTTAGTGTACTCCAATCAACAGCCCCTACAGCCACAAAAAGGAATGGAGTCATTGGCACTTATGGTTTGTAAATGGCACCCAGAATTATGTTGCACGAAGCACAATTTCACATCATTCTGGGTCCATTTGTGTGAAAACAAGGTCCAATCAGGCTGAAACGTTACAGGAAGGTAGAATCTATTGAGTTGTAAGTGATCTGAACGTTTCATGATGATAGCACTTTCCTAAGGGGGTCATACCATGTCCCAAAGGTCACCGGGCCTGGTGTCACTTTAAAGAAGTAGTCCAGTTACACATTTGTGGGCTTATAACTTGGCTTCTGAATATCCTAGAGAGGTCAGGTTTAATTTAGAGTACTCCAATTAACAGCCCCCATTACCCCAAAAAGGAATTAAGTCATTAACACTTATGGTTTTTAAATGGCACCCAGAATTATGTTGCACGAAGCACAATTTCACATCATTCTGGGTCCATTTGTGTGAAAACAAGGTCCAATCAGGCTGAAACGTTACAAGAAGGTAGAATCTATTGAGTTGTAAGTGATCTGAACGTTTCATGATGATAGCACTTTCCTAAGGGGGTCAAACCATGTCCCAAAGGTCACCGGATCGGTGTCAATTTAAAGAAGTAGTCCAGTTACACATTTGTGGGCTTATAACTTGGCTTCTGAATGTCCTAGAGTGATCAGG
Organism: Nothobranchius furzeri; assembly: GCF_043380555.1. Taxonomy (NCBI): domain Eukaryota; kingdom Metazoa; phylum Chordata; class Actinopteri; order Cyprinodontiformes; family Nothobranchiidae; genus Nothobranchius; species Nothobranchius furzeri. Next base: position 7,344,546 of record NC_091747.1, read on the forward strand.
TTTGTTTCAGAGTACTCCAATCAACAGCCCCTACAACCACAAAAAGGAATGGAGTCATTAGCACTTATGGTTTGTAAATGGCACCCAGAATTATGTTGCACGAAGCACAATTTCACATCATTCTGGGTCCATTTGTGTGAAAACAAGGTCCATTCAGGCTGAAACGTTACAAGAAGGTAGAATCTATTGAGTTGTAAGTGATCTGAACGTTTCATGATGATCGCACATTCCTATAGGGGGTCAAACCATGTCCCAAAGGTCACCGGGCCTGGTGTCACTTTAAAGAAGTAGTCCAGTTACACCTTTGTGGGCTTATAACTTGGCTTCTGAATATCCTAGAGAGGTCAGTTTTAATTTAGAGTACTCCAAGTAACAGCCCCCATTACCCCAAAAAGGAATGGAGTCATTAGCACTTATGGTTTTTAAATGGCACCCAGAATTATGTTGCACGAAGCACAATTTCACATCATTCTGGGTTCATTTGTGTGAAAACAAGGTCCAATCAGGCTGAAACGTTACAGGAAGGTAGAATCTATTGAGTTGTAAGTGATCTGAACGTTTCATGATGATAGCACTTTCCTAAGGGGGTAAAACCATGTCACAAAGGTCACCGGATCTGTGTCAATTTAAAGAAGTAGTCCAGTTACACATTCGTGGGCTTATAACTTGGCTTCTGAATGTCCTAGAGAGATCAGGTTTGTTTTAGTGTACTCCAATCAACAGCCCCTACAACCACAAAAAGGAATGGAGTCATTAGCACTCATGGTTTGTAAATGGCACCCAGAATTATGTGGCACGAAGCACAATTTCACATCATTCTGGGTTCATTTGTGTGAAAACAAGGTCCAATCAGGCTGAAACGTTACAGGAAGGTAGAATCTATTGAGTTGTAATTGATCTGAACGTTTCATGATGATAGCACTTTCCTAAGGAGGTAAAACCATGTCCCAAAGGTCACCGGATCGGTGTCAATTTAAAAAAGTAGTCCAGTTACACATTTGTGGGCTTATAACTTGGCTTCTGAATGTCCTAGAGAGATCAGGTTTGTTTTAGTGTACTCCAATCAACAGCCCCTACAACCACAAAAAGGAATGGAGTAATTAGCACTTATGGTTTTTAAATGGCACCCAGAATTATGTTGCACGAAGCACAATTTCACATCATTCTGGGTCCATTTGTGTGAAAACAAGGTCCAATAGGGCTGAAACGTTACAGGAAGGTAGGATCTATTTAGTTGTAAGTGATCTGAACGTTTCATGATGATAGCACTTTCCTAAGGGGGTCAAACCATGTCCCAGAGGTCACCGGATCTGTTGTCAATTTAAAGAAGTAGTCCAGTTACACATTTGTGGGCTTATAACGTGGCTTCTCAATGTCCTAGAGAGATCAGGTTTGTTTTAGTGTACTCCAATCAACAGCCCCTACAACCACAAAAAGGAATGGAGTCATTAGCACTTATGGTTTTTAAATGGCACCCAGATCTATGTTGCACGAAGCACAATTTCACATCATTCTGGGTCCATTTGTGTGAAAAAAAGGTCCAGTCAGGCTGAAACGTTACTGGAAGGTAGAATCTGTTGAGTTGTAAGTGATCTGAACGTTTCATGATGATCGCACATTCCTATAGGGGGTCAAACCATGTCCCAAAGGTCACCGGGCCTGGTGTCACTTTAAAGAAGTAGTCCAGTTAAACCTTTGTGGGCTTATAACTTGGCTTCTGAATATCCTAAAGAGGTCAGGTTTGTTTTAGAGTACTCCAATCAACAGCCCCCATTACCCCAAAAAGGAATGGAGTCATTAGCACTTATGGTTTTTAAATGGCACCCAGAATTATGTGGCACGAAGCACAATTTCACATCATTCTGGGTTCATTTGTGTGAAAACAAGGTCCAATCAGGCTGAAACGTTACAGGAAGGTAGAATCTATTGAGTTGTAAGTGATCTGAACGTTTCATGATGATAGCACTTTCCTAAGGAGGTAAAACCATGTCCCAAAGGTCACCGGATCGGTGTCAATTTAAAAAAGTAGTCCAGTTACACATTTGTGGGCTTATAACTTGGCTTCTGAATGTCCTAGAGAGATCAGGTTTGTTTTAGTGTACTCCAATGAACAGCCCCTACAACCACAAAAAGGAATGGAGTCAAAAGCACTTATGGTTTGTAAATGGCACCCAGAATTATGTTGCACGAAGAACAATTTCACATCATTCTGGGTCCATTTGTGTGAAAACAAGGTCCAATCAGGCTGAAACGTTAGAAGAAGGTAGAATCTATTGAGTTGTAAGTGATCTGAACGTTTCATGATGATCGCACATTCCTAAGGGGGTCAAACCATGTCCCAAAGGTCACCGGGCCTGGTGTCACTTTAAAGAAGTAGTCCAGTTACACCTTTGTGGGCTTATAACTTGGCTTCTGAATATCCTAGAGAGGTCAGTTTTAATTTAGAGTACTCCAATTAACAGCCCCCATTACCCCAAAAAGGAATGGAATCATTAGCACTTATGGTTTTTAAATGGCACCCAGAATTATGTTGCACGAAGCACAATTTCACATCATTCTGGGTCCATTTGTGTGAAAACAAGGTCCAATAGGGCTGAAACGTTACAGGAAGGTAGGATCTATTTAGTTGTAAGTGATCTGAACGTTTCATGATGATAGCACTTTCCTAAGGGGGTCAAACCATGTCCCAGAGGTCACCGGATCTGTTGTCAATTTAAAGAAGTAGTCCAGTTACACATTTGTGGGCTTATAACTTGGCTTCTCAATGTCCTAGAGAGATCAGGTTTGTTTTAGTGTACTCCAATCAACAGCCCCTACAACCACAAAAAGGAATGGAGTCAGTAGCACTTATGGTTTTTAAATGGCACCCAGATCTATGTTGCACGAAGCACAATTTCACATCATTCTGGGTCCATTTGTGTGAAAACAAGGTCCAGTCAGGCTGAAACGTTACAAGAAGGTAGAATCTGTTGAGTTGTAAGTGATCTGAACGTTTCATGATGATCGCACATTCCTATAGGGGGTCAAACCATGTCCCAAAGGTCACCGGGCCTGGTGTCACTTTAAAGAAGTAGTCCAGTTAAACCTTTGTGGGCTTATAACTTGGCTTCTGAATATCCTAAAGAGGTCAGGTTTGTTTTAGAGTACTCCAATCAACAGCCCCCATCACCCCAAAAAGGAATGGAGTCATGAGCACTTATGGTTTTTAAATGGCACCCAGAATTATGTTGCACAAAGCACAATTTCACATCATTCTGGGTTCATTTGTGTGAAAACAAGGTCCAATCAGGCTGAAACGTTACAGGATGGTAGAATCTATTGAGTTGTAAGTGATCTGAACGTTTCATGATGATCACACTTTCCTAAGGGGTTCAAACCATGTCCTAAAGGTCACCGGATCTGGTGTCACTTTAAAGAAGTAGTCCAGTTACATATTTGTGGGCTTATAACTTGGCTTCTGAATATCCTAGAGAGGTCAGGTTTGTTTTAGAGTACTCCAATTAACAGCCCCTATTACCTCAAAAAGAAATGGAGTCATTAGCACTCATGGTTTTTAAATGGCACCCAGAATTATGTTGCACAAAGCACAATTTCACATCATTCTGGGTCCATTTGTGTGAAAACAAGGTCCAATCAGGCTGAAACGTTTCAAGAAGGTAGAATCTATTGAGTTGTAAGTGATCTGAAAGTTTCATGATGATCGCACATTCCTAAGGGGGTCAAATTATGTCCCAAAGGTCACCGGATCTGGTGTCACTTTAAAGAAGTAGTCCAGTTACACCTTTGTGGGCTTATAACTTGGCTTCTGAATGTCCTAGAGAGATCAGGTTTGTTTTGGTGTACTCCAATCAACAGCCCCTACAACCACAAAAAGGAATGGAGTCATTAGCACTTATGGTTTGTAAATGGCACCCAGAATTATGTTGCACGAAGCACAATTTCACATCATTCTGGGTCCATTTGTGTGAAAACAAGGTCCAGTAAGGCTGAAACGTTACAAGAAGGTAGAATCTATTGAGTTGTAAGTGATCTGAACGTTTCATGATGATCGCACATTCCTATAGGGGGTCAAACCATGTCCCAAAGGTCACCGGGCCTGGTGTCACTTTAAAGAAGTAGTCCAGTTACACCTTTGTGGGCTTATAACTTGGCTTCTGAATGTCCTAGAGAGGTCAGGCTTGTTTTGGTGTACTCCAATCAACAGCCCCTACAGCCACAAAAAGGAATGGAGTCATTGGCACTTATGGTTTGTAAATGGCACCCAGAATTATGTTGCACGAAGCACAATTTCACATCATTCTGGGTCCATTTGTGTGAAAACAAGGTCCAATCAGGCTGAAACGTTACAGGAAGGTACAATCTATTGAGTTGCAAGTGATCTGAACGTTTCATGATGATAGCACTTTCCTAAGGGGGTCAAACCATGTCCCAAAGGTCACCGGGCCTGGTGTCACTTTAAAGAAGTAGTCCAGTTACACATTTGTGGGCTTATAACTTGGCTTCTGAATATCCTAGAGAGGTCAGGTTTAATTTAGAGTACTCCAATTAACAGCCCCCATTACCCCAAAAAGGAATTTAGTCATTAACACTTATGGTTTTTAAATGGCACCCAGAATTATGTTGCACGAAGCACAATTTCACATCATTCTGGGTCCATTTGTGTGAAAACAAGGTCCAATAGGGCTGAAACGTTACAGGAAGGTAGGATCTATTTAGTTGTAAGTGATCTGAACGTTTCATGATGATAGCACTTTCCTAAGGGGGTCAAACCATGTCCCAGAGGTCACCGGATCTGTTGTCAATTTAAAGAAGTAGTCCAGTTACACATTTGTGGGCTTATAACTTGGCTTCTCAATGTCCTAGAGAGATCAGGTTTGTTTTAGTGTACTCCAATCAACAGCCCCTACAACCACAAAAAGGAATGGAGTCAGTAGCACTTATGGTTTTTAAATGGCACCCAGATCTATGTTGCACGAAGCACAATTTCACATCATTCTGGGTCCATTTGTGTGAAAACAAGGTCCAGTCAGGCTGAAACATTACAAGAAGGTAGAATCTGTTGAGTTGTAAGTGATCTGAACGTTTCATGATGATCGCACATTCCTATAGGGGGTCAAACCATGTCCCAAAGGTCACCGGGCCTGGTGTCACTTTAAAGAAGTAGTCCAGTTAAACCTTTGTGGGCTTATAACTTGGCTTCTGAATATCCTAAAGAGGTCAGGTTTGTTTTAGAGTACTCCAATCAACAGCCCCCATCACCCCAAAAAGGAATGGAGTCATTAGCACTTATGGTTTTTAAATGGCACCCAGAATTATGTTGCACAAAGCACAATTTCACATCATTCTGGGTTCATTTGTGTGAAAACAAGGTCCAATCAGGCTGAAACGTTACAGGATGGTAGAATCTATTGAGTTGTAAGTGATCTGAACGTTTCATGATGATCGCACTTTCCTAAGGGGTTCAAACCATGTCCTAAAGGTCACCGGATCTGGTGTCACTTTAAAGAAGTAGTCCAGTTACATATTTGTGGGCTTATAACTTGGCTTCTGAATATCCTAGAGAGGTCAGGTTTGTTTTAAAGTACTCCAATTAACAGCCCCTATTACCTCAAAAAGAAGTGGAGTCATTAGCACTCACGGTTTTTAAATGGCACCCAGAATTATGTTGCACAAAGCACAATTTCACATCATTCTGGGTCCATTTGTGTGAAAACAAGGTCCAATCAGGCTGAAACGTTTCAAGAAGGTAGAATCTATTGAGTTGTAAGTGATCTGAAAGTTTCATGATGATCGCACATTCCTAAGGGGGTCAAATTATGTCCCAAAGGTCACCGGATCTGGTGTCACTTTAAAGAAGTAGTCCAGTTACACCATTGTGGGCTTATAACTTGGCTTCTGAATGTCCTAGAGAGATCAGGTTTGTTTTGGTGTACTCCAATCAACAGCCCCTACAACCACAAAAAGGAATGGAGTCATTAGCACTTATGGTTTGTAAATGGCACCCAGAATTATGTTGCACGAAGCACAATTTCACATCATTCTGGGTCCATTTGTGTGAAAACAAGGTCCATTAAGGCTGAAACGTTACAAGAAGGTAGAATCTATTGAGTTGTAAGTGATCTGAACGTTTCATGATGATCGCACATTCCTATAGGGGGTCAAACCATGTCCCAAAGGTATCCGGGCCTGGTGTCACTTTAAAGAAGTAGTCCAGTTACACCTTTGTGGGCTTATAACTTGGCTTCTGAATGTCCTAGAGAGGTCAGGCTTGTTTTGGTGTACTCCAATCAACAGCCCCTACAGCCACAAAAAGAAATGGAGTCATTGGCACTTATGGTTTGTAAATGGCACCCAGAATTATGTTGCACGAAGCACAATTTCACATCATTCTGGGTCCATTTGTGTGAAAACAAGGTCCAATCGGGCTGAAACGTTACAGGAAGGTACAATCTATTGAGTTGCAAGTGATCTGAACGTTTCATGATGATAGCACTTTCCTAAGGGGGTCAAACCATGTCCCAAAGGTCACCGGGCCTGGTGTCACTTTAAAGAAGTAGTCCAGTTACACATTTGTGGGCTTATAACTTGGCTTCTGAATATCCTAGAGAGGTCAGGTTTAATTTAGAGTACTCCAATTAACAGCCCCCATTACCCCAAAAAGGAATTTAGTCATTAACACTTATGGTTTTTAAATGGCACCCAGAATTATGTTGCACGAAGCACAATTTCACATCATTCTGGGTCCATTTGTGTGAAAACAAGGTCCATTCAGGCTGAAACGTTACAAGAAGGTAGAATCTATTGAGTTGTAAGTGATCTGAACGTTTCATGATGATCGCACATTCCTATAGGGGGTCAAACCATGTCCCAAAGGTCACCGGGCCTGGTGTCACTTTAAAGAAGTAGTCCAGTTACACCTTTGTGGGCTTATAACTTGGCTTCTGAGTGTCCTAGAGAGGTCAGGCTTGTTTTAGTGTACTCCAATCAACAGCCCCTACAGCCACAAAAAGGAATGGAGTCAAAAGCACTTATGGTTTGTAAATGGCACCCAGAATTATGTTGCACGAAGCACAATTTCACATCATTCTGGGTCCATTTGTGTGAAAACAAGGTCCAATCAGGTTGAAACGTTACAAGAAGGTAGAATCTATTGAGTTGTAAGTGATCTGAACGTTTCATGATGATCGCACATTCCGAAGGGGGTCAAACCATGTCCCAAAGGTCACCGGGCCTGGTGTCACTTTAAAGAAGTAGTCCAGTTACACCTTTGTGGGCTTATAACTTGGCTTCTGAATATCCTAAAGAGGTCAGGTTTGTTTTAGTGTACTCCAATCAACAGCCCCTACAACCACAAAAAAGAATGGAGTCATTAGCACTTATGGTTTTTAAATGGCACCCAGAATTATGTTGCACGAAGCACAATTTCACATCATTCTGGGTTCATTTGTGTGAAAACAAGGTCCAATCAGGCTGAAACGTTACAGGAAGGTAGAATCTATTGAGTTGTAAGTGATCTGAACGTTTCATGATGATAGCACTTTCCTAAGGGGGTCAAACCATGTCCCAAAGATCACCGGATCGGTGTCAATTTAAAGAAGTAGTCCAGTTACACATTCGTGGGCTTATAACTTGGCTTCTGAATGTCCTAGAGAGATCAGGTTTGTTTTAGTGTACTCCAATCAACAGCCCCTACAACCACAAAAAGGAATGGAGTCATTAGCACTCATGGTTTGTAAATGGCACCCAGAATTATGTGGCACGAAGCACAATTTCACATCATTCTGGGTTCATTTGTGTGAAAACAAGGTCCAATCAGGCTGAAACGTTACAGGAAGGTAGAATCTATTGAGTTGTAAGTGATCTGAACGTTTCATGATGATAGCACTTTCCTAAGGAGGTAAAACCATGTCCCAAAGGTCACCGGATCGGTGTCAATTTAAAAAAGTAGTCCAGTTACACATTTGTGCGCTTATAACTTGGCTTCTGAACGTCCTAGAGAGATCAGGTTTGTTTTAGTGTACTCCAATCAACAGCCCCTACAGCCACAAAAAGGAATGGAGTCATTAGCACTTATCGTTTTTTAATGGCACCCAGAATTATGTTGCACGAAGCACAATTTCACATCATTCTGGGTCTATTTGTGTGAAAACAAGGTCCAATCAGGCTGAAACGTTACAGGAAGGTAGGATCTATTTAGTTGTAAGTGATCTGAACGTTTCATGATGATAGCACTTTCCTAAGGGGGTCAAACCATGTCCCAGAGGTCACCGGATCTGTTGTCAATTTAAAGAAGTAGTCCAGTTACACATTTGTGTATGGCAAGCCAAATGAGCATTTATTCTGATATCAGGATATCAGCCAGAATTGTCATGAACATGTAAGCCATTTCTGTCCACTAGTTAACTAGTTAGACATGTTTGTGTCAACTAGTTAAATATCGAGGGTGAAAATGTGCCCACTAGTTAACTAGTGACAGCAGAAATGCGCACTAGTTAACTAGTGAACACATTTAGGCTTCAGTAGTTAACTAGTTGACACAAAAACTGCTCACTAGTTAACTAGTAAAAGCAGAAATGCATAGCAGTCAGCTACTTGAAGGTATTTGTCTCACTAGTGAGGGTCAAAATGTGCACACTAGTTAACTTGTGGTAGACATAAATGCGCACTAGTTAACTAGTGAACATATTTTGGCTTCACTAGTTAACTAGTTGACACATAAATGGCTCACTAGTTAACTAGTAAAGACCAAAATGCATACCAGTCAGCTAGTTGAAGGTTTTTGTGTCTCACTAGTTAACTAGTGATGGCCAAAATGTGCACACTAGTTAACTTGTGGTAGACATAAATGTGCACTAGTTAACTAGTGAACACATTTTGGCTTCACTAGTTAACTAGTTGTCACATAAATGGCTCACTAGTTAACTAGTAAAGGCCAAAGTGCATACCAGTCAGCTAGTTGAAGGTTTTTTGTGTCTCACTAGTTAACTAGTGATGGCCAAAATGTGCACACTACTTAACTAGTGAAGGCTTAACTCCTAACTAGTTAACTAGTTGGAGTAGGTCAGTGCCACTAGTTAACTAGTGAACCATTAATGGCTCACTAGCTAGCTAGTTGATGGCAGCAGGCTCACTAGTTACCTAGTTGATGCATCCATTGTCCAAACTAGTTAACTAGTGAGGACATAAATGTATACTAGTAAACTAGTTCAAGTCTACATTCACACTAGCTAGCTAGTTGCGCAGAATTCTAATTAGGAGGCGGAGAATTTCTCAAATTAAGACTCTCTATTGGCTCCCTGTGTCAAAATAAAATATGACAACCAATCACAGTGCGGAATTTCGTAAAATCCCACCCCAAACATTTGCATGCGGCACACAAGTTAACATGCTGGCCAGAGGAACCTCAGCTAGTGAACTAGTAGTGGCTTCAGTGTGACACTTACATGTAAACTTGTGAAGGCAGAACTGCTCACTAGTTAACTAGAGAGGGTACAAATGTCCACTAGTTAACTAGTGAGGTGCAAAATAAGTGTCACTAGTTCACTAGTGGGCCCCAAATCGCCCACAAGTTAACTAGTAAGGTGCGGATATGCTCACTAGTTAACTAGTGAGGTGCAGATTTGCTCACTAGTTAACTAGTGCGCCCTAAAGCGCCCACTAGTTAACTAGTAAGGTGCAAAAAAGCATCACTAGTTAACTTGTAAAGTGCAGATATGCTCACTAGTTAACTAGTGGGCCCCAAAATGTCAACAAGTTAACTAGTAGGGTGCGGATTTGCTCACTAGTTAACTAGTGAGGCACAGATATGCTCACTAGTTAACTAGTGATGTGCGGATTTGCTCACTAGTTAACTAGTGAGGTGCAGATTTGCTCACTAGTTAACTAGTGTGCCCTAAAGCACCCACTAGTTAACTAGTAAGGTGCAAAAAAGCATCACTAGTTAACTTGTAAAGTGCAGATATGCTCACTAGTTAACTAGTGGGCCCCAAAACGCCAACTAGTTAACTAGTAGGGTGCGGATTTGCTCACTAGTTAACTAGTGAGGCACAGATATGCTCACTAGTTAACTAGTGAAGTGCGGATTTGCTTACTAGCTAACTAGTGAGGCGCGGATTTGCTCACTAGTTAACTAGTGAAGTGCGGATTTGCTCACTAGTTAACTAGTGAGGTGCGGATTTGCTCACTAGTTAACTAGTGAGGTGCGGATTTGCTCACTAGTTAACTAGTGAGGTGCGGATTTGCTCACTAGTTAACTAGTGAGGTGCAGATATGCTCACTAGTTAACTAGTGAGGTGCAGATATGCTCACTAGTTAACTAGTGCGCACAAGACGCACACTAGTTGCTGTTTTTGGAGCAATCTAGTTTACTTGTTATGTAAAAATGTGTTCTTACTAGTTAACTAGTGACAAATTTACCTTCACTAGTTAACTAGTTGACATATTTGGCCTTTCTAGTTCACTTGTAATGGGACAGGAAGCACTCACTAGTTAACTAGTGAGCATATCTGCATTATAATTTTTTCTCACTAGCTTATAGAGGGCAAACTGAGCCTTACATGTTAAGTAGTGAACACAAAACACTGTCACTAGTTAACTAGCTGCAGAAAAATGCCCCTCAAACTAGTAAATTTGTGGAATTTGAATAAATACACACTTGGCTGGCATTCTGTGTAACATGTTAACTAGTTCGACCGCTGTACTGCTCACTAGTTAGCTAGTGAGCAAATCCGGCCTTTACATGCAAATGAAGAAATGCAGAACAGCAATGTGATTGGTCCATGTAGGACTGAGAAACAGAGAAAGTATGGCGGACTCTGTTCAGGCTGTTCTAAGAGAAAATTTGATAAACTAAGATCGTTTGAGCACATAAATATGTTTTGACGATATTTGTAGCGAGAAAGTTGTGGTGTATTGCTGTAATCTTTGTTCAGTTAACGTGTGCAGTCTTTAGTTTTCAGTTATTAGTCTGAAAAAGCCTGGAGGCGGAAGGCAGCGGCAGACAGCATGTCTGTTTCTGTTGACAGGAAAGTGCAGAAACTCCGCAAAAATCTCCGTCAGATATATTGTTTCACATTTGTACGGAAGCGACAAGTTTATAATAATAAAAAAGGCTCTATTTTACATACGTTGCTGTAAAGCCTGCCAGCACTCATAGTGTTTTAAAGGTATGAATTTGCGAAGAAATGTAGCACCTAGTGCTGGTGGTCTAGTGACTAACGCGTTCGCCTGCAATGGTGAAGGTTGCGGGTTTGATACTGGATCATAAACTTTAGTTTTGTACATTATTTCACTTCTTTTCTTTTGCATAATTTTTGTATTTATGTCAACAAGAAACAAAATACGTAACGGATTAGTGGGCAGAGTTACACACACACACACACACACACACAAAACATGTAAACAAGTATTTTATGAGTATGAATCTGATTATTGCCGACAGTCGATATTTAAGCATGTGTGTCCCCCTTCCTCAATCCATCCTCGCAAAATAAAATCATCGGCACAGCACAGCAGGCTTTCTCTTGATCCAGAACTAGCACTTCGAAATTGATCATGTCCGCGGCCATCTGCTGCACAATCAGCTGCTCGCATCGCGGGAAACATTGAAAACAGCTTCATGAACTGAGACACAACAGGGTTAACATCGACAAAAAAATCCACAAATAAATCTAAATAATTAATGCCATTTCCGTCTTTTTCGTTGAAATATACAAATAGCAGATCATAAATCTAGAGCAGAAAAAGCTGCTGCAGGAAGCAGGGTCTGTAGTTATTCATGCACCAATTCATCAATGTGATTATTGATCAAGATCAGGTAAACTGATATTAATGTTGCAACATTTCATTTGATCATCTGAATGATACCACACAACTGAATGACCTGTTGAGTCTCTGCATATTCAGGTATTTACTACGGAAAACAAACAACAGCAGGCAGCAGCAGGACTCCCCATGTTATTTCTCGGGTCGCTGGCCCGCGGTCGTCGGGGCCGCTGCGGTCAGCTCTTAGCCGGGAAGCCCTCGTTCGGCTGCGTGGGCTGCTTCACCGTGGACCAGCTCCCAGCAGCCGCTGGTCGGGAGAAACGCTCTGGCTGCAGCTCCGATCAGACCCTACCAACACCTCGCCACAGACAGCACCGCATTAAAAGCCCACAATTACGACCCGCTCCCCAAAGTTACAGTTCTCAAGCACTGATGAACACATACATAACCCACAACAGCTATGAAATGTGTGTTATTTACGGCAAAAAGGAGATATTTTTCAAGCCGACGTGCCAATGTTAACCGCAGTTGGCTTGGAAATGTGCTGATTTTATTATTTTTGTCAATTAAAATCCCCCTTGTTTGCTCTTACGTTTTACGAAAACGCAATATTAATTAAAGCACGCTTTAGTGATCAGCATGTAAAGCAAAGAAGAAATGTGAACATTTCAACCCATTTCGAACCAACCAGTAATATGATTTCTTAATACGGTGCAGCGGCAGCATTTAAAAACCAAAATATAGTTTTTACTCTCCAAAAAAAGGAGAAGACAGTCACGGTGCAGCAACCCATTTTAGTCCATTAATCTCCACAATAAATATCCAGACAGAGAATTTCTACGGCCTCGCTGTAAACTCCAATGTCACCCAGGACCGGTCTTAAAGAGACAACGCGCTTAAAGGGAAAGTGTGTAGATTTCTGGCAATAGGGGGTAGTAAATACCAAAGTCACTGCAAACAAGCTGTATTTTTTGTTCAAGTGAGGACCTTACTAACTAATGCTCATAAAGCCAACAAAACTCTCTGGACTCTAGCTGTAACTCTCAAATTAGGATATGAAATTAATGACTCAGGTTCACGCTCCAATACATTAATTGTTTGAGAAATGCATCTTTTTATGTTGAGTGCCATCCGCCAAATAACACACGAGAAAAGGAAGAAGAAGAGTGTTGTTGCACAGTTTTCAAAGGAGTCAAAAACCACCAGCAAAACCATAAATACAGCTAAATAAACATAAAATCCAACATGGCGTCCTCCAGAGAGTCGGACCCTCGCCTGTGTATTTTATTACTATGAAGGGTACATGAACTGATTAGGAACACAATGTCATAGGGTCAAAGGTCAAGGTTGTGTGAGGTCATATATATATCAAAAATTGCCTGAACGGGTTGAATGATTTTGACCAAATCAGAGGTGATAGCTCCCTATCAAAGGTAGATAAACTGATCAGGTCACAACCTCATAGGGTCAAAGGTAAAGGTCGTGTGAGGCCGTATATATGAAAAATTGGTTTTTGTGTGCAATATCTTCTGAACAGGTTGAAATACTTTGACCAAATCGCAGGTGAGAACTCCCTATCTAAGGTAAATAAACTCATGAGGTACAAAACCTCATAGGGTCAAAGGTCAAGGTTGTGTGAGGCCGTATATATGAAAATTTGGCTTTTGTGTGCAATATCTCCTGAACGGGTTGAAGGATTTTGACAAAATCAGAGGTCATAACTCCCTATCAAAGGTAAATAAACTCATCACATACACAAGTTCATAGGGTCAGAGGTCAGTGTCATGAGAGGTAATATATATGACCAGTCAGGCATATCCCGCGACGCTCTGCATCGATTTCCAGGGCTTTCTTGTTTCTACAGAGTTTATGTAGGGTGCTGCTGGTTTGGGGTGTTATGTCAGCAGGCAGAGTTTAGGAGTCTGACAGCTGTGGGGAAGAAACTGTTTCGGGACCTGGTAATCTTAGTCCATAGGCTCCTGTAGCGCTTCCCAGAGGGCAGGAGGGTGAAGAGTCCATTCGATGGGTGACTGGAGTCTGATGGTTTTCCCTGCCCTTTTCAGACACCAAGAAAAAAGGAGAGTAACTTTATTTTGTTTGTGTGATTTTATTTTGTTGTGTGACTACTGGTTGCAGTTCCCTGTTCAATTGATTGCTGTTCCCTGTTAAATTTAAAAAAGAAAAAAGTCTAAAGTTTTGTTTTGACTGGAGAGAACTAAAAAAGGTTACACTGTCTTCTGGTACTAGCTCAAAATAACAAGTGGTGCTTGCTGCAGAACCACAAAGGCGGAGCTGCACCAGAGTCAGCCCCGCCCATTCCAGAATCAGCCCCGCCCATTCCATTAGAGTCAGTCTAATTCCTTCCAGTTGTCAGACTTGATAGCATTCTGGAACCAAAGAGGGTGTTATAGCTAAAAAATGCAAGATTGAGGACGGAGTTGAGAAGTTAATTGAACAGTTATGGTAAAGGTTCCATATAATTAAAAATCTAACTTTTGGAACTTTTAATCATGTTATATTGTCATTTCCTCATAAGAAACACGCCAAAGCCATTTTTAGCCTCATTCATGCATTTTCCTCCCATCTCAGCTTCAATTTGGTCTCCTCCCCCGAAGCGGGTCTGGTCTTGGTTCTCAAATCTGGATATTCTGTGAATTTTCTGACAAATTATTTCTGAAATGACTTCTACTGAGACACCGCCAATAAACAATACATCCCATCTCAGAGACACACTGGGCAGCACAATTACATGTAACGCCACTTGATTTATAACAGATGTGGTGGTGTAGTGGTTATGGAGTCAGGTTGACATGCTGTTTCGCCTCCCAGTAGTGTAAGTTTTAGGTAGTTTACAACCTCTTTTCTTCATTTCTAGCTACACTTGCCAGTACTATGTTTACAACAATTTACTGGTATACCGTTTAACATATAATGTGTTTATTTATTTATTTATTCGTTTATTTAGCCAGTGTGAGTCCATTTGTGAGCAGAGTTTCAACTAAAATGCTGTTTAGGAACGACCAAATTCAAAGAACTTTTAGCGACATAAATATTTTGCTGAAAAGAAACATTACAACTAAAATATAAACAAACTGAATGTGGCTAAATAGACTGCTGATGACCCCACCGAGAATCGAACCAGCATCAGCTGAGGGGAAAGCAAAAACCAACTCAGACGATTTTACCATTAGACTACCAGAGGCCGTTCAATAGACTGAAGTACTGTTGTACACCACTCTTATTAGACCAGCTGTAGGCAGATATTCGCTAAAAGAAACCTTTTCATTTCGAGATATATTCAGTCTTTGTCATGTAGCAAGTTATATTTATCTTGTTTAATTGGAGTATAGAACATAGCATTAACGACTGTAAACTAGTAACAGCCGTAATTCATGTGGGTCAGGTCAGTTTGCGATAAAGTTGAAAACAAAAACGGAAGTCAGTGGGCTAGGCTGAGTTTGCGTGAATGGGCGGGGTGCAGCTCCGCCTTTGTGGTTTTGCAGCCAGCACCCTCTCCAAAATAACCACAGTTTTTTCCCTCAGTGTCATTTGATCTATTTCTTGGGAAGATGGATGGATGGATGGATGGAGATATATATATATATATATATATATATATATATATATATATATATATATATATATATATATATATATATATATATATATATATATATATATATATATATATATATATATAAATATATATATATATATATATATATATATATATCAATAATTATTTTTAATATAGCCTTTTTCAATACCAAACTTTCAATACCAAACAAAAATGAACTACAATAAAATTACTGGCACACTAAATTCCAATTCTCCTCAATGGGACTTGAACTCGCCAACTGATCTCCCTTACACGACACCAAACGAGGTGCTTTACTTGATTTGGGAGGGGGGAATAAAAGCAGTAAAACAATAAAACTTTGAACATTACAACACAAAGAGAAAATAAATAATGTTACAGCAATTGCGGAATGCCATCTGCGGGATTCGAACCCGCCGCAACGACCAACCAGTAGGTGTCAAACCATGACTAATGAGTGCAAGCCTTGGCGCTCAGGGACACCCATCAGATTGTGAGGCCACAGCACATACGTTTTAGACTGGGTGGGATTCTTATACCCAACAGGAGTCTTCTGCCCGCCTTCTCATTAGAATATGCATAATTTGTGTTTCAGGCACTAGTTAACTAGTGAGCTGCTGCACTGCCACACATGTAAACTGGTGAAATTTCAATTGTTCCACTAGTTAACTAGTGGACAAAAATGGTCAGCTTTTATGTGTTTTTAGATGCAACTAGTTAACTAGTGAGCAAATCTGCACCTCACTAGTTAACTAGTGAGGTGCAGATATGCTCACTAGTTAACTAGTGAGGTACTAGTGAGGTGCAGATATGCTCACTAGTTAACTAGTGAGCATATCTGCACCTCACTAGTTAACTAGTGAGCAAATCCGCACCTCACTAGTTAACTAGTGAGCAAATCCGCACCTCACTAGTTAACTAGTGAGCAAATCTGCACCTCACTAGTTAACTAGTGAGCAAATCCGCACCTCACTAGTTAACTAGTGAGCAAATCCGCACCTCACTAGTTAACTAGTGAGCATATCTGCGCCTCACTAGTTAACTAGTAAGCAAATCCGCACATCACTAGTTAACTAGTGAGCATATCTGCGCCTCACTAGTTAACTAGTGAGCAAATCTGCACCCTACTAGTTAACTAGTTGGCGTTTTGGGGCCCACTAGTTAACTAGTGAGCATATCTGCACCTTACTAGTTAACTAGTGATGCTTTTTTGCACCTTACTAGTTAACTAGTGGGCGCTTAAGGGTGCACTAGTTAACTAGTGAGCAAATCTGCACCTCACTAGTTAACTAGTGAGCATATCCACACCTTACTAGTTAACTTGTGGGCGTTTTGGGGCCCACTAGTGAACTAGTGACACTTATTTTGCACCTCACTAGTTAACTAGTGGACATTTGTACCCTCTCTAGTTAACTAGTGAGCAGTTCCGCCTTCACAAGTTTACATGTAAGTGTCACACTGAAGCCACTACTAGTTTACTAGCTGAGGTTCCTCTGGCCAGCATGTTAACTTGTGTGCCGCATGCAAATGTTTGGGGTGGGATTTTGCAAAATTCCGCACTGTGATTGGTTGTCATATTTTATTTTAACATAGTGAGCCAATAGAAAGCCTCAATTTGAGAAATTCTCTGCCTCCTAATTAGAATTCTGTGCAACTAGCTAGCTAGTGTGAATGTAGGCTTGAACTAGTTTACTAGTATACATTTATGTCCTCACTAGTTAACTAGTTTGGACAATGGATGCATCAACTAGGTAACTAGTGAGCCTGCTACAATCAACTAGCTAGCTAGTGAGTCATTAATGGTTCACTAGTTAACTAGTGGCACTGCCCTACTCCAACTACTTAACTAGTTAGGAGTTTTGCCTTCACTAGTGAACATGTGGACACTTTGAACTGTCACTAGTTAACTAGTGAGACACAAAAACCTTCAACTAGCTGACTGGTATGCATTTTAGCCCTTACTAGTTAACTAGTGAGCCATTTTTGTGTCACCTAGTTAACTAGGAAGCCAAAATGTGTTCACTAGTCAACTAGTGGGCATTTCTTCTGTCACTAGTTAACTGGTGTGCACATTTTGGCCATCACTAGTTAACTAGTGAGACACAAAAACCTTCAACTAGCTGACTTGTATGCATTTTGGCCTTTACTAGTTAACTAGTGAGCCATTTTGTGTCACCTAGTTAACTAGTGAAGCCAAAATGTGTTCACTAGTTAACTAGTGAACATTTCCGTCTCCCACTAGTTAACTGGTGGGCTCATTTTGACCCTGACTAGTTAACTAGTGAGACACAAATACCTTCAACTAGCTGACTGGTATGCATTTTGGCCTTTACTAGTTAACTAATGAGCCATTTTTGTGTCAACTAGTTAACTAGTGAAGGTCAAAATGTGTTCACTAGCTAACTAGCGTGTACAGTTTGACCCTCACTAGTTAACTAGTTGACCTGTTGACAAGATATCAGAATTTATGCTCAAGCGGCTGGCCAAATTGGGCAAAGTTAACAAGTGGGATTTTTACATTCAGTAGTCAGCTAGTACGAGTTTTTGTACCTTACTAGTTGACTAGTAAAAACTAAATGTGTTTTAACTAGTTAACTAGTGGACATTGATCTGTCCACTAGTTAACTAGTGAACACACTGAGCAATACTAGTTAACTAGTAAGATATGAAACATTTTAACTAGTTAAGTAGAGAGAATTTAGGCCTTACTAGTTAACTAGTTGACATTTAGGCTGTCACTATTTAACTAGTTGACACAAACATGTCTAACTAGTTAACTAGTGGACAGAAATGGCTTACATGTTCATGACAATTCTGGCTGATATCCTGATATCAGAATAAATGCTCATTTGGCTTGCCATATTTGTGGGCTTATAACTTGGCTTCTCAATGTCCTAGAGAGATCAGGTTTGTTTTAGTGTACTCCAATCAACAGCGCCTACAACCACAAAAAGGAATGGAGTCATTAGCACTTATGGTTTTTAAATGGCACCCAGATCTATGTTGCACGAAGCACAATTTCACATCATTCTGGGTCCATTTGTGTGAAAACAAGGTCCAGTCAGGCTGAAACGTTACAAGAAGGTAGAATCTGTTGAGTTGTAAGTGATCTGAACGTTTCATGATGATCGCACATTCCTATAGGGGGTCAAACCATGTCCCAAAGGTCACCGGGCCTGGTGTCACTTTAAAGAAGTAGTCCAGTTAAACCTTTGTGGGCTTATAACTTGGCTTCTGAATATCCTAAAGAGGTCAGGTTTGTTTTAGAGTACTCCAATCAACAGCCCCCATTACCCCAAAAAGGAATGGAGTCATTAGCACTTATGGTTTTTAAATGGCACCCAGAATTATGTTGCACAAAGCACAATTTCACATCATTCTGGGTTCATTTGTGTGAAAACAAGGTCCAATCAGGCTGAAACGTTACAGGATGGTAGAATCTATTGAGTTGTAAGTGATCTGAACGTTTCATGATGATCGCACTTTCCTAAGGGGTTCAAACCATGTCCTAAAGGTCACCGGATCTGGTGTCACTTTAAAGAAGTAGTCCAGTTACATATTTATGAGCTTATAACTTGGCTTCTGAATATCCTAGAGAGGTCAGGTTTGTTTAAGAGTACTCCAATTAACAGCCCCTATTACCTCAAAAAGAAATGGAGTCATTAGCACTTATGGTTTTTAAATGGCACCCAGAATTATGTTGCACAAAGCACAATTTCACATCATTCTGGGTCCATTTGTGTGAAAACAAGGTCCAATCAGGCTGAAACGTTTCAAGAAGGTAGAATCTATTGAGTTGTAAGTGATCTGAACGTTTCATGATGATCTCACATTCCTAAGTGGGTCAAACCATGTCCCAAAAGTCACCGGATCTGGTGTCACTTTAAAGAAGTAGTCCAGTTACACATTTGTGGGCTTATAACTTGGCTTCTGAATGTCCTAGAGAGATCAGGTTTGTTTTAGTGTACTCCAATCAACAGCCCCTACAACCACAAAAAAGAATGGAGTCATTAGCACTTATGGTTTGTAAATGGCACCCAGAATTATGTTGCACGAAGCACAATTTTACATCATTCTGGGTCGATTTGTGTGAAAACAAGGTCCAATCAGGCTGAAACGTTACAAGAAGGTAGAATCTATTGAGTTGTAAGTGATATGAACGTTTCATGATGATCGCACATTCCTATAGGGGGTCAAACCATGTCCCAAAGGTCACCGGGCCTGGTGTCACTTTAAAGAAGTAGTCCAGTTACACCTTTGTGGGCTTATAACTTGGCTTCTGAATGTCCTAGAGAGATCAAGTTTGTTTTAGTGTACTCCAATCAACAGCCCCTACAACCACAAAAAGGAATGGAGTCATTAGCACTTATGGTTTGTAAATGGCACCCAGAATTATGTTGCACGAAGCACAATTTCACATCATTCTGGGTCCATTTGTGTGAAAACAAGGTCCAATCAGGCTGAAACGTTACAAGAAGGTAGAATCTATTGAGTTGTAAGTGATCTGAAAGTTTCATGATGATCGCACATTCCTAAGGGGGTCAAATTATGTCCCAAAGGTCACCGGATCTGGTGTCACTTTAAAGAAGTAGTCCAGTTACACCTTTGTGGGCTTATAACTTGGCTTCTGAATGTCCTAGAGAGATCAGGTTTGTTTTGGTGTACTCCAATCAACAGCCCCTAAAACCACAAAAAGGAATGGAGTCATTAGCACTTATGGTTTGTAAATGGCACCGATAATTATGTTGCACGAAGCACAATTTCACATCATTCTGGGTCCATTTGTGTGAAAACAAGGTCCATTAAGGCTGAAACGTTACAAGAAGGTAGAATCTATTGAGTTGTAAGTGATCTGAACGTTTCATGATGATCGCACATTCCTATAGGGGGTCAAACCATGTCCCAAAGGTATCCGGGCCTGGTGTCACTTTAAAGAAGTAGTCCAGTTACACCTTTGTGGGCTTATAACTTGGCTTCTGAATGTCCTAGAGAGGTCAGGCTTGTTTTATTGTACTCCAATCAACAGCCCCTACAGCCACAAAAAGGAATGGAGTCATTGGCACTTATGGTTTGTAAATGGCACCCAGAATTATGTTGCACGAAGCACAATTTCACATCATTCTGGGTCCATTTGTGTGAAAACAAGGTCCAATCAGGCTGAAACGTTACAGGAAGGTAGAATCTATTGAGTTGTAAGTGATCTGAACGTTTCATGATGATAGCACTTTCCTAAGGGGGTCAAACCATGTCCCAAAGGTCACCGGATCGGTGTCAATTTAAAGAAGTAGTCCAGTTACACATTTGTGGGCTTATAACTTGGCTTCTGAATGTCCTAGAGAGGTCAGGCTTGTTTTAGTGTACTCCAATCAACAGCCCCTACAGCCACAAAAAGGAATGGAGTCAAAAGCACTTATGGTTTGTAAATGGCACCCAGAATTATGTTGCACGAAGCACAATTTCACATCATTCTGGGTCCATTTGTGTGAAAACAAGGTCCAATCAGGCTGAAACGTTAGAAGAAGGTAGAATCTATTGAGTTGTAAGTGATCTGAACGTTTCATGATGATCGCACATTCCTAAAGGGGTCAAACCATGTCCCAAAGGTCACCGGGCCTGGTGTCACTTTAAACAAGTAGTCCAGTTACACCTTTGTGGGCTTATAACTTGGCTTCTGAATATCCTAGAGAGGTCAGTTTTAATTTAGAGTACTCCAATTAACAGCCCCCATTACCCCAACAAGGAATGGAGTCATTAGCACTTATGGGTTTTTAAATGGCACCCAGAATTATGTTGCACGAAGCACAATTTCACATCATTCTGGGTTCATTTGTGTGAAAACAAGGTCCAATCAGGCTGAAACGTTACAGGAAGGTAGAATCTATTGAGTTGTAAGTGATCTGAACGTTTCATGATGATAGCACTTTCCTAAGGGGGTAAAACCATGTCCCAAAGGTCACCGGATCGGTGTCAATTTAAAGAAGTAGTCCAATTACACATTTGTGGGCTTATAACTTGGCTTCTGAATGTCCTAGAGAGATCAGGTTTGTTTTAGTGTACTCCAATCAACAGCCCCTACAACCACAAAAAGGAATGGAGTCATTAGCACTCATGGTTTGTAAATGGCACCCAGAATTATGTGGCACGAAGCACAATTTCACATCATTCTGGGTTCATTTGTGTGAAAACAAGGTCCAATCAGGCTGAAACGTTACAGGAAGGTAGAATCTATTGAGTTGTAAGTGATCTGAACGTTTCATGATGATAGCACTTTCCTAAGGAGGTAAAACCATGTCCCAAAGGTCTCCGGATCGGTGTCAATTTAAAAAAGTAGTCCAGTTACACATTTGTGGGCTTATAACTTGGCTTCTGAATGTCCTAGAGAGATCAGGTTTGTTTTAGTGTACTCCAATCAACAGCCCCTACAACCACAAAAAGGAATGGAGTCATTAGTACTTATGGTTTTTAAATGGCACCCAGAATTATGTTGCACGAAGCACAATTTCACATCATTCTGGGTCCATTTGTGTGAAAACAAGGTCCAATCAGGCTGAAACGTTACAGGAAGGTAGAATCTATTGAGTTGTAAGTGATCTGAACGTTTCATGATGATAGCACTTTCCTAAGGGGGTCAAACCATGTCCCAGAGGTCACCGGATCTGTTGTCAATTTAAAGAAGTAGTCCAGTTACACATTTGTGGGCTTATAACTTGGCTTCTGAATGTCCTAGAGAGATCAGGTTTGTTTTAGTGTACTCCAATCAACAGCCCCTACAACCACAAAAAGGAATGGAGTCATTAGCACTTATGGTTTTTAAATGGCACCCAGAATTATGTTGCACGAAGCACAATTTCACATCATTCTGGGTCCATTTGTGTGAAAACAAGGTCCAGTCAGGCTGAAACGTTACAAGAAGGTAGAATCTGTTGAGTTGTAAGTGATCTGAACGTTTCATGATGATCGCACATTCCTATAGGGGGTCAAACCATGTCCCAAAGGTCACCGGGCCTGGTGTCACTTTAAAGAAGTAGTCCAGTTAAACCTTTGTGGGCTTATAACTTGGCTTCTGAATATCCTAAAGAGGTCAGGTTTGTTTTAGAGTACTCCAATTAACAGCCCCTATTACCTCAAAAAGAAATGGAGTCATTAGCACTTATGGTTTTTAAATGGCACCCAGAATTATGTTGCACGAAGCACAATTTCACATCATTCTGGGTTCATTTGTGTGAAAACAAGGTCCAATCAGGCTGAAACGTTTCAAGAAGGTAGAATCTATTGAGTTGTAAGTGATCTGAACGTTTCATGATGATCGCACATTCCTAAGTGGGTCAAACCATGTCCCAAAAGTCACCGGATCTGGTGTCACTTTAAAGAAGTAGTCCAGTTACACATTTGTGGGCTTATAACTTGGCTTCTGAATGTCCTAGAGAGATCAGGTTTGTTTTAGTGTACTCCAATCAACAGCCCCTACAACCACAAAAAAGAATGGAGTCATTAGCACTTATGGTTTGTAAATGGCACCCAGAATTATGTTGCACGTAGGCACAATTTCACATCATTCTGGGTTCATTTGTGTGAAAACAATGTCTAATCATGCTGAAACGTTACAAGAAGGTAGAATCTATTGAGTTGTAAGTGATCTGAACGTTTCATGATGATCGCACATTCCTATAGGGGGTCAAACCATGTCCCAAAGGTCACCGGGCCTGGTCTCACTTTAAAGAATAAGTCCAGTTACACCTTTGTGGGCTTATAACTTGGCTTCTGAATATCCTAGAGAGGTCAGGTTTGTTTTAGTGTACTCCAATCAACAGCCCCTACAACCACAAAAAGGAATAAAGCCATTAGCACTTATGGTTTGTAAATGGCACCCAGAATTATGTTGCACGAAGCACAATTTCACATCATTCTGGGTCCATTTGTGTGAAAACAAGGTCCAATCAGGCTGAAACGTTACAAGAAGGTAGAATCTATTGAGTTGTAAGTGATCTGAACGTTTCATGATGAGAGCACTTTCCTAAGGGGGTCAAACCATGTCCCAAAGGTCACCGGGCCTGGTGTCACTTTAAAGAAGTAGTCCAGTTACACATTTGTGGGCTTATAACTTGGCTTCTGAATATCCTAGAGAGGTCAGGTTTAATTTAGAGTACTCCAATTAACAGCCCCCATTACCCCAAAAAGGAATTTAGTCATTAGCACTTATGGTTTTTAAATGGCACCCAGAATTATGTTGCACGAAGCACAATTTCACATCATTCTGGGTCCATTTGTGTGAAAACAAGGTCCAATCAGGCTGAAACGTTACAAGAAGGTAGAATCTATTGAGTTGTAAGTGATCTGAATGTTTCATGATGATCGCACATTCCTATAGGGGGTCAAACCATGTCCCAAAGGTCACCGGGCCTGGTGTCACTTTAAACAAGTAGTCCAGTTTCACATTTGTGGGCTTATAACTTGGCTTCTGAATGTCCTAGAGAGGTCAGGTTTGTTTTAGTGTACTCCAATCAACAGCCCCTACAACCACAAAAATGAATGGAGTCATTAGCACTTATGGTTTGTAAATGGCACCCAGAATTATGTTGCACGAAGCACAATTTTACATCATTCTGGGTTCATTTGTGTGAAAACAAGGTCCAATCAGGCTGAAACGTTACAAGAAGGTAGAATCTATTGAGTTGTAAGGGATCTGAACGTTTCATGATGATTGCACATTCCTAAGGGGGTCAAACCATGTCCCAAAGGTCACCGGGCCTGGTGTCACTTTAAATAAGTAGTCCAGTTACACCTTTGTGGGCTTATAACATGGCTTCTGGATATCCTAGAGAGGTCATGTTTAATTTAGAGTACTCCATTTAACAGCCCCCATTACCCCAAAATGGAATGGAGTCATTAGCACTTATGGTTTTTAAATGGCACCCAGAATTATGTTGCACGAAGCACAATTTCACATCATTCTGGGTTCATTTGTGTGAAAACAAGGTCCAATCAGGCTGAAACATTACAGGAAGGTAGAATCTATTGAGTTTTAAGTGATCTGAACGTTTCATGATGATAGCACTTTCCTAAGGGGGTAAAACCATGTCCCAAAGGTCATCGGATCAGTGTCAATTTAAAGAAGTAGTCCAGTTACACATTTGTGGGCTTATAACTTGGCTTCTGAATGTCCTAGAGAGATCAGGTTTGTTTTAGTGTACTCCAATCAACAGCCCCTACAACCACAAAAAGGAATGGAGTCATTAGCACTTATGGTTTGTAAATGGCACCCAGAATTATGTGGCACGAAGCACAATTTCACATCATTCTGGGTTCATTTGTGTGAAAACAAGGTCCAATCAGGCTGAAACGTTACAGGAAGTTAGAATCTTTTGAGTTGTAAGTGATCTGAACGTTTCATGATGATAGCACTTTCCTAAGGAGGTAAAACCATGTCCCAAAGGTCACCGGATCGGTGTCAATTTCAAAAAGTAATCCAGTTACACATTTGTGGGCTTATAACTTGGCTTCTGAATGTCACAGAGAGATCAGGTTTTTTTTAGTGTACTCCAATCAACAGCCCCTAAAACCACAAAAAGGAATGGAGTCATTAGCACTTATGGTTTTTAAATGGCACCCAGAATTATGTTGTACGAAGCACAATTTCACATCATTCTGGGTTCATATGTGTGAAAACAAGGTCCAATCAGGATGAAACGTTACTGGAAGGTAGAATCTATTGAGTTGTAAGTGATCTGAACGTTTCATGACGATAGCACTTTCCTAAGGGGGTAAAACCATGTCCCAAAGGTCACCGGGCCTGGTGTCGCTTTAAAGAAGTAGTCCAGTAACACCTTTGTGGGCTTATAACTTGGCTTCTGAATGTCCTAGAGAGGTCAGGCTTGTTTTAGTGTACTCCAATCAACATCCCCCATTACCCCAAAAAGGAATGGAGTCATTAGCACTTATGGTTTTTAAATGGCACCCAGAATTATGTTGCACGAAGCACAATTTCACATCATTCTGGCTTCATTTGTGTGAAAACAAGGTCCAATCAGGCTGAAACGTTACAGGAAGGTAGAATCTATTGAGTTGTAAGTGATCTGAACGTTTCATGATGATAGCACTTTCCTAAGGGGGTAAAACCATGTCCCAAAGGTCACCGGATCGGTGTCAATTTAAAGAAGTAGTCCAGTTACACATTTGTGGGCTTATAACTTGGCTTCTGAATGTCCTAGAGAGATCAGGTTTGTTTTAGTGTACTCCAATCAACAGCCCCTACAACCACAAAAAGGAATGGAGTCATTGGCACTCATGGTTTGTAAATGGCACCCAGAATTATGTGGCACGAAGCACAATTTCACATCATTCTGGGTTCATTTGTGTGAAAACAAGGTCCAATCAGGCTGAAACGTTACAGGAAGGTAGAATCTATTGAGTTGTAAGTGATCTGAACGTTTCATGATGATAGCACTTTCCTAAGGGGGTAAAACCATGTCCCAAAGGTCACCGGATCGGTGTCAATTTAAAGAAGTAGTCCAGTTACACATTTGTGGGCTTATAACTTGGCTTCTGAATGTCCTAGAGAGATCAGGTTTGTTTTAGTGTACTCCAATCAACAGCCCCTACAACCACAAAAAGGAATGGAGTCATTGGCACTCATGGTTTGTAAATGGCACCCAGAATTATGTGGCACGAATCACAATTTCACATCATTCTGGGTTCATTTGTGTGAAAACAAGGTCCAATCAGGCTGAAACGTTACAGGAAGGTAGAATCTATTGAGTTGTAAGTGATCTGAACGTTTCATGATGATAGCACTTTCCTAAGGAGGTAAAACCATGTCCCAAAGGTCACCGGATCGGTGTCAATTTAAAAAAGTAGTCCAGTTACACATTTGTGGGCTTATAACTTGGCTTCAGAATGTCCTAGAGAGATCAGGTTTGTTTTAGTGTACTCCAATCAACAGCCCCTACAACCACAAAAAGGAATGGAGTCATTGGCACTCATGGTTTGTAAATGGCACCCAGAATTATGTGGCACGAAGCACAATTTCACATCATTCTGGGTTCATTTGTGTGAAAACAAGGTCCAATCAGGCTGAAACGTTACAGGAAGGTAGAATCTATTGAGTTGTAAGTGATCTGAATGTTTCATGATGATAGCACTTTCCTAAGGAGGTAAAACCATGTCCCAAAGGTCACCGGATCGGTGTCAATTTAAAAAAGTAGTCCAGTTACACATTTGTGGGCTTATAACTTGGCTTCAGAATGTCCTAGAGAGATCAGGTTTGTTTTAGTGTACTCCAATCAACAGCCCCTACAACCACAAAAAGGAATGGAGTCATTAGCACTTATGGTTTTTAAATGGCACCCAGAATTATGTTGCACGAAGCACAATTTCACATCATTCTGGGTCCATTTGTGTGAAAACAAGGTCCAGTCAGGCTGAAACGTTACAAGAAGGTAGAATCTGTTGAGTTGTAAGTGATCTGAACGTTTCATGATGATCGCACATTCCTATAGGGGGTCAAACCATGTCCCAAAGGTCACCGGGCCTGGTGTCACTTTAAAGAAGTAGTCCAGTTAAACCTTTGTGGGCTTATAACTTGGCTTCTGAATATCCTAAAGAGGTCAGGTTTGTTTTAGAGTACTCCAATTAACAGCCCCTATTACCTCAAAAAGAAATGGAGTCATTAGCACTTATGGTTTTTAAATGGCACCCAGAATTATGTTGCACGAAGCACAATTTCACATCATTCTGGGTTCATTTGTGTGAAAACAAGGTCCAATCAGGCTGAAACGTTTCAAGAAGGTAGAATCTATTGAGTTGTAAGTGATCTGAACGTTTCATGATGATCGCACATTCCTAAGTGGGTCAAACCATGTCCCAAAAGTCACCGGATCTGGTGTCACTTTAAAGAAGTAGTCCAGTTACACATTTGTGGGCTTATAACTTGGCTTCTGAATGTCCTAGAGAGATCAGGTTTGTTTTAGTGTACTCCAATCAACAGCCCCTACAACCACAAAAAAGAATGGAGTCATTAGCACTTATGGTTTGTAAATGGCACCCAGAATTATGTTGCACGTAGGCACAATTTCACATCATTCTGGGTTCATTTGTGTGAAAACAATGTCTAATCATGCTGAAACGTTACAAGAAGGTAGAATCTATTGAGTTGTAAGTGATCTGAACGTTTCATGATGATCGCACATTCCTATAGGGGGTCAAACCATGTCCCAAAGGTCACCGGGCCTGGTCTCACTTTAAAGAATAAGTCCAGTTACACCTTTGTGGGCTTATAACTTGGCTTCTGAATATCCTAGAGAGGTCAGGTTTGTTTTAGTGTACTCCAATCAACAGCCCCTACAACCACAAAAAGGAATAAAGCCATTAGCACTTATGGTTTGTAAATGGCACCCAGAATTATGTTGCACGAAGCACAATTTCACATCATTCTGGGTCCATTTGTGTGAAAACAAGGTCCAATCAGGCTGAAACGTTACAAGAAGGTAGAATCTATGGAGTTGTAAGTGATCTGAACGTTTCATGATGAGAGCAATTTCCTAAGGGGGTCAAACC
Organism: Nothobranchius furzeri; assembly: GCF_043380555.1. Lineage (NCBI taxonomy): Eukaryota > Metazoa > Chordata > Actinopteri > Cyprinodontiformes > Nothobranchiidae > Nothobranchius > Nothobranchius furzeri. Next base: position 7,372,459 of record NC_091747.1, read on the forward strand.
ATGTCCCAAAGGTCACCGGGCCTGGTGTCACTTTAAAGAAGTAGTCCAGTTACACATTTGTGGGCTTATAACTTGGCTTCTGAATATCCTAGAGAGGTCAGGTTTAATTTAGAGTACTCCAATTAACAGCCCCCATTACCCCAAAAAGGAATTTAGTCATTAGCACTTATGGTTTTTAAATGGCACCCAGAATTATGTTGCACGAAGCACAATTTCACATCATTCTGGGTCCATTTGTGTGAAAACAAGGTCCAATCAGGCTGAAACGTTACAAGAAGGTAGAATCTATTGAGTTGTAAGTGATCTGAATGTTTCATGATGATCGCACATTCCTATAGGGGGTCAAACCATGTCCCAAAGGTCACCGGGCCTGGTGTCACTTTAAACAAGTAGTCCAGTTTCACATTTGTAGGCTTATAACTTGGCTTCTGAATGTCCTAGAGAGGTCAGGTTTGTTTTAGTGTACTCCAATCAACAGCCCCTACAACAACAAAAATGAATGGAGTCATTAGCACTTATGGTTTGTAAATGGCACCCAGAATTATGTTGCACGAAGCACAATTTTACATCATTCTGGGTTCATTTGTGTGAAAACAAGGTCCAATCAGGCTGAAACGTTACAAGAAGGTAGAATCTATTGAGTTGTAAGGGATCTGAACGTTTCATGATGATTGCACATTCCTAAGGGGGTCAAACCATGTCCCAAAGGTCACCGGGCCTGGTGTCACTTTAAATAAGTAGTCCAGTTACACCTTTGTGGGCTTATAACATGGCTTCTGGATATCCTAGAGAGGTCATGTTTAATTTAGAGTACTCCAATTAACAGCCCCCATTACCCCAAAATGGAATGGAGTCATTAGCACTTATGGTTTTTAAATGGCACCCAGAATTATGTTGCACGAAGCACAATTTCACATCATTCTGGGTTCATTTGTGTGAAAACAAGGTCCAATCAGGCTGAAACATTACAGGAAGGTAGAATCTATTGAGTTTTAAGTGATCTGAACGTTTCATGATGATAGCACTTTCCTAAGGGGGTAAAACCATGTCCCAAAGGTCATCGGATCAGTGTCAATTTAAAGAAGTAGTCCAGTTACACATTTGTGGGCTTATAACTTGGCTTCTGAATGTCCTAGAGAGATCAGGTTTGTTTTAGTGTACTCCAATCAACAGCCCCTACAACCACAAAAAGGAATGGAGTCATTAGCACTTATGGTTTGTAAATGGCACCCAGAATTATGTGGCACGAAGCACAATTTCACATCATTCTGGGTTCATTTGTGTGAAAACAAGGTCCAATCAGGCTGAAACGTTACAGGAAGTTAGAATCTTTTGAGTTGTAAGTGATCTGAACGTTTCATGATGATAGCACTTTCCTAAGGAGGTAAAACCATGTCCCAAAGGTCACCGGATCGGTGTCAATTTCAAAAAGTAATCCAGTTACACATTTGTGGGCTTATAACTTGGCTTCTGAATGTCACAGAGAGATCAGGTTTTTTTTAGTGTACTCCAATCAACAGCCCCTAAAACCACAAAAAGGAATGGAGTCATTAGCACTTATGGTTTTTAAATGGCACCCAGAATTATGTTGTACGAAGCACAATTTCACATCATTCTGGGTTCATATGTGTGAAAACAAGGTCCAATCAGGCTGAAACGTTACTGGAAGGTAGAATCTATTGAGTTGTAAGTGATCTGAACGTTTCATGACGATAGCACTTTCCTAAGGGGGTAAAACCATGTCCCAAAGGTCACCGGGCCTGGTGTCACTTTAAAGAAGTAGTCCAGTAACACCTTTGTGGGCTTATAACTTGGCTTCTGAATGTCCTAGAGAGGTCAGGCTTGTTTTAGTGTACTCCAATCAACATCCCCCATTACCCCAAAAAGGAATGGAGTCATTAGCACTTATGGTTTTTAAATGGCACCCAGAATTATGTTGCACGAAGCACAATTTCACATCATTCTGGCTTCATTTGTGTGAAAACAAGGTCCAATCAGGCTGAAACGTTACAGGAAGGTAGAATCTATTGAGTTGTAAGTGATCTGAACGTTTCATGATGATAGCACTTTCCTAAGGGGGTAAAACCATGTCCCAAAGGTCACCGGATCGGTGTCAATTTAAAGAAGTAGTCCAGTTACACATTTGTGGGCTTATAACTTGGCTTCTGAATGTCCTAGAGAGATCAGGTTTGTTTTAGTGTACTCCAATCAACAGCCCCTACAACCACAAAAAGGAATGGAGTCATTGGCACTCATGGTTTGTAAATGGCACCCAGAATTATGTGGCACGAAGCACAATTTCACATCATTCTGGGTTCATTTGTGTGAAAACAAGGTCCAATCAGGCTGAAACGTTACAGGAAGGTAGAATCTATTGAGTTGTAAGTGATCTGAACGTTTCATGATGATAGCACTTTCCTAAGGGGGTAAAACCATGTCCCAAAGGTCACCGGATCGGTGTCAATTTAAAGAAGTAGTCCAGTTACACATTTGTGGGCTTATAACTTGGCTTCTGAATGTCCTAGAGAGATCAGGTTTGTTTTAGTGTACTCCAATCAACAGCCCCTACAACCACAAAAAGGAATGGAGTCATTGGCACTCATGGTTTGTAAATGGCACCCAGAATTATGTGGCACGAAGCACAATTTCACATCATTCTGGGTTCATTTGTGTGAAAACAAGGTCCAATCAGGCTGAAACGTTACAGGAAGGTAGAATCTATTGAGTTGTAAGTGATCTGAACGTTTCATGATGATAGCACTTTCCTAAGGAGGTAAAACCATGTCCCAAAGGTCACCGGATCGGTGTCAATTTAAAAAAGTAGTCCAGTTACACATTTGTGGGCTTATAACTTGGCTTCAGAATGTCCTAGAGAGATCAGGTTTGTTTTAGTGTACTCCAATCAACAGCCCCTACAACCACAAAAAGGAATGGAGACATTGGCACTCATGGTTTGTAAATGGCACCCAGAATTATGTGGCACGAAGCACAATTTCACATCATTCTGGGTTCATTTGTGTGAAAACAAGGTCCAATCAGGCTGAAACGTTACAGGAAGGTAGAATCTATTGAGTTGTAAGTGATCTGAATGTTTCATGATGATAGCACTTTCCTAAGGAGGTAAAACCATGTCCCAAAGGTCACCGGATCGGTGTCAATTTAAAAAAGTAGTCCAGTTACACATTTGTGGGCTTATAACTTGGCTTCAGAATGTCCTAGAGAGATCAGGTTTGTTTTAGTGTACTCCAATCAACAGCCCCTACAACCACAAAAAGGAATGGAGTCATTAGCACTTATGGTTTTTAAATGGCACCCAGAATTATGTTGTACGAAGCACAATTTCACATCATTCTGGGTTCATATGTGTGAAAACAAGGTCCAATCAGGCTGAAACGTTACTGGAAGGTAGAATCTATTGAGTTGTAAGTGATCTGAACGTTTCATGACGATAGCACTTTCCTAAGGGGGTAAAACCATGTCCCAAAGGTCACCGGGCCTGGTGTCACTTTAAAGAAGTAGTCCAGTAACACCTTTGTGGGCTTATAACTTGGCTTCTGAATGTCCTAGAGAGGTCAGGCTTGTTTTAGTGTACTCCAATCAACATCCCCCATTACCCCAAAAAGGAATGGAGTCATTAGCACTTATGGTTTTTAAATGGCACCCAGAATTATGTTGCACGTAGGCACAATTTCACATCATTCTGGGTTCATTTGTGTGAAAACAATGTCTAATCATGCTGAAACGTTACAAGAAGGTAGAATCTATTGAGTAGTAAGTGATCTGAACGTTTCATGATGATCGCACATTCCTATAGGGGGTCAAACCATGTCCCAAAGGTCACCGGGCCTGGTCTCACTTTAAAGAATAAGTCCAGTTACACCTTTGTGGGCTTATAACTTGGCTTCTGAATATCCTAGAGAGGTCAGGTTTGTTTTAGTGTACTCCAATCAACAGCCCCTACAACCACAAAAAGGAATAAAGCCATTAGCACTTATGGTTTGTAAATGGCACCCAGAATTATGTTGCACGAAGCACAATTTCACATCATTCTGGGTCCATTTGTGTGAAAACAAGGTCCAATCAGGCTGAAACGTTACAAGAAGGTAGAATCTATTGAGTTGTAAGTGATCTGAACGTTTCATGATGAGAGCACTTTCCTAAGGGGGTCAAACCATGTCCCAAACGTCATGGATCTGGTGTCAATTTAAAGAAGTAGTCCAGTTACATATTTGTGGGCTTATAACTTGGCATCTGAATGTCCTAGAGAGATCAGGTTTGTTTTAGTGTACTCCAATCAACAGCCCCTACAACCACAAAAAGGAATGGAGTCATTAGCACTTATGGTTTTTAAATGGCACCCAGAATTATGTTGCACGAAGCACAATTTCACATCATTCTGGGTCCATTTGTGTGAAAACAAGGTCCAATCAGGCTGAAACGTTACAAGAAGGTAGAATCTATTGAGTTGTAAGTGATCTGAATGTTTCATGATGATCGCACATTCCTATAGGGGGTCAAACCATGTCCCAAAGGTCACCGGGCCTGGTGTCACTTTAAACAAGTAGTCCAGTTTCACATTTGTGGGCTTATAACTTGGCTTCTGAATGTCCTAGAGAGGTCAGGTTTGTTTTAGTGTACTCCAATCAACAGCCCCTACAACCACAAAAATGAATGGAGTCATTAGCACTTATGGTTTGTAAATGGCACCCAGAATTATGTTGCACGAAGCACAATTTCACATCATTCTGGGTTCATTTGTGTGAAAACAAGGTCCAATCAGGCTGAAACGTTACAAGAAGGTAGAATCTATTGAGTTGTAAGGGATCTGAACGTTTCATGATGATTGCACATTCCTAAGGGGGTCAAACCATGTCCCAAAGGTCACCGGGCCTGGTGTCACTTTAAATAAGTAGTCCAGTTACACCTTTGTGGGCTTATAACATGGCTTCTGGATATCCTAGAGAGGTCATGTTTAATTTAGAGTACTCCAATTAACAGCCCCCATTACCCCAAAATGGAATGGAGTCATTAGCACTTATGGTTTTTAAATGGCACCCAGAATTATGTTGCACGAAGCACAATTTCACATCATTCTGGGTTCATTTGTGTGAAAACAAGGTCCAATCAGGCTGAAACATTACAGGAAGGTAGAATCTATTGAGTTTTAAGTGATCTGAACGTTTCATGATGATAGCACTTTCCTAAGGGGGTAAAACCATGTCCCAAAGGTCATCGGATCAGTGTCAATTTAAAGAAGTAGTCCAGTTACACATTTGTGGGCTTATAACTTGGCTTCTGAATGTCCTAGAGAGATCAGGTTTGTTTTAGTGTACTCCAATCAACAGCCCCTACAACCACAAAAAGGAATGGAGTCATTAGCACTTATGGTTTGTAAATGGCACCCAGAATTATGTGGCACGAAGCACAATTTCACATCATTCTGGGTTCATTTGTGTGAAAACAAGGTCCAATCAGGCTGAAACGTTACAGGAAGTTAGAATCTTTTGAGTTGTAAGTGATCTGAACGTTTCATGATGATAGCACTTTCCTAAGGAGGTAAAACCATGTCCCAAAGGTCACCGGATCGGTGTCAATTTCAAAAAGTAATCCAGTTACACATTTGTGGGCTTATAACTTGGCTTCTGAATGTCACAGAGAGATCAGGGTTTTTTTTAGTGTACTCCAATCAACAGCCCCTAAAACCACAAAAAGGAATGGAGTCATTAGCACTTATGGTTTTTAAATGGCACCCAGAATTATGTTGTACGAAGCACAATTTCACATCATTCTGGGTTCATATGTGTGAAAACAAGGTCCAATCAGGCTGAAACGTTACTGGAAGGTAGAATCTATTGAGTTGTAAGTGATCTGAACGTTTCATGACGATAGCACTTTCCTAAGGGGGTAAAACCATGTCCCAAAGGTCACCGGGCCTGGTGTCACTTTAAAGAAGTAGTCCAGTAACACCTTTGTGGGCTTATAACTTGGCTTCTGAATGTCCTAGAGAGGTCAGGCTTGTTTTAGTGTACTCCAATCAACATCCCCCATTACCCCAAAAAGTAATGGAGTCATTAGCACTTATGGTTTTTAAATGGCACCCAGAATTATGTTGCACGAAGCACAATTTCACATCATTCTGGCTTCATTTGTGTGAAAACAAGGTCCAATCAGGCTGAAACGTTACAGGAAGGTAGAATCTATTGAGTTGTAAGTGATCTGAACGTTTCATGATGATAGCACTTTCCTAAGGGGGTAAAACCATGTCCCAAAGGTCACCGGATCGGTGTCAATTTAAAGAAGTAGTCCAGTTACACATTTGTGGGCTTATAACTTGGCTTCTGAATGTCCTAGAGAGATCAGGTTTGTTTTAGTGTACTCCAATCAACAGCCCCTACAACCACAAAAAGGAATGGAGTCATTGGCACTCATGGTTTGTAAATGGCACCCAGAATTATGTGGCACGAAGCACAATTTCACATCATTCTGGGTTCATTTGTGTGAAAACAAGGTCCAATCAGGCTGAAACGTTACAGGAAGGTAGAATCTATTGAGTTGTAAGTGATCTGAACGTTTCATGATGATAGCACTTTCCTAAGGGGGTAAAACCATGTCCCAAAGGTCACCGGATCGGTGTCAATTTAAAGAAGTAGTCCAGTTACACATTTGTGGGCTTATAACTTGGCTTCTGAATGTCCTAGAGAGATCAGGTTTGTTTTAGTGTACTCCAATCAACAGCCCCTACAACCACAAAAAGGAATGGAGTCATTGGCACTCATGGTTTGTAAATGGCACCCAGAATTATGTGGCACGAAGCACAATTTCACATCATTCTGGGTTCATTTGTGTGAAAACAAGGTCCAATCAGGCTGAAACGTTACAGGAAGGTAGAATCTATTGAGTTGTAAGTGATCTGAACGTTTCATGATGATAGCACTTTCCTAAGGAGGTAAAACCATGTCCCAAAGGTCACCGGATCGGTGTCAATTTAAAAAAGTAGTCCAGTTACACATTTGTGGGCTTATAACTTGGCTTCAGAATGTCCTAGAGAGATCAGGTTTGTTTTAGTGTACTCCAATCAACAGCCCCTACAACCACAAAAAGGAATGGAGTCATTGGCACTCATGGTTTGTAAATGGCACCCAGAATTATGTGGCACGAAGCACAATTTCACATCATTCTGGGTTCATTTGTGTGAAAACAAGGTCCAATCAGGCTGAAACGTTACAGGAAGGTAGAATCTATTGAGTTGTAAGTGATCTGAACGTTTCATGATGATAGCACTTTCCTAAGGAGGTAAAACCATGTCCCAAAGGTCACCGGATCGGTGTCAATTTAAAAAAGTAGTCCAGTTACACATTTGTGGGCTTATAACTTGGCTTCAGAATGTCCTAGAGAGATCAGGTTTGTTTTAGTGTACTCCAATCAACAGCCCCTACAACCACAAAAATGAATGGAGTCATTAGCACTTATGGTTTTTAAATGGCACCCAGAATTATGTTGCACGAAGCACAATTTCACATCATTCTGGGTCCATTTGTGTGAAAACAAGGTCCAATCAGGCTGAAACGTTACAGGAAGGTAGAATCTATTGAGTTGTAAGTGATCTGAACGTTTCATGATGATAGCACTTTCCTAAGGGGGTAAAACCATGTCCCAAAGGTCACCGGATCGGTGTCAATTTAAAGAAGTAGTCCAGTTACACATTTGTGGGCTTATAACTTGGCTTCTGAATGTCCTAGAGAGATCAGGTTTGTTTTAGTGTACTCCAATCAACAGCCCCTACAACCACAAAAAGGAATGGAGTCATTGTCACTCATGGTTTGTAAATGGCACCCAGAATTATGTGGCACGAAGCACAATTTCACATCATTCTGGGTTCATTTGTGTGAAAACAAGGTCCAATCAGGCTGAAACGTTACAGGAAGGTAGAATCTATTGAGTTGTAAGTGATCTGAACGTTTCATGATGATAGCACTTTCCTAAGGAGGTAAAACCATGTCCCAAAGGTCACCGGATCGGTGTCAATTTAAAAAAGTAGTCCAGTTACACATTTGTGGGCTTATAACTTGGCTTCAGAATGTCCTAGAGAGATCAGGTTTGTTTTAGTGTACTCCAATCAACAGCCCCTACAACCACAAAAAGGAATGGAGTCATTAGCACTTATGGTTTTTAAATGGCACCCAGAATTATGTTGCACGAAGCACAATTTCACATCATTCTGGGTCCATTTGTGTGAAAACAAGGTCCAATCAGGCTGAAACGTTACAGGAAGGTAGAATCTATTGAGTTGTAAGTGATCTGAACGTTTCATGATGATAGCACTTTCCAAAGGGGGTCAAACCATGTCCCAGAGGTCACCGGATCTGTTGTCAATTTAAAGAAGTAGTCCAGTTACACATTTGTGGGCTTATAACTTGGCTTCTGAATGTCCTAGAGAGATCAGGTTTGTTTTAGTGTACTCCAATCAACAGCCCCTACAACCACAAAAAGGAATGGAGTCATTAGCACTTATGGTTTGTAAATGGCACCCAGAATTATGTTGCACGAAGCACAATTTCACATCATTCTGGGTCCATTTGTGTGAAAACAAGGTCCAGTCAGGCTGAAACGTTACAAGAAGGTAGAATCTGTTGAGTTGTAAGTGATCTGAACGTTTCATGATGATCGCACATTCCTATAGGGGGTCAAACCATGTCCCAAAGGTCACGGGGCCTGGTGTCACTTTAAAGAAGTAGTCCAGTTAAACCTTTGTGGGCTTATAACTTGGCTTCTGAATATCCTAAAGAGGTCAGGTTTGTTTTAGAGTACTCCAATTAACAGCCCCCATTACCCCAAAAAGGAATGGAGTCATTAGCACTTATGGTTATTAAATGGCACCCAGAATTATGTTGCACAAAGCACAATTTCACATCATTCTGGGTTCATTTGTGTGAAAAGAAGGTCCAATCAGGCTGAAACGTTACAGGATGGTAGAATCTATTGAGTTGTAAGTGATCTGAACGTTTCATGATGATCGCACTTTCCTAAGGGGGTCAAACCATGTCCTAAAGGTCACCGGATCTGGTGTCACTTTAAAGAAGTAGTCCAGTTACACATTTGTGGGCTTATAACTTGGCTTCTGAATATCCTAGAGAGGTCAGGTTTGTTTTAGAGTACTCCAATCAACAGCCCCATTACCTCAAAAAGAAATGGAGTCATTAGCACTTATGGTTTTTAAATGGCACCCAGAATTATGTTGCACGAAGCACAATTTCACATCATTCTGGGTCCATTTGTGTGAAAACAAGGTCCAATCAGGCTGAAACGTTTCAAGAAGGTAGAATCTATTGAGTTGTAAGTGATCTGAACGTTTCATGATGATCGCACATTCCTAAGTGGGTCAAACCATGTCCCAAAAGTCACCGGATCTGGTGTCACTTTAAAGAAGTAGTCCAGTTACACATTTGTGGGCTTATAACTTGGCTTCTGAATGTCCTAGAGAGATCAGGTTTGTTTTAGTGTACTCCAATCAACAGCCCCTACAACCACAAAAAAGAATGGAGTCATTAGCACTTATGGTTTGTAAATGGCACCCAGAATTATGTTGCACGAAGCACAATTTCACATCATTCTTGGTCGATTTGTGTGAAAACAAGGTCCAATCAGGCTGAAACGTTACAAGAAGGTAGAATCTATTGAGCTGTAAGTGATATGAACGTTTCATGATGATCGCACATTCCTATAGGGGGTCAAACCATGTCCCAAAGGTCACCGGGCCTGGTGTCACTTTAAAGAAGTAGTCCAGTTACACCTTTGTGGGCTTATAACTTGGCTTCTGAATGTCCTAGAGAGGTCAGGCTTGTTTTAGTGTACTCCAATCAACAGCCCCTACAGCCACAAAAAGGAATGGAGTCATTGGCACTTATGGTTTGTAAATGGCACCCAGAATTATGTTGCACGAAGCACAATTTCACATCATTCTGGGTTCATTTGTGTGAAAACAAGGTCCAATCAGGCTGAAACGTTACAGGAAGGTAGAATCTATTGAGTTGTAAGTGATCTGAACGTTTCATGATGATAGCACTTTCCTAAGGGGGTCAAACCATGTCCCAAAGGTCACCGGGCCTGGTGTCACTTTAAAGAAGTAGTCCAGTTACACATTTGTGGGCTCATAACTTGGCTTCTGAATATCCAAGAGAGGTCAGGTTTAATTTAGAGTACTCCAATTAACAGCCCCCATTACCCCAAAAAGGAATTTAGTCATTAGCACTTATGGTTTTTAAATGGCACCCAGAATTATGTTGCACGAAGCACAATTTCACATCATTCTGGGTCCATTTGTGTGAAAACAAGGTCCAATCAGGCTGAAACGTTACAAGAAGGTAGAATCTATTGAGTTGTAAGTGATCTGAATGTTTCATGATGATCGCACATTCCTATAGGGGGTCAAACCATGTCCCAAAGGTCACCGGGCCTGGTGTCACTTTAAACAAGTAGTCCAGTTTCACATTTGTGGGCTTATAACTTGGCTTCTGAATGTCCTAGAGAGGTCAGGCTTGTTTTAGTGTACTCCAATCAACAGCCCCTACAACCACAAAAATGAATGGAGTCATTAGCAGTTATGGTTTGTAAATGGCACCCAGAATTATGTTGCACGAAGCACAATTTCACATCATTCTGGGTTCATTTGTGTGAAAACAAGGTCCAATCAGGCTGAAACGTTACAAGAAGGTAGAATCTATTGAGTTGTAAGTGATCTGAACGTTTCATGATGATCGCACATTCCTATAGGGGGTCAAACCATGCCCCAAAGGTCACAGGGCCTGGTGTCACTTTAAAGATGTAGTCCAGTTACACCTTTTTGGGCTTATAACTTGGCTTCTGAATATCCTAGAGAGGTCAGGTTTGTTTGAGAGTACTCCAATTAACAGCCCCCATTACCCCAAAAAGGAATGGAGTCATTAGCACTTATGGTTTTTAAATGGCACCCAGAATTTTGTTGCACGAAGCACAATTTCACATCATTCTGGGTTCATTTGTGTGAAAACAAGGTCCAGTCAGGCTGAAACGTTACAGGAAGGTAGAATCTATTGAGTTGTAAGTGATCTGAACGTTTCATGATGATTGCACATTCCTATAGGGGGTCAAACCATGTCCCAAAGATCACCGGGCCTGGTGTCATTTCAAAGAAGTAGTCCAGTTTCACCTTTGTGGGCTTATAACTTGGCTTCTGAATGTCCTAGAGAGGTCAGGCTTGTTTTAGTGTACTCCAATCAACAGCCCCTTCAGCCACAATAAGGAATGGAGTCATTGGCACTTATGGTTTTTAAATGGCACCCAGAATTATGTTGCACGAAGCACAATTTCACATCATTCTGGGTCCATTTGTGTGAAAACAAGGTCCAATCAGGCTGAAACGTTACAGGAAGGTAGAATCTATTGAGTTGTAAGTGATCTGAACGTTTCATGATGAGAGCACATTCCTAAGGGGGTCAAACCATGTCCCAAAGGTCACCGGGCCTGGTGTCACTTTAAAGAAGTAGTCCAGTTACACATTTGTGGGCTTATAACTTGGCTTTTGAATATCCTAGAGAGGTCAGGTTTAATTTAGAGTACTCCAATTAACAGCCCCCATTACCCCAAAAAGGAATTTAGTCATTAGCACTTATGGTTTTTAAATGGCACCCAGAATTATGTTGCACGAAGCACAATTTCACCTCATTCTGGGTCCATTTGTGTGAAAACAAGGTCCAATCAGGCTGAAACGTTACAAGAAGGTAGAATCTATTGAGTTGTAAGTGATCTGAATGTTTCATGATGATCGCACATTCCTATAGGGGGTTAAACCATGTCCCAAAGGTCACCGGGCCTGGTGTCACTTTAAACAAGTAGTCCAGTTTCACATTTGTGGGCTTATAACTTGGCTTCTGAATGTCCTAGAGAGGTCAGGTTTGTTTTAGTGTACTCCAATCAACAGCCCCTACAACCACAAAAAGGAATGGAGTCATTAGCACTCATGGTTTGTAAATGGCACCCAGAATTATGTTGCACGAAGCACAATTTCACATCATTCTGGGTTCATTTGTGTGAAAACAAGGTCCAATCAGGCTGAAACATTACAGGAAGGTAGAATCTATTGAGTTGTAAGTGATCTGAACGTTTCATGAGGATCGCACATTCCTACAGGGGGTCAAACCATGTCCCAAAGGTCAACGGGCCTGGTGTCACTTTAAAGAAGTAGTCCAGTTACACATTTGTGGGCTTATAACTTGGCTTCTGAATATCCTAGAGAGATCAGGTTTGTTTTAGTGTACTCCATTCAACAGCCCCTACAACCAAAAAAAGGAATAGAGTCATTAGCACTTATGGTTTTTGAAATGGCACCCAGAATTATGTTGCACGAAACACAATTTCACATCATTCTGGGTCCATTTGTGTGTAAACAAGGTCCAATCAGGCTGAAACGTTACAAGAAGGTAGAATCTATTGAGTTGTAAGTGATCTGAACGTTTCATGATGATCGCACATTCCTATAGGGGGTCAAACCATGTCCCAAAGGTCACCGGATCTGATGTCAATTTAAAGAAGTAGTCCAGTTACACATTTGTGGGCTTATAACTTGGCTTCTGAATGTCCTAGAGAGATCAGGTTTGTTTTAGTGTACTCCAATCAACAGCCCCCACAACCACAAAAAGGAATGGAGTCATTAGCACTTATGGTTTGTAAATGGAACCCAGAATTATGTTGCACGAAGCACAATTTCACACCATTCTGGGTTCATTTGTGTGAAAACAAGGTCCAATCAGGCTGAAACATTACAGGAAGGTAGAATATATTGAGTTGTAAGTGATCTGAACGTTTCATTATGATAGCACTTTCCTAAGGGGGTCAAACCATGTCCCAAAGGTCACCGGATCTGGTGTCAATTTAAAGAAGTAGTCCAGTTACACATTTGTGGGCTTATAACTTGGCTTCTAAATGTCCTAGAGAGATCAGGTTTGTTTTAGTATACTCCAATCAACAGCCCCTACAACCACAAAAAGGAATGGAGTCATTAGCCCTTATGGTTTGTAAATAGCACACAGAATTATGTTGCACGAAGCACAATTTCAAATCATTCTGGGTTCATTTGTGTGAAAACAAGGTCCAATCAGGCTGAAACGTTACAGGAAGGTAGAATCTATTGAGTTGTAAGTGATCTGAACGTTTCATGATGATAGCACTTTCCTAAGGGGGTCAAACCATGTCCCACAGGTCACCGGATCTGGTGTCAATTTAAAGAAGTAGTCCAGTTACACATTTGTGGGCTTATAACTTGGCTTCTGAATGTCCTAGAGAGATCAGGTTTGTTTTAGTGTACTCCAATCAACAGCCCCTACAACGACAAAAAGGAATGGAGTCATTAGCACTTATGGTTTTTAAATGGCACCCAGAATTATGTTGCACGAAGCACAATTTCACATCATTCTGGGTTCATTTGTGTGAAAACAAGGTCCAATCAGGCTGAAACATTACAGGAAGTTAGAATCTATTGAGTTGTAAGTGATCTGAACGTTTCATTATGATAGCACTTTCCTAAGGGGGTCAAACCATGTCCCAAAGGTCACCGGATCTGGTGTCAATTTAAAGTAGTCCAGTTAAACATTTGTGGGCTTATAACTTGGCTTCTAAATGTCCTAGAGAGATCAGGTTTGTTTTAGTATACTCCAATCAACAGCCCCTACAACCACAAAAAGGAATGGAGTCATTAGCACTTATGGTTTGTAAATGGCACCCAGAATTATGTTGCACGAAGCACAATTTCACATCATTCTGGGTTCATTTGTGTGAAAACAAGGTCCAATCAGGCTGAAACGTTACAGGAAGGTAGAATCTATTGAGTTGTAAGTGATCTGAACGTTTCATGATGATAGCACTTTCCTAAGGGGGTCAAACCATGTCCCAAACGTCACCGGATCTGGTGTCAATTTAAAGAAGTAGTCCAGTTACACATTTGTGGGCTTATAACTTGGCTTCTGAATGTCCTAGAGAGATCAGGTTTGTTTTAGTGTACTCCAATCAACAGCCCCTACAACCACAAAAAGGAATGGAGTCATTAGCACTTATGGTTTTTAAATGGCACCCAGAATTATGTTGCACAAAGCACAATTTCACATCATTCTGGGTCCATTTGTGTGAAAACAAGGTCCAATCAGGCTGAAACGTTACAGGAAGGTAGAATCTATTGAGTTGTAAGTGATCTGAACGTTTCATTATGATAGCACTTTCCTAAGGGGGTCAAACCATGTCCCAAAGGTCACCGGATCTGGTGTCAATTTAAAGAAGTAGTCCAGTTACACATTTGTGGGCTTATAACTTGGCTTCTGAATGTCCTAGAGAGATCAGGTTTGTTTCAGAGTACTCCAATCAACAGCCCCTACAACCACAAAAAGGAATGGAGTCATTAGCACTTATGGTTTGTAAATGGCACCCAGAATTATGTTGCACGAAGCACAATTTCACATCATTCTGGGTTCATTTGTGTGAAATCACGGTCCAATCAGGCTGAAACGTTACAGGAAGGTCGAATCTATTGAGTTGTAAGTGATCTGAACGTTTCATGATGATCGCACATTCCTATAGGGGGTCAAACCATGCCCCAAAGGTCACAGGGCCTGGTGTCACTTTAAAGATGTAGTCCAGTTACACCTTTTTGGGCTTATAACTTGGCTTCTGAATATCCTAGAGAGGTCAGGTTTGTTTGAGAGTACTCCAATTAACAGCCCCCATTACCCCAAAAAGGAATGGAGTCATTAGCACTTATGGTTTTTAAATGGCACCCAGAATTTTGTTGCACGAAGCACAATTTCACATCATTCTGGGTTCATTTGTGTGAAAACAAGGTCCAGTCAGGCTGAAACGTTACAGGAAGGTAGAATCTATTGAGTTGTAAGTGATCTGAACGTTTCATGATGATTGCACATTCCTATAGGGGGTCAAACCATGTCCCAAAGATCACCGGGCCTGGTGTCATTTCAAAGAAGTAGTCCAGTTTCACCTTTGTGGGCTTATAACTTGGCTTCTGAATGTCCTAGAGAGGTCAGGCTTGTTTTAGTGTACTCCAATCAACAGCCCCTTCAGCCACAATAAGGAATGGAGTCATTGGCACTTATGGTTTTTAAATGGCACCCAGAATTATGTTGCACGAAGCACAATTTCACATCATTCTGGGTCCATTTGTGTGAAAACAAGGTCCAATCAGGCTGAAACGTTACAGGAAGGTAGAATCTATTGAGTTGTAAGTGATCTGAACGTTTCATGATGAGAGCACATTCCTAAGGGGGTCAAACCATGTCCCAAAGGTCACCGGGCCTGGTGTCACTTTAAAGAAGTAGTCCAGTTACACATTTGTGGGCTTATAACTTGGCTTTTGAATATCCTAGAGAGGTCAGGTTTAATTTAGAGTACTCCAATTAACAGCCCCCATTACCCCAAAAAGGAATTTAGTCATTAGCACTTATGGTTTTTAAATGGCACCCAGAATTATGTTGCACGAAGCACAATTTCACCTCATTCTGGGTCCATTTGTGTGAAAACAAGGTCCAATCAGGCTGAAACGTTACAAGAAGGTAGAATCTATTGAGTTGTAAGTGATCTGAATGTTTCATGATGATCGCACATTCCTATAGGGGGTTAAACCATGTCCCAAAGGTCACCGGGCCTGGTGTCACTTTAAACAAGTAGTCCAGTTTCACATTTGTGGGCTTATAACTTGGCTTCTGAATGTCCTAGAGAGGTCAGGTTTGTTTTAGTGTACTCCAATCAACAGCCCCTACAACCACAAAAAGGAATGGAGTCATTAGCACTCATGGTTTGTAAATGGCACCCAGAATTATGTTGCACGAAGCACAATTTCACATCATTCTGGGTTCATTTGTGTGAAAACAAGGTCCAATCAGGCTGAAACATTACAGGAAGGTAGAATCTATTGAGTTGTAAGTGATCTGAACGTTTCATGATGATCGCACATTCCTACAGGGGGTCAAACCATGTCCCAAAGGTCAACGGGCCTGGTGTCACTTTAAAGAAGTAGTCCAGTTACACATTTGTGGGCTTATAACTTGGCTTCTGAATATCCTAGAGAGATCAGGTTTGTTTTAGTGTACTCCAATCAACAGCCCCTACAACCAAAAAAAGGAATAGAGTCATTAGCACTTATGGTTTTTGAAATGGCACCCAGAATTATGTTGCACGAAACACAATTTCACATCATTCTGGGTCCATTTGTGTGTAAACAAGGTCCAATCAGGCTGAAACGTTACAAGAAGGTAGAATCTATTGAGTTGTAAGTGATCTGAACGTTTCATGATGATCGCACATTCCTATAGGGGGTCAAACCATGTCCCAAAGGTCACCGGATCTGATGTCAATTTAAAGAAGTAGTCCAGTTACACATTTGTGGGCTTATAACTTTGCTTCTGAATGTCCTAGAGAGATCAGGTTTGTTTTAGTGTACTCCAATCAACAGCCCCCACAACCACAAAAAGGAATGGAGTCATTAGCACTTATGGTTTGTAAATGGAACCCAGAATTATGTTGCACGAAGCACAATTTCACATCATTCTGGGTTCATTTGTGTGAAAACAAGGTCCAATCAGGCTGAAACATTACAGGAAGGTAGAATATATTGAGTTGTAAGTGATCTGAACGTTTCATTATGATAGCACTTTCCTAAGGGGGTCAAACCATGTCCCAAAGGTCACCGGATCTGGTGTCAATTTAAAGAAGTAGTCCAGTTACACATTTGTGGGCTTATAACTTGGCTTCTAAATGTCCTAGAGAGATCAGGTTTGTTTTAGTATACTCCAATCAACAGCCCCTACAACCACAAAAAGGAATGGAGTCATTAGCCCTTATGGTTTGTAAATAGCACACAGAATTATGTTGCACGAAGCACAATTTCAAATCATTCTGGGTTCATTTGTGTGAAAACAAGGTCCAATCAGGCTGAAACGTTACAGGAAGGTAGAATCTATTGAGTTGTAAGTGATCTGAACGTTTCATGATGATAGCACTTTCCTAAGGGGGTCAAACCATGTCCCACAGGTCACCGGATCTGGTGTCAATTTAAAGAAGTAGTCCAGTTACACATTTGTGGGCTTATAACTTGGCTTCTGAATGTCCTAGAGAGATCAGGTTTGTTTTAGTGTACTCCAATCAACAGCCCCTACAACGACAAAAAGGAATGGAGTCATTAGCACTTATGGTTTTTAAATGGCACCCAGAATTATGTTGCACGAAGCACAATTTCACATCATTCTGGGTTCATTTGTGTGAAAACAAGGTCCAATCAGGCTGAAACATTACAGGAAGTTAGAATCTATTGAGTTGTAAGTGATCTGAACGTTTCATTATGATAGCACTTTCCTAAGGGGGTCAAACCATGTCCCAAAGGTCACCGGATCTGGTGTCAATTTAAAGTAGTCCAGTTAAACATTTGTGGGCTTATAACTTGGCTTCTAAATGTCCTAGAGAGATCAGGTTTGTTTTAGTATACTCCAATCAACAGCCCCTACAACCACAAAAAGGAATGGAGTCATTAGCACTTATGGTTTGTAAATGGCACCCAGAATTATGTTGCACGAAGCACAATTTCACATCATTCTGGGTTCATTTGTGTGAAAACAAGGTCCAATCAGGCTGAAACGTTACAGGAAGGTAGAATCTATTGAGTTGTAAGTGATCTGAACGTTTCATGATGATAGCACTTTCCTAAGGGGGTCAAACCATGTCCCAAACGTCACCGGATCTGGTGTCAATTTAAAGAAGTAGTCCAGTTACACATTTGTGGGCTTATAACTTGGCTTCTGAATGTCCTAGAGAGATCAGGTTTGTTTTAGTGTACTCCAATCAACAGCCCCTACAACCACAAAAAGGAATGGAGTCATTAGCACTTATGGTTTTTAAATGGCACCCAGAATTATGTTGCACAAAGCACAATTTCACATCATTCTGGGTCCATTTGTGTGAAAACAAGGTCCAATCAGGCTGAAACGTTACAGGAAGGTAGAATCTATTGAGTTGTAAGTGATCTGAACGTTTCATTATGATAGCACTTTCCTAAGGGGGTCAAACCATGTCCCAAAGGTCACCGGATCTGGTGTCAATTTAAAGAAGTAGTCCAGTTACACATTTGTGGGCTCATAACTTGGCTTCTGAATGTCCTAGAGAGATCAGGTTTGTTTCAGAGTACTCCAATCAACAGCCCCTACAACCACAAAAAGGAATGGAGTCATTAGCACTTATGGTTTGTAAATGGCACCCAGAATTATGTTGCACGAAGCACAATTTCACATCATTCTGGGTTCATTTGTGTGAAATCACGGTCCAATCAGGCTGAAACGTTACAGGAAGGTCGAATCTATTGAGTTGTAAGTGATCTGAACGTTTCATGATGATAGCACTTTCCTAAGGGGGTCAAACCATGTCCCAAAGGTCACCGGATCGGTGTCAATTTAAAGAAGTAGTCCAGTTACACATTTGTGGGCTTATAACTTGAATTCTGAATGTCCTAGAGAGATCAGGTTTGTTTTAGTGTACTCCAATCAACAGCCCCTACAACCACAAAAAGGAATGGAGTCATTAGCACTTATGGTTAGTAAATGGCACCCAGAATTATGTGGCACAAAGCACAATTTCACATCATTCTGGGTCCATTTGTGTGAAAACAAGGTCCAATCAGGCTGAAACGTTAGAGGAAGGTAGAATCTATTGAGTTGTAAGTGATCTGAACGTTTCATGATGATCGCACATTCCTATAGGGGGTCAAACCATGTCCCATAAGTCACCGGGCCTGGTGTCACTTTAAAGAAGTAGTCCAGTTACACATTTGTGGGCTTATAACTTGGCTTCTGAATGTCCTAGAGAGGTCAGGTTTGTTTTAGTGTACTCCAATCAACAGCCCCTACAACCACAAAATGGAATGGAGTCATTAGCACTCATGGTTTGTAAATGGCACCCAGAATTATGTTGCACGAAGCACAATTCACATCATTCTGGGTTCATTTGTGTGAAAACAAGGTCCAATCAGGCTGAAACATTACAGGAAGGTAGAATCTATTGAGTTGTAAGTGATCTGAACGTTTCATGATGATCGCACATTCCTACAGGGGGTCAAACCATGTCCCAAAGGTCAACGGGCCTGGTGTCACTTTAAAGAAGTAGTCCAGTTACACCTTTGTGGGCTTATAACTTGGCTTCTGAATATCCTAGAGAGATCAGGTTTGTTTTAGTGTACTCCAATCAACAGCCCCTACAACCAAAAAAAGGAATAGAGTCATTAGCACTTATGGTTTTTGAAATGGCACCCAGAATTATGTTGCACGAAGCACAATTTCACATCATTCTGGGTCCATTTGTGTGTAAACAAGGTCCAATCAGGCTGAAACGTTACAAGAAGGTAGAATCTATTGAGTTGTAAGTGATCTGAACGTTTCATGATGATCGCACATTCCTATAGGGGGTCAAACCATGTCCCAAAGGTCACCGGATCTGGTGTCAATTTAAAGAAGTAGTCCAGTTACACATTTGTGGGCTTATAACTTGGCTTCTGAATGTCCTAGAGAGATCAGGTTTGTTTTAGTGTACTCCAATCAACATCCCCCACAACCACAAAAAGGAATGGAGTCATTAGCACTTATGGCTTGTAAATGGAACCCAGAATTATGTTGCACGAAGCACAATTTCACATCATTCTGGGTTCATTTGTGTGAAAACAAGGTCCAATCAGGCTGAAACGTTACAGGAAGGTAGAATATATTGAGTTGTAAGTGATCTGAACGTTTCATGATGATCGCACATTCCTATAGGGGGTCAAACCATGTCCCAAAGGTCACCGGATCTGGTGTCAATTTAAAGAAGTAGTCCAGTTACACATTTGTGGGCTTATAAGTTGGCTTCTGAATGTCCTAGAGAGATCAGGTTTGTTTTAGTGTACTCCAATCAACAGCCCCCACAACCACAAAAAGGAATGGAGTCATTAGCACTTATGGTTTGTAAATGGAACCCAGAATTATGTTGCACGAAGCACAATTTCACATCATTCTGGGTTCATTTGTGTGAAAACAAGGTCCAATCAGGCTGAAACGTTACAGGAAGGTAGAATATATTGAGTTGTAAGTGATCTGAACGTTTCATTATGATAGCACTTTCCTAAGGGGGTCAAACCATGTCCCAAAGGTCACCGGATCTGGTGTCAATTTAAAGAAGTAGTCCAGTTACACATTTGTGGGCTTATAACTTGGCTTCTAAATGTCCTAGAGAGATCAGGTTTGTTTTAGTATACTCCAATCAACAGCCCCTACAACCACAAAAAGGAATGGAGTCATTAGCCCTTATGGTTTGTAAATAGCACACAGAATTATGTTGCACGAAGCACAATTTCAAATCATTCTGGGTTCATTTGTGTGAAAACAAGGTCCAATCAGGCTGAAACGTTACAGGAAGGTAGAATCTATTGAGTTGTAAGTGATCTGAACGTTTCATGATGATAGCACTTTCCTAAGGGGGTCAAACCATGTCCCACAGGTCACCGGATCTGGTGTCAATTTAAAGAAGTAGTCCAGTTACACATTTGTGGGCTTATAACTTGGCTTCTGAATGTCCTAGAGAGATCAGGTTTGTTTTAGTGTACTCCAATCAACAGCCCCTACAACGACAAAAAGGAATGGAGTCATTAGCACTTATGGTTTTTAAATGGCACCCAGAATTATGTTGCACGAAGCACAATTTCACATCATTCTGGGTTCATTTGTGTGAAAACAAGGTCCAATCAGGCTGAAACATTACAGGAAGTTAGAATCTATTGAGTTGTAAGTGATCTGAACGTTTCATTATGATAGCACTTTCCTAAGGGGGTCAAACCATGTCCCAAAGGTCACCGGATCTGGTGTCAATTTAAAGTAGTCCAGTTACACATTTGTGGGCTTATAACTTGGCTTCTAAATGTCCTAGAGAGATCAGGTTTGTTTTAGTATACTCCAATCAACAGCCCCTACAACCACAAAAAGGAATGGAGTCCTTAGCACTTATGGTTTGTAAATGGCACCCAGAATTATGTTGCACGAAGCACAATTTCACATCATTCTGGGTTCATTTGTGTGAAAACAAGGTCCAATCAGGCTGAAACGTTACAGGAAGGTAGAATCTATTGAGTTGTAAGTGATCTGAACGTTTCATGATGATAGCACTTTCCTAAGGGGGTCAAACCATGTCCCAAACGTCACCGGATCTGGTGTCAATTTAAAGAAGTAGTCCAGTTACACATTTGTGGGCTTATAACTTGGCTTCTGAATGTCCTAGAGAGATCAGGTTTGTTTTAGTGTACTCCAATCAACAGCCCCTACAACCACAAAAAGGAATGGAGTCATTAGCACTTATGGTTTTTAAATGGCACCCAGAATTATGTTGCACAAAGCACAATTTCACATCATTCTGGGTCCATTTGTGTGAAAACAAGGTCCAATCAGGCTGAAACGTTACAGGAAGGTAGAATCTATTGAGTTATAAGTGATCTGAATGTTTCATTATGATAGCACTTTCCTAAGGGGGTCAAACCATGTCCCAAAGGTCACCGGATCTGGTGTCAATTTAAAGAAGTAGTCCAGTTACACATTTGTGGGCTTATAACTTGGCTTCTGAATGTCCTAGAGAGATCAGGTTTGTTTCAGAGTACTCCAATCAACAGCCCCTACAACCACAAAAAGGAATGGAGTCATTAGCACTTATGGTTTGTAAATGGCACCCAGAATTATGTTGCACGACGCACAATTTCACATCATTCTGGGTTCATTTGTGTGAAATCACGGTCCAATCAGGCTGAAACGTTACAGGAAGGTCGAATCTATTGAGTTGTAAGTGATCTGAACGTTTCATGATGATAGCACTTTCCTAAGGGGGTCAAACCATGTCCCAAAGGTCACCGGATCGGTGTCAATTTAAAGAAGTAGTCCAGTTACACATTTGTGGGCTTATAACTTGAATTCTGAATGTCCTAGAGAGATCAAGTTTGTTTTAGTGTACTCCAATCAACAGCCCCTACAACCACAAAAAGGAATGGAGTCATTAGCACTTATGGTTAGTAAATGGCACCGAGAATTATGTGGCACAAAGCACAATTTCACATCATTCTGGGTCCATTTGTGTGAAAACAAGGTCCAATCAGGCTGAAACGTTAGAGGAAGGTAGAATCTATTGAGTTGTAAGTGATCTGAACGTTTCATGATGATCGCACATTCCTATAGGGGGTCAAACCATGTCCCATAAGTCACCGGGCCTGGTGTCACTTTAAAGAAGTAGTCCAGTTACACATTTGTGGGCTTATAACTTGGCTTCTGAATGTCCTAGAGAGGTCAGGTTTGTTTTAGTGTACTCCAATCAACAGCCCCTACAACCACGAAATGGAATGGAGTCATTAGCACTCATGGTTTGTAAATGGCACCCAGAATTATGTTGCACGAAGCACAATTCACATCATTCTGGGTTCATTTGTGTGAAAACAAGGTCCAATCAGGCTGAAACATTACAGGAAGGTTGAATCTATTGAGTTGTAAGTGATCTGAACGTTTCATGATGATCGCACATTCCTACAGGGGGTCAAACCATGTCCCAAAGGTCAACGGGCCTGGTGTCACTTTAAAGAAGTAGTCCAGTTACACATTTGTGGGCTTATAACTTGGCTTCTGAATATCCTAGAGAGATCAGGTTTGTTTTAGTGTACTCCAGTCAACAGCCCCTACAACCAAAAAAAGGAATAGAGTCATTAGCACTTATGGTTTTTGAAATGGCACCCAGAATTATGTTGCACGAAGCACAATTTCACATCATTCTGGGTCCATTTGTGTGTAAACAAGGTCCAATCAGGCTGAAACGTTACAAGACGGTAGAATCTATTGAGTTGTAAGTGATCTGAACGTTTCATGATGATCGCACATTCCTATAGGGGGTCAAACCATGTCCCAAAGGTCACCGGATCTGGTGTCAATTTAAAGAAGTAGTCCAGTTACACATTTGTGGGCTTATAACTTGGCTTCTGAATGTCCTAGAGAGATCAGGTTTGTTTTAGTGTACTCCAATCAACATCCCCCACAACCACAAAAAGGAATGGAGTCATTAGCACTTATGGTTTGTAAATGGAACCCAGAATTATGTTGCACGAAGCACAATTTCACATCATTCTGGGTTCATTTGTGTGAAAACAAGGTCCAATCAGGCTGAAACGTTACAGGAAGGTAGAATATATTGAGTTGTAAGTGATCTGAACGTTTCATTATGATAGCACTTTCCTAAGGGGGTCAAACCATGTCCCAAAGGTCACCGGATCTGGTGTCAATTTAAAGAAGTAGTCCAGTTACACATTTGTGGGCTTATAACTTGGCTTCTAAATGTCCTAGAGAGATCAGGTTTGTTTTAGTATACTCCAATCAACAGCCCCTACAACCACAAAAAGGAATGGAGTCATTAGCACTTATGGTTTGTAAATGGCACCCAGAATTATGTTGCACGAAGCACAATTTCACATCATTCTGGGTTCATTTGTGTGAAAACAAGGTCCAATCAGGCTGAAACGTTACAGGAAGGTAGAATCTATTGAGTTGTAAGTGATCTGAACGTTTCATGATGATAGCACTTTCCTAAGGGGGTCAAACCATGTCCCAAAGGTCACCGGATCGGTGTCAATTTAAAGAAGTAGTCCAGTTACACATTTGTGGGCTTATAACTTGGCTTCTGAATGTCCTAGAGAGATCAGGTTTGTTTTAGTGTATTCCAATCAACAGCCCCTACAACCACAAAAAGGAATGGAGTCATTAGCACTTATGGTTAGTAAATGGCACCCAGAATTATGTGGCACAAAGCACAATTTCACATCATTCTGGGTCCATTTGTGTGAAAACAAGGTCCAATCAGGCTGAAACGTTAGAGGAAGGTAGAATCTATTGAGTTGTAAGTGATCTGAACGTTTCATGATGATCGCACATTCCTATAGGGGGTCAAACCATGTCCCAAAAGTAACCGGGCCTGGTGTCACTTTAAAGAAGTAGTCCAGTTACACATTTGTGGGCTTATAACTTGGCTTCTGAATGTCCTAGAGAGGTCAGGTTTGTTTTAGTGTACTCCAATCAACAGCCCCTACAACCACAAAATGGAATGGAGTCATTAGCACTCATGGTTTGTAAATGGCACCCAGAATTATGTTGCACGAAGCACAATTTCACATCATTCTGGGTTCATTTGTGTGAAAACAAGGTCCAATCAGGCTGAAACATTACAGGAAGGTAGAATCTATTGAGTTGTAAGTGATCTGAACGTTTCATGATGATCGCACATTCCTACAGGGGGTCAAACCATGTCCCAAAGGTCACCGGGCCTGGTGTCACTTTAAAGAAGTAGTCCAGTTACACATTTGTGGGCTTATAACTTGGCTTCTGAATATCCTAGAGAGATCAGGTTTGTTTTATTGTACTCCAATCAACAGCCCCTACAACCAAAAAAAGGAATAGAGTCATTAGCATTTATGGTTTTTGAAATGGCACCCAGAATTATGTTGCACGAAGCACAATTTCACATCATTCTGGGTCCATTTGTGTGAAAACAAGGTCCAATCAGGCTGAAACGTTACAAGAAGGTAGAATCTATTGAGTTGTAAGTGATCTGAACGTTTCATGATGATCGCACATTCCTATGGGGGTCAAACCATGTCCCAAAGGTCACCGGATCTGGTGTCAATTTAAAGAAGTAGTCCAGTTACACATTTGTGGGCTTATAACTTGGCTTCTGAATGTCCTAGAGAGATCAGGTTTGTTTTAGTGTACTCCTTCAACAGCCCCCACAACCACAAAAAGGAATGGAGTCATTAGCACTTATGGTTTGTAAATGGAACCCAGAATTATGTTGCACGAAGCACAATTTCACATCATTCTGGGTTCATTTGTGTGAAAACAAGGTCCAATCAGGCTGAAACGTTACAGGAAGGTAGAATATATTGAGTTGTAAGTGATCTGAACGTTTCATGATGATCGCACATTCCTATAGGGGGTCAAACCATGTCCCAAAGGTAACCGGATCTGGTGTCAATTTAAAGAAGTAGTCCAGTTACACATTAGTGGGCTTATAACTTGGCTTCTGAATGTCCTAGAGAGATCAGGTTTGTTTTAGTGTACTCCAATCAACAGCCCCTACAACCACAAAAAGGAATGGAGTCATTAGCACTTATGGTTTTTAAATGGCACCCAGAATTATGTTGCACGAAGCACAATTTCACATAATTCTGGGTTCATTTGTGTGAAAACAAGGTCCAATCAGGCTGAAACATTACAGGAAGGTAGAATCTATTGAGTTGTAAGTGATCTGAACGTTTCATTATGATAGCACTTTCCTAAGGGGGTCAAACCATGTCCCAAAGGTCACCGGATCTGGTGTCAATTTAAAGAAGTAGTCCAGTTACACATTTGTGGGCTTATAACTTGGCTTCTAAATGTCCAAGAGAGATCAGGTTTGTTTTAGTATACTCCAATCAACAGCCCCTACAACCACAAAAAGGAATGGAGTCATTAGCACTTATGGTTTGTAAATGGCACCCAGAATTATGTTGCACGAAGCACAATTTCACATCATTCTGGGTTCATTTGTGTGAAAACAAGGTCCAATCAGGCTGAAACGTTACAGGAAAGTAGAATCTATTGAGTTGTAAGTGATCTGAACGTTTCATGATGATAGCACTTTCCTAAGGGGGTCAAACCATGTCCCAAAGGTCACCGGATCTGGTGTCAATTTAAAGAAGTAGTCCAGTTACACATTTGTGGGCTTATAACTTGGCTTCTGAATGTCCTAGCGAGATCAGGTTTGTTTTAGTGTACTCCAATCAACAGCCCCTACAACCACAAAAAAAAATGGAGTCATTAGCACTTATGGTTTTTAAATGGCACCCAGAATTATGTTGCACGAAGCACAATTTCACATCATACTGGGTTCATTTGTGTGAAAACAAGGTCCAATCAGGCTGAAACATTACAGGAAGGTAGAATCTATTGAGTTGTAAGTGATCTGAACGTTTCATTATGATAGCACTTTCCTAAGGGGGTCAAACCATGTCCCAAAGGTCACCGGATCTGGTGTCAATTTAAAGAAGTAGTCCAGTTACACATTTGTGGGCTTATAACTTGGCTTCTGAATGTCCTAGAGAGATCAGGTTTGTTTCAGAGTACTCCAATCAACAGCCCCTACAACCACGAAAAGGAATGGCGTCATTAGCACTTATGGTTTGTAAATGGCACCCAGAATTATGTTGCACGAAGCACAATTTCACATCATTCCGGGTTCATTTGTGTGAAATCAAGGTCCAATCAGGCTGAAACGTTACAGGAAGGTAGAATCTATTGAGTTGTAAGTGATCTGAACGTTTCATGATGATAGCACTTTCCTAAGGGGGTCAAACCATGTCCCAAAGGTCACCGGATCGGTGTCAATTTAAAGAAGTAGTCCAGTTACACATTTGTGGGCTTATAACTTGGCTTCTGAATGTCCTAGAGAGATCAGGTTTAATTTAGTGTACTCCAATCAACAGCCCCTACAACCACAAAAAGTAATGGAGTCATTAGCACTTATGGTTTTTGAAATGGCACCCAGAATTATGTGGCACTAAGCACAATTTCACATCATTCTGGGTCCATTTGTGTGAAAACAAGGTCCAATCAGGCTGAAACGTTACAGGAAGGTAGAATCTATTGAGTTGTAAGTGATCTGAACGTTTCATGATGATCGCACATTCCTATAGGGGGTCAAACCATGTCCCAAAGGTCACCGGGCCTGGTGTCACTTTAAAGAAGTAGTCCAGTTACACATTTGTGGGCTTATAACTTGGCTTCTGAATGTCCTAGAGAGGTCAGGTTTGTTTTAGTGTACTCCAATCAACAGCCCCTACAACCACAAAATGGAATGGAGTCATTATCACTCATGGTTTGTAAATGGCACCCAGAATTATGTTGCACGAAGCACAATTTCACATCATTCTGGGTTCATTTGTATGAAAACAAGGTCCAATCAGGCTGAAACATTACAGGAAGGTAGAATCTATTGAGTTGTAAGTGATCTGAACGTTTCATGATGATCGCACATTCCTATAGGGGGTCAAACCATGTCCCAAAGGTCACCGGGCCTGGTGTCACTTTAAAGAAGTAGTCCAGTTACACATTTGTGGGCTTATAACATGGCTTCTGAATATCCTAGAGAGATCAGGTTTGTTTTAGTGTACTCCAATCAACAGCCCCTACAACCAAAAAAAGGAATAGAGTCATTAGCACTTATGGTTTTTGAAATGGCACCCAGAATTATGTTGCACGAAGCACAATTTCACATCATTCTGGGTCCATTTGTGTGAAAACAAGGTCCAATCAGGCTGAAACGTTACAAGAAGGTAGAATCTATTGAGTTGTAAGTGATCTGAACGTTTCATGATGATCGCACATTCCTATAGGGGGTCAAACCATGTCCCAAAGGTCACCGGATCTGGTGTCAATTTAAAGAAGTAGTCCAGTTACACATTTGTGGGCTTATAACTTGGCTTCTGAATGTCCTAGAGAGATCAGGTTTGTTTTAGTGTACTCCAATCAACAGCCCCTACAACCACAAAAAGGAATGGAGTCATTAGCACTTATGGTTTGTAAATGGCACCCAGAATTATGTTGCACGAACAACAATTTCACATCATTCTGGGTTCATTTGTGTGAAAACAAGGTCCAATCAGGCTGAAACGTTACAGGAAGGTAGAATCTATTGAGTTGTAAGTCATCTGAACGTTTCACGATGATAGCACTTTCCTAAGGGGGTCAAACCATGTCCCAAAGGTCACCGGATCTGGTGTCAATTTAAAGAAGTAGTCCAGTTACACATTTGTGGGCTTATAACTTGGCTTCTGAATGTCCTAGAGAGATCAGGTTTGTTTTAGTGTACTCCAATCAACAGCCCCTAAAACCACAAAAAGAAATGGAGTCATTAGCACTTATGGTTTTTAAATGGCACCCAGAATTATGTTGCACGAAGCACAATTTCACATCATTCTGGGTTCATTTGTGTGAAAACAAGGTCCAATCAGGCTGAAACGTTACAGGAAGGTAGAATCTATTGAGTTGTAAGTGATCTGAACGTTTCATGATGATCGCACATTCCTATAGGGGGTCACACCATGTCCCAAAGGTGACCGGGCCTGGTGTCACTTTAAAGTAGTCCAGTTACACATTTGTGGGCTTATAACTTGGCTTCTGAATGTCCTAGAGAGGTCAGGTTTGTTTTAGTGTACTCCAATCAACAGCCCCTACAACCACAAAATGGAATGGAGTCATTAGCACTCATGGTTTGTAAATGGCACCCAGAATTATGTTGCACGAAGCACAATTTCACATCATTCTGGGTTCATTTGTGTGAAAACAAGGTCCAATCAGGCTGAAACATTACAGGAAGGTAGAATCTATTGAGTTGTAAGTGATCTGAACGTTTCATGATGATCGCACATTCCTATAGGGGGTCAAACCATGTCCCAAAGGTCACCGGGCCTGGTGTCACTTTAAAGAAGTAGTCCAGTTACACATTTGTGGGCTTATAACTTGGCTTCTGAATGTCCTAGAGAGATCAGGTTTGTTTTAGTGTACTCCAATCAACATCCCCCACAACCACAAAAAGGAATGGAGTCATTAGCACTTATGGTTTGTAAATGGAACCCAGAATTATGTTGCACGAAGCACAATTTCACATCATTCTGGGTTCATTTGTGTGAAAACAAGGTCCAATCAGGCTGAAACGTTACAGGAAGGTAGAATATATTGAGTTGTAAGTGATCTGAACGTTTCATTATGATAGCACTTTCCTAAGGGGGTCAAACCATGTCCCAAAGGTCACCGGATCTGGTGTCAATTTAAAGAAGTAGTCCAGTTACACATTTGTGGGCTTATAACTTGGCTTCTAAATGTCCTAGAGAGATCAGGTTTGTTTTAGTATACTCCAATCAACAGCCCCTACAACCACAAAAAGGAATGGAGTCATTAGCACTTATGGTTTGTAAATGGCACCCAGAATTATGTTGCACGAAGCACAATTTCACATCATTCTGGGTTCATTTGTGTGAAAACAAGGTCCAATCAGGCTGAAACGTTACAGGAAGGTAGAATCTATTGAGTTGTAAGTGATCTGAACGTTTCATGATGATAGCACTTTCCTAAGGGGGTCAAACCATGTCCCAAAGGTCACCGGATCGGTGTCAATTTAAAGAAGTAGTCCAGTTACACATTTGTGGGCTTATAACTTGGCTTCTGAATGTCCTAGAGAGATCAGGTTTGTTTTAGTGTACTCCAATCAACAGCCCCTACAACCACAAAAAGGAATGGAGTCATTAGCACTTATGGTTAGTAAATGGCACCCAGAATTATGTGGCACAAAGCACAATTTCACATCATTCTGGGTCCATTTGTGTGAAAACAAGGTCCAATCAGGCTGAAACGTTAGAGGAAGGTAGAATCTATTGAGTTGTAAGTGATCTGAACGTTTCATGATGATCGCACATTCCTATAGGGGGTCAAACCATGTCCCAAAAGTCACCGTGCCTGGTGTCACTTTAAAGAAGTAGTCCAGTTACACATTTGTGGGCTTATAACTTGGCTTCTGAATGTCCTAGAGAGGTCAGGTTTGTTTTAGTGTACTCCAATCAACAGCCCCTACAACCACAAAATGGAATGGAGTCATTAGCACTCATGGTTTGTAAATGGCACCCAGAATTATGTTGCACGAAGCACAATTTCACATCATTCTGGGTTCATTTGTGTGACAACAAGGTCCAATCAGGCTGAAACATTACAGGAAGGTAGAATCTATTGAGTTGTAAGTGATCTGAACGTTTCATGATGATCGCACATTCCTACAGGGGGTCAAACCATGTCCCAAAGGTCACCGGGCCTGGTGTCACTTTAAAGAAGTAGTCCAGTTACACATTTGTGGGCTTATAACTTGGCTTCTGAATATCCTAGAGAGATCAGGTTTGTTTTATTGTACTCCAATCAACAGCCCCTACAACCAAAAAAAGGAATAGAGTCATTAGCACTTATGGTTTTTGAAATGGCACCCAGAATTATGTTGCACGAAGCACAATTTCACATCATTCTGGGTCCATTTGTGTGAAAACAAGGTCCAATCAGGCTGAAACGTTACAAGAAGGTAGAATCTATTGAGTTGTAAGTGATCTGAACGTTTCATGATGATCGCACATTCCTATGGGGGTCAAACCATGTCCCAAAGGTCACCGGATCTGGTGTCAATTTAAAGAAGTAGTCCAGTTACACATTTGTGGGCTTATAACTTGGCTTCTGAATGTCCTAGAGAGATCAGGTTTGTTTTAGTGTACTCCAATCAACAGCCCCCACAACCACAAAAAGGAATGGAGTCATTAGCACTTATGGTTTGTAAATGGAACCCAGAATTATGTTGCACGAAGCACAATTTCACATCATTCTGGGTTCATTTGTGTGAAAACAAGGTCCAATCAGGCTGAAACGTTACAGGAAGGTAGAATATATTGAGTTGTAAGTGGTCTGAACGTTTCATGATGATCGCACATTCCTATAGGGGGTCAAATCATGTCCCAAAGGTAACCGGATCTGGTGTCAATTTAAAGAAGTAGTCCAGTTACACATTAGTGGGCTTATAACTTGGCTTCTGAATGTCCTAGAGAGATCAGGTTTGTTTTAGTGTACTCCAATAAACAGCCCCTACAACCACAAAAAGGAATGGAGTCATTAGCACTTATGGTTTTTAAATGGCACCCAGAATTATGTTGCACGAAGCACAATTTCACATAATTCTGGGTTCATTTGTGTGAAAACAAGGTCCAATCAGGCTGAAACATTACAGGAAGGTAGAATCTATTGAGTTGTAAGTGATCTGAACGTTTCATTATGATAGCACTTTCCTAAGGGGGTCAAACCATGTCCCAAAGGTCACCGGATCTGGTGTAAATTTAAAGAAGTAGTCCAGTTACACATTTGTGGGCTTATAACTTGGCTTCTAAATGTCCAAGAGAGATCAGGTTTTTTTTAGTATACTCCAATCAACAGCCCCTACAACCACAAAAAGGAATGGAGTCATTAGCGCTTATGGTTTGTAAATGGCACCCAGAATTATGTTGCACGAAGCACAATTTCACATCATTCTGGGTTCATTTGTGTGAAAACAAGGTCCAATCAGGCTGAAACGTTACAGGAAAGTAGAATCTATTGAGTTGTAAGTGATCTGAACGTTTCATGATGATAGCACTTTCCTAAGGGGGTCAAACCATGTCCCAAAGGTCACCGGATCTGGTGTCAATTTAAAGAAGTAGTCCAGTTACACATTTGTGGGCTTATAACTTGGCTTCTGAATGTCCTAGCGAGATCAGGTTTGTTTTAGTGTACTCCAATCAACAGCCCCTACAACCACAAAAAAAAATGGAGTCATTAGCACTTATGGTTTTTAAATGGCACCCAGAATTATGCTGCACGAAGCACAATTTCACATCATTCTGGGTTCATTTGTGTGAAAACAAGGTCCAATCAGGCTGAAACATTACAGGAAGGTAGAATCTATTGAGTTGTAAGTGATCTGAACGTTTCATTATGATAGCACTTTCCTAAGGGGGTCAAACCATGTCCCAAAGGTCACCGGATCTGGTGTCAATTTAAAGAAGTAATCCAGTTACACATTTGTGGGCTTATAGCTTGGCTTCTGAATGTCCTAGAGAGATCAGGTTTGTTTCAGAGTACTCCAATCAACAGCCCCTACAACCACGAAAAGGAATGGCGTCATTAGCACTTATGGTTTGTAAATGGCACCCAGAATTATGTTGCACGAAGCACAATTTCACATCATTCCGGGTTCATTTGTGTGAAATCAAGGTCCAATCAGGCTGAAACGTTACAGGAAGGTAGAATCTATTGAGTTGTAAGTGATCTGAACGTTTCATGATGATAGCACTTTCCTAAGGGGGTCAAACCATGTCCCAAAGGTCACCGGATCGGTGTCAATTTAAAGAAGTAGTCCAGTTACACATTTGTGGACTTATAACTTGGCTTCTGAATGTCCTAGAGAGATCAGGTTTAATTTAGTGTACTCCAATCAACAGCCCCTACAACCACAAAAAGTAATGGAGTCATTAGCACTTATGGTTTGTAAATGGCACCCAGAATTATGTGGCACTAAGCACAATTTCACATCATTCTGGGTCCATTTGTGTGAAAACAAGGTCCAATCAGGCTGAAACGTTACAGGAAGGTAGAATCTATTGAGTTGTAAGTGATCTGAACGTTTCATGATGATCGCACATTCCTATAGGGGGTCAAACCATGTCCCAAAGGTAACCGGGCCTGGTGTCACTTTAAAGAAGTAGTCCAGTTACACATTTGTGGGCTTATAACTTGGCTTCTGAATGTCCTAGAGAGGTCAGGTTTGTTTTAGTGTACTCCAATCAACAGCCCCTACAACCACAAAATGGAATGGAGTCATTATCGCTCATGGTTTGTAAATGGCACCCAGAATTATGTTGCACGAAGCACAATTTCACATCATTCTGGGTTCATTTGTGTGAAAACAAGGTCCAATCAGGCTGAAACATTACAGGAAGGTAGAATCTATTGAGTTGTAAGTGATCTGAACGTTTCATGATGATCGCACATTCCTATAGGGGGTCAAACCATGTCCCAAAGGTCACCGGGCCTGGTGTCACTTTAAAGAAGTAGTCCAGTTACACATTTGTGGGCTTATAACATGGCTTCTGAATATCCTAGAGAGATCAGGTTTGTTTTAGTGTACTCCAATCAACAGCCCCTACAACCAAAAAAAGGAATAGAGTCATTAGCACTTATGGTTTTTGAAATGGCACCCAGAATTATGTTGCACGAAGCACAATTTCACATCATTCTGGGTCCATTTGTGTGAAAACAAGGTCCAATCAGGCTGAAACGTTACAAGAAGGTAGAATCTATTGAGTTGTAAGTGATCTGAACGTTTCATGATGATCGCACATTCCCATAGGGGGTCAAACCATGTCCCAAAGGTCACCGAATCTGGTGTCAATTTAAAGAAGTAGTCCAGTTACACATTTGTGGGCTTATAACTTGGCTTCTGAATGTCCTAGAGAGATCAGGTTTGTTTTAGTGTACTCCAATCAACAGCCCCTACAACCACAAAAAGGAATGGAGTCATTAGCACTTATGGTTTGTAAATGGCACCCAGAATTATGTTGCACGAACAACAATTTCACATCATTCAGGGTTCATTTGTGTGAAAACAAGGTCCAATCAGGCTGAAACGTTACAGGAAGGTAGAATCTATTGAGTTGTAAGTCATCTGAACGTTTCACGATGATAGCACTTTCCTAAGGGGGTCAAACCATGTCCCAAAGGTCACCGGATATGGTGTCAATTTAAAGAAGTAGTCCAGTTACACATTTGTGGGCTTATAACTTGGCTTCTGAATGTCCTAGAGAGATCAGGTTTGTTTTAGTGTACTCCAATCAACAGCCCCTAAAACCACAAAAAGAAATGGAGTCATTAGCACTTATGGTTTTTAAATGGCACCCAGAATTATGTTGCACGAAGCACAATTTCACATCATTCTGGGTTCATTTGTGTGAAAACAAGGTCCAATCAGGCTGAAACGTTACAGGAAGGTAGAATCTATTGAGTTGTAAGTGATCTGAACGTTTCATGATGATCGCACATTCCTATAGGGGGTCAAACCATGTCCCAAAGGTGACCGGAACTGGTGTCACTTTAAAGAAGTAGTCCAGTTACACATTTGTGGGCTTATAACTTGGCTTCTGAATGTCCTAGAGAGGTCAGGTTTGTTTTAGTGTACTCCAATCAACAGCCCCTACAACCACAAAATGGAATGGAGTCATTAGCACTCATGGTTTGTAAATGGCACCCAGAATTATGTTGCACGAAGCACAATTTCACATCATTCTGGGTTCATTTGTGTGAAAACAAGGTCCAATCAGGCTGAAACATTACAGGAAGGTAGAATCTATTGAGTTGTAAGTGATCTGAACGTTTCATGATGATCGCACATTCCTATAGGGGGTCAAACCATGTCCCAAAGGTCACCGGGCCTGGTGTCACTTTAAAGAAGTAGTCCAGTTACACATTTGTGGGCTTATAACTTGGCTTCTGAATATCCTAGAGAGATCAGGTTTGTTTTAGTGTACTCCAATCAACAGCCCCTACAACCAAAAAAAGGAATAGAGTCATTAGCACTTATGGTTTTTGAAATGGCACCCAGAATTATGTTGCACGAAGCACAATTTCACATCATTCTGGGTCCATTTGTGTGAAAACAAGGTCCAATCAGGCTGAAACGTTACAAGAAGGTAGAATCTATTGAGTTGTAAGTGATCTGAACGTTTCATGATGATCGCACATTCCTATAGGGGGTCAAACCATGTCCCAAAGGTCACCGGATCTGGTGTCAATTTAAAGAAGTAGTCCAGTTACACAGTTGTGGGCTTATAACTTGGCTTATGAATGTCCTAGAGAGATCAGGTTTGTTTTAGTGTACTCCAATCAACACCCCCTACAACCACAAAAAGGAATGGAGTCATTAGCACTTATGGTTTGTAAATGGCACCCAGAATTATGTTGCACGAACAACAATTTCACATCATTCTGGGTTCATTTGTGTGAAAACAAGGTCCAATCAGGCTGAAACGTTACAGGAAGGTAGAATCTATTGAGTTGTAAGTCATCTGAACGTTTCATGATGATAGCACTTTCCTAAGGGGGTCAAACCATGTCCCAAAGGTCACCTGATCTGGTGTCAATTTAAAGAAGTAGTCCAGTTACACATTTGTGGGCTTATAACTTGGCTTCTGAATGTCCTAGAGAGATCAGGTTTGTTTTAGTGTACTCCAATCAACAGCCCCTAAAACCACAAAAAGAAATGGAGTCATTAGCACTTATGGTTTTTAAATGGCACCCAGAATTATGTTGCATGAAGCACAATTTCACATCATTCTGGGTTCATTTGTGTGAAAACAAGGTCCAATCAGGCTGAAACATTACAGGAAAGTAGAATCTATTGAGTTGTAAGTGATCTGAACGTTTCATGATGATAGCACTTTCCTAAAGGGGTCAAACCATGTCCCAAAGGTCACCGGATCTGGTGTCACTTTAAAGAAGTAGTCAAGTTACACATTTGTGGGCTTATAACTTGGCTTCTGAATGTCCTAGAGAGATCAGGTTTGTTTCAGAGTACTCCAATCAACAGCCCCTACAACCACAAAAAGGAATGGAGTCATTAGCACTTATGGTTTTTAAATGGCACCCAGAATTATGTTGCATGAGGCACAATTTCACATCATTCTGGGTTCATTTGTGTGAAAACAAGGTCCAATCAGGCTGAAACGTTACAGGAAGGTAGAATCTATTGAGTTGTAAGTGACCTGAACGTTTCATGATGATCGCACATTCCTATAGGGGGTCAAACCATGTCCCAAAGGTCACCGGATCGGTGTCAATTTAAAGAAGTAGTCCAGTTACACATTTGTGGGCTTATAACTTGGCTTCTGAATGTCCTTGAGAGATCAGGTTTGTTTTAGTGTACTCCAATCAACAGCCCCTACAACCACAAAAAGTAATGGAGTCATTAGCACTTATGGTTTGTAAATGGCACCCAGAATTATGTGGCACTAAGCACAATTTCACATCATTCTGGGTCCATTTGTGTGAAAACAAGGTCCAATCAGGCTGAAACGTTACAGGAAGGTAGAATCTATTGAGTTGTAAGTGATCTGAACGTTTCATGATGATCGCACATTCCTATAGGGGGTCAAACCATGTCCCAAAGGTCACCGGGCCTGGTGTCACTTTAAAGAAGTAGTCCAGTTACACATTTGTGGGCTTATAACTTGGCTTCTGAATGTCCTAGAGAGGTCAGGTTTGTTTTAGTGTACTCCAATCAACAGCCCCTACAACCACAAAATGGAATGGAGTCATTATCACTCATGGTTTGTAAATGGCACCCAGAATTATGTTGCACGAAGCACAATTTCACATCATTCTGGGTTCATTTGTGTGAAAACAAGGTCCAATCAGGCTGAAACATTACAGGAAGGTAGAATCTATTGAGTTGTAAGTGATCTGAACGTTTCATGATGATCGCACATTCCTATAGGGGGTCAAACCATGTCCCAAAGGTCACCGGGCCTGGTGTCACTTTAAAGAAGTAGTCCAGTTACACATTTGTGGGCTTATAACTTGGCTTCTGAATATCCTAGAGAGATCAGGTTTGTTTTAGTGTACTCCAATCAACAGCCCCTACATCCAAAAAAAGGAATAGAGTCATTAGCACTTATGGTTTTTGAAATGGCACCCAGAATTATGTTGCACGAAGCACAATTTCACATCATTCTGGGTCCATTTGTGTGAAAACAAGGTCCAATCAGGCTGAAACGTTACAAGAAGGTAGAATCTATTGAGTTGTAAGTGATCTGAACGTTTCATGATGATCGCACATTCCTATAGGGGGTCAAACCATGTCCCAAAGGTCACCGGATCTGGTGTCAATTTAAAAAGTAGTCCAGTTACACATTTGTGGGCTTATAACTTGGCTTCTGAATGTCCTAGAGAGATCAGGTTTGTTTTAGTGTACTCCAATCAACAGCCCCTACAACCACAAAAAGGAATGGAGTCATTAGCACTTATGGTTTGTAAATGGCACCCAGAATTATGTTGCACGAACAAATATTTCACATCATTCTGGGTTCATTTGTGTGAAAACAAGGTCCAATCAGGCTGAAACGTTACAGGAAGGTAGAATCTATTGAGTTGTAAGTCATCTGAACGTTTCATGATGATAGCACTTTCCTAAGGGGGTCAAACCATGTCCCAAAGGTCACCGGATCTGGTGTCAATTTAAAGAAGTAGTCCAGTTACACATTTGTGGGATTATAACTTGGCTTCTGAATGTCCTAGAGAGATCAGGTTTGTTTTAGTGTACTCCAATCAACAGCCCCTACAACCACAAAAAGGAATGGAGTCATTAGCACTTATGGCTTTTAAATGGCACCCAGAATTATGTTGCACGAAGCACAATTTCACATCATTCTGGGTCCATTTGTGTGAAAACAAGGTCCAGTCAGGCTGAAACGTTACAAGAAGGTAGAATCTGTTGAGTTGTAAGTGATCTGAAAGTTTCATGATGATCGCACATTCCTATAGGGGGTCAAACATGTCCCAAAGGTCACCGGGCCTGGTGTCACTTTAAAGAAGTAGTCCAGTTACACCTTTGTGGGCTTATAACTTGGCTTCTGAATATCCTACAGAGGTCAGGTTTGTTTTAGAGTACTCCAATTAACAGCCCCCATTACCCCAAAAAGGAATGGAGTCATTAGCACTTATGGTTTTTAAATGGCACCCAGAATTATGTTGCACAAAGCACAATTTCACATCATTCTGGGTTCATTTGTGTGAAAACAAGGTCCAATCAGGCTGAAACTTTACAGGAAGGTAGAATCTATTGAGTTGTAAGTGATCTGAACGTTTCATGATGATCGCACTTTCCTAAGGGGGTCAAACCATGTCCTAAAGGTCACCGGATCTGGTGTCACTTTAAAGAAGTAGTCCAGTTACACATTTGTGGGCTTATAACTTGGCTTCTGAATATCCTAGAGAGGTCAGGTTTGTTTTAGAGTACTCCAATTAACAGCCCCTATTACCTCAAAAAGAAATGGAGTCATTAGCACTTATGGTTTTTAAATGGCACCCAGAATTATGTTGCACGAAGCACAATTTCACATCATTCTGGGTCCATTTGTGTGAAAACAAGGTCCAATCAGGCTGAAACGTTACAAGAAGGTAGAATCTATTGAGTTGTAAGTGATCTGAAAGTTTCATGATGATCGCACATTCCTAAGGGGTCAAATTATGCCCCAAAGGTCACCGGATCTGTTGTCACTTTAAAGAAGTAGTCCAGTTACACCTTTGTGGGCTCACAACTTGGCTTCTGAATGTCCTAGAGAGATCAGGTTTGTTTTGGTGTACTCCAATCAACAGCCCCTACAACCACAAAAAGGAATGGAGTCATTAGCACTTATTGTTTGTAAATGGCACCCAGAATTATGTTGCACGAAGCACAATTTCACATCATTCTGGGTCCATTTGTGTGAAAACAAGGTCCATTAAGGCTGAAACGTTACAAGAAGGTAGAATATATTGAGTTGTAAGTGATCTGAATGTTTCATGATGATAGCACTTTCCTAAGGGGGTCAAACCATGTCCCAAAGGTCACCGGGCCTGGTGTCACTTTAAAGAATTAGTCCAGTTACACATTTGTGGGCTTATCACTTGGCTTCTGAATATCCTAGAGAGGTCAGGTTTAATTTAGAGTACTCCAATTAACAGCCCCCATTACCCCAAAAAGGAATTTAGTAATTAGCACTTATGGTTTTTAAATGGCACCCAGAATTATGTTGCACGAAGCACAATTTCACATCATTCTGGGTTCATTTGTGTGAAAACAAGGTCCAATCAGGCTGAAACGTTACAGGAAGGTAGAATCTATTGAGTTGTAAGTGATCTGAACGTTTCATGATGATAGCACTTTCCTAAGGGGGTAAAACCATGTCCCAAAGGTCACCGGATCAGTGTCAATTTAAAGAAGTAGTCCAGTTACACATTTGTGGGCTTATAACTTGGCTTCTGAATGTCCTAGAGAGATCAGGTTTGTTTTAGTGTACTCCAATCAACAGCCCCTACAACCACAAAAAGGAATGGAGTCATTAGCACTTATGGTTTGTAAATGGCACCCAGAATTATGTGGCACGAAGCACAATTTCACATCATTCTGGGTTCATTTGTGTGAAAACAAGGTCCAATCAGGCTGAAACGTTACAGGAAGTTAGAATCTTTTGAGTTGTAAGTGATTTGAACGTTTCATGATGATAGCACTTTCCTAAGGAGGTAAAACCATGTCCCAAAGGTCACCGGATCAGTGTCAATTTCAAAAAGTAGTCCAGTTACACATTTGTGGGCTTATAACTTGGCTTCTGAATGTCCTAGAGAGATCAGGTTTGTTTTAGTGTACTCCAATCAACAGCCCCTAAAACCACAAAAAGGAATGGAGTCATTAGCACTTATGGCTTTTAAATGGCACCCAGAATTATGTTGCACGAAGCACAATTTCACATCATTCTGGGTTCATATGTGTGAAAACAAGGTCCAATCAGGCTGAAACGTTACTGGAAGGTAGAATCTATTGAGTTGTAAGTGATCTGAACGTTTCATGACGATAGCACATTCCTAAGGGGGTCAAACCATGTCCCAAAGGTCACCGGGCCTGGTACCACTTTAAAGAAGTAGTCCAGTTACACCTTTGTGGGCTTATAACTTGGCTTCTGAATGTCCTAGACAGGTCAGGCTTGTTTTAGTGTACTTCAATAAACAGCCCCTACAACCACAAAAAGGAATGGAGTCATTAGCACTTATGGTTTTTAAATGGCACCCAGAATTATGTTGCACGAAGCACAATTTCACATCATTCTGGGTTCATATGTGTGAAAACAAGGTCCAATCAGGCTGAAACGTTACTGGAAGGTAGAATCTATTGAGTTGTAAGTGATCTGAACGTTTCATGATGATAGCACTTTCCTAAGGAGGTAAAACCATGTCCCAAAGGTCACCGGATCGGTGTCAATTTCAAAAAGTAGTCCAGTTACACATTTGTGGGCTTATAACTTGGCTTCAGAATGTCCTAGAGAGATCAGGTTTGTTTTAGTGTACTCCAATCAACAGCCCCTACAACCACAAAAAGGAATGGAGTCATTAGCACTTATGGTTTTTAAATGGCACCCAGAATTATGTTGCACGAAGCACAATTTCACATCATTCTGGGTCACTCTGTGTGAAAACAAGGTCCAATCAGGCTGAAACGTTACAGGAAGGTAGAATCTATTGAGTTGTAAGTGATCTGAACGTTTCATGATGATGGCACTTTCCTAAGTGGGTCAAACCATGTCCCAGAGGTCACCGGATCTGTTGTCAATTCAAAGAAGTAGTCCAGTTACACATTTGTGGGCTTATAACTTGGCTTCTGAATGTCCTAGAGAGATCAGGTTTGTTTTAGTGTACTCCAATCAACAGCCCCTACAACCACAAAAAGGAATGGAGTCATTAGCACTTATGGTTTTTAAATGGCACCCAGAATTATGTTGCACGAAGCACAATTTCACATCATTCTGGGTCCATTTGTGTGAAAACAAGGTCCAGTCAGGCTGAAACGTTACAAGAAGGTAGAATCTGTTGAGTTGTAAGTGATCTGAACGTTTCATGATGATCGCACATTCCTATAGGGGGTCAAACCATGTCCCAAAGGTCACCGGGCCTGGTGTCACTTTAAAGAAGTAGTCCAGTTAAACCTTTGTGGGCTTATAACTTGGCTTCTGAATATCCTAAAGAGGTCAGGTTTGTTTTAGAGTACTCCAATTAACAGCCCCCATTACCCCAAAAAGGAATGGAGTCATTAGCACTTATGGTTTTTAAATGGCACCCAGAATTATGTTGCACAAAGCACAATTTCACATCATTCTGGGTTCATTTGTGTGAAAACAAGGTCCAATCAGGCTGAAACGTTACAGGAAGGTAGAATCTATTGAGTTGTAAGTCATCTGAACGTTTCATGATGATAGCACTTTCCTAAGGGGGTCAAACCATGTCCCAAAGGTCACCGGATCTGGTGTCAATTTAAAGAAGTAGTCC
This sequence comes from Nothobranchius furzeri, assembly GCF_043380555.1. Lineage (NCBI taxonomy): Eukaryota > Metazoa > Chordata > Actinopteri > Cyprinodontiformes > Nothobranchiidae > Nothobranchius > Nothobranchius furzeri. The sequence continues at coordinate 7,413,237 of NC_091747.1, forward strand.
AGTTACACATTTGTGGGATTATAACTTGGCTTCTGAATGTCCTAGAGAGATCAGGTTTGTTTTAGTGTACTCCAATCAACAGCCCCTACAACCACAAAAAGGAATGGAGTCATTAGCACTTATGGCTTTTAAATGGCACCCAGAATTATGTTGCACGAAGCACAATTTCACATCATTCTGGGTCCATTTGTGTGAAAACAAGGTCCAGTCAGGCTGAAACGTTACAAGAAGGTAGAATCTGTTGAGTTGTAAGTGATCTGAAAGTTTCATGATGATCGCACATTCCTATAGGGGGTCAAACATGTCCCAAAGGTCACCGGGCCTGGTGTCACTTTAAAGAAGTAGTCCAGTTACACCTTTGTGGGCTTATAACTTGGCTTCTGAATATCCTACAGAGGTCAGGTTTGTTTTAGAGTACTCCAATTAACAGCCCCCATTACCCCAAAAAGGAATGGAGTCATTAGCACTTATGGTTTTTAAATGGCACCCAGAATTATGTTGCACAAAGCACAATTTCACATCATTCTGGGTTCATTTGTGTGAAAACAAGGTCCAATCAGGCTGAAACTTTACAGGAAGGTAGAATCTATTGAGTTGTAAGTGATCTGAACGTTTCATGATGATCGCACTTTCCTAAGGGGGTCAAACCATGTCCTAAAGGTCACCGGATCTGGTGTCACTTTAAAGAAGTAGTCCAGTTACACATTTGTGGGCTTATAACTTGGCTTCTGAATATCCTAGAGAGGTCAGGTTTGTTTTAGAGTACTCCAATTAACAGCCCCTATTACCTCAAAAAGAAATGGAGTCATTAGCACTTATGGTTTTTAAATGGCACCCAGAATTATGTTGCACGAAGCACAATTTCACATCATTCTGGGTCCATTTGTGTGAAAACAAGGTCCAATCAGGCTGAAACGTTACAAGAAGGTAGAATCTATTGAGTTGTAAGTGATCTGAAAGTTTCATGATGATCGCACATTCCTAAGGGGTCAAATTATGCCCCAAAGGTCACCGGATCTGTTGTCACTTTAAAGAAGTAGTCCAGTTACACCTTTGTGGGCTCACAACTTGGCTTCTGAATGTCCTAGAGAGATCAGGTTTGTTTTGGTGTACTCCAATCAACAGCCCCTACAACCACAAAAAGGAATGGAGTCATTAGCACTTATTGTTTGTAAATGGCACCCAGAATTATGTTGCACGAAGCACAATTTCACATCATTCTGGGTCCATTTGTGTGAAAACAAGGTCCATTAAGGCTGAAACGTTACAAGAAGGTAGAATATATTGAGTTGTAAGTGATCTGAATGTTTCATGATGATAGCACTTTCCTAAGGGGGTCAAACCATGTCCCAAAGGTCACCGGGCCTGGTGTCACTTTAAAGAATTAGTCCAGTTACACATTTGTGGGCTTATCACTTGGCTTCTGAATATCCTAGAGAGGTCAGGTTTAATTTAGAGTACTCCAATTAACAGCCCCCATTACCCCAAAAAGGAATTTAGTAATTAGCACTTATGGTTTTTAAATGGCACCCAGAATTATGTTGCACGAAGCACAATTTCACATCATTCTGGGTTCATTTGTGTGAAAACAAGGTCCAATCAGGCTGAAACGTTACAGGAAGGTAGAATCTATTGAGTTGTAAGTGATCTGAACGTTTCATGATGATAGCACTTTCCTAAGGGGGTAAAACCATGTCCCAAAGGTCACCGGATCAGTGTCAATTTAAAGAAGTAGTCCAGTTACACATTTGTGGGCTTATAACTTGGCTTCTGAATGTCCTAGAGAGATCAGGTTTGTTTTAGTGTACTCCAATCAACAGCCCCTACAACCACAAAAAGGAATGGAGTCATTAGCACTTATGGTTTGTAAATGGCACCCAGAATTATGTGGCACGAAGCACAATTTCACATCATTCTGGGTTCATTTGTGTGAAAACAAGGTCCAATCAGGCTGAAACGTTACAGGAAGTTAGAATCTTTTGAGTTGTAAGTGATTTGAACGTTTCATGATGATAGCACTTTCCTAAGGAGGTAAAACCATGTCCCAAAGGTCACCGGATCGGTGTCAATTTCAAAAAGTAGTCCAGTTACACATTTGTGGGCTTATAACTTGGCTTCTGAATGTCCTAGAGAGATCAGGTTTGTTTTAGTGTACTCCAATCAACAGCCCCTAAAACCACAAAAAGGAATGGAGTCATTAGCACTTATGGCTTTTAAATGGCACCCAGAATTATGTTGCACGAAGCACAATTTCACATCATTCTGGGTTCATATGTGTGAAAACAAGGTCCAATCAGGCTGAAACGTTACTGGAAGGTAGAATCTATTGAGTTGTAAGTGATCTGAACGTTTCATGACGATAGCACATTCCTAAGGGGGTCAAACCATGTCCCAAAGGTCACCGGGCCTGGTACCACTTTAAAGAAGTAGTCCAGTTACACCTTTGTGGGCTTATAACTTGGCTTCTGAATGTCCTAGACAGGTCAGGCTTGTTTTAGTGTACTTCAATAAACAGCCCCTACAACCACAAAAAGGAATGGAGTCATTAGCACTTATGGTTTTTAAATGGCACCCAGAATTATGTTGCACGAAGCACAATTTCACATCATTCTGGGTTCATATGTGTGAAAACAAGGTCCAATCAGGCTGAAACGTTACTGGAAGGTAGAATCTATTGAGTTGTAAGTGATCTGAACGTTTCATGATGATAGCACTTTCCTAAGGAGGTAAAACCATGTCCCAAAGGTCACCGGATCGGTGTCAATTTCAAAAAGTAGTCCAGTTACACATTTGTGGGCTTATAACTTGGCTTCAGAATGTCCTAGAGAGATCAGGTTTGTTTTAGTGTACTCCAATCAACAGCCCCTACAACCACAAAAAGGAATGGAGTCATTAGCACTTATGGTTTTTAAATGGCACCCAGAATTATGTTGCACGAAGCACAATTTCACATCATTCTGGGTCACTCTGTGTGAAAACAAGGTCCAATCAGGCTGAAACGTTACAGGAAGGTAGAATCTATTGAGTTGTAAGTGATCTGAACGTTTCATGATGATGGCACTTTCCTAAGTGGGTCAAACCATGTCCCAGAGGTCACCGGATCTGTTGTCAATTCAAAGAAGTAGTCCAGTTACACATTTGTGGGCTTATAACTTGGCTTCTGAATGTCCTAGAGAGATCAGGTTTGTTTTAGTGTACTCCAATCAACAGCCCCTACAACCACAAAAAGGAATGGAGTCATTAGCACTTATGGTTTTTAAATGGCACCCAGAATTATGTTGCACGAAGCACAATTTCACATCATTCTGGGTCCATTTGTGTGAAAACAAGGTCCAGTCAGGCTGAAACGTTACAAGAAGGTAGAATCTGTTGAGTTGTAAGTGATCTGAACGTTTCATGATGATCGCACATTCCTATAGGGGGTCAAACCATGTCCCAAAGGTCACCGGGCCTGGTGTCACTTTAAAGAAGTAGTCCAGTTAAACCTTTGTGGGCTTATAACTTGGCTTCTGAATATCCTAAAGAGGTCAGGTTTGTTTTAGAGTACTCCAATTAACAGCCCCCATTACCCCAAAAAGGAATGGAGTCATTAGCACTTATGGTTTTTAAATGGCACCCAGAATTATGTTGCACAAAGCACAATTTCACATCATTCTGGGTTCATTTGTGTGAAAACAAGGTCCAATCAGGCTGAAACGTTACAGGTTGGTAGAATCTATTGAGTTGTAAGTGATCTGAACGTTTCATGATGATCGCACTTTCCTAAGGGGGTCAAACCATGTCCTAAAGGTCACCGGATCTGGTGTCACTTTAAAGAAGTAGTCCAGTTACACATTTGTGGGCTTATAACTTGGCTTCTGAATATCCTAGAGAGGTCAGGTTTGTTTTAGAGTACTCCAATTAACAGCCCCTATTACCTCAAAAAGAAATGGAGTCATTAGCACTTATGGTTTTTAAATGGCACCCAGAATTATGTTGCACGAAGCACAATTTCACATCATTCTGGGTCCATTTGTGTGAAAACAAGGTCCAATCAGGCTGAAACGTTTCAAGAAGGTAGAATCTATTGAGTTGTAAGTGATCTGAACGTTTCATGATGATCGCACATTCCTAAGTGGGTCAAACCATGTCCCAAAAGTCACCGGATCTGGTGTCACTTTAAAGAAGTAGTCCAGTTACACATTTGTGGGCTTATAACTTGGCTTCTGAATGTCCTAGAGAGATCAGGTTTGTTTTAGTGTACTCCAATCAACAGCCCCTACAACCACAAAAAAGAATGGAGTCATTAGCACTTATGGTTTGTAAATGGCACCCAGAATTATGTTGCACGAAGCACACTTTCACATCATTCTTGGTCGATTTGTGTGAAAACAAGGTCCAATCAGGCTGAAACGTTACAAGAAGGTAGAATCTATTGAGTTGTAAGTGATATGAACGTTTCATGATGATCGCACATTCCTATAGGGGGTCAAACCATGTCCCAAAGGTCACCGGGCCTGGTGTCACTTTAAAGAAGTAGTCCAGTTACACCTTTGTGGGCTTATAACTTGGCTTCTGAATGTCCTAGAGAGGTCAGGCTTGTTTTAGTGTACTCCAATCAACAGCCCCTACAGCCACAAAAAGGAATGGAGTCATTGGCACTTATGGTTTGTAAATGGCACCCAGAATTATGTTGCACGAAGCACAATTTCACATCATTCTGGGTCCATTTGTGTGAAAACAAGGTCCAATCAGGCTGAAACGTTACAGGAAGGTAGATTCTATTGAGTTGTAAGTGATCTGAACGTTTCATGATGATAGCACTTTCCTAAGGGGGTCAAACCATGTCCCAAAGGTCACCGGGCCTGGTGTCACTTTAAAGAAGTAGTCCAGTTACACATTTGTGGGCTCATAACTTGGCTTCTGAATATCCTAGAGAGGTCAGCTTTAATTTAGAGTACTCCAATTAACAGCCCCCATTACCCCAAAAAGGAATGGAGTCATTAGCACTTATGGTTTTTAAATGGCACCCAGAATTTTTTTGCACGAAGCACAATTTCACATCATTCTGGGTCCATTTGTGTGAAAACAAGGTCCAATCAGGCTGAAACGTTACAAGAAGGTAGAATCTATTGAGTTGTAAGTGATCTGAATGTTTCATGATGATCGCACATTCCTATAGGGGGTCAAACCATGTCCCAAAGGTCACCGGGCCTGGTGTCACTTTAAACAAGTAGTCCAGTTTCACATTTGTGGGCTTATAACTTGGCTTCTGAATGTCCTAGAGAGGTCAGGTTTGTTTTAGTGTACTCCAATCAACAGCCACTACAACCACAAAAATGAATGGAGTCATTAGCACTTATGGTTTGTAAATAGCACCCAGAATTATGTTGCACGAAGCACAATTTCACATCATTCTGGGTTCATTTGTGTGAAAACAAGGTCCAATCAGGCTGAAACGTTACAAGAAGGTAGAATCTATTGAGTTGTAAGTGATCTGAACGTTTCATGATGATCGCACATTCCTATAGGGGGTCAAACCATGCCCCAAAGGTCACAGGGCCTGGTGTCACTTTAAAGATGTAGTCCAGTTACACCTTTTTGGGCTTATAACTTGGCTTCTGAATATCCTAGAGAGGTCAGGTTTGTTTGAGAGTACTCCAATTAACAGCCCCCATTACCCCAAAAAGGAATGGAGTCATTAGCACTTACGGTTTTTAAATGGCACCCAGAATTATGTTGCACGAAGCACAATTTCACATCATTCTGGGTTCATTTGTGTGAAAACAAGGTCCAATCAGGCTGAAACGTTACAGGAAGGTAGAATCTATTGAGTTGTAAGTGATCTGAACGTTTCATGATGATCGCACATTCCTATAGGGGGTCAAACCATGTCCCAAAGGTCACCGGGCCTGGTGTCACTTTAAAGAAGTAGTCCAGTTACACCTTTGTGGGCTTATAACTTGGCTTCTGAATGTCCTAGAGAGGTCAGGCTTGTTTTAGTGTACTCCAATCAACAGCCCCTACAGCCACAAAAAGGAATGGAGTCATTGGCACTTATGGTTTTTAAATGGCACCCAGAATTATGTTGCACGAAGCACAATTTCACATCATTCTGGGTCCATTTGTGTGAAAAAAAAGGTCCAATCAGGCTGAAACGTTACAGGAAGGTAGAATCTATTGAGTTGTAAGTGATCTGAACGTTTCATGATGAGAGCACTTTCCTAAGGGGGTCAAACCATGTCCCAAAGGTCACCGGGCCTGGTGTCACTTTAAAGAAGTAGTCCAGTTACACATTTGTGGGCTTATAACTTGGCTTTTGAATATCCTAGAGAGGTCAGGTTTAATTTAGAGTACTCCAATTAACAGCCCCCATTACCCCAAAAAGGAATTTAGTCATTAGCACTTATGGTTTTTAAATGGCACCCAGAATTATGTTGCACGAAGCACAATTTCACCTCATTCTGGGTCCATTTGTGTGAAAAAAAGGTCCAATCAGGCTGAAACGTTACAAGAAGGTAGAATCTATTGAGTTGTAAGTGATCTGAATGTTTCATGATGATCGCACATTCCTATAGGGGGTCAAACCATGTCCCAAAGGTCACCGGGCCTGGTGTCACTTTAAACAAGTAGTCCAGTTTCACATTTGTGGGCTTATAACTTGGCTTCTGAATGTCCTAGAGAGGTCAGGTTTGTTTTAGTGTACTCCAATCAACAGCCCCTACAACCACAAAAATGAATGGAGTCATTAGCACTTATGGTTTGTAAATGGCACCCAGAATTATGTTGCACGAAGCACAATTTCACATCATTCTGGGTTAATTTGTGTGAAAACAAGGTCCAATCAGGCTGAAACGTTACAAGAAGGTAGAATCTATTGAGTTGTAAGTGATCTGAACGTTTCATGATGATCGCACATTCCTATAGGGGGTCAAACCATGTCCCAAAGGTCACAGGGCCTGGTGTCACTTTAAAGATGAAGTCCAGTGACACCTTTGAGGGCTTTGAACTTGGCTTCTGAATATCCTAGAGAGGTCAGGTTTGTTTGAGAGTACTGCAATTAACAGCCCCCATTACCCCAAAAAGGAATGGAGTCAATAGCACTTATGGTTTTTAAATGGCACCCAGAATTTTTTTGCACGAAGCACAATTTCACATCATTCTGGGTCCATTTGTGTGAAAACAAGGTCCAATCAGGCTGAAACGTTACAAGAAGTTAGAATCTATTGAGTTGTAAGTGATCTGAACGTTTCATGATGATCGCACATTCCTATAGGGGGTCAAACCATGTCCCAGTGGTCACAGGGCCTGGTGTCACTTTAAAGATGTAGTCCAGTTACACCTTTGTGGGCTTATAACTTGGCTTCTGAATATCCTAGAGAGGTCAGGTTTGTTTGAGAGTACTCCAATTAACAGCCCCCATTACCCCAAAAAGGAATGGAGTCATTAGCACTTATGGTTTTTAAATGGCACCCAGAATTATGTTGCACGAAGCACAATTTCACATCATTCTGGGTTCATTTGTGTAAAAACAAGGTCCAATCAGGCTGAAACGTTACAGGAAGGTAGAATCTATTGAGTTGTAAGTGATCTGAACGTTTCATGATGATCGCACATTCCTATAGGGGGTATAACCATGTCCCAAAGGTCACCGGGCCTGGTGTCACTTTAAAGAAGTAGTCCAGTTACACCTTTGTGGGCTTATAACTTGGCTTCTGAATGTCCTAGAGAGGTCAGGCTTGTTTTAGTGTACTCCAATCAACAGCCCCTACAGCCACAAAAAGGAATGGAGTCATTGGCACTTATGGTTTTTAAATGGCACCCAGAATTATGTTGCACGAAGCACAATTTCACATCATTCTGGGTCCATTTGTGTGAAAACAAGGTCCAATCAGGCTGAAACGTTACAGGAAGGTAGAATCTATTGAGTTGTAAGTGATCTGAACGTTTCATGATGAGAGCACTTTCCTAAGGGGGTCAAACCATGTCCCAAAGGTCACCGGGCCTGGTGTCACTTTAAATAAGTAGTCCAGTTACACATTTGTGGGCTTATAACTTGGCTTCTGAATATCCTAGAGAGGTCAGGTTTAATTTAGAGTACTCCAATTAACAGCCCCCATTACCCCAAAAAGGAATTTAGTCATTAGCTCTTATGGTTTTTAAATGGCACCCAGAATTATGTTGCACGAAGCACAATTTCACCTCATTCTGGGTCCATTTGTGTGAAAACAAGGTCCAATCAGGCTGAAACGTTACAAGAAGGTAGAATCTATTGAGTTGTAAGTGATCTGAATGTTTCATGATGATCGCACATTCCTATAGGGGGTCAAACCATGTCCCAAAGGTCACCGGGCCTGGTGTCACTTTAAACAAGTAGTCCAGTTTCACATTTGTGGGCTTATAACTTGGCTTCTGAATGTCCTAGAGAGGTCAGGTTTGTTTTAGTGTACTCCAATCAACAGCCCCTACAACCACAAAAATGAATGGAGTCATTAGCACTTATGGTTTGTAAATGGCACCCAGAATTATGTTGCACGAAGCACAATTTCACATCATTCTGGGTTCATTTGTGTGAAAACAAGGTCCAATCAGGCTGAAACGTTACAAGAAGGTAGAATCTATTGAGTTGTAAGTGATCTGAACGTTTCATGATGATCGCACATTCCTATAGGGGGTCAAACCATGTCCCAAAGGTCACAGGGCCTGGTGTCACTTTAAAGATGTAGTCCAGTTACACCTTTGAGGGCTTAGAACTTGGCTTCTGAATATCCTAGAGAGGTCAGGTTTGTTTGAGAGTACTCCAATTAACAGCCCCCATTACCCCAAAAAGGAATGGAGTCATTAGCACTTATGGTTTTTAAATGGCACCCAGAATTTTTTTGCACGAAGCACAATTTCACATCATTCTGGGTCCATTTGTGTGAAAACAAGGTCCAATCAGGCTGAAACGTTACAAGAAGTTAGAATCTATTGAGTTGTAAGTGATCTGAACGTTTCATGATGATCGCACATTCCTATAGGGGGTCAAACCATGTCCCAGTGGTCACAGGGCCTGGTGTCACTTTAAAGATGTAGTCCAGTTACACCTTTGTGGGCTTATAACTTGGCTTCTGAATATCCTAGAGAGGTCAGGTTTGTTTGAGAGTACTCCAATTAACAGCCCCCATTACCCCAAAAAGGAATGGAGTCATTAGCACTTATGGTTTTTAAATGGCACCCAGAATTATGTTGCACGAAGCACAATTTCACATCATTCTGGGTTCATTTGTGTGAAAACAAGGTCCAATCAGGCTGAAACGTTACAGGAAGGTAGAATCTATTGAGTTGTAAGTGATCTGAACGTTTCATGATGATCGCACATTCCTATAGGGGGTCAAACCATGTCCCAAAGGTCACCGGGCCTGGTGTCACTTTAAAGAAGTAGTCCAGTTACACCTTTGTGGGCTTATAACTTGGCTTCTGAATGTCCTAGAGAGGTCAGGCTTGTTTTAGTGTACTCCAATCAACAGCCCCTACAGCCACAAAAAGGAATGGAGTCATTGGCACTTATGGTTTTTAAATGGCACCCAGAATTATGTTGCACGAAGCACAATTTCACATCATTCTGGGTCCATTTGTGTGAAAACAAGGTCCAATCAGGCTGAAACGTTACAGGAAGGTAGAATCTATTGAGTTGTAAGTTATCTGAACGTTTCATGATGAGAGCACTTTCCTAAGGGGGTCAAACCATGTCCCAAAGGTCACCGGGCCTGGTGTCACTTTAAATAAGTAGTCCAGTTACACATTTGTGGGCTTATAACTTGGCTTCTGAATATCCTAGAGAGGTCAGGTTTAATTTAGAGTACTCCAATTAACAGCCTCCATTACCCCAAAAAGGAATTTAGTCATTAGCACTTATGGTTTTTAAATGGCACCCAGAATTATGTTGCACGAAGCACAATTTCACATCATTCTGGGTTCATTTGTGTGACAACAAGGTCCAATCAGGCTGAAACATTACAGGAAGGTAGAATATATTGAGTTTTAAGTGATCTGAACGTTTCATGATGATCGCACATTCCTATAGGGGGTCAAACCATGTCCCAAAGGTCACCGGGCCTGGTGTCACTTTAAAGAAGTAGTCCAGTTACACATTTGTGGGCTTATAACTTGGCTTCTGAATGTCCTAGAGAGGTCAGGTTTGTTTTAGTGTACTCCAATCAACAGCCCCTACAACCACAAAATGGAATGGAGTCATTATCACTCATGGTTTGTAAATGGCACCCAGAATTATGTTGCACGAAGCACAATTTCACATCATTCTGGGTTCATTTGTGTGAAAACAAGGTCCAATCAGGCTGAAACATTACAGGAAGGTAGAATCTATTGAGTTGTAAGTGATCTGAACGTTTCATGATGATCGCACATTCCTATAGGGGGTCAAACCATGTCCCAAAGGTCACCGGGCCTGGTGTCACTTTAAAGAAGTAGTCCAGTTACACATTTGTGGGCTTATAACTTGGCTTCTGAATATCCTAGAGAGATCAGGTTTGTTTTAGTGTACTCCAATCAACAGCCCCTACATCCAAAAAAAGGAATAGAGTCATTAGCACTTATGGTTTTTGAAATGGCACCCAGAATTATGTTGCACGAAGCACAATTTCACATCATTCTGGGTCCATTTGTGTGAAAACAAGGTCCAATCAGGCTGAAACGTTACAAGAAGGTAGAATCTATTGAGTTGTAAGTGATCTGAACGTTTCATGATGATCGCACATTCCTATAGGGGGTCAAACCATGTCCCAAAGGTCACCGGATCTGGTGTCAATTTAAAGAAGTAGTCCAGTTACACATTTGTGGGCTTATAACTTGGCTTCTGAATGTCCTAGAGAGATCAGGTTTGTTTTAGTGTACTCCAATCAACAGCCCCTACAACCACAAAAAGGAATGGAGTCATTAGCACTTATGGTTTGTAAATGGCACCCAGAATTATGTTGCACGAACAAATATTTCACATCATTCTGGGTTCATTTGTGTGAAAACAAGGTCCAATCAGGCTGAAACGTTACAGGAAGGTAGAATCTATTGAGTTGTAAGTCATCTGAACGTTTCATGATGATAGCACTTTCCTAAGGGGGTCAAACCATGTCCCAAAGGTCACCGGATCTGGTGTCAATTTGAAGAAGTAGTCCAGTTACACATTTGTGGGATTATAACTTGGCTTCTGAATGTCCTAGAGAGATCAGGTTTGTTTTAGTGTACTCCAATCAACAGCCCCTACAACCACAAAAAGGAATGGAGTCATTAGCACTTATGGCTTTTAAATGGCACCCAGAATTATGTTGCACGAAGCACAATTTCACATCATTCTGGGTCCATTTGTGTGAAAACAAGGTCCAGTCAGGCTGAAACGTTACAAGAAGGTAGAATCTGTTGAGTTGTAAGTGATCTGAAAGTTTCATGATGATCGCACATTCCTATAGGGGGTCAAACATGTCCCAAAGGTCACCGGGCCTGGTGTCACTTTAAAGAAGTAGTCCAGTTACACCTTTGTGGGCTTATAACTTGGCTTCTGAATATCCTACAGAGGTCAGGTTTGTTTTAGAGTACTCCAATTAACAGCCCCCATTACCCCAAAAAGGAATGGAGTCATTAGCACTTATGGTTTTTAAATGGCACCCAGAATTATGTTGCACAAAGCACAATTTCACATCATTCTGGGTTCATTTGTGTGAAAACAAGGTCCAATCAGGCTGAAACTTTACAGGAAGGTAGAATCTATTGAGTTGTAAGTGATCTGAACGTTTCATGATGATCGCACTTTCCTAAGGGGGTCAAACCATGTCCTAAAGGTCACCGGATCTGGTGTCACTTTAAAGAAGTAGTCCAGTTACACATTTGTGGGCTTATAACTTGGCTTCTGAATATCCTAGAGAGGTCAGGTTTGTTTTAGAGTACTCCAATTAACAGCCCCTATTACCTCAAAAAGAAATGGAGTCATTAGCACTTATGGTTTTTAAATGGCACCCAGAATTATGTTGCACGAAGCACAATTTCACATCATTCTGGGTCCATTTGTGTGAAAACAAGGTCCAATCAGGCTGAAACGTTACAAGAAGGTAGAATCTATTGAGTTGTAAGTGATCTGAAAGTTTCATGATGATCGCACATTCCTAAGGGGTCAAATTATGCCCCAAAGGTCACCGGATCTGTTGTCACTTTAAAGAAGTAGTCCAGTTACACCTTTGTGGGCTCACAACTTGGCTTCTGAATGTCCTAGAGAGATCAGGTTTGTTTTGGTGTACTCCAATCAACAGCCCCTACAACCACAAAAAGGAATGGAGTCATTAGCACTTATTGTTTGTAAATGGCACCCAGAATTATGTTGCACGAAGCACAATTTCACATCATTCTGGGTCCATTCGTGTGAAAACAAGGTCCATTAAGGCTGAAACGTTACAAGAAGGTAGAATATATTGAGTTGTAAGTGATCTGAATGTTTCATGATGATAGCACTTTCCTAAGGGGGTCAAACCATGTCCCAAAGGTCACCGGGCCTGGTGTCACTTTAAAGAATTAGTCCAGTTACACATTTGTGGGCTTATCACTTGGCTTCTGAATATCCTAGAGAGGTCAGGTTTAATTTAGAGTACTCCAATTAACAGCCCCCATTACCCCAAAAAGGAATTTAGTAATTAGCACTTATGGTTTTTAAATGGCACCCAGAATTATGTTGCACGAAGCACAATTTCACATCATTCTGGGTTCATTTGTGTGAAAACAAGGTCCAATCAGGCTGAAACGTTACAGGAAGGTAGAATCTATTGAGTTGTAAGTGATCTGAACGTTTCATGATGATAGCACTTTCCTAAGGGGGTAAAACCATGTCCCAAAGGTCACCGGATCAGTGTCAATTTAAAGAAGTAGTCCAGTTACACATTTGTGGGCTTATAACTTGGCTTCTGAATGTCCTAGAGAGATCAGGTTTGTTTTAGTGTACTCCAATCAACAGCCCCTACAACCACAAAAAGGAATGGAGTCATTAGCACTTATGGTTTGTAAATGGCACCCAGAATTATGTGGCACGAAGCACAATTTCACATCATTCTGGGTTCATTTGTGTGAAAACAAGGTCCAATCAGGCTGAAACGTTACAGGAAGTTAGAATCTTTTGAGTTGTAAGTGATTTGAACGTTTCATGATGATAGCACTTTCCTAAGGAGGTAAAACCATGTCCCAAAGGTCACCGGATCAGTGTCAATTTCAAAAAGTAGTCCAGTTACACATTTGTGGGCTTATAACTTGGCTTCTGAATGTCCTAGAGAGATCAGGTTTGTTTTAGTGTACTCCAATCAACAGCCCCTAAAACCACAAAAAGGAATGGAGTCATTAGCACTTATGGCTTTTAAATGGCACCCAGAATTATGTTGCACGAAGCACAATTTCACATCATTCTGGGTTCATATGTGTGAAAACAAGGTCCAATCAGGCTGAAACGTTACTGGAAGGTAGAATCTATTGAGTTGTAAGTGATCTGAACGTTTCATGACGATAGCACATTCCTAAGGGGGTCAAACCATGTCCCAAAGGTCACCGGGCCTGGTACCACTTTAAAGAAGTAGTCCAGTTACACCTTTGTGGGCTTATAACTTGGCTTCTGAATGTCCTAGACAGGTCAGGCTTGTTTTAGTGTACTTCAATAAACAGCCCCTACAACCACAAAAAGGAATGGAGTCATTAGCACTTATGGTTTTTAAATGGCACCCAGAATTATGTTGCACGAAGCACAATTTCACATCATTCTGGGTTCATATGTGTGAAAACAAGGTCCAATCAGGCTGAAACGTTACTGGAAGGTAGAATCTATTGAGTTGTAAGTGATCTGAACGTTTCATGATGATAGCACTTTCCTAAGGAGGTAAAACCATGTCCCAAAGGTCACCGGATCGGTGTCAATTTCAAAAAGTAGTCCAGTTACACATTTGTGGGCTTATAACTTGGCTTCAGAATGTCCTAGAGAGATCAGGTTTGTTTTAGTGTACTCCAATCAACAGCCCCTACAACCACAAAAAGGAATGGAGTCATTAGCACTTATGGTTTTTAAATGGCACCCAGAATTATGTTGCACGAAGCACAATTTCACATCATTCTGGGTCACTCTGTGTGAAAACAAGGTCCAATCAGGCTGAAACGTTACAGGAAGGTAGAATCTATTGAGTTGTAAGTGATCTGAACGTTTCATGATGATGGCACTTTCCTAAGTGGGTCAAACCATGTCCCAGAGGTCACCGGATCTGTTGTCAATTCAAAGAAGTAGTCCAGTTACACATTTGTGGGCTTATAACTTGGCTTCTGAATGTCCTAGAGAGATCAGGTTTGTTTTAGTGTACTCCAATCAACAGCCCCTACAACCACAAAAAGGAATGGAGTCATTAGCACTTATGGTTTTTAAATGGCACCCAGAATTATGTTGCACGAAGCACAATTTCACATCATTCTGGGTCCATTTGTGTGAAAACAAGGTCCAGTCAGGCTGAAACGTTACAAGAAGGTAGAATCTGTTGAGTTGTAAGTGATCTGAACGTTTCATGATGATCGCACATTCCTATAGGGGGTCAAACCATGTCCCAAAGGTCACCGGGCCTGGTGTCACTTTAAAGAAGTAGTCCAGTTAAACCTTTGTGGGCTTATAACTTGGCTTCTGAATATCCTAAAGAGGTCAGGTTTGTTTTAGAGTACTCCAATTAACAGCCCCCATTACCCCAAAAAGGAATGGAGTCATTAGCACTTATGGTTTTTAAATGGCACCCAGAATTATGTTGCACAAAGCACAATTTCACATCATTCTGGGTTCATTTGTGTGAAAACAAGGTCCAATCAGGCTGAAACGTTACAGGAAGGTAGAATCTATTGAGTTGTAAGTCATCTGAACGTTTCATGATGATAGCACTTTCCTAAGGGGGTCAAACCATGTCCCAAAGGTCACCGGATCTGGTGTCAATTTAAAGAAGTAGTCCAGTTACACATTTGTGGGATTATAACTTGGCTTCTGAATGTCCTAGAGAGATCAGGTTTGTTTTAGTGTACTCCAATCAACAGCCCCTACAACCACAAAAAGGAATGGAGTCATTAGCACTTATGGCTTTTAAATGGCACCCAGAATTATGTTGCACGAAGCACAATTTCACATCATTCTGGGTCCATTTGTGTGAAAACAAGGTCCAGTCAGGCTGAAACGTTACAAGAAGGTAGAATCTGTTGAGTTGTAAGTGATCTGAAAGTTTCATGATGATCGCACATTCCTATAGGGGGTCAAACATGTCCCAAAGGTCACCGGGCCTGGTGTCACTTTAAAGAAGTAGTCCAGTTACACCTTTGTGGGCTTATAACTTGGCTTCTGAATATCCTACAGAGGTCAGGTTTGTTTTAGAGTACTCCAATTAACAGCCCCCATTACCCCAAAAAGGAATGGAGTCATTAGCACTTATGGTTTTTAAATGGCACCCAGAATTATGTTGCACAAAGCACAATTTCACATCATTCTGGGTTCATTTGTGTGAAAACAAGGTCCAATCAGGCTGAAACTTTACAGGAAGGTAGAATCTATTGAGTTGTAAGTGATCTGAACGTTTCATGATGATCGCACTTTCCTAAGGGGGTCAAACCATGTCCTAAAGGTCACCGGATCTGGTGTCACTTTAAAGAAGTAGTCCAGTTACACATTTGTGGGCTTATAACTTGGCTTCTGAATATCCTAGAGAGGTCAGGTTTGTTTTAGAGTACTCCAATTAACAGCCCCTATTACCTCAAAAAGAAATGGAGTCATTAGCACTTATGGTTTTTAAATGGCACCCAGAATTATGTTGCACGAAGCACAATTTCACATCATTCTGGGTCCATTTGTGTGAAAACAAGGTCCAATCAGGCTGAAACGTTACAAGAAGGTAGAATCTATTGAGTTGTAAGTGATCTGAAAGTTTCATGATGATCGCACATTCCTAAGGGGTCAAATTATGCCCCAAAGGTCACCGGATCTGTTGTCACTTTAAAGAAGTAGTCCAGTTACACCTTTGTGGGCTCACAACTTGGCTTCTGAATGTCCTAGAGAGATCAGGTTTGTTTTGGTGTACTCCAATCAACAGCCCCTACAACCACAAAAAGGAATGGAGTCATTAGCACTTATTGTTTGTAAATGGCACCCAGAATTATGTTGCACGAAGCACAATTTCACATCATTCTGGGTCCATTTGTGTGAAAACAAGGTCCAACATCATTCTGGGTCCATTTGTGTGAAAACAAGGTCCAGTCAGGCTGAAACGTTACAAGAAGGTAGAATCTGTTGAGTTGTAAGTGATCTGAACGTTTCATGATGATCGCACATTCCTATAGGGGGTCAAACCATGTCCCAAAGGTCACCGGGCCTGGTGTCACTTTAAAGAAGTAGTCCAGTTAAACCTTTGTGGGCTTATAACTTGGCTTCTGAATATCCTAAAGAGGTCAGGTTTGTTTTAGAGTACTCCAATCAACAGCCCCCATCACCCCAAAAAGGAATGGAGTCATTAGCACTTATGGTTTTTAAATGCACCCAGAATTATGTTGCACAAAGCACAATTTCACATCATTCTGGGTTCATTTGTGTGAAAACAAGGTCCAATCAGGCTGAAACGTTACAGGATGGTAGAACCTATTGAGTTGTAAGTGATCTGAACGTTTCATGATGATCGCACTTTCCTAAGGGGTTCAAACCATGTCCTAAAGGTCACCGGATCTGGTGTCACTTTAAAGAAGTAGTCCAGTTACATATTTGTGGGCTTATAACTTGGCTTCTGAATATCCTAGAGAGGTCAGGTTTGTTTTAGAGTACTCCAATTAACAGCCCCTATTACCTCAAAAAGAAATGGAGCCATTAGCACTAATGGTTTTTAAATGGCACCCAGAATTATGTTGCACAAAGCACAATTTCACATCATTCTGGGTCCATTTGTGTGAAAACAACGTCCAATCAGGCTGAAACGTTTCAAGAAGGTAGAATCTACTGAGTTGTAAGTGATCTGAAAGTTTCATGATGATCGCACATTCCTAAGGGGGTCAAATTATGTCCCAAAGGTCACCGGATCTGGTGTCACTTTAAAGAAGTAGTCCAGTTACACCTTTGTGGGCTTATAACTTGGCTTCTGAATGTCCTAGAGAGATCAGGTTTGTTTTGGTGTACTCCAATCAACAGCCCCTACAACCACAAAAAGGAATGGAGTCATTAGCACTTATGGTTTGTAAATGGCACCCAGAATTATGTTGCACGAAGCACAATTTCACATCATTCTGGGTCCATTTGTGTGAAAACAAGGTCCATTAAGGCTGAAACGTTACAAGAAGGTAGAATCTATTGAGTTGTAAGTGATCTGAACGTTTCATGATGATCGCACATTCCTATAGGGGGTCAAACCATGTCCCAAAGGTCACCGGGCCTGGTGTCACTTTAAAGAAGTAGTCCAGTTAAACCTTTGTGGGCTTATAACTTGGCTTCTGAATATCCTAAAGAGGTCAGGTTTGTTTTAGAGTACTCCAATCAACAGCCCCCATCACCCCAAAAAGGAATGGAGTCATGAGCACTTATGGTTTTTAAATGGCACCCAGAATTATGTTGCACAAAGCACAATTTCACATCATTCTGGGTTCATTTGTGTGAAAACAAGGTCCAATCAGGCTGAAACGTTACAGGATGGTAGAATCTATTGAGTTGTAAGTGATCTGAACGTTTCATGATGATCACACTTTCCTAAGGGGTTCAAACCATGTCCTAAAGGTCACCGGATCTGGTGTCACTTTAAAGAAGTAGTCCAGTTACATATTTGTGGGCTTATAACTTGGCTTCTGAATATCCTAGAGAGGTCAGGTTTGTTTTAGAGTACTCCAATTAACAGCCCCTATTACCTCAAAGAGAAATGGAGTCATTAGCACTCATGGTTTTTAAATGGCACCCAGAATTATGTTGCACAAAGCACAATTTCACATCATTCTGGGTCCATTTGTGTGAAAACAAGGTCCAATCAGGCTGAAACGTTTCAAGAAGGTAGAATCTATTGAGTTGTAAGTGATCTGAAAGTTTCATGATGATCGCACATTCCTAAGGGGGTCAAATTATGTCCCAAAGGTCACCGGATCTGGTGTCACTTTAAAGAAGTAGTCCAGTTACACCTTTGTGGGCTTATAACTTGGCTTCTGAATGTCCTAGAGAGATCAGGTTTGTTTTGGTGTACTCCAATCAACAGCCCCTACAACCACAAAAAGGAATGGAGTCATTAGCACTTATGGTTTGTAAATGGCACCCAGAATTATGTTGCACGAAGCACAATTTCACATCATTCTGGGTCCATTTGTGTGAAAACAAGGTCCAGTAAGGCTGAAACGTTACAAGAAGGTAGAATCTATTGAGTTGTAAGTGATCTGAACGTTTCATGATGATCGCACATTCCTATAGGGGGTCAAACCATGTCCCAAAGGTATCCGGGCCTGGTGTCACTTTAAAGAAGTAGTCCAGTTACACCTTTGTGGGCTTATAACTTGGCTTCTGAATGTCCTAGAGAGGTCAGGCTTGTTTTGGTGTACTCCAATCAACAGCCCCTACAGCCACAAAAAGGAATGGAGTCATTGGCACTTATGGTTTGTAAATGGCACCCAGAATTATGTTGCACGAAGCACAATTTCACATCATTCTGGGTCCATTTGTGTGAAAACAAGGTCCAATCAGGCTGAAACGTTACAGGAAGGTACAATCTATTGAGTTGCAAGTGATCTGAACGTTTCATGATGATAGCACTTTCCTAAGGGGGTCAAACCATGTCCCAAAGGTCACCGGGCCTGGTGTCACTTTAAAGAAGTAGTCCAGTTACACATTTGTGGGCTTATAACTTGGCTTCTGAATATCCTAGAGAGGTCAGGTTTAATTTAGAGTACTCCAATTAACAGCCCCCATTACCCCAAAAAGGAATTTAGTCATTAACACTTATGGTTTTTAAATGGCACCCAGAATTATGTTGCACGAAGCACAATTTCACATCATTCTGGGTCCATTTGTGTGAAAACAAGGTCCAATAGGGCTGAAACGTTACAGGAAGGTAGGATCTATTTAGTTGTAAGTGATCTGAACGTTTCATGATGATAGCACTTTCCTAAGGGGGTCAAACCATGTCCCAGAGGTCACCGGATCTGTTGTCAATTTAAAGAAGTAGTCCAGTTACACATTTGTGGGCTTATAACTTGGCTTCTCAATGTCCTAGAGAGATCAGGTTTGTTTTAGTGTACTCCAATCAACAGCCCCTACAACCACAAAAAGGAATGGAGTCAGTAGCACTTATGGTTTTTAAATGGCACCCAGATCTATGTTGCACGAAGCACAATTTCACATCATTCTGGGTCCATTTGTGTGAAAACAAGGTCCAGTCAGGCTGAAACATTACAAGAAGGTAGAATCTGTTGAGTTGTAAGTGATCTGAACGTTTCATGATGATCGCACATTCCTATAGGGGGTCAAACCATGTCCCAAAGGTCACCGGGCCTGGTGTCACTTTAAAGAAGTAGTCCAGTTAAACCTTTGTGGGCTTATAACTTGGCTTCTGAATATCCTAAAGAGGTCAGGTTTGTTTTAGAGTATTCCAATCAACAGCCCCCATCACCCCAAAAAGGAATGGAGTCATTAGCACTTATGGTTTTTAAATGGCACCCAGAATTATGTTGCACAAAGCACAATTTCACATCATTCTGGGTTCATTTGTGTGAAAACAAGGTCCAATCAGGCTGAAACGTTACAGGATGGTAGAATCTATTGAGTTGTAAGTGATCTGAACGTTTCATGATGATCGCACTTTCCTAAGGGGTTCAAACCATGTCCTAAAGGTCACCGGATCTGGTGTCACTTTAAAGAAGTAGTCCAGTTACATATTTGTGGGCTTATAACTTGGCTTCTGAATATCCTAGAGAGGTCAGGTTTGTTTTAAAGTACTCCAATTAACAGCCCCTATTACCTCAAAAAGAAGTGGAGTCATTAGCACTCACGGTTTTTAAATGGCACCCAGAATTATGTTGCACAAAGCACAATTTCACATCATTCTGGGTCCATTTGTGTGAAAACAAGGTCCAATCAGGCTGAAACGTTTCAAGAAGGTAGAATCTATTGAGTTGTAAGTGATCTGAAAGTTTCATGATGATCGCACATTCCTAAGGGGGTCAAATTATGTCCCAAAGGTCACCGGATCTGGTGTCACTTTAAAGAAGTAGTCCAGTTACACCATTGTGGGCTTATAACTTGGCTTCTGAATGTCCTAGAGAGATCAGGTTTGTTTTGGTGTACTCCAATCAACAGCCCCTACAACCACAAAAAGGAATGGAGTCATTAGCACTTATGGTTTGTAAATGGCACCCAGAATTATGTTGCACGAAGCACAATTTCACATCATTCTGGGTCCATTTGTGTGAAAACAAGGTCCATTAAGGCTGAAACGTTACAAGAAGGTAGAATCTATTGAGTTGTAAGTGATCTGAACGTTTCATGATGATCGCACATTCCTATAGGGGGTCAAACCATGTCCCAAAGGTATCCGGGCCTGGTGTCACTTTAAAGAAGTAGTCCAGTTACACCTTTGTGGGCTTATAACTTGGCTTCTGAATGTCCTAGAGAGGTCAGGCTTGTTTTGGTGTACTCCAATCAACAGCCCCTACAGCCACAAAAAGAAATGGAGTCATTGGCACTTATGGTTTGTAAATGGCACCCAGAATTATGTTGCACGAAGCACAATTTCACATCATTCTGGGTCCATTTGTGTGAAAACAAGGTCCAATCGGGCTGAAACGTTACAGGAAGGTACAATCTATTGAGTTGCAAGTGATCTGAACGTTTCATGATGATAGCACTTTCCTAAGGGGGTCAAACCATGTCCCAAAGGTCACCGGGCCTGGTGTCACTTTAAAGAAGTAGTCCAGTTACACATTTGTGGGCTTATAACTTGGCTTCTGAATATCCTAGAGAGGTCAGGTTTAATTTAGAGTACTCCAATTAACAGCCCCCATTACCCCAAAAAGGAATTTAGTCATTAACACTTATGGTTTTTAAATGGCACCCAGAATTATGTTGCACGAAGCACAATTTCACATCATTCTGGGTCCATTTGTGTGAAAACAAGGTCCATTCAGGCTGAAACGTTACAAGAAGGTAGAATCTATTGAGTTGTAAGTGATCTGAACGTTTCATGATGATCGCACATTCCTATAGGGGGTCAAACCATGTCCCAAAGGTCACCGGGCCTGGTGTCACTTTAAAGAAGTAGTCCAGTTACACCTTTGTGGGCTTATAACTTGGCTTCTGAATGTCCTAGAGAGGTCAGGCTTGTTTTAGTGTACTCCAATCAACAGCCCCTACAGCCACAAAAAGGAATGGAGTCAAAAGCACTTATGGTTTGTAAATGGCACCCAGAATTATGTTGCACGAAGCACAATTTCACATCATTCTGGGTCCATTTGTGTGAAAACAAGGTCCAATCAGGTTGAAACGTTACAAGAAGGTAGAATCTATTGAGTTGTAAGTGATCTGAACGTTTCATGATGATCGCACATTCCGAAGGGGGTCAAACCATGTCCCAAAGGTCACCGGGCCTGGTGTCACTTTAAAGAAGTAGTCCAGTTACACCTTTGTGGGCTTATAACTTGGCTTCTGAATATCCTAAAGAGGTCAGGTTTGTTTTAGTGTACTCCAATCAACAGCCCCTACAACCACAAAAAAGAATGGAGTCATTAGCACTTATGGTTTTTAAATGGCACCCAGAATTATGTTGCACGAAGCACAATTTCACATCATTCTGGGTTCATTTGTGTGAAAACAAGGTCCAATCAGGCTGAAACGTTACAGGAAGGTAGAATCTATTGAGTTGTAAGTGATCTGAACGTTTCATGATGATAGCACTTTCCTAAGGGGGTCAAACCATGTCCCAAAGATCACCGGATCGGTGTCAATTTAAAGAAGTAGTCCAGTTACACATTCGTGGGCTTATAACTTGGCTTCTGAATGTCCTAGAGAGATCAGGTTTGTTTTAGTGTACTCCAATCAACAGCCCCTACAACCACAAAAAGGAATGGAGTCATTAGCACTCATGGTTTGTAAATGGCACCCAGAATTATGTGGCACGAAGCACAATTTCACATCATTCTGGGTTCATTTGTGTGAAAACAAGGTCCAATCAGGCTGAAACGTTACAGGAAGGTAGAATCTATTGAGTTGTAAGTGATCTGAACGTTTCATGATGATAGCACTTTCCTAAGGAGGTAAAACCATGTCCCAAAGGTCACCGGATCGGTGTCAATTTAAAAAAGTAGTCCAGTTACACATTTGTGCGCTTATAACTTGGCTTCTGAACGTCCTAGAGAGATCAGGTTTGTTTTAGTGTACTCCAATCAACAGCCCCTACAGCCACAAAAAGGAATGGAGTCATTAGCACTTATCGTTTTTTAATGGCACCCAGAATTATGTTGCACGAAGCACAATTTCACATCATTCTGGGTCTATTTGTGTGAAAACAAGGTCCAATCAGGCTGAAACGTTACAGGAAGGTAGGATCTATTTAGTTGTAAGTGATCTGAACGTTTCATGATGATAGCACTTTCCTAAGGGGGTCAAACCATGTCCCAGAGGTCACCGGATCTGTTGTCAATTTAAAGAAGTAGTCCAGTTACACATTTGTGTATGGCAAGCCAAATGAGCATTTATTCTGATATCAGGATATCAGCCAGAATTGTCATGAACATGTAAGCCATTTCTGTCCACTAGTTAACTAGTTAGACATGTTTGTGTCAACTAGTTAAATATCGAGGGTGAAAATGTGCCCACTAGTTAACTAGTGACAGCAGAAATGCGCACTAGTTAACTAGTGAACACATTTAGGCTTCAGTAGTTAACTAGTTGACACAAAAACTGCTCACTAGTTAACTAGTAAAAGCAGAAATGCATAGCAGTCAGCTACTTGAAGGTATTTGTCTCACTAGTGAGGGTCAAAATGTGCACACTAGTTAACTTGTGGTAGACATAAATGCGCACTAGTTAACTAGTGAACATATTTTGGCTTCACTAGTTAACTAGTTGACACATAAATGGCTCACTAGTTAACTAGTAAAGACCAAAATGCATACCAGTCAGCTAGTTGAAGGTTTTTGTGTCTCACTAGTTAACTA
Source organism: Nothobranchius furzeri (assembly GCF_043380555.1). Classification (NCBI taxonomy): domain Eukaryota; kingdom Metazoa; phylum Chordata; class Actinopteri; order Cyprinodontiformes; family Nothobranchiidae; genus Nothobranchius; species Nothobranchius furzeri. The sequence continues at coordinate 7,436,409 of NC_091747.1, forward strand.
GTGATGGCCAAAATGTGCACACTAGTTAACTTGTGGTAGGCATAAATGTGCACTAGTTAACTAGTGAACACATTTTGGCTTCACTAGTTAACTAGTTGTCACATAAATGGCTCACTAGTTAACTAGTAAAGGCCAAAGTGCATACCAGTCAGCTAGTTGAAGGTTTTTTGTGTCTCACTAGTTAACTAGTGATGGCCAAAATGTGCACACTACTTAACTAGTGAAGGCTTAACTCCTAACTAGTTAACTAGTTGGAGTAGGTCAGTGCCACTAGTTAACTAGTGAACCATTAATGGCTCACTAGCTAGCTAGTTGATGGCAGCAGGCTCACTAGTTACCTAGTTGATGCATCCATTGTCCAAACTAGTTAACTAGTGAGGACATAAATGTATACTAGTAAACTAGTTCAAGTCTACATTCACACTAGCTAGCTAGTTGCGCAGAATTCTAATTAGGAGGCGGAGAATTTCTCAAATTAAGACTCTCTATTGGCTCCCTGTGTCAAAATAAAATATGACAACCAATCACAGTGCGGAATTTCGTAAAATCCCACCCCAAACATTTGCATGCGGCACACAAGTTAACATGCTGGCCAGAGGAACCTCAGCTAGTGAACTAGTAGTGGCTTCAGTGTGACACTTACATGTAAACTTGTGAAGGCAGAACTGCTCACTAGTTAACTAGAGAGGGTACAAATGTCCACTAGTTAACTAGTGAGGTGCAAAATAAGTGTCACTAGTTCACTAGTGGGCCCCAAATCGCCCACAAGTTAACTAGTAAGGTGCGGATATGCTCACTAGTTAACTAGTGAGGTGCAGATTTGCTCACTAGTTAACTAGTGCGCCCTAAAGCGCCCACTAGTTAACTAGTAAGGTGCAAAAAAGCATCACTAGTTAACTTGTAAAGTGCAGATATGCTCACTAGTTAACTAGTGGGCCCCAAAATGTCAACAAGTTAACTAGTAGGGTGCGGATTTGCTCACTAGTTAACTAGTGAGGCACAGATATGCTCACTAGTTAACTAGTGATGTGCGGATTTGCTCACTAGTTAACTAGTGAGGTGCAGATTTGCTCACTAGTTAACTAGTGTGCCCTAAAGCACCCACTAGTTAACTAGTAAGGTGCAAAAAAGCATCACTAGTTAACTTGTAAAGTGCAGATATGCTCACTAGTTAACTAGTGGGCCCCAAAACGCCAACTAGTTAACTAGTAGGGTGCGGATTTGCTCACTAGTTAACTAGTGAGGCACAGATATGCTCACTAGTTAACTAGTGAAGTGCGGATTTGCTTACTAGCTAACTAGTGAGGCGCGGATTTGCTCACTAGTTAACTAGTGAAGTGCGGATTTGCTCACTAGTTAACTAGTGAGGTGCGGATTTGCTCACTAGTTAACTAGTGAGGTGCGGATTTGCTCACTAGTTAACTAGTGAGGTGCGGATTTGCTCACTAGTTAACTAGTGAGGTGCAGATATGCTCACTAGTTAACTAGTGAGGTGCAGATATGCTCACTAGTTAACTAGTGCGCACAAGACGCACACTAGTTGCTGTTTTTGGAGCAATCTAGTTTACTTGTTATGTAAAAATGTGTTCTTACTAGTTAACTAGTGACAAATTTACCTTCACTAGTTAACTAGTTGACATATTTGGCCTTTCTAGTTCACTTGTAATGGGACAGGAAGCACTCACTAGTTAACTAGTGAGCATATCTGCATTATAATTTTTTCTCACTAGCTTATAGAGGGCAAACTGAGCCTTACATGTTAAGTAGTGAACACAAAACACTGTCACTAGTTAACTAGCTGCAGAAAAATGCCCCTCAAACTAGTAAATTTGTGGAATTTGAATAAATACACACTTGGCTGGCATTCTGTGTAACATGTTAACTAGTTCGACCGCTGTACTGCTCACTAGTTAGCTAGTGAGCAAATCCGGCCTTTACATGCAAATGAAGAAATGCAGAACAGCAATGTGATTGGTCCATGTAGGACTGAGAAACAGAGAAAGTATGGCGGACTCTGTTCAGGCTGTTCTAAGAGAAAATTTGATAAACTAAGATCGTTTGAGCACATAAATATGTTTTGACGATATTTGTAGCGAGAAAGTTGTGGTGTATTGCTGTAATCTTTGTTCAGTTAACGTGTGCAGTCTTTAGTTTTCAGTTATTAGTCTGAAAAAGCCTGGAGGCGGAAGGCAGCGGCAGACAGCATGTCTGTTTCTGTTGACAGGAAAGTGCAGAAACTCCGCAAAAATCTCCGTCAGATATATTGTTTCACATTTGTACGGAAGCGACAAGTTTATAATAATAAAAAAGGCTCTATTTTACATACGTTGCTGTAAAGCCTGCCAGCACTCATAGTGTTTTAAAGGTATGAATTTGCGAAGAAATGTAGCACCTAGTGCTGGTGGTCTAGTGACTAACGCGTTCGCCTGCAATGGTGAAGGTTGCGGGTTTGATACTGGATCATAAACTTTAGTTTTGTACATTATTTCACTTCTTTTCTTTTGCATAATTTTTGTATTTATGTCAACAAGAAACAAAATACGTAACGGATTAGTGGGCAGAGTTACACACACACACACACACACACACAAAACATGTAAACAAGTATTTTATGAGTATGAATCTGATTATTGCCGACAGTCGATATTTAAGCATGTGTGTCCCCCTTCCTCAATCCATCCTCGCAAAATAAAATCATCGGCACAGCACAGCAGGCTTTCTCTTGATCCAGAACTAGCACTTCGAAATTGATCATGTCCGCGGCCATCTGCTGCACAATCAGCTGCTCGCATCGCGGGAAACATTGAAAACAGCTTCATGAACTGAGACACAACAGGGTTAACATCGACAAAAAAATCCACAAATAAATCTAAATAATTAATGCCATTTCCGTCTTTTTCGTTGAAATATACAAATAGCAGATCATAAATCTAGAGCAGAAAAAGCTGCTGCAGGAAGCAGGGTCTGTAGTTATTCATGCACCAATTCATCAATGTGATTATTGATCAAGATCAGGTAAACTGATATTAATGTTGCAACATTTCATTTGATCATCTGAATGATACCACACAACTGAATGACCTGTTGAGTCTCTGCATATTCAGGTATTTACTACGGAAAACAAACAACAGCAGGCAGCAGCAGGACTCCCCATGTTATTTCTCGGGTCGCTGGCCCGCGGTCGTCGGGGCCGCTGCGGTCAGCTCTTAGCCGGGAAGCCCTCGTTCGGCTGCGTGGGCTGCTTCACCGTGGACCAGCTCCCAGCAGCCGCTGGTCGGGAGAAACGCTCTGGCTGCAGCTCCGATCAGACCCTACCAACACCTCGCCACAGACAGCACCGCATTAAAAGCCCACAATTACGACCCGCTCCCCAAAGTTACAGTTCTCAAGCACTGATGAACACATACATAACCCACAACAGCTATGAAATGTGTGTTATTTACGGCAAAAAGGAGATATTTTTCAAGCCGACGTGCCAATGTTAACCGCAGTTGGCTTGGAAATGTGCTGATTTTATTATTTTTGTCAATTAAAATCCCCCTTGTTTGCTCTTACGTTTTACGAAAACGCAATATTAATTAAAGCACGCTTTAGTGATCAGCATGTAAAGCAAAGAAGAAATGTGAACATTTCAACCCATTTCGAACCAACCAGTAATATGATTTCTTAATACGGTGCAGCGGCAGCATTTAAAAACCAAAATATAGTTTTTACTCTCCAAAAAAAGGAGAAGACAGTCACGGTGCAGCAACCCATTTTAGTCCATTAATCTCCACAATAAATATCCAGACAGAGAATTTCTACGGCCTCGCTGTAAACTCCAATGTCACCCAGGACCAGTCTTAAAGAGACAACGCGCTTAAAGGGAAAGTGTGTAGATTTCTGGCAATAGGGGGTAGTAAATACCAAAGTCACTGCAAACAAGCTGTATTTTTTGTTCAAGTGAGGACCTTACTAACTAATGCTCATAAAGCCAACAAAACTCTCTGGACTCTAGCTGTAACTCTCAAATTAGGATATGAAATTAATGACTCAGGTTCACGCTCCAATACATTAATTGTTTGAGAAATGCATCTTTTTATGTTGAGTGCCATCCGCCAAATAACACACGAGAAAAGGAAGAAGAAGAGTGTTGTTGCACAGTTTTCAAAGGAGTCAAAAACCACCAGCAAAACCATAAATACAGCTAAATAAACATAAAATCCAACATGGCGTCCTCCAGAGAGTCGGACCCTCGCCTGTGTATTTTATTACTATGAAGGGTACATGAACTGATTAGGAACACAATGTCATAGGGTCAAAGGTCAAGGTTGTGTGAGGTCATATATATATCAAAAATTGCCTGAACGGGTTGAATGATTTTGACCAAATCAGAGGTGATAGCTCCCTATCAAAGGTAGATAAACTGATCAGGTCACAACCTCATAGGGTCAAAGGTAAAGGTCGTGTGAGGCCGTATATATGAAAAATTGGTTTTTGTGTGCAATATCTTCTGAACAGGTTGAAATACTTTGACCAAATCGCAGGTGAGAACTCCCTATCTAAGGTAAATAAACTCATGAGGTACAAAACCTCATAGGGTCAAAGGTCAAGGTTGTGTGAGGCCGTATATATGAAAATTTGGCTTTTGTGTGCAATATCTCCTGAACGGGTTGAAGGATTTTGACAAAATCAGAGGTCATAACTCCCTATCAAAGGTAAATAAACTCATCACATACACAAGTTCATAGGGTCAGAGGTCAGTGTCATGAGAGGTAATATATATGACCAGTCAGGCATATCCCGCGACGCTCTGCATCGATTTCCAGGGCTTTCTTGTTTCTACAGAGTTTATGTAGGGTGCTGCTGGTTTGGGGTGTTATGTCAGCAGGCAGAGTTTAGGAGTCTGACAGCTGTGGGGAAGAAACTGTTTCGGGACCTGGTAATCTTAGTCCATAGGCTCCTGTAGCGCTTCCCAGAGGGCAGGAGGGTGAAGAGTCCATTCGATGGGTGACTGGAGTCTGATGGTTTTCCCTGCCCTTTTCAGACACCAAGAAAAAAGGAGAGTAACTTTATTTTGTTTGTGTGATTTTATTTTGTTGTGTGACTACTGGTTGCAGTTCCCTGTTCAATTGATTGCTGTTCCCTGTTAAATTTAAAAAAGAAAAAAGTCTAAAGTTTTGTTTTGACTGGAGAGAACTAAAAAAGGTTACACTGTCTTCTGGTACTAGCTCAAAATAACAAGTGGTGCTTGCTGCAGAACCACAAAGGCGGAGCTGCACCAGAGTCAGCCCCGCCCATTCCAGAATCAGCCCCGCCCATTCCATTAGAGTCAGTCTAATTCCTTCCAGTTGTCAGACTTGATAGCATTCTGGAACCAAAGAGGGTGTTATAGCTAAAAAATGCAAGATTGAGGACGGAGTTGAGAAGTTAATTGAACAGTTATGGTAAAGGTTCCATATAATTAAAAATCTAACTTTTGGAACTTTTAATCATGTTATATTGTCATTTCCTCATAAGAAACACGCCAAAGCCATTTTTAGCCTCATTCATGCATTTTCCTCCCATCTCAGCTTCAATTTGGTCTCCTCCCCCGAAGCGGGTCTGGTCTTGGTTCTCAAATCTGGATATTCTGTGAATTTTCTGACAAATTATTTCTGAAATGACTTCTACTGAGACACCGCCAATAAACAATACATCCCATCTCAGAGACACACTGGGCAGCACAATTACATGTAACGCCACTTGATTTATAACAGATGTGGTGGTGTAGTGGTTATGGAGTCAGGTTGACATGCTGTTTCGCCTCCCAGTAGTGTAAGTTTTAGGTAGTTTACAACCTCTTTTCTTCATTTCTAGCTACACTTGCCAGTACTATGTTTACAACAATTTACTGGTATACCGTTTAACATATAATGTGTTTATTTATTTATTTATTCGTTTATTTAGCCAGTGTGAGTCCATTTGTGAGCAGAGTTTCAACTAAAATGCTGTTTAGGAACGACCAAATTCAAAGAACTTTTAGCGACATAAATATTTTGCTGAAAAGAAACATTACAACTAAAATATAAACAAACTGAATGTGGCTAAATAGACTGCTGATGACCCCACCGAGAATCGAACCAGCATCAGCTGAGGGGAAAGCAAAAACCAACTCAGACGATTTTACCATTAGACTACCAGAGGCCGTTCAATAGACTGAAGTACTGTTGTACACCACTCTTATTAGACCAGCTGTAGGCAGATATTCGCTAAAAGAAACCTTTTCATTTCGAGATATATTCAGTCTTTGTCATGTAGCAAGTTATATTTATCTTGTTTAATTGGAGTATAGAACATAGCATTAACGACTGTAAACTAGTAACAGCCGTAATTCATGTGGGTCAGGTCAGTTTGCGATAAAGTTGAAAACAAAAACGGAAGTCAGTGGGCTAGGCTGAGTTTGCGTGAATGGGCGGGGTGCAGCTCCGCCTTTGTGGTTTTGCAGCCAGCACCCTCTCCAAAATAACCACAGTTTTTTCCCTCAGTGTCATTTGATCTATTTCTTGGGAAGATGGATGGATGGATGGATGGAGATATATATATATATATATATATATATATATATATATATATATATATATATATATATATATATATATATATATATATTAATAAATATATATATATATATATATATATATATATATATATATATATATATATATATATCAATAATTATTTTTAATATAGCCTTTTTCAATACCAAACTTTCAATACCAAACAAAAATGAACTACAATAAAATTACTGGCACACTAAATTCCAATTCTCCTCAATGGGACTTGAACTCGCCAACTGATCTCCCTTACACGACACCAAACGAGGTGCTTTACTTGATTTGGGAGGGGGGAATAAAAGCAGTAAAACAATAAAACTTTGAACATTACAACACAAAGAGAAAATAAATAATGTTACAGCAATTGCGGAATGCCATCTGCGGGATTCGAACCCGCCGCAACGACCAACCAGTAGGTGTCAAACCATGACTAATGAGTGCAAGCCTTGGCGCTCAGGGACACCCATCAGATTGTGAGGCCACAGCACATACGTTTTAGACTGGGTGGGATTCTTATACCCAACAGGAGTCTTCTGCCCGCCTTCTCATTAGAATATGCATAATTTGTGTTTCAGGCACTAGTTAACTAGTGAGCTGCTGCACTGCCACACATGTAAACTGGTGAAATTTCAATTGTTCCACTAGTTAACTAGTGGACAAAAATGGTCAGCTTTTATGTGTTTTTAGATGCAACTAGTTAACTAGTGAGCAAATCTGCACCTCACTAGTTAACTAGTGAGGTGCAGATATGCTCACTAGTTAACTAGTGAGGTACTAGTGAGGTGCAGATATGCTCACTAGTTAACTAGTGAGCATATCTGCACCTCACTAGTTAACTAGTGAGCAAATCCGCACCTCACTAGTTAACTAGTGAGCAAATCCGCACCTCACTAGTTAACTAGTGAGCAAATCTGCACCTCACTAGTTAACTAGTGAGCAAATCCGCACCTCACTAGTTAACTAGTGAGCAAATCCGCACCTCACTAGTTAACTAGTGAGCATATCTGCGCCTCACTAGTTAACTAGTGAGCAAATCTGCACCCTACTAGTTAACTAGTTGGCGTTTTGGGGCCCACTAGTTAACTAGTGAGCATATCTGCACCTTACTAGTTAACTAGTGATGCTTTTTTGCACCTTACTAGTTAACTAGTGGGCGCTTAAGGGTGCACTAGTTAACTAGTGAGCAAATCTGCACCTCACTAGTTAACTAGTGAGCATATCCACACCTTACTAGTTAACTTGTGGGCGTTTTGGGGCCCACTAGTGAACTAGTGACACTTATTTTGCACCTCACTAGTTAACTAGTGGACATTTGTACCCTCTCTAGTTAACTAGTGAGCAGTTCCGCCTTCACAAGTTTACATGTAAGTGTCACACTGAAGCCACTACTAGTTTACTAGCTGAGGTTCCTCTGGCCAGCATGTTAACTTGTGTGCCGCATGCAAATGTTTGGGGTGGGATTTTGCAAAATTCCGCACTGTGATTGGTTGTCATATTTTATTTTAACATAGTGAGCCAATAGAAAGCCTCAATTTGAGAAATTCTCTGCCTCCTAATTAGAATTCTGTGCAACTAGCTAGCTAGTGTGAATGTAGGCTTGAACTAGTTTACTAGTATACATTTATGTCCTCACTAGTTAACTAGTTTGGACAATGGATGCATCAACTAGGTAACTAGTGAGCCTGCTACAATCAACTAGCTAGCTAGTGAGTCATTAATGGTTCACTAGTTAACTAGTGGCACTGCCCTACTCCAACTACTTAACTAGTTAGGAGTTTTGCCTTCACTAGTGAACATGTGGACACTTTGAACTGTCACTAGTTAACTAGTGAGACACAAAAACCTTCAACTAGCTGACTGGTATGCATTTTAGCCCTTACTAGTTAACTAGTGAGCCATTTTTGTGTCACCTAGTTAACTAGGAAGCCAAAATGTGTTCACTAGTCAACTAGTGGGCATTTCTTCTGTCACTAGTTAACTGGTGTGCACATTTTGGCCATCACTAGTTAACTAGTGAGACACAAAAACCTTCAACTAGCTGACTGGTATGCATTTTGGCCTTTACTAGTTAACTAGTGAGCCATTTTGTGTCACCTAGTTAACTAGTGAAGCCAAAATGTGTTCACTAGTTAACTAGTGAACATTTCCGTCTCCCACTAGTTAACTGGTGGGCTCATTTTGACCCTGACTAGTTAACTAGTGAGACACAAATACCTTCAACTAGCTGACTGGTATGCATTTTGGCCTTTACTAGTTAACTAATGAGCCATTTTTGTGTCAACTAGTTAACTAGTGAAGGTCAAAATGTGTTCACTAGCTAACTAGCGTGTACAGTTTGACCCTCACTAGTTAACTAGTTGACCTGTTGACAAGATATCAGAATTTATGCTCAAGCGGCTGGCCAAATTGGGCAAAGTTAACAAGTGGGATTTTTACATTCAGTAGTCAGCTAGTACGAGTTTTTGTACCTTACTAGTTGACTAGTAAAAACTAAATGTGTTTTAACTAGTTAACTAGTGGACATTGATCTGTCCACTAGTTAACTAGTGAACACACTGAGCAATACTAGTTAACTAGTAAGATATGAAACATTTTAACTAGTTAAGTAGAGAGAATTTAGGCCTTACTAGTTAACTAGTTGACATTTAGGCTGTCACTATTTAACTAGTTGACACAAACATGTCTAACTAGTTAACTAGTGGACAGAAATGGCTTACATGTTCATGACAATTCTGGCTGATATCCTGATATCAGAATAAATGCTCATTTGGCTTGCCATATTTGTGGGCTTATAACTTGGCTTCTCAATGTCCTAGAGAGATCAGGTTTGTTTTAGTGTACTCCAATCAACAGCGCCTACAACCACAAAAAGGAATGGAGTCATTAGCACTTATGGTTTTTAAATGGCACCCAGATCTATGTTGCACGAAGCACAATTTCACATCATTCTGGGTCCATTTGTGTGAAAACAAGGTCCAGTCAGGCTGAAACGTTACAAGAAGGTAGAATCTGTTGAGTTGTAAGTGATCTGAACGTTTCATGATGATCGCACATTCCTATAGGGGGTCAAACCATGTCCCAAAGGTCACCGGGCCTGGTGTCACTTTAAAGAAGTAGTCCAGTTAAACCTTTGTGGGCTTATAACTTGGCTTCTGAATATCCTAAAGAGGTCAGGTTTGTTTTAGAGTACTCCAATCAACAGCCCCCATTACCCCAAAAAGGAATGGAGTCATTAGCACTTATGGTTTTTAAATGGCACCCAGAATTATGTTGCACAAAGCACAATTTCACATCATTCTGGGTTCATTTGTGTGAAAACAAGGTCCAATCAGGCTGAAACGTTACAGGATGGTAGAATCTATTGAGTTGTAAGTGATCTGAACGTTTCATGATGATCGCACTTTCCTAAGGGGTTCAAACCATGTCCTAAAGGTCACCGGATCTGGTGTCACTTTAAAGAAGTAGTCCAGTTACATATTTATGAGCTTATAACTTGGCTTCTGAATATCCTAGAGAGGTCAGGTTTGTTTAAGAGTACTCCAATTAACAGCCCCTATTACCTCAAAAAGAAATGGAGTCATTAGCACTTATGGTTTTTAAATGGCACCCAGAATTATGTTGCACAAAGCACAATTTCACATCATTCTGGGTCCATTTGTGTGAAAACAAGGTCCAATCAGGCTGAAACGTTTCAAGAAGGTAGAATCTATTGAGTTGTAAGTGATCTGAACGTTTCATGATGATCTCACATTCCTAAGTGGGTCAAACCATGTCCCAAAAGTCACCGGATCTGGTGTCACTTTAAAGAAGTAGTCCAGTTACACATTTGTGGGCTTATAACTTGGCTTCTGAATGTCCTAGAGAGATCAGGTTTGTTTTAGTGTACTCCAATCAACAGCCCCTACAACCACAAAAAAGAATGGAGTCATTAGCACTTATGGTTTGTAAATGGCACCCAGAATTATGTTGCACGAAGCACAATTTTACATCATTCTGGGTCGATTTGTGTGAAAACAAGGTCCAATCAGGCTGAAACGTTACAAGAAGGTAGAATCTATTGAGTTGTAAGTGATATGAACGTTTCATGATGATCGCACATTCCTATAGGGGGTCAAACCATGTCCCAAAGGTCACCGGGCCTGGTGTCACTTTAAAGAAGTAGTCCAGTTACACCTTTGTGGGCTTATAACTTGGCTTCTGAATGTCCTAGAGAGATCAAGTTTGTTTTAGTGTACTCCAATCAACAGCCCCTACAACCACAAAAAGGAAGTGAGTCATTAGCACTTATGGTTTGTAAATGGCACCCAGAATTATGTTGCACGAAGCACAATTTCACATCATTCTGGGTCCATTTGTGTGAAAACAAGGTCCAATCAGGCTGAAACGTTACAAGAAGGTAGAATCTATTGAGTTGTAAGTGATCTGAAAGTTTCATGATGATCGCACATTCCTAAGGGGGTCAAATTATGTCCCAAAGGTCACCGGATCTGGTGTCACTTTAAAGAAGTAGTCCAGTTACACCTTTGTGGGCTTATAACTTGGCTTCTGAATGTCCTAGAGAGATCAGGTTTGTTTTGGTGTACTCCAATCAACAGCCCCTAAAACCACAAAAAGGAATGGAGTCATTAGCACTTATGGTTTGTAAATGGCACCGATAATTATGTTGCACGAAGCACAATTTCACATCATTCTGGGTCCATTTGTGTGAAAACAAGGTCCATTAAGGCTGAAACGTTACAAGAAGGTAGAATCTATTGAGTTGTAAGTGATCTGAACGTTTCATGATGATCGCACATTCCTATAGGGGGTCAAACCATGTCCCAAAGGTATCCGGGCCTGGTGTCACTTTAAAGAAGTAGTCCAGTTACACCTTTGTGGGCTTATAACTTGGCTTCTGAATGTCCTAGAGAGGTCAGGCTTGTTTTATTGTACTCCAATCAACAGCCCCTACAGCCACAAAAAGGAATGGAGTCATTGGCACTTATGGTTTGTAAATGGCACCCAGAATTATGTTGCACGAAGCACAATTTCACATCATTCTGGGTCCATTTGTGTGAAAACAAGGTCCAATCAGGCTGAAACGTTACAGGAAGGTAGAATCTATTGAGTTGTAAGTGATCTGAACGTTTCATGATGATAGCACTTTCCTAAGGGGGTCAAACCATGTCCCAAAGGTCACCGGATCGGTGTCAATTTAAAGAAGTAGTCCAGTTACACATTTGTGGGCTTATAACTTGGCTTCTGAATGTCCTAGAGAGGTCAGGCTTGTTTTAGTGTACTCCAATCAACAGCCCCTACAGCCACAAAAAGGAATGGAGTCAAAAGCACTTATGGTTTGTAAATGGCACCCAGAATTATGTTGCACGAAGCACAATTTCACATCATTCTGGGTCCATTTGTGTGAAAACAAGGTCCAATCAGGCTGAAACGTTAGAAGAAGGTAGAATCTATTGAGTTGTAAGTGATCTGAACGTTTCATGATGATCGCACATTCCTAAAGGGGTCAAACCATGTCCCAAAGGTCACCGGGCCTGGTGTCACTTTAAACAAGTAGTCCAGTTACACCTTTGTGGGCTTATAACTTGGCTTCTGAATATCCTAGAGAGGTCAGTTTTAATTTAGAGTACTCCAATTAACAGCCCCCATTACCCCAACAAGGAATGGAGTCATTAGCACTTATGGGTTTTTAAATGGCACCCAGAATTATGTTGCACGAAGCACAATTTCACATCATTCTGGGTTCATTTGTGTGAAAACAAGGTCCAATCAGGCTGAAACGTTACAGGAAGGTAGAATCTATTGAGTTGTAAGTGATCTGAACGTTTCATGATGATAGCACTTTCCTAAGGGGGTAAAACCATGTCCCAAAGGTCACCGGATCGGTGTCAATTTAAAGAAGTAGTCCAATTACACATTTGTGGGCTTATAACTTGGCTTCTGAATGTCCTAGAGAGATCAGGTTTGTTTTAGTGTACTCCAATCAACAGCCCCTACAACCACAAAAAGGAATGGAGTCATTAGCACTCATGGTTTGTAAATGGCACCCAGAATTATGTGGCACGAAGCACAATTTCACATCATTCTGGGTTCATTTGTGTGAAAACAAGGTCCAATCAGGCTGAAACGTTACAGGAAGGTAGAATCTATTGAGTTGTAAGTGATCTGAACGTTTCATGATGATAGCACTTTCCTAAGGAGGTAAAACCATGTCCCAAAGGTCTCCGGATCGGTGTCAATTTAAAAAAGTAGTCCAGTTACACATTTGTGGGCTTATAACTTGGCTTCTGAATGTCCTAGAGAGATCAGGTTTGTTTTAGTGTACTCCAATCAACAGCCCCTACAACCACAAAAAGGAATGGAGTCATTAGTACTTATGGTTTTTAAATGGCACCCAGAATTATGTTGCACGAAGCACAATTTCACATCATTCTGGGTCCATTTGTGTGAAAACAAGGTCCAATCAGGCTGAAACGTTACAGGAAGGTAGAATCTATTGAGTTGTAAGTGATCTGAACGTTTCATGATGATAGCACTTTCCTAAGGGGGTCAAACCATGTCCCAGAGGTCACCGGATCTGTTGTCAATTTAAAGAAGTAGTCCAGTTACACATTTGTGGGCTTATAACTTGGCTTCTGAATGTCCTAGAGAGATCAGGTTTGTTTTAGTGTACTCCAATCAACAGCCCCTACAACCACAAAAAGGAATGGAGTCATTAGCACTTATGGTTTTTAAATGGCACCCAGAATTATGTTGCACGAAGCACAATTTCACATCATTCTGGGTCCATTTGTGTGAAAACAAGGTCCAATCAGGCTGAAACGTTACAAGAAGGTAGAATCTATTGAGTTGTAAGTGATCTGAATGTTTCATGATGATCGCACATTCCTATAGGGGGTCAAACCATGTCCCAAAGGTCACCGGGCCTGGTGTCACTTTAAACAAGTAGTCCAGTTTCACATTTGTGGGCTTATAACTTGGCTTCTGAATGTCCTAGAGAGGTCAGGTTTGTTTTAGTGTACTCCAATCAACAGCCCCTACAACCACAAAAATGAATGGAGTCATTAGCACTTATGGTTTGTAAATGGCACCCAGAATTATGTTGCACGAAGCACAATTTTACATCATTCTGGGTTCATTTGTGTGAAAACAAGGTCCAATCAGGCTGAAACGTTACAAGAAGGTAGAATCTATTGAGTTGTAAGGGATCTGAACGTTTCATGATGATTGCACATTCCTAAGGGGGTCAAACCATGTCCCAAAGGTCACCGGGCCTGGTGTCACTTTAAATAAGTAGTCCAGTTACACCTTTGTGGGCTTATAACATGGCTTCTGGATATCCTAGAGAGGTCATGTTTAATTTAGAGTACTCCAATTAACAGCCCCCATTACCCCAAAATGGAATGGAGTCATTAGCACTTATGGTTTTTAAATGGCACCCAGAATTATGTTGCACGAAGCACAATTTCACATCATTCTGGGTTCATTTGTGTGAAAACAAGGTCCAATCAGGCTGAAACATTACAGGAAGGTAGAATCTATTGAGTTTTAAGTGATCTGAACGTTTCATGATGATAGCACTTTCCTAAGGGGGTAAAACCATGTCCCAAAGGTCACCGGATCGGTGTCAATTTAAAGAAGTAGTCCAGTTACACATTTGTGGGCTTATAACTTGGCTTCTGAATGTCACAGAGAGATCAGGTTTTTTTTAGTGTACTCCAATCAACAGCCCCTAAAACCACAAAAAGGAATGGAGTCATTAGCACTTATGGTTTTTAAATGGCACCCAGAATTATGTTGTACGAAGCACAATTTCACATCATTCTGGGTTCATATGTGTGAAAACAAGGTCCAATCAGGATGAAACGTTACTGGAAGGTAGAATCTATTGAGTTGTAAGTGATCTGAACGTTTCATGACGATAGCACTTTCCTAAGGGGGTAAAACCATGTCCCAAAGGTCACCGGGCCTGGTGTCGCTTTAAAGAAGTAGTCCAGTAACACCTTTGTGGGCTTATAACTTGGCTTCTGAATGTCCTAGAGAGGTCAGGCTTGTTTTAGTGTACTCCAATCAACATCCCCCATTACCCCAAAAAGGAATGGAGTCATTAGCACTTATGGTTTTTAAATGGCACCCAGAATTATGTTGCACGAAGCACAATTTCACATCATTCTGGCTTCATTTGTGTGAAAACAAGGTCCAATCAGGCTGAAACGTTACAGGAAGGTAGAATCTATTGAGTTGTAAGTGATCTGAACGTTTCATGATGATAGCACTTTCCTAAGGGGGTAAAACCATGTCCCAAAGGTCACCGGATCGGTGTCAATTTAAAGAAGTAGTCCAGTTACACATTTGTGGGCTTATAACTTGGCTTCTGAATGTCCTAGAGAGATCAGGTTTGTTTTAGTGTACTCCAATCAACAGCCCCTACAACCACAAAAAGGAATGGAGTCATTGGCACTCATGGTTTGTAAATGGCACCCAGAATTATGTGGCACGAAGCACAATTTCACATCATTCTGGGTTCATTTGTGTGAAAACAAGGTCCAATCAGGCTGAAACGTTACAGGAAGGTAGAATCTATTGAGTTGTAAGTGATCTGAACATTTCATGATGATAGCACTTTCCTAAGGGGGTAAAACCATGTCCCAAAGGTCACCGGATCGGTGTCAATTTAAAGAAGTAGTCCAGTTACACATTTGTGGGCTTATAACTTGGCTTCTGAATGTCCTAGAGAGATCAGGTTTGTTTTAGTGTACTCCAATCAACAGCCCCTACAACCACAAAAAGGAATGGAGTCATTGGCACTCATGGTTTGTAAATGGCACCCAGAATTATGTGGCACGAATCACAATTTCACATCATTCTGGGTTCATTTGTGTGAAAACAAGGTCCAATCAGGCTGAAACGTTACAGGAAGGTAGAATCTATTGAGTTGTAAGTGATCTGAACGTTTCATGATGATAGCACTTTCCTAAGGAGGTAAAACCATGTCCCAAAGGTCACCGGATCGGTGTCAATTTAAAAAAGTAGTCCAGTTACACATTTGTGGGCTTATAACTTGGCTTCAGAATGTCCTAGAGAGATCAGGTTTGTTTTAGTGTACTCCAATCAACAGCCCCTACAACCACAAAAAGGAATGGAGTCATTGGCACTCATGGTTTGTAAATGGCACCCAGAATTATGTGGCACGAAGCACAATTTCACATCATTCTGGGTTCATTTGTGTGAAAACAAGGTCCAATCAGGCTGAAACGTTACAGGAAGGTAGAATCTATTGAGTTGTAAGTGATCTGAATGTTTCATGATGATAGCACTTTCCTAAGGAGGTAAAACCATGTCCCAAAGGTCACCGGATCGGTGTCAATTTAAAAAAGTAGTCCAGTTACACATTTGTGGGCTTATAACTTGGCTTCAGAATGTCCTAGAGAGATCAGGTTTGTTTTAGTGTACTCCAATCAACAGCCCCTACAACCACAAAAAGGAATGGAGTCATTAGCACTTATGGTTTTTAAATGGCACCCAGAATTATGTTGCACGAAGCACAATTTCACATCATTCTGGGTCCATTTGTGTGAAAACAAGGTCCAGTCAGGCTGAAACGTTACAAGAAGGTAGAATCTGTTGAGTTGTAAGTGATCTGAACGTTTCATGATGATCGCACATTCCTATAGGGGGTCAAACCATGTCCCAAAGGTCACCGGGCCTGGTGTCACTTTAAAGAAGTAGTCCAGTTAAACCTTTGTGGGCTTATAACTTGGCTTCTGAATATCCTAAAGAGGTCAGGTTTGTTTTAGAGTACTCCAATTAACAGCCCCTATTACCTCAAAAAGAAATGGAGTCATTAGCACTTATGGTTTTTAAATGGCACCCAGAATTATGTTGCACGAAGCACAATTTCACATCATTCTGGGTTCATTTGTGTGAAAACAAGGTCCAATCAGGCTGAAACGTTTCAAGAAGGTAGAATCTATTGAGTTGTAAGTGATCTGAACGTTTCATGATGATCGCACATTCCTAAGTGGGTCAAACCATGTCCCAAAAGTCACCGGATCTGGTGTCACTTTAAAGAAGTAGTCCAGTTACACATTTGTGGGCTTATAACTTGGCTTCTGAATGTCCTAGAGAGATCAGGTTTGTTTTAGTGTACTCCAATCAACAGCCCCTACAACCACAAAAAAGAATGGAGTCATTAGCACTTATGGTTTGTAAATGGCACCCAGAATTATGTTGCACGTAGGCACAATTTCACATCATTCTGGGTTCATTTGTGTGAAAACAATGTCTAATCATGCTGAAACGTTACAAGAAGGTAGAATCTATTGAGTTGTAAGTGATCTGAACGTTTCATGATGATCACACATTCCTATAGGGGGTCAAACCATGTCCCAAAGGTCACCGGGCCTGGTCTCACTTTAAAGAATAAGTCCAGTTACACCTTTGTGGGCTTATAACTTGGCTTCTGAATATCCTAGAGAGGTCAGGTTTGTTTTAGTGTACTCCAATCAACAGCCCCTACAACCACAAAAAGGAATAAAGCCATTAGCACTTATGGTTTGTAAATGGCACCCAGAATTATGTTGCACGAAGCACAATTTCACATCATTCTGGGTCCATTTGTGTGAAAACAAGGTCCAATCAGGCTGAAACGTTACAAGAAGGTAGAATCTATGGAGTTGTAAGTGATCTGAACGTTTCATGATGAGAGCACTTTCCTAAGGGGGTCAAACCATGTCCCAAAGGTCACCGGGCCTGGTGTCACTTTAAAGAAGTAGTCCAGTTACACATTTGTGGGCTTATAACTTGGCTTCTGAATATCCTAGAGAGGTCAGGTTTAATTTAGAGTACTCCAATTAACAGCCCCCATTACCCCAAAAAGGAATTTAGTCATTAGCACTTATGGTTTTTAAATGGCACCCAGAATTATGTTGCACGAAGCACAATTTCACATCATTCTGGGTCCATTTGTGTGAAAACAAGGTCCAATCAGGCTGAAACGTTACAAGAAGGTAGAATCTATTGAGTTGTAAGTGATCTGAATGTTTCATGATGATCGCACATTCCTATAGGGGGTCAAACCATGTCCCAAAGGTCACCGGGCCTGGTGTCACTTTAAACAAGTAGTCCAGTTTCACATTTGTAGGCTTATAACTTGGCTTCTGAATGTCCTAGAGAGGTCAGGTTTGTTTTAGTGTACTCCAATCAACAGCCCCTACAACAACAAAAATGAATGGAGTCATTAGCACTTATGGTTTGTAAATGGCACCCAGAATTATGTTGCACGAAGCACAATTTTACATCATTCTGGGTTCATTTGTGTGAAAACAAGGTCCAATCAGGCTGAAACGTTACAAGAAGGTAGAATCTATTGAGTTGTAAGGGATCTGAACGTTTCATGATGATTGCACATTCCTAAGGGGGTCAAACCATGTCCCAAAGGTCACCGGGCCTGGTGTCACTTTAAATAAGTAGTCCAGTTACACCTTTGTGGGCTTATAACATGGCTTCTGGATATCCTAGAGAGGTCATGTTTAATTTAGAGTACTCCAATTAACAGCCCCCATTACCCCAAAATGGAATGGAGTCATTAGCACTTATGGTTTTTAAATGGCACCCAGAATTATGTTGCACGAAGCACAATTTCACATCATTCTGGGTTCATTTGTGTGAAAACAAGGTCCAATCAGGCTGAAACATTACAGGAAGGTAGAATCTATTGAGTTTTAAGTGATCTGAACGTTTCATGATGATAGCACTTTCCTAAGGGGGTAAAACCATGTCCCAAAGGTCATCGGATCAGTGTCAATTTAAAGAAGTAGTCCAGTTACACATTTGTGGGCTTATAACTTGGCTTCTGAATGTCCTAGAGAGATCAGGTTTGTTTTAGTGTACTCCAATCAACAGCCCCTACAACCACAAAAAGGAATGGAGTCATTAGCACTTATGGTTTGTAAATGGCACCCAGAATTATGTGGCACGAAGCACAATTTCACATCATTCTGGGTTCATTTGTGTGAAAACAAGGTCCAATCAGGCTGAAACGTTACAGGAAGTTAGAATCTTTTGAGTTGTAAGTGATCTGAACGTTTCATGATGATAGCACTTTCCTAAGGAGGTAAAACCATGTCCCAAAGGTCACCGGATCGGTGTCAATTTCAAAAAGTAATCCAGTTACACATTTGTGGGCTTATAACTTGGCTTCTGAATGTCACAGAGAGATCAGGTTTTTTTTAGTGTACTCCAATCAACAGCCCCTAAAACCACAAAAAGGAATGGAGTCATTAGCACTTATGGTTTTTAAATGGCACCCAGAATTATGTTGTACGAAGCACAATTTCACATCATTCTGGGTTCATATGTGTGAAAACAAGGTCCAATCAGGCTGAAACGTTACTGGAAGGTAGAATCTATTGAGTTGTAAGTGATCTGAACGTTTCATGACGATAGCACTTTCCTAAGGGGGTAAAACCATGTCCCAAAGGTCACCGGGCCTGGTGTCACTTTAAAGAAGTAGTCCAGTAACACCTTTGTGGGCTTATAACTTGGCTTCTGAATGTCCTAGAGAGGTCAGGCTTGTTTTAGTGTACTCCAATCAACATCCCCCATTACCCCAAAAAGGAATGGAGTCATTAGCACTTATGGTTTTTAAATGGCACCCAGAATTATGTTGCACGAAGCACAATTTCACATCATTCTGGCTTCATTTGTGTGAAAACAAGGTCCAATCAGGCTGAAACGTTACAGGAAGGTAGAATCTATTGAGTTGTAAGTGATCTGAACGTTTCATGATGATAGCACTTTCCTAAGGGGGTAAAACCATGTCCCAAAGGTCACCGGATCGGTGTCAATTTAAAGAAGTAGTCCAGTTACACATTTGTGGGCTTATAACTTGGCTTCTGAATGTCCTAGAGAGATCAGGTTTGTTTTAGTGTACTCCAATCAACAGCCCCTACAACCACAAAAAGGAATGGAGTCATTGGCACTCATGGTTTGTAAATGGCACCCAGAATTATGTGGCACGAAGCACAATTTCACATCATTCTGGGTTCATTTGTGTGAAAACAAGGTCCAATCAGGCTGAAACGTTACAGGAAGGTAGAATCTATTGAGTTGTAAGTGATCTGAACGTTTCATGATGATAGCACTTTCCTAAGGGGGTAAAACCATGTCCCAAAGGTCACCGGATCGGTGTCAATTTAAAGAAGTAGTCCAGTTACACATTTGTGGGCTTATAACTTGGCTTCTGAATGTCCTAGAGAGATCAGGTTTGTTTTAGTGTACTCCAATCAACAGCCCCTACAACCACAAAAAGGAATGGAGTCATTGGCACTCATGGTTTGTAAATGGCACCCAGAATTATGTGGCACGAAGCACAATTTCACATCATTCTGGGTTCATTTGTGTGAAAACAAGGTCCAATCAGGCTGAAACGTTACAGGAAGGTAGAATCTATTGAGTTGTAAGTGATCTGAACGTTTCATGATGATAGCACTTTCCTAAGGGGGTAAAACCATGTCCCAAAGGTCACCGGGCCTGGTGTCACTTTAAAGAAGTAGTCCAGTAACACCTTTGTGGGCTTATAACTTGGCTTCTGAATGTCCTAGAGAGGTCAGGCTTGTTTTAGTGTACTCCAATCAACATCCCCCATTACCCCAAAAAGGAATGGAGTCATTAGCACTTATGGTTTTTAAATGGCACCCAGAATTATGTTGCACGTAGGCACAATTTCACATCATTCTGGGTTCATTTGTGTGAAAACAATGTCTAATCATGCTGAAACGTTACAAGAAGGTAGAATCTATTGAGTAGTAAGTGATCTGAACGTTTCATGATGATCGCACATTCCTATAGGGGGTCAAACCATGTCCCAAAGGTCACCGGGCCTGGTCTCACTTTAAAGAATAAGTCCAGTTACACCTTTGTGGGCTTATAACTTGGCTTCTGAATATCCTAGAGAGGTCAGGTTTGTTTTAGTGTACTCCAATCAACAGCCCCTACAACCACAAAAAGGAATAAAGCCATTAGCACTTATGGTTTGTAAATGGCACCCAGAATTATGTTGCACGAAGCACAATTTCACATCATTCTGGGTCCATTTGTGTGAAAACAAGGTCCAATCAGGCTGAAACGTTACAAGAAGGTAGAATCTATTGAGTTGTAAGTGATCTGAACGTTTCATGATGAGAGCACTTTCCTAAGGGGGTCAAACCATGTCCCAAACGTCATGGATCTGGTGTCAATTTAAAGAAGTAGTCCAGTTACATATTTGTGGGCTTATAACTTGGCATCTGAATGTCCTAGAGAGATCAGGTTTGTTTTAGTGTACTCCAATCAACAGCCCCTACAACCACAAAAAGGAATGGAGTCATTAGCACTTATGGTTTTTAAATGGCACCCAGAATTATGTTGCACGAAGCACAATTTCACATCATTCTGGGTCCATTTGTGTGAAAACAAGGTCCAATCAGGCTGAAACGTTACAAGAAGGTAGAATCTATTGAGTTGTAAGTGATCTGAATGTTTCATGATGATCGCACATTCCTATAGGGGGTCAAACCATGTCCCAAAGGTCACCGGGCCTGGTGTCACTTTAAACAAGTAGTCCAGTTTCACATTTGTGGGCTTATAACTTGGCTTCTGAATGTCCTAGAGAGGTCAGGTTTGTTTTAGTGTACTCCAATCAACAGCCCCTACAACCACAAAAATGAATGGAGTCATTAGCACTTATGGTTTGTAAATGGCACCCAGAATTATGTTGCACGAAGCACAATTTCACATCATTCTGGGTTCATTTGTGTGAAAACAAGGTCCAATCAGGCTGAAACGTTACAAGAAGGTAGAATCTATTGAGTTGTAAGGGATCTGAACGTTTCATGATGATTGCACATTCCTAAGGGGGTCAAACCATGTCCCAAAGGTCACCGGGCCTGGTGTCACTTTAAATAAGTAGTCCAGTTACACCTTTGTGGGCTTATAACATGGCTTCTGGATATCCTAGAGAGGTCATGTTTAATTTAGAGTACTCCAATTAACAGCCCCCATTACCCCAAAATGGAATGGAGTCATTAGCACTTATGGTTTTTAAATGGCACCCAGAATTATGTTGCACGAAGCACAATTTCACATCATTCTGGGTTCATTTGTGTGAAAACAAGGTCCAATCAGGCTGAAACATTACAGGAAGGTAGAATCTATTGAGTTTTAAGTGATCTGAACGTTTCATGATGATAGCACTTTCCTAAGGGGGTAAAACCATGTCCCAAAGGTCATCGGATCAGTGTCAATTTAAAGAAGTAGTCCAGTTACACATTTGTGGGCTTATAACTTGGCTTCTGAATGTCCTAGAGAGATCAGGTTTGTTTTAGTGTACTCCAATCAACAGCCCCTACAACCACAAAAAGGAATGGAGTCATTAGCACTTATGGTTTGTAAATGGCACCCAGAATTATGTGGCACGAAGCACAATTTCACATCATTCTGGGTTCATTTGTGTGAAAACAAGGTCCAATCAGGCTGAAACGTTACAGGAAGTTAGAATCTTTTGAGTTGTAAGTGATCTGAACGTTTCATGATGATAGCACTTTCCTAAGGAGGTAAAACCATGTCCCAAAGGTCACCGGATCGGTGTCAATTTCAAAAAGTAATCCAGTTACACATTTGTGGGCTTATAACTTGGCTTCTGAATGTCACAGAGAGATCAGGGTTTTTTTTAGTGTACTCCAATCAACAGCCCCTAAAACCACAAAAAGGAATGGAGTCATTAGCACTTATGGTTTTTAAATGGCACCCAGAATTATGTTGTACGAAGCACAATTTCACATCATTCTGGGTTCATATGTGTGAAAACAAGGTCCAATCAGGCTGAAACGTTACTGGAAGGTAGAATCTATTGAGTTGTAAGTGATCTGAACGTTTCATGACGATAGCACTTTCCTAAGGGGGTAAAACCATGTCCCAAAGGTCACCGGGCCTGGTGTCACTTTAAAGAAGTAGTCCAGTAACACCTTTGTGGGCTTATAACTTGGCTTCTGAATGTCCTAGAGAGGTCAGGCTTGTTTTAGTGTACTCCAATCAACATCCCCCATTACCCCAAAAAGGAATGGAGTCATTAGCACTTATGGTTTTTAAATGGCACCCAGAATTATGTTGCACGAAGCACAATTTCACATCATTCTGGCTTCATTTGTGTGAAAACAAGGTCCAATCAGGCTGAAACGTTACAGGAAGGTAGAATCTATTGAGTTGTAAGTGATCTGAACGTTTCATGATGATAGCACTTTCCTAAGGGGGTAAAACCATGTCCCAAAGGTCACCGGATCGGTGTCAATTTAAAGAAGTAGTCCAGTTACACATTTGTGGGCTTATAACTTGGCTTCTGAATGTCCTAGAGAGATCAGGTTTGTTTTAGTGTACTCCAATCAACAGCCCCTACAACCACAAAAAGGAATGGAGTCATTGGCACTCATGGTTTGTAAATGGCACCCAGAATTATGTGGCACGAAGCACAATTTCACATCATTCTGGGTTCATTTGTGTGAAAACAAGGTCCAATCAGGCTGAAACGTTACAGGAAGGTAGAATCTATTGAGTTGTAAGTGATCTGAACGTTTCATGATGATAGCACTTTCCTAAGGGGGTAAAACCATGTCCCAAAGGTCACCGGATCGGTGTCAATTTAAAGAAGTAGTCCAGTTACACATTTGTGGGCTTATAACTTGGCTTCTGAATGTCCTAGAGAGATCAGGTTTGTTTTAGTGTACTCCAATCAACAGCCCCTACAACCACAAAAAGGAATGGAGTCATTGGCACTCATGGTTTGTAAATGGCACCCAGAATTATGTGGCACGAAGCACAATTTCACATCATTCTGGGTTCATTTGTGTGAAAACAAGGTCCAATCAGGCTGAAACGTTACAGGAAGGTAGAATCTATTGAGTTGTAAGTGATCTGAACGTTTCATGATGATAGCACTTTCCTAAGGAGGTAAAACCATGTCCCAAAGGTCACCGGATCGGTGTCAATTTAAAAAAGTAGTCCAGTTACACATTTGTGGGCTTATAACTTGGCTTCTGAATGTCCTAGAGAGATCAGGTTTGTTTTAGTGTACTCCAATCAACAGCCCCTACAACCACAAAAAGGAATGGAGTCATTGGCACTCATGGTTTGTAAATGGCACCCAGAATTATGTGGCACGAAGCACAATTTCACATCATTCTGGGTTCATTTGTGTGAAAACAAGGTCCAATCAGGCTGAAACGTTACAGGAAGGTAGAATCTATTGAGTTGTAAGTGATCTGAACGTTTCATGATGATAGCACTTTCCTAAGGAGGTAAAACCATGTCCCAAAGGTCACCGGATCGGTGTCAATTTAAAAAAGTAGTCCAGTTACACATTTGTGGGCTTATAACTTGGCTTCAGAATGTCCTAGAGAGATCAGGTTTGTTTTAGTGTACTCCAATCAACAGCCCCTACAACCACAAAAAGGAATGGATTCATTAGCACTTATGGTTTTTAAATGGCACCCAGAATTATGTTGCACGAAGCACAATTTCACATCATTCTGGGTCCATTTGTGTGAAAACAAGGTCCAATCAGGCTGAAACGTTACAGGAAGGTAGAATCTATTGAGTTGTAAGTGATCTGAACGTTTCATGATGATAGCACTTTCCTAAGGGGGTAAAACCATGTCCCAAAGGTCACCGGATCGGTGTCAATTTAAAGAAGTAGTCCAGTTACACATTTGTGGGCTTATAACTTGGCTTCTGAATGTCCTAGAGAGATCAGGTTTGTTTTAGTGTACTCCAATCAACAGCCCCTACAACCACAAAAAGGAATGGAGTCATTGTCACTCATGGTTTGTAAATGGCACCCAGAATTATGTGGCACGAAGCACAATTTCACATCATTCTGGGTTCATTTGTGTGAAAACAAGGTCCAATCAGGCTGAAACGTTACAGGAAGGTAGAATCTATTGAGTTGTAAGTGATCTGAACGTTTCATGATGATAGCACTTTCCTAAGGAGGTAAAACCATGTCCCAAAGGTCACCGGATCGGTGTCAATTTAAAAAAGTAGTCCAGTTACACATTTGTGGGCTTATAACTTGGCTTCAGAATGTCCTAGAGAGATCAGGTTTGTTTTAGTGTACTCCAATCAACAGCCCCTACAACCACAAAAAGGAATGGAGTCATTAGCACTTATGGTTTTTAAATGGCACCCAGAATTATGTTGCACGAAGCACAATTTCACATCATTCTGGGTCCATTTGTGTGAAAACAAGGTCCAATCAGGCTGAAACGTTACAGGAAGGTAGAATCTATTGAGTTGTAAGTGATCTGAACGTTTCATGATGATAGCACTTTCCAAAGGGGGTCAAACCATGTCCCAGAGGTCACCGGATCTGTTGTCAATTTAAAGAAGTAGTCCAGTTACACATTTGTGGGCTTATAACTTGGCTTCTGAATGTCCTAGAGAGATCAGGTTTGTTTTAGTGTACTCCAATCAACAGCCCCTACAACCACAAAAAGGAATGGAGTCATTAGCACTTATGGTTTGTAAATGGCACCCAGAATTATGTTGCACGAAGCACAATTTCACATCATTCTGGGTCCATTTGTGTGAAAACAAGGTCCAGTCAGGCTGAAACGTTACAAGAAGGTAGAATCTGTTGAGTTGTAAGTGATCTGAACGTTTCATGATGATCGCACATTCCTATAGGGGGTCAAACCATGTCCCAAAGGTCACGGGGCCTGGTGTCACTTTAAAGAAGTAGTCCAGTTAAACCTTTGTGGGCTTATAACTTGGCTTCTGAATATCCTAAAGAGGTCAGGTTTGTTTTAGAGTACTCCAATTAACAGCCCCCATTACCCCAAAAAGGAATGGAGTCATTAGCACTTATGGTTATTAAATGGCACCCAGAATTATGTTGCACAAAGCACAATTTCACATCATTCTGGGTTCATTTGTGTGAAAAGAAGGTCCAATCAGGCTGAAACGTTACAGGATGGTAGAATCTATTGAGTTGTAAGTGATCTGAACGTTTCATGATGATCGCACTTTCCTAAGGGGGTCAAACCATGTCCTAAAGGTCACCGGATCTGGTGTCACTTTAAAGAAGTAGTCCAGTTACACATTTGTGGGCTTATAACTTGGCTTCTGAATATCCTAGAGAGGTCAGGTTTGTTTTAGAGTACTCCAATCAACAGCCCCATTACCTCAAAAAGAAATGGAGTCATTAGCACTTATGGTTTTTAAATGGCACCCAGAATTATGTTGCACGAAGCACAATTTCACATCATTCTGGGTCCATTTGTGTGAAAACAAGGTCCAATCAGGCTGAAACGTTTCAAGAAGGTAGAATCTATTGAGTTGTAAGTGATCTGAACGTTTCATGATGATCGCACATTCCTAAGTGGGTCAAACCATGTCCCAAAAGTCACCGGATCTGGTGTCACTTTAAAGAAGTAGTCCAGTTACACATTTGTGGGCTTATAACTTGGCTTCTGAATGTCCTAGAGAGATCAGGTTTGTTTTAGTGTACTCCAATCAACAGCCCCTACAACCACAAAAAAGAATGGAGTGATTAGCACTTATGGTTTGTAAATGGCACCCAGAATTATGTTGCACGAAGCACAATTTCACATCATTCTTGGTCGATTTGTGTGAAAACAAGGTCCAATCAGGCTGAAACGTTACAAGAAGGTAGAATCTATTGAGCTGTAAGTGATATGAACGTTTCATGATGATCGCACATTCCTATAGGGGGTCAAACCATGTCCCAAAGGTCACCGGGCCTGGTGTCACTTTAAAGAAGTAGTCCAGTTACACCTTTGTGGGCTTATAACTTGGCTTCTGAATGTCCTAGAGAGGTCAGGCTTGTTTTAGTGTACTCCAATCAACAGCCCCTACAGCCACAAAAAGGAATGGAGTCATTGGCACTTATGGTTTGTAAATGGCACCCAGAATTATGTTGCACGAAGCACAATTTCACATCATTCTGGGTTCATTTGTGTGAAAACAAGGTCCAATCAGGCTGAAACGTTACAGGAAGGTAGAATCTATTGAGTTGTAAGTGATCTGAACGTTTCATGATGATAGCACTTTCCTAAGGGGGTCAAACCATGTCCCAAAGGTCACCGGGCCTGGTGTCACTTTAAAGAAGTAGTCCAGTTACACATTTGTGGGCTCATAACTTGGCTTCTGAATATCCTAGAGAGGTCAGGTTTAATTTAGAGTACTCCAATTAACAGCCCCCATTACCCCAAAAAGGAATTTAGTCATTAGCACTTATGGTTTTTAAATGGCACCCAGAATTATGTTGCACGAAGCACAATTTCACATCATTCTGGGTCCATTTGTGTGAAAACAAGGTCCAATCAGGCTGAAACGTTACAAGAAGGTAGAATCTATTGAGTTGTAAGTGATCTGAATGTTTCATGATGATCGCACATTCCTATAGGGGGTCAAACCATGTCCCAAAGGTCACCGGGCCTGGTGTCACTTTAAACAAGTAGTCCAGTTTCACATTTGTGGGCTTATAACTTGGCTTCTGAATGTCCTAGAGAGGTCAGGCTTGTTTTAGTGTACTCCAATCAACAGCCCCTACAACCACAAAAATGAATGGAGTCATTAGCAGTTATGGTTTGTAAATGGCACCCAGAATTATGTTGCACGAAGCACAATTTCACATCATTCTGGGTTCATTTGTGTGAAAACAAGGTCCAATCAGGCTGAAACGTTACAAGAAGGTAGAATCTATTGAGTTGTAAGTGATCTGAACGTTTCATGATGATCGCACATTCCTATAGGGGGTCAAACCATGCCCCAAAGGTCACAGGGCCTGGTGTCACTTTAAAGATGTAGTCCAGTTACACCTTTTTGGGCTTATAACTTGGCTTCTGAATATCCTAGAGAGGTCAGGTTTGTTTGAGAGTACTCCAATTAACAGCCCCCATTACCCCAAAAAGGAATGGAGTCATTAGCACTTATGGTTTTTAAATGGCACCCAGAATTTTGTTGCACGAAGCACAATTTCACATCATTCTGGGTTCATTTGTGTGAAAACAAGGTCCAGTCAGGCTGAAACGTTACAGGAAGGTAGAATCTATTGAGTTGTAAGTGATCTGAACGTTTCATGATGATTGCACATTCCTATAGGGGGTCAAACCATGTCCCAAAGGTCACCGGGCCTGGTGTCATTTCAAAGAAGTAGTCCAGTTTCACCTTTGTGGGCTTATAACTTGGCTTCTGAATGTCCTAGAGAGGTCAGGCTTGTTTTAGTGTACTCCAATCAACAGCCCCTTCAGCCACAATAAGGAATGGAGTCATTGGCACTTATGGTTTTTAAATGGCACCCAGAATTATGTTGCACGAAGCACAATTTCACATCATTCTGGGTCCATTTGTGTGAAAACAAGGTCCAATCAGGCTGAAACGTTACAGGAAGGTAGAATCTATTGAGTTGTAAGTGATCTGAACGTTTCATGATGAGAGCACATTCCTAAGGGGGTCAAACCATGTCCCAAAGGTCACCGGGCCTGGTGTCACTTTAAAGAAGTAGTCCAGTTACACATTTGTGGGCTTATAACTTGGCTTTTGAATATCCTAGAGAGGTCAGGTTTAATTTAGAGTACTCCAATTAACAGCCCCCATTACCCCAAAAAGGAATTTAGTCATTAGCACTTATGGTTTTTAAATGGCACCCAGAATTATGTTGCACGAAGCACAATTTCACCTCATTCTGGGTCCATTTGTGTGAAAACAAGGTCCAATCAGGCTGAAACGTTACAAGAAGGTAGAATCTATTGAGTTGTAAGTGATCTGAATGTTTCATGATGATCGCACATTCCTATAGGGGGTTAAACCATGTCCCAAAGGTCACCGGGCCTGGTGTCACTTTAAACAAGTAGTCCAGTTTCACATTTGTGGGCTTATAACTTGGCTTCTGAATGTCCTAGAGAGGTCAGGTTTGTTTTAGTGTACTCCAATCAACAGCCCCTACAACCACAAAAAGGAATGGAGTCATTAGCACTCATGGTTTGTAAATGGCACCCAGAATTATGTTGCACGAAGCACAATTTCACATCATTCTGGGTTCATTTGTGTGAAAACAAGGTCCAATCAGGCTGAAACATTACAGGAAGGTAGAATCTATTGAGTTGTAAGTGATCTGAACGTTTCATGATGATCGCACATTCCTACAGGGGGTCAAACCATGTCCCAAAGGTCAACGGGCCTGGTGTCACTTTAAAGAAGTAGTCCAGTTACACATTTGTGGGCTTATAACTTGGCTTCTGAATATCCTAGAGAGATCAGGTTTGTTTTAGTGTACTCCAATCAACAGCCCCTACAACCAAAAAAAGGAATAGAGTCATTAGCACTTATGGTTTTTGAAATGGCACCCAGAATTATGTTGCACGAAACACAATTTCACATCATTCTGGGTCCATTTGTGTGTAAACAAGGTCCAATCAGGCTGAAACGTTACAAGAAGGTAGAATCTATTGAGTTGTAAGTGATCTGAACGTTTCATGATGATCGCACATTCCTATAGGGGGTCAAACCATGTCCCAAAGGTCACCGGATCTGATGTCAATTTAAAGAAGTAGTCCAGTTACACATTTGTGGGCTTATAACTTGGCTTCTGAATGTCCTAGAGAGATCAGGTTTGTTTTAGTGTACTCCAATCAACAGCCCCCACAACCACAAAAAGGAATGGAGTCATTAGCACTTATGGTTTGTAAATGGAACCCAGAATTATGTTGCACGAAGCACAATTTCACATCATTCTGGGTTCATTTGTGTGAAAACAAGGTCCAATCAGGCTGAAACATTACAGGAAGGTAGAATATATTGAGTTGTAAGTGATCTGAACGTTTCATTATGATAGCACTTTCCTAAGGGGGTCAAACCATGTCCCAAAGGTCACCGGATCTGGTGTCAATTTAAAGAAGTAGTCCAGTTACACATTTGTGGGCTTATAACTTGGCTTCTAAATGTCCTAGAGAGATCAGGTTTGTTTTAGTATACTCCAATCAACAGCCCCTACAACCACAAAAAGGAATGGAGTCATTAGCCCTTATGGTTTGTAAATAGCACACAGAATTATGTTGCACGAAGCACAATTTCAAATCATTCTGGGTTCATTTGTGTGAAAACAAGGTCCAATCAGGCTGAAACGTTACAGGAAGGTAGAATCTATTGAGTTGTAAGTGATCTGAACGTTTCATGATGATAGCACTTTCCTAAGGGGGTCAAACCATGTCCCACAGGTCACCGGATCTGGTGTCAATTTAAAGAAGTAGTCCAGTTACACATTTGTGGGCTTATAACTTGGCTTCTGAATGTCCTAGAGAGATCAGGTTTGTTTTAGTGTACTCCAATCAACAGCCCCTACAACGACAAAAAGGAATGGAGTCATTAGCACTTATGGTTTTTAAATGGCACCCAGAATTATGTTGCACGAAGCACAATTTCACATCATTCTGGGTTCATTTGTGTGAAAACAAGGTCCAATCAGGCTGAAACATTACAGGAAGTTAGAATCTATTGAGTTGTAAGTGATCTGAACGTTTCATTATGATAGCACTTTCCTAAGGGGGTCAAACCATGTCCCAAAGGTCACCGGATCTGGTGTCAATTTAAAGTAGTCCAGTTAAACATTTGTGGGCTTATAACTTGGCTTCTAAATGTCCTAGAGAGATCAGGTTTGTTTTAGTATACTCCAATCAACAGCCCCTACAACCACAAAAAGGAATGGAGTCATTAGCACTTATGGTTTGTAAATGGCACCCAGAATTATGTTGCACGAAGCACAATTTCACATCATTCTGGGTTCATTTGTGTGAAAACAAGGTCCAATCAGGCTGAAACGTTACAGGAAGGTAGAATCTATTGAGTTGTAAGTGATCTGAACGTTTCATGATGATAGCACTTTCCTAAGGGGGTCAAACCATGTCCCAAACGTCACCGGATCTGGTGTCAATTTAAAGAAGTAGTCCAGTTACACATTTGTGGGCTTATAACTTGGCTTCTGAATGTCCTAGAGAGATCAGGTTTGTTTTAGTGTACTCCAATCAACAGCCCCTACAACCACAAAAAGGAATGGAGTCATTAGCACTTATGGTTTTTAAATGGCACCCAGAATTATGTTGCACAAAGCACAATTTCACATCATTCTGGGTCCATTTGTGTGAAAACAAGGTCCAATCAGGCTGAAACGTTACAGGAAGGTAGAATCTATTGAGTTGTAAGTGATCTGAACGTTTCATTATGATAGCACTTTCCTAAGGGGGTCAAACCATGTCCCAAAGGTCACCGGATCTGGTGTCAATTTAAAGAAGTAGTCCAGTTACACATTTGTGGGCTTATAACTTGGCTTCTGAATGTCCTAGAGAGATCAGGTTTGTTTCAGAGTACTCCAATCAACAGCCCCTACAACCACAAAAAGGAATGGAGTCATTAGCACTTATGGTTTGTAAATGGCACCCAGAATTATGTTGCACGAAGCACAATTTCACATCATTCTGGGTTCATTTGTGTGAAATCACGGTCCAATCAGGCTGAAACGTTACAGGAAGGTCGAATCTATTGAGTTGTAAGTGATCTGAACGTTTCATGATGATCGCACATTCCTATAGGGGGTCAAACCATGCCCCAAAGGTCACAGGGCCTGGTGTCACTTTAAAGATGTAGTCCAGTTACACCTTTTTGGGCTTATAACTTGGCTTCTGAATATCCTAGAGAGGTCAGGTTTGTTTGAGAGTACTCCAATTAACAGCCCCCATTACCCCAAAAAGGAATGGAGTCATTAGCACTTATGGTTTTTAAATGGCACCCAGAATTTTGTTGCACGAAGCACAATTTCACATCATTCTGGGTTCATTTGTGTGAAAACAAGGTCCAGTCAGGCTGAAACGTTACAGGAAGGTAGAATCTATTGAGTTGTAAGTGATCTGAACGTTTCATGATGATTGCACATTCCTATAGGGGGTCAAACCATGTCCCAAAGATCACCGGGCCTGGTGTCATTTCAAAGAAGTAGTCCAGTTTCACCTTTGTGGGCTTATAACTTGGCTTCTGAATGTCCTAGAGAGGTCAGGCTTGTTTTAGTGTACTCCAATCAACAGCCCCTTCAGCCACAATAAGGAATGGAGTCATTGGCACTTATGGTTTTTAAATGGCACCCAGAATTATGTTGCACGAAGCACAATTTCACATCATTCTGGGTCCATTTGTGTGAAAACAAGGTCCAATCAGGCTGAAACGTTACAGGAAGGTAGAATCTATTGAGTTGTAAGTGATCTGAACGTTTCATGATGAGAGCACATTCCTAAGGGGGTCAAACCATGTCCCAAAGGTCACCGGGCCTGGTGTCACTTTAAAGAAGTAGTCCAGTTACACATTTGTGGGCTTATAACTTGGCTTTTGAATATCCTAGAGAGGTCAGGTTTAATTTAGAGTACTCCAATTAACAGCCCCCATTACCCCAAAAAGGAATTTAGTCATTAGCACTTATGGTTTTTAAATGGCACCCAGAATTATGTTGCACGAAGCACAATTTCACCTCATTCTGGGTCCATTTGTGTGAAAACAAGGTCCAATCAGGCTGAAACGTTACAAGAAGGTAGAATCTATTGAGTTGTAAGTGATCTGAATGTTTCATGATGATCGCACATTCCTATAGGGGGTTAAACCATGTCCCAAAGGTCACCGGGCCTGGTGTCACTTTAAACAAGTAGTCCAGTTTCACATTTGTGGGCTTATAACTTGGCTTCTGAATGTCCTAGAGAGGTCAGGTTTGTTTTAGTGTACTCCAATCAACAGCCCCTACAACCACAAAAAGGAATGGAGTCATTAGCACTCATGGTTTGTAAATGGCACCCAGAATTATGTTGCACGAAGCACAATTTCACATCATTCTGGGTTCATTTGTGTGAAAACAAGGTCCAATCAGGCTGAAACATTACAGGAAGGTAGAATCTATTGAGTTGTAAGTGATCTGAACGTTTCATGATGATCGCACATTCCTACAGGGGGTCAAACCATGTCCCAAAGGTCAACGGGCCTGGTGTCACTTTAAAGAAGTAGTCCAGTTACACATTTGTGGGCTTATAACTTGGCTTCTGAATATCCTAGAGAGATCAGGTTTGTTTTAGTGTACTCCAATCAACAGCCCCTACAACCAAAAAAAGGAATAGAGTCATTAGCACTTATGGTTTTTGAAATGGCACCCAGAATTATGTTGCACGAAACACAATTTCACATCATTCTGGGTCCATTTGTGTGTAAACAAGGTCCAATCAGGCTGAAACGTTACAAGAAGGTAGAATCTATTGAGTTGTAAGTGATCTGAACGTTTCATGATGATCGCACATTCCTATAGGGGGTCAAACCATGTCCCAAAGGTCACCGGATCTGATGTCAATTTAAAGAAGTAGTCCAGTTACACATTTGTGGGCTTATAACTTGGCTTCTGAATGTCCTAGAGAGATCAGGTTTGTTTTAGTGTACTCCAATCAACAGCCCCCACAACCACAAAAAGGAATGGAGTCATTAGCCCTTATGGTTTGTAAATAGCACACAGAATTATGTTGCACGAAGCACAATTTCAAATCATTCTGGGTTCATTTGTGTGAAAACAAGGTCCAATCAGGCTGAAACGTTACAGGAAGGTAGAATCTATTGAGTTGTAAGTGATCTGAACGTTTCATGATGATAGCACTTTCCTAAGGGGGTCAAACCATGTCCCACAGGTCACCGGATCTGGTGTCAATTTAAAGAAGTAGTCCAGTTACACATTTGTGGGCTTATAACTTGGCTTCTGAATGTCCTAGAGAGATCAGGTTTGTTTTAGTGTACTCCAATCAACAGCCCCTACAACGACAAAAAGGAATGGAGTCATTAGCACTTATGGTTTTTAAATGGCACCCAGAATTATGTTGCACGAAGCACAATTTCACATCATTCTGGGTTCATTTGTGTGAAAACAAGGTCCAATCAGGCTGAAACATTACAGGAAGTTAGAATCTATTGAGTTGTAAGTGATCTGAACGTTTCATTATGATAGCACTTTCCTAAGGGGGTCAAACCATGTCCCAAAGGTCACCGGATCTGGTGTCAATTTAAAGTAGTCCAGTTAAACATTTGTGGGCTTATAACTTGGCTTCTAAATGTCCTAGAGAGATCAGGTTTGTTTTAGTATACTCCAATCAACAGCCCCTACAACCACAAAAAGGAATGGAGTCATTAGCACTTATGGTTTGTAAATGGCACCCAGAATTATGTTGCACGAAGCACAATTTCACATCATTCTGGGTTCATTTGTGTGAAAACAAGGTCCAATCAGGCTGAAACGTTACAGGAAGGTAGAATCTATTGAGTTGTAAGTGATCTGAACGTTTCATGATGATAGCACTTTCCTAAGGGGGTCAAACCATGTCCCAAACGTCACCGGATCTGGTGTCAATTTAAAGAAGTAGTCCAGTTACACATTTGTGGGCTTATAACTTGGCTTCTGAATGTCCTAGAGAGATCAGGTTTGTTTTAGTGTACTCCAATCAACAGCCCCTACAACCACAAAAAGGAATGGAGTCATTAGCACTTATGGTTTTTAAATGGCACCCAGAATTATGTTGCACAAAGCACAATTTCACATCATTCTGGGTCCATTTGTGTGAAAACAAGGTCCAATCAGGCTGAAACGTTACAGGAAGGTAGAATCTATTGAGTTGTAAGTGATCTGAACGTTTCATTATGATAGCACTTTCCTAAGGGGGTCAAACCATGTCCCAAAGGTCACCGGATCTGGTGTCAATTTAAAGAAGTAGTCCAGTTACACATTTGTGGGCTTATAACTTGGCTTCTGAATGTCCTAGAGAGATCAGGTTTGTTTCAGAGTACTCCAATCAACAGCCCCTACAACCACAAAAAGGAATGGAGTCATTAGCACTTATGGTTTGTAAATGGCACCCAGAATTATGTTGCACGAAGCACAATTTCACATCATTCTGGGTTCATTTGTGTGAAATCACGGTCCAATCAGGCTGAAACGTTACAGGAAGGTCGAATCTATTGAGTTGTAAGTGATCTGAACGTTTCATGATGATAGCACTTTCCTAAGGGGGTCAAACCATGTCCCAAAGGTCACCGGATCGGTGTCAATTTAAAGAAGTAGTCCAGTTACACATTTGTGGGCTTATAACTTGAATTCTGAATGTCCTAGAGAGATCAGGTTTGTTTTAGTGTACTCCAATCAACAGCCCCTACAACCACAAAAAGGAATGGAGTCATTAGCACTTATGGTTAGTAAATGGCACCCAGAATTATGTGGCACAAAGCACAATTTCACATCATTCTGGGTCCATTTGTGTGAAAACAAGGTCCAATCAGGCTGAAACGTTAGAGGAAGGTAGAATCTATTGAGTTGTAAGTGATCTGAACGTTTCATGATGATCGCACATTCCTATAGGGGGTCAAACCATGTCCCATAAGTCACCGGGCCTGGTGTCACTTTAAAGAAGTAGTCCAGTTACACATTTGTGGGCTTATAACTTGGCTTCTGAATGTCCTAGAGAGGTCAGGTTTGTTTTAGTGTACTCCAATCAACAGCCCCTACAACCACAAAATGGAATGGAGTCATTAGCACTCATGGTTTGTAAATGGCACCCAGAATTATGTTGCACGAAGCACAATTCACATCATTCTGGGTTCATTTGTGTGAAAACAAGGTCCAATCAGGCTGAAACATTACAGGAAGGTAGAATCTATTGAGTTGTAAGTGATCTGAACGTTTCATGATGATCGCACATTCCTACAGGGGGTCAAACCATGTCCCAAAGGTCAACGGGCCTGGTGTCACTTTAAAGAAGTAGTCCAGTTACACCTTTGTGGGCTTATAACTTGGCTTCTGAATATCCTAGAGAGATCAGGTTTGTTTTAGTGTACTCCAATCAACAGCCCCTACAACCAAAAAAAGGAATAGAGTCATTAGCACTTATGGTTTTTGAAATGGCACCCAGAATTATGTTGCACGAAGCACAATTTCACATCATTCTGGGTCCATTTGTGTGTAAACAAGGTCCAATCAGGCTGAAACGTTACAAGAAGGTAGAATCTATTGAGTTGTAAGTGATCTGAACGTTTCATGATGATCGCACATTCCTATAGGGGGTCAAACCATGTCCCAAAGGTCACCGGATCTGGTGTCAATTTAAAGAAGTAGTCCAGTTACACATTTGTGGGCTTATAACTTGGCTTCTGAATGTCCTAGAGAGATCAGGTTTGTTTTAGTGTACTCCAATCAACATCCCCCACAACCACAAAAAGGAATGGAGTCATTAGCACTTATGGCTTGTAAATGGAACCCAGAATTATGTTGCACGAAGCACAATTTCACATCATTCTGGGTTCATTTGTGTGAAAACAAGGTCCAATCAGGCTGAAACGTTACAGGAAGGTAGAATATATTGAGTTGTAAGTGATCTGAACGTTTCATGATGATCGCACATTCCTATAGGGGGTCAAACCATGTCCCAAAGGTCACCGGATCTGGTGTCAATTTAAAGAAGTAGTCCAGTTACACATTTGTGGGCTTATAAGTTGGCTTCTGAATGTCCTAGAGAGATCAGGTTTGTTTTAGTGTACTCCAATCAACAGCCCCCACAACCACAAAAAGGAATGGAGTCATTAGCACTTATGGTTTGTAAATGGAACCCAGAATTATGTTGCACGAAGCACAATTTCACATCATTCTGGGTTCATTTGTGTGAAAACAAGGTCCAATCAGGCTGAAACGTTACAGGAAGGTAGAATATATTGAGTTGTAAGTGATCTGAACGTTTCATTATGATAGCACTTTCCTAAGGGGGTCAAACCATGTCCCAAAGGTCACCGGATCTGGTGTCAATTTAAAGAAGTAGTCCAGTTACACATTTGTGGGCTTATAACTTGGCTTCTAAATGTCCTAGAGAGATCAGGTTTGTTTTAGTATACTCCAATCAACAGCCCCTACAACCACAAAAAGGAATGGAGTCATTAGCCCTTATGGTTTGTAAATAGCACACAGAATTATGTTGCACGAAGCACAATTTCAAATCATTCTGGGTTCATTTGTGTGAAAACAAGGTCCAATCAGGCTGAAACGTTACAGGAAGGTAGAATCTATTGAGTTGTAAGTGATCTGAACGTTTCATGATGATAGCACTTTCCTAAGGGGGTCAAACCATGTCCCACAGGTCACCGGATCTGGTGTCAATTTAAAGAAGTAGTCCAGTTACACATTTGTGGGCTTATAACTTGGCTTCTGAATGTCCTAGAGAGATCAGGTTTGTTTTAGTGTACTCCAATCAACAGCCCCTACAACGACAAAAAGGAATGGAGTCATTAGCACTTATGGTTTTTAAATGGCACCCAGAATTATGTTGCACGAAGCACAATTTCACATCATTCTGGGTTCATTTGTGTGAAAACAAGGTCCAATCAGGCTGAAACATTACAGGAAGTTAGAATCTATTGAGTTGTAAGTGATCTGAACGTTTCATTATGATAGCACTTTCCTAAGGGGGTCAAACCATGTCCCAAAGGTCACCGGATCTGGTGTCAATTTAAAGTAGTCCAGTTACACATTTGTGGGCTTATAACTTGGCTTCTAAATGTCCTAGAGAGATCAGGTTTGTTTTAGTATACTCCAATCAACAGCCCCTACAACCACAAAAAGGAATGGAGTCCTTAGCACTTATGGTTTGTAAATGGCACCCAGAATTATGTTGCACGAAGCACAATTTCACATCATTCTGGGTTCATTTGTGTGAAAACAAGGTCCAATCAGGCTGAAACGTTACAGGAAGGTAGAATCTATTGAGTTGTAAGTGATCTGAACGTTTCATGATGATAGCACTTTCCTAAGGGGGTCAAACCATGTCCCAAACGTCACCGGATCTGGTGTCAATTTAAAGAAGTAGTCCAGTTACACATTTGTGGGCTTATAACTTGGCTTCTGAATGTCCTAGAGAGATCAGGTTTGTTTTAGTGTACTCCAATCAACAGCCCCTACAACCACAAAAAGGAATGGAGTCATTAGCACTTATGGTTTTTAAATGGCACCCAGAATTATGTTGCACAAAGCACAATTTCACATCATTCTGGGTCCATTTGTGTGAAAACAAGGTCCAATCAGGCTGAAACGTTACAGGAAGGTAGAATCTATTGAGTTATAAGTGATCTGAATGTTTCATTATGATAGCACTTTCCTAAGGGGGTCAAACCATGTCCCAAAGGTCACCGGATCTGGTGTCAATTTAAAGAAGTAGTCCAGTTACACATTTGTGGGCTTATAACTTGGCTTCTGAATGTCCTAGAGAGATCAGGTTTGTTTCAGAGTACTCCAATCAACAGCCCCTACAACCACAAAAAGGAATGGAGTCATTAGCACTTATGGTTTGTAAATGGCACCCAGAATTATGTTGCACGACGCACAATTTCACATCATTCTGGGTTCATTTGTGTGAAATCACGGTCCAATCAGGCTGAAACGTTACAGGAAGGTCGAATCTATTGAGTTGTAAGTGATCTGAACGTTTCATGATGATAGCACTTTCCTAAGGGGGTCAAACCATGTCCCAAAGGTCACCGGATCGGTGTCAATTTAAAGAAGTAGTCCAGTTACACATTTGTGGGCTTATAACTTGAATTCTGAATGTCCTAGAGAGATCAAGTTTGTTTTAGTGTACTCCAATCAACAGCCCCTACAACCACAAAAAGGAATGGAGTCATTAGCACTTATGGTTAGTAAATGGCACCGAGAATTATGTGGCACAAAGCACAATTTCACATCATTCTGGGTCCATTTGTGTGAAAACAAGGTCCAATCAGGCTGAAACGTTAGAGGAAGGTAG
The DNA here is from genome assembly GCF_043380555.1 of Nothobranchius furzeri. Lineage (NCBI taxonomy): Eukaryota > Metazoa > Chordata > Actinopteri > Cyprinodontiformes > Nothobranchiidae > Nothobranchius > Nothobranchius furzeri. Next base: position 7,474,873 of record NC_091747.1, read on the forward strand.
AATCTATTGAGTTGTAAGTGATCTGAACGTTTCATGATGATCGCACATTCCTATAGGGGGTCAAACCATGTCCCATAAGTCACCGGGCCTGGTGTCACTTTAAAGAAGTAGTCCAGTTACACATTTGTGGGCTTATAACTTGGCTTCTGAATGTCCTAGAGAGGTCAGGTTTGTTTTAGTGTACTCCAATCAACAGCCCCTACAACCACGAAATGGAATGGAGTCATTAGCACTCATGGTTTGTAAATGGCACCCAGAATTATGTTGCACGAAGCACAATTCACATCATTCTGGGTTCATTTGTGTGAAAACAAGGTCCAATCAGGCTGAAACATTACAGGAAGGTTGAATCTATTGAGTTGTAAGTGATCTGAACGTTTCATGATGATCGCACATTCCTACAGGGGGTCAAACCATGTCCCAAAGGTCAACGGGCCTGGTGTCACTTTAAAGAAGTAGTCCAGTTACACATTTGTGGGCTTATAACTTGGCTTCTGAATATCCTAGAGAGATCAGGTTTGTTTTAGTGTACTCCAGTCAACAGCCCCTACAACCAAAAAAAGGAATAGAGTCATTAGCACTTATGGTTTTTGAAATGGCACCCAGAATTATGTTGCACGAAGCACAATTTCACATCATTCTGGGTCCATTTGTGTGTAAACAAGGTCCAATCAGGCTGAAACGTTACAAGACGGTAGAATCTATTGAGTTGTAAGTGATCTGAACGTTTCATGATGATCGCACATTCCTATAGGGGGTCAAACCATGTCCCAAAGGTCACCGGATCTGGTGTCAATTTAAAGAAGTAGTCCAGTTACACATTTGTGGGCTTATAACTTGGCTTCTGAATGTCCTAGAGAGATCAGGTTTGTTTTAGTGTACTCCAATCAACATCCCCCACAACCACAAAAAGGAATGGAGTCATTAGCACTTATGGTTTGTAAATGGAACCCAGAATTATGTTGCACGAAGCACAATTTCACATCATTCTGGGTTCATTTGTGTGAAAACAAGGTCCAATCAGGCTGAAACGTTACAGGAAGGTAGAATATATTGAGTTGTAAGTGATCTGAACGTTTCATTATGATAGCACTTTCCTAAGGGGGTCAAACCATGTCCCAAAGGTCACCGGATCTGGTGTCAATTTAAAGAAGTAGTCCAGTTACACATTTGTGGGCTTATAACTTGGCTTCTAAATGTCCTAGAGAGATCAGGTTTGTTTTAGTATACTCCAATCAACAGCCCCTACAACCACAAAAAGGAATGGAGTCATTAGCACTTATGGTTTGTAAATGGCACCCAGAATTATGTTGCACGAAGCACAATTTCACATCATTCTGGGTTCATTTGTGTGAAAACAAGGTCCAATCAGGCTGAAACGTTACAGGAAGGTAGAATCTATTGAGTTGTAAGTGATCTGAACGTTTCATGATGATAGCACTTTCCTAAGGGGGTCAAACCATGTCCCAAAGGTCACCGGATCGGTGTCAATTTAAAGAAGTAGTCCAGTTACACATTTGTGGGCTTATAACTTGGCTTCTGAATGTCCTAGAGAGATCAGGTTTGTTTTAGTGTATTCCAATCAACAGCCCCTACAACCACAAAAAGGAATGGAGTCATTAGCACTTATGGTTAGTAAATGGCACCCAGAATTATGTGGCACAAAGCACAATTTCACATCATTCTGGGTCCATTTGTGTGAAAACAAGGTCCAATCAGGCTGAAACGTTAGAGGAAGGTAGAATCTATTGAGTTGTAAGTGATCTGAACGTTTCATGATGATCGCACATTCCTATAGGGGGTCAAACCATGTCCCAAAAGTAACCGGGCCTGGTGTCACTTTAAAGAAGTAGTCCAGTTACACATTTGTGGGCTTATAACTTGGCTTCTGAATGTCCTAGAGAGGTCAGGTTTGTTTTAGTGTACTCCAATCAACAGCCCCTACAACCACAAAATGGAATGGAGTCATTAGCACTCATGGTTTGTAAATGGCACCCAGAATTATGTTGCACGAAGCACAATTTCACATCATTCTGGGTTCATTTGTGTGAAAACAAGGTCCAATCAGGCTGAAACATTACAGGAAGGTAGAATCTATTGAGTTGTAAGTGATCTGAACGTTTCATGATGATCGCACATTCCTACAGGGGGTCAAACCATGTCCCAAAGGTCACCGGGCCTGGTGTCACTTTAAAGAAGTAGTCCAGTTACACATTTGTGGGCTTATAACTTGGCTTCTGAATATCCTAGAGAGATCAGGTTTGTTTTATTGTACTCCAATCAACAGCCCCTACAACCAAAAAAAGGAATAGAGTCATTAGCATTTATGGTTTTTGAAATGGCACCCAGAATTATGTTGCACGAAGCACAATTTCACATCATTCTGGGTCCATTTGTGTGAAAACAAGGTCCAATCAGGCTGAAACGTTACAAGAAGGTAGAATCTATTGAGTTGTAAGTGATCTGAACGTTTCATGATGATCGCACATTCCTATGGGGGTCAAACCATGTCCCAAAGGTCACCGGATCTGGTGTCAATTTAAAGAAGTAGTCCAGTTACACATTTGTGGGCTTATAACTTGGCTTCTGAATGTCCTAGAGAGATCAGGTTTGTTTTAGTGTACTCCTTCAACAGCCCCCACAACCACAAAAAGGAATGGAGTCATTAGCACTTATGGTTTGTAAATGGAACCCAGAATTATGTTGCACGAAGCACAATTTCACATCATTCTGGGTTCATTTGTGTGAAAACAAGGTCCAATCAGGCTGAAACGTTACAGGAAGGTAGAATATATTGAGTTGTAAGTGATCTGAACGTTTCATGATGATCGCACATTCCTATAGGGGGTCAAACCATGTCCCAAAGGTAACCGGATCTGGTGTCAATTTAAAGAAGTAGTCCAGTTACACATTAGTGGGCTTATAACTTGGCTTCTGAATGTCCTAGAGAGATCAGGTTTGTTTTAGTGTACTCCAATCAACAGCCCCTACAACCACAAAAAGGAATGGAGTCATTAGCACTTATGGTTTTTAAATGGCACCCAGAATTATGTTGCACGAAGCACAATTTCACATAATTCTGGGTTCATTTGTGTGAAAACAAGGTCCAATCAGGCTGAAACATTACAGGAAGGTAGAATCTATTGAGTTGTAAGTGATCTGAACGTTTCATTATGATAGCACTTTCCTAAGGGGGTCAAACCATGTCCCAAAGGTCACCGGATCTGGTGTCAATTTAAAGAAGTAGTCCAGTTACACATTTGTGGGCTTATAACTTGGCTTCTAAATGTCCAAGAGAGATCAGGTTTGTTTTAGTATACTCCAATCAACAGCCCCTACAACCACAAAAAGGAATGGAGTCATTAGCACTTATGGTTTGTAAATGGCACCCAGAATTATGTTGCACGAAGCACAATTTCACATCATTCTGGGTTCATTTGTGTGAAAACAAGGTCCAATCAGGCTGAAACGTTACAGGAAAGTAGAATCTATTGAGTTGTAAGTGATCTGAACGTTTCATGATGATAGCACTTTCCTAAGGGGGTCAAACCATGTCCCAAAGGTCACCGGATCTGGTGTCAATTTAAAGAAGTAGTCCAGTTACACATTTGTGGGCTTATAACTTGGCTTCTGAATGTCCTAGCGAGATCAGGTTTGTTTTAGTGTACTCCAATCAACAGCCCCTACAACCACAAAAAAAAATGGAGTCATTAGCACTTATGGTTTTTAAATGGCACCCAGAATTATGTTGCACGAAGCACAATTTCACATCATACTGGGTTCATTTGTGTGAAAACAAGGTCCAATCAGGCTGAAACATTACAGGAAGGTAGAATCTATTGAGTTGTAAGTGATCTGAACGTTTCATTATGATAGCACTTTCCTAAGGGGGTCAAACCATGTCCCAAAGGTCACCGGATCTGGTGTCAATTTAAAGAAGTAGTCCAGTTACACATTTGTGGGCTTATAACTTGGCTTCTGAATGTCCTAGAGAGATCAGGTTTGTTTCAGAGTACTCCAATCAACAGCCCCTACAACCACGAAAAGGAATGGCGTCATTAGCACTTATGGTTTGTAAATGGCACCCAGAATTATGTTGCACGAAGCACAATTTCACATCATTCCGGGTTCATTTGTGTGAAATCAAGGTCCAATCAGGCTGAAACGTTACAGGAAGGTAGAATCTATTGAGTTGTAAGTGATCTGAACGTTTCATGATGATAGCACTTTCCTAAGGGGGTCAAACCATGTCCCAAAGGTCACCGGATCGGTGTCAATTTAAAGAAGTAGTCCAGTTACACATTTGTGGGCTTATAACTTGGCTTCTGAATGTCCTAGAGAGATCAGGTTTAATTTAGTGTACTCCAATCAACAGCCCCTACAACCACAAAAAGTAATGGAGTCATTAGCACTTATGGTTTTTGAAATGGCACCCAGAATTATGTGGCACTAAGCACAATTTCACATCATTCTGGGTCCATTTGTGTGAAAACAAGGTCCAATCAGGCTGAAACGTTACAGGAAGGTAGAATCTATTGAGTTGTAAGTGATCTGAACGTTTCATGATGATCGCACATTCCTATAGGGGGTCAAACCATGTCCCAAAGGTCACCGGGCCTGGTGTCACTTTAAAGAAGTAGTCCAGTTACACATTTGTGGGCTTATAACTTGGCTTCTGAATGTCCTAGAGAGGTCAGGTTTGTTTTAGTGTACTCCAATCAACAGCCCCTACAACCACAAAATGGAATGGAGTCATTATCACTCATGGTTTGTAAATGGCACCCAGAATTATGTTGCACGAAGCACAATTTCACATCATTCTGGGTTCATTTGTATGAAAACAAGGTCCAATCAGGCTGAAACATTACAGGAAGGTAGAATCTATTGAGTTGTAAGTGATCTGAACGTTTCATGATGATCGCACATTCCTATAGGGGGTCAAACCATGTCCCAAAGGTCACCGGGCCTGGTGTCACTTTAAAGAAGTAGTCCAGTTACACATTTGTGGGCTTATAACATGGCTTCTGAATATCCTAGAGAGATCAGGTTTGTTTTAGTGTACTCCAATCAACAGCCCCTACAACCAAAAAAAGGAATAGAGTCATTAGCACTTATGGTTTTTGAAATGGCACCCAGAATTATGTTGCACGAAGCACAATTTCACATCATTCTGGGTCCATTTGTGTGAAAACAAGGTCCAATCAGGCTGAAACGTTACAAGAAGGTAGAATCTATTGAGTTGTAAGTGATCTGAACGTTTCATGATGATCGCACATTCCTATAGGGGGTCAAACCATGTCCCAAAGGTCACCGGATCTGGTGTCAATTTAAAGAAGTAGTCCAGTTACACATTTGTGGGCTTATAACTTGGCTTCTGAATGTCCTAGAGAGATCAGGTTTGTTTTAGTGTACTCCAATCAACAGCCCCTACAACCACAAAAAGGAATGGAGTCATTAGCACTTATGGTTTGTAAATGGCACCCAGAATTATGTTGCACGAACAACAATTTCACATCATTCTGGGTTCATTTGTGTGAAAACAAGGTCCAATCAGGCTGAAACGTTACAGGAAGGTAGAATCTATTGAGTTGTAAGTCATCTGAACGTTTCACGATGATAGCACTTTCCTAAGGGGGTCAAACCATGTCCCAAAGGTCACCGGATCTGGTGTCAATTTAAAGAAGTAGTCCAGTTACACATTTGTGGGCTTATAACTTGGCTTCTGAATGTCCTAGAGAGATCAGGTTTGTTTTAGTGTACTCCAATCAACAGCCCCTAAAACCACAAAAAGAAATGGAGTCATTAGCACTTATGGTTTTTAAATGGCACCCAGAATTATGTTGCACGAAGCACAATTTCACATCATTCTGGGTTCATTTGTGTGAAAACAAGGTCCAATCAGGCTGAAACGTTACAGGAAGGTAGAATCTATTGAGTTGTAAGTGATCTGAACGTTTCATGATGATCGCACATTCCTATAGGGGGTCACACCATGTCCCAAAGGTGACCGGGCCTGGTGTCACTTTAAAGAAGTAGTCCAGTTACACATTTGTGGGCTTATAACTTGGCTTCTGAATGTCCTAGAGAGGTCAGGTTTGTTTTAGTGTACTCCAATCAACAGCCCCTACAACCACAAAATGGAATGGAGTCATTAGCACTCATGGTTTGTAAATGGCACCCAGAATTATGTTGCACGAAGCACAATTTCACATCATTCTGGGTTCATTTGTGTGAAAACAAGGTCCAATCAGGCTGAAACATTACAGGAAGGTAGAATCTATTGAGTTGTAAGTGATCTGAACGTTTCATGATGATCGCACATTCCTATAGGGGGTCAAACCATGTCCCAAAGGTCACCGGGCCTGGTGTCACTTTAAAGAAGTAGTCCAGTTACACATTTGTGGGCTTATAACTTGGCTTCTGAATGTCCTAGAGAGATCAGGTTTGTTTTAGTGTACTCCAATCAACATCCCCCACAACCACAAAAAGGAATGGAGTCATTAGCACTTATGGTTTGTAAATGGAACCCAGAATTATGTTGCACGAAGCACAATTTCACATCATTCTGGGTTCATTTGTGTGAAAACAAGGTCCAATCAGGCTGAAACGTTACAGGAAGGTAGAATATATTGAGTTGTAAGTGATCTGAACGTTTCATTATGATAGCACTTTCCTAAGGGGGTCAAACCATGTCCCAAAGGTCACCGGATCTGGTGTCAATTTAAAGAAGTAGTCCAGTTACACATTTGTGGGCTTATAACTTGGCTTCTAAATGTCCTAGAGAGATCAGGTTTGTTTTAGTATACTCCAATCAACAGCCCCTACAACCACAAAAAGGAATGGAGTCATTAGCACTTATGGTTTGTAAATGGCACCCAGAATTATGTTGCACGAAGCACAATTTCACATCATTCTGGGTTCATTTGTGTGAAAACAAGGTCCAATCAGGCTGAAACGTTACAGGAAGGTAGAATCTATTGAGTTGTAAGTGATCTGAACGTTTCATGATGATAGCACTTTCCTAAGGGGGTCAAACCATGTCCCAAAGGTCACCGGATCGGTGTCAATTTAAAGAAGTAGTCCAGTTACACATTTGTGGGCTTATAACTTGGCTTCTGAATGTCCTAGAGAGATCAGGTTTGTTTTAGTGTACTCCAATCAACAGCCCCTACAACCACAAAAAGGAATGGAGTCATTAGCACTTATGGTTAGTAAATGGCACCCAGAATTATGTGGCACAAAGCACAATTTCACATCATTCTGGGTCCATTTGTGTGAAAACAAGGTCCAATCAGGCTGAAACGTTAGAGGAAGGTAGAATCTATTGAGTTGTAAGTGATCTGAACGTTTCATGATGATCGCACATTCCTATAGGGGGTCAAACCATGTCCCAAAAGTCACCGTGCCTGGTGTCACTTTAAAGAAGTAGTCCAGTTACACATTTGTGGGCTTATAACTTGGCTTCTGAATGTCCTAGAGAGGTCAGGTTTGTTTTAGTGTACTCCAATCAACAGCCCCTACAACCACAAAATGGAATGGAGTCATTAGCACTCATGGTTTGTAAATGGCACCCAGAATTATGTTGCACGAAGCACAATTTCACATCATTCTGGGTTCATTTGTGTGACAACAAGGTCCAATCAGGCTGAAACATTACAGGAAGGTAGAATCTATTGAGTTGTAAGTGATCTGAACGTTTCATGATGATCGCACATTCCTACAGGGGGTCAAACCATGTCCCAAAGGTCACCGGGCCTGGTGTCACTTTAAAGAAGTAGTCCAGTTACACATTTGTGGGCTTATAACTTGGCTTCTGAATATCCTAGAGAGATCAGGTTTGTTTTATTGTACTCCAATCAACAGCCCCTACAACCAAAAAAAGGAATAGAGTCATTAGCACTTATGGTTTTTGAAATGGCACCCAGAATTATGTTGCACGAAGCACAATTTCACATCATTCTGGGTCCATTTGTGTGAAAACAAGGTCCAATCAGGCTGAAACGTTACAAGAAGGTAGAATCTATTGAGTTGTAAGTGATCTGAACGTTTCATGATGATCGCACATTCCTATGGGGGTCAAACCATGTCCCAAAGGTCACCGGATCTGGTGTCAATTTAAAGAAGTAGTCCAGTTACACATTTGTGGGCTTATAACTTGGCTTCTGAATGTCCTAGAGAGATCAGGTTTGTTTTAGTGTACTCCAATCAACAGCCCCCACAACCACAAAAAGGAATGGAGTCATTAGCACTTATGGTTTGTAAATGGAACCCAGAATTATGTTGCACGAAGCACAATTTCACATCATTCTGGGTTCATTTGTGTGAAAACAAGGTCCAATCAGGCTGAAACGTTACAGGAAGGTAGAATATATTGAGTTGTAAGTGGTCTGAACGTTTCATGATGATCGCACATTCCTATAGGGGGTCAAATCATGTCCCAAAGGTAACCGGATCTGGTGTCAATTTAAAGAAGTAGTCCAGTTACACATTAGTGGGCTTATAACTTGGCTTCTGAATGTCCTAGAGAGATCAGGTTTGTTTTAGTGTACTCCAATAAACAGCCCCTACAACCACAAAAAGGAATGGAGTCATTAGCACTTATGGTTTTTAAATGGCACCCAGAATTATGTTGCACGAAGCACAATTTCACATAATTCTGGGTTCATTTGTGTGAAAACAAGGTCCAATCAGGCTGAAACATTACAGGAAGGTAGAATCTATTGAGTTGTAAGTGATCTGAACGTTTCATTATGATAGCACTTTCCTAAGGGGGTCAAACCATGTCCCAAAGGTCACCGGATCTGGTGTAAATTTAAAGAAGTAGTCCAGTTACACATTTGTGGGCTTATAACTTGGCTTCTAAATGTCCAAGAGAGATCAGGTTTGTTTTAGTATACTCCAATCAACAGCCCCTACAACCACAAAAAGGAATGGAGTCATTAGCGCTTATGGTTTGTAAATGGCACCCAGAATTATGTTGCACGAAGCACAATTTCACATCATTCTGGGTTCATTTGTGTGAAAACAAGGTCCAATCAGGCTGAAACGTTACAGGAAAGTAGAATCTATTGAGTTGTAAGTGATCTGAACGTTTCATGATGATAGCACTTTCCTAAGGGGGTCAAACCATGTCCCAAAGGTCACCGGATCTGGTGTCAATTTAAAGAAGTAGTCCAGTTACACATTTGTGGGCTTATAACTTGGCTTCTGAATGTCCTAGCGAGATCAGGTTTGTTTTAGTGTACTCCAATCAACAGCCCCTACAACCACAAAAAAAAATGGAGTCATTAGCACTTATGGTTTTTAAATGGCACCCAGAATTATGTTGCACGAAGCACAATTTCACATCATTCTGGGTTCATTTGTGTGAAAACAAGGTCCAATCAGGCTGAAACATTACAGGAAGGTAGAATCTATTGAGTTGTAAGTGATCTGAACGTTTCATTATGATAGCACTTTCCTAAGGGGGTCAAACCATGTCCCAAAGGTCACCGGATCTGGTGTCAATTTAAAGAAGTAATCCAGTTACACATTTGTGGGCTTATAGCTTGGCTTCTGAATGTCCTAGAGAGATCAGGTTTGTTTCAGAGTACTCCAATCAACAGCCCCTACAACCACGAAAAGGAATGGCGTCATTAGCACTTATGGTTTGTAAATGGCACCCAGAATTATGTTGCACGAAGCACAATTTCACATCATTCCGGGTTCATTTGTGTGAAATCAAGGTCCAATCAGGCTGAAACGTTACAGGAAGGTAGAATCTATTGAGTTGTAAGTGATCTGAACGTTTCATGATGATAGCACTTTCCTAAGGGGGTCAAACCATGTCCCAAAGGTCACCGGATCGGTGTCAATTTAAAGAAGTAGTCCAGTTACACATTTGTGGACTTATAACTTGGCTTCTGAATGTCCTAGAGAGATCAGGTTTAATTTAGTGTACTCCAATCAACAGCCCCTACAACCACAAAAAGTAATGGAGTCATTAGCACTTATGGTTTGTAAATGGCACCCAGAATTATGTGGCACTAAGCACAATTTCACATCATTCTGGGTCCATTTGTGTGAAAACAAGGTCCAATCAGGCTGAAACGTTACAGGAAGGTAGAATCTATTGAGTTGTAAGTGATCTGAACGTTTCATGATGATCGCACATTCCTATAGGGGGTCAAACCATGTCCCAAAGGTCACCGGGCCTGGTGTCACTTTAAAGAAGTAGTCCAGTTACACATTTGTGGGCTTATAACTTGGCTTCTGAATGTCCTAGAGAGGTCAGGTTTGTTTTAGTGTACTCCAATCAACAGCCCCTACAACCACAAAATGGAATGGAGTCATTATCGCTCATGGTTTGTAAATGGCACCCAGAATTATGTTGCACGAAGCACAATTTCACATCATTCTGGGTTCATTTGTGTGAAAACAAGGTCCAATCAGGCTGAAACATTACAGGAAGGTAGAATCTATTGAGTTGTAAGTGATCTGAACGTTTCATGATGATCGCACATTCCTATAGGGGGTCAAACCATGTCCCAAAGGTCACCGGGCCTGGTGTCACTTTAAAGAAGTAGTCCAGTTACACATTTGTGGGCTTATAACATGGCTTCTGAATATCCTAGAGAGATCAGGTTTGTTTTAGTGTACTCCAATCAACAGCCCCTACAACCAAAAAAAGGAATAGAGTCATTAGCACTTATGGTTTTTGAAATGGCACCCAGAATTATGTTGCACGAAGCACAATTTCACATCATTCTGGGTCCATTTGTGTGAAAACAAGGTCCAATCAGGCTGAAACGTTACAAGAAGGTAGAATCTATTGAGTTGTAAGTGATCTGAACGTTTCATGATGATCGCACATTCCCATAGGGGGTCAAACCATGTCCCAAAGGTCACCGAATCTGGTGTCAATTTAAAGAAGTAGTCCAGTTACACATTTGTGGGCTTATAACTTGGCTTCTGAATGTCCTAGAGAGATCAGGTTTGTTTTAGTGTACTCCAATCAACAGCCCCTACAACCACAAAAAGGAATGGAGTCATTAGCACTTATGGTTTGTAAATGGCACCCAGAATTATGTTGCACGAACAACAATTTCACATCATTCAGGGTTCATTTGTGTGAAAACAAGGTCCAATCAGGCTGAAACGTTACAGGAAGGTAGAATCTATTGAGTTGTAAGTCATCTGAACGTTTCACGATGATAGCACTTTCCTAAGGGGGTCAAACCATGTCCCAAAGGTCACCGGATATGGTGTCAATTTAAAGAAGTAGTCCAGTTACACATTTGTGGGCTTATAACTTGGCTTCTGAATGTCCTAGAGAGATCAGGTTTGTTTTAGTGTACTCCAATCAACAGCCCCTAAAACCACAAAAAGAAATGGAGTCATTAGCACTTATGGTTTTTAAATGGCACCCAGAATTATGTTGCACGAAGCACAATTTCACATCATTCTGGGTTCATTTGTGTGAAAACAAGGTCCAATCAGGCTGAAACGTTACAGGAAGGTAGAATCTATTGAGTTGTAAGTGATCTGAACGTTTCATGATGATCGCACATTCCTATAGGGGGTCAAACCATGTCCCAAAGGTGACCGGAACTGGTGTCACTTTAAAGAAGTAGTCCAGTTACACATTTGTGGGCTTATAACTTGGCTTCTGAATGTCCTAGAGAGGTCAGGTTTGTTTTAGTGTACTCCAATCAACAGCCCCTACAACCACAAAATGGAATGGAGTCATTAGCACTCATGGTTTGTAAATGGCACCCAGAATTATGTTGCACGAAGCACAATTTCACATCATTCTGGGTTCATTTGTGTGAAAACAAGGTCCAATCAGGCTGAAACATTACAGGAAGGTAGAATCTATTGAGTTGTAAGTGATCTGAACGTTTCATGATGATCGCACATTCCTATAGGGGGTCAAACCATGTCCCAAAGGTCACCGGGCCTGGTGTCACTTTAAAGAAGTAGTCCAGTTACACATTTGTGGGCTTATAACTTGGCTTCTGAATATCCTAGAGAGATCAGGTTTGTTTTAGTGTACTCCAATCAACAGCCCCTACAACCAAAAAAAGGAATAGAGTCATTAGCACTTATGGTTTTTGAAATGGCACCCAGAATTATGTTGCACGAAGCACAATTTCACATCATTCTGGGTCCATTTGTGTGAAAACAAGGTCCAATCAGGCTGAAACGTTACAAGAAGGTAGAATCTATTGAGTTGTAAGTGATCTGAACGTTTCATGATGATCGCACATTCCTATAGGGGGTCAAACCATGTCCCAAAGGTCACCGGATCTGGTGTCAATTTAAAGAAGTAGTCCAGTTACACAGTTGTGGGCTTATAACTTGGCTTATGAATGTCCTAGAGAGATCAGGTTTGTTTTAGTGTACTCCAGTCAACACCCCCTACAACCACAAAAAGGAATGGAGTCATTAGCACTTATGGTTTGTAAATGGCACCCAGAATTATGTTGCACGAAGCACAATTTCACATCATTCTGGGTTCATTTGTGTGAAAACAAGGTCCAATCAGGCTGAAACGTTACAGGAAGGTAGAATCTATTGAGTTGTAAGTCATCTGAACGTTTCATGATGATAGCACTTTCCTAAGGGGGTCAAACCATGTCCCAAAGGTCACCTGATCTGGTGTCAATTTAAAGAAGTAGTCCAGTTACACATTTGTGGGCTTATAACTTGGCTTCTGAATGTCCTAGAGAGATCAGGTTTGTTTTAGTGTACTCCAATCAACAGCCCCTAAAACCACAAAAAGAAATGGAGTCATTAGCACTTATGGTTTTTAAATGGCACCCAGAATTATGTTGCATGAAGCACAATTTCACATCATTCTGGGTTCATTTGTGTGAAAACAAGGTCCAATCAGGCTGAAACATTACAGGAAAGTAGAATCTATTGAGTTGTAAGTGATCTGAACGTTTCATGATGATAGCACTTTCCTAAAGGGGTCAAACCATGTCCCAAAGGTCACCGGATCTGGTGTCACTTTAAAGAAGTAGTCAAGTTACACATTTGTGGGCTTATAACTTGGCTTCTGAATGTCCTAGAGAGATCAGGTTTGTTTCAGAGTACTCCAATCAACAGCCCCTACAACCACAAAAAGGAATGGAGTCATTAGCACTTATGGTTTTTAAATGGCACCCAGAATTATGTTGCATGAGGCACAATTTCACATCATTCTGGGTTCATTTGTGTGAAAACAAGGTCCAATCAGGCTGAAACGTTACAGGAAGGTAGAATCTATTGAGTTGTAAGTGACCTGAACGTTTCATGATGATCGCACATTCCTATAGGGGGTCAAACCATGTCCCAAAGGTCACCGGATCGGTGTCAATTTAAAGAAGTAGTCCAGTTACACATTTGTGGGCTTATAACTTGGCTTCTGAATGTCCTTGAGAGATCAGGTTTGTTTTAGTGTACTCCAATCAACAGCCCCTACAACCACAAAAAGTAATGGAGTCATTAGCACTTATGGTTTGTAAATGGCACCCAGAATTATGTGGCACTAAGCACAATTTCACATCATTCTGGGTCCATTTGTGTGAAAACAAGGTCCAATCAGGCTGAAACGTTACAGGAAGGTAGAATCTATTGAGTTGTAAGTGATCTGAACGTTTCATGATGATCGCACATTCCTATAGGGGGTCAAACCATGTCCCAAAGGTCACCGGGCCTGGTGTCACTTTAAAGAAGTAGTCCAGTTACACATTTGTGGGCTTATAACTTGGCTTCTGAATGTCCTAGAGAGGTCAGGTTTGTTTTAGTGTACTCCAATCAACAGCCCCTACAACCACAAAATGGAATGGAGTCATTATCACTCATGGTTTGTAAATGGCACCCAGAATTATGTTGCACGAAGCACAATTTCACATCATTCTGGGTTCATTTGTGTGAAAACAAGGTCCAATCAGGCTGAAACATTACAGGAAGGTAGAATCTATTGAGTTGTAAGTGATCTGAACGTTTCATGATGATCGCACATTCCTATAGGGGGTCAAACCATGTCCCAAAGGTCACCGGGCCTGGTGTCACTTTAAAGAAGTAGTCCAGTTACACATTTGTGGGCTTATAACTTGGCTTCTGAATATCCTAGAGAGATCAGGTTTGTTTTAGTGTACTCCAATCAACAGCCCCTACATCCAAAAAAAGGAATAGAGTCATTAGCACTTATGGTTTTTGAAATGGCACCCAGAATTATGTTGCACGAAGCACAATTTCACATCATTCTGGGTCCATTTGTGTGAAAACAAGGTCCAATCAGGCTGAAACGTTACAAGAAGGTAGAATCTATTGAGTTGTAAGTGATCTGAACGTTTCATGATGATCGCACATTCCTATAGGGGGTCAAACCATGTCCCAAAGGTCACCGGATCTGGTGTCAATTTAAAGAAGTAGTCCAGTTACACATTTGTGGGCTTATAACTTGGCTTCTGAATGTCCTAGAGAGATCAGGTTTGTTTTAGTGTACTCCAATCAACAGCCCCTACAACCACAAAAAGGAATGGAGTCATTAGCACTTATGGTTTGTAAATGGCACCCAGAATTATGTTGCACGAACAAATATTTCACATCATTCTGGGTTCATTTGTGTGAAAACAAGGTCCAATCAGGCTGAAACGTTACAGGAAGGTAGAATCTATTGAGTTGTAAGTCATCTGAACGTTTCATGATGATAGCACTTTCCTAAGGGGGTCAAACCATGTCCCAAAGGTCACCGGATCTGGTGTCAATTTAAAGAAGTAGTCCAGTTACACATTTGTGGGATTATAACTTGGCTTCTGAATGTCCTAGAGAGATCAGGTTTGTTTTAGTGTACTCCAATCAACAGCCCCTACAACCACAAAAAGGAATGGAGTCATTAGCACTTATGGCTTTTAAATGGCACCCAGAATTATGTTGCACGAAGCACAATTTCACATCATTCTGGGTCCATTTGTGTGAAAACAAGGTCCAGTCAGGCTGAAACGTTACAAGAAGGTAGAATCTGTTGAGTTGTAAGTGATCTGAAAGTTTCATGATGATCGCACATTCCTATAGGGGGTCAAACATGTCCCAAAGGTCACCGGGCCTGGTGTCACTTTAAAGAAGTAGTCCAGTTACACCTTTGTGGGCTTATAACTTGGCTTCTGAATATCCTACAGAGGTCAGGTTTGTTTTAGAGTACTCCAATTAACAGCCCCCATTACCCCAAAAAGGAATGGAGTCATTAGCACTTATGGTTTTTAAATGGCACCCAGAATTATGTTGCACAAAGCACAATTTCACATCATTCTGGGTTCATTTGTGTGAAAACAAGGTCCAATCAGGCTGAAACTTTACAGGAAGGTAGAATCTATTGAGTTGTAAGTGATCTGAACGTTTCATGATGATCGCACTTTCCTAAGGGGGTCAAACCATGTCCTAAAGGTCACCGGATCTGGTGTCACTTTAAAGAAGTAGTCCAGTTACACATTTGTGGGCTTATAACTTGGCTTCTGAATATCCTAGAGAGGTCAGGTTTGTTTTAGAGTACTCCAATTAACAGCCCCTATTACCTCAAAAAGAAATGGAGTCATTAGCACTTATGGTTTTTAAATGGCACCCAGAATTATGTTGCACGAAGCACAATTTCACATCATTCTGGGTCCATTTGTGTGAAAACAAGGTCCAATCAGGCTGAAACGTTACAAGAAGGTAGAATCTATTGAGTTGTAAGTGATCTGAAAGTTTCATGATGATCGCACATTCCTAAGGGGTCAAATTATGCCCCAAAGGTCACCGGATCTGTTGTCACTTTAAAGAAGTAGTCCAGTTACACCTTTGTGGGCTCACAACTTGGCTTCTGAATGTCCTAGAGAGATCAGGTTTGTTTTGGTGTACTCCAATCAACAGCCCCTACAACCACAAAAAGGAATGGAGTCATTAGCACTTATTGTTTGTAAATGGCACCCAGAATTATGTTGCACGAAGCACAATTTCACATCATTCTGGGTCCATTTGTGTGAAAACAAGGTCCATTAAGGCTGAAACGTTACAAGAAGGTAGAATATATTGAGTTGTAAGTGATCTGAATGTTTCATGATGATAGCACTTTCCTAAGGGGGTCAAACCATGTCCCAAAGGTCACAGGGCCTGGTGTCACTTTAAAGAATTAGTCCAGTTACACATTTGTGGGCTTATCACTTGGCTTCTGAATATCCTAGAGAGGTCAGGTTTAATTTAGAGTACTCCAATTAACAGCCCCCATTACCCCAAAAAGGAATTTAGTAATTAGCACTTATGGTTTTTAAATGGCACCCAGAATTATGTTGCACGAAGCACAATTTCACATCATTCTGGGTTCATTTGTGTGAAAACAAGGTCCAATCAGGCTGAAACGTTACAGGAAGGTAGAATCTATTGAGTTGTAAGTGATCTGAACGTTTCATGATGATAGCACTTTCCTAAGGGGGTAAAACCATGTCCCAAAGGTCACCGGATCAGTGTCAATTTAAAGAAGTAGTCCAGTTACACATTTGTGGGCTTATAACTTGGCTTCTGAATGTCCTAGAGAGATCAGGTTTGTTTTAGTGTACTCCAATCAACAGCCCCTACAACCACAAAAAGGAATGGAGTCATTAGCACTTATGGTTTGTAAATGGCACCCAGAATTATGTGGCACGAAGCACAATTTCACATCATTCTGGGTTCATTTGTGTGAAAACAAGGTCCAATCAGGCTGAAACGTTACAGGAAGTTAGAATCTTTTGAGTTGTAAGTGATTTGAACGTTTCATGATGATAGCACTTTCCTAAGGAGGTAAAACCATGTCCCAAAGGTCACCGGATCAGTGTCAATTTCAAAAAGTAGTCCAGTTACACATTTGTGGGCTTATAACTTGGCTTCTGAATGTCCTAGAGAGATCAGGTTTGTTTTAGTGTACTCCAATCAACAGCCCCTAAAACCACAAAAAGGAATGGAGTCATTAGCACTTATGGCTTTTAAATGGCACCCAGAATTATGTTGCACGAAGCACAATTTCACATCATTCTGGGTTCATATGTGTGAAAACAAGGTCCAATCAGGCTGAAACGTTACTGGAAGGTAGAATCTATTGAGTTGTAAGTGATCTGAACGTTTCATGACGATAGCACATTCCTAAGGGGGTCAAACCATGTCCCAAAGGTCACCGGGCCTGGTACCACTTTAAAGAAGTAGTCCAGTTACACCTTTGTGGGCTTATAACTTGGCTTCTGAATGTCCTAGACAGGTCAGGCTTGTTTTAGTGTACTTCAATAAACAGCCCCTACAACCACAAAAAGGAATGGAGTCATTAGCACTTATGGTTTTTAAATGGCACCCAGAATTATGTTGCACGAAGCACAATTTCACATCATTCTGGGTTCATATGTGTGAAAACAAGGTCCAATCAGGCTGAAACGTTACTGGAAGGTAGAATCTATTGAGTTGTAAGTGATCTGAACGTTTCATGATGATAGCACTTTCCTAAGGAGGTAAAACCATGTCCCAAAGGTCACCGGATCGGTGTCAATTTCAAAAAGTAGTCCAGTTACACATTTGTGGGCTTATAACTTGGCTTCAGAATGTCCTAGAGAGATCAGGTTTGTTTTAGTGTACTCCAATCAACAGCCCCTACAACCACAAAAAGGAATGGAGTCATTAGCACTTATGGTTTTTAAATGGCACCCAGAATTATGTTGCACGAAGCACAATTTCACATCATTCTGGGTCACTCTGTGTGAAAACAAGGTCCAATCAGGCTGAAACGTTACAGGAAGGTAGAATCTATTGAGTTGTAAGTGATCTGAACGTTTCATGATGATGGCACTTTCCTAAGTGGGTCAAACCATGTCCCAGAGGTCACCGGATCTGTTGTCAATTCAAAGAAGTAGTCCAGTTACACATTTGTGGGCTTATAACTTGGCTTCTGAATGTCCTAGAGAGATCAGGTTTGTTTTAGTGTACTCCAATCAACAGCCCCTACAACCACAAAAAGGAATGGAGTCATTAGCACTTATGGTTTTTAAATGGCACCCAGAATTATGTTGCACGAAGCACAATTTCACATCATTCTGGGTCCATTTGTGTGAAAACAAGGTCCAGTCAGGCTGAAACGTTACAAGAAGGTAGAATCTGTTGAGTTGTAAGTGATCTGAACGTTTCATGATGATCGCACATTCCTATAGGGGGTCAAACCATGTCCCAAAGGTCACCGGGCCTGGTGTCACTTTAAAGAAGTAGTCCAGTTAAACCTTTGTGGGCTTATAACTTGGCTTCTGAATATCCTAAAGAGGTCAGGTTTGTTTTAGAGTACTCCAATTAACAGCCCCCATTACCCCAAAAAGGAATGGAGTCATTAGCACTTATGGTTTTTAAATGGCACCCAGAATTATGTTGCACAAAGCACAATTTCACATCATTCTGGGTTCATTTGTGTGAAAACAAGGTCCAATCAGGCTGAAACGTTACAGGAAGGTAGAATCTATTGAGTTGTAAGTCATCTGAACGTTTCATGATGATAGCACTTTCCTAAGGGGGTCAAACCATGTCCCAAAGGTCACCGGATCTGGTGTCAATTTAAAGAAGTAGTCCAGTTACACATTTGTGGGATTATAACTTGGCTTCTGAATGTCCTAGAGAGATCAGGTTTGTTTTAGTGTACTCCAATCAACAGCCCCTACAACCACAAAAAGGAATGGAGTCATTAGCACTTATGGCTTTTAAATGGCACCCAGAATTATGTTGCACGAAGCACAATTTCACATCATTCTGGGTCCATTTGTGTGAAAACAAGGTCCAGTCAGGCTGAAACGTTACAAGAAGGTAGAATCTGTTGAGTTGTAAGTGATCTGAAAGTTTCATGATGATCGCACATTCCTATAGGGGGTCAAACATGTCCCAAAGGTCACCGGGCCTGGTGTCACTTTAAAGAAGTAGTCCAGTTACACCTTTGTGGGCTTATAACTTGGCTTCTGAATATCCTACAGAGGTCAGGTTTGTTTTAGAGTACTCCAATTAACAGCCCCCATTACCCCAAAAAGGAATGGAGTCATTAGCACTTATGGTTTTTAAATGGCACCCAGAATTATGTTGCACAAAGCACAATTTCACATCATTCTGGGTTCATTTGTGTGAAAACAAGGTCCAATCAGGCTGAAACTTTACAGGAAGGTAGAATCTATTGAGTTGTAAGTGATCTGAACGTTTCATGATGATCGCACTTTTCTAAGGGGGTCAAACCATGTCCTAAAGGTCACCGGATCTGGTGTCACTTTAAAGAAGTAGTCCAGTTACACATTTGTGGGCTTATAACTTGGCTTCTGAATATCCTAGAGAGGTCAGGTTTGTTTTAGAGTACTCCAATTAACAGCCCCTATTACCTCAAAAAGAAATGGAGTCATTAGCACTTATGGTTTTTAAATGGCACCCAGAATTATGTTGCACGAAGCACAATTTCACATCATTCTGGGTCCATTTGTGTGAAAACAAGGTCCAATCAGGCTGAAACGTTACAAGAAGGTAGAATCTATTGAGTTGTAAGTGATCTGAAAGTTTCATGATGATCGCACATTCCTAAGGGGTCAAATTATGCCCCAAAGGTCACCGGATCTGTTGTCACTTTAAAGAAGTAGTCCAGTTACACCTTTGTGGGCTCACAACTTGGCTTCTGAATGTCCTAGAGAGATCAGGTTTGTTTTGGTGTACTCCAATCAACAGCCCCTACAACCACAAAAAGGAATGGAGTCATTAGCACTTATTGTTTGTAAATGGCACCCAGAATTATGTTGCACGAAGCACAATTTCACATCATTCTGGGTCCATTTGTGTGAAAACAAGGTCCATTAAGGCTGAAACGTTACAAGAAGGTAGAATATATTGAGTTGTAAGTGATCTGAATGTTTCATGATGATAGCACTTTCCTAAGGGGGTCAAACCATGTCCCAAAGGTCACCGGGCCTGGTGTCACTTTAAAGAATTAGTCCAGTTACACATTTGTGGGCTTATCACTTGGCTTCTGAATATCCTAGAGAGGTCAGGTTTAATTTAGAGTACTCCAATTAACAGCCCCCATTACCCCAAAAAGGAATTTAGTAATTAGCACTTATGGTTTTTAAATGGCACCCAGAATTATGTTGCACGAAGCACAATTTCACATCATTCTGGGTTCATTTGTGTGAAAACAAGGTCCAATCAGGCTGAAACGTTACAGGAAGGTAGAATCTATTGCGTTGTAAGTGATCTGAACGTTTCATGATGATAGCACTTTCCTAAGGGGGTAAAACCATGTCCCAAAGGTCACCGGATCAGTGTCAATTTAAAGAAGTAGTCCAGTTACACATTTGTGGGCTTATAACTTGGCTTCTGAATGTCCTAGAGAGATCAGGTTTGTTTTAGTGTACTCCAATCAACAGCCCCTACAACCACAAAAAGGAATGGAGTCATTAGCACTTATGGTTTGTAAATGGCACCCAGAATTATGTGGCACGAAGCACAATTTCACATCATTCTGGGTTCATTTGTGTGAAAACAAGGTCCAATCAGGCTGAAACGTTACAGGAAGTTAGAATCTTTTGAGTTGTAAGTGATTTGAACGTTTCATGATGATAGCACTTTCCTAAGGAGGTAAAACCATGTCCCAAAGGTCACCGGATCGGTGTCAATTTCAAAAAGTAGTCCAGTTACACATTTGTGGGCTTATAACTTGGCTTCTGAATGTCCTAGAGAGATCAGGTTTGTTTTAGTGTACTCCAATCAACAGCCCCTAAAACCACAAAAAGGAATGGAGTCATTAGCACTTATGGCTTTTAAATGGCACCCAGAATTATGTTGCACGAAGCACAATTTCACATCATTCTGGGTTCATATGTGTGAAAACAAGGTCCAATCAGGCTGAAACGTTACTGGAAGGTAGAATCTATTGAGTTGTAAGTGATCTGAACGTTTCATGACGATAGCACATTCCTAAGGGGGTCAAACCATGTCCCAAAGGTCACCGGGCCTGGTACCACTTTAAAGAAGTAGTCCAGTTACACCTTTGTGGGCTTATAACTTGGCTTCTGAATGTCCTAGACAGGTCAGGCTTGTTTTAGTGTACTTCAATAAACAGCCCCTACAACCACAAAAAGGAATGGAGTCATTAGCACTTATGGTTTTTAAATGGCACCCAGAATTATGTTGCACGAAGCACAATTTCACATCATTCTGGGTTCATATGTGTGAAAACAAGGTCCAATCAGGCTGAAACGTTACTGGAAGGTAGAATCTATTGAGTTGTAAGTGATCTGAACGTTTCATGATGATAGCACTTTCCTAAGGAGGTAAAACCATGTCCCAAAGGTCACCGGATCGGTGTCAATTTCAAAAAGTAGTCCAGTTACACATTTGTGGGCTTATAACTTGGCTTCAGAATGTCCTAGAGAGATCAGGTTTGTTTTAGTGTACTCCAATCAACAGCCCCTACAACCACAAAAAGGAATGGAGTCATTAGCACTTATGGTTTTTAAATGGCACCCAGAATTATGTTGCACGAAGCACAATTTCACATCATTCTGGGTCACTCTGTGTGAAAACAAGGTCCAATCAGGCTGAAACGTTACAGGAAGGTAGAATCTATTGAGTTGTAAGTGATCTGAACGTTTCATGATGATGGCACTTTCCTAAGTGGGTCAAACCATGTCCCAGAGGTCACCGGATCTGTTGTCAATTCAAAGAAGTAGTCCAGTTACACATTTGTGGGCTTATAACTTGGCTTCTGAATGTCCTAGAGAGATCAGGTTTGTTTTAGTGTACTCCAATCAACAGCCCCTACAACCACAAAAAGGAATGGAGTCATTAGCACTTATGGTTTTTAAATGGCACCCAGAATTATGTTGCACGAAGCACAATTTCACATCATTCTGGGTCCATTTGTGTGAAAACAAGGTCCAGTCAGGCTGAAACGTTACAAGAAGGTAGAATCTGTTGAGTTGTAAGTGATCTGAACGTTTCATGATGATCGCACATTCCTATAGGGGGTCAAACCATGTCCCAAAGGTCACCGGGCCTGGTGTCACTTTAAAGAAGTAGTCCAGTTAAACCTTTGTGGGCTTATAACTTGGCTTCTGAATATCCTAAAGAGGTCAGGTTTGTTTTAGAGTACTCCAATTAACAGCCCCCATTACCCCAAAAAGGAATGGAGTCATTAGCACTTATGGTTTTTAAATGGCACCCAGAATTATGTTGCACAAAGCACAATTTCACATCATTCTGGGTTCATTTGTGTGAAAACAAGGTCCAATCAGGCTGAAACGTTACAGGTTGGTAGAATCTATTGAGTTGTAAGTGATCTGAACGTTTCATGATGATCGCACTTTCCTAAGGGGGTCAAACCATGTCCTAAAGGTCACCGGATCTGGTGTCACTTTAAAGAAGTAGTCCAGTTACACATTTGTGGGCTTATAACTTGGCTTCTGAATATCCTAGAGAGGTCAGGTTTGTTTTAGAGTACTCCAATTAACAGCCCCTATTACCTCAAAAAGAAATGGAGTCATTAGCACTTATGGTTTTTAAATGGCACCCAGAATTATGTTGCACGAAGCACAATTTCACATCATTCTGGGTCCATTTGTGTGAAAACAAGGTCCAATCAGGCTGAAACGTTTCAAGAAGGTAGAATCTATTGAGTTGTAAGTGATCTGAACGTTTCATGATGATCGCACATTCCTAAGTGGGTCAAACCATGTCCCAAAAGTCACCGGATCTGGTGTCACTTTAAAGAAGTAGTCCAGTTACACATTTGTGGGCTTATAACTTGGCTTCTGAATGTCCTAGAGAGATCAGGTTTGTTTTAGTGTACTCCTATCAACAGCCCCTACAACCACAAAAAAGAATGGAGTCATTAGCACTTATGGTTTGTAAATGGCACCCAGAATTATGTTGCACGAAGCACACTTTCACATCATTCTTGGTCGATTTGTGTGAAAACAAGGTCCAATCAGGCTGAAACGTTACAAGAAGGTAGAATCTATTGAGTTGTAAGTGATATGAACGTTTCATGATGATCGCACATTCCTATAGGGGGTCAAACCATGTCCCAAAGGTCACCGGGCCTGGTGTCACTTTAAAGAAGTAGTCCAGTTACACCTTTGTGGGCTTATAACTTGGCTTCTGAATGTCCTAGAGAGGTCAGGCTTGTTTTAGTGTACTCCAATCAACAGCCCCTACAGCCACAAAAAGGAATGGAGTCATTGGCACTTATGGTTTGTAAATGGCACCCAGAATTATGTTGCACGAAGCACAATTTCACATCATTCTGGGTCCATTTGTGTGAAAACAAGGTCCAATCAGGCTGAAACGTTACAGGAAGGTAGATTCTATTGAGTTGTAAGTGATCTGAACATTTCATGATGATAGCACTTTCCTAAGGGGGTCAAACCATGTCCCAAAGGTCACCGGGCCTGGTGTCACTTTAAAGAAGTAGTCCAGTTACACATTTGTGGGCTCATAACTTGGCTTCTGAATATCCTAGAGAGGTCAGCTTTAATTTAGAGTACTCCAATTAACAGCCCCCATTACCCCAAAAAGGAATGGAGTCATTAGCACTTATGGTTTTTAAATGGCACCCAGAATTTTTTTGCACGAAGCACAATTTCACATCATTCTGGGTCCATTTGTGTGAAAACAAGGTCCAATCAGGCTGAAACGTTACAAGAAGGTAGAATCTATTGAGTTGTAAGTGATCTGAATGTTTCATGATGATCGCACATTCCTATAGGGGGTCAAACCATGTCCCAAAGGTCACCGGGCCTGGTGTCACTTTAAACAAGTAGTCCAGTTTCACATTTGTGGGCTTATAACTTGGCTTCTGAATGTCCTAGAGAGGTCAGGTTTGTTTTAGTGTACTCCAATCAACAGCCACTACAACCACAAAAATGAATGGAGTCATTAGCACTTATGGTTTGTAAATAGCACCCAGAATTATGTTGCACGAAGCACAATTTCACATCATTCTGGGTTCATTTGTGTGAAAACAAGGTCCAATCAGGCTGAAACGTTACAAGAAGGTAGAATCTATTGAGTTGTAAGTGATCTGAACGTTTCATGATGATCGCACATTCCTATAGGGGGTCAAACCATGCCCCAAAGGTCACAGGGCCTGGTGTCACTTTAAAGATGTAGTCCAGTTACACCTTTTTGGGCTTATAACTTGGCTTCTGAATATCCTAGAGAGGTCAGGTTTGTTTGAGAGTACTCCAATTAACAGCCCCCATTACCCCAAAAAGGAATGGAGTCATTAGCACTTACGGTTTTTAAATGGCACCCAGAATTATGTTGCACGAAGCACAATTTCACATCATTCTGGGTTCATTTGTGTGAAAACAAGGTCCAATCAGGCTGAAACGTTACAGGAAGGTAGAATCTATTGAGTTGTAAGTGATCTGAACGTTTCATGATGATCGCACATTCCTATAGGGGGTCAAACCATGTCCCAAAGGTCACCGGGCCTGGTGTCACTTTAAAGAAGTAGTCCAGTTACACCTTTGTGGGCTTATAACTTGGCTTCTGAATGTCCTAGAGAGGTCAGGCTTGTTTTAGTGTACTCCAATCAACAGCCCCTACAGCCACAAAAAGGAATGGAGTCATTGGCACTTATGGTTTTTAAATGGCACCCAGAATTATGTTGCACGAAGCACAATTTCACATCATTCTGGGTCCATTTGTGTGAAAAAAAAGGTCCAATCAGGCTGAAACGTTACAGGAAGGTAGAATCTATTGAGTTGTAAGTGATCTGAACGTTTCATGATGAGAGCACTTTCCTAAGGGGGTCAAACCATGTCCCAAAGGTCACCGGGCCTGGTGTCACTTTAAAGAAGTAGTCCAGTTACACATTTGTGGGCTTATAACTTGGCTTTTGAATATCCTAGAGAGGTCAGGTTTAATTTAGAGTACTCCAATTAACAGCCCCCATTACCCCAAAAAGGAATTTAGTCATTAGCACTTATGGTTTTTAAATGGCACCCAGAATTATGTTGCACGAAGCACAATTTCACCTCATTCTGGGTCCATTTGTGTGAAAAAAAGGTCCAATCAGGCTGAAACGTTACAAGAAGGTAGAATCTATTGAGTTGTAAGTGATCTGAATGTTTCATGATGATCGCACATTCCTATAGGGGGTCAAACCATGTCCCAAAGGTCACCGGGCCTGGTGTCACTTTAAACAAGTAGTCCAGTTTCACATTTGTGGGCTTATAACTTGGCTTCTGAATGTCCTAGAGAGGTCAGGTTTGTTTTAGTGTACTCCAATCAACAGCCCCTACAACCACAAAAATGAATGGAGTCATTAGCACTTATGGTTTGTAAATGGCACCCAGAATTATGTTGCACGAAGCACAATTTCACATCATTCTGGGTTAATTTGTGTGAAAACAAGGTCCAATCAGGCTGAAACGTTACAAGAAGGTAGAATCTATTGAGTTGTAAGTGATCTGAACGTTTCATGATGATCGCACATTCCTATAGGGGGTCAAACCATGTCCCAAAGGTCACAGGGCCTGGTGTCACTTTAAAGATGAAGTCCAGTGACACCTTTGAGGGCTTTGAACTTGGCTTCTGAATATCCTAGAGAGGTCAGGTTTGTTTGAGAGTACTGCAATTAACAGCCCCCATTACCCCAAAAAGGAATGGAGTCAATAGCACTTATGGTTTTTAAATGGCACCCAGAATTTTTTTGCACGAAGCACAATTTCACATCATTCTGGGTCCATTTGTGTGAAAACAAGGTCCAATCAGGCTGAAACGTTACAAGAAGTTAGAATCTATTGAGTTGTAAGTGATCTGAACGTTTCATGATGATCGCACATTCCTATAGGGGGTCAAACCATGTCCCAGTGGTCACAGGGCCTGGTGTCACTTTAAAGATGTAGTCCAGTTACACCTTTGTGGGCTTATAACTTGGCTTCTGAATATCCTAGAGAGGTCAGGTTTGTTTGAGAGTACTCCAATTAACAGCCCCCATTACCCCAAAAAGGAATGGAGTCATTAGCACTTATGGTTTTTAAATGGCACCCAGAATTATGTTGCACGAAGCACAATTTCACATCATTCTGGGTTCATTTGTGTAAAAACAAGGTCCAATCAGGCTGAAACGTTACAGGAAGGTAGAATCTATTGAGTTGTAAGTGATCTGAACGTTTCATGATGATCGCACATTCCTATAGGGGGTATAACCATGTCCCAAAGGTCACCGGGCCTGGTGTCACTTTAAAGAAGTAGTCCAGTTACACCTTTGTGGGCTTATAACTTGGCTTCTGAATGTCCTAGAGAGGTCAGGCTTGTTTTAGTGTACTCCAATCAACAGCCCCTACAGCCACAAAAAGGAATGGAGTCATTGGCACTTATGGTTTTTAAATGGCACCCAGAATTATGTTGCACGAAGCACAATTTCACATCATTCTGGGTCCATTTGTGTGAAAACAAGGTCCAATCAGGCTGAAACGTTACAGGAAGGTAGAATCTATTGAGTTGTAAGTGATCTGAACGTTTCATGATGAGAGCACTTTCCTAAGGGGGTCAAACCATGTCCCAAAGGTCACCGGGCCTGGTGTCACTTTAAATAAGTAGTCCAGTTACACATTTGTGGGCTTATAACTTGGCTTCTGAATATCCTAGAGAGGTCAGGTTTAATTTAGAGTACTCCAATTAACAGCCCCCATTACCCCAAAAAGGAATTTAGTCATTAGCTCTTATGGTTTTTAAATGGCACCCAGAATTATGTTGCACGAAGCAGAATTTCACCTCATTCTGGGTCCATTTGTGTGAAAACAAGGTCCAATCAGGCTGAAACGTTACAAGAAGGTAGAATCTATTGAGTTGTAAGTGATCTGAATGTTTCATGATGATCGCACATTCCTATAGGGGGTCAAACCATGTCCCAAAGGTCACCGGGCCTGGTGTCACTTTAAACAAGTAGTCCAGTTTCACATTTGTGGGCTTATAACTTGGCTTCTGAATGTCCTAGAGAGGTCAGGTTTGTTTTAGTGTACTCCAATCAACAGCCCCTACAACCACAAAAATGAATGGAGTCATTAGCACTTATGGTTTGTAAATGGCACCCAGAATTATGTTGCACGAAGCACAATTTCACATCATTCTGGGTTCATTTGTGTGAAAACAAGGTCCAATCAGGCTGAAACGTTACAAGAAGGTAGAATCTATTGAGTTGTAAGTGATCTGAACGTTTCATGATGATCGCACATTCCTATAGGGGGTCAAACCATGTCCCAAAGGTCACAGGGCCTGGTGTCACTTTAAAGATGTAGTCCAGTTACACCTTTGAGGGCTTAGAACTTGGCTTCTGAATATCCTAGAGAGGTCAGGTTTGTTTGAGAGTACTCCAATTAACAGCCCCCATTACCCCAAAAAGGAATGGAGTCATTAGCACTTATGGTTTTTAAATGGCACCCAGAATTTTTTTGCACGAAGCACAATTTCACATCATTCTGGGTCCATTTGTGTGAAAACAAGGTCCAATCAGGCTGAAACGTTACAAGAAGTTAGAATCTATTGAGTTGTAAGTGATCTGAACGTTTCATGATGATCGCACATTCCTATAGGGGGTCAAACCATGTCCCAGTGGTCACAGGGCCTGGTGTCACTTTAAAGATGTAGTCCAGTTACACCTTTGTGGGCTTATAACTTGGCTTCTGAATATCCTAGAGAGGTCAGGTTTGTTTGAGAGTACTCCAATTAACAGCCCCCATTACCCCAAAAAGGAATGGAGTCATTAGCACTTATGGTTTTTAAATGGCACCCAGAATTATGTTGCACGAAGCACAATTTCACATCATTCTGGGTTCATTTGTGTGAAAACAAGGTCCAATCAGGCTGAAACGTTACAGGAAGGTAGAATCTATTGAGTTGTAAGTGATCTGAACGTTTCATGATGATCGCACATTCCTATAGGGGGTCAAACCATGTCCCAAAGGTCACCGGGCCTGGTGTCACTTTAAAGAAGTAGTCCAGTTACACCTTTGTGGGCTTATAACTTGGCTTCTGAATGTCCTAGAGAGGTCAGGCTTGTTTTAGTGTACTCCAATCAACAGCCCCTACAGCCACAAAAAGGAATGGAGTCATTGGCACTTATGGTTTTTAAATGGCACCCAGAATTATGTTGCACGAAGCACAATTTCACATCATTCTGGGTCCATTTGTGTGAAAACAAGGTCCAATCAGGCTGAAACGTTACAGGAAGGTAGAATCTATTGAGTTGTAAGTTATCTGAACGTTTCATGATGAGAGCACTTTCCTAAGGGGGTCAAACCATGTCCCAAAGGTCACCGGGCCTGGTGTCACTTTAAATAAGTAGTCCAGTTACACATTTGTGGGCTTATAACTTGGCTTCTGAATATCCTAGAGAGGTCAGGTTTAATTTAGAGTACTCCAATTAACAGCCCCCATTACCCCAAAAAGGAATTTAGTCATTAGCACTTATGGTTTTTAAATGGCACCCAGAATTATGTTGCACGAAGCACAATTTCACATCATTCTGGGTTCATTTGTGTGACAACAAGGTCCAATCAGGCTGAAACATTACAGGAAGGTAGAATATATTGAGTTTTAAGTGATCTGAACGTTTCATGATGATCGCACATTCCTATAGGGGGTCAAACCATGTCCCAAAGGTCACCGGGCCTGGTGTCACTTTAAAGAAGTAGTCCAGTTACACATTTGTGGGCTTATAACTTGGCTTCTGAATGTCCTAGAGAGGTCAGGTTTGTTTTAGTGTACTCCAATCAACAGCCCCTACAACCACAAAATGGAATGGAGTCATTATCACTCATGGTTTGTAAATGGCACCCAGAATTATGTTGCACGAAGCACAATTTCACATCATTCTGGGTTCATTTGTGTGAAAACAAGGTCCAATCAGGCTGAAACATTACAGGAAGGTAGAATCTATTGAGTTGTAAGTGATCTGAACGTTTCATGATGATCGCACATTCCTATAGGGGGTCAAACCATGTCCCAAAGGTCACCGGGCCTGGTGTCACTTTAAAGAAGTAGTCCAGTTACACATTTGTGGGCTTATAACTTGGCTTCTGAATATCCTAGAGAGATCAGGTTTGTTTTAGTGTACTCCAATCAACAGCCCCTACATCCAAAAAAAGGAATAGAGTCATTAGCACTTATGGTTTTTGAAATGGCACCCAGAATTATGTTGCACGAAGCACAATTTCACATCATTCTGGGTCCATTTGTGTGAAAACAAGGTCCAATCAGGCTGAAACGTTACAAGAAGGTAGAATCTATTGAGTTGTAAGTGATCTGAACGTTTCATGATGATCGCACATTCCTATAGGGGGTCAAACCATGTCCCAAAGGTCACCGGATCTGGTGTCAATTTAAAGAAGTAGTCCAGTTACACATTTGTGGGCTTATAACTTGGCTTCTGAATGTCCTAGAGAGATCAGGTTTGTTTTAGTGTACTCCAATCAACAGCCCCTACAACCACAAAAAGGAATGGAGTCATTAGCACTTATGGTTTGTAAATGGCACCCAGAATTATGTTGCACGAACAAATATTTCACATCATTCTGGGTTCATTTGTGTGAAAACAAGGTCCAATCAGGCTGAAACGTTACAGGAAGGTAGAATCTATTGAGTTGTAAGTCATCTGAACGTTTCATGATGATAGCACTTTCCTAAGGGGGTCAAACCATGTCCCAAAGGTCACCGGATCTGGTGTCAATTTAAAGAAGTAGTCCAGTTACACATTTGTGGGATTATAACTTGGCTTCTGAATGTCCTAGAGAGATCAGGTTTGTTTTAGTGTACTCCAATCAACAGCCCCTACAACCACAAAAAGGAATGGAGTCATTAGCACTTATGGCTTTTAAATGGCACCCAGAATTATGTTGCACGAAGCACAATTTCACATCATTCTGGGTCCATTTGTGTGAAAACAAGGTCCAGTCAGGCTGAAACGTTACAAGAAGGTAGAATCTGTTGAGTTGTAAGTGATCTGAAAGTTTCATGATGATCGCACATTCCTATAGGGGGTCAAACATGTCCCAAAGGTCACCGGGCCTGGTGTCACTTTAAAGAAGTAGTCCAGTTACACCTTTGTGGGCTTATAACTTGGCTTCTGAATATCCTACAGAGGTCAGGTTTGTTTTAGAGTACTCCAATTAACAGCCCCCATTACCCCAAAAAGGAATGGAGTCATTAGCACTTATGGTTTTTAAATGGCACCCAGAATTATGTTGCACAAAGCACAATTTCACATCATTCTGGGTTCATTTGTGTGAAAACAAGGTCCAATCAGGCTGAAACTTTACAGGAAGGTAGAATCTATTGAGTTGTAAGTGATCTGAACGTTTCATGATGATCGCACTTTCCTAAGGGGGTCAAACCATGTCCTAAAGGTCACCGGATCTGGTGTCACTTTAAAGAAGTAGTCCAGTTACACATTTGTGGGCTTATAACTTGGCTTCTGAATATCCTAGAGAGGTCAGGTTTGTTTTAGAGTACTCCAATTAACAGCCCCTATTACCTCAAAAAGAAATGGAGTCATTAGCACTTATGGTTTTTAAATGGCACCCAGAATTATGTTGCACGAAGCACAATTTCACATCATTCTGGGTCCATTTGTGTGAAAACAAGGTCCAATCAGGCTGAAACGTTACAAGAAGGTAGAATCTATTGAGTTGTAAGTGATCTGAAAGTTTCATGATGATCGCACATTCCTAAGGGGTCAAATTATGCCCCAAAGGTCACCGGATCTGTTGTCACTTTAAAGAAGTAGTCCAGTTACACCTTTGTGGGCTCACAACTTGGCTTCTGAATGTCCTAGAGAGATCAGGTTTGTTTTGGTGTACTCCAATCAACAGCCCCTACAACCACAAAAAGGAATGGAGTCATTAGCACTTATTGTTTGTAAATGGCACCCAGAATTATGTTGCACGAAGCACAATTTCACATCATTCTGGGTCCATTTGTGTGAAAACAAGGTCCATTAAGGCTGAAACGTTACAAGAAGGTAGAATATATTGAGTTGTAAGTGATCTGAATGTTTCATGATGATAGCACTTTCCTAAGGGGGTCAAACCATGTCCCAAAGGTCACCGGGCCTGGTGTCACTTTAAAGAATTAGTCCAGTTACACATTTGTGGGCTTATCACTTGGCTTCTGAATATCCTAGAGAGGTCAGGTTTAATTTAGAGTACTCCAATTAACAGCCCCCATTACCCCAAAAAGGAATTTAGTAATTAGCACTTATGGTTTTTAAATGGCACCCAGAATTATGTTGCACGAAGCACAATTTCACATCATTCTGGGTTCATTTGTGTGAAAACAAGGTCCAATCAGGCTGAAACGTTACAGGAAGGTAGAATCTATTGAGTTGTAAGTGATCTGAACGTTTCATGATGATAGCACTTTCCTAAGGGGGTAAAACCATGTCCCAAAGGTCACCGGATCAGTGTCAATTTAAAGAAGTAGTCCAGTTACACATTTGTGGGCTTATAACTTGGCTTCTGAATGTCCTAGAGAGATCAGGTTTGTTTTAGTGTACTCCAATCAACAGCCCCTACAACCACAAAAAGGAATGGAGTCATTAGCACTTATGGTTTGTAAATGGCACCCAGAATTATGTGGCACGAAGCACAATTTCACATCATTCTGGGTTCATTTGTGTGAAAACAAGGTCCAATCAGGCTGAAACGTTACAGGAAGTTAGAATCTTTTGAGTTGTAAGTGATTTGAACGTTTCATGATGATAGCACTTTCCTAAGGAGGTAAAACCATGTCCCAAAGGTCACCGGATCAGTGTCAATTTCAAAAAGTAGTCCAGTTACACATTTGTGGGCTTATAACTTGGCTTCTGAATGTCCTAGAGAGATCAGGTTTGTTTTAGTGTACTCCAATCAACAGCCCCTAAAACCACAAAAAGGAATGGAGTCATTAGCACTTATGGCTTTTAAATGGCACCCAGAATTATGTTGCACGAAGCACAATTTCACATCATTCTGGGTTCATATGTGTGAAAACAAGGTCCAATCAGGCTGAAACGTTACTGGAAGGTAGAATCTATTGAGTTGTAAGTGATCTGAACGTTTCATGACGATAGCACATTCCTAAGGGGGTCAAACCATGTCCCAAAGGTCACCGGGCCTGGTACCACTTTAAAGAAGTAGTCCAGTTACACCTTTGTGGGCTTATAACTTGGCTTCTGAATGTCCTAGACAGGTCAGGCTTGTTTTAGTGTACTTCAATAAACAGCCCCTACAACCACAAAAAGGAATGGAGTCATTAGCACTTATGGTTTTTAAATGGCACCCAGAATTATGTTGCACGAAGCACAATTTCACATCATTCTGGGTTCATATGTGTGAAAACAAGGTCCAATCAGGCTGAAACGTTACTGGAAGGTAGAATCTATTGAGTTGTAAGTGATCTGAACGTTTCATGATGATAGCACTTTCCTAAGGAGGTAAAACCATGTCCCAAAGGTCACCGGATCGGTGTCAATTTCAAAAAGTAGTCCAGTTACACATTTGTGGGCTTATAACTTGGCTTCAGAATGTCCTAGAGAGATCAGGTTTGTTTTAGTGTACTCCAATCAACAGCCCCTACAACCACAAAAAGGAATGGAGTCATTAGCACTTATGGTTTTTAAATGGCACCCAGAATTATGTTGCACGAAGCACAATTTCACATCATTCTGGGTCACTCTGTGTGAAAACAAGGTCCAATCAGGCTGAAACGTTACAGGAAGGTAGAATCTATTGAGTTGTAAGTGATCTGAACGTTTCATGATGATGGCACTTTCCTAAGTGGGTCAAACCATGTCCCAGAGGTCACCGGATCTGTTGTCAATTCAAAGAAGTAGTCCAGTTACACATTTGTGGGCTTATAACTTGGCTTCTGAATGTCCTAGAGAGATCAGGTTTGTTTTAGTGTACTCCAATCAACAGCCCCTACAACCACAAAAAGGAATGGAGTCATTAGCACTTATGGTTTTTAAATGGCACCCAGAATTATGTTGCACGAAGCACAATTTCACATCATTCTGGGTCCATTTGTGTGAAAACAAGGTCCAGTCAGGCTGAAACGTTACAAGAAGGTAGAATCTGTTGAGTTGTAAGTGATCTGAACGTTTCATGATGATCGCACATTCCTATAGGGGGTCAAACCATGTCCCAAAGGTCACCGGGCCTGGTGTCACTTTAAAGAAGTAGTCCAGTTAAACCTTTGTGGGCTTATAACTTGGCTTCTGAATATCCTAAAGAGGTCAGGTTTGTTTTAGAGTACTCCAATTAACAGCCCCCATTACCCCAAAAAGGAATGGAGTCATTAGCACTTATGGTTTTTAAATGGCACCCAGAATTATGTTGCACAAAGCACAATTTCACATCATTCTGGGTTCATTTGTGTGAAAACAAGGTCCAATCAGGCTGAAACGTTACAGGAAGGTAGAATCTATTGAGTTGTAAGTCATCTGAACGTTTCATGATGATAGCACTTTCCTAAGGGGGTCAAACCATGTCCCAAAGGTCACCGGATCTGGTGTCAATTTAAAGAAGTAGTCCAGTTACACATTTGTGGGATTATAACTTGGCTTCTGAATGTCCTAGAGAGATCAGGTTTGTTTTAGTGTACTCCAATCAACAGCCCCTACAACCACAAAAAGGAATGGAGTCATTAGCACTTATGGCTTTTAAATGGCACCCAGAATTATGTTGCACGAAGCACAATTTCACATCATTCTGGGTCCATTTGTGTGAAAACAAGGTCCAGTCAGGCTGAAACGTTACAAGAAGGTAGAATCTGTTGAGTTGTAAGTGATCTGAAAGTTTCATGATGATCGCACATTCCTATAGGGGGTCACACATGTCCCAAAGGTCACCGGGCCTGGTGTCACTTTAAAGAAGTAGTCCAGTTACACCTTTGTGGGCTTATAACTTGGCTTCTGAATATCCTACAGAGGTCAGGTTTGTTTTAGAGTACTCCAATTAACAGCCCCCATTACCCCAAAAAGGAATGGAGTCATTAGCACTTATGGTTTTTAAATGGCACCCAGAATTATGTTGCACAAAGCACAATTTCACATCATTCTGGGTTCATTTGTGTGAAAACAAGGTCCAATCAGGCTGAAACTTTACAGGAAGGTAGAATCTATTGAGTTGTAAGTGATCTGAACGTTTCATGATGATCGCACTTTCCTAAGGGGGTCAAACCATGTCCTAAAGGTCACCGGATCTGGTGTCACTTTAAAGAAGTAGTCCAGTTACACATTTGTGGGCTTATAACTTGGCTTCTGAATATCCTAGAGAGGTCAGGTTTGTTTTAGAGTACTCCAATTAACAGCCCCTATTACCTCAAAAAGAAATGGAGTCATTAGCACTTATGGTTTTTAAATGGCACCCAGAATTATGTTGCACGAAGCACAATTTCACATCATTCTGGGTCCATTTGTGTGAAAACAAGGTCCAATCAGGCTGAAACGTTACAAGAAGGTAGAATCTATTGAGTTGTAAGTGATCTGAAAGTTTCATGATGATCGCACATTCCTAAGGGGTCAAATTATGCCCCAAAGGTCACCGGATCTGTTGTCACTTTAAAGAAGTAGTCCAGTTACACCTTTGTGGGCTCACAACTTGGCTTCTGAATGTCCTAGAGAGATCAGGTTTGTTTTGGTGTACTCCAATCAACAGCCCCTACAACCACAAAAAGGAATGGAGTCATTAGCACTTATTGTTTGTAAATGGCACCCAGAATTATGTTGCACGAAGCACAATTTCACATCATTCTGGGTCCATTTGTGTGAAAACAAGGTCCATTAAGGCTGAAACGTTACAAGAAGGTAGAATATATAGAGTTGTAAGTGATCTGAATGTTTCATGATGATAGCACTTTCCTAAGGGGGTCAAACCATGTCCCAAAGGTCACCGGGCCTGGTGTCACTTTAAAGAATTAGTCCAGTTACACATTTGTGGGCTTATCACTTGGCTTCTGAATATCCTAGAGAGGTCAGGTTTAATTTAGAGTACTCCAATTAACAGCCCCCATTACCCCAAAAAGGAATTTAGTAATTAGCACTTATGGTTTTTAAATGGCACCCAGAATTATGTTGCACGAAGCACAATTTCACATCATTCTGGGTTCATTTGTGTGAAAACAAGGTCCAATCAGGCTGAAACGTTACAGGAAGGTAGAATCTATTGAGTTGTAAGTGATCTGAACGTTTCATGATGATAGCACTTTCCTAAGGGGGTAAAACCATGTCCCAAAGGTCACCGGATCAGTGTCAATTTAAAGAAGTAGTCCAGTTACACATTTGTGGGCTTATAACTTGGCTTCTGAATGTCCTAGAGAGATCAGGTTTGTTTTAGTGTACTCCAATCAACAGCCCCTACAACCACAAAAAGGAATGGAGTCATTAGCACTTATGGTTTGTAAATGGCACCCAGAATTATGTGGCACGAAGCACAATTTCACATCATTCTGGGTTCATTTGTGTGAAAACAAGGTCCAATCAGGCTGAAACGTTACAGGAAGTTAGAATCTTTTGAGTTGTAAGTGATTTGAACGTTTCATGATGATAGCACTTTCCTAAGGAGGTAAAACCATGTCCCAAAGGTCACCGGATCGGTGTCAATTTCAAAAAGTAGTCCAGTTACACATTTGTGGGCTTATAACTTGGCTTCTGAATGTCCTAGAGAGATCAGGTTTGTTTTAGTGTACTCCAATCAACAGCCCCTAAAACCACAAAAAGGAATGGAGTCATTAGCACTTATGGCTTTTAAATGGCACCCAGAATTATGTTGCACGAAGCACAATTTCACATCATTCTGGGTTCATATGTGTGAAAACAAGGTCCAATCAGGCTGAAACGTTACTGGAAGGTAGAATCTATTGAGTTGTAAGTGATCTGAACGTTTCATGACGATAGCACATTCCTAAGGGGGTCAAACCATGTCCCAAAGGTCACCGGGCCTGGTACCACTTTAAAGAAGTAGTCCAGTTACACCTTTGTGGGCTTATAACTTGGCTTCTGAATGTCCTAGACAGGTCAGGCTTGTTTTAGTGTACTTCAATAAACAGCCCCTACAACCACAAAAAGGAATGGAGTCATTAGCACTTATGGTTTTTAAATGGCACCCAGAATTATGTTGCACGAAGCACAATTTCACATCATTCTGGGTTCATATGTGTGAAAACAAGGTCCAATCAGGCTGAAACGTTACTGGAAGGTAGAATCTATTGAGTTGTAAGTGATCTGAACGTTTCATGATGATAGCACTTTCCTAAGGAGGTAAAACCATGTCCCAAAGGTCACCGGATCGGTGTCAATTTCAAAAAGTAGTCCAGTTACACATTTGTGGGCTTATAACTTGGCTTCTGAATGTCCTAGAGAGATCAGGTTTGTTTTAGTGTACTCCAATCAACAGCCCCTACAACCACAAAAAGGAATGGAGTCATTAGCACTTATGGTTTTTAAATGGCACCCAGAATTATGTTGCACGAAGCACAATTTCACATCATTCTGGGTCCATTTGTGTGAAAACAAGGTCCAGTCAGGCTGAAACGTTACAAGAAGGTAGAATCTGTTGAGTTGTAAGTGATCTGAACGTTTCATGATGATCGCACATTCCTATAGGGGGTCAAACCATGTCCCAAAGGTCACCGGGCCTGGTGTCACTTTAAAGAAGTAGTCCAGTTAAACCTTTGTGGGCTTATAACTTGGCTTCTGAATATCCTAAAGAGGTCAGGTTTGTTTTAGAGTACTCCAATTAACAGCCCCCATTACCCCAAAAAGGAATGGAGTCATTAGCACTTATGGTTTTTAAATGGCACCCAGAATTATGTTGCACAAAGCACAATTTCACATCATTCTGGGTTCATTTGTGTGAAAACAAGGTCCAATCAGGCTGAAACGTTACAGGTTGGTAGAATCTATTGAGTTGTAAGTTATCTGAACGTTTCATGATGATCGCACTTTCCTAAGGGGGTCAAACCATGTCCTAAAGGTCACCGGATCTGGTGTCACTTTAAAGAAGTAGTCCAGTTACACATTTGTGGGCTTATAACTTGGCTTCTGAATATCCTAGAGAGGTCAGGTTTGTTTTAGAGTACTCCAATTAACAGCCCCTATTACCTCAAAAAGAAATGGAGTCATTAGCACTTATGGTTTTTAAATGGCACCCAGAATTATTTTGCACGAAGCACAATTTCACATCATTCTGGGTCCATTTGTGTGAAAACAAGGTCCAATCAGGCTGAAACGTTTCAAGAAGGTAGAATCTATTGAGTTGTAAGTGATCTGAACGTTTCATGATGATCGCACATTCCTAAGTGGGTCAAACCATGTCCCAAAAGTCACCGGATCTGGTGTCACTTTAAAGAAGTAGTCCAGTTACACATTTGTGGGCTTATAACTTGGCTTCTGAATGTCCTAGAGAGATCAGGTTTGTTTTAGTGTACTCCAATCAACAGCCCCTACAACCACAAAAAAGAATGGAGTCATTAGCACTTATGGTTTGTAAATGGCACCCAGAATTATGTTGCACGAAGCACACTTTCACATCATTCTTGGTCGATTTGTGTGAAAACAAGGTCCAATCAGGCTGAAACGTTACAAGAAGGTAGAATCTATTGAGTTGTAAGTGATATGAACGTTTCATGATGATCGCACATTCCTATAGGGGGTCAAACCATGTCCCAAAGGTCACCGGGCCTGGTGTCACTTTAAAGAAGTAGTCCAGTTACACCTTTGTGGGCTTATAACTTGGCTTCTGAATGTCCTAGAGAGGTCAGGCTTGTTTTAGTGTACTCCAATCAACAGCCCCTACAGCCACAAAAAGGAATGGAGTCATTGGCACTTATGGTTTGTAAATGGCACCCAGAATTATGTTGCACGAAGCACAATTTCACATCATTCTGGGTCCATTTGTGTGAAAACAAGGTCCAATCAGGCTGAAACGTTACAGGAAGGTAGATTCTATTGAGTTGTAAGTGATCTGAACGTTTCATGATGATAGCACTTTCCTAAGGGGGTCAAACCATGTCCCAAAGGTCACCGGGCCTGGTGTCACTTTAAAGAAGTAGTCCAGTTACACATTTGTGGGCTCATAACTTGGCTTCTGAATATCCTAGAGAGGTCAGCTTTAATTTAGAGTACTCCAATTAACAGCCCCCATTACCCCAAAAAGGAATGGAGTCATTAGCACTTATGGTTTTTAAATGGCACCCAGAATTTTTTTGCACGAAGCACAATTTCACATCATTCTGGGTCCATTTGTGTGAAAACAAGGTCCAATCAGGCTGAAACGTTACAAGAAGGTAGAATCTATTGAGTTGTAAGTGATCTGAATGTTTCATGATGATCGCACATTCCTATAGGGGGTCAAACCATGTCCCAAAGGTCACCGGGCCTGGTGTCACTTTAAACAAGTAGTCCAGTTTCACATTTGTGGGCTTATAACTTGGCTTCTGAATGTCCTAGAGAGGTCAGGTTTGTTTTAGTGTACTCCAATCAACAGCCACTACAACCACAAAAATGAATGGAGTCATTAGCACTTATGGTTTGTAAATAGCACCCAGAATTATGTTGCACGAAGCACAATTTCACATCATTCTGGGTTCATTTGTGTGAAAACAAGGTCCAATCAGGCTGAAACGTTACAAGAAGGTAGAATCTATTGAGTTGTAAGTGATCTGAACGTTTCATGATGATCGCACATTCCTATAGGGGGTCAAACCATGCCCCAAAGGTCACAGGGCCTGGTGTCACTTTAAAGATGTAGTCCAGTTACACCTTTTTGGGCTTATAACTTGTCTTCTGAATATCCTAGAGAGGTCAGGTTTGTTTGAGAGTACTCCAATTAACAGCCCCCATTACCCCAAAAAGGAATGGAGTCATTAGCACTTACGGTTTTTAAATGGCACCCAGAATTATGTTGCACGAAGCACAATTTCACATCATTCTGGGTTCATTTGTGTGAAAACAAGGTCCAATCAGGCTGAAACGTTACAGGAAGGTAGAATCTATTGAGTTGTAAGTGATCTGAACGTTTCATGATGATCGCACATTCCTATAGGGGGTCAAACCATGTCCCAAAGGTCACCGGGCCTGGTGTCACTTTAAAGAAGTAGTCCAGTTACACCTTTGTGGGCTTATAACTTGGCTTCTGAATGTCCTAGAGAGGTCAGGCTTGTTTTAGTGTACTCCAATCAACAGCCCCTACAGCCACAAAAAGGAATGGAGTCATTGGCACTTATGGTTTTTAAATGGCACCCAGAATTATGTTGCACGAAGCACAATTTCACATCATTCTGGGTCCATTTGTGTGAAAAAAAAGGTCCAATCAGGCTGAAACGTTACAGGAAGGTAGAATCTATTGAGTTGTAAGTGATCTGAACGTTTCATGATGAGAGCACTTTCCTAAGGGGGTCAAACCATGTCCCAAAGGTCACCGGGCCTGGTGTCACTTTAAAGAAGTAGTCCAGTTACACATTTGTGGGCTTATAACTTGGCTTTTGAATATCCTAGAGAGGTCAGGTTTAATTTAGAGTACTCCAATTAACAGCCCCCATTACCCCAAAAAGGAATTTAGTCATTAGCACTTATGGTTTTTAAATGGCACCCAGAATTATGTTGCACGAAGCACAATTTCACCTCATTCTGGGTCCATTTGTGTGAAAAAAAGGTCCAATCAGGCTGAAACGTTACAAGAAGGTAGAATCTATTGAGTTGTAAGTGATCTGAATGTTTCATGATGATCGCACATTCCTATAGGGGGTCAAACCATGTCCCAAAGGTCACCGGGCCTGGTGTCACTTTAAACAAGTAGTCCAGTTTCACATTTGTGGGCTTATAACTTGGCTTCTGAATGTCCTAGAGAGGTCAGGTTTGTTTTAGTGTACTCCAATCAACAGCCCCTACAACCACAAAAATGAATGGAGTCATTAGCACTTATGGTTTGTAAATGGCACCCAGAATTATGTTGCACGAAGCACAATTTCACATCATTCTGGGTTAATTTGTGTGAAAACAAGGTCCAATCAGGCTGAAACGTTACAAGAAGGTAGAATCTATTGAGTTGTAAGTGATCTGAACGTTTCATGATGATCGCACATTCCTATAGGGGGTCAAACCATGTCCCAAAGGTCACAGGGCCTGGTGTCACTTTAAAGATGAAGTCCAGTGACACCTTTGAGGGCTTTGAACTTGGCTTCTGAATATCCTAGAGAGGTCAGGTTTGTTTGAGAGTACTGCAATTAACAGCCCCCATTACCCCAAAAAGGAATGGAGTCAATAGCACTTATGGTTTTTAAATGGCACCCAGAATTTTTTTGCACGAAGCACAATTTCACATCATTCTGGGTCCATTTGTGTGAAAACAAGGTCCAATCAGGCTGAAACGTTACAAGAAGTTAGAATCTATTGAGTTGTAAGTGATCTGAACGTTTCATGATGATCGCACATTCCTATAGGGGGTCAAACCATGTCCCAGTGGTCACAGGGCCTGGTGTCACTTTAAAGATGTAGTCCAGTTACACCTTTGTGGGCTTATAACTTGGCTTCTGAATATCCTAGAGAGGTCAGGTTTGTTTGAGAGTACTCCAATTAACAGCCCCCATTACCCCAAAAAGGAATGGAGTCATTAGCACTTATGGTTTTTAAATGGCACCCAGAATTATGTTGCACGAAGCACAATTTCACATCATTCTGGGTTCATTTGTGTAAAAACAAGGTCCAATCAGGCTGAAACGTTACAGGAAGGTAGAATCTATTGAGTTGTAAGTGATCTGAACGTTTCATGATGATCGCACATTCCTATAGGGGGTATAACCATGTCCCAAAGGTCACCGGGCCTGGTGTCACTTTAAAGAAGTAGTCCAGTTACACCTTTGTGGGCTTATAACTTGGCTTCTGAATGTCCTAGAGAGGTCAGGCTTGTTTTAGTGTACTCCAATCAACAGCCCCTACAGCCACAAAAAGGAATGGAGTCATTGGCACTTATGGTTTTTAAATGGCACCCAGAATTATGTTGCACGAAGCACAATTTCACATCATTCTGGGTCCATTTGTGTGAAAACAAGGTCCAATCAGGCTGAAACGTTACAGGAAGGTAGAATCTATTGAGTTGTAAGTGATCTGAACGTTTCATGATGAGAGCACTTTCCTAAGGGGGTCAAACCATGTCCCAAAGGTCACCGGGCCTGGTGTCACTTTAAATAAGTAGTCCAGTTACACATTTGTGGGCTTATAACTTGGCTTCTGAATATCCTAGAGAGGTCAGGTTTAATTTAGAGTACTCCAATTAACAGCCCCCATTACCCCAAAAAGGAATTTAGTCATTAGCTCTTATGGTTTTTAAATGGCACCCAGAATTATGTTGCACGAAGCACAATTTCACCTCATTCTGGGTCCATTTGTGTGAAAACAAGGTCCAATCAGGCTGAAACGTTACAAGAAGGTAGAATCTATTGAGTTGTAAGTGATCTGAATGTTTCATGATGATCGCACATTCCTATAGGGGGTCAAACCATGTCCCAAAGGTCACCGGGCCTGGTGTCACTTTAAACAAGTAGTCCAGTTTCACATTTGTGGGCTTATAACTTGGCTTCTGAATGTCCTAGAGAGGTCAGGTTTGTTTTAGTGTACTCCAATCAACAGCCCCTACAACCACAAAAATGAATGGAGTCATTAGCACTTATGGTTTGTAAATGGCACCCAGAATTATGTTGCACGAAGCACAATTTCACATCATTCTGGGTTCATTTGTGTGAAAACAAGGTCCAATCAGGCTGAAACGTTACAAGAAGGTAGAATCTATTGAGTTGTAAGTGATCTGAACGTTTCATGATGATCGCACATTCCTATAGGGGGTCAAACCATGTCCCAAAGGTCACAGGGCCTGGTGTCACTTTAAAGATGTAGTCCAGTTACACCTTTGAGGGCTTAGAACTTGGCTTCTGAATATCCTAGAGAGGTCAGGTTTGTTTGAGAGTACTCCAATTAACAGCCCCCATTACCCCAAAAAGGAATGGAGTCATTAGCACTTATGGTTTTTAAATGGCACCCAGAATTTTTTTGCACGAAGCACAATTTCACATCATTCTGGGTCCATTTGTGTGAAAACAAGGTCCAATCAGGCTGAAACGTTACAAGAAGTTAGAATCTATTGAGTTGTAAGTGATCTGAACGTTTCATGATGATCGCACATTCCTATAGGGGGTCAAACCATGTCCCAGTGGTCACAGGGCCTGGTGTCACTTTAAAGATGTAGTCCAGTTACACCTTTGTGGGCTTATAACTTGGCTTCTGAATATCCTAGAGAGGTCAGGTTTGTTTGAGAGTACTCCAATTAACAGCCCCCATTACCCCAAAAAGGAATGGAGTCATTAGCACTTATGGTTTTTAAATGGCACCCAGAATTATGTTGCACGAAGCACAATTTCACATCATTCTGGGTTCATTTGTGTGAAAACAAGGTCCAATCAGGCTGAAACGTTACAGGAAGGTAGAATCTATTGAGTTGTAAGTGATCTGAACGTTTCATGATGATCGCACATTCCTATAGGGGGTCAAACCATGTCCCAAAGGTCACCGGGCCTGGTGTCACTTTAAAGAAGTAGTCCAGTTACACCTTTGTGGGCTTATAACTTGGCTTCTGAATGTCCTAGAGAGGTCAGGCTTGTTTTAGTGTACTCCAATCAACAGCCCCTACAGCCACAAAAAGGAATGGAGTCATTGGCACTTATGGTTTTTAAATGGCACCCAGAATTATGTTGCACGAAGCACAATTTCACATCATTCTGGGTCCATTTGTGTGAAAACAAGGTCCAATCAGGCTGAAACGTTACAGGAAGGTAGAATCTATTGAGTTGTAAGTTATCTGAACGTTTCATGATGAGAGCACTTTCCTAAGGGGGTCAAACCATGTCCCAAAGGTCACCGGGCCTGGTGTCACTTTAAATAAGTAGTCCAGTTACACATTTGTGGGCTTATAACTTGGCTTCTGAATATCCTAGAGAGGTCAGGTTTAATTTAGAGTACTCCAATTAACAGCCCCCATTACCCCAAAAAGGAATTTAGTCATTAGCACTTATGGTTTTTAAATGGCACCCAGAATTATGTTGCACGAAGCACAATTTCACCTCATTCTGGGTCCATTTGTGTGAAAACAAGGTCCAATCAGGCTGAAACGTTACAAGAAGGTAGAATCTATTGAGTTGTAAGTGATCTGAATGTTTCATGATGATCGCACATTCCTATAGGGGGTCAAACCATGTCCCAAAGGTCACCGGGCCTGGTGTCACTTTAAACAAGTAGTCCAGTTTCACATTTGTGGGCTTATAACTTGGCTTCTGAATGTCCTAGAGAGGTCAGGTTTGTTTTAGTGTACTCCAATCAACAGCCCCTACAACCACAAAAATGAATGGAGTCATTAGCACTTATGGTTTGTAAATGGCACCCAGAATTATGTTGCACGAAGCACAATTTCACATCATTCTGGGTTCATTTGTGTGAAAACAAGGTCCAATCAGGCTGAAACGTTACAAGAAGGTAGAATCTATTGAGTTGTAAGTGATCTGAACGTTTCATGATGATCGCACATTCCTATAGGGGGTCAAACCATGTCCCAAAGGTCACAGGGCCTGGTGTCACTTTAAAGATGTAGTCCAGTTACACCTTTGAGGGCTTAGAACTTGGCTTCTGAATATCCTAGAGAGGTCAGGTTTGTTTGAGAGTACTCCAATTAACAGCCCCCATTACCCCAAAAAGGAATGGAGTCATTAGCACTTATGGTTTTTAAATGTCACCCAGAATTATGTTGCACGAAGCACAATTTCACATCATTCTGGGTTCATTTGTGTGAAAACAAGGTCCAATCAGGCTGAAACGTTACAGGAAGGTAGAATCTATTGAGTTGTAAGTGATCTGAACGTTTCATGATGATAGCACTTTCCTAAGGGGGTCAAACCATGACCCAAAGGTCACCGGATCTGGTCTCACTTTAAAGAATAAGTCCAGTTACACCTTTGTGGGCTTATAACTTGGCTTCTGAATATCCTAGAGAGGTCAGGTTTGTTTAGTGTACTCCAATCAACAGCCCCTACAACCACAAAAAGGAATAAAGTCATTAGCACTTATGGTTTGG
This sequence comes from Nothobranchius furzeri, assembly GCF_043380555.1. NCBI lineage: Eukaryota > Metazoa > Chordata > Actinopteri > Cyprinodontiformes > Nothobranchiidae > Nothobranchius > Nothobranchius furzeri. Next base: position 7,519,008 of record NC_091747.1, read on the forward strand.
AAATGGCACCCAGAATTATGTTGCACGAAGCACAATTTCACATCATTCTGGGTCCATTTGTGTGAAAACAAGGTCCAATCAGGCTGAAACGTTACAAGAACGTAGAATCTATTGAGTTGTAAGTGATCTGAACGTTTCATGATGATCTCACATTCCTAAGGGGGTCAAACCATGTCCCAAATGTCACCGGGCCTGGTGTCACTTTAAATAAGTAGTCCAGTTACACCTTTGTGGGCTTAAAACTTGGCTTCTGAATATCCTAGAGAGGTCATGTTTAATTTAGAGTACTCCAATTAACAGCCCCCATTACCCCAAAATGGTATGGAGTCATTAGCACTTATGGTTTTTAAATGGCACCCAGAATTATGTTGCACGAAGCACAATTTCACATCATTCTGGGTTCATTTGTGTGACAACAAGGTCCAATCAGGCTGAAACATTACAGGAAGGTAGAATATATTGAGTTTTAAGTGATCTGAACGTTTCATGATGATAGCACTTTCCTAAGGGGGTAAAACCATGTCCAAAAAGGGCACTGGATCAGTGTCAATTTAAAGAAGTAGTCCAGTTACACATTTGTGGGCTTATAACTTGGCTTCTGAATGTCCTAGAGAGATCAGGTTTGTTTTAGTGTACTCCAATCAACAGCCCCTACAACCACAAAAAGGAATGGAGTCATTAGCACTTATGGTTTGTAAATGGCACCCAGAATTATGTGGCACGAAGCACAATTTCACATCATTCTGGGTTCATTTGTGTGAAAACAAGGTCCAATCAGGCTGAAACGTTACAGGAAGTTAGAATCTGTTGAGTTGTAAGTGATCTGAACGTTTCATGATGATAGCACTTTCCTAAGGAGGTAAAACCATGTCCAAAAGGTCACCGGATCGTTGTCAATTTCAAAAAGTAGTCCAGTTACACATTTGTGGGCTTATAACTTGGCTTCTGAATGTCCTAGAGAGATCAGGTTTGTTTTAGTGTACTCCAATCAACAGCCCCTAAAACCACAAAAAGGAATGGAGTCATTAGCACTTATGGTTTTTAAATGGGACCCAGAATTATGTTGCATGAAGCACAATTTCACATCATTCTGGGTTCATATGTGTGAAAACAAGGTCCAATCAGGCTGAAACGTTACAGGAAGGTAGAATCTATTGAGTTGTAAGTGATCTGAACGTTTCATGACGATAGCACATTCCTAAGGGGGTCAAACCATGTCCCAAAGGTCACCGGGCCTGGTGCCACTTTAAAGAAGTAGTCCAGTTACACCTTTGTGGGCTTATAACTTGGCTTCTGAATGTCCTAGACAGGCCAGGCTTGTTTTAGTGTACTTCAATAAACAGCCCCTACAACCACAAAAAGGAATGGAGTCATTAGCACTTATGGTTTTTAAATGGCACCCAGAATTATGTTGCACGAAGCACAATTTCACATCATTCTGGGTTCATTTGTGTGAAAACAAGGTCCAATCAGGCTGAAACGTTACAGGAAGGTAGAATCTATTGAGTTGTAAGTGATCTGAACGTTTCATGATGATAGCACTTTCCTAAAGGGGTCAAACCATGTCCCAAAGGTCACCGGGCCTGGTGTCACTTTAAAGAAGTAGTCCAGTAACACCTTTGTGGGCTTATAACTTGGCTTCTGAATGTCCTAGAGAGGTCAGGCTTGTTTTAGTGTACTCCAATCAACAGCCCCTACAGCCACAAAAAGGAATGGAGTCATTAGCACTTATGGTTTGTAAATGTCACCCAGAATTATGTTGCACAAAGCACAATTTCACATCATTCTGGGTCAATTTGTGTGAAAACAAGGTCCAATCAGGCTGAAACGTTACAAGAAGGTAGAATCTATTGAGTTGTAAGTGATATGAACGTTTCATGATGATCGCACATTCCTATAGGGTGTCAAACCATGTCCCAAAGGTCACCGGGCCTGGTGTCACTTTAAAGAAGTAGTCCAGTTACACCTTTGTGGGCTTATAACTTGGCTTCTGAATGTCCTAGAGAGATCAGGTTTGTTTTAGTGTACTCCAATCAACAGCCCCTACAACCACAAAAAGGAATGGAGTCATTAGCACTTATAGTTTGTAAATGGCACCCAGAATTATTTTGCACGAAGCACAATTTCACATCATTCTGGGTCCATTTGTGTGAAAACAAGGTCCGTTAAGGCTGAAACGTTACAAGAAGGTAGAATCTATTGAGTTGTAAGTGATATGAACGTTTCATGATGATCGCACATTCCTATAGGGTGTCAAACCATGTCCCAAAGGTCACCGGGCCTGGTGTCACTTTAAAGAAGTAGTCCAGTTACACCTTTGTGGGCTTATAACTTGGCTTCTGAATGTCCTAGAGAGATCAGGTTTGTTTTAGTGTACTCCAATCAACAGCCCCTACAACCACAAAAAGGAATGGAGTCATTAGCACTTATAGTTTGTAAATGGCACCCAGAATTATTTTGCACGAAGCACAATTTCACATCATTCTGGGTCCATTTGTGTGAAAACAAGGTCCGTTAAGGCTGAAACGTTACAAGAAGGTAGAATCTATTGAGTTGTAAGTGATCTGAACGTTTCATGATGATAGCACTTTCCTAAGGGGGTCAAACCATGTCCCAAAGGTCACCGGATCGGTGTCAATTTAAAGAAGTAGTCCAGTTACACATTTGTGGGCTTATAACTTGGCTTCTGAATATCCTAGAGAGGTCAGGTTTAATTTAGAGTACTCCAATTAACAGCCCCCATTACCCCAAAAAGGAATTTAGTCATTAGCACTTATGGTTTTTAAATGGCACCCAGAATTATGTTGCACGAAGCACAATTTCACCTCATTCTGGGTCCATTTGTGTGAAAACAAGGTCCAATCAGGCTGAAACGTTACAAGAAGGTAGAATCTATTGAGTTGTAAGTGATATGAACGTTTCATGATGATCGCACATTCCTATAGGGGGTCAAACCATGTCCCAAAGGTCACCGGGCCTGGTGCCACTTTAAAGAAGTAGTCCAGTTACACCTTTGTGGGCTTATAACTTGGCTTCTGAATGTCCTAGAGAGGTCAGGCTTGTTTTAGTGTACTCCAATCAACAGCCCCTACAGCCACAAAAAGGAATGGAGTCATTGGCACTTATGGTTTGTAAATGGCACCCAGAATTATGTTGCACGAAGCACAATTTCACATCATTCTGGGTCCATTTGTGTGAAAACAAGGTCCAATCAGGCTGAAACGTTACAGGAAGGTAGAATCTATTGAGTTGTAAGTGATCTGAACGTTTCATGATGATAGCACTTTCCTAAGGGGGTCAAACCATGTCCCAAAGGTCACCGGGCCTGGTGTCACTTTAAAGAAGTAGTCCAGTTACACATTTGTGGGCTCATAACTTGGCTTCTGAATATCCTAGAGAGGTCAGGTTTAATTTAGAGTACTCCAATTAACAGCCCCCATTACCCCAAAAAGGAACTTAGTCATTAGCACTTATGGTTTTTAAATGGCACCCAGAATTATGTTGCACGAAGCACAATTTCACATCATTCTGGGTCCATTTGTGTGAAAACAAGGTCCAATCAGGCTGAAACGTTACAAGAAGGTAGAATCTATTGAGTTATAAGTGATCTGAATGTTTCATGATGATCGCACATTCCTATAGGGGGTCAAACCATGTCCCAAAGGTCACCGGGCCTGGTGTCACTTTAAAGAAGTAGTCCAGTTACACCTTTGTGGGCTTATGACTTGGCTTCTGTATGTCCTAGAGAGGTCAGGCTTGTTTTAGTGTACTCCAATCAACAGCCCCTACAGCCACAAAAAGGAATGGAGTCATTAGCACTTATGGTTTTTAAATGGCACCCAGAATTATGTTGAACGAAGCACAATTTCACATCATTCTGGGTCCATTTGTGTGAAAACAAGGTCCAATCAGGCTGAAACGTTACAAGAAGGTAGAATCTATTGAGTTGTAAGTGATCTGAACGTTTCATGATGATCGCACATTCCTATAGGGGGTCAAACCATGTCCCAAAGGTCACCGGGCCTGGTGTCACTTTAAAGAAGTAGTCCAGTTACACCTTTGTGGGCTTATAACTTGGCTTCTGAATATCCTAGAGAGGTCAGGTTTGTTTTAGAGTACTCCATTCAACAGCCCCCATTACCCCAAAAAGGAATGGAGTCATTAGCACTTATGGTTTTCAAATGGCACCCAGAATTATGTTGCACGAAGCACAATTTCACATAATTCTGGGTTCATTTGTGTGAAAACAAGGTCCAGTCAGGCTGAAACGTTACAGGAAGGTAGAATCTATTGAGTTGTAAGTGATCTGAACGTTTCATGATGATAGCACTTTCCTAAGGGGGTCAAACGATACCCCAAAGGTCACCGGGCCTGGTGTCACTTTAAAGAAGTAGTCCAGTTACACCTTTGTGGGCTTATAACTTGGCTTCTGAATGTCCTAGAGAGGTCAGGCTTGTTTTAGTGTACTCCAATCAACAGCCCCTACAGCCACAAAAAGGAATGGAGTCATTAGCACTTATGGTTTTTAAATGGCACCCAGAATTATGTTGCACGAAGCACAATTTCACATCATTCTGGTTCCATTTGTGTGAAAACAAGGTCCAATCAGGCTGAAACGTTACAAGAAGGTAGAATCTATTGAGTTGTAAGTGATCTGAACGTTTCATGATGATCGCACATTCTTATAGGGGGTCAAACCATGTCCCAAAGGTCACCGGGCCTGGTGTCACTTTAAAGAAGTAGTCCAGTTTCACATTTGTGGGCTTATAACTTGGCTTCTTAATGTCCTAGAGAGGTCAGGTTTGTTTTAGTGTACTCCAATCAACAGCCCCTACAACCACAAAAATGAATGGAGTCATTAGCACTTATGGTTTGTAAATGGCACCCAGAATTATGTTGCACGAAGCACAATTTCACATCATTCTGGGTCCATTTGTGTGAAAACAAGGTCCAATCAGGCTGAAACGTTACAAGAAGGTAGAATCTATTGAGTTGTAAGTGATCTGAACGTTTCATGATGATCGCACATTCCTATAGGGGGTCAAACCATGTCCCAAAGGTCACCGGGCCTGGTGTCACTTTAAAGAAGTAGTCCAGTTACACCTTTGTGGGCTTATAACTTGGCTTCTGAATGTCCTAGAGAGGTCAGGCTTGTTTTAGTGTTCTCCAATCAACAGCCCCTACAGCCACAAAAAGGAATGGAGTCAAAAGCACTTATGGTTTGTAAATGGCACCCAGAATTATGTTGCACGAAGCACAATTTCACATCATTCTGGGTCCATTTGTGTTAAAACAAGGTCCAATCAGGCTGAAACGTTACAAGAAGGTAGAATCTATTGAGTTGTAAGTGATCTGAACGTTTCATGATGATCGCACATTCCTAAGGGGGTCAAACCATGTCCCAAAGGTCACCGGGCCTGGTGTCACTTTAAAGAAGTAGTCCAGTTACACCTTTGTGGGCTTATAACTTGGCTTCTGAATATCCTAGAGAGATCAGGTTTGTTTTAGTGTACTCCAATCAACAGCCCCTACAACCACAAAAAGGAATGGAGTCATTAGCACTTATGGTTTTTAAATGGCACCAAGAATTATGTTGCACGAAGCACAATTTCACATCATTCTGGGTCCATTTGTGTGAAAACAAGGTCCAATCAGGCTGAAACGTTACAGGAAGGTAGAATCTATTGAGTTGTAAGTGATCTGAACGTTTCATGATGATAGCACTTTCCTAAGGGGGTCAAACCATGTCCCAAAGGTCACCGGGCCTGGTGTCACTTTAAAGAAGTAGTCCAGTTAAACCTTTCTTATAACTTGGCTTCTGAATATCCTAAAGAGGTCAGGTTTGTTTTAGAGTACTCCAATTAACAGCCCCCATTACCCCAAAAAGGAATGGAGTCATTAGCACTTATGGTTTTTAAATGGCACCCAGAATTATGTTGCACAAAGCACAATTTCACATCATTCTGGGTTCATTTGTGTGAAAACAAGGTCCAATCAGGCTGAAACGTTACAGGATGGTAGAATCTATTGAGTTGTAAGTGATCTGAACGTTTCATGATGATCGCACTTTCCTAAGGGGGTCAAACCATGTCCTAAAGGTCACCGGATCTGGTGTCACTTTAAAGAAGTAGTCCAGTTACACATTTGTGGGCTTATAACTTGGCTTCTGAATATCCTAGAGAGGTCAGGTTTGTTTTAGAGTACTCCAATTAACAGCCCCTATTACCTCAAAAAGAAATGGAGTCATTAGCACTTATGGTTTTTAAATGGCACCCAGAATTATGTTGCACGAAGCACAATTTCACATCATTCTGGGTCCATTTGTGTGAAAACAAGGTCCAATAAGGCTGAAACGTTTCAAGAAGGTAGAATCTATTGAGTTGTAAGTGATCTGAACGTTTCATGATGATCGCACATTCCTAAGTGGGGCAAACCATGTCCCAAAAGTCACCGGATCTGGTGTCACTTTAAAGAAGTAGTCCAGTTACACATTTGTGGGCTTATAACTTGGCTTCTGAATGTCCTAGAGAGATCAGGTTTGTTTTAATGTACTCCAATCAACAGCCCCTACAACCACAAAAAGGAATGGAGTCATTAGCACTTATGGTTTGTAAATGGCACCCAGAATTATGTTGCACGAAGCACAATTTCACATCATTCTGGGTCCATTTGTGTGAAAACAAGGTCCAATCAGGCTGAAACGTTACAAGAAGGTAGAATCTATTGAGTTTTAAGTGATCTGAAAGTTTCATGATGATCGCACATTCCTAAGGGGGTCAAATTATGTCCCAAAGGTCACCGGATCTGGTGTCACTTTAAAGAAGTAGTCCAGTTACACCTTTGTGGGCTTATAACTTGGCTTCTGAATGTCCTAGAGAGATCAGGTTTGTTTTGGTGTACTCCAATCAACAGCCCCTACAACCACAAAAAGGAATGGAGTCATTAGCACTTATGGTTTGTAAATGGCACCCAGAATTATGTTGCACGAAGCACAATTTCACATCATTCTGGGTCCATTTGTGTGAAAACAAGGTCCAATCAAGCTGAAACGTTACAGGAAGGTAGAATCTATTGAGTTGTAAGTGATCTGAACGTTTCATGATGATAGCACTTTCCTAAGGGGGTCAAACCATGTCCCAAAGGTCACCGGGCCTGGTGTCACTTTAAGGAAGTAGTCCAGTTACACATTTGTGGGCTTATAACTTGGCTTCTGAATATCCTAGAGAGGTCAGGTTTGTTTTAGAGTACTCCATTTAACAGCCCCCATTACCCCAAAAAGGAATGGAGTCATTAGCACTTATGGTTTTCAAATGGTACCCAGAATTATGTTGCACGAAGCACAATTTCACATCATTCTGGGTTCATTTGTGTGAAAACAAGGTCCAGTCAGGCTGAAACGTTACAGGAAGGTAGAATCTATTGAGTTGTAAGTGATTTGAACGTTTCATGATGATAGTACTTTCCTAAGGGGGTCAAACCATGTCCCAAAGGTCACCGGGCCTGGTGTCACTTTAAAGAAGTAGTCCAGTTACACCTTTGTGGGCTTATAACTTGGCTTCTGAATGTCCTAGAGAGGTCAGGCTTGTTTTAGTGTACTCCAATCAACAGCCCCTACAGCCACAAAAAGGAATGGAGTCATTAGCACTTATGGTTTGTAAATGGCACCCAGAATTATGTTGGACGAAGCACAATTTCACATCATTCTGGGTTCATTTGTGTGAAAACAAGGTCCATTAAGGCTGAAACGTTACAAGAAGGTAGAATCTATTGAGTTGTAAGTGATCTGAACGTTTCATGATGATCGCACATTCCTATAGGGGGACAAACCATGTCCCAAAGGTCACCGGGCCTGGTGTCACTTTAAAGAAGTAGTCCAGTTACACCTTTGTGGGCTTATAACTTGGCTTCTGAATATCCTAGAGAGGTCAGGTTTGTTTTAGAGTACTCCAATTAACAGCCCCCATTTCTCCAAAAAGGAATGGAGTCATTAGCACTTATGGTTTTTAAATGGCACCCAGAATTATGTTGCACGAAGCACAATTTCACATCATTCTGGGTACATTTGTGTGAAAACAAGGTCCAATCAGGCTGAAACGTTACAGGAAGGTAGAATCTATTGAGTTGTAAGTGATCTGAACGTTTCATGATGATCGCACTTTCCTAAGGGGGTCAAACCATGTCCCAGAGGTCACCGGATCTGGTGTCAATGTAAAGAAGTAGTCCAGTTACCCATTTGTGGGCTTATAACTTGGCTTCTGAATGTCCTAGAGAGATCAGGTTTGTTTTAGTGTACTCCAATCAACAGCCCCTACAACCACAAAAAGGAATGGAGTCATTAGCACTTATGGTTTTTAAATGGCACCCAGAATTATGTTGCACGAAGCACAATTTCACATCATTCTGGGTCCATTTGTGTGAAAACAAGGTCCAGTCAGGCTGAAACGTTACAAGAAGGTAGAATCTATTGAGTTGTAAGTGATCTGAACGTTTCATGATGATCGCACATTCCTATAGGGGGTCAAACCATGTCCCAAAGGTCACCGGGCCTGGTGTCACTTTAAAGAAGTAGTCCAGTTTCACATTTGTGGGCTTATAACTTGGCTTCTGAATGTCCTAGAGAGGTCAGGTTTGTTTTAGTGTACTCCAATCAACAGCCCCTACAACCACAAAAATGAATGGAGTCATTAGCACTTATGGTTTGTAAATGGCACCCAGAATTATGTTGCACGAAGCACAATTTCACATCATTCTGGGTTCATTTGTGTGAAAACAAGGTCCAATCAGGCTGAAACGTTACAAGATGGTAGAATCTATTGAGTTGTAAGTGATCTGAATGTTTCATGATGATCGCACATTCCTATAGGGGGTCAAACCATGTCCCAAAGGTCACCGGGCCTGGTGTCACTTTAAAGATGTAGTCCGGTTACACCTTTGTGGGCTTATAACTTGGCTTCTGAATATCCTAGAGAGGTCAGGTTTGTTTTAGAGTACTCCATTTAACAGCCCCCATTACCCCAAAAAGGAATGGAGTCATTAGCACTTATGGTTTTCAAATGGTACCCAGAATTATGTTGCACGAAGCACAATTTCACATCATTCTGGGTTCATTTGTGTGAAAACAAGGTCCAATCAGGCTGAAACGTTACAGGAAGGTAGAATCTATTGAGTTGTAAGTGATCTGAACGTTTCATGATGATAGCACTTTCCTAAGGGGGTCAAACCATGTCCCAGAGGTCACCGGATCTGGTGTCAATGTAAAGAAGTAGTCCAGTTACACATTTGTGGGCTTATAACTTGGCTTCTGAATGTCCTAGAGAGATCAGGTTTGTTTTAGTGTACTCCAATCAACAGCCCCTACAACCACAAAAAGGGATGTAGTCATTAGCACTTATGGTTTATAAATGGCACCCAGAATTATGTTGCACGAAGCACAATTTCACATCATTATGGGTCCATTTGTGTGAAAACAAGGACCAGTCAGGCTGAAACGTTACAAGAAGGTAGAATCTATTGAGTTGTAAGTGATCTGAACGTTTCATGATGATCGCACATTCCTATAGGGGGTCAAACCATGTCCCAAAGGTCACCGGGCCTGGTGTCACTTTAAAGAAGTAGTCCAGTTTCACATTTGTGGGCTTATAACCTGGCTTCTGAATGTCCTAGAGAGGTCAGGTTTGTTTTAGTGTACTCCAATAAACAGCCCCTACAACCACAAAAATTAATGGAGTCATTAGCACTTATGGTTTGTAAATGGCACCCAGAATTATGTTGCACGAAGCACAATTTCACATCATTCTGGGTTCATTTGTGTGAAAACAAGGTCCAATCAGGCTGAAACGTTACAAGAAGGTAGAATCTATTGAGTTGTAAGTGATCTGAACGTTTCATGATGATCGCACATTCCTATAGGGGGTCAACCCATGTCCCAAAGGTCACCGGGCCTGGTGTCACTTTAAAGATGTAGTCCAGTTACACCTTTGTGGGCTTATAACTTGGCTTCTAAATATCCTAGAGAGGTCAGGTTTGTTTTAGAATACTCCATTTAACAGCCCCCATTACCCCAAAAAGGAATGGAGTCATTAGCACTTATGGTTTTCAAATGGTACCCAGAATTATGTTGCACGAAGCACAATTTCACATCATTCTGGGTTCATTTGTGTGAAAACAAGGTCTAATCAGGCTGAAACGTTACAAGAAGGTAGAATCTATTGAGTTGTAAGTGATCTGAACATTTCATGATGATCGCACATTCCTATAGGGGGTCAAACCATGTCCCAAAGGTCACCGGGCCTGGTGTCACTTTAAAGATGTAGTCCAGTTACACCTTTGTGGGCTTATGACTTGGCTTCTGAATATCCTAGAGAGGTCAGGTTTGTTTTAGAGTACTCCATTTAACAGCCCCCATTACCCCAAAAAGGAATGGAGTCATTAGCACTTATGGTTTTCAAATGGTACCCAGAATTATGTTGCACGAAGCACAATTTCACATCATTCTGGGTTCATTTGTGTGAAAACAAGGTCCAGTCAGGCTGAAACTTTACAGGAAGGTAGAATCTATTGAGTTGTAAGTGATTTGAACGTTTCATGATGATAGCACTTTCCTAAGGGGGTCAAACCATGTCCCAAAGGTCACCGGGCCTGGTGTCACTTTAAAGTAGTAGTCCAGTTACACCTTTGTGGGCTTATAACTTGGCTTCTGAATGTCCTTGAGAGGTCAGGCTTGTTTTAGTGTACTCCAATCAACAGCCCCTACAGCCACAAAAAGGAATGGAGTCATTAGCACTTATGGTTTGTAAATGGCACCCAGAATTATGTTGCACGAAGCACAATTTCACATCTTTCTGGGTCCATTTGAGTGAAAACAAGGTCCAATCAGGCTGAAACGTTACAAGAAGGTAGAATCTATTGAGTTGTAAGTGATCTGAACGTTTCATGATGATAGCACTTTCCTAAGGGGGTCAAACCATGTCCCAAAGTTCACCGGGCCTGGTGTCACTTTAAAGAAGTAGTCCAGTTTCACATTTGTGGGCTTATAACTTGGCTTCTGAATGTCCTATAGAGGTCAGGTTTGTTTTAGTGTACTCCAATCAACAGCCCCTACAACCACAAAAATGAATGGAGTCATTAGCACTTATGGTTTGTAAATGGCACCCAGAATTATGTTGCACGAAGCACACTTTCACATCATTCTGGGTTCATTTGTGTGAAAACAAGGTCCTATCAGGCTGAAACGTTACAAGAAGGTAGAATCTATTGAGTTGTAAGTGATCTGAACGTTTCATCATGATCGCACATTCCTATAGGGGGTCAAACCATGTCCCAAACGTCACCGGGCCTGGTGTCACTTTAAAGATGTAGTCCAGTTACACCTTTGTGGGCTTATAACTTGAATTCTGAATATCCTAGAGAGGTCAGGTTTGTTTTAGAGTACTCCAATTCACAGCCCCCATTACCCCAAAAAGGAATGGAGTCATTAGCACTTATGGTTTTTAAATGGCACCCAGAATTATGTTGCACGAAGCACAATTTCACATCATTCTGGGTTCATTTGTGTGAAAACAAGGTCCAATCAGGCTGAAACGTTACAGGAAGGTAGAATCTATTGAGTTGTAAGTGATCTGAACGTTTCATGATGATAACACTTTCCTAAGGGGGTCAAACCATGTCCCAAAGGTCACCGGATCTGGTGTCAATTTAAAGAAGTGGTCCAGTTACACATTTGTGGGCTTATAACTTGGCTTTTGAATGTCCTAGAGAGATCAGGTTTGTTTTAGTGTACTCCAATCAACAGCCCCTACAACCACAAAAAGGAATGGAGTCATTAGCACTTATGGTTTTTAAATGGCACCCAGAATTATGTTGCACGAAGCACAATTTCACATCATTCTGGGTTCATTTGTGTGAAAACAAGGTCCAATCATGCTGAAACGTTACAAGAAGGTAGAATCTATTACATCGGCGATCAACGTGAGCATAGAGGTCGCTGTCGTTTTACTGTACGCCAGGATATCCGTGTGTGAGTGCACGCTCGACGTCGATTGAAACCGGTCATGTCAGACCTGATCAGACCTTCCGAACACATGACCATTAGTTGTTGTGCGGCCGAGAGTATCGCGATCATACCGTTGAGATGTGTAGAAAGCGCGTACACGCCAGCCTTCCACATTTCCAAAGTTTCCAGCAGTCTAGAGGGACTTGTCTTAGTGCGCACGGCTGTGCTGAATTTGCGTTGGGTAGACACAACGGCTTCGACCTCGCTTAGGATCTGTGGGCTCATGTACTCGTGGTAGGCCAAGACGTGTATATTCGAGCGCGGTGACGCCCCGAACACTTGACCCGGTTTTGTTGTTGCGATATGCGTGTCCAGTAACACGGCAAAGTCCGCGTGCCTAGCTTGTATTGATTTTACAGCTCACTCATACCCCAATAGTACCGTCGGTAGAAGTTCGTTCACTTGTTTCCATGCGCTCGTTGAACACAGGACATCGCAACCTCTGTGATACTCAAGTAAAGCGTCACACACCAGCTGCTTGCACGTTGGAAATACAATCGGTAGTAACTTCTTACTCCACTCTATGTTGAACTCGTATAGTATGTATATGGGCGGTTGCGGCGGTTTGCGCATTTTCTATCTACCCTCCGCTAATATGACTCTGTGGTCTGTCTCCTGAGACGGTGCGGTTGGAACTTGCGAGAGTGCGCTATCGACGGTCGGCGTTTCCATTTCGTCAACTGTGCCATTTTCAGCCGCTGGCAAACGGCCGTCGACGGTCGATGCGAGACACCAACATAACGTTAGACCGCGACCCCCATGCCAGTTTTCTGTAGTACTGGTTGTAGTTTCTGGTGCACACTCGAAACGCCATTACGATCACAATTACGTTGATTAATAAATCCAGTGTTGTAGCGACTGCAGCCAGCGCCGTCACGCAACTCGTGTCGGTGTTATCTCTCGATACTTTCATTCGTATCCGAGCGTATGCAGAATCTACGGATCTGGTGAAGTTGCTTGTCACTAGCTTGCGCACGTTTGATATGGCCCTTTGCGCGAGACTCACACAACCTGCAGTGGCGACCGTCACGTCAGTGCAAAGTTTTTCCGATATATCGCTCGCAACATCGTTTGTCATTTGCTGTACACTGCGCACACTGGCCGCGAGGTCACGGAGAGGGTCTTCGTTACGAGTTGTGTAATATCCGCTGACTTGCCAATTCAATTCTGGTGGCGCTGACCCAAACGAGAACGCTTTTAAGGCGCATGTCGTGGTAACTCTGGTAGCGCCGTGGTTGACGAAGACGATCATCTTTAGCAATAGTTCATCTCGAAGCGCAACGATGGTGAGGGCGACGGGTTGGCCGGTTCCACCTTCAGGCCACTCGGTTGCCGCTAGATTGCCCAATGCCACACACACAGACGAACCCTGTACACACTCAATGACCCGTGTGCGATCGTTGATTTCTGCTAGTACGTTTGCTAGTTCTACGTGCTTCCACGGATCGGGCGTGGGCACGCGCTTGTTTTAGAGGCATTTTCGCGCAGCCTCTACCCTGCACGACCGCTCGTGGCCGCACTAGCTATTTTTATCTTTATTTGTTTCACACACACACACACACACACACACACACACACACACACACACACACACACACACACACACACACACACACACACACACACACACACACACACACACACACACACACACAGGCCCTTGCGTGCAAACCCCGGTCAGGCCTGCAGTGTACACATCAGAGACATGATGTTCTTTCACAGAACTGAGGTTGTTCATTACTAAATGACTTTTACAGGAATATTGTTATTATACTATTCAACAGGTTGATCATAATAATGTGTATTAAACCCACAACCTAGCACTGAGGACAGAGGGACTTTATTTAAATTAGTACTTAATGGAAACGATACATAATGATACATAAGAGCCATGTCATACATTCAGTCTAGGAATAGTAGCATTGTGCACTATTAAAAATAAACACATCAATTGCTTGAATCCCATTGTTGCAAAGTAAAACTCTAATAAAACTCTAGTCAGACATCAACAGAGAAGACTTAGTGTATGTACTACAAATACAGCATTAGGATTTCGAGTGGACCGTGCACCTTGTGAACCATCAGAGGCTTATGACGCAACATATCTTCCAGTTGCTATTTGACAAGTTATAATTCTCGACCATTTTTCGGAACTGGTTTCTTGGGTCCGTGAGTAAATGCCAAATGAGATGATAGTCCTTAAGTAAGTTCCTGGCGATCCCATGTCACGCTCTTGCCCATCAGCCGGTGAACGCTGAGATGGAACTCGATGAGAGCGATGTATTTTTTAAGTGCTCCGAATGTACTTCTAACAAGCGTGCGATTCACTTCGTGAGTAAACCGCAGCTGCAGCTGATTCAAACAGTCGAGCCAACTTTCTACATCACAATATGCGTTTTGTAGTTAGTCGAGTTACCTTTTGTGTGGCGCATGCACGGGTCGTTAGCGTCCAGCTCCCAGCTTAGAGAGTCCTGTATTGACACAGACGTCAATACATCTCGATGTCATGCAACACACAAAGTCTGTCGCATACAGGTGGGTTAACATATGTACGATACCTTTTGTGTGGCGCATGCACGGGTCGTTAGCGTCCAGCTCCCGGCTTATAGAGAGTCCTGTATTGACACAGACGTCAATACATCTCGATGTCATGCAACACACAAAGTCTGTTGCATACAGGTGGGTTAACACACATGTACGATGTGTGCGATGGCGCGCCCATTTACAATGGGACACGACGATGATCATTGTTAACCAAACTCTTGTTTCTCACGACAGGTGGTAGCGTTGTCTCCTGCACCTGGTCTTCGTGCACAGAGGGTGCTGTAATGTGCTCGTCATAGTCGCGATCGTTGTCACTCGAATCCGTTGTTCTCACGACAGGTGGTAGCGTTGTCTCCTGCATGTTGTCTTCGCGTGCGGCAAGCGTTGTGCTGTGCTCGTTATAATGGTTGTCTTCGTACAAAGGGGGTGTTGAATACTCCTTCGCGAGTAGTCTAGGAGGTGGTGTGATGGGACGTATCTCAGAGGCGTTATGTGAGCGTACCACCATGGCCTGAGCAACTGCGACTACTGAGAGTACACCCAGTACAGACAGCAAGATCATTTTTTTTCTTGGGTGTTGTACGTGTGGGTACAGCCGCTTTAATGGCAGTGGGAGCAAGTGGGCAAATGTATTTATAGGTCACTAGCAGAAACTAAGGCACGTGGTCAGAGTGTAATCGTAACCACCGTAGCTCTTGTCATAATTTAATATACATAGAAATCAGAAACGGGCATGTCAGGATAGACATCGCGAGTGACAATGCGGCCAGTAACTGTGTGCGCTTGAGAGCACCTTGTTGTTCTACTGTGGTGCCCACGCCGCCGGGTCTGCAAATGTCATCGACCTTCTTTATATACGCATACGCTAAAGACCGTATATTCTCTATGGATTTGAACACGTCCTTTGTTTCGCGTAACGCTTGAGCTGTCTCGAGCGTGATGTTGTGAGCGTACGCCAGTGTTTCGCGTGCACTGAGGTCCGAAAGGGCGTGCGCTACAACTATTAACCTTGGTTTGGGAGTGTGGCGAAACGCTCGCTCCGCTGTAATGGGCGGATGGAATGTTATCACCTGGTACGTTTCGTTAGTCGGGTCGTAACACACCGGTCCGTGACACGGACCGTCACATTGTATGGGGCACAGTAAGGACAACACGCCGCCGACCGTGACTTCGCACTCGACCGCGGTGGTGTTGTCGATTTGCAAAGGATCACATACGCCTCTCCAGTCGCAGTGAGGCACATTGTAGTCGACGCGACCGTCGGTCACCATAGCTTTCGTCAGCCAACACACTCGATTGCCCTTCTAAACATCGGCGATCAACGTGAGCGTAGAGGTCGCCGTCGCTTTACTGTACGCCAGGATATCCGTGTGTGAGTGCACGCTCGACGTGGATTGACAACCGGTCATGTCAGACCTGATCAGACCTTCCGAACACATGACCATTAGTTGTTGTGCGGCCGAGAGTATCGCGATCATACCGTTGAGATGTGTAGAAAGCGCGTACATGCCAGCCTTCCACGTTTCCAAAGTTTCCAGCAGTCTAGAGGGACTTGTCTTAGCGCGCACGGCTGTGCTGGATTTGCGTTGGGTAGACACAACGGCTTCGACCTCGCTTAGGATCTGTGGGCTCATGTACTCGTGGTAGGCCAAGACGTGTATAGTCGAGCGCGGTGACGCCCCGAACACTTGACCCGGTCTTGTTGTGGCGATATGCTTGTCCAGTAACGCGGCAAAGTCCGCGTGTCTAGCGTGTATTGATTTTACAGCTCCCTCATACCCCAACAGTACGGTCCGTAGAAGTTCGTTCACTTGTTTCCATGCACTCGTGGAACACAGGACATCGCAACCTCTGTAATACTCAAGTAAAGCGTCACACACCAGCTGCTTGCACGTTGGAAATACAATCGGTAGTAACTTCTTACTCCACTCTATGTTGAACTCGTATAGTATGTATATGGGCGGTTGCGGCGGTTTGCGCATTTTCTATCTACCCTCCGCTAATATGACTCTGTGGTCTGTCTCCTGAGATGGTGCGGTTGGAACTTGCGAGAGTGCACTATCGACGGTCGGCGTTTCCATTTCGTCAACTGTGCCATTTTCAGCCGCTGGCAAACGGCCGTCGACGGTCGATGCGAGACACCAACATAACGTTAGACCGCGACCCTCATGCCAGTTTTCTGTAGTACTGGTTGTAGTTTCTGGTTCACACTCGATACGCCATTAAGATCACAATTACGTTGATTAATAAATCCAGTGTTGTAGCGACTGCAGCCAGCGCCGTCGCACAACTCGTGTCGGTGTCAACACTGGGTCTGACTGAGCGCCTCCAGGAGAGAAGCCCCAGCAAGACGTGCCCCGAGGAGCGTCTTGCCACATGTCAGCACTCGGTCTGACTGAGCGCCTCCAGGAGAGAGGCCCAAGCAAGATGCGCCCGGAGGAGCGTCTTGCCACATGTAAACAATGGGTCTGACTGAGGGCCTCCAGGAGAGAAGCCCAAGCAAGATGCGCCCCGAGGAGCGTCTTGCCACATGTCAACGAAGGGTCTGACTGAGGGCCTCCAGGAGAGAAGCCCAAGCAAGACGCGCCCCGAGGAGCGTCTTGCCACATGTCAGCACTAGGTCTGACTGAGCGCCTCCAGGAGAGAGGCCCAAGCAAGACGCGCCCGGAGGAGCGTCTTGCCACATGTCAACACTGGGTCTGACTGAGCGCCTCCAGGAGAGAGGCCCAAGCAAGAAACGCCCGAGGAGCATCTTGACACATGTCAACACTGGGTCTGACTGATCGCCACCCCAGGAGAGAGGCCCAAGCAAGACGCGCCCCGAGGAGCGTCTTGCCACATGTCAACACTGGGTCTGACTGAGCGCCTCCAGGTGAGAGGCCCAAGCAAGACGCGCCCGGAGGAGCGTCTTGCCACATGTCAGCACTCGGTCTGACTGAGCGCCTCCAGGAGAGAGGCCCAAGCAAGACGCGCTCGAGGAGCATCTTGCCACATGTCAACAATGGGTCTGACTGAGGGCCTCCAGGAGAGAAGCCCAAGCAAGACGCGCCCCAAGGAGCGTCTTGCCACATGTCAGCACTCGGTCTGACTGAGCGCCTCCAGGAGAGAGGCCCAAGCAAGACGTGCCCCGAGGAGCGTCTTGCCAGATGTCAACACTGGGTCTGACTGAGCTTCTCCAGGAGAGAGGCCCAAGCAAGACGCGCCCCGAGGAGCGTCTTGCCACATGTCACCTCTGGGTCTGACTGAGCACCTCCAGGAGAGAGGCCCAAGCAAGACGCGCCCCGAGGAGCGTCTTGTCACATGTCAACACTGGGTCTGACTGAGCGCCTCCAGGAGAGAGGCCCAAGCAAGAAACGCCCGAGGAGCGTCTTGAAACATGTCAACACTGGGTCTGACTGATCGCCTCCCCAGGAGAGAGGCCCAAGCAAGACGCGCCCTGAGGAGCGTCTTGCCACATGTCAACACTGGGTCTGACTGAGTGCCTCCATGAGAGAAGCCCCAGCAAGATGTGCCCCGAGGAGCGTCTTGCCACATGTCAGCACTCGGTCTGACTGAGCGCCTCCAGGAGAGAGGCCCAAGCAAGACGCGCCCCAAGGAGCGTCTTGCCACATGTCAACACTGGGTCTGACTGAGAGCCTCCAGGAGAGAGGCCCAAGCAAGACGCGCCAGGAGGAGCGTTTTGCCACATGTCAACACTGGGTCTGACAGAGGGCCTCAAGGAGAGAGGCCCAAGCAAGATGCGCCCCGAGGAGCATCTTGCCACATGTCAACAATGCGTCTGACTGAGGGCCTACAGGAGAGAAGCCCAAGCAAGAAGCTCCCCGAGGAGCGTCTTGCCACATGTCAGCACTCGGTCTTACTGAGCGCCTCCAGGAGAGAGGCCCAAATAAGACGGGCCCCGAGGAGCGTCTTGCCACATGTCAAGAATGGGTCTGAGTGAGGGCCTCCAGGAGAGAAGCCCAAGCAAGACGCGCCCCGAGGAGCGTCTTGCCACATGTCAACTCTGGGTCTGACTGAGCACCTCCAGGAGAGAGGCCCAAGCAAGACGCGCCCCGAGGAGCGTCTTGTCACATGTCAACACTGGGTCTGACTGAGCGCCTCCAGGAGAGAGGCCCAAGCAAGAAACGCCCGAGGAGCGTCTTGAAACATGTCAACACTGGGTCTGACTGATCGCCTCCCCAGGAGAGAGGCCCAAGCAAGACGCGCCCTGAGGAGCGTCTTGCCACATGTCAATACTGGGTCTGACTGAGTGCCTCCATGAGAGAAGCCCCAGCAAGATGCGCCCCGAGGAGCGTCTTGCCACATGTCAGCACTCGGTCTGACTGAGCGCCTCCAGGAGAGAGGCCCAAGCAAGACACGCCCCAAGGAGCGTCTTGCCACATGTCAATACTGGGTCTGACTGAGCGCCTCCAGGAGAGAGGCCCAAGCAAGACGCGCCAGGAGGAGCGTTTTGCCACATGTCAACACTGGGTCTGACAGAGGGCCTCAAGGAGAGAGGCCCAAGCAAGATGCGCCCCGAGGAGCATCTTGCCACATGTCAACAATGCGTCTGACTGAGGGCCTACAGGAGAGAAGCCCAAGCAAGAAGCTCCCCGAGGAGCGTCTTGCCACATGTCAGCACTCGGTCTTACTGAGCGCCTCCAGGAGAGAGGCCCAAATAAGACGCGCCCCGAGGAGCGTCTTGCCACATGTCAAGAATGGGTCTGAGTGAGGGCCTCCAGGAGAGAAGCCCAAGCAAGACGCGCCCCGAGGAGCGTCTTGCCACATGTCAACTCTGTGTCTGACTGAGCACCTCCAGGAGAGAGGCCCAAGCAAGACGCGCCCCGAGGAGCGTCTTGTCACATGTCAACACTGGGTCTGACTGAGCGCCTCCAGGAGAGAGGCCCAAGCAAGAAACGCCCGAGGAGCGTCTTGAAACATTTCAACACTGGGTCTGACTGATCGCCTCCCCAGGAGAGAGGCCCAAGCAAGACGCGCCCTGAGGAGCGTCTTGCCACATGTCAATACTGGGTCTGACTGAGTGCCTCCATGAGAGAAGCCCCAGCAAGATGCGCCCCGAGGAGCGTCTTGCCACATGTCAGCACTCGGTCTGACTGAGCGCCTCCAGGAGAGAGGCCCAAGCAAGACGCGCCCCAAGGAGCGTCTTGCCACATGTCAACACTGGGTCTGATTGAGCGCCTCCAGGAGAGAGGCCCAAGCAAGACGCGCCAGGAGGAGCGTTTTGCCACATGTCAACACTGGGTCTGACAGAGGGCCTCAAGGAGAGAGGCCCAAGCAAGATGCGCCCCGAGGAGCATCTTGCCACATGTCAACAATGCGTCTGACTGAGGGCCTACAGGAGAGAAGCCCAAGCAAGAAGCGCCCCGAGGAGCGTCTTGCCACATGTCAGCACTCGGTCTTACTGAGCGCCTCCAGGAGAGAGGCCCAAATAAGACGCGCCCCGAGGAGCGTCTTGCCACATGTCAAGAATGGGTCTGACTGAGGGCCTCCAGGAGAGAAGCCCAAGCAAGACGCGCCCCGAGGAGCGTCTTGCCACATGTCACCTCTGGGTCTGACTGAGCACCTCCAGGAGAGAGGCCCAAGCAAGACGCGCCCCGAGGAGCGTCTTGTCACATGTCAACACTGGGTCTGACTGAGCGCCTCCAGGAGAGAGGCCCAAGCAAGAAACGCCCGAGGAGCGTCTTGAAACATGTCATCACTGGGTCTGACTGATCGCCTCCCCAGGAGAGAGGCCCAAGCAAGACGCGCCCTGAGGAGCGTCTTGCCACATGTCAACACTGGGTTTGACTGAGTGCCTCCATGAGAGAAGCCCCAGCAAGATGCGCCCCGAGGAGCGTGTTGCCACATGTCAGCACTCGGTCTGACTGAGCGCCTCCAGGAGAGAGGCCCAAGCAAGACGCACCCCAAGGAGCGTCTTGCCACATGTCAACACTGGGTCTGACTGCGCGCCTCCAGGAGAGAGGCTCAAGCAAGACGCGCCAGGAGGAGCGTTTTGCCACATGTCAACACTGGGTCTGACAGAGGGCCTCAAGGAGAGAGGCCCAAGCAAGATGCACCCCGAGGAGCATCTTGCCACATGTCAACAATGCGTCTGACTGAGGGCCTACAGGAGAGAAGCCCAAGCAAGAAGCGCCCCGAGGAGCGTCTTGCCACATGTCAGCACTCGGTCTTACTGAGCGCCTCCAGGAGAGAGGCCCAAATAAGACACGCCCCGAGGAGCGTCTTGCCACATGTCAAGAATGGGTCTGACTGAGGGCCTCCAGGAGAGAAGCCCAAGCAAGACGCGCCCCGAGGAGCGTCTTGCCACATGTCAGAACTCGGTCTGACTGAGCGCCTCCAGGAGAGAGGCCCAAGCAAGACGTGCCCCGAGGAGCGTCTTGCCAGATGTCAACAATGGGTCTGACTGAGCGCCTCCAGGAGAGAGGCCCAAGCAAGACGCGCCCCGAGGAGCGTCTTGCCACATGTCAACACTGGGTCTAACTGAGCGCCTCCAGGAGAGAGGCCCAATCAAGACGCGCCCCGAGGAGCGTCTTGTCACATGTCACTACTCGGTCTTACTGAGTGCCTCCAGGAGAGAGGCCCAAGCAAGACGTGCCCCGAGGAGCGTCTTGCCACATGTCAACAATGGGTCTGAGTGAGGGCCTCCAGGAGAGAAGCCCAAGCAAGAAGCGCCCCGAGGAGCGTCTTGCCACATGTCAACACTGGGTCTGACTGAGCGCCTCCAGGAGAGAGGCCCAAGCAAGACACGCCCCGAGGAGCGTCTTGACACATGTCAACACTGGGTCTGACTGAGGGCCTCCATGAGAGAAGCCCAAGCAAGACGCGCCCCGAGGAGAGTCTTGCCACATGTCAACACTGGGTCTGACAGAGGGCATCCAGGAGAGAGCCCCAAGCAAGAAGCGCCCCGAGGAGCGTCTTGCCACGTGTCAACACTGGGTCTGATTGAGGGCCTTCTGGAGAGAGGCCCAAGCAAGACGCGCCCCGAGGAGCGTCTTACCACATGTCAACAATGGGTCTGACTGAGGGCCTCCAGGAGAGAAGCCCAAGCAAGACGCGCCCCGAGAAGCTTCTTGCCACATGTCAGCACTCGGTCTGACTGAGCGCCTCCAGGAGAGGCCAAAGCAAGATGCGCCCCGAGGAGTGTCTTGACACATGTCAACACTCTGTCTGACAGAGGGCCTCCATGAGAGAGGCCCAAGCAAGACGCGCCCCGAGGAGTGTCTTGCCACATGTCAACACTGGGTCTGACTGAGCGCCTCCAGGAGAGAGGCCCAAGCAAGACGCGCCCCGAGGAGCGTCTTGCCACGTGTCAACACTGGGTCTGACTTAGCGCCTCCAGGAGAGAGGCCCAAGCAAGATGCGCCCCGAGGAGCGTCTTGCCACGTGTCACCACTGGGTCTGACTGAGCTCCTCCAGGAGACAGGCCCAAGCAAGACGCGCCCCGAGGAGCGTCTTGCCACGTGTCACCACTGGGTCTGATTGAGCACCTCCAGGAGAGAGGCCCCAGCAAGACACGCCCCGAGGAGCGTCTTGCCTTATGTCAGCACTCGGTCTGACTGAGCGCCTCCAGGAGAGAGGCCCAAGCAAGACGCGCCCCGAGGAGCGTCTTGCCACATGTCAACACTGGGTCTGACTGAGCGCCTCCAGGAGAGAGGCCCGAGGAGCGTCTTGCCTTATGTCAGCACTCGGTCTGACTGAGCGCCTCCAGGAGAGAGGCCCAAGCAAGACGCGCCCCGAGGAGCGTCTTGCCACATGTCAACACTGGGTCTGACTGAGCACCTCCAGGAGAGAGGCCCAAGCAAGACGCGCCCCGAGGAGCGTCTTGCCACATGTCAACACTGGGTCTGACTGAGCGCCTCCAGGAGAGAGGCCCGGGGAGCGTCTTGCCACCTGTCACCTCTGGGTCTGACTGAGCGCCTCCAGGAGAGAGGCCCAAGCAAGAAACGCCCGAGGAGCGTCTTGACACATGTCAACACTGGGTCTGACTGAGCGCTTCCAGGAGAGACTGACTGAGCGCTTCCAGGAGAGAGGTCCAATCAACACGCGCCCCGAGGAGCGTCTTGCCACATGTCAACACTGGGTCTGACTGAGTGCCTCCATGAGAGAAGCCCCAGCAAGACGCGCCCCGAGGAGCGTCTTGTCACATGTCACTACTCGGTCTGACTGAGCGCCTCCAGGAGAGAGGCCCAAGCAAGACGTGCCCCGAGGAGCGTCTTGCCACATGTCAACAATGGGTCTGACTGAGGGCCTCCAGGAGAGAAGCCCAAGCAAGAAGCGCCCCGAGGAGCGTCTTGCCACATGTCAACACTGGGTCTAACTGAGCGCCTCCAGGAGAGAGGCCCAAGCAAGACACGCCCCAAGGAGCGTCTTGACACATGTCAACACTGGGTCTGACTGAGGGCCTCCATGTGAGAAGCCCAAGCAAGACGCGCCCCGAGGAGTGTCTTGCCACGTGTCAACACTGGGTCTGACTTAGCGCCTCCAGGAGAGAGGCCCAAGCAAGATGCGCCCCGAGGAGCGTCTTGCCACGTGTCACCACTGGGTCTGACTGAGCTCCTCCAGGAGACAGGCCCAAGCAAGACGCGTCCCGAGGAGCGTCTTGCCACGTGTCACCACTGGGTCTGATTGAGCACCTCCAGGAGAGAGGCCCCAGCAAGACACTCCCCGAGGAGCGTCTTGCCACATGTCAACACTGGGTCTAACTGAGCGCCTCCAGGAGAGAGGCCCAAGCAAGACACGCCCCAAGGAGCGTCTTGACACATGTCAACACTGGGTCTGACTGAGGGCCTCCATGTGAGAAGCCCAAGCAAGACGCGCCCCGAGGAGTGTCTTGCCACGTGTCAACACTGGGTCTGACTTAGCGCCTCCAGGAGAGAGGCCCAAGCAAGATGCGCCCCGAGGAGCGTCTTGCCACGTGTCACCACTGGGTCTGACTGAGCTCCTCCAGGAGACAGGCCCAAGCAAGACGCGTCCCGAGGAGCGTCTTGCCACGTGTCACCACTGGGTCTGACTGAGCGCCTCCAGGAGAGAGGCCCAAGCAAGACGCGCCCCGAGGAGCGTCTTAGCACATGTCAACACTGGGTCTGACTGAGCGCCTCCAGGAGAGAGGCCCGAGGAGCGTCTTGCCTTATGTCAGCACTCGGTCTGACTGAGCGCCTCCAGGAGAGAGGCCCAAGCAAGACGCGCCCCGAGGAGCGTCTTGCCACATGTCAACACTGGGTCTGACTGAGCACCTCCAGGAGAGAGGCCCAAGCAAGACGCGCCCCGAGGAGCGTCTTGCCACATGTCAACACTGGGTCTGACTGAGCGCCTCCAGGAGAGAGGCCCGAGGAGCGTCTTGCCACCTGTCACCTCTGGGTCTAACTGAGCGCCTCCAGGAGAGAGGCCCAAGCAAGAAACGCCCGAGGAGCGTCTTAACACATGTCAACACTGGGTCTGACTGAGCGCTTCCAGGAGAGACTGACTGAGCGCTTCCAGGAGAGAGGTCCAATCAACACGCGCCCCGAGGAGCGTCTTGCCACATGTCAACACTGTGTCTGACTGAGTGCCTCCATGAGAGAAGCCCCAGCAAGACGCGCCCCGAGGAGCGTCTTGTCACATGTCACTACTCGGTCTGACTGAGCGCCTCCAGGAGAGAGGCCCAAGCAATACGTGCCCCGAGGAGCGTCTTGCCACATGTCAACAATGGGTCTGACTGAGGGCCTCCAGGAGAGAAGCCCAAGCAAGAAGCGCCCCGAGGAGCGTCTTGCCACATGTCAACACTGGGTCTGACTGAGCGCCTCCAGGAGAGAGGCCCAAGCAAGACAGGCCCCAAGGAGCGTCTTGACACATGTCAACACTGGGTCTGACTGAGGGCCTCCATGTGAGAAGCCCAAGCAAGACGCGCCCCGAGGAGTGTCTTGCCACGTGTCAACACTGGGTCTGACTTAGCGCCTCCAGGAGAGAGGTCCAAGCAAGATGCGCCCCGAGGAGCGTCTTGCCACGTGTCACCACTGGGTCTGACTGAGCTCCTCCAGGAGACAGGCCCAAGCAAGACGCGCCCCGAGGAGCGTCTTGCCACGTGTCACCACTGGGTCTGATTGAGCACCTCCAGGAGAGAGGCCCCAGAAAGACACGCCCCGAGGAGCGTCTTGCCTTATGTCAGCACTCGGTCTGACTGAGCGCCTCCAGGAGAGAGGCCCAAGCAAGACGCGCCCCGAGGAGCGTCATGCCACATGTCAACACTGGGTCTGACTGAGCGCCTCCAGGAGAGAGGCCCGAGGAGCGTCTTGCCTTATGTCAGCAATCGGTCTGACTGAGCGCCTCCAGGAGAGTGGCCCAAGCAAGACGCGCCCCGAGGAGCGTCTTGCCACATGTCAACACTGGGTCTGACTGAGCACCTCCAGGAGAGAGGCCCAAGCAAGACGCGCCCCGAGGAGCGTCTTGCCACATGTCAACACTGGGTCTGACTGAGCGCCTCCAGGAGAGAGGCCCGAGGAGCATCTTGCCACATGTCACCTCTGGGTCTGACTGAGCGCCTCCAGGAGAGAGGCCCAAGCAAGAAACGCCCGAGGCGCGTCTTGACACATGTCAACACTGGGTCTGACTGAGTGCTTCCAGGAGAGAGGTCCAATCAACCCGCGCCCCGAGGAGCGTCTTGCCACATGTCAACACTGGGTCTGACTGAGTGCCTCCATGAGAGAAGCCCCAGCAAGACGCGCCCCGAGGAGCGTCTTGTCACATGTCACTACTCGGTCTGACTGAGCGCCTCCAGGAGAGAGGCCCAAGCAAGACGTGCCCCGAGGAGCGTCTTGCCACATGTCAACAATGGGTCTGTCTGAGGGCCTCCAGGAGAGAAGCCCAAGCAAGAAGCGCCCCGAGGAGCGTCTTGCCACATGTCAACACTGGGTCTGACTGAGCGCCTCCAGGAGAGAGGCCCAAGCAAGACGCGCCCCGAGGAGCGTCTTGCCACGTGTCAACACTGGGTCTGACTTAGCGCCTCCAGGAGAGAGGCCCAAGCAAGATGCGCCCCGAGGAGCGTCTTGCCACGTGTCACCACTGGGTCTGACTGAGCTCCTCCAGGAGAGGCCAAAGCAAGACGCGCCCCGAGGAGCGTCTTGACACATGTCAACACTCTGTCTGACAGAGGGCCTCCATGAGAGAGGCCCAAGCAAGATGCTCCCCGAGGAGTGTCTTGCCACATGTCAACACTGGGTCTGACTGAGCGCCTCCAGGAGAGAGGCCCAAGCAAGACGCGCCCCGAGGAGCGTCTTGCCACGTGTCAACACTGGGGCTGACTTAGCGCCTCCAGGAGAGAGGCCCAAGCAAGATGCGCCCCGAGGAGCGTCTTGCCACGTGTCACCACTGGGTCTGACTGAGCTCCTCCAGGAGACAGGCCCAAGCAAGACGCGCCCCGAGGAGCGTCTTGCCACGTGTCACCACTGGGTCTGATTGAGCACCTCCAGGAGAGAGGCCCCAGCAAGACACGCCCCGAGGAGCGTCTTGCCTTATGTCAGCACTCGGTCTGACTGAGCGCCTCCAGGAGAGAGGCCCAAGCAAGACGTGCCCCGAGGAGCGTCTTGCCACATGTCAACACTGGGTCTGACTGAGCGCCTCCAGGAGAGAGGCCCGAGGAGCGTCTTGCCTTATGTCAGCACTCGGTCTGACTGAGCGCCTCCAGGAGAGAGGCCCAAGCAAGACGCGCCCCGAGGAGCGTCTTGCCACATGTCAACACTGGGTCTGACTGAGCACCTCCAGGAGAGAGGCCCAAGCCAGACGCGCCCCGAGGAGCGTCTTGCCACATGTCAACACTGGGTCTGACTGAGCGCCTCCAGGAGAGAGGCCCGAGGAGCGTCTTGCCACCTGTCACCTCTGGGTCTGACTGAGCGCCTCCAGGAGAGAGGCCCAAGCAAGAAACGCCCGAGGAGCGTCTTGACACATGTCAACACTGGGTCTGACTGAGCGCTTCCAGGAGAGACTGACTGAGCGCTTCCAGGAGAGAGGTCCAATCAACACGCGCCCCGAGGAGCGTCTTGCCACATGTCAACACTGGGTCTGACTGAGTGCCTCCATGAGAGAAGCCCCAGCATGACGCGCCCCGAGGAGCGTCTTGTCACATGTCACTACTCGGTCTGACTGAGCGCCTCCAGGAGAGAGGCCCAAGCAAGACGTGCCCCGAGGAGCGTCTTGCCACATGTCAACAATGGGTCTGACTGAGGGCCTCCAGGAGAGGCCAAAGCAAGACGCGCCCCGAGGAGCGTCTTGCCACATGTCACTACTCGGTCTGACTGAGCGCCTCCAGGAGGGAGGTCCAAGCAAGACGCGCCCCGATGAGCGTCTTGCCACATGTGAACACTGGGTCTGACTGAGCGCCTCCAGGAGAGAGGCCCAAGCAAGACGCGCCCCGAGGAGCATCTTGCCACATGTCAACACTGGGTCTGACTGAGAACCTCCAGGAGAGAGGCCCAAGCAAGACGCGCCCTGAGGAGCGTCTTGCCACATGTCAACACTGGGTCTGATTGAGCGCCTCCAGGAGAGAGGCCCAAGCAAGACGCGCCCCGAGGAGCGTCTTGTCACATGTCACTACTCGGTCTGACTGAGTGCCTCCAGGAGAGAGGCCCAAGCAAGACGTGCCCCGAGGAGCGTCTTGCCACATGTCAACAATGGGTCTGACTGAGGGCCTCCAGGAGAGAAGCCCAAGCAAGAAGCGCCCCGAGGAGCGTCTTGCCACATGTCAACACTGGGTCTGACTGAGCGCCTCCAGGAGAGAGGCCCAAGCAAGACACGCCCCGAGGAGCGTCTTGACACATGTCAACACTGGGTCTGACTGAGGGCCTCCATGAGAGAAGCCCAAGCAAGACGCGCCCCGAGGAGAGTCTTGCCACATGTCAACACTGGGTCTGACAGAGGGCATCCAGGAGAGAGCCCCAAGCAGTACGCGCCCCAAGGAGCGTCTTGCCACATGTCACCACTGGGTCTGACTGAGCGCCTCCAGGAGAGAGGCCCAAGCAAGAAGCGCCCCGAGGAGCGTCTTGCCACGTGTCAACACTGGGTCTGATTGAGGGCCTTCTGGAGAGAGGCCCAAGCATGACGCGCCCCGAGGAGCGTCTTGCCACATGTCAACAATGGGTCTGACTGAGGGCCTCCAGGAGAGAAGCCCAAGCAGGACGCGCCCCGAGGAGCTTCTTGCCACATGTCAGCACTCGATCTGAATGAGCGCCTCCAGGAGAGGCCAAAGCAAGACACGCCCCGAGGAGTGTATTGCCACATGTCAACGCTGGGTCTGACTGAGCGCCTCCAGGAGAGAGGCCCAAGCAAGACGCGCCCCGAGGAGCGTCTTGCCATGTGTCACCACTGGGTCTGACTGAGCTCCTCCAGGAGAAAGGCCCCAGCAACACGCGCCCCGAGGAGCGTCTTGCCACATGTCACTACTCGGTTTAACTGAGCGCCTCCAGGAGAGAGGTCCAAGCAAGACGCGCCCCGAGGAGCGTCTTGCCACATGTCACTACTCGGTCTGACTGAGCGCCTCCAGGAGGGAGGTCCAAGCAAGACGCGCCCCGAGGAGCGTCTTGCCACATGTGAACACTGGGTCTGACTGAGCGCCTCCAGGAGAGAGGCCCAAGCAAGACGGGCCCCGAGGAGCATCTTGCCACATGTCAACACTGGGTCTGACTGAGAACCTCCAGGAGAGAGGCCCAAGCAAGTCGCGCCCCGAGTAGCGTCTTGCCACATGTCAACACTGTGTCTGACTGAGTGCCTCCAGGAGAGAGGCCCAAGCAAGACGTATCCCGAGGAGCGTCTTGCCACAAGTCAACAATGGGTCTGACTGAGGGCCTCCAGGAGAGAAGCCCAAGCAAGAAGCACCCCGAGGAGCGTCTTGCCACATGTCAACACTGGTTCTGACTGAGCGCCTCCAGGAGAGAGGCCCAAGCAAGACACGCCCCGAGGAGCGTCTTGACACATGTCAACACTGGGTCTGACTGAGGGCCTCCATGAGAGAAGCCCAAGCAAGCCGCGCCCCAAGGAGAGTCTTGCCACATGTCAACACTGGGTCTGACAGAGGGCATCCAGGAGAGAGCCCCAAGCAAGACGCGCCCCGAGGAGCGTCTTGCCACATGTCACCACTGGGTCTGACTGAGCGCCTCCAGGAGAGAGGCCCAAGCAAGACGTGCCCCGAGGAGCGTCTTGCCACATGTCAACAATGGGTCTGACTGAGGGCCTCCAGGAGAGGCCAAAGCAAGACGCGCCCCGAGGAGCGTCTTGCCACATGTCACTACTCGGTCTGACTGAGCGCCTCCAGGAGGGAGGTCAAAGCAAGACGCGCCCCGATGAGCGTCTTGCCACATGTGAACACTGGGTCTGACTGAGCGCCTCCAGGAGAGAAGCCCAAGCAGGACGCGCCCCGAGGAGCTTCTTGCCACATGTCAGCACTCGGTCTGAATGAGCGCCTCCAGGAGAGGCCAAAGCAAGACACGCCCCGAGGAGTGTATTGCCACATGTCAACACTGGGTCTGACTGAGCGCCTCCAGGAGAGAGGCCCAAGCAAGACGCGCCCCGAGGAGCGTCTTGCCACGTGTCACCACTGGGTCTGACTGAGCTCCTCCAGGAGAAAGGCCCCAGCAACACGCGCCCCGAGGAGCGTCTTGCCACAAGTCACTACTCGGTCTGACTGAGCGCCTCCAGGAGGGAGGTCCAAGCAAGACGCGCCCCGAGGAGCGTCTTGCCACATGTGAACACTGGGTCTGACTGAGCGCCTCCAAGAGAGAGGCCCAAGCAAGACGCGCCCCGAGGAGCATCTTGCCACATGTCAACACTGGGTCTGACTGAGAACCTCCAGGAGAGAGGCCCAAGCAAGTCGCGCCCCGAGTAGCGTCTTGCCACATGTCAACACTGGGTCTGACTGAGCGCCTCCAGAAGAGAGGCCCTAGCAAGACGCGCCCCGAGGAGCGTCTTGTCACATGTCACTACTCGGTCTGACTGAGTGCCTCCAGGAGAGAGGCCCAAGCAAGACGTGCCCCGAGGAGCGTCTTGCCACATGTCAACAATGGGTCTGACTGAGGGCCTCCAGGAGAGAAGCCCAAGCAAGAAGCACCCCGAGGAGCGTCTTGCCACATGTCAACACTGGTTCTGACTGAGCGCCTCCAGGAGAGAGGCCCAAACAAGACACTCCCCGAGGAGCGTCTTGACACATGTCAACACTGGGTCTGACTGAGGGCCTCTATGAGAGAAGCCCAAGCAAGCCGCGCCCCAAGGAGAGTCTTGCCACATGTCAACACTGGGTCTGACAGAGGGCATCCAGGAGAGAGCCCCAAGCAATACGCGCCCCGAGGAGCGTCTTGCCACATGTCACCCCTGGGTCTGACTGAGCGCCTCCAGGAGAGAGGCCCAAGCAAGAAGCGCCCCGAGGAGCGTCTTGCCAC
The DNA here is from genome assembly GCF_043380555.1 of Nothobranchius furzeri. NCBI lineage: Eukaryota > Metazoa > Chordata > Actinopteri > Cyprinodontiformes > Nothobranchiidae > Nothobranchius > Nothobranchius furzeri. The sequence goes on from NC_091747.1 coordinate 7,549,002, forward strand.
GTGACAACACTGGGTCTGATTGAGGGCCTTCTGGAGAGAGGCCCAAGCAAGACGCGCCCCGAGGAGCGTCTTGCCACATGTCAACAATGGGTCTGACTGAGGGCCTCCAGGAGAGAAGCCCAAGCAAGACGCGCCCCGAGGAGCTTCTTGCCACATGTCAGCACTCGGTCTGACTGAGCGCCTCCAGGAGAGGCCAAAGCAAGACGCGCCCCGAGGAGCGTCTTGACACATGTCAACACTGGGTCTGACAGAGGGCCTCCATGAGAGAGGCCCAAGCAAGACGCGCCCCGAGGAGTGTTTTGCCACATGTCAACACTGGGTCTGACTGAGCGCCTCCAGGAGACAGGCCCAAGCAAGACGCGCCCCGAGGAGCGTCTTGCCACGTGTCACCACTGGGTCTGATTGAGCACCTCCAGGAGAGAGGCCCAAGCAAGACGCGCCCCGAGGAGCGTCTTGCCTTACGTCAGCACTCGGTCTGACTGAGCGCCTCCAGGAGAGAGGCCCAAGCAAGACGCGCCCGGAGGAGCGTCTTGCCACATGTCAGCACTCGGTCTGACTGAGCGCCTCCAGGAGAGAGGCCCAAGCAAGACGTGCCCCGAGGAGCGTCTTGACACATGTCTCCTCTGGGTCTGACTGAGCGCCTCCAGGAGAGAGGCCCAAGCAAGACGTGCCCCGAGGAGCGTCTTGCCACATGTCAATACTGGGTCTGACTGAGTGCCTCCATGAGAGAAGCCCCAGCAAGACGCGCCCCGAGGAGCGTCTTGCCACATGTCAACACTGGGTCTGACTGAGCGTCTCCAGGAGAGAGGCCCGAGGAGCGTCTTGCCACATGTCACCTCTGGGTCTGCCTGAGGGCCTCCATGTGAGAAGCCCAAGCAAGACGTGCCCCGAGGAGAGTCTTGCCACATGTCAACACTGGGTCTGACAGAGGGCATCCAGGAGAGAGGCCCAAGCAATACGCGCCCCAAGGAGCGTCTTGCCACGTGTCAACACTGGGTCTGACTTAGCGCCTCCAGGAGAGAGGCCCAAGCAAGATGCGCCCCGAGGAGCGTCTTGCCACGTGTCACCACTGGGTCTGACTGAGCTCCTCCAGGAGAGAGGCCCAAGCAAGACGTGCCCCGAGGAGCGTCTTGCCACGTGTCACCACTGGGTCTGATTGAGCACCTCCAGGAGAGAGGCCCCAGCAAGATGCGCCCCGAGGAGCGTCATGCCACATGTCACCACTGGGTCTGACTGAGCGCCTCCAGGAGAGAGGCCCATGCAAGAAGCGCCCCGAGGAGCGTCTTGCCACGTGTCAACACTGGGTCTGATTGAGGGCCTTCTGGAGAGAGGCCCAAGCAAGACGCGCCCCGAGGAGCGTCTTGCCACATGTCAACACTGGGTCTGACTGAGCGTCTCCAGGAGAGAGGCCCGAGGAGCGTCTTGCCACATGTCACCTCTGGGTCTGCCTGAGGGCCTCCATGTGAGAAGCCCAAGCAAGACGTGCCCCGAGGAGAGTCTTGCCACATGTCAACACTGGGTCTGACAGAGGGCATCCAGGAGAGAGGCCCAAGCAATACGCGCCCCAAGGAGCGTCTTGCCACGTGTCAACACTGGGTCTGACTTAGCGCCTCCAGGAGAGAGGCCCAAGCAAGATGCGCCCCGAGGAGCGTCTTGCCACGTGTCACCACTGGGTCTGACTGAGCTCCTCCAGGAGAGAGGCCCAAGCAAGACGTGCCCCGAGGAGCGTCTTGCCACGTGTCACCACTGGGTCTGATTGAGCACCTCCAGGAGAGAGGCCCCAGCAAGATGCGCCCCGAGGAGCGTCATGCCACATGTCACCACTGGGTCTGACTGAGCGCCTCCAGGAGAGAGGCCCATGCAAGAAGCGCCCCGAGGAGCGTCTTGCCACGTGTCAACACTGGGTCTGATTGAGGGCCTTCTGGAGAGAGGCCCAAGCAAGACGCGCCCCGAGGAGCGTCTTGCCACATGTCTACAATGGGTCTGACTGAGGGCCTCCAGGAGAGAAGCCCAAGCAAGACGCGCCCCGAGGAGCTTCTTGCCACATGTCAGCACTCGGTCTGACTGAGCGCCTCCAGGAGAGGCCAAAGCAAGACGCGCCCCGAGGAGCGTCTTGACACATGTCAACACTGGGTCTGACAGAGGGCCTCCATGAGAGAGGCCCAAGCAAGACGCGCCCCGAGGAGTGTCTTGCCACATGTCAACACTGGGTCTGACTGAGCGCCTCCAGGAGACAGGCCCAAGCAAGACGCGCCCCGAGGAGCGTCTTGCCACGTGTCACCACTGGGTCTGATTGAGCACCTACAGGAGAGAGGCCCCAGCAAGACGCGCCCCGAGGAGCGTCTTGCCTTACGTCAGCACTGGGTCTGACTGAGCGCCTCCAGGAGAGAGGTCCAAGCAAGACGCGCCTGGAGGAGCGTCTTGCCACATGTCAGCACTCGGTCTGACTGAGCGCCTCCAGGAGAGAGGCCCAAGCAAGACGTGCCCCGAGGAGCGTCTTGACACATGTATCCTCTGGGTCTGACTGAGCGCCTCCAGGAGAGAGGCCCAAGCAAGACGTGCCCCGAGGAGCGTCTTGCCACATGTCAATACTGGGTCTGACTGAGTGCCTCCATGAGAGAAGCCCCAGCAAGACGCGCCCCGAGGAGCGTCTTGCCACATGTCAACACTGGGTCTGACTGAGCGTCTCCAGGAGAGAGGCCCGAGGAGCGTCTTGCCACATGTCACCTCTGGGTCTGACTGAGCGCCTCCAGGAGAGAGGTCCAAGCAAGACGCGCCCCGTGGAGCGTCTTGTCACATGTCACTACTCGGTCTGACTGAGCGCCTCCAGGAGAGAGGCCCAAGCAAGACACGCCCCGAGGAGCGTCTTGACACATGTCAACACTGGGTCTGACTCAGGGCCTCCATGAGAGAAGCCCAAGCAAGACGCGCCCCAAGGAGAGTCTTGCCACATGTCACCACTGGGTCTGACTGAGCACCTCCAGGAGAGAGGCCCAAGCAAGAAGCGCCCCGAGGAGCGTCTTGCCACATGTCACCACTGGGTCTGACTGAGCACCTCCAGGAGAGAGGCCCAAGCAAGAAGCGCCCCGAGGAGCATCTTGCCACGTGTCAACACTGGGTCTGATTGAGGGCCTTCTGGAGAGAGGCCCAAGCAAGACGCGCCCCGAGGAGCGTCTTGCCACATGTCAACAATGGGTCTGACTGAGGGCCTCCAGGAGAGAAGCCCAGGCAAGACGCGCCCCAAGGAGCTTCTTGCCACATGTCAGCACTCGGTCAGACTGAGCGCCTCCAGGAGAGGCCAAAGCAAGACGCGCCCCGAGGAGCGTCTTGACACATGTCAACACTGGGTCTGACAGAGGGCCTCCATGAGAGAGGCCCAAGCAAGACGCGCCCCGAGGAGTGTCTTGCCACATGTCAACACTGGGTCTGACTGAGCACCTCCAGGAGAGAGGCCCAAGCAAGACGCGCCCCGAGGAGCGTCTTGCCACGTGTCAACACTTGGTCTGACTTAGCGCCTCCAGGAGAGAGGCCCAAGCAAGATGCGCCCCGAGGAGCGTCTTGCCACGTGTCACCACTGGGTCTGATTGAGCACCTCCAGGAGAGAGGCCCAAGCAAGACGCGCCCGGAGGAGCGTCTTGCCACATGTCAGCACTCGGTCTGACTGAGCGCCTCCAGTAGAGAGGCCCAAGCAAGACGCGCCCCGAGGAACGTCTTGACACATGTCTCCTCTGGGTCTGACTGAGCGCCTCCAGGAGAGAGGCCCAAGCAAGACGTGCCCCGAGGAGCGTCTTGCCACATGTCAACACTGGGTCTGACTGAGTGCCTCCATGAAAGAAGCCCCAGCAAGACGCGCCCCGAGGAGCGTCTTGCCACATGTCAACACTGGGTCTGACTGTGCACCTCCAGGAGAGAGGCCCAAGCAAGATGCGCCCCGAGGAGCGTCTTGCCACATGTCAACACTGGTTCTGACTGAGCGCCTCCAGGAGAGAGGCCCGAGGAGCGTCTTGCCACATGTCACCTCTGGGTCTGACTGAGCGCCTCCAGGAGAGAGGTCCAAGCAAGACGCGCCCCGAGGAGCGTCTTGTCACATGTCACTACTCGGTCTGACTGAGCGCCTCCAGGAGAGAGGCCCAAGCAAGACGTGCCCCGAGGAGCGTCTTGCCACATGTCAACAATGGGTCTGACTGAGGGCCTCCAGGAGAGAAGCCCAAGCAAGAAGCGCCCCGAGGAGCGTCTTGCCACATGTCAACACTGGGTCTGACTGAGCGCCTCCAGGAGAGAGGCCCAAGCAAGACACGCCCCGAGGAGCGTCTTGACACATGTCAACACTGGGTCTGACTGAGGGCCTCCATGTGAGAAGCCCAAGCAAGACGCGCCCCGAGGAGAGTCTTGCCACATGTCAACACTGGGTCTGACAGAGGGCATCCAGGAGAGAGGCCAAAGCAATACGCGCCCCGAGGAGCGTCTTGCCACGTGTCAACACTGGGTCTTACTTAGCGCCTCCAGGAGAGAGGCCCAAGCAAGATGCGCCCCGAGGAGCGTATTGCCACGTGTCACCACTGGGTCTGACTGAGCTCCTCCAGGAGAGAGGCCCAAGCAAGACGCGCCCCGAGGAGCGTCTTGCCACGTGTCACAACTGGGTCTGATTGAGCACCTCCAGGAGAGAGGCCCCAGCAAGACGCGCCCCGAGGAGCGTCTTGCCACATGTCACTACTCGGTCTAACTGAGCGCCTCCAGGAGAGAGGTCCAAGCAAGACGCGCCCCGAGGAGCGTCTTGCCACATGTCACTACTCGGTCTGAGTGAGCGCCTCCAGGAGGGAGGTCCAAGCAAGACGCGCCCCGAGGAGCGTCTTGCCACATGTCACTACTCGGTCTGACTGAGTGCCTCCAGGAGAGAGGCCCAAGCAAGACGTGCCCCGAGGAGCGTCTTGCCACATGTCAACAATGGGTCTGACTGAGGGCCTCCAGGAGAGAAGCCCAAGCAAGAAGCACCCCGAGGAGCGTCTTGCCACATGTCAACACTGGTTCTGACTGAGCGCCTCCAGGAGAGAGGCCCAAGCAAGACACGCCCCGAGGAGCGTCTTGACACATGTCAACACTGGGTCTGACTCAGGGCCTCCATGAGAGAAGCCCAAGTGAGACGCGCCCCAAGGAGAGTCTTGCCACATGTCAACACTGGGTCTGACAGAGGGCATCCAGGAGAGAGCCCCAAGCAATACACGCCCCGAGGAGCGTCTTGCCACATGTCACCACTGGGTCTGACTGAGCACCTCCAGGAGAGAGGCCCAAGCAAGAAGCGCCCCTAGGAGCGTCTTTCCACGTGTCAACACTGGGTCTGATTGAGGGCCTTCTGGAGAGAGGCCCAAGCAAGAAGCGCCCCGAGGAGCGTCTTGCCACATGTCAACAATGGGTCTGACTGAGGGCCTCCAGGAGAGAAGCCCAGGCAAGACGCGCCCCAAGGAGCTTCTTGCCACATGTCAGCACTCGGTCAGACTGAGCGCCTCCAGGAGAGGCCAAAGCAAGACGCGCCCCGAGGAGCGTCTTGACACATGTCAACACTGGGTCTGACAGAGGGCCTCCATGAGAGAGGCCCAAGCAAGACGCGCCCCGAGGAGTGTCTTGCCACATGTCAACACTGGGTCTGACTGAGCACCTCCAGGAGAGAGGCCCGAGCAAGACGCGCCCCGAGGAGCGTCTTGCCATGTGTCAACACTTGGTCTGACTTAGCGCCTCCAGGAGAGAGGCCCAAGCAAGATGCGCCCCGAGGAGCGTCTTGCCACGTGTCACCACTGGGTCTGATTGAGCACCTCCAGGAGAGAGGCCCAAGCAAGACGCGCCCGGAGGAGCGTCTTGCCACATGTCAGCACTCGGTCTGACTGAGCGCCTCCAGGAGAGAGGCCCAAGCAAGACGCGCCCCGAGGAACGTCTTGACACATGTCTCCTCTGGGTCTGACTGAGCGCCTCCAGGAGAGAGGCCCAAGCAAGACGTGCCCCGAGGAGCGTCTTGCCACATGTCAACACTGGGTCTGACTGAGTGCCTCCATGAAAGAAGCCCCAGCAAGACGCGCCCCGAGGAGCGTCTTGCCACATGTCAACACTGGGTCTGACTGAGCACCTCCAGGAGAGAGGCCCAAGCAAGATGCGCCCCAAGGAGCGTCTTGCCACATGTCACTACTCGGTCTGACTGAGTGCCTCCAGGAGAGAGGCCCAAGCAAGACGTGCCCCGAGGAGCGTCTTGCCACATGTCAACAATGGGTCTGACTGAGGGCCTCCAGGAGAGAAGCCCAAGCAAGAAGCACCCCGAGGAGCGTCTTGCCACATGTCAACACTGGTTCTGACTGAGCGCCTCCAGGAGAGAGGCCCAAGCAAGACACGCCCCGAGGAGCGTCTTGACACATGTCAACACTGGGTCTGACTCAGGGCCTCCATGAGAGAAGCCCAAGTGAGACGCGCCCCAAGGAGAGTCTTGCCACATGTCAACACTGGGTCTGACAGAGGGCATCCAGGAGAGAGCCCCAAGCAATACACGCCCCGAGGAGCGTCTTGCCACATGTCACCACTGGGTCTGACTGAGCACCTCCAGGAGAGAGGCCCAAGCAAGAAGCGCCCCTAGGAGCGTCTTTCCACGTGTCAACACTGGGTCTGATTGAGGGCCTTCTGGAGAGAGGCCCAAGCAAGAAGCGCCCCGAGGAGCGTCTTGCCACATGTCAACAATGGGTCTGACTGAGGGCCTCCAGGAGAGAAGCCCAGGCAAGACGCGCCCCAAGGAGCTTCTTGCCACATGTCAGCACTCGGTCAGACTGAGCGCCTCCAGGAGAGGCCAAAGCAAGACGCGCCCCGAGGAGCGTCTTGACACATGTCAACACTGGGTCTGACAGAGGGCCTCCATGAGAGAGGCCCAAGCAAGAAGCGCCCCGAGGAGCGTCTTGCCACGTGTCACCACTGGGTCTGATTGAGCACCTCCAGGAGAGAGGCCCAAGCAAGACGCGCCCGGAGGAGCGTCTTGCCACATGTCAGCACTCGGTCTGACTGAGCGCCTCCAGGAGAGAGGCCCAAGCAAGACGCGCCCCGAGGAACGTCTTGACACATGTCTCCTCTGGGTCTGACTGAGCGCCTCCAGGAGAGAGGCCCAAGCAAGACGTGCCCCGAGGAGCGTCTTGCCACATGTCAACACTGGGTCTGACTGAGTGCCTCCATGAAAGAAGCCCCAGCAAGACGCGCCCCGAGGAGCGTCTTGCCACATGTCAACACTGGGTCTGACTGAGCACCTCCAGGAGAGAGGCCCAAGCAAGATGCGCCCCAAGGAGCGTCTTGCCACATGTCAACACTGGTTCTGACTGAGCGCCTCCAGGAGAGAGGCCCGAGGAGCGTCTTGCCACGTGTCACAACTGGGTCTGATTGAGCACCTCCAGGAGAGAGGCCCCAGCAAGACGCGCCCCGAGGAGCGTCTTGCCACATGTCACTACTCGGTCTAACTGAGCGCCTCCAGGAGAGAGGTCCAAGCAAGACGCGCCCCGAGGAGCGTCTTGCCACATGTCACTACTCGGTCTGAGTGAGCGCCTCCAGGAGGGAGGTCCAAGCAAGACGCTTCCCGAAGGAGCGTCTTGCCACATGTCACTACTCGGTCTGACTGAGTGCCTCCAGGAGAGAGGCCCAAGCAAGACGTGCCCCGAGGAGCGTCTTGCCACATGTCAACAATGGGTCTGACTGAGGGCCTCCAGGAGAGAAGCCCAAGCAAGAAGCACCCCGAGGAGCGTCTTGCCACATGTCAACACTGGTTCTGACTGAGCGCCTATAGGAGAGAGGCCCAAGCAAGACACGCCCCGAGGAGCGTCTTGACACATGTCAACACTGGGTCTGACTCAGGGCCTCCATGAGAGAAGCCCAAGTGAGACGCGCCCCAAGGAGCGTCTTGCCACATGTCAACACTGGGTCTGACTGAGCACCTCCAGGAGAGAGGCCCAAGCAAGATGCGCCCCAAGGAGCGTCTTGCCACATGTCACTACTCGGTCTGACTGAGTGCCTCCAGGAGAGAGGCCCAAGCAAGACGTGCCCCGAGGAGCGTCTTGCCACATGTCAACAATGGGTCTGACTGAGGGCCTCCAGGAGAGAAGCCCAAGCAAGAAGCACCCCGAGGAGCGTCTTGCCACATGTCAACACTGGTTCTGACTGAGCGCCTCCAGGAGAGAGGCCCAAGCAAGACACGCCCCGAGGAGCGTCTTGACACATGTCAACACTGGGTCTGACTCAGGGCCTCCATGAGAGAAGCCCAAGTGAGACGCGCCCCAAGGAGAGTCTTGCCACATGTCAACACTGGGTCTGACAGAGGGCATCCAGGAGAGAGCCCCAAGCAATACACGCCCCGAGGAGCGTCTTGCCACATGTCACCACTGGGTCTGACTGAGCACCTCCAGGAGAGAGGCCCAAGCAAGAAGCGCCCCTAGGAGCGTCTTTCCACGTGTCAACACTGGGTCTGATTGAGGGCCTTCTGGAGAGAGGCCCAAGCAAGAAGCGCCCCGAGGAGCGTCTTGCCACATGTCAACAATGGGTCTGACTGAGGGCCTCCAGGAGAGAAGCCCAGGCAAGACGCGCCCCAAGGAGCTTCTTGCCACATGTCAGCACTCGGTCAGACTGAGCGCCTCCAGGAGAGGCCAAAGCAAGACGCGCCCCGAGGAGCGTCTTGACACATGTCAACACTGGGTCTGACAGAGGGCCTCCATGAGAGAGGCCCAAGCAAGACGCGCCCCGAGGAGTGTCTTGCCACATGTCAACACTGGGTCTGACTGAGCACCTCCAGGAGAGAGGCCCGAGCAAGACGCGCCCCGAGGAGCGTCTTGCCATGTGTCAACACTTGGTCTGACTTAGCGCCTCCAGGAGAGAGGCCCAAGCAAGATGCGCCCCGAGGAGCGTCTTGCCACGTGTCACCACTGGGTCTGATTGAGCACCTCCAGGAGAGAGGCCCAAGCAAGACGCGCCCAGAGGAGCGTCTTGCCACATGTCAGCACTCGGTCTGACTGAGCGCCTCCAGGAGAGAGGCCCAAGCAAGACGCGCCCCGAGGAACGTCTTGACACATGTCTCCTCTGGGTCTGACTGAGCGCCTCCAGGAGAGAGGCCCAAGCAAGACGTGCCCCGAGGAGCGTCTTGCCACATGTCAACACTGGGTCTGACTGAGTGCCTCCATGAAAGAAGCCCCAGCAAGACGCGCCCCGAGGAGCGTCTTGCCACATGTCAACACTGGGTCTGACTGAGCACCTCCAGGAGAGAGGCCCAAGCAAGATGCGCCCCAAGGAGCGTCTTGCCACATGTCAACACTGGTTCTGACTGAGCGCCTCCAGGAGAGAGGCCCGAGGAGCGTCTTGCCACGTGTCACAACTGGGTCTGATTGAGCACCTCCAGGAGAGAGGCCCCAGCAAGACGCGCCCCGAGGAGCGTCTTGCCACATGTCACTACTCGGTCTAACTGAGCGCCTCCAGGAGAGAGGTCCAAGCAAGACGCGCCCCGAGGAGCGTCTTGCCACATGTCACTACTCGGTCTGAGTGAGCGCCTCCAGGAGGGAGGTCCAAGCAAGACGCTTCCCGAAGGAGCGTCTTGCCACATGTCACTACTCGGTCTGACTGAGTGCCTCCAGGAGAGAGGCCCAAGCAAGACGTGCCCCGAGGAGCGTCTTGCCACATGTCAACAATGGGTCTGACTGAGGGCCTCCAGGAGAGAAGCCCAAGCAAGAAGCACCCCGAGGAGCGTCTTGCCACATGTCAACACTGGTTCTGACTGAGCGCCTATAGGAGAGAGGCCCAAGCAAGACACGCCCCGAGGAGCGTCTTGACACATGTCAACACTGGGTCTGACTCAGGGCCTCCATGAGAGAAGCCCAAGTGAGACGCGCCCCAAGGAGAGTCTTGCCACATGTCAACACTGGGTCTGACAGAGGGCATCCAGGAGAGAGCCCCAAGCAATACACGCCCCGAGGAGCGTCTTGCCACATGTCACCACTGGGTCTGACTGAGCACCTCCAGGAGAGAGGCCCAAGCAAGAAGCGCCCCGAGGAGCGTCTTTCCACGTGTCAACACTGGGTCTGATTGAGGGCCTTCTGGAGAGAGGCCCAAGCAAGAAGCGCCCCGAGGAGCGTCTTGCCACATGTCAACAATGGGTCTGACTGAGGGCCTCCAGGAGAGAAGCCCAGGCAAGACGCGCCCCAAGGAGCTTCTTGCCACATGTCAGCACTCGGTCAGACTGAGCGCCTCCAGGAGAGGCCAAAGCAAGACGCGCCCCGAGGAGCGTCTTGACACATGTCAACACTGGGTCTGACAGAGGGCCTCCATGAGAGAGGCCCAAGCAAGACGCGCCCCGAGGAGTGTCTTGCCACATGTCAACACTGGGTCTGACTGAGCACCTCCAGGAGAGAGGCCCAAGCAAGACGCGCCCCGAGGAGCGTCTTGCCATGTGTCAACACTTGGTCTGACTTAGCGCCTCCAGGAGAGAGGCCCAAGCAAGATGCGCCCCGAGGAGCGTCTTGCCACGTGTCACCACTGGGTCTGATTGAGCACCTCCAGGAGAGAGGCCCAAGCAAGACGCGCCCGGAGGAGCGTCTTGCCACATGTCAGCACTCGGTCTGACTGAGCGCCTCCAGGAGAGAGGCCCAAGCAAGACGCGCCCCGAGGAACGTCTTGACACATGTCTCCTCTGGGTCTGACTGAGCGCCTCCAGGAGAGAGGCCCAAGCAAGACGTGCCCCGAGGAGCGTCTTGCCACATGTCAACACTGGGTCTGACTGAGCACCTCCAGGAGAGAGGCCCAAGCAAGATGCGCCCAGAGGAGCGTCTTGCCACATGTCAACACTGGTTCTGACTGAGCGCCTCCAGGAGAGAGGCCCGAGGAGCGTCTTGCCACATGTCACCTCTGGGTCTGACTGAGCGCCTCCAGGAGAGAGGTCCAAGCAAGACGCGCCCCGAGGAGCGTCTTGTCACATGTCACTACTCGGTCTGACTGAGCGCCTCCAGGAGAGAGGACCAAGCAAGACACGCCCCGAGGAGCGTCTTGCCACATGTCAACAATGGGTCTGACTGAGGGCCTCCAGGAGAGAAGCCAAAGCAAGAAGCGCCCCGAGGAGCGTCTTGCCACATGTCAACACTGGGTCTGACTGAGCGCCTCCAGGAGAGAGGCCCAAGCAAGACACGCCCCGAGGAGCGTCTTGCCACATGTCAACACTGGGTCTGACTGAGCACCTCCAGGAGAGAGGCCCAAGCAAGATGCGCCCCGAGGAGCGTCTTGCCACATGTCAACACTGGTTCTGACTGAGCGGCTCCTGGAGAGAGGCCCGAGGAGCGTCTTGCCACATGTCACCTCTGGGTCTGACTGAGCGCCTCCAGGAGAGAGGTCCAAGCAAGACGCGCCCCGAGGAGCGTCTTGTCACATGTCACTACTCGGTCTGACTGAGCGCCTCCAGGAGAGAGGCCCAAGCAAGACGTGCCCCGAGGAGCGTCTTGCCACATGTCAACAATGGGTCTGACTGAGGGCCTCCAGGAGAGAAGCCAAAGCAAGAAGCGCCCCGAGGAGCGTCTTGCCACATGTCAACACTGGGTCTGACTGAGCGCCTCCAGGAGAGAGGCCCAAGCAAGACACGCCCCGAGGAGCGTCTTGACACATGTCAACACTGGGTCTGACTGAGGGCCTCCATGTGAGAAGCCCAAGCAAGACGCGCCCCGAGGAGAGTCTTGCCACATGTCAACACTGGGTCTGACAGAGGGCATCCAGGAGAGAGGCCAAAGCAATACGCGCCCCGAGGAGCGTCTTGCCACGTGTCAACACTGGGTCTTACTTAGCGCCTCCAGGAGAGAGGCCCAAGCAAGATGCGCCCCGAGGAGCGTATTGCCACGTGTCACCACTGGGTCTGACTGAGCTCCTCCAGGAGAGAGGCCCAAGCAAGACGCGCACCGAGGAGAGTCTTGCCACATGTCAACACTCGGTCTGACAGAGGGCATTCAGGAGAGAGGCCCAAGCAATACGCGCCCCGAGGAGCGTCTTGCCACATGTCACCACTGGGTCTGAATGAGCGCCTCCAGGATAGAGGCCCAAGCAAGACGCGCCCCGAGGAGTGTCTTGCCACGTGCCAACACTGGGTCTGACTGAGCGCCTCCAGGAGAGAGGCCCAAGCAAGACGCGCCCCGAGGAGCGTCTTGCCACGTGTCAACACTGGGTCTGACTGAGCGCCTCCAGGAGAGAGGCCCAAGCAAGACGCGCCCCGAGGAGCGTCTTGCCACATGTCAACAATGGGTCAGACTGAGGGCCTCCAGGAGAGAAGCCCAAGCAAGACGCGCCCCGAGGAGCTTCTTGCCACATGTCAGCACTCGGTCTGAATGAGCGCCTCCAGGAGAGGCCAAAGCAAGACACGCCCCGAGGAGTGTCTTGCCACATGTCAACACTGGGTCTGACTGAGCGCCTCCAGGAGAGAGGCCCAAGCAAGACGCGCCCCGAGGAGCATCTTGCCACGTGTAAACACTGGGTCTGACTTAGCGCCTCCAGGAGAGAGGCCCAAGCAAGATGCGCCCCGAGGAGCGTCTTGCCACGTGTCACCACTGGGTCTGACTGAGCTCCTCCAGGAGAGAGGCCCCAGCAACACGCGCCCCGAGGAGCGTCTTGCCACATGTCACTACTCGGTCTGACTGAGCGCCTCCAGGAGGGAGGTCCAAGCAAGACGCGCCCCGAGGAGCGTCTTGCCACATGTGAACACTGGGTCTGACTGAGCGCCTCCAGGAGAGAGGCCCAAGCAAGACGCGCCCCGAGGACCATCTTGCCACATGTCAACACTGGGTCTGACTGAGAACCTCCAGGAGAGAGGCCCAAGCAAGTCGCGCCCCGAGTAGCGTCTTGCCACATGTCAACACTGGGTCTGACTGAGCGCCTCCAGGAGAGAGGCCCAAGCAAGACGCGCCCCGAGGAGCGTCTTGTCACATGTCACTACTCGGTCTGACTGAGTGCCTCCAGGAGAGAGGCCCAAGCAAGACGTGCCCCGAGGAGCGTCTTGCCACATGTCAACAATGGGTATGACTGAGGGCCTCCAGGAGAGAAGCCCAAGCAAGAAGCACCCCGAGGAGCGTCTTGCCACATGTCAACACTGGTTCTGACTGAGCGCCTCCAGGAGAGAGGCCCAAGCAAGACACGCCCCGAGGAGCGTCTTGACACATGTCAACACTGGGTCTGACTCAGGGCCTCCATGAGAGAAGCCCAAACAAGACGCGCCCCAAGGAGAGTCTTGCCACATGTCAACACTGGGTCTGACAGAGGGCATCCAGGAGAGATCCCCAAGCAATACGCGCCCCGAGGAGCGTCTTGCCACATGTCACCACTGGGTCTGACTGAGCGCCTCCAGGAGAGAGGCCCAAGCAAGAAGCGCCCCGAGGAGCGTCTTGCCACGTGTCAACACTGGGTCTGATTGAGGGCCTTCTGGAGAGAGGCCCAAGCAAGACGCGCCCCGAGGAGCGTCTTGCCACATGTCAGCACTCGGTCAGACTGAGCACCTCCAGGAGAGGCCAAAGCAAGACGCGCCCCGAGGAGCGTCTTGACACATGTCAACACTGGGTCTGACAGAGGGCCTCCATGAGAGAGGCCCAAGCAAGACGCGCCCCGAGGAGTGTCATGCCACATGTCAACACTGGGTCTGACTGAGCGCCTCCAGGAGAGAGGCCCAAGCAAGACGCGCCAGGAGGAGCGTCTTGCCACGTGTCAACACTTGGTCTGACTTAGCGCCTCCAGGAGAGAGGCCCAAGCAAGATGCGCCCCGAGGAGCGTCTTGCCACGTGTCACCACTGGGTCTGATTGAGCACCTCCAGGAGAGAGGCCCAAGCAAGACGTGCCCCGAGGAGCGTCTTGCCACATGTCAACACTGGGTCTGACTGAGTGCATCCATGAGAGAAGCCCCAGCAAGACGCGCCCCGAGGAGCGTCTTGCCACATGTCAACACTGGGTCTGACTGAGCACCTCCAGGAGAGAGGCCCAAGCAAGATGCGCCCCGAGGAGCGTCTTGCCACATGTCAACACTGGTTCTGACTGAGCGCCTCCAGGAGAGAGGCCCGAGGAGCGTCTTGCCACATGTCACCTCTGGGTCTGACTGAGCGCCTCCAGGAGAGAGGTCCAAGCAAGACGCGCCCCGAGGAGCGTCTTGTCACTGTCACTACTCGGTCTGACTGAGCGCCTCCAGGAGAGACGCCCAAGCAAGACGTGCCCCGAGGAGCGTCTTGCCACATGTCAACAATGGGTCTGACTGAGGGCCTCCAGGAGAGAAGCCCAAGCAAGACGCGCCCAGAGGAGCGTCTTGCCACATGTCAACACTGGGTCTGACTGAGCGCCTCCAGGAGAGAGGCCCAAGCAAGACACGCCCCGAGGAGCGTCTTGACACATGTCAACACTGGGTCGGACTGAGGGCCTCCAGGAGAGAAGCCCAAGCAAGAAGCACCCCGAGGAGCGTCTTGCCACATGTCAACACTGGTTCTGACTGAGCGCCTATAGGAGAGAGGCCCAAGCAAGACACGCCCCGAGGAGCGTCTTGACACATGTCAACACTGGGTCTGACTCAGGGCCTCCATGAGAGAAGCCCAAGTGAGACGCGCCCCAAGGAGAGTCTTGCCACATGTCAACACTGGGTCTGACAGAGGGCATCCAGGAGAGAGCCCCAAGCAATACACGCCCCGAGGAGCGTCTTGCCACATGTCACCACTGGGTCTGACTGAGCACCTCCAGGAGAGAGGCCCAAGCAAGAAGCGCCCCGAGGAGCGTCTTTCCACGTGTCAACACTGGGTCTGATTGAGGGCCTTCTGGAGAGAGGCCCAAGCAAGAAGCGCCCCGAGGAGCGTCTTGCCACATGTCAACAATGGGTCTGACTGAGGGCCTCCAGGAGAGAAGCCCAGGCAAGACGCGCCCCAAGGAGCTTCTTGCCACATGTCAGCACTCGGTCAGACTGAGCGCCTCCAGGAGAGGCCAAAGCAAGACGCGCCCCGAGGAGCGTCTTGACACATGTCAACACTGGGTCTGACAGAGGGCCTCCATGAGAGAGGCCCAAGCAAGACGCGCCCCGAGGAGTGTCTTGCCACATGTCAACACTGGGTCTGACTGAGCACCTCCAGGAGAGAGGCCCAAGCAAGACGCGCCCCGAGGAGCGTCTTGCCATGTGTCAACACTTGGTCTGACTTAGCGCCTCCAGGAGAGAGGCCCAAGCAAGATGCGCCCCGAGGAGCGTCTTGCCACGTGTCACCACTGGGTCTGATTGAGCACCTCCAGGAGAGAGGCCCAAGCAAGACGCGCCCGGAGGAGCGTCTTGCCACATGTCAGCACTCGGTCTGACTGAGCGCCTCCAGGAGAGAGGCCCAAGCAAGACGCGCCCCGAGGAACGTCTTGACACATGTCTCCTCTGGGTCTGACTGAGCGCCTCCAGGAGAGAGGCCCAAGCAAGACGTGCCCCGAGGAGCGTCTTGCCACATGTCAACACTGGGTCTGACTGAGCACCTCCAGGAGAGAGGCCCAAGCAAGATGCGCCCAGAGGAGCGTCTTGCCACATGTCAACACTGGTTCTGACTGAGCGCCTCCAGGAGAGAGGCCCGAGGAGCGTCTTGCCACATGTCACCTCTGGGTCTGACTGAGCGCCTCCAGGAGAGAGGTCCAAGCAAGACGCGCCCCGAGGAGCGTCTTGTCACATGTCACTACTCGGTCTGACTGAGCGCCTCCAGGAGAGAGGCCCAAGCAAGACGTGCCCCGAGGAGCGTCTTGCCACATGTCAACAATGGGTCTGACTGAGGGCCTCCAGGAGAGAAGCCAAAGCAAGAAGCGCCCCGAGGAGCGTCTTGCCACATGTCAACACTGGGTCTGACTGAGCGCCTCCAGGAGAGAGGCCCAAGCAAGACACGCCCCGAGGAGCGTCTTGCCACATGTCAACACTGGGTCTGACTGAGCACCTCCAGGAGAGAGGCCCAAGCAAGATGCGCCCCGAGGAGCGTCTTGCCACAATTCAACACTGGTTCTGACTGAGCGGCTAATGGAGAGAGGCCCGAGGAGCGTCTTGCCACATGTCACCTCTGGGTCTGACTGAGCGCCTCCAGGAGAGAGGTCCAAGCAAGACGCGCCCCGAGGAGCGTCTTGTCACATGTCACTACTCGGTCTGACTGAGCGCCTCCAGGAGAGAGGCCCAAGCAAGACGTGCCCCGAGGAGCGTCTTGCCACATGTCAACAATGGGTCTGACTGAGGGCCTCCAGGAGAGAAGCCAAAGCAAGAAGCGCCCCGAGGAGCGTCTTGCCACATGTCAACACTGGGTCTGACTGAGCGCCTCCAGGAGAGAGGCCCAAGCAAGACACGCCCCGAGGAGCGTCTTGACACATGTCAACACTGGGTCTGACTGAGGGCCTCCATGTGAGAAGCCCAAGCAAGACGCGCCCCGAGGAGAGTCTTGCCACATGTCAACACTGGGTCTGACAGAGGGCATCCAGGAGAGAGGCCAAAGCAATACGCGCCCCGAGGAGCGTCTTGCCACGTGTCAACACTGGGTCTTACTTAGCGCCTCCAGGAGAGAGGCCCAAGCAAGATGCGCCCCGAGGAGCGTATTGCCACGTGTCACCACTGGGTCTGACTGAGCTCCTCCAGGAGAGAGGCCCAAGCAAGACGCGCACCGAGGAGAGTCTTGCCACATGTCAACACTCGGTCTGACAGAGGGCATTCAGGAGAGAGGCCCAAGCAATACGCGCCCCGAGGAGCGTCTTGCCACATGTCACCACTGGGTCTGAATGAGCGCCTCCAGGATAGAGGCCCAAGCAAGACGCGCCCCGAGGAGTGTCTTGCCACGTGCCAACACTGGGTCTGACTGAGCGCCTCCAGGAGAGAGGCCCAAGCAAGACGCGCCCCGAGGAGCGTCTTGCCACGTGTCAACACTGGGTCTGACTGAGCGCCTCCAGGAGAGAGGCCCAAGCAAGACGCGCCCCGAGGAGCGTTTTTCCACGTGTCACCACTGGGTCTGACTGAGCGCCTCCAGGAGAGAGGCCCAAACAAGACGCGGCCCGATGAGCATCTTGCCACATGTCAACACTGGGTCTGACTGAGCGCCTCCAGGAGAGAGGCCCAAGCAAGACGCGCCCCGAGGAGCGTCTTGCCACATGTCAACAATGGGTCTGACTGAGGGCCTCCAGGAGAGAAGCCCAAGCAAGACGCGCCCGGAGGAGCTTCTTGCCACATGTCAGCACTCGGTCTGAATGAGCGCCTCCAGGAGAGGCCAAAGCAAGACACGCCCCGAGGAGTGTCTTGCCACATGTCAACACTGGGTCTGACTGAGCGCCTCCAGGAGAGAGGCCCAAGCAAGACGCGCCCCGAGGAGCATCTTGCCACGTGTAAACACTGGGTCTGACTTAGCGCCTCCAGGAGAGAGGCCCAAGCAAGATGCGCCCCGAGGAGCGTCTTGCCACGTGTCACCACTGGGTCTGACTGAGCTCCTCCAGGAGAGAGGCCCCAGCAACACGCGCCCCGAGGAGCGTCTTGCCACATGTCACTACTCGGTCTGACTGAGCGCCTCCAGGAGGGAGGTCCAAGCAAGACGCGCCCCGAGGAGCGTCTTGCCACATGTGAACACTGGGTCTGACTGAGCGCCTCCAGGAGAGAGGCCCAAGCAAGACGCGCCCCGAGGACCATCTTGCCACATGTCAACACTGGGTCTGACTGAGAACCTCCAGGAGAGAGGCCCAAGCAAGTCGCGCCCCGAGTAGCGTCTTGCCACATGTCAACACTGGGTCTGACTGAGCGCCTCCAGGAGAGAGGCCCAAGCAAGACGCGCCCCGAGGAGCGTCTTGTCACATGTCACTACTCGGTCTGACTGAGTGCCTCCAGGAGAGAGGCCCAAGCAAGACGTGCCCCGAGGAGCGTCTTGCCACATGTCAACAATGGGTATGACTGAGGGCCTCCAGGAGAGAAGCCCAAGCAAGAAGCACCCCGAGGAGCGTCTTGCCACATGTCAACACTGGTTCTGACTGAGCGCCTCCAGGAGAGAGGCCCAAGCAAGACACGCCCCGAGGAGCGTCTTGACACATGTCAACACTGGGTCTGACTCAGGGCCTCCATGAGAGAAGCCCAAACAAGACGCGCCCCAAGGAGAGTCTTGCCACATGTCAACACTGGGTCTGACAGAGGGCATCCAGGAGAGATCCCCAAGCAATACGCGCCCCGAGGAGCGTCTTGCCACATGTCACCACTGGGTCTGACTGAGCGCCTCCAGGAGAGAGGCCCAAGCAAGAAGCGCCCCGAGGAGCGTCTTGCCACGTGTCAACACTGGGTCTGATTGAGGGCCTTCTGGAGAGAGGCCCAAGCAAGACGCGCCCCGAGGAGCGTCTTGCCACATGTCAGCACTCGGTCAGACTGAGCACCTCCAGGAGAGGCCAAAGCAAGACGCGCCCCGAGGAGCGTCTTGACACATGTCAACACTGGGTCTGACAGAGGGCCTCCATGAGAGAGGCCCAAGCAAGACGCGCCCCGAGGAGTGTCATGCCACATGTCAACACTGGGTCTGACTGAGCGCCTCCAGGAGAGAGGCCCAAGCAAGACGCGCCACGAGGAGCGTCTTGCCACGTGTCAACACTGGGTCTGACTGAGCGCCTCCAGGAGAGAGGCCCAAGCAAGACGCGCCACGAGGAGCGTCTTGCCACGTGTCAACACTTGGTCTGACTTAGCGCCTCCAGGAGAGAGGCCCAAGCAAGATGCGCCCCGAGGAGCGTCTTGCCACGTGTCACCACTGGGTCTGATTGAGCACCTCCAGGAGAGAGGCCCAAGCAAGACGTGCCCCGAGGAGCGTCTTGCCACATGTCAACACTGGGTCTGACTGAGCACCTCCAGGAGAGAGGCCCAAGCAAGATGCGCCCCGAGGAGCGTCTTGCCACATGTCAACACTGGTTCTGACTGAGCGCCTCCAGGAGAGAGGCCCGAGGAGCGTCTTGCCACATGTCACCTCTGGGTCTGACTGAGCGCCTCCAGGAGAGAGGTCCAAGCAAGACGCGCCCCGAGGAGCGTCTTGTCACATGTCAACACTGGGTCTGACAGAGGGCCTCCATGAGAGAGGCCCAAGCAAGACGCGCCCCGAGGAGTGTCATGCCACATGTCAACACTGGGTCTGACTGAGCGCCTCCAGGAGAGAGGCCCAAGCAAGACGCGCCACGAGGAGCGTCTTGCCACGTGTCAACACTTGGTCTGACTTAGCGCCTCCAGGAGAGAGGCCCAAGCAAGATGCGCCCCGAGGAGCGTCTTGCCACGTGTCACCACTGGGTCTGATTGAGCACCTCCAGGAGAGAGGCCCAAGCAAGACGTGCCCCGAGGAGCGTCTTGCCACATGTCAACACTGGGTCTGACTGAGCACCTCCAGGAGAGAGGCCCAAGCAAGATGCGCCCCGAGGAGCGTCTTGACACATGTCAACACTGGGTCTGACAGAGGGCCTCCATGAGAGAGGCCCAAGCAAGACGCGCCCCGAGGAGTGTCATGCCACATGTCAACACTGGGTCTGACTGAGCGCCTCCAGGAGAGAGGCCCAAGCAAGACGCGCCACGAGGAGCGTCTTGCCACGTGTCAACACTTGGTCTGACTTAGCGCCTCCAGGAGAGAGGCCCAAGCAAGATGCGCCCCGAGGAGCGTCTTGCCACGTGTCACCACTGGGTCTGATTGAGCACCTCCAGGAGAGAGGCCCAAGCAAGACGTGCCCCGAGGAGCGTCTTGCCACATGTCAACACTGGGTCTGACTGAGCACCTCCAGGAGAGAGGCCCAAGCAAGATGCGCCCCGAGGAGCGTCTTGCCACATGTCAACACTGGTTCTGACTGAGCGCCTCCAGGAGAGAGGCCCGAGGAGCGTCTTGCCACATGTCACCTCTGGGTCTGACTGAGCGCCTCCAGGAGAGAGGTCCAAGCAAGACGCGCCCCGAGGAGCGTCTTGTCACATGTCACTACTCGGTCTGACTGAGCGCCTCCAGGAGAGACGCCCAAGCAAGACGTGCCCCGAGGAGCGTCTTGCCACATGTCAACAATGGGTCTGACTGAGGGCCTCCAGGAGAGAAGCCCAAGCAAGACGCGCCCAGAGGAGCGTCTTGCCACATGTCAACACTGGGTCTGACTGAGCGCCTCCAGGAGAGAGGCCCAAGCAAGACACGCCCCGAGGAGCGTCTTGACACATGTCAACACTGGGTCGGACTGAGGGCCTCCATGAGAGAAGCCCAAGCAAGACGCGCCCCGAGGAGAGTCTTGCCACATGTCAACACTCGGTCTGACAGAGGGCATTCAGGAGAGAGGCCCAAGCAATACGCGCCCCGAGGAGCGTCTTGCCACATGTCACCACTGGGTCTGAATGAGCGCCTCCAGGAGAGAGGCCCAACCAAGACGCGCCCCGAGGAGTGTCTTGCCACATGCCAACACTGGGTCTGACTGAGAGCCTCCAGGAGAGAGGCCCAAGCAAGACGCGCCCCGAGGAGCGACTTGCCACATGTCAACAATGGGTCTGACTGAGGGCCTCCAGGAGAGAAGCCCAAGCAAGATGCGCCCGGAGGAGCGTCTTTCCACATGTCAACACTGGGTCTGACAGAGGGCCTCCAGGAGAGAGGCCCAAGCAAGACGCGCCCCGAGGAGCGTCTTGCCACATGTCACCTCTGGTTCTGACTGAGCGCCTCCAGGAGAGAGGCCCAAGCAAGACGCAGCCCGAGGAGCGTCTTGTCACATGTCAACACTGGGTCTGTCTGAGCGCCTCCAGGAGAGAAGCCCAAGCAAGACGCGCCCCGAGGAGCGTCTTGCCACATGTCAACAATGGGTCTTACTGAGGGCCTCCAGGAGAGAGGCCCAAGCAAGACGCGCCCCGAGGAGTGTCTTGCCAAATGTCACCACTGGGTCTGACTGAGCGCCTCCAGGAGAGAGGCCCAAGCAAGATGCACCCCGAGGAGCGTCAGGCCACATGTCACTACTCAGTCTGACTGAGTTCCTCCAGGAGAGAGGCCCAAGCAAGAAGCGCCCCGAGGAGCGTCTTGCCACATGTCAGCACTGGGTCTGACTGAGCGCCTCCAGGAGAGAGGCCCCAGCAAGACGCGCCCCGAGGAGCGTCTTGCCTTATGTCAGCACTCGGTCTGACTGAGCGCCTCCAGGAGAGAGGCCCAAGCTAGACGCGCCCCAAGGAGCGTCTTGCCACATGTCAACAATGGGTCTGACTGAGGGCCTCCAGGAGAGAGGCCCAAGCACGATGCGCCCGGAGAAGCGTCTTGCCACATGTCAACACTGGGTCTGACAGAGGGCCTCCAGGAGAGAGGCCCAAGCAAGACGCGCCCCGAGGAGCGTCTTGCCACATGTCACCTCTGGTTCTGACTGAGCGCCTCAAGGAGAGAGGCCCAAGCAAGACGCTCCCCGAGGAGCGTCTTGTCACATGTCAACACTGGGTCTTTCTGAGTGCCTCCAGGAGAGAAGCCCAAGCAAGACGCGGCCCGAGGAGCGTCTTGCCACATGTCAGCACTCGGTCTGACTGAGCGCCTCCAGGAGAGAGGCCCAAGCAAGATGCGCCCCGAGGAGCGTCTTGCCACATGTCAACAATGGGTCTGACTGAGGACCTCCAGGAGAGAAGCCTAAGCAACACGCGGCCCGAGGAGCGTCTTGCCACATGTCAGCACTCGGTCTGACTGAGCGCCTCCAGGAGAGAGGCCCAAGCAAGACGCGCCCCGAGGAGCGTCTTGGAACATGTCAACAATGGGTCTGACTGAGGGCCTCCAGGAGAGAAGCCCAAGCAAGACTGCGCCCCGAGGAGCGTCTTGACACATGTCAACACTGGGTCTGACAGAGGGCCTCCAGGAGAGAGGCCCAAGCAAGACGTGCCCAGAGGAGTGTCTTGCCACATGTCACCACTGGGTCTGACTGAGCGCCTCCAGGAGAGAGGCCCAAGCAAGCCGCGCCCCGAGGAGCGTCAGGCCACATGTCACTACTCAGTCTGACTGAGCGCCTCCAGGAGAGAGGCCCAAGCAAGACGCGCCCCGAGGAGCGTCTTGCCACATGTCAGCACTGGGTCTGACTGAGCGCCTCCAGGAGAGAGGCCCCAGCAATACGCGCCCCGAGGAGCGTCTTGCCTTATGTCAGCACTCGGTCTGACTGAGCGCCTCCAGGAGAGAGGCCCAAGCAAGACGCGCCCCGAGGAGCGTCTTGCCACATGTCAACAATGGGTCTGACTGAGGGCCTCCAGGAGAGAGGCCCAAGCAAGATGCGCCCGGAGGAGTGTCTAGCCACATGTCAACACTGGGTCTGACAGAGGGCCTCCAGGAGAGAGGCCCAAGCAAGACGCGCCCCGAGGAGCGTCTTGCCACATGTCACCTCTGGTTCTGACTGAGCGCCTCCAGGAGAGAGGCCCAAGCAAGACGCGCCCCGAGGAGCGTCTTGTCACATGTCAACACTGGGTTTTTCTGAGCGCCTCCAGGAGAGAAGCCCAAGCAAGACGCGCCCCGAGGAGCGTCTTGCCACATGTCAGCACTCGGTCTGACTGAGCGCCTCCAGGAGAGAGGCCCAAGCAAGACGCGCCCCGAGGAGCGTCTTGCCACATGTCAACAATGGGTCTGTCTGACTGAGGGCCTCCAGGAGAGAAGCCCAAGCAACACGTGGCCCGAGGAGCGTCTTGCCACATGTCAGCACTCGGTCTGACTGAGCGCCTCCAGGAGAGAGGCCCAAGCAAGACGCGCCCCGAGGAGCATCTTGCCACATGTCAACAATGGGTCTGACTGAGGGCCTCCAGGAGAGAAGCCCAAGCAAGACGCGCCCAGGGAAGCGTCTTGACACATGTCAACACTGGGTCTGACAGAGGGCCACCAGGAGAGAGGCCCAAGCAAGACGCGCCCCGAGGAGTGTCTTGCCACATGTCACCACTTGGTCTGACTGAGCGCCTCCAGGAGAGAGGCCCAAGCAACACGCGCCCCGAGGAGCGTCAGGCCACATGTCACTACTCGGTCTGACTGAGCGCCTCCAGGAGAGAGGCCCAAGCAAGACGCGCCCCGAGGAGCGTCTTGCCACGTGTCAACACTGGGTCTGATTGAGGGCCTTCTGGAGAGAGGCCCAAGCAAGAAGCGCCCCGAGGAGCGTCTTGCCACATGTCAACAATGGGTCTTACTGAGGGCCTCCAGGAGAGAAGCCCAAGCAAGACGCGCCCCGAGGAGCTTCTTTCCACATGTCAACACTGGGTATGACAGAGGGCCTCCATGAGAGAGGCCCAAGCAAGACGCGCCCCGAGGAGCGTCTTGCCACATGTCAACAATGGGTCTGACTGAGGGCCTCCAGGAGAGAAGCCCAAGCAAGACGCGCCCCGAGGACCGTCTTGACACATGTCAACACTGGGTCTGACAGAGGGCCTCCAGGAGAGAGGCCCAAGCAAGACGCGCCCCGAGGAGCGTCAGGCCACATATCACTACTCAGTCTGACTGAGTGCCTCCAGGAGAGAGGCCCAAGCAAGACGCGCCCCGAGGAGCGTCTTGCCACGTGTCAACACTGGGTCTGATTGAGGGCCTTCTGGAGAGAGGCCCAAGCAAGAAGCGCCCCGAGGAGCGTCTTGCCACATGTCAACAATGGGTCTTACTGAGGGCCTCCAGGAGAGAAGCCCAAGCAAGACGCGCCCCGAGGAGCTTCTTTCCACATGTCAGCACTCGATCTGACTGAGCGCCTCCAGGAGAGAGGCCAAAGCAAGACGCGCCCCGAGGAGCGTCTTGACACATGTCAACACTGGGTCTGACAGAGGGCCTCCATGAGAGAGGCCCAAGCAAGACGCGCCCCGAGGAGTGTCTTGCCACATGTCAACACTGGGTCTGACTGAGGGCCTCCAGGAGAGAGGCCCAAGCAACACGCGCCCCGAGGAGCGTCAGGCCACATGTCACTACTCAGTCTGACTGAGCGCCTCCAGGAGAGAGGCCCAAGTAAAGCGCCCCAAGGAGCGTCTTGCCACGTGTCAACACTGGGTCTGATTGAGGGCCTTCTGGAGAGAGGCCCAAGCAAGACGCGCCCCGAGGAGCGTCTTGCCACATGTCAACAATGGTTCTTACTGAGAGCCTCCAGGAGAGAAGCCCAAGCAAGATGCGCCCCGAGGAGCTTCTTGCCACATGTCAGCAATCGGTCTGACAGAGGGCCTCCATGAGAGAGGCCCAAGCAAGACGCGCCCCGAGGAGTGTCTTGCCAAATGTCAACACTGGGTCTGACTGAGCGCCTCAGGGAGAGAGGTCCAAGCAAGACGCGCCCCGAGGAGCGTCTAGCCACATGTCACTACTCGGTCTGACTGAGCGCCTCAGTGAGAGAGGTCCAAGCAAGACGCGCCCCGAGGAGCGTCTTGCCACATGTCAACACTGGGTCTGACTGAGCGACTCAAGGAGAGAGGCCCAAGCAAGACGCGCCCCGAGGAGCGTCTTGTCACATGTCAACACTGGGTCTTTCTGAGCGCCTCCAGGAGAGAAGCCCAAGCAAGACGCGGCCCGAGGAGCGTCTTGCCACATGTCAGCACTGGGTCTGACTGAGCGCCTCCAGGAGAGAGGCCCAAGCAAGACGCGCCCCGAGGAGCGTCTTGCCACATGTCAACAATGGGTCTGACTGAGAACCTCCAGGAGAGAAGCCTAAGCAACACGCCGCCCGAGGAGCGTCTTGCCACATGTCAGCAATCGGTCTGACTGAGCGCCTCCAGGAGAGAGGCCCAAGCAAGACGCGCCCCGAGGAGCGTCTTGCCACATGTAACCAATGGGTCTGACTGAGGGCCTCCAGGAGAGAAGCCCAAGCAAGACTGCGCCCCGAGGAGCGTCTTGACACATGTCAACACTGGGTCTGACAGAGGGCCTCCAGGAGAGAGGCCCAAGCAAGACGCGCCCCGAGGAGAGTCTTGCCACATGTCACCACTGGGTCTGACTGAGCGCCTCCAGGAGAGAGGCCCAAGCAAGCCGCGCCCCGAGGAGCGTCAGGCCACATGTCACTACTCAGTCTGACTGAGCGCCTCCAGGAGAGAGGCCCAAGCAAGACGCGCCCCGAGGAGCGTCTTGCCACATGTCAGCACTGGGTCTGACTGAGCGCCTCCAGGAGAGAGGCCCCAGCAATACGCGCCCAGGGAAGCGTCTTGACACATGTCAACACTGGGTCTGACAGAGGGCCTCCAGGAAAGAGGCCCAAGCAAGACGCGCCCCGAGGAGTGTCTTGCCACATGTCAACAATGGGTCTGTCTGACTGAGGGCCTCCAGGAGAGAAGCCCAAGCAACACTTGGCCCGAGGAGCGTCTTGCCACATGTCAGCACTCGGTCTGACTGAGCGCCTCCAGGAGAGAGGCCCAAGCAAGACGCGCCCCGAGGAGCATCTTGCCACATGTCAACAATGGGTCTGACTGAGGGCCTCCAGGAGAGAAGCCCAAGCAAGACGCGCCCAGGGAAGCGTCTTGACACATGTCAACACTGGGTCTGACAGAGGGCCTCCAGGAGAGAGGCCCAAGCAAGACGCGCCCCGAGGAGTGTCTTGCCACATGTCACCACTTGGTCTGACTGAGCGCCTCCAGGAGAGAGGCCCAAGCAACACGCGCCCCGAGGAGCGTCAGGCCACATGTCACCACTCAGTCTGACTGAGCGCCTCCAGGAGAGAGGCCCAAGCAAGACGCGCCCCGAGGAGCGTCTTGCCACGTGTCAACACTGGGTCTGATTGAGGGCCTTCTGGAGAGAGGCCCAAGCAAGAAGCGCCCCGAGGAGCGTCTTGCCACATGTCAACAATGGGTCTTACTGAGGGCATCCAGGAGAGAAGCCCAAGCAAGACGCGCCCCGAGGAGCTTCTTTCCACATGTCAACACTGGGTATGACAGAGGGCCTCCATGAGAGAGGCCCAAGCAAGACGCGCCCCGAGGAGCGTCTTGCCACATGTCAACAATGGGTCTGACTGAGGGCCTCCAGGAGAGAAGCCCAAGCAAGACGCGCCCCGAGGAGCGTCTTGACACATGTCAACACTGGGTCTGACAGAGGGCCTCCAGGAGAGAGGCCCAAGCAAGACGCGCCCCGAGGAGCGTCAGGCCACATATCACTACTCAGTCTGACTGAGCGCCTCCAGGAGAGAGGCCCAAGCAAGACGCGCCCCGAGGAGCGTCTTGCCACGTGTCAACACTGGGTCTGATTGAGGGCCTTCTGGAGAGAGGCCCAAGCAAGAAGCGCCCCGAGGAGCGTCTTGCCACATGTCAACAATGGGTCTTACTGAGGGCCTCCAGGAGAGAAGCCCAAGCAAGACGCGCCCCGAGGAGCTTCTTTCCACATGTCAGCACTCGATCTGACTGAGCGCCTCCAGGAGAGAGGCCAAAGCAAGACGCGCCCCGAGGAGCGTCTTGACACATGTCAACACTGGGTCTGACAGAGGGCCTCCATGAGAGAGGCCCAAGCAAGACGCGCCCCGAGGAGTGTCTTGCCACATGTCAACACTGGGTCTGACTGAGGGCCTCCAGGAGAGAGGCCCAAGCAACACGCGCCCCGAGGAGCGTCAGGCCACATGTCACTACTCAGTCTGACTGAGCGCCTCCAGGAGAGAGGCCCAAGTAAGACGCGCCCCGAGGAGCGTCTTGCCACGTGTCAACACTGGGTCTGATTGAGGGCCTTCTGGAGAGAGGCCCAAGCAAGACGCGCCCCGAGGAGCGTCTTGCCACATGTCAACAATGGTTCTTACTGAGAGCCTCCAGGAGAGAAGCCCAAGCAAGACGCGCCCCGAGGAGCTTCTTGCCACATGTCAGCAATCGGTCTGACAGAGGGCCTCCATGAGAGAGGCCCAAGCAAGACACGCCCCGAGGAGTGTCTTGCCAAATGTCAACACTGGGTCTGACTGAGCGCCTCAGGGAGAGAGGTCCAAGCAAGACGCGCCCCGAGGAGCGTCTAGCCACATGTCACTACTCGGTCTGACTGAGCGCCTCAGTGAGAGAGGTCCAAGCAAGACGCGCCCCGAGGAGCGTCTTGCCACATGTCAACACTGGGTCTGACTGAGCGACTCAAGGAGAGAGGCCCAAGCAAGACGCGCCCCGAGGAGCGTCTTGTCACATGTCAAAACTGGGTCTTTCTGAGCGCCTCCAGGAGAGAAGCCCAAGCAAGACGCGGCCCGAGGAGCGTCTTGCCACATGTCAGCACTCGGTCTGACTGAGCGCCTCCAGGAGAGAGGCCCAAGCAAGACGTGCCCCGAGGAGCGTCTTGCCACATGTCAACAATGGGTCTGACTGAGGACCTCCAGGAGAGAAGCCTAAGCAACACGCCGCCCGAGGAGCGTCTTGCCACATGTCAGCAATCGGTCTGACTGAGCGCCTCCAGGAGAGAGGCCCAAGCAAGACGCGCCCCGAGGAGCGTCTTGCCACATGTAACCAATGGGTCTGACTGAGGGCCTCCAGGAGAGAAGCCCAAGCAAGACTGCGCCCCGAGGAGCGTCTTGACACATGTCAACACTGGGTCTGACAGAGGGCCTCCAGGAGAGAGGCCCAAGCAAGACGCGCCCCGAGGAGTGTCTTGCCACATGTCACCACTGGGTCTGACTGAGCGCCTCCAGGAGAGAGGCCCAAGCAAGCCGCGCCCCGAGGAGCGTCAGGCCACATGTCACTACTCAGTCTGACTGAGCGCCTCCAGGAGAGAGGCCCAAGCAAGACGCGCCCCGAGGAGCGTCTTGCCACATGTCAGCACTGGGTCTGACTGAGCGCCTCCAGGAGAGAGGCCCCAGCAATACGCGCCCCGAGGAGCGTCTTGCCTTATGTCAGCACTCGGTCTGACTGAGCGCCTCCAGGAGAGAGGCCCAAGCAAGACGCGCCCCGAGGAGCGTCTTGCCACATGTCAACAATGGGTCTGACTGAGGGCCTCCAGGAGAGAGGCCCAAGCAAGATGCGCCCGGAGGAGTGTCTTGCCACATGTCAACACTGGGTCTGACAGAGGGCCTCCAAGAGAGAGGCCCAAGCAAGACGCGCCCCGAGGAGCGTCTTGCCACATGTCACCTCTGGTTCTGACTGAGCGCCTCCAGGAGATAGGCCCAAGCAAGACGCGCCCCGAGGAGCGTCTTGTCACATGTCAACACTGGGTCTTTCTGAGCGCCTCCAGGAGAGAAGCCCAAGCAAGATGCGCCCTGAGGAGCGTCTTGCCACATGTCAGCACTCGGTCTGACTGAGCGCCTCCAGGAGAGAGGCCCAAGCAAGACGCGCCCCGAGGAGCGTCATGCCACATGTCAACAATGGGTCTGACTGAGGGCCTCCAGGAGAGAAGCCCAAGCAACACGCGGCCCGAGGAGCGTCTTTCCACATGTCAGCACTCGGTCTGACTGAGCGCCTCCAGGAGAGAGGCCCAAGCAAGACGCGCCCCGAGGAGCGTCTTGCCACATGTCAACAATGGGTCTGACTGAGGGCCTCCAGGAGAGAAGCCCAAGTAAGACGTGCCCAGGGGAGCGTCTTGACACATGTCAACACTGGGTCTGACAGAGGGCCTCCAGGAGAGAGGCCCAAGCAATACGCGCCCCGAGAAGCGTCTTGCCACGTGTCAACACTGGGTCTGACTTAGCGCCTCCAGGAGAGAGCCCCAAGCAAGATGCGCCCCGAGGAGCGTATTGCCACGTGTCACCACTGGGTCTGACTGAGCTCCTCCAGGAGAGAGGCCCAAGCAAGACGCGCCCCGAGGAGCGTCTTGCCAAATGTCACTACTCGGTCTGAGTGAGCGCCTCCAGGAGGGAGGTGCAAGCAAGACGCGCCCCGAGGAGCGTCTTGCCACATGTCACTACTCGGTCTGACTGAGCGCCTCCAGGAGAGAGGCCCAAGCAAGACGTGCCCCGAGGAGCGTCTTGCCACATGTCAACAATGGGTCTGACTGAGGGCCTCCAGGAGAGAAGCCCAAGCAAGACGCGCCCAGAGGAGCGTCTTGCCACATGTCAACACTGGGTCTGACTGAGCGCCTCCAGGAGAGAGGCCCAAGCAAGACACGCCCCGAGGAGCGTCTTGACACATGTCAACACTGGGTCGGACTGAGGGCCTCCATGAGAGAAGCCCAAGCAAGACGCGCCCCGAGGAGAGTCTTGCCACATGTCAACACTGGGTCTGAATGAGCGCCTCCAGGATAGAGGCCCAACCAAGACGCGCCCCGAGGAGTGTCTTGCCACATGCCAACACTGGGTCTGACTGAACGCCTCCAGGAGAGAGGCCCAAGCAAGACGCGCCCCGAGGAGCGTCTTGCCACGTGTCAACACTGGGTCTGACTGAGCGCCTCCAGGAGAGAGGCCCAAGCAAGACCCGCCCCGAGGAGCGTCTTTCCACGTGTCACCACTGGGTCTGACTGAGCGCCTCCAGGAGAGAGGCCCAAGCAAGACGCGCCCCGATGAGCATCTTGCCACATGTCAACACTGGGTCTGACTGAGCGCCTCCAGGAGAGAGGCCCAAGCAAGATGTGCCCCGAGAAGCGTCTTGCCAAATGTCAACAATGGGTCTGACTGAGGGCCTCCAGGAGAGAAGCCCAAGCAAGATGCGCCCGGAGGAGCGTCTTTCCACATGTCAACACTGGGTCTGACAGAGGGCCTCCAGGAGAGAGGCCCAAGCAAGACGCGCCCCGAGGAGCGTCTTGCCACATGTCAGCACTCGGTCTGACTGAGCGCCTCCAGGAGAGAGGCCCAAGCAAGACGCGCCCCGAGGAGCATCTTGCCACATGTCAACAATGGGTCTGACTGAGGGCCTCCAGGAGAGAAGCCCAAGCAAGACGCGCCCAGGGGAGCGTCTTGACACATGTCAACACTGGGTCTGACAGAGGGCCTCCAGGAGAGAGGCCCAAGCAAGACGCGCCCCGAGGAGTGTCTTGCCACATGTCACCACTTGGTCTGACTGAGCGCCTCCAGGAGAGAGGCCCAAGCAACACGCGCCCCGAGGAGCGTCAGGCCACATGTCACTACTCATTCTGACTGAGCGCCTCCAGGAGAGAGGCCCAAGCAAGACGCGCCCCGAGGAGCGTCTTGCCACGTGTCAACACTGGGTCTGATTGAGGGCCTTCTGGAGAGAGGCCCAAGCAAGAAGCGCCCCGAGGAGCGTCTTGCCACATGTCAACAATGGGTCTTACTGAGGGCCTCCAGGAGAGAAGCCCAAGCAAGACGCGCCCCGAGGAGCTTCTTTCCACATGTCAACACTGGGTATGACAGAGGGCCTCCAGGAGAGAGGCCCAAGCAAGACGCGCCCCGAGGAGCGTCAGGCCACATGTCACTACTCAGTCTGACTGAGCGCCTCCAGGAGAGAGGCCCAAGCAAGACGCGCCCCGAGGAGCGTCTTGCCACGTGTCAACACTGGGTCTGATTGAGGGCCTTCTGGAGAGAGGCCCAAGCAAGAAGCGCCCCGGGGAGCGTCTTGCCACAGGTCAACAATGGGTCTTACTGAGGGCCTCCAGGAGAGAAGCCCAAGCAAGACGCGCCCCGAGGAGCTTCTTTCCACATGTCAGCACTCGATCTGACTGAGCGCCTCCAGGAGAGAGGCCAAAGCAAGACGCGCCCCGAGGAGCGTCTTGACACATGTCAACACTGGGTCTGACAGAGGGCCTCCATGAGAGAGGCCCAAGCAAGACGCGCCCCGAGGAGTGTCTTGCCACATGTCAACACTGGGTCTGACAGAGGGCCTCCATGAGAGAGGCCCAAGCAAGACGCGCCCCGAGGAGTGTCTTGCCACATGTCACCACTTGGTCTGACTGAGCGCCTCCAGGAGAGAGGCCCAAGCAACACGCGCCCCGAGGAGCGTCAGGCCACATGTCACTACTCAGTCTGACTGAGCGCCTCCAGGAGAGAGGCCCAAGTAAGACGCGCCCCGAGGAGCGTCTTGCCACGTGTCAACACTGGGTCTGATTGAGGGCCTTCTGGAGAGAGGCCCAAGCAAGACGCGCCCCGAGGAGCGTCTTGCCACATGTCAACAATGGTTCTTACTGAGAGCCTCCAGGAGGGAGGTCCAAGCAAGACGCGCCCCGAGGAGCGTCTTGCCACATGTCACTACTCGGTCTGACTGAGTGCCTCCAGGAGAGAGGCCCAAGCAAGACGTGCCCCGAGGAGCGTCTTGCCACATGTCAACAATGGGTCTGACTGAGGGCCTCCAGGAGAGAAGCCCAAGCAAGAAGCACCCCGAGGAGCGTCTTGCCACATGTCAACACTGGTTCTGACTGAGCGCCTCCAGGAGAGAGGCCCAAGCAAGACACGCCCCGAGGAGCGTCTTGACACATGTCAACACTGGGTCTGACTCAGGGCCTCCATGAGAGAAGCCCAAGTGAGACGCGCCCCAAGGAGAGTCTTGCCACATGTCAACACTGGGTCTGACAGAGGGCATCCAGGAGAGAGCCCCAAGCAATACACGCCCCGAGGAGCGTCTTGCCACATGTCACCACTGGGTCTGACTGAGCACCTCCAGGAGAGAGGCCCAAGCAAGAAGCGCCCCGAGGAGCGTCTTTCCACGTGTCAACACTGGGTCTGATTGAGGGCCTTCTGGAGAGAGGCCCAAGCAAGAAGCGCCCCGAGGAGCGTCTTGCCACATGTCAACAATGGGTCTGACTGAGGGCCTCCAGGAGAGAAGCCCAGGCAAGACGCGCCCCAAGGAGCTTCTTGCCACATGTCAGCACTCGGTCAGACTGAGCGCCTCCAGGGGAGGCCAAAGCAAGACGCGCCCCGAGGAGCGTCTTGACACATGTCAACACTGGGTCTGACAGAGGGCCTCCATGAGAGAGGCCCAAGCAAGACGCGCCCCGAGGAGTGTCTTGCCACATGTCAACACTGGGTCTGACTGAGCACCTCCAGGAGAGAGGCCCAAGCAAGACGCGCCCCGAGGAGCGTCTTGCCATGTGTCAACACTTGGTCTGACTTAGCGCCTCCAGGAGAGAGGCCCAAGCAAGATGCGCCCCGAGGAGCGTCTTGCCACGTGTCACCACTGGGTCTGATTGAGCACCTCCAGGATAGAGGCCCAAGCAAGACGCGCCCGGAGGAGCGTCTTGCCACATGTCAGCACTCGGTCTGACTGAGCGCCTCCAGGAGAGAGGCCCAAGCAAGACGTGCCCCGAGGAACGTCTTGACACATGTCTCCTCTGGGTCTGACTGAGCGCCTCCAGGAGAGAGGCCCAAGCAAGACGTGCCCCGAGGAGCGTCTTGCCACATGTCAACACTGGGTCTGACTGAGTGCCTCCATGAAAGAAGCCCCAGCAAGACGCGCCCCGAGGAGCGTCTTGCCACATGTCAACACTGGGTCTGACTGAGCACCTCCAGGAGAGAGGCCCAAGCAAGATGCGCCCCGAGGAGCGTCTTGCCACATGTCAACACTGGTTCTGACTGAGCGCCTCCAGGAGAGAGGCCCGAGGAGCGTCTTGCCACATGTCACCTCTGGGTCTTACTGAGCGCCTCCAGGAGAGAGGTCCAAGCAAGACGCGCCCCGAGGAGCGTCTTGTCACATGTCACTACTCGGTCTGACTGAGCGCCTCCAGGAGAGAGGCCCAAGCAAGACGTGCCCCGAGGAGCGTCTTGCCACATGTCAACAATGGGTCTGACTGAGGGCCTCCAGGGGAGAAGCCCAAGCAAGAAGCGCCCCGAGGAGCGTCTTGCCACATGTCAACACTGGGTCTGACTGAGCGCCTCCAGGAGAGAGGCCCAAGCAAGACACGCCCCGAGGAGCGTCTTGACACATGTCAACACTGGGTCTGACTGAGGGCCTCCATGTGAGAAGCCCAAGCAAGACGCGCCCCGAGGAGAGTCTTGCCACATGTCAACACTGGGTCTGACAGAGGGCATCCAGGAGAAAGGCCAAAGCAATACGCGCCCCGAGGAGCGTCTTGCCACGTGTCAACACTGGGTCTTACTTAGCGCCTCCAGGAGAGAGGCCCAAGCAAGATGCGCCCCGAGGAGCGTATTGCCACGTGTCACCACTGGGTCTGACTGAGCTCCTCCAGGAGAGAGGTCCAAGCAAGACGTGCCCCGAGGAGCGTCTTGCCAAATGTCAACAATGGGTCTGACTGAGGGCCTCCAGGAGAGAAGCCCAAGCAAGACGCGCCCAGATGAGCGTCTTGCCACATGTCAACACTGGGTCTGACTGAGCGCCTCCAGCAGAGAGGCCCAAGCAAGACACGCCCCGAGGAGTGTCTTGCCACATGCCAACACTGGGTCTGACTGAGCGCCTCCAGGAGAGAGGCCCAAGCAAGACGTGCCCAGGGGAGCGTCTTGACACATGTCAACACTGGGTCTGACAGAGGGCCTCCAGGAGAGAGGCCCAAGCAATACGCGCCCCGAGAAGCGTCTTGCCACGTGTCAACACTGGGTCTGACTTAGCGCCTCCAGGAGAGAGCCCCAAGCAAGATGCGCCCCGAGGAGCGTATTGCCACGTGTCACCACTGGGTCTGACTGAGCTCCTCCAGGAGAGAGGCCCAAGCAAGACG
This sequence comes from Nothobranchius furzeri, assembly GCF_043380555.1. Classification (NCBI taxonomy): domain Eukaryota; kingdom Metazoa; phylum Chordata; class Actinopteri; order Cyprinodontiformes; family Nothobranchiidae; genus Nothobranchius; species Nothobranchius furzeri. The sequence continues at coordinate 7,582,388 of NC_091747.1, forward strand.
CGCCCCGAGGAGCGTCTTGCCAAATGTCACTACTCGGTCTGAGTGAGCGCCTCCAGGAGGGAGGTCCAAGCAAGACGCGCCCCGAGGAGCGTCTTGCCACATGTCACTACTCGGTCTGACTGAGCGCCTCCAGGAGAGAGGCCCAAGCAAGACGTGCCCCGAGGAGCGTCTTGCCACATGTCAACAATGGGTCTGACTGAGGGCCTCCAGGAGAGAAGCCCAAGCAAGACGCGCCCAGAGGAGCGTCTTGCCACATGTCAACACTGGGTCTGACTGAGCGCCTCCAGGAGAGAGGCCCAAGCAAGACACGCCCCGAGGAGCGTCTTGACACATGTCAACACTGGGTCGGACTGAGGGCCTCCATGAGAGAAGCCCAAGCAAGACGCGCCCCGAGGAGAGTCTTGCCACATGTCAACACTCGGTCTGACAGAGGGCATTCAGGAGAGAGGCCCAAGCAATACGCGCCCCGAGGAGTGTCTTGCCACATGTCACCACTGGGTCTGAATGAGCGCCTCCAGGATAGAGGCCCAACCAAGACGCGCCCCGAGGAGTGTCTTGCCACATGCCAACACTGGGTCTGACTGAACGCCTCCAGGAGAGAGGCCCAAGCAAGACGCGCCCCGAGGAGCGTCTTGCCACGTGTCAACACTGGGTCTGACTGAGCGCCTCCAGGAGAGAGGCCCAAGCAAGACCCGCCCCGAGGAGCGTCTTTCCACGTGTCACCACTGGGTCTGACTGAGCGCCTCCAGGAGAGAGGCCCAAGCAAGACGCGCCCCGATGAGCATCTTGCCACATGTCAACACTGGGTCTGACTGAGCGCCTCCAGGAGAGAGGCCCAAGCAAGATGTGCCCCGAGAAGCGTCTTGCCAAATGTCAACAATGGGTCTGACTGAGGGCCTCCAGGAGAGAAGCCCAAGCAAGATGCGCCCGGAGGAGCGTCTTTCCACATGTCAACACTGGGTCTGACAGAGGGCCTCCAGGAGAGAGGCCCAAGCAAGACGCGCCCCGAGGAGCGTCTTGCCACATGTCAGCACTCGGTCTGACTGAGCGCCTCCAGGAGAGAGGCCCAAGCAAGACGCGCCCCGAGGAGCATCTTGCCACATGTCAACAATGGGTCTGACTGAGGGCCTCCAGGAGAGAAGCCCAAGCAAGACGCGCCCAGGGGAGCGTCTTGACACATGTCAACACTGGGTCTGACAGAGGGCCTCCAGGAGAGAGGCCCAAGCAAGACGCGCCCCGAGGAGTGTCTTGCCACATGTCACCACTTGGTCTGACTGAGCGCCTCCAGGAGAGAGGCCCAAGCAACACGCGCCCCGAGGAGCGTCAGGCCACATGTCACTACTCAGTCTGACTGAGCGCCTCCAGGAGAGAGGCCCAAGCAAGACGCGCCCCGAGGAGCGTCTTGCCACGTGTCAACACTGGGTCTGATTGAGGGCCTTCTGGAGAGAGGCCCAAGCAAGAAGCGCCCCGAGGAGCGTCTTGCCACATGTCAACAATGGGTCTTACTGAGGGCCTCCAGGAGAGAAGCCCAAGCAAGACGCGCCCCGAGGAGCTTCTTTCCACATGTCAACACTGGGTATGACAGAGGGCCTCCAGGAGAGAGGCCCAAGCAAGACGCGCCCCGAGGAGCGTCAGGCCACATGTCACTACTCAGTCTGACTGAGCGCCTCCAGGAGAGAGGCCCAAGCAAGACGCGCCCCGAGGAGCGTCTTGCCACGTGTCAACACTGGGTCTGATTGAGGGCCTTCTGGAGAGAGGCCCAAGCAAGAAGCGCCCCGGGGAGCGTCTTGCCACAGGTCAACAATGGGTCTTACTGAGGGCCTCCAGGAGAGAAGCCCAAGCAAGACGCGCCCCGAGGAGCTTCTTTCCACATGTCAGCACTCGATCTGACTGAGCGCCTCCAGGAGAGAGGCCAAAGCAAGACGCGCCCCGAGGAGCGTCTTGACACATGTCAACACTGGGTCTGACAGAGGGCCTCCATGAGAGAGGCCCAAGCAAGACGCGCCCCGAGGAGTGTCTTGCCACATGTCAACACTGGGTCTGACAGAGGGCCTCCATGAGAGAGGCCCAAGCAAGACGCGCCCCGAGGAGTGTCTTGCCACATGTCACCACTTGGTCTGACTGAGCGCCTCCAGGAGAGAGGCCCAAGCAACACGCGCCCCGAGGAGCGTCAGGCCACATGTCACTACTCAGTCTGACTGAGCGCCTCCAGGAGAGAGGCCCAAGTAAGACGCGCCCCGAGGAGCGTCTTGCCACGTGTCAACACTGGGTCTGATTGAGGGCCTTCTGGAGAGAGGCCCAAGCAAGACGCGCCCCGAGGAGCGTCTTGCCACATGTCAACAATGGTTCTTACTGAGAGCCTCCAGGAGGGAGGTCCAAGCAAGACGCGCCCCGAGGAGCGTCTTGCCACATGTCACTACTCGGTCTGACTGAGTGCCTCCAGGAGAGAGGCCCAAGCAAGACGTGCCCCGAGGAGCGTCTTGCCACATGTCAACAATGGGTCTGACTGAGGGCCTCCAGGAGAGAAGCCCAAGCAAGAAGCACCCCGAGGAGCGTCTTGCCACATGTCAACACTGGTTCTGACTGAGCGCCTCCAGGAGAGAGGCCCAAGCAAGACACGCCCCGAGGAGCGTCTTGACACATGTCAACACTGGGTCTGACTCAGGGCCTCCATGAGAGAAGCCCAAGTGAGACGCGCCCCAAGGAGAGTCTTGCCACATGTCAACACTGGGTCTGACAGAGGGCATCCAGGAGAGAGCCCCAAGCAATACACGCCCCGAGGAGCGTCTTGCCACATGTCACCACTGGGTCTGACTGAGCACCTCCAGGAGAGAGGCCCAAGCAAGAAGCGCCCCGAGGAGCGTCTTTCCACGTGTCAACACTGGGTCTGATTGAGGGCCTTCTGGAGAGAGGCCCAAGCAAGAAGCGCCCCGAGGAGCGTCTTGCCACATGTCAACAATGGGTCTGACTGAGGGCCTCCAGGAGAGAAGCCCAGGCAAGACGCGCCCCAAGGAGCTTCTTGCCACATGTCAGCACTCGGTCAGACTGAGCGCCTCCAGGGGAGGCCAAAGCAAGACGCGCCCCGAGGAGCGTCTTGACACATGTCAACACTGGGTCTGACAGAGGGCCTCCATGAGAGAGGCCCAAGCAAGACGCGCCCCGAGGAGTGTCTTGCCACATGTCAACACTGGGTCTGACTGAGCACCTCCAGGAGAGAGGCCCAAGCAAGACGCGCCCCGAGGAGCGTCTTGCCATGTGTCAACACTTGGTCTGACTTAGCGCCTCCAGGAGAGAGGCCCAAGCAAGATGCGCCCCGAGGAGCGTCTTGCCACGTGTCACCACTGGGTCTGATTGAGCACCTCCAGGATAGAGGCCCAAGCAAGACGCGCCCGGAGGAGCGTCTTGCCACATGTCAGCACTCGGTCTGACTGAGCGCCTCCAGGAGAGAGGCCCAAGCAAGACGCGCCCCGAGGAACGTCTTGACACATGTCTCCTCTGGGTCTGACTGAGCGCCTCCAGGAGAGAGGCCCAAGCAAGACGTGCCCCGAGGAGCGTCTTGCCACATGTCAACACTGGGTCTGACTGAGTGCCTCCATGAAAGAAGCCCCAGCAAGACGCGCCCCGAGGAGCGTCTTGCCACATGTCAACACTGGGTCTGACTGAGCACCTCCAGGAGAGAGGCCCAAGCAAGATGCGCCCCGAGGAGCGTCTTGCCACATGTCAACACTGGTTCTGACTGAGCGCCTCCAGGAGAGAGGCCCGAGGAGCGTCTTGCCACATGTCACCTCTGGGTCTTACTGAGCGCCTCCAGGAGAGAGGTCCAAGCAAGACGCGCCCCGAGGAGCGTCTTGTCACATGTCACTACTCGGTCTGACTGAGCGCCTCCAGGAGAGAGGCCCAAGCAAGACGTGCCCCGAGGAGCGTCTTGCCACATGTCAACAATGGGTCTGACTGAGGGCCTCCAGGGGAGAAGCCCAAGCAAGAAGCGCCCCGAGGAGTGTCTTGCCACATGTCAACACTGGGTCTGACTGAGCGCCTCCAGGAGAGAGGCCCAAGCAAGACACGCCCCGAGGAGCGTCTTGACACATGTCAACACTGGGTCTGACTGAGGGCCTCCATGTGAGAAGCCCAAGCAAGACGCGCCCCGAGGAGAGTCTTGCCACATGTCAACACTGGGTCTGACAGAGGGCATCCAGGAGAAAGGCCAAAGCAATACGCGCCCCGAGGAGCGTCTTGCCACGTGTCAACACTGGGTCTTACTTAGCGCCTCCAGGAGAGAGGCCCAAGCAAGATGCGCCCCGAGGAGCGTATTGCCACGTGTCACCACTGGGTCTGACTGAGCTCCTCCAGGAGAGAGGTCCAAGCAAGACGTGCCCCGAGGAGCGTCTTGCCACATGTCAACAATGGGTCTGACTGAGGGCCTCCAGGAGAGAAGCCCAAGCAAGACGCGCCCAGATGAGCGTCTTGCCACATGTCAACACTGGGTCTGACTGAGCGCCTCCAGCAGAGAGGCCCAAGCAAGACACGCCCCGAGGAGTGTCTTGACACATGTCAACACTGGGTCGGACTGAGGGCCTCCATGAGAGAAGCCCAAGCAAGACGCGCCCCGAGGAGAGTCTTGCCACATGTCAACACTCGGTCTGACAGAGGGCATTCAGGAGAGAGGCCCAAGCAATACGCGCCCCGAGGAGCGTCTTGCCACATGTCACCACTGGGTCTGAATGAGCGCCTCCAGGATAGAGGCCCAAGCAAGACGCGCCCCGAGGAGTGTCTTGCCACATGCCAACACTGGGTCTGACTGAGCGCCTCCAGGAGAGAGGCCCAAGCAAGACGCGCCCCGAGGAGCGTCTTGCCACGTGTCAACACTGGGTCTGACTGAGCGCCTCCAGGAGAGAGGCCCAAGCAAGACGCGCCCCGAGGAGCGTTTTTCCACGTGTCACCACTGGGTCTGACTGAGCGCCTCCAGGAGAGAGGCCCAAACAAGACTCGCCCCGATGAGCATCTTGCCACATGTCAACACTGGGTCTGACTGAGCGCCTCCAGGAGAGAGGCCCAAGCAAGACGCGCCCCGAGGAGCGTCTTGCCACATGTCAACAATGGGTCTGACTGAGGGCCTCCAGGAGAGAAGCCCAAGCAAGACGCGCCCCGAGGAGCTTCTTGCCACATGTCAGCACTCGGTCTGAATGAGCGCCTCCAGGAGAGGCCAAAGCAAGACACGCCCCGAGGAGTGTCTTGCCACATGTCAACACTGGGTCTGACTGAGCGCCTCCAGGAGAGAGGCCCAAGCAAGACGCGCCCCGAGGAGCGTCTTGCCACGTGTAAACACTGGGTCTGACTTAGCGCCTCCAGGAGAGAGGCCCAAGCAAGATGCGCCCCGAGGAGCGTCTTGCCACGTGTCACCACTGGGTCTGACTGAGCTCCTCCAGGAGAGAGGCCCCAGCAACACGCGCCCCGATGAGCGTCTTGCCACATGTCACTACTCGGTCTGACTGAGAGCCTCCAGGAGGGAGGTCCAAGCAAGACGCTCCCCGAGGAGCGTCTTGCCACATGTGAACACTGGGTCTGACTGAGCGCCTCCAGGAGAGAGGCCCAAGCAAGACGCGCCCCGAGGACCATCTTGCCACATGTCAACACTGGGTCTGACTGAGAACCTCCAGGAGAGAGGCCCAAGCAAGTCGCGCCCCGAGTAGCGTCTTGCCACATGTCAAAACTGGGTCTGACTGAGCGCCTCCAGGAGAGAGGCCCAAGCAAGACGCGCCCCGAGGAGCGTCTTGTCACATGTCACTACTCGGTCTGACTGAGTGCCTCCAGGAGAGAGGCCCAAGCAAGACGTGCCCCGAGGAGCGTCTTGCCACATGTCAACAATGGTTCTGACTGAGGGCCTCCAGGAGAGAAGTCCAAGCGAGACGCGCCCCGAGGAGCGTCTTGACACATGTCAACACTGGGTCTGACAGAGGGCCTCCAGGAGAGAGGCCCAAGCAAGACGCGCCCAGAGGAGCGTCAGGCCACATGTCACTACTCAGTCTGACTGAGCGCCTCCAGGAGAGAGGCCCAAGCAAGACGCGCCCCGAGGAGCGTCTTGCCACGTGTCAACACTGGGTCTGATTGAGGGCCTTCTGGAGAGAGGCCCAAGCAAGAAGCGCCCCGGGGAGCGTCTTGCCACATGTCAACAATGGGTCTTACTGAGGGCCTCCAGGAGAGAAGCCCAAGCAAGACGCGCCCCCAGGAGCTTCTTTCCACATGTCAGCACTCGATCTGACTGAGCGCCTCCAGGAGAGAGGCCAAAGCAAGACGCGCCCCGAGGAGCGTCTTGACACATGTCAACACTGGGTCTGACAGAGGGCCTCCATGAGAGAGGCCCAAGCAAGACGCGCCCCGAGGAGTGTCTTGCCACATGTCAACACTGGGTCTGACAGAGGGCCTCCATGAGAGAGGCCCAAGCAAGACGCGCCCCGAGGAGTGTCTTGCCACATGTCACCACTTGGTCTGACTGAGCGCATCCAGGAGAGAGGCCCAAGCAACACGCGCCCCGAGGAGCGTCAGGCCACATGTCACTACTCAGTCTGACTGAGCGCCTCCAGGAGAGAGGCCCAAGTAAGACGCGCCCCGAGGAGCGTTTTGCCACATGTCAACAATGGTTCTTACTGAGAGCCTCCAGGAGGGAGGTCCAAGCAAGACGCGCCCCGAGGAGCGTCTTGCCACATGTCACTACTCGGTCTGACTGAGTGCCTCCAGGAGAGAGGCCCAAGCAAGACGTGCCCCGAGGAGCGTCTTGCCACATGTCAACAATGGGTCTGACTGAGGGCCTCCAGGAGAGAAGCCCAAGCAAGAAGCACCCCGAGGAGCGTCTTGCCACATGTCAACACTGGTTCTGACTGAGCGCCTCCAGGAGAGAGGCCCAAGCAAGACACGCCCCGAGGAGCGTCTTGACACATGTCAACACTGGGTCTGACTCAGGGCCTCCATGAGAGAAGCCCAAGTGAGACGCGCCCCAAGGAGAGTCTTGCCACATGTCAACACTGGGTCTGACAGAGGGCATCCAGGAGAGAGCCCCAAGCAATACACGCCCCGAGGAGCGTCTTGCCACATGTCACCACTGGGTCTGACTGAGCACCTCCAGGAGAGAGGCCCAAGCAAGAAGCGCCCCGAGGAGCGTCTTTCCACGTGTCAACACTGGGTCTGATTGAGGGCCTTCTGGAGAGAGGCCCAAGCAAGAAGCGCCCCGAGGAGCGTCTTGCCACATGTCAACAATGGGTCTGACTGAGGGCCTCCAGGAGAGAAGCCCAGGCAAGACGCGCCCCAAGGAGCTTCTTGCCACATGTCAGCACTCGGTCAGACTGAGCGCCTCCAGGGGAGGCCAAAGCAAGACGCGCCCCGAGGAGCGTCTTGACACATGTCAACACTGGGTCTGACAGAGGGCCTCCATGAGAGAGGCCCAAGCAAGACGCGCCCCGAGGAGTGTCTTGCCACATGTGAACACTGGGTCTGACTGAGCACCTCCAGGAGAGAGGCCCAAGCAAGACGCGCCCCGAGGAGCGTCTTGCCATGTGTCAACACTTGGTCTGACTTAGCGCCTCCAGGAGAGAGGCCCAAGCAAGATGCGCCCCGAGGAGCGTCTTGCCACGTGTCACCACTGGGTCTGATTGAGCACCTCCAGGAGAGAGGCCCAAGCAAGACGCGCCCGGAGGAGCGTCTTGCCACATGTCAGCACTCGGTCTGACTGAGCGCCTCCAGGAGAGAGGCCCAAGCAAGACGCGCCCCGAGGAACGTCTTGACACATGTCTCCTCTGGGTCTGACTGAGCGCCTCCAGGAGAGAGGCCCAAGCAAGACGTGCCCCGAGGAGCGTCTTGCCACATGTCAACACTGGGTCTGACTGAGTGCCTCCATGAAAGAAGCCCCAGCAAGACGCGCCCCGAGGAGCGTCTTGCCACATGTCAACACTGGGTCTGACTGAGCACCTCCAGGAGAGAGGCCCAAGCAAGATGCGCCCCGAGGAGCGTCTTGCCACATGTCAACACTGGTTCTGACTGAGCGCCGCCAGGAGAGAGGCCCGAGGAGCGTCTTGCCACATGTCACCTCTGGGTCTGACTGAGCGCCTCCAGGAGAGAGGTCCAAGCAAGACGCACCCCGAGGAGCGTCTTGTCACATGTCACTACTCGGTCTGACTGAGCGCCTCCAGGAGAGAGGCCCAAGCAAGACGTGCCCCGAGGAGCGTCTTGCCACATGTCAACAATGGGTCTGACTGAGGGCCTCCAGGAGAGAAGCCCAAGCAAGAAGCGCCCCGAGGAGCGTCTTGCCACATGTCAACACTGGGTCTGACTGAGCGCCTCCAGGAGAGAGGCCCAAGCAAGACACGCCCCGAGGAGCGTCTTGACACATGTCAACACTGGGTCTGACTGAGGGCCTCCATGTGAGAAGCCCAAGCAAGACGCGCCCCGAGGAGAGTCTTGCCACATGTCAACACTGGGTCTGACAGAGGGCATCCAGGAGAGAGGCCAAAGCAATACGCCCCCCGAGGAGCGTCTTGCCACGTGTCAACACTGGGTCTTACTTAGCGCCTCCAGGAGAGAGGCCCAAGCAAGATGCGCCCCGAGGAGCGTATTGCCACGTGTCACCACTGGGTCTGACTGAGCTCCTCCAGGAGAGAGGTCCAAGCAAGACGCGCCCCGAGGAGCGTCTTGCCACATGTCACTACTCGGTCTGACTGAGCACCTCCAGGAGAGAGGCCCAAGCAAGACGTGCCCCGAGGAGCGTCTTGCCACATGTCAACACTGGGTCTGACTGAGCGCCTCCAGCAGAGAGGCCCAAGCAAGACACGCCCCGAGGAGTGTCTTGACACATGTCAACACTGGGTCGGACTGAGGGCCTCCATGAGAGAAGCCCAAGCAAGACGCGCCCCGAGGAGAGTCTTGCCACATGTCAACACTCGGTCTGACAGAGGGCATTCAGGAGAGAGGCCCAAGCAATACGCGCCCCGAGGAGCGTCTTGCCACATGTCACCACTGGGTCTGAATGAGCGCCTCCAGGATAGAGGCCCAAGCAAGACGCGCCCCGAGGAGTGTCTTGCCACATGCCAACACTGGGTCTGACTGAGCGCCTCCAGGAGAGAGGCCCAAGCAAGACGCGCCCCGAGGAGCGTCTTGCCACGTGTCAACACTGGGTCTGACTGAGCGCCTCCAGGAGAGAGGCCCAAGCAAGACGCGCCCCGAGGAGCGTTTTTCCACGTGTCACCACTGGGTCTGACTGAGCGCCTCCAGGAGAGAGGCCCAAACAAGACGCGCCCCGATGAGCATCTTGCCACATGTCAACACTGGGTCTGACTGAGCGCCTCCAGGAGAGAGGCCCAAGCAAGACGCGCCCCGAGGAGCGTCTTGCCACATGTCAACAATGGGTCTGACTGAGGGCCTCCAGGAGAGAAGCCCAAGCAAGACGCGCCCCGAGGAGCTTCTTGCCACATGTCAGCACTCGGTCTGAATGAGCGCCTCCAGGAGAGGCCAAAGCAAGACACGCCCCGAGGAGTGTCTTGCCACATGTCAACACTGGGTCTGACTGAGCGCCTCCAGGAGAGAGGCCCAAGCAAGACGCGCCCCGAGGAGCGTCTTGCCACGTGTAAACACTGGGTCTGACTTAGCGCCTCCAGGAGAGAGGCCCAAGCAAGATGCGCCCCGAGGAGCGTCTTGCCACGTGTCACCACTGGGTCTGAATGAGCGCCTCCAGGATAGAGGCCCAAGCAAGACGCGCCCCGAGGAGTGTCTTGCCACATGCCAACACTGGGTCTGACTGAGCGCCTCCAGGAGAGAGGCCCAAGCAAGACGCGCCCCGAGGAGCGTCTTGCCACGTGTCAACACTGGGTCTGACTGAGCGCCTCCAGGAGAGAGGCCCAAGCAAGACGCGCCCCGAGGAGCGTTTTTCCACGTGTCACCACTGGGTCAGACTGAGCGCCTCCAGGAGAGAGGCCCAAACAAGACGCGCCCCGATGAGCATCTTGCCACATGTCAACACTGGGTCTGACTGAGCGCCTCCAGGAGAGAGGCCCAAGCAAGACGCGCCCCGAGGAGCGTCTTGCCACATGTCAACAATGGGTCTGACTGAGGGCCTCCAGGAGAGAAGCCCAAGCAAGACGCGCCCCGAGGAGCTTCTTGCCACATGTCAGCACTCGGTCTGAATGAGCGCCTCCAGGAGAGGCCAAAGCAAGACACGCCCCGAGGAGTGTCTTGCCACATGTCAACACTGGGTCTGACTGAGCGCCTCCAGGAGAGAGGCCAAAGCAAGACGCGCCCCGAGGAGCGTCTTGCCACGTGTAAACACTGGGTCTGACTTAGCGCCTCCAGGAGAGAGGCCCAAGCAAGATGCGCCCCGAGGAGCGTCTTGCCACGTGTCACCACTGGGTCTGACTGAGCTCCTCCAGGAGAGAGGCCCCAGCAACACGCGCCCCGAGGAGCGTCTTGCCACATGTCACTACTCGGTCTGACTGAGCGCCTCCAGGAGGGAGGTCCAAGCAAGACGCGCCCCGAGGAGCGTCTTGCCACATGTCAACACTGGGTCTGACAGAGGGCATCCAGGAGAGATCCCCAAGCAATAAGCGCCCCGAGGAGCGTCTTGCCACATGTCACCACTGGGTCTGACTGAGCGCCTCCAGGAGAGAGGCCCAAGCAAGAAGCGCCCCGAGGAGCGTCTTGCCACGTGTCAACACTGGGTCTGATTGAGGGCCTTCTGGAGAGAGGCCCAAGCAAGACGCGCCCCGAGGAGCGTCTTGCCACATGTCAGCACTCGGTCAGACTGAGCACCTCCAGGAGAGTCCAAAGCAAGACGCGCCCCGAGGAGCGTCTTGACACATGTCAACACTGGGTCTGACAGAGGGCCTCCATGAGAGAGGCCCAAGCAAGACGCGCCCCGAGGAGTGTCATGCCACATGTCAACACTGGGTCTGACTGAGCGCCTCCAGGAGAGAGGCCCAAGCAAGACGCGCCACGAGGAGCGTCTTGCCACGTGTCAACACTGGGTCTGATTGAGGACCTTCTGGAGAGAGGCCCAAGCAAGACGCGCCCCGAGGAGCGTCTTGCCACATGTCAGCACTCGGTCAGACTGAGCACCTCCAGGAGAGGCCAAAGCAAGACGCGCCCCGAGGAGCGTCTTGACACATGTCAACACTGGGTCTGACAGAGGGCCTCCATGAGAGAGGCCCAAGCAAGACGCTCCCCGAGGAGTGTCATGCCACATGTCAACACTGGGTCTGACTGAGCGCCTCCAGGAGAGAGGCCCAAGCAAGACGCGCCACGAGGAGCGTCTTGCCACGTGTCAACACTTGGTCTGACTTAGCGCCTCCAGGAGAGAGGCCCAAGCAAGATGCGCCCCGAGGAGCGTCTTGCCACGTGTCACCACTGGGTCTGATTGAGCACCTCCAGGAGAGAGGCCCAAGCAAGACGCGCCCGGAGGAGCGTCTTGCCACATGTCAGCACTCGGTCTGACTGAGCGCCTCCAGGAGAGAGGCCCAAGCAAGACGCGCCCCGAGGAGCGTCTTGACACATGTCTCCTCTGGGTCTGACTGAGCGCCTCCAGGAGAGAGGCCCAAGCAAGACGTGCCCCGAGGAGCGTCTTGCCACATGTCAACACTGGGTCTGACTGAGTGCATCCATGAGAGAAGCCCCAGCAAGACGCGCCCCGAGGAGCGTCTTGCCACATGTCAACACTGGGTCTGACTGAGCACCTCCAGGAGAGAGGCCCAAGCAAGATGCGCCCCGAGGAGCGTCTTGCCACATGTCAACACTGGTTCTGACTGAGCGCCTCCAGGAGAGAGGCCCGAGGACCGTCTTGCCACATGTCACCTCTGGGTCTGACTGAGCGCCTCCAGGAGAGAGGTCCAAGCAAGACGCGCCCCGAGGAGCGTCTTGTCACATGTCACTACTCGGTCTGACTGAGCGCCTCCAGGAGAGAGGCCCAAGCAAGACGTGCCCCGAGGAGCGTCTTGCCACATGTCAACAATGGGTCTGACTGAGGGCCTCCAGGAGAGAAGCCCAAGCAAGACGCTCCCAGAGGAGCGTCTTGCCACATGTCAACACTGGGTCTGAATGAGCGCCTCCAGGAGAGAGGCCCAAGCAAGACACGCCCCGAGGAGCGTCTTGACACATGTCAACACTGGGTCGGACTGAGGGCCTCCATGAGAGAAGCCCAAGCAAGACGCGCCCCGAGGAGAGTCTTGCCACATGTCAACACTCGGTCTGACAGAGGGCATTCAGGAGAGAGGCCCAAGCAATACGCGCCCCGAGGAGCGTCTTGCCACATGTCACCACTGGGTCTGAATGAGCGCCTCCAGGAGAGAGGCCCAACCAAGACGCGCCCCGAGGAGTGTCTTGCCACATGCCAACACTGGGTCTGACTGAGCGCCTCCAGGAGAGAGGCCCAAGCAAGACGCGCCCCGAGGAGCGTCTTGCCACATGTCAACAATGGGTCTGACTGAGGGCCTCCAGGAGAGAAGCCCAAGCAAGATGCGCCCGGAGGAGCGTCTTTCCACATGTCAACACTGGGTCTGACAGAGGGCCTCCAGGAGAGAGGCCCAAGCAAGACGCGCCCCGAGGAGCGTCTTGCCACATGTCACCTCTGGTTCTGACTGAGCGCCTCCAGGAGAGAGGCCCAAGCAAGACGCAGCCCGAGGAGCATCTTGCCACATGTCAGCACTCGGTCTGACTGAGCGCCTCCAGGAGAGAGGCCCAAGCAAGACGCGCCCCGAGGAGCGTCTTGGAACATGTCAACAATGGGTCTGACTGAGGGCCTCCAGGAGAGAAGCCCAAGCAAGACTGCGCCCCGAGGAGCGTCTTGACACATGTCAACACTGGGTCTGACAGAGGGCCTCCAGGAGAGAGGCCCAAGCAAGACGCGCCCCGAGGAGTGTCTTGCCACATGTCACCACTGGGTCTGACTGAGCGCCTCCAGGAGAGAGGCCCAAGCAAGCCGCGCCCCGAGGAGCGTCAGGCCACATGTCACTACTCAGTCTGACTGAGCGCCTCCAGGAGAGAGGCCCAAGCAAGACGCGCCCCGAGGAGCGTCTTGCCACATGTCAGCACTGGGTCTGACTGAGCGCCTCCAGGAGAGAGGCCCCAGCAATACGCGCCCCGAGGAGCGTCTTGCCTTATGTCAGCACTCGGTCTGACTGAGCGCCTCCAGGAGAGAGGCCCAAGCAAGACGCGCCCCGAGGAGCGTCTTGCCACATGTCAACAATGGGTCTGACTGAGGGCCTCCAGGAGAGAGGCCCAAGCAAGACGCGCCCCGAGGAGCGTCTTGACACATGTCTCCTCTGGGTCTGACTGAGCGCCTCCAGGAGAGAGGCCCAAGCAAGACGTGCCCCGAGGAGCGTCTTGCCACATGTCAACACTGGGTCTGACTGAGTGCATCCATGAGAGAAGCCCCAGCAAGACGCGCCCCGAGGAGCGTCTTGCCACATGTCAACACTGGGTCTGACTGAGCACCTCCAGGAGAGAGGCCCAAGCAAGATGCGCCCCGAGGAGCGTCTTGCCACATGTCAACACTGGTTCTGACTGAGCGCCTCCAGGAGAGAGGCCCGAGGACCGTCTTGCCACATGTCACCACTGGGTCTGACTGAGCGCCTCCAGGAGAGAGGCCCAAGCAAGCCGCGCCCCGAGGAGCGTCAGGCCACATGTCACTACTCAGTCTGACTGAGCGCCTCCAGGAGAGAGGCCCAAGCAAGACGCGCCCCGAGGAGCGTCTTGCCACATGTCAGCACTGGGTCTGACTGAGCGCCTCCAGGAGAGAGGCCCCAGCAATACGCGCCCCGAGGAGCGTCTTGCCTTATGTCAGCACTCGGTCTGACTGAGCGCCTCCAGGAGAGAGGCCCAAGCAAGACGCGCCCCGAGGAGCGTCTTGCCACATGTCAACAATGGGTCTGACTGAGGGCCTCCAGGAGAGAGGCCCAAGCAAGACGCGCCCCGAGGAGCGTCTTGACACATGTCTCCTCTGGGTCTGACTGAGCGCCTCCAGGAGAGAGGCCCAAGCAAGACGTGCCCCGAGGAGCGTCTTGCCACATGTCAACACTGGGTCTGACTGAGTGCATCCATGAGAGAAGCCCCAGCAAGACGCGCCCCGAGGAGCGTCTTGCCACATGTCAACACTGGGTTTGACTGAGCACCTCCAGGAGAGAGGCCCAAGCAAGATGCGCCCCGAGGAGCGTCTTGCCACATGTCAACACTGGTTCTGACTGAGCGCCTCCAGGAGAGAGGCCCGAGGACCGTCTTGCCACATGTCACCTCTGGGTCTGACTGAGAGCCTCCAGGAGAGAGGTCCAAGCAAGACGCGCCCCGAGGAGCGTCTTGTCACATGTCACTACTCGGTCTGACTGAGCGCCTCCAGGAGAGAGGCCCAAGCAAGACGTGCCCCGAGGAGCGTCTTGCCAAATGTCAACAATGGGTCTGACTGAGGGCCTCCAGGAGAGAAGCCCAAGCAAGACGCGCCCAGAGGAGCGTCTTGCCACATGTCAACACTGGGTCTGACTGAGCGCCTCCAGGAGAGAGGCCCAAGCAAGACACGCCCCGAGGAGCGTCTTGACACATGTCAACACTGGGTCGGACTGAGGGCCTCCATGAGAGAAGCCCAAGCAAGACGCGCCCCGAGGAGAGTCTTGCCACATGTCAACACTCGGTCTGACAGAGGGCATTCAGGAGAGAGGCCCAAGCAATACGCGCCCCGAGGAGCGTCTTGCCACATGTCACCACTGGGTCTGAATGAGCGCCTCCAGGAGAGAGGCCCAACCAAGACGCGCCCCGAGGAGTGTCTTGCCACATGCCAACACTGGGTCTGACTGAGCGCCTCCAGGAGAGAGGCCCAAGCAAGACGCGCCCCGAGGAGCGTCTTGCCACATGTCAACAATGGGTCTGACTGAGGGCCTCCAGGAGAGAAGCCCAAGCAAGATGCGCCCGGAGGAGCGTCTTTCCACATGTCAACACTGGGTCTGACAGAGGGCCTCCAGGAGAGAGGCCCAAGCAAGACCCGCCCCGAGGAGCGTCTTGCCACATGTCACCTCTGGTTCTGACTGAGCGCCTCCAGGAGAGAGGCCCAAGCAAGACGCAGCCCGAGGAGCGTCTTGTCACATGTCAACACTGGGTCTGTCTGAGTGCCTCCAGGAGAGAAGCCCAAGCAAGACGCGCCCCGAGGAGCGTCTTGCCACATGTCAACAATGGGTCTGACTGAGGGCCTCCAGGAGAGAGGCCCAAGCAAGACGCGCCCCGAGGAGTGTCTTGCCAAATGTCACCACTGGGTCTGACTGAGCGCCTCCAGGAGAGAGGCCCAAGCAAGACGCGCCCCGAGGAGCGTCAGGCCACATGTCAGCACTCGGTCTGACTGAGCGCCTCCAGGAGAGAGGCCCAAGCTAGACGCGCCCCAAGGAGCGTCTTGCCACATGTCAACAATGGGTCTGACTGAGGGCCTCCAGGAGAGAGGCCCAAGCATGATGCGCCCGGAGAAGCGTCTTGCCACATGTCAACACTGGGTCTGACAGAGGGCCTCCAGGAGAGAGGCCCAAGCAAGACGCGCCCCGAGGAGCGTCTTGCCACATGTCACCTCTGGTTCTGACTGAGCGCCTCAAGGAGAGAGGCCCAAGCAAGACGCTCCCCGAGGAGCGTCTTGTCACATGTCAACACTGGGTCTTTCTGAGTGCCTCCAGGAGAGAAGCCCAAGCAAGACGCGGCCCAAGGAGCGTCTTGCCACATGTCAGCACTCGGTCTGACTGAGCGCCTCCAGGAGAGAGGCCCAAGCAAGATGCGCCCCGAGGAGCGTCTTGCCACATGTCAACAATGGGTCTGACTGAGGACCTCCAGGAGAGAAGCCTAAGCAACACGCGGCCCGAGGAGCGTCTTGCCACATGTCAGCACTCGGTCTGACTGAGCGCCTCCAGGAGAGAGGCCCAAGCAAGACGCGCCCCGAGGAGCGTCTTGGAACATGTCAACAATGGGTCTGACTGAGGGCCTCCAGGAGAGAAGCCCAAGCAAGACTGCGCCCCGAGGAGCGTCTTGACACATGTCAACACTGGGTCTGACAGAGGGCCTCCAGGAGAGAGGCCCAAGCAAGACGCGCCCCGAGGAGTGTCTTGCCACATGTCACCACTGGGTCTGACTGAGCGCCTCCAGGAGAGAGGCCCAAGCAAGCCGCGCCCCGAGGAGCGTCAGGCCACATGTCACTACTCAGTCTGACTGAGCGCCTCCAGGAGAGAGGCCCAAGCAAGACGCGCCCCGAGGAGCGTCTTGCCACATGTCAACAATGGGTCTGACTGAGGGCCTCCAGGAGAGAAGCCCAAGCAAGATGCGCCCGGAGGAGCGTCTTTCCACATGTCAACACTGGGTCTGACAGAGGGCCTCCAGGAGAGAGGCCCAAGCAAGACCCGCCCCGAGGAGCGTCTTGCCACATGTCACCTCTGGTTCTGACTGAGCGCCTCCAGGAGAGAGGCCCAAGCAAGACGCAGCCCGAGGAGCGTCTTGTCACATGTCAACACTGGGTCTGTCTGAGTGCCTCCAGGAGAGAAGCCCAAGCAAGACGCGCCCCGAGGAGCGTCTTGCCACATGTCAACAATGGGTCTGACTGAGGGCCTCCAGGAGAGAGGCCCAAGCAAGACGCGCCCCGAGGAGTGTCTTGCCAAATGTCACCACTGGGTCTGACTGAGCGCCTCCAGGAGAGAGGCCCAAGCAAGACGCGCCCCGAGGAGCGTCAGGCCACATGTCACTACTCAGTCTGACTGAGCGCCTCCAGGAGAGAGGCCCAAGCAAGAAGCGCCCCGAGGAGCGTCTTGCCACATGTCAGCACTGGGTCTGACTGAGCGCCTCCAGGAGAGAGGCCCCAGCAAGACGCGCCCCGAGGAGCGTCTTGCCTTATGTCAGCACTCGGTCTGACTGAGCGCCTCCAGGAGAGAGGCCCAAGCTAGACGCGCCCCAAGGAGCGTCTTGCCACATGTCAACAATGGGTCTGACTGAGGGCCTCCAGGAGAGAGGCCCAAGCACGATGCGCCCGGAGAAGCGTCTTGCCACATGTCAACACTGGGTCTGACAGAGGGCCTCCAGGAGAGAGGCCCAAGCAAGACGCGCCCCGAGGAGCGTCTTGCCACATGTCACCTCTGGTTCTGACTGAGCGCCTCAAGGAGAGAGGCCCAAGCAAGACGCTCCCCGAGGAGCGTCTTGTCACATGTCAACACTGGGTCTTTCTGAGTGCCTCCAGGAGAGAAGCCCAAGCAAGACGCGGCCCAAGGAGCGTCTTGCCACATGTCAGCACTCGGTCTGACTGAGCGCCTCCAGGAGAGAGGCCCAAGCAAGATGCGCCCCGAGGAGCGTCTTGCCACATGTCAACAATGGGTCTGACTGAGGACCTCCAGGAGAGAAGCCTAAGCAACACGCGGCCCGAGGAGCGTCTTGCCACATGTCAGCACTCGGTCTGACTGAGCGCCTCCAGGAGAGAGGCCCAAGCAAGACGCGCCCCGAGGAGCGTCTTGGAACATGTCAACAATGGGTCTGACTGAGGGCCTCCAGGAGAGAAGCCCAAGCAAGACTGCGCCCCGAGGAGCGTCTTGACACATGTCAACACTGGGTCTGACAGAGGGCCTCCAGGAGAGAGGCCCAAGCAAGACGCGCCCCGAGGAGTGTCTTGCCACATGTCACCACTGGGTCTGACTGAGCGCCTCCAGGAGAGAGGCCCAAGCAAGCCGCGCCCCGAGGAGCGTCAGGCCACATGTCACTACTCAGTCTGACTGAGCGCCTCCAGGAGAGAGGCCCAAGCAAGACGCGCCCCGAGGAGCGTCTTGCCACATGTCAGCACTGGGTCTGACTGAGCGCCTCCAGGAGAGAGGCCCCAGCAATACGCGCCCCGAGGAGCGTCTTGCCTTATGTCAGCACTCGGTCTGACTGAGCGCCTCCAGGAGAGAGGCCCAAGCAAGACGCGCCCCGAGGAGCGTCTTGCCACATGTCAACAATGGGTCTGACTGAGGGCCTCCAGGAGAGAGGCCCAAGCAAGATGCGCCCGGAGGAGTGTCTTGCCACATGTCAACACTGGGTCTGACAGAGGGCCTCCAGGAGAGAGGCCTAAGCAAGACGCGCCGCGAGGAGCGTCTTGCCACATGTCACCTCTGGTTCTGACTGAGCGCCTCCAGGAGAGAGGCCCAAGCAAGAAGCGCCCCGAGGAGCGTCTTGTCACATGTCAACACTGGGTCTTTCTGAGCGCCTCCAGGAGAGAAGCCCAAGCAAGACGCGCCCCGAGGAGCGTCTTGCCACATGTCAGCACTCGGTCTGACTGAGCGCCTCCAGGAGAGAGGCCCAAGCAAGACGCGCCCCGAGGAGCGTCTTGCCACATGTCAACAATGGGTCTGACTGAGGGCCTCCAGGAGAGAAGCCCAAGCAACACGCGGCCCGAGGAGCGTCTTGCCACATGTCAGCACTCGGTCTGACTGAGCGCCTCCAGGAGAGAGGCCCAAGCAAGACGCGCCCCGAGGAGCATCTTGCCACATGTCAACAATGGGTCTGACTGAGGGCCTCCAGGAGAGAAGCCCAAGCAAGACGCGCCCAGGGAAGCGTCTTGACACATGTCAACACTGGGTCTGACAGAGGGCCTCCAGGAGAGAGGCCCAAGCAAGACGCGCCCCGAGGAGTGTCTTGCCACATGTCACCACTTGGTCTGACTGAGCGCCTCCAGGAGAGAGGCCCAAGCAACACGCGCCCCGAGGAGCGACAGGCCACATGTCACTACTCAGTCTGACTGAGCGCCTCCAGGAGAGAGGCCCAAGCAAGACGCGCCCCGAGGAGCGTCTTGCCACGTGTCAACACTGGGTCTGATTGAGGGCCTTCTGGAGAGAGGCCCAAGCAAGAAGCGCCCCGAGGAGCGTCTTGCCACATGTCAACAATGGGTCTTACTGAGGGACTCCAGGAGAGAAGCCCAAGCAAGACGCGCCCCGAGGAGCTTCTTTCCACATGTCAACACTGGGTATGACAGAGGGCCTCCATGAGAGAGGCCCAAGCAAGACGCGCCCCGAGGAGCGTCTTGCCACGTGTCACCACTGGGTCTGGCTGAGCTCCTCCAGGAGACAGGCCCAAGCAAGACGCGCCCCGAGGAGCGTCTTGCCACATGTCAACACTGGGTCTGACTGAGCACCTCCAGGATAGAGGCCCGAGGAGCGTCTGGCCTTATGTCAGCACTCGGTCTGACTGAGCGCCTCCAGGAGAGAGGCCCAAGCAAGACGTGCCCCGAGGAGCGTCTTGCCACATGTCAACACTGGGTCTGACTGAGCACCTCCAGGAGAGAGGCCCAAGCAAGACGCGCCCCGAGGAGCGTCTTGCCACATGTCAACACTGGGTCTGACTGAGCGCCTCCAGGAGAGAGGCCCGAGGAGCGTCTTGAAAACATGTCACCTCTGGGTCTGACTGAGCGCCTCCAGGAGAAAGGCCCATGCAAGAAACGCCCGAGGAGCGTCTTGACACATGTCAACACTGGGTCTGACTGAGCGCTTCAGGGAGAGAGGTCCAAGCAACACGCGCCCCGAGGAGCGTCTTGCCACATGTCAACACTGGGTATGACAGAGGGCCTCCATGAGAGAGGCCCAAGCAAGACGCGCCCCGAGGAGCGTCTTGCCACGTGTCACCACTGGGTCTGGCTGAGCTCCTCCAGGAGACAGGCCCAAGCAAGACGCGCCCCGAGGAGCGTCTTGCCACATGTCAACAATGGGTCTGACTGAGCGCCTCCAGGATAGAGGCCCGAGGAGCGTCTGGCCTTATGTCAGCACTCGGTCTGACTGAGCGCCTCCAGGAGAGAGGCCCAAGCAAGACGTGCCCCGAGGAGCGTCTTGCCACATGTCAACACTGGGTCTGACTGAGCACCTCCAGGAGAGAGGCCCAAGCAAGACGCGCCCCGAGGAGCGTCTTGCCACATGTCAACACTGGGTCTGACTGAGCGCCTCCAGGAGAGAGGCCCGAGGAGCGTCTTGAAAACATGTCACCTCTGGGTCTGACTGAGCGCCTCCAGGAGAGAGGCCCATGCAAGAAACGCCCGAGGAGCGTCTTGACACATGTCAACACTGGGTCTGACTGAGCGCTTCAGGGAGAGAGGTCCAAGCAACACGCGCCCCGAGGAGCGTCTTGCCACATGTCAACACTGGGTCTGACTGAGTGCTTCCATGAGAGAAGCCCCAGCAAGACACGCCCCGAGGAGCGTCTTGTCACATGTCACTACTCGGTCTGACTGAGCGCCTCCTGGAGAGAGGCCCAAGCAAGACGTGCCCCGAGGAGCGTCTTGCCACATGTCAACAATGGGTCTGACTGAGGGCCTCCAGGAGAGAAGCCCAAGCAAGAAGCGCCCCGAGGAGCGTCTTGCCACATGTCAACACTGGGTCTGACTGAGCGCCTCCAGGAGAAAGGCCCATGCAAGAAACGCCCGAGGAGCGTCTTGACACATGTCAACACTGGGTCTGACTAAGGGCCTCCAGGAGAGAAGCCCAAGCAAGACGCGCCCCGAGAAGCTTCTTGCCACATGTCAGCACTCAGTCTGACTGAGCGCCTCCAGGAGAGGCCAAAGCAAGACGCGCCCCGAGGAGCGTCTTGACACATGTCAACACTGGGTCTGACAGAGGGCCTCCATGAGAAAGGCCCAAGCAAGACGCGCCCCGAGGAGGGTCTTGCCACATGTCAACACTGCATCTGACTGAGCGCCTCCAGGAGAGAGGCCCAAGCAAGACGCGCCCCGAGGAGCGTCTTGCCACATGTCAACACTGGGTCTGACTGAGCGCCTCCAGGATAGAGGCCCGAGGAGCGTCTTGAAAACATGTCACCTCTGGGTCTGACTGAGCGCCTCCAGGAGAGAGGCCCATGCAAGAAACGCCCGAGGAGCGTCTTGACACATGTCAACACTGGGTCTGACTGAGCGCTTCAGGGAGAGAGGTCCAAGCAACACGCGCCCCGAGGAGCGTCTTGCCACATGTCAACACTGGGTCTGACTGAGTGCCTCCATGAGAGAAGCCCCAGCAAGACACGCCCCGAGGAGCGTCTTGTCACATGTCACTACTCGGTCTGACTGAGCGCCTCCTGGAGAGAGGCCCAAGCAAGATGTGCCCCGAGGAGCGTCTTGCCACATGTCAACAATGGGTCTGACTGAGGGCCTCCAGGAGAGAAGCCCAAGCAAGAAGCGCCCCGAGGAGCGTCTTGCCACATGTCAACACTGGGTCTGACTGAGCGCCTCCAGGAGAGAGGCCCAAGCAAGACACGCCCCAAGGAGCGTCTTGACACATGTCAACACTGGGTCTGACTGAGGGCCTCCATGTGAGAAGCCCAAGCAAGACGCGCCCCGAGGAGAGTCTTGCCACATGTCAACACTGGGTCTGACAGAGGGCATCCAGGAGAGAGGCCCAAGCAATACGCGCCCCGAGGAGCGTCTTGCCACATGTCAACAATGGGTCTGACTGAGGGCCTCCAGGAGAGAAGCCCAAGGAAGACGCGCCCCGAGGAGCTTCTTGCCACATGTCCGCACTCGGTCTGACTGAGCGCCTCCAGGAGAGAGGCCCAAGCAAGATGCGCCCCGAGGAGCATCTTGCCACATGTCAACACTGGGTTTGACAGAGGGCCTCCAGGAGAGAGGCCCAAGCAAGACGCGCCCCGAGGAGCGTCTTGCCACATGTCACCTCTGGGTCTGACTGAGCGCCTCCAGGAGAGAGGCCCAAGCAAGACGCGCCCCGAGGAGCGTCTTGTCACATGTCAACACTGGGTCTGACTGAGCGCCTCCAGGAGAGAAGCCCCAGCAAGACGTGCCCCGAGGAGCGTCTTGCCACATGTCAGCACTCGGTCTGACTGAGCGCCTCCAGGAGAGAGGCCCAAGCAAGATGCGCCCGGAGGAGCGTCTTGCCACATGTCAACAATGGGTCTGACTGAGGGCCTCCAGGAGAGAAGCCCAAGCAAGATGCGCCCCGAGGAGCGTCTTGCCACATGTCAACGAAGGGTCTGACTGAGGGCCTCCAGGAGAGAAGCCCAAGCAAGACGCGCCCCGAGGAGCGTCTTGCCACATGTCAGCACTAGGTCTGACTGAGCGCCTCCAGGAGAGAGGCCCAAGCAAGACGCGCCCGGAGGAGCGTCTTGCCACATGTCAACACTGGGTCTGACTGAGCGCCTCCAGGACAGAGGCCCAAGCAAGAAACGCCCGAGGAGCGTCTTGACACATGTCAACACTGGGTCTGACTGATCGCCGCCCCAGGAGAGAGTCCCAAGCAAGACGCGCCCCGAGGAGCGTCCTGCCATATGTCAACACTGGGTCTGACTGAGCGCCTCCAGGTGAGAGGCCCAAGCAAGACGCGCCCGGAGGAGCGTCTTGCCACATGTCAACACTGGGTCTGACAGAGGGCCTCCAGGAGAGAGGCCCAAGCAAGACGCGCCCCGAGGAGCGTCTTGCCACATGACAACAATGGGTCTGACTGAGAGCCTCCAGGAGAGAAGCCCAAGCAAGATGCGCCCCGAGGAGCGTCTTGCCACATGTCAGCACTCGGTCTGACTGAGCGCCTCCAGGAGAGAGGCCCAAGCAAGACGCGCCCCGAGGAGCATCTTGCCACATGTCAACAATGGGTCTGACTGAGGGCCTCCAGGAGAGAAGCCCAAGCAAGACGCGCCCCAAGGAGCGTCTTGCCACATGTCAGCACTCGGTCTGACTGAGCGCCTCCAGGAGAGAGGCCCAAGCAAGACGTGCCCCGAGGAGCGTCTTGCCACATGTCAACACTGTGTCTGACTGAGCTTCTCCAGGAGAGAGGCCCAAGCAAGACGCGCCCCGAGGAGTGTCTTGCCACATGTCACCTCTGGGTCTGACTGAGCACCTCCAGGAGAGAGGCCCAAGCAAGACGCGCCCCGAGGAGCGTCTTGTCACATGTCAACACTGGGTCTGACTGAGCGCCTCCAGGAGATAGGCCCAAGCAAGAAACGCCCGAGGAGCGTCTTGAAACATGTCAACACTGGGTCTGACTGATCGCCTCCCCAGGAGAGAGGCCCAAGCAAGACGCGCCCTGAGGAGCGTCTTGCCACATGTCAACACTGGGTCTGACTGAGTGCCTCCATGAGAGAAGCCCCAGCAAGATGCGCCCCAAGGAGCGTCTTGCCACATGTCAGCACTCGGTCTGACTGAGCGTCTCCAGGAGAGAGGCCCAAGCAAGACGCGCCGCAAGGCGCGTCTTGCCACATGTCAACACTGGGTCTGACTGAGTGCCTCCATGAGAGAAGCCCCAGCAAGATGCGCCCCAAGGAGCGTCTTGCCACATGTCAACACTGGGTCTGACTGAGCGCCTCCAGGAGAGAGGCCCAAGCAAGACGCGCCAGGAGGAGCGTTTTGCCACATGTCAACACTGGGTCTGACAGAGGGCCTCAAGGAGAGAGGCCCAAGCAAGATGCGCCCCGAGGAGCATCTTGCCACATGTCAACAATGGGTCTGACTGAGGGCCTACAGGAGAGAAGCCCAAGCAAGAAGCGCCCCGAGGAGCGTCTTGCCACATGTCAGCACTCGGTCTTACTGAGCGCCTCCAGGAGAGAGGCCCAAATAAGACGCGCCCCGAGGAGCGTCTTGCCACATGTCAAGAATGGGTCTGACTGAGGTCCTCCAGGAGAGAAGCCCAAGCAAGACGCGCCCCGAGGAGCGTCTTGCCACATGTCAGAACTCGGTCTGACTGAGCGCCTCCAGGAGAGAGGCCCAAGCAAGACGTGCCCCGAGGAGCGTCTTGCCACATGTCAACAATGGGTCTGACTGAGCGCCTCCAGGAGAGAGGCCCAAGCAAGACGCGCCCCGAGGAGCGTCTTGCCACATGTGAACACTGGGTCTGACTGAGCGCCTCCAGGAGAGAGGCCCAAGCAAGACGCGCCCCGAGGAGCATCTTGCCACATGTCAACACTGGGTCTGACTGAGAACCTCCAGGAGAGAGGCCCAAGAAAGACGCGCCCCGAGGAGCGTCTTGCCACATGTCAACACTGGGTCTGACTGAGCGCCTCCAGGAGAGAGGCCCAATCAAGACGCGCCCCGAGGAGCGTCTTGTCACATGTCACTACTCGGTCTGACTGAGTGCCTCCAGGAGAGAGGCCCAAGCAAGACGTGCCCCGAGGAGCGTCTTGCCACATGTCAACAATGGGTCTGAGTGAGGGCCTCCAGGAGAGAAGCCCAAGCAAGAAGCACCCCGAGGAGCGTCTTGCCACATGTCAACACTGGGTCTGACTGAGCGCCTCCAGGAGAGAGGCCCAAGCAAGACACGCCCCGAGGAGCGTCTTGACACATGTCAACACTGGGTCTGACTGAGGGCCTCCATGAGAGAAGCCCAAGCAAGACGCGCCCCGAGGAGAGTCTTGCCACATGTCAACACTGGGTCTGACAGAGGGCATCCAGGAGAGAGCCCGAAGCAATAAGCGCCCCGAGGAGCGTCTTGCCACGTGTCAACACTGGGTCTGATTGAGGGCCTTCTGGAGAGAGGCCCAAGCAAGACGCGCCCCGAGGAGCGTCTTGCCACATGTCAACAATGGGTCTGACTGAGGGCCTCCAGGAGAGAAGCCCAAGCAAGATGCGCCCCGAGAAGCTTCTTGCCACATGTCAGCACTCGGTCTGACTGAGCGCCTCCAGGAGAGGCCAAAGCAAGACGCGCCCCGAGGAGCGTCTTGACACATGTCAACACTCTGTCTGACAGAGGGCCTCCATGAGAGAGGCCCAAGCAAGACGCGCCCCGAGGAGTGTCTTGCCACATGTCAACACTGGGTCTGACTGAGCGCCTCCAGGAGCGAGGCCCAAGCAAGACGCGCCCCGAGGAGCGTCTTGCCACGTGTCAACACTGGGTCTGACTTAGCGCCTCCAGGAGACAGGCCCAATCAAGACGCGCCCCGAGGAGCGTCTTGCCACGTGTCACCACTGGGTCTGATTGAGCACCTCCAGGAGAGAGGCCCCAGCAAGACACGCCCCGAGGAGCGTCTTGCCTTATGTCAGCACTCGGTCTGACTGAGCGCCTCCAGGAGAGAGGCCCAAGCAAGACGCGCCCCGAGGAGCGTCTTGCCACATGTCAACACTGGGTCTGACTGAGCGCCTCCAGGAGAGAGGCCCGAGGAGCGTCTTGCCTTATGTCAGCACTCGGTCTGACTGAGCGCCTCCAGGAGAGAGGCCCAAGCAAGACACGGCCCGAGGAGCGTCTTGCCACATGTCAACACTGGGTCTGACTGAGCACCTCCAGGAGAGAGGCCCAAGCAAGACGCGCCCCGAGGAGCGTCTTGCCACATGTCAACACTGGGTCTGACTGAGCGCCTCCAGGAGAGAGGCCCGAGGAGCGTCTTGCCACCTGTCACCTCTGGGTCTGACTGAGCGCCTCCAGGAGAGAGGCCCAAGCAAGAAACGCCCGAGGAGCGTCTTGACACATGCCAACACTGGGTCTGAATGAGCGCTTCCAGGAGAGACTGACTGAGTGCTTCCAGGAGAGAGGTCCAATCAACACGCGCCCCGAGGAGCGTCTTGCCACATGTCAACACTGGGTCTGACTGAGTGCCTCCATGAGAGAAGCCCCAGCAAGACGCGCCCCGAGGAGCGTCTTGTCACATGTCACTACTCGGTCTGACTGAGCGCCTCCAGGAGAGAGGCCCAAGCAAGACGTGCCCCGAGGAGCGTCTTGCCACATGTCAACAATGGGTCTGACTGAGGGCCTCCAGGAGAGAAGCCCAAGCAAGAAGCGCCCCGAGGAGCGTCTTGCCACATGTCAACACTGGGTCTGACTAAGCGCCTCCAGGAGAGAGGCCCAAGCAAGACACGCCCCAAGGAGCGTCTTGACACATGTCAACACTGGGTCTGACTGAGCGCCTCCAGGAGAGAGGCCCAAGCAAGACACGCCCCAAGGAGCGTCTTGACACATGCCAACACTGGGTCTGACTGAGCGCTTCCTGGAGAGACTGACTGAGCGCTTCCAGGAGAGAGGTCCAATCAACACGCGCCCCGAGGAGCGTCTTGCCACATGTCAACACTGGGTCTGACTGAGTGCCTCCAAGAGAGAAGCCCCAGCAAGACGCGCCCCGAGGAGCGTCTTGTCACATGTCACTACTCGGTCTGACTGAGCGCCTCCAGGAGAGAGGCCCAAGCAAGACGTGCCCCGAGGAGCGTCTTGCCACATGTCAACAATGGGTCTGACTGAGGGCCTCCAGGAGAGAAGCCCAAGCAAGAAGCGCCCCGAGGAGCGTCTTGCCACATGTCAACACTGGGTCTGACTGAGCGCCTCCAGGAGAGAGGCCCAAGCAAGACGCGCCCCAAGGAGCGTCTTGCCACGTGTCAACACTGGGTCTGACTTAGCGCCTCCAGGAGAGAGGCCCAAGCAAGATGCGCCCCGAGGAGCGTCTTGCCACGTGTCACCACTGGGTCTGACTGAGCTCCTCCAGGAGACAGGCCCAAGCAAGACGCGCCCCGAGGAGCGTCTTGCCACGTGTCAACACTGGGTCTGACTTAGCGCCTCCAGGAGAGAGGCCCAAGCAAGATGCGCCCCGAGGAGCGTCTTGCCACGTGTCACCACTGGGTCTGATTGAGCACCTCCAGGAGAGAGGCCCCAAAAAGACACGCCCCGAGGAGCGTCTTGCCTTATGTCAGCACTCGGTCTGACTGAGCGCCTCCAGGAGAGAGGCCCAAGCAAGACGCGCCCCGAGGAGCGTCTTGCCACATGTCAACACTGGGTCTGACTGAGCGCCTCCAGGAGAGAGGCCCGAGGATCGTCTTGCCTTATGTCAGCACTCGGTCTGACTGAGCACCTCCAGGAGAGAGGCCAAAGCAAGACGCCCCCCGAGGAGCGTCTTGCCACATGTCAACACTGGGTCTGACTGAGCACCTCCAGGAGAGAGGCCCGAGGAGCGTCTTGCCACATGTCACCTCTGGGTCTGACTGAGCACCTCCAGGAGAGAGGCCCAAGCAAGAAACGCCCGAGGAGCGTCTTGACACATGTCAACACTGGGTCTGACTGAGCGCTTCCAGGAGAGAGGTCCAATCAACACGCGCGCCGAGGAGCGTCTTGCCACATGTCAACACTGGGTCTGACTGAGTGCCTCCATGAGAGAAGCCCCAGCAAGACGCGCCCCGAGGAGTGTCTTGTCACATGTCACTACTCGGTCTGACTGAGCGCCTCCAGGAGAGAGGCCCAAGCAAGACGTGCCCCGAGGAGCGTCTTGACACATGTCAACAATGGGTCTGACTGAGGGCCTCCAGGAGAGAAGCCCAAGCAAGAAGCGCCCCGAGGAGCGTCTTGCCACATGTCAACACTGGGTCTGACTGAGCGCCTCCAGGAGAGAGGCCCAAGCAAGACACGCCCCAAGGAGCGTCTTGACACATGTCAACACTGGGTCTGACTGAGGGCCTCCATGTGAGAAGCCCAAGCAAGACGCGCCCCGAGGAGAGTCTTGCCACATGTCAACACTGGGTCTGACAGAGGGCATCCAGGAGAGAGGCCCAAGCAAGACGCGCCCCGAGGAGCGTCTTGCCACATGTCAACAATGGGTCTGACTGAGGGCCTCCAGGAGAGAAGCCCAAGGAAGACGTGCCCCGAGGAGCTTCTTGCCACATGTCAGCACTGGGTCTGACTGAGCGCTTCCTGGAGAGACTGACTGAGCGCTTCCAGGAGAGAGGTCCAATCAACACGCGCCCCGAGGAGCGTCTTGCCACATGTCAACACTGGGTCTGACTGAGTGCCTCCAAGAGAGAAGCCCCAGCAAGACGCGCCCCGAGGAGCGTCTTGTCACATGTCACTACTCGGTCTGACTGAGCGCCTCCAGGAGAGAGGCCCAAGCAAGACGTGCCCCGAGGAGCGTCTTGCCACATGTCAACAATGGGTCTGACTGAGGGCCTCCAGGAGAGAAGCCCAAGCAAGAAGCGCCCCGAGGAGCGTCTTGCCACATGTCAACACTGGGTCTGACTGAGCGCCTCCAGGAGAGAGGCCCAAGCAAGACGCGCCCCGAGGAGCGTCTTGCCACGTGTCAACACTGGGTCTGACTTAGCGCCTCCAGGAGAGAGGCCCAAGCAAGATGCGCCCCGAGGAGCGTCTTGCCACGTGTCACCACTGGGTCTGACTGAGCTCCTCCAGGAGACAGGCCCAAGCAAGACGCGCCCCGAGGAGCGTCT
Organism: Nothobranchius furzeri; assembly: GCF_043380555.1. NCBI lineage: Eukaryota > Metazoa > Chordata > Actinopteri > Cyprinodontiformes > Nothobranchiidae > Nothobranchius > Nothobranchius furzeri. The sequence goes on from NC_091747.1 coordinate 7,610,496, forward strand.
TGCCACGTGTCAACACTGGGTCTGACTTAGCGACTCCAGGAGAGAGGCCCAAGCAAGATGCGCCCCGAGGAGCGTCTTGCCACGTGTCACCACTGGGTCTGATTGAGCACCTCCAGGAGAGAGGCCCCAAAAAGACACGCCCCGAGGAGCGTCTTGCCTTATGTCAGCACTCGGTCTGACTGAGCGCCTCCAGGAGAGAGGCCCAAGCAAGACGCGCCCCGAGGAGCGTCTTGCCACATGTCAACACTGGGTCTGACTGAGCGCCTCCAGGAGAGAGGCCCGAGGATCGTCTTGCCTTATGTCAGCACTCGGTCTGACTGAGCACCTCCAGGAGAGAGGCCAAAGCAAGACGCCCCCCGAGGAGCGTCTTGCCACATGTCAACACTGGGTCTGACTGAGCACCTCCAGGAGAGAGGCCCGAGGAGCGTCTTGCCACATGTCACCTCTGGGTCTGACTGAGCACCTCCAGGAGAGAGGCCCAAGCAAGAAACGCCCGAGGAGCGTCTTGACACATGTCAACACTGGGTCTGACTGAGCGCTTCCAGGAGAGAGGTCCAATCAACACGCGCGCCGAGGAGCGTCTTGCCACATGTCAACACTGGGTCTGACTGAGTGCCTCCATGAGAGAAGCCCCAGCAAGACGCGCCCCGAGGAGTGTCTTGTCACATGTCACTACTCGGTCTGACTGAGCGCCTCCAGGAGAGAGGCCCAAGCAAGACGTGCCCCGAGGAGTGTCTTGACACATGTCAACAATGGGTCTGACTGAGGGCCTCCAGGAGAGAAGCCCAAGCAAGAAGCGCCCCGAGGAGCGTCTTGCCACATGTCAACACTGGGTCTGACTGAGCGCCTCCAGGAGAGAGGCCCAAGCAAGACACGCCCCAAGGAGCGTCTTGACACATGTCAACACTGGGTCTGACTGAGGGCCTCCATGTGAGAAGCCCAAGCAAGACGCGCCCCGAGGAGAGTCTTGCCACATGTCAACACTGGGTCTGACAGAGGGCATCCAGGAGAGAGGCCCAAGCAATACGCGCCCCGAGGAGCGTCTTGCCACATGTCAACAATGGGTCTGACTGAGGGCCTCCAGGAGAGAAGCCCAAGGAAGACGTGCCCCGAGGAGCTTCTTGCCACATGTCAGCACTCGGTCTGACTGAGCTCCTCCAGGAGAGAGGCCATAGCAAGACGCGCCCCGAGGAGCGTCTTGCCACATGTCACTACTCGGTTTAACTGAGCGCCTCCAGGAGAGAGGTCCAAGCAAGACGCGCCCCGAGGAGCGTCTTGCCACATGTCACTACTCGGTCTGACTGAGCGCCTCCAGGAGGGAGGTCCAAGCAAGACGCGCCCCGAAGAGCGTCTTGCCACATGTGAACACTGGATCTGACTGAGCGCCTCCAGGAGAGAGGCCCAAGCAAGACGCGCCCCGAGGAGCATCTTGCCACATGTCAACACTGGGTCTGACTGAGAACCTCCAGGAGAGAGGCCCAAGCAAGACGCGCCCCGGGGAGCGTCTTGCCACATGTCAACACTGGGTCTGATTGAGCGCCTCCAGGAGAGAGGCCCAAGCAAGACGCGCCCCGAGGAGCGTCTTGTCACATGTCACTACTCGGTCTGACTGAGTGCCTCCAGGAGAGAGGCCCAAGCAAGACGTGCCCCGAGGAGCGTCTTGCCACATGTCAACAATGGGTCTGACTGAGGGCCTCCAGGAGAGAAGCCCAAGCAAGAAGCGCCCCGAGGAGCGTCTTGCCACATGTCAACACTGGGTCTGACTGAGCGCCTCCAGGAGAGAGGCCCAAGCAAGACACGCCCCGAGGAGCGTCTTGACACATGTCAACACTGGGTCTGACTGAGGGTCTCCATGAGAGAAGCCCAAGCAAGACGCGCCCCGAGGAGAGTCTTGCCACATGTCAACACTGGGTCTGACTGAGGGCATCCAGGAGAGAGCCCCAAGCAGTACGCGCCCCAAGGAGCGTCTTGCCACATGTAACCACTGGGTCTGACTGAGCGCCTCCAGGAGAGAGGCCCAAGCAAGAAGCGCCCCGAGGAGCGTCTTGCCACGTGTCAACACTGGGTCTGATTGAGGGCCTTCTGGAGAGAGGCCCAAGCAAGACGCGCCCCGAGGAGCGTCTTGCCACATGTCAACAATGGGTCTGACTGAGGGCCTCCAGGAGAGAAGCCCAAGCAAGACGCGCCCCGAGGAGCTTCTTGCCACATGTCAGCACTCGGTCTGACTGAGCGCCTCCAGGAGAGGCCAAAGCAAGACACGCCCCGAGGAGTGTCTTGCCACATGTCAACACTGGGTCTGACTGAGCGCCTCCAGGAGAGAGGCCCAAGCAAGACGCGCCCCGAGGAGCGTCTTGCCACGTGTAAACACTGGGTCTGACTTAGCGCCTCCAGGAGAGAGGCCCAAGCAAGATGCGCCGCGAGGAGCGTCTTGCCACGTGTCACCACTGGGTCTGACTGAGCTCCTCCAGGAGAGAGGCCCCAGCAAGACGCGCCCCGAGGAGCATCTTGCCACATGTCACTACTCGGTTTAACTGAGCGCCTCCAGGAGAGAGGTCCAAGCAAGACGCGCCCCGAGGAGCGTCTTGCCACATGTCACTACTCGGTCTGACTGAGCACCTCCAGGAGGGAGGTCCAAGCAAGACGCGCCCCGAGGAGCGTCTTGCCACATGTGAACACTGGGTCTGACTGAGCGCCTCCAGGAGAGAGGCCCAAGCAAGACGCGCCCCGAGGAGCGTCTTGCCACATGTCAACACTGGGTCTGACTGAGCGCCTCCAGGAGAGAGGCCCAAGCAAGACGCGCCCCGAGGAGCGTCTTGTCAAATGTCACTACTCGGTCTGACTGAGTGCCTCCAGGAGAGAGGCCCAAGCAATACGCGCCCCGAGGAGCGTCTTGCCACATGTCACCACTGGGTCTGACTGAGCGCCTCCAGGAGAGAGGCCCAAGCAAGAAGCGCCCCGAGGAGCGTCTTGCCAAATGTCAACAATGGGTCTGACTGAGGGCCTCCAGGAGAGAAGCCCAAGCAAGAAGCGCCCCGAGGAGCTTCTTGCCACATGTCAACACTGGGTCTGACTGAGCGCCTCCAGGAGAGAGGCCCAAGCAAGACACGCCCCGAGGAGCGTCTTGACACATGTCAACACTGGGTCTGACTGAGGGCCTCCATGAGAGAAGCCCAAGCAAGACGCGCCCCGAGCAGAGTCTTGCCACATGTCAACACTGGGTCTGACAGAGGGCATCCAGGAGAGAGCCCCAAGAAATACGCGCCCCGAGGAGCGTCTTGCCACATGTCACCACTGGGTCTGACTGAGCGCCTCCAGGAGAGAGGCCCAAGCAAGAAGCGCCCCGAGGAGCGTCTTGCCACGTGTCAACACTGGGTCTGATTGAGGGCCTTCTGGAGAGAGGCCCAAGCAAGACGCGCCCCAAGGAGCGTCTTGCCACATGTCAACAATGGGTCTGACTGAGGGGCTCCAGGAGAGAAGCCCAAGCAAGACGCGCCCCGAGGAGCTTCTTGCCACATGTCAGCACTCGGTCTGACTGAGCGCCTCCAGGAGAGGCCAAAGCAAGAGGCGCCCAGAGGAGCGTCTTGCCACGTGTCACCACTGGGTCTGACTGAGCTTCTCCAGGAGACAGGCCCAAGCAAGACGCGCCCCGAGGAGCTTCTTGCCACATGTCAGCACTTTGTCTGACTGAGCGCCTCCAGGAGAGGCCAAAGCAAGACACGCCCCGAGGAGTGTCTTGCCACATGTCAACACTGGGTCTGACTGAGCGCCTCCAGGAGAGAGGCCCAAGCAAGACGCGCGCCGAGGAGCGTCTTGCCACGTGTAAACACTGGGTCTGACTTAGCGCCTCCAGGAGAGAGGCCCAAGCAAGAAGCGCCCCGAGGAGCGTCTTGCCACATGTCACTACTCGGTCTGACTGAGCGCCTCCAGGAGAGAGGCCCAAGCAAGACGTGCCCCGAGGAGCGTCTTGACACATGTCAACAATGGGTCTGACTGAGGGCCTCCAGGAGAGAAGCCCAAGCAAGAAGCGCCCCGAGGAGCGTCTTGCCACATGTCAACACTGGGTCTGACTGAGCGCCTCCAGGAGAGAGGCCCAAGCAAGACACGCCCCAAGGAGCGTCTTGACACATGTCAACACTGGGTCTGACTGAGGGCCTCCATGTGAGAAGCCCAAGCAAGACGCGCCCCGAGGAGAGTCTTGCCACATGTCAACACTGGGTCTGACAGAGGGCATCCAGGAGAGAGGCCCAAGCAATACGCGCCCCGAGGAGCGTCTTGCCACATGTCAACAATGGGTCTGACTGAGGGCCTCCAGGAGAGAAGCCCAAGGAAGACGTTCCCCGAGGAGCTTCTTGCCACATGTCAGCACTCGGTCTGACTGAGCGCCTCCAGGAGAGAGGCCAAAGCAAGATGCGCCCCGAGGAGCGTCTTGACACATGTCAACACTGGGTCTGACAGAGGGCCTCCATGAGAGAGGCCCAAGCAAGACACGCCCCGAGGAGTGTCTTGCCACATGTCAACACTGGTTCTGACTGAGCACCTCCAGGAGAGAGGCCCAAGCAAGATGCGCCCCGAGGAGCGTCTTGCCACGTGTCACCACTGGGTCTGACTGAGCTCCTCCAGGAGAGAGGCCATAGCAAGACGCGCCCCGAGGAGCGTCTTGCCACATGTCACTACTCGGTTTAACTGAGCGCCTCCAGGAGAGAGGTCCAAGCAAGACGCGCCCCGAGGAGCGTCTTGCCACATGTCACTACTCGGTCTGACTGAGCGCCTCCAGGAGGGAGGTCCAAGCAAGACGCGCCCCGAAGAGCGTCTTGCCACATGTGAACACTGGATCTGACTGAGCGCCTCCAGGAGAGAGGCCCAAGCAAGACGCGCCCCGAGGAGCATCTTGCCACATGTCAACACTGGGTCCGACTGAGAACCTCCAGGAGAGAGGCCCAAGCAAGACGCGCCCCGGGGAGCGTCTTGCCACATGTCAACACTGGGTCTGATTGAGCGCCTCCAGGAGAGAGGCCCAAGCAAGACGCGCCCCGAGGAGCGTCTTGTCACATGTCACTACTCGGTCTGACTGAGTGCCTCCAGGAGAGAGGCCCAAGCAAGACGTGCCCCGAGGAGCGTCTTGCCACATGTCAACAATGGGTCTGACTGAGGGCCTCCAGGAGAGAAGCCCAAGCAAGAAGCGCCCCGAGGAGCGTCTTGCCACATGTCAACACTGGGTCTGACTGAGCGCCTCCAGGAGAGAGGCCCAAGCAAGACACGCCCCGAGGAGCGTCTTGACACATGTCAACACTGGGTCTGACTGAGGGCCTCCATGAGAGAAGCCCAAGCAAGACGCGCCCCGAGGAGAGTCTTGCCACATGTCAACACTGGGTCTGACTGAGGGCATCCAGGAGAGAGCCCCAAGCAGTACGCGCCCCAAGGAGCGTCTTGCCACATGTAACCACTGGGTCTGACTGAGCGCCTCCAGGAGAGAGGCCCAAGCAAGAAGCGCCCCGAGGAGCGTCTTGCCACGTGTCAACACTGGGTCTGATTGAGGGCCTTCTGGAGAGAGGCCCAAGCAAGACGCGCCCCGAGGAGCGTCTTGCCACATGTCAACAATGGGTCTGACTGAGGGCCTCCAGGAGAGAAGCCCAAGCAAGACGCGCCCCGAGGAGCTTCTTGCCACATGTCAGCACTCGGTCTGACTGAGCGCCTCCAGGAGAGGCCAAAGCAAGACACGCCCCGAGGAGTGTCTTGCCACATGTCAACACTGGGTCTGACTGAGCGCCTCCAGGAGAGAGGCCCAAGCAAGACGCGCCCCGAGGAGCGTCTTGCCACGTGTAAACACTGGGTCTGACTTAGCGCCTCCAGGAGAGAGGCCCAAGCAAGATGCGCCGCGAGGAGCGTCTTGCCACGTGTCACCACTGGGTCTGACTGAGCTCCTCCAGGAGAGAGGCCCCAGCAAGACGCGCCCCGAGGAGCATCTTGCCACATGTCACTACTCGGTTTAACTGAGCGCCTCCAGGAGAGAGGTCCAAGCAAGACGCGCCCCGAGGAGCGTCTTGCCACATGTCACTACTCGGTCTGACTGAGCACCTCCAGGAGGGAGGTCCAAGCAAGACGCGCCCCGAGGAGCGTCTTGCCACATGTGAACACTGGGTCTGACTGAGCGCCTCCAGGAGAGAGGCCCAAGCAAGACGCGCCCCGAGGAGCGTCTTGCCACATGTCAACACTGGGTCTGACTGAGCGCCTCCAGGAGAGAGGCCCAAGCAAGACGCGCCCCGAGGAGCGTCTTGTCAAATGTCACTACTCGGTCTGACTGAGTGCCTCCAGGAGAGAGGCCCAAGCAATACGCGCCCCGAGGAGCGTCTTGCCACATGTCACCACTGGGTCTGACTGAGCGCCTCCAGGAGAGAGGCCCAAGCAAGAAGCGCCCCGAGGAGCGTCTTGCCAAATGTCAACAATGGGTCTGACTGAGGGCCTCCAGGAGAGAATCCCAAGCAAGAAGCGCCCCGAGGAGCGTCTTGCCACATGTCAACACTGGGTCTGACTGAGCGCCTCCAGGAGAGAGGCCCAAGCAAGACACGCCCCGAGGAGCGTCTTGACACATGTCAACACTGGGTCTGACTGAGGGCCTCCATGAGAGAAGCCCAAGCAAGACGCGCCCCGAGCAGAGTCTTGCCACATGTCAACACTGGGTCTGACAGAGGGCATCCAGGAGAGAGCCCCAAGAAATACGCGCCCCGAGGAGCGTCTTGCCACATGTCACCACTGGGTCTGACTGAGCGCCTCCAGGAGAGAGGCCCAAGCAAGAAGCGCCCCGAGGAGCGTCTTGCCACGTGTCAACACTGGGTCTGATTGAGGGCCTTCTGGAGAGAGGCCCAAGCAAGACGCGCCCCAAGGAGCGTCTTGCCACATGTCAACAATGGGTCTGACTGAGGGGCTCCAGGAGAGAAGCCAAAGCAAGAGGCGCCCAGAGGAGCGTCTTGACACATGTCAACACTGGGTCTGACAGAGGGCCTCCATGAGAGAGGCCCAAGCAAGACGTGCCCCGAGGAGTGTCTTGCCACATGTCAACACTGGGTCTGACTGAGCGCCTCCAGGAGAGAGGCCCAAGCAAGACGCGCCCCGAGGAGCGTCTTGCCACGTGTCAACACTGGGTCTGACTTAGCGCCTCCAGGAGAGAGGCCCAAGCAAGATGCGCCCCGAGGAGCGTCTTGCCACGTGTCACCACTGGGTCTGACTGAGCTTCTCCAGGAGACAGGCCCAAGCAAGACGCGCCCCGAGGAGCTTCTTGCCACATGTCAGCACTTTGTCTGACTGAGCGCCTCCAGGAGAGGCCAAAGCAAGACACGCCCCGAGGAGTGTCTTGCCACATGTCAACACTGGGTCTGACTGAGCGCCTCCAGGAGAGAGGCCCAAGCAAGACGCGCGCCGAGGAGCGTCTTGCCACGTGTAAACACTGGGTCTGACTTAGCGCCTCCAGGAGAGAGGCCCAAGCAAGATGCGCCCCGAGGAGCGTCTTGCCACGTGTCACCACTGGGTCTGACTGAGCTCCTCCAGGATAGAGGCCCCAGCAAGACGTGCCCCGAGGAGCATCTTGCCACATGTCACTACTCGGTTTAACTGAGCGCCTCCAGGAGAGAGGTCCAAGCAAGACGCGCCCCGAGGAGCGTCTTGCCACATGTCACTACTCGGTCTGACTGAGCGCCTCCAGGAGGGAGGTCCAAGCAAGACGCGCCCCGAGGAGCGTCTTGCCACATGTGAACACTGGGTCTGACTGAGCGCCTCCAGGAGAGAGGCCCAAGCAAGACGCGCCCCGAGGAGCATCTTGCCACATGTCAACACTGGGTCTGACTGAGAACCTCCAGGAGAGAGGCCCAAGCAAGACGCGCCCCGAGGAGCGTCTTGCCACATGTCAACAATGGGTCTGACTGAGCGCCTCCAGGAGAGAGGCCCAAGCAAGACGCGCCCCGAGGAGCGTCTTGTCACATGTCACTACTCGGTCTGACTGAGTGCCTCCAGGAGAGAGGCCCAAGAAAGACGTGCCCCGAGGAGCGTCTTGCCACATGTCAACAATGGGTCTGACTGAGGGCCTTCAGGAGAGAAGCACAAGCAAGAAGCGCCCCGAGGAGCGTCTTGCCACATGTCAACACTGGGTCTGACTGAGCGCCTCCAGGAGAGAGGCCCAAGCAAGACACGCCCCGAGGAGCATCTTGACACATGTCAACACTGGGTCTGACTGAGGGCCTCCATGAGAGAAGCCCAAGCAAGACGCGCCCCGAGGAGAGTCTTGCCACATGTCAACACTGGGTCTGACAGAGGGCATCCAGGAGAGAGCCCCAAGCAATACGCGCCCCGAGGAGCGTCTTGCCACATGTCACCACTGGGTCTGACTGAGCGCCTCCAGGAGAGAGGCCCAAGCAAGAAGCGCCCCGAGGAGCGTCTTGCCACATGTCAACACTGGGTCTGATTGAGGGCCTTCTGGAGAGAGGCCCAAGCAAGACGCGCCCCGTGGAGCTTCTTGCCACATGTCAGCACTCGGTCTGACTGAGTGCCTCCAGGAGAGGCCAAAGAAAGACGCGCACCGAGGAGCGTCTTGACACATGTCAACACTGGGTCTGACAGAGGGCCTCCATGAGAGAGGCCCAAGCAAGACGCGCCCCGAGGAGTGTCTTGCCACATGTCAACACTGGGTCTGACTGAGGGCCTCCATGAGAGAAGCCCAAGCAAGACGCGCCCCGAGGAGCGTCTTGCCACATGTCAACAATGGGTCTGACAGAGGGCATCCAGGAGAGAGCCCCAAGCAGTACGCGTCCCAAGGAGCGTCTTGCCACATGTCACCACTGGGTCTGACTGAGCGCCTCCAGGAGAGAGGCCCAAGCAAGAAGCGCCCCGAGGAGCGTCTTGCCACGTGTCAACACTGGGTCTGATTGAGGACCTCCAGGAGAGAGGCCCAAGCAAGACGCGCCCCGAGGAGCGTCTTGCCACGTGTCAACACTGGGTCTGACTTAGCGCCTCCAGGAGAGAGGCCCAAGCAAGATGCGCCCCGGGGAGCGTCTTGCCACGTGTCACCACTGGGTCTGACTGAGCTCCTCCAGGAGAGAGGCCACAGCAAGACGCGCCCCGAGGAGCGTCTTGCCACATGTCACTACTCGGTTTAACTGAGCGCCTCCAGGAGACAGGTCCAAGCAAGACGCGCCCCGAGGAGCGTCTTGCCACATGTCACTACTCGGTCTGACTGAGCGCCTCCAGGAGGGAGGTCCAAGCAAGACGCGCCCCGAAGAGCGTCTTGCCACATGTGAACACTGGGTCTGACTGAGCGCCTCCAGGAGAGAGGCCCAAGCAAGACGCGCCCCGAGGAGCATCTTGCCACATGTCAACACTGGGTCTGACTGAGAACCTCCAGGAGAGAGGCTCAAGCAAGACGCGCCCCGGGGAGCGTCTTGCCACATGTCAACACTGGGTCTGACTGAGAACCTCCAGGAGAGAGGCTCAAGCAAGACGCGCCCCGGGGAGCGTCTTGCCACATGTCAACACTGGGTCTGATTGAGTGCCTCCAGGAGAGAGGCCCAAGCAAGACGTGCCCCGAGGAGCGTCTTGCCACATGTCAACAATGGGTCTGACTGAGGGCCTCCAGGAGAGAAGCCCAAGCAAGAAGCGCCCCGAGGAGCGTCTTGCCACATGTCAACACTGGGTCTGACTGAGCGCCTCCAGGAGAGAGGCCCAAGCAAGACACGCCCCGAGGAGCGTCTTGACACATGTCAACACTGGGTCTGACTGAGGGCCTCCATGAGAGAAGCCCAAGCAAGACGCGCCCCGAGGAGAGTCTTGCCACATGTCAACACTGGGTCTGACAGAGGGCATCCAGGAGAGAGCCCCAAGCAGTACGCGCCCCAAGGAGCGTCTTGCCACATGTCACCACTGGGTCTGACTGAGCGCCTCCAGGAGAGAGGCCCAAGCAAGAAGCGCCCCGAGGAGCGTCTTGCCACGTGTCAACACTGGGTCTGATTGAGGGCCTTCTGGAGAGAGGCCCAAGCAAGACGCGCCCCGAGGAGCGTCTTGCCACATGTCAACAATGGGTCTGACTGAGGGCCTCCAGGAGAGAAGCCCAAGCAAGACGCGCCCCGAGGAGCTTCTTGCCACATGTCAGCACTCGGTCTGACTGAGCGCCTCCAGGAGAGGCCAAAGCAAGACACGCCCCGAGGAGTGTCTTGCCACATGTCAACACTGGGTCTGACTGAGCGCCTCCAGGAGAGAGGCCCAAGCAAGACGCGCCCCGAGGAGCGTCTTGCCACGTGTAAACACTGGGTCTGACTTAGCGCCTCCAGGAGAGAGGCCCAAGCAAGATGCACCCCGAGGAGCGTCTTGCCACGTGTCACCACTGGGTCTGACTGAGCTCCTCCAGGAGAGAGGCCCCAGCAAGACGCGCCCCGAGGAGCATCTTGCCACATGTCACTACTCGGTTTAACTGAGCGCCTCCAGGAGAGAGGTCCAAGCAAGACGCGCCCCGAGGAGCGTCTTGCCACATGTCACTACTCGGTCTGACTGAGCACCTCCAGGAAGGAGGTCCAAGCAAGACGCGCCCCGAGGAGCGTCTTGCCACATGTGAACACTGGGTCTGACTGAGCGCCTCCAGGAGAGAGGCCCAAGCAAGACGCGCCCCGAGGAGCGTCTTGCCACATGTCAACACTGGGTCTGACTGAGCGCCTCCAGGAGAGAGGCCCAAGCAAGACGCGCCCCGAGGAGCGTCTTGTCACATGTCACTACTCGGTCTGACTGAGTGCCTCCAGGAGAGAGGCCCAAGCAATACGCGCCCCGAGGAGCGTCTTGCCACATGTCACCACTGGGTCTGACTGAGCGCCTCCAGGAGAGAGGCCCAAGCAAGAAGCGCCCCGAGGAGCGTCTTGCCACATGTCAACAATGGGTCTGACTGAGGGCCTCCAGGAGAGAAGCCCAAGCAAGAAGCGCCCCGAGGAGCGTCTTGCCACATGTCAACACTGGGTCTGACTGAGCGCCTCCAGGAGAGAGGCCAAAGCAAGACACGCCCCGAGGAGCGTCTTGACACATGTCAACACTGGGTCTGACTGAGGGCCTCCATGAGAGAAGCCCAAGCAAGACGCGCCCCGAGCAGAGTCTTGCCACATGTCAACACTGGGTCTGACAGAGGGCATCCAGGAGAGAGCCCCAAGCAATACGCGCCCCAAGGAGCGTCTTGCCACATGTCACCACTGGGTCTGACTGAGCGCCTCCAGGAGAGAGGCCCAAGCAAGAAGCGCCTCGAGGAGCGTCTTGCCACGTGTCAACACTGGGTCTTATTGAGGGCCTTCTGGAGAGAGGCCCAAGCAAGACGCGCCCCGAGGAGCGTCTTGCCACATGTCAACAATGGGTCTGACTGAGGGGCTCCAGGAGAGAAGCCCAAGCAAGACGCGCCCCGAGGAGCTTCTTGCCACATGTCAGCACTCGGTCTGACTGAGCGCCTCCAGGAGAGGCCAAAGCAAGAGGCGCCCAGAGGAGCGTCTTGACACATGTCAACACTGGGTCTGACAGAGGGCCTCCATGAGAGAGGCCCAAGCAAGACGTGCCCCGAGGAGTGTCTTGCCACATGTCAACACTGGGTCTGACTGAGCGCCTCCAGGAGAGAGGCCCAAGCAAGACGCGCCCCAAGGAGCGTCTTGCCACGTGTCAACACTGGGTCTGACTTAGCGCCTCCAGGAGAGAGGCCCAAGCAAGATGCGCCCCGAGGAGCGTCTTGCCACGTGTCACCACTGGGTCTGACTGAGCTTCTCCAGGAGACAGGCCCAAGCAAGACGCGCCCCGAGGAGCTTCTTGCCACATGTCAGCACTTTGTCTGACTGAGCGCCTCCAGGAGAGGCCAAAGCAAGACACGCCCCGAGGAGTGTCTTGCCACATGTCAACACTGGGTCTGACTGAGCGCCTCCAGGAGAGAGGCCCAAGCAAGACGCGCGCCGAGGAGCGTCTTGCCACGTGTAAACACAGGGTCTGACTTAGCGCCTCCAGGAGAGAGGCCCAAGCAAGATGCGCCCCGAGGAGCGTCTTGCCACGTGTCACCACTGGGTCTGACTGAGCTCCTCCAGGAGAGAGGCCCCAGCAAGACGTGCCCCGAGGAGCATCTTGCCACATGTCACTACTCGGTTTAACTGAGCGCCTCCAGGAGAGAGGTCCAAGCAAGACGCGCCCCGAGGAGCGTCTTGCCACATGTCACTACTCGGTCTGACTGAGCGCCTCCAGGAGGGAGGTCCAAGCAAGACGCGCCCCGAGGAGCGTCTTGCCACATGTGAACACTGGGTCTTACTGAGCGCCTCCAGGAGAGAGGCCCAAGAAAGACGCGCCCTGAGGAGCATCTTGCCACATGTCAACACTGGGTCTGACTGAGAACCTCCAGGAGAGAGGCCCAAGCAAGACGCGCCCCGAGGAGCGTCTTGCCACATGTCAACACTGGGTCTGACTGAGCGCCTCCAGGAGAGAGGCCCAAGCAAGACGCGCCCCGAGGAGCGTCTTGTCACATGTCACTACTCGGTCTGACTGAGTGCCTCCAGGAGAGAGGCCCAAGAAAGACGTGCCCCGAGGAGCGTCTTGCCACATGTCAACAATGGGTCTGACTGAGGGCCTTCAGGAGAGAAGCACAAGCAAGAAGCGCCCCGAGGAGCGTCTTGCCACATGTCAACACTGGGTCTGACTGAGCGCCTCCAGGAGAGAGGCCCAAGCAAGACACGCCCCGAGGAGCATCTTGACACATGTCAACACTGGGTCTGACTGAGGGCCTCCATGAGAGAAGCCCAAGCAAGACGCGCCCCGAGGAGAGTCTTGCCACATGTCAACACTGGGTCTGACAGAGGGCATCCAGGAGAGAGCCCCAAGCAATACGCGCCCCGAGGAGCGTCTTGCCACATGTCACCACTGGGTCTGACTGAGCGCCTCCAGGAGAGAGGCCCAAGCAAGAAGCGCCCCGAGGAGCGTCTTGCCACATGTCAACACTGGGTCTGATTGAGGGCCTTCTGGAGAGAGGCCCAAGCAAGACGCGCCCCGAGGAGCGTCTTGCCACATGTCAAAAATGGGTCTGACTGAGGGGCTCCAGGAGAGAAGCCCAAGCAAGACGCGCCCCGTGGAGCTTCTTGCCACATGTCAGCACTCGGTCTGACTGAGCGCCTCCAGGAGAGGCCAAAGCAAGACGCGCCCCGAGGAGCGTCTTGACACATGTCAACACTGGGTCTGACAGAGGGCCTCCATGAGAGAGGCCCAAGCAAGACGCGCCCCGAGGAGTGTCTTGCCACATGTCAACACTGGTTCTGACTGAGGGCCTCCATGAGAGAAGCCCAAGCAAGACGCGCCCCGAGGAGCGTCTTGCCACATGTCAACACTGGGTCTGACTAAGCGCCTCCAGGAGAGAGGCCCAAGCAAGACACGCCCCGAGGAGCGTCTTGACACATGTCAACACTGGGTCTGACTGAGGGCCTCCATGAGAGAAGCCCAAGCAAGACGCGCCCCGAGGAGAGTCTTGCCACATGTCAACAATGGGTCTGACAGAGGGCATCCAGGAGAGAGCCCCAAGCAGTACGCGCCCCAAGGAGCGTCTTGCCACATGTCACCACTGGGTCTGACTGAGCGCCTCCAGGAGAGAGGCCCAAGCAAGAAGCGCCCCGAGGAGCGTCTTGCCACGTGTCAACACTGGGTCTGATTGAGGGCCTTCTGGAGAGAGGCCCAAGCAAGACGCGCCCCGAGGAGCGTCTTGCCACATGTCAACAATGGGTCTGACTGAGGGCCTCCAGGAGAGAAGCCCAAGCAAGATGCGCCCCGAGGAGCTTCTTGCCACATGTCAGCACTCGGTCTGACTGAGCACCTCCAGGAGAGGCCAAAGCAAGACAGGCCCCGAGGAGTGTCTTGCCACATGTCAACACTGGGTCTGACTGAGGGCCTCCATGAGAGAAGCCCAAGCAAGACGCGCCCCGAGGAGAGTCTTGCCACATGTCAACACTGGGTCTGACAGAGGGCATCCAGGAGAGAGCCCCAAGCAGTACGCGCCCCAAGGAGCGTCTTGCCACATGTCACCACTGGGTCTGACTGAGCGCCTCCAGGAGAGAGGCCCAAGCAAGAAGCGCCCCGAGGAGCGTCTTGCCACGTGTCAACACTGGGTCTGATTGAGGACCTTCTGGAGAGAGGCCCAAGCAAGACGCGCCCCGTGGAGCGTCTTGCCACATGTCAACAATGGGTCTGACTGAGGGCCTCCAGGAGAGAAGCCCAAGCAAGACGCGCCCCGAGGAGCTTCTTGCCACATGTCAGCACTCGGTCTGACTGAGCGCCTCCAGGAGAGGCCAAAGCAAGACACGCCCCGAGGAGTGTCTTGCCACATGTCAACACTGGGTCTGACTGAGCGCCTCCAGGAGATAAGCCCAAGCAAGACGCGCCCCGAGGAGCTTCTTGCCACATGTCAGCACTCGGTCTGACTGAGCGCCTCCAGGAGAGGCCAAAGCAAGACACGCCCTGAGGAGTGTCTTGCCACATGTCAACACTGGGTCTGACTGAGCGCCTCCAGGAGAGAGGCCCAAGCAAGATGCGCCCCGAGGAGCGTCTTGCCACGTGTAAACACTTGGTCTGACTTAGCGCCTCCAGGAGAGAGGCCCAAGCAAGATGCGCCGCGAGGAGCGTCTTGCCACGTGTCACCACTGGGTCTGACTGAGCTCCTCCAGGAGAGAGGCCCCAGCAAGACGCGCCCCGAGGAGCATCTTGCCATATGTCACTACTCGGTTTAACTGAGCGCCTCCAGGAGAGAGGTCCAAGCAAGACGCGCCCCGAGGAGCGTCTTGCCACATGTCACTACTCGGTCTGACTGAGCACCTCCAGGAGGGAGGTCCAAGCAAGACGCGCCCCGAGGAGCGTCTTGCCACATGTGAACACTGGGTCTGACTGAGCGCCTCCAGGAGAGAGGCCCAAGCAAGACGCGCCCCGAGGAGCGTCTTGTCACATGTCACTACTCGGTCTGACTGAGTGCCTCCAGGAGAGAGGCCCAAGCAAGACGTGCCCCGAGGAGCGTCTTGCCACATGTCAACACTGGGTCTGACTGAGCGCCTCCAGGAGAGAGGCCCAAGCAAGACACGCCCCGAGGAGCGTCTTGACACATGTCAACACTGGGTCTGACTGAGGGCCTCCATGAGAGAAGCCCAAGCAAGATGCGCCCCGAGCAGTGTCTTGCCACATGTCAACACTGGGTCTGACAGAGGGCATCCAGGAGAGAGCCCCAAGCAATACGCGCCCCGAGGAGCGTCTTGCCACATGTCACCACTGGGTCTGACTGAGCGCCTCCAGGAGAGAGGCCCAAGCAAGAAGCGCCCCGAGGAGCGTCTTGCCACGTGTCAACACTGGGTCTGATTGAGGGCCTTCTGGAGAGAGGCCCAAGCAAGACGCGCCCCGAGGAGCGTCTTGCCACATGTCAACAATGGGTCTGACTGAGGGGCTCCAGGAGAGAAGCCCAAGCAAGACGCGCCCCGAGGAGCTTCTTGCCACATGTCTGCACTCGGTCTGACTGAGCGCCTCCAGGAGAGGCCAAAGCAAGACGCGCCCAGAGGAGCGTCTTGACACATGTCAACACTGGGTCTGACAGAGGGCCTCCATGAGAGAGGCCCAAGCAAGACGCGCCCCGAGGAGTGTCTTGCCACATGTCAACACTGGGTCTGACTGAGCGCCTCCAGGAGAGAGGCCCAAGCAAGATGCGCCCCGAGGAGCGTCTTGCCACGTGTCAACACTGGGTCTGACTTAGCGCCTCCAGGAGAGAGGCCCAAGCAAGATGCGCCCCGAGGAACGTCTTGCCACGTGTCACCACTGGGTCTGACTGAGCTTCTCCAGGAGACAGGCCCAAGCAAGACGCGCCCCGAGGAGCTTCTTGCCACATGTCAGCACTCGGTCTGACTGAGCGCCTCCAGGAGAGGCCAAAGCAAGACACGCCCCGAGGAGTGTCTTGCCACATGTCAACACTGGGTCTGACTGAGCGCCTCCAGGATAGAGGCCCAAGCAAGACGCGCGCCGGGGAGCGTCTTGCCACATGTAAACACTGGGTCTGACTTAGCGCCTCCAGGAGAGAGGCCCAAGCAAGATGCGCCCCGAGGAGCGTCTTGCCATGTGTCACCACTGGGTCTGACTGAGCTCCTCCAGGAGAGAGGCCCCAGCAAGACGCGCCCCGAGGAGCATCTTGACACATGTCACTACTCGGTTTAACTGAGCGCCTCCAGGAGAGAGGTCCAAGCAAGACGCGCCCCGAGGAGCGTCTTGCCACATGTGAACACTGGGTCTGACTGAGCGCCTCCAGGAGAGAGGCCCAAGCAAGACGCGCCCCGAGGAGCATCTTGCCACATGTCAACACTGGGTCTGACTGAGAACCTCCAGGAGAGAGGCCCAAGCAAGACGCGCCCCGAGGAGCGTCTTGCCACATGTCAACACTGGGTCTGACTGAGCGCCTCCAGGAGAGAGGCCCAAGCAAGACGCGCCCCCAGGAGCGTCTTGTCACATGTCACTACTCGGTCTGACTGAGTGCCTCCAGGAGAGAGGCCCAAGAAAGACGTGCCCCGAGGAGCGTCTTGCCATATGACAACAATGGGTCTGACTGTGGGCCTTCAGGAGAGAAGCCCAAGCAAGAAGCGCCCCGAGGAGCGTCTTGCCACATGTCAACACTGGGTCTGACTGAGCGCCTCCAGGAGAGAGGCCCAAGCAAGACACGCCCCGAGGAGCGTCTTGACACATGTCAACACTGGGTCTGACTGAGGGCCTCAATGAGAGAAGCCCAAGCAAGACGCGCCCCGAGGAGAGTCTTGCCACATGTCAACACTGGGTCTGACAGAGGGCATCCAGGAGAGAGCCCCAAGCAATAAGCGCCCCGAGGAGCGTCTTGCCACATGTCACCACTGGGTCTGACTGAGCGCCTCCAGGAGAGAGGCCCAAGCAAGAAGCGCCCCGAGGAGCGTCTTGCCACGTGTCAACACTGGGTCTGATTGAGGGCCTTCTGGAGAGAGGCCCAAGCAAGACGCACCCCGAGGAGCGTCTTGCCACATGTCAAAAATGGGTCTGACTGAGGGGCTCCAGGAGAGAAGCCCAAGCAAGACGCGCACCGTGGAGCTTCTTGACACATGTCAGCACTCGGTCTGACTGAGCGCCTCCAGGAGAGGCCAAAGCAAGACGCGCCCCGAGGAGCGTCTTGACACATGTCAACACTGGGTCTGACAGAGGGCCTCCATGAGAGAGGCCCAAGCAAGACGCGCCCCGAGGAGTGTCTTGCCACATGTCAACACTGGGTCTGACTGAGCGCCTCCAGGAGAGAGGCCCAAGCAAGACGCGCCCCGAGGAGCGTCTTGCCACGTGTCAACACTGGGTCTGACTTAGCGCCTCCAGGAGAGAGGCCCAAGCAAGATGCGCCCCGAGGAGCGTCTTGCCACGTGTCACCACTGGGTCTGACTGAGCTCCTCCAGGAGACAGGCCCAAGCAAGACGCGCCCCGAGGAGCGTCTTGCCACATGTAAGCACTCGGTCTGACTGAGCGCCTCCAGGAGAGAGGCCCTAGGAGCGTCTTGCCACATGTCACCTCTGGGTCTGACTGAGCGGCTCCAGGAGAGAAGCCCAAGCAAGAAACACCCGAGGAGCGTCTTGACACACGTCAACACTGGGTCTGACTGAGCGCTTCCAGGAGAGAGGTCCAAGCAACATGCGCCCCGAGGAGCGTCTTGCCACATGTCAACACTGGGTCTGACTGAGTGCCTCCATGAGAGAAGCCCCAGCAAGACGCGCCCCGAGGAGCGTCTTGTCACATGTCACTACTCGGTCTGACTGAGCGCCTCCAGGAGAGAGGCCCAAGCAAGACGTGCCCCGAGGAGCGTCTTGCCAAATGTCAACAATGGGTCTGACTGAGGGCCTCCATGAGAGAGGCCCAAGCAAGATGCGCCCCGAGGAGCGTCTTGCCACGTGTCACCACTGGGTCTGACTGAGCTCCTCCAGGAGACAGGCCCAAGCAAGACGCACCCCGAGGAGCGTCTTGCCACGTGTCACCACCGGGTCTGATTGAGCACCTCCAGGAGAGAGGCCCCAGCAAGACGCGCCCCGCGGAGCGTCTTGCCTTATGTCAGCACTCGGTCTGACTGAGCACCTCCAGGAGAGAGGCCCAAGCAAGACACGCCCGGAGGAGCGTCTTGCCACATGTCAGCACTCGGTCTGACTGAGCGCCTCCAGGAGAGAGGCCCGAGGAGCGTCTTGCCACATGTCAGCTCTGGGTCAGACTGAGCGGCTCCAGGAGAGAGGCCCAAGCAAGAAACGCCCGAGGAGCGTCTTGACACATGTCAACACTGGGTCTGACTGAGCGCTTCCAGGAGAGAGGTCCAAGCAACACGCGCCCCGAGGAGCGTCTTGCCACATGTCAACACTGGGTCTGACGGAGTGCCTCCAGGAGAGAAGCCCAAGGAAGACGTGCCCCGAGGAGCTTCTTGCCACATGTCAGCACTCGGTCTGACTGAGCGCCTCCAGGAGAGAGGCCAAAGCAAGATGCGCCCCGAGGAGCGTCTTGACACATGTCAACACTGGGTCTGACAGAGGGCCTCCATGAGAGAGGCCCAAGCAAGACACGCCCCGAGGAGTGTCTTGCCACATGTCAACACTGTGTCTGACTTAGTGACTCCAGGTGACAGGCCCAAGCAAGACGCGCCCCGAGGAGCGTCTTGCCACGTGTCAACACTGGGTCTGACTTAGCGCCTCCAGGAGAGAGGCCCAAGCAAGATGCGCCCCGAGGAGCGTCTTGCCACGTGTCACCACTGGGTCTGACTGAGCTCCTCCAGGAGAGAGGCCCCAGCAAGACGCGCCCCGAGGAGCATCTTGCCACATGTCACTACTCGGTTTAACTGAGCGCCTCCAGGAGAGAGGTCCAAGCAAGACGCGCCCCGAGGAGCGTCTTGCCACATGTCACTACTCGGTCTGACTGAGCACCTCCAGGAGGGAGGTCCAAGCAAGACGCGCCCCGAGGAGCGTCTTGCCACATGTGAACACTGGGTCTGACTGAGCGCCTCCAGGAGAGAGGCCCAAGCAAGACGCGCCCCGAGGAGCGTCTTGCCACATGTCAACACTGGGTCTGACTGAGCGCCGCCAGGAGAGAGGCCCAAGCAAGACGCGCCCCGAGGAGCGTCTTGTCACATGTCACTACTCGGTCTGACTGAGTGCCTCCAGGAGAGAGGCCCAAGCAAGACGTGCCCCGAGGAGCGTCTTGCCACATGTCAACACTGGGTCTGACTGAGCGCCTCCAGGAGAGAGGCCCAAGCAAGACACGCCCCGAGGAGCGTCTTGACACATGTCAACACTGGGTCTGACTGAGGGCCACCATGAGAGAAGCCCAAGCAAGACGCGCCCCGAGCAGTGTCTTGCCACATGTCAACACTGGGTCTGACAGAGGGCATCCAGGAGAGAGCCCCAAGCAATACGCGCCCCGAGGAGCGTCTTGCCACATGTCACCACTGGGTCTGACTGAGCGCCTCCAGGAGAGAGGCCCAAGCAAGAAGCGCCCCGAGGAGCGTCTTGCCACGTGTCAACACTGGGTCTGATTGAGGGCCTTCTGGAGAGAGGCCCAAGCAAGACGCGCCCCGAGGAGCGTATTGCCACATGTCAACAATGGGTCTGACTGAGGGGCTCCAGGAGAGAAGCCCAAGCAAGACGCGCCCCGAGGAGCTTCTTGCCACATGTCTGCACTCGGTCTGACTGAGCGCCTCCAGGAGAGGCCAAAGCAAGACGCGCCCAGAGGAGCGTCTTGACACATGTCAACACTGGGTCTGACAGAGGGCCTCCATGAGAGAGGCCCAAGCAAGACGCGCCCCGAGGAGTGTCTTGCCACATGTCAACACTGGGTCTGACTGAGCGCCTCCAGGAGAGAGGCCCAAGCAAGACGCGCCCCGAGGAGCGTCTTGCCACGTGTCAACACTGGGTCTGACTTAGCGCCTCCAGGAGAGAGGCCCAAGCAAGATGCGCCCCGAGGAGCGTCTTGCCACGTGTCACCACTGGGTCTGACTGAGCTTCTCCAGGAGACAGGCCCAAGCAAGACGCGCCCCGAGGAGCTTCTTGCCACATGTCAGCACTCGGTCTGACTGAGCGCCTCCAGCAGAGGCCAAAGCAAGACACGCCCCGAGGAGTGTCTTGCCACATGTCAACACTGGGTCTGACTGAGCGCCTCCAGGAGAGAGGCCCAAGCAAGACGCGCGCCGAGGAGCGTCTTGCCACGTGTAAACACTGGGTCTGACTTAGCGCCTCCAGGAGAGAGGCCCAAGCAAGATGCGCCCCGAGGAGCGTCTTGCCATGTGTCACCACTGGGTCTGACTGAGCTCCTCCAGGAGAGAGGCCCCAGCAAGACGCGCCCCGAGGAGCATCTTGCCACATGTCACTACTCGGTTTAACTGAGCGCCTCCAGGAGAGAGGTCCAAGCAAGACGCGCCCCGAGGAGCGTCTTGCCACATGTGAACACTGGGTCTGACTGAGCGCCTCCAGGAGAGAGGCCCAAGCAAGACGCGCCCCGAGGAGCATCTTGCCACATGTCAACACTGGGTCTGACTGAGAACCTCCAGGAGAGAAGCCCAAGCAAGAAGCGCCCCGAGGAGCGTCTTGCCACATGTCAACACTGGGTCAGACTGAGCGCCTCCAGGAGAGAGGCCCAAGCAAGACACGCCCCGAGGAGCGTCTTGACACATGTCAACACTGGGTCTGACTGAGGGCCTCAATGAGAGAAGCCCAAGCAAGACGCGCCCTGAGGAGAGTCTTGCCACATGTCAACACTGGGTCTGACAGAGGGCATCCAGGAGAGAGCCCCAAGCAATACGCGCCCCGAGGAGCGTCTTGCCACATGTCACCACTGGGTCTGACTGAGCGCCTCCAGGAGAGAGGCCCAAGCAAGAAGCGCCCTGAGGAGCGTCTTGCCACGTGTCAACACTGGGTCTGATTGAGGGCCTTCTGGAGAGAGGCCCAAGCAAGACGCACCCCGAGGAGCGTCTTGCCACATGTCAAAAATGGGTCTGACTGAGGGGCTCCAGGAGAGAAGCCCAAGCAAGACGCGCCCCGTGGAGCTTCTTGACACATGTCAGCACTCGGTCTGACTGAGCGCCTCCAGGAGAGGCCAAAGCAAGACGCGCCCCGAGGAGCGTCTTGACACATGTCAACACTGGGTCTGACAGAGGGCCTCCATGAGAGAGGCCCAAGCAAGACGCGCCCCGAGGAGTGTCTTGCCACATGTCAACACTGGGTCTGACTGAGCGCCTCCAGGAGAGAGGCCCAAGCAAGACGCGCCCCGAGGAGCGTCTTGCCACGTGTCAACACTGGGTCTGACTTAGCGCCTCCAGGAGAGAGGCCCAAGCAAGATGCGCCCCGAGGAGCGTCTTGCCACGTGTCACCACTGGGTCTGACTGAGCTCCTCCAGGAGACAGGCCCAAGCAAGACGCGCCCCGAGGAGCGTCTTGCCATGTGTCACCACTGGGTCTGATTCAGCACCTCCAGGAGAGAGGCCCCAGCAAGACGTGCCCCGAGGAGCGTTTTGCCTTATGTCAGCACTCGGTCTGACTGAGCACCTCCAGGAGAGAGGCCCAAGCAAGACGCGCCCGGAGGAGCGTCTTGCCACATGTAAGCACTCGGTCTGACTGAGCGCCTCCAGGAGAGAGGCCCGAGGAGCGTCTTGCCACATGTCACCTCTGGGTCTGACTGAGCGGCTCCAGGAGAGAAGCCCAAGCAAGAAACGCCCGAGGAGCGTCTTGACACATGTCAACACTGGGTCTGACTGAGCGCTTCCAGGAGAGAGGTCCAAGCAACATGCGCCCTGAGGAGCGTCTTGCCACATGTCAACACTGGGTCTGACTGAGTGCCTCCATGAGAGAAGCCCCAGCAAGACGCGCCCCGAGGAGCGTCTTGTCACATGTCACTACTCGGTCTGACTGAGCGCCTCCAGGAGAGAGGCCCAAGCAAGACGCGCCCCGAGGAGCGTCTTGCCACGTGTCAACACTGGGTCTGACTTAGCGCCTCCAGGAGAGAGGCCCAAGCAAGATGCGCCCGGAGGAGCGTCTTGCCACGTGTCACCACTGGGTCTGACTGAGCTTCTCCAGGAGACAGGCCCAAGCAAGACGCGCCCCGAGGAGCTTCTTGCCACATGTCAGCACTCGGTCTGACTGAGCGCCTCCAGCAGAGGCCAAAGCAAGACACGCCCCGAGGAGTGTCTTGCCACATGTCAACACTGGGTCTGACTGAGCGCCTCCAGGAGAGAGGCCCAAGCAAGACGCGCGCCGAGGAGCGTCTTGCCACGTGTAAACACTGGGTCTGACTTAGCGCCTCCAGGAGAGAGGCCCAAGCAAGATGCGCCCCGAGGAGCGTCTTGCCATGTGTCACCACTGGGTCTGACTGAGCTCCTCCAGGAGAGAGGCCCCAGCAAGACGCGCCCCGAGGAGCATCTTGCCACATGTCACTACTCGGTTTAACTGAGCGCCTCCAGGAGAGAGGTCCAAGCAAGACGCGCCCCGAGGAGCGTCTTGCCACATGTGAACACTGGGTCTGACTGAGCGCCTCCAGGAGAGAGGCCCAAGCAAGACGCGCCCCGAGGAGCATCTTGCCACATGTCAACACTGGGTCTGACTGAGAACCTCCAGGAGAGAGGCCCAAGCAAGACGCGCCCAGAGGAGCGTCTTGCCACATGTCAACACTGGGTCTGACTGAGCGCCTCCAGGAGAGAAGCCCAAGCAAGACGCGCCCCCAGGAGCGTCTTGTCACATGTCACTACTCGGTCTGACTGAGTGCCTCCAGGAGAGAGGCCCAAGAAAGACGTGCCCCGAGGAGCGTCTTGCCATATGACAACAATGGGTCTGACTGAGGGCCTTCAGGAGAGAAGCCCAAGCAAGAAGCGCCCCGAGGAGCGTCTTGCCACATGTCAACACTGGGTCTGACTGAGCGCCTCCAGGAGAGAGGCCCAAGCAAGACACGCCCCGAGGAGCGTCTTGACACATGTCAACACTGGGTCTGACTGAGGGCCTCAATGAGAGAAGCCCAAGCAAGACGCGCCCCGAGGAGAGTCTTGCCACATGTCAACACTGGGTCTGACAGAGGGCATCCAGGAGAGAGCCCCAAGCAATACGCGCCCCGAGGAGCGTCTTGCCACATGTCACCACTGGGTCTGACTGAGCGCCTCCAGGAGAGAGGCCCAAGCAAGAAGCGCCCCGAGGAGCGTCTTGCCACGTGTCAACACTGGGTCTGATTGAGGGCCTTCTGGAGAGAGGCCCAAGCAAGACGCACCCCGAGGAGCGTCTTGCTACATGTCAAAAATGGGTCTGACTGAGGGGCTCCAGGAGAGAAGCCCAAGCAAGACGCGCCCCGTGGAGCTTCTTGACACATGTCAGCACTCGGTCTGACTGAGCGCCTCCAGGAGAGGCCAAAGCAAGACGCGCCCCGAGGAGCGTCTTGACACATGTCAACACTGGGTCTGACAGAGGGCCTCCATGAGAGAGGCCCAAGCAAGACGCGCCCCGAGGAGTGTCTTGCCACATGTCAACACTGGGTCTGACTGAGCGCCTCCAGGAGAGAGGCCCAAGCAAGACGCGCCCCGAGGAGCGTCTTGCCACGTGTCAAAACTGGGTCTGACTTAGCGCCTACAGGAGAGAGGCCCAAGCAAGATGCGCCCCGAGGAGCGTCTTGCCACGTGTCACCACTGGGTCTGACTGAGCTCCTCCAGGAGACAGGCCCAAGCAAGACGCGCCCCGAGGAGCGTCTTGCCATGTGTCACCACTGGGTCTGATTCAGCACCTCCAGGAGAGAGGCCCCAGCAAGACGTGCCCCGAGGAGCGTTTTGCCTTATGTCAGCACTCGGTCTGACTGAGCACCTCCAGGAGAGAGGCCCAAGCAAGACGCGCCCGGAGGAGCGTCTTGCCACATGTAAGCACTCGGTCTGACTGAGCGCCTCCAGGAGAGAGGCCCGAGGAGCGTCTTGCCACATGTCACCTCTGGGTCTGACTGAGCGGCTCCAGGAGAGAAGCCCAAGCAAGAAACGCCCGAGGAGCGTCTTGACACATGTCAACACTGGGTCTGACTGAGCGCTTCCAGGAGAGAGGTCCAAGCAACATGCGCCCCGAGGAGCGTCTTGCCACATGTCAACACTGGGTCTGACTGAGTGCCTCCATGAGAGAAGCCCCAGCAAGACGCGCCCCGAGGAGCGTCTTGTCACATGTCACTACTCGGTCTGACTGAGCGCCTCCAGGAGAGAGGCCCAAGCAAGACGCGCCCCGAGGAGCGTCTTGCCACGTGTCAACACTGGGTCTGACTTAGCGCCTCCAGGAGAGAGGCCCAAGCAAGATGCGCCCGGAGGAGCGTCTTGCCACGTGTCACCACTGGGTCTGACTGAGCTTCTCCAGGAGACAGGCCCAAGCAAGACGCGCCCCGAGGAGCTTCTTGCCACATGTCAGCACTCGGTCTGACTGAGCGCCTCCAGCAGAGGCCAAAGCAAGACACGCCCCGAGGAGTGTCTTGCCACATGTCAACACTGGGTCTGACTGAGCGCCTCCAGGAGAGAGGCCCAAGCAAGACGCGCGCCGAGGAGCGTCTTGCCACGTGTAAACACTGGGTCTGACTTAGCGCCTCCAGGAGAGAGGCCCAAGCAAGATGCGCCCCGAGGAGCGTCTTGCCATGTGTCACCACTGGGTCTGACTGAGCTCCTCCAGGAGAGAGGCCCCAGCAAGACGCGCCCCGAGGAGCATCTTGCCACATGTCACTACTCGGTTTAACTGAGCGCCTCCAGGAGAGAGGTCCAAGCAAGACGCGCCCCGAGGAGCGTCTTGCCACATGTGAACACTGGGTCTGACTGAGCGCCTCCAGGAGAGAGGCCCAAGCAAGACGCGCCCCGAGGAGCATCTTGCCACATGTCAACACTGGGTCTGACTGAGAACCTCCAGGAGAGAGGCCCAAGCAAGACGCGCCCAGAGGAGCGTCTTGCCACATGTCAACACTGGGTCTGACTGAGCGCCTCCAGGAGAGAAGCCCAAGCAAGACGCGCCCCCAGGAGCGTCTTGTCACATGTCACTACTCGGTCTGACTGAGTGCCTCCAGGAGAGAGGCCCAAGAAAGACGTGCCCCGAGGAGCGTCTTGCCATATGACAACAATGGGTCTGACTGAGGGCCTTCAGGAGAGAAGCCCAAGCAAGAAGCGCCCCGAGGAGCGTCTTGCCACATGTCAACACTGGGTCTGACTGAGCGCCTCCAGGAGAGAGGCCCAAGCAAGACACGCCCCGAGGAGCGTCTTGACACATGTGAACACTGGGTCTGACTGAGGGCCTCAATGAGAGAAGCCCAAGCAAGACGCGCCCCGAGGAGAGTCTTGCCACATGTCAACACTGGGTCTGACAGAGGGCATCCAGGAGAGAGCCCCAAGCAATACGCGCCCCGAGGAGCGTCTTGCCACATGTCACCACTGGGTCTGACTGAGCGCCTCCAGGAGAGAGGCCCAAGCAAGAAGCGCCCCGAGGAGCGTCTTGCCACGTGTCAACACTGGGTCTGATTGAGGGCCTTCTGGAGAGAGGCCCAAGCAAGACGCACCCCGAGGAGCGTCTTGCCACATGTCAAAAATGGGTCTGACTGAGGGGCTCCAGGAGAGAAGCCCAAGCAAGACGCGCCCCGTGGAGCTTCTTGACACATGTCAGCACTCGGTCTGACTGAGCGCCTCCAGGAGAGGCCAAAGCAAGACGCGCCCCGAGTAGCGTCTTGACACATGTCAACACTGGGTCTGACAGAGGGCCTCCATGAGAGAGGCCCAAGCAAGACGCGCCCCGAGGAGTGTCTTGCCACATGTCAACACTGGGTCTGACTGAGCGCCTCCAGGAGAGAGGCCCAAGCAAGACGCGCCCCGAGGAGCGTCTTGCCACGTGTCAACACTGGGTCTGACTTAGCGCCTCCAGGAGAGAGGCCCAAGCAAGATGCGCCCCGAGGAGCGTCTTGCCACGTGTCACCACTGGGTCTGACTGAGCTCCTCCAGGAGACAGGCCCAAGCAAGACGCGCCCCGAGGAGCGTCTTGCCATGTGTCACCACTGGGTCTGATTCAGCACCTCCAGGAGAGAGGCCCCAGCAAGACGTGCCCCGAGGAGCGTTTTGCCTTATGTCAGCACTCGGTCTGACTGAGCACCTCCAGGAGAGAGGCCCAAGCAAGACGCGCCCGGAGGAGCGTCTTGCCACATGTAAGCACTCGGTCTGACTGAGCGCCTCCAGGAGAGAGGCCCGAGGAGCGTCTTGCCACATGTCACCTCTGGGTCTGACTGAGCGGCTCCAGGAGAGAAGCCCAAGCAAGAAACGCCCGAGGAGCGTCTTGACACATGTCAACACTGGGTCTGACTGAGCGCTTCCAGGAGAGAGGTCCAAGCAACATGCGCCCCGAGGAGCGTCTTGCCACATGTCAACACTGGGTCTGACTGAGTGCCTCCATGAGAGAAGCCCCAGCAAGACGCGCCCCGAGGAGCGTCTTGTCACATGTCACTACTCGGTCTGACTGAGCGCCTCCAGGAGAGAGGCCCAAGCAAGACGCGCCCCGAGGAGCGTCTTGCCACGTGTCAACACTGGGTCTGACTTAGCGCCTCCAGGAGAGAGGCCCAAGCAAGATGCGCCCGGAGGAGCGTCTTGCCACGTGTCACCACTGGGTCTGACTGAGCTTCTCCAGGAGACAGGCCCAAGCAAGACGCGCCCCGAGGAGCTTCTTGCCACATGTCAGCACTCGGTCTGACTGAGCGCCTCCAGCAGAGGCCAAAGCAAGACACGCCCCGAGGAGTGTCTTGCCACATGTCAACACTGGGTCTGACTGAGCGCCTCCAGGAGAGAGGCCCAAGCAAGACGCGCGCCGAGGAGCGACTTGCCACGTGTAAACACTGGGTCTGACTTAGCGCCTCCAGGAGAGAGGCCCAAGCAAGATGCGCCCCGAGGAGCGTCTTGCCATGTGTCACCACTGGGTCTGACTGAGCTCCTCCAGGAGAGAGGCCCCAGCAAGACGCGCCCCGAGGAGCATCTTGCCACATGTCACTACTCGGTTTAACTGAGCGCCTCCAGGAGAGAGGTCCAAGCAAGACGCGCCCCGAGGAGCGTCTTGCCACATGTGAACACTGGGTCTGACTGAGCGCCTCCAGGAGAGAGGCCCAAGCAAGACGCGCCCCGAGGAGCATCTTGCCACATGTCAACACTGGGTCTGACTGAGAACCTCCAGGAGAGAGGCCCAAGCAAGACGCGCCCAGAGGAGCGTCTTGCCACATGTCAACACTGGGTCTGACTGAGCGCCTCCAGGAGAGAAGCCCAAGCAAGACGCGCCCCCAGGAGCGTCTTGTCACATGTCACTACTCGGTCTGACTGAGTGCCTCCAGGAGAGAGGCCCAAGAAAGACGTGCCCCGAGGAGCGTCTTGCCATATGACAACAATGGGTCTGACTGAGGGCCTTCAGGAGAGAAGCCCAAGCAAGAAGCGCCCCGAGGAGCGTCTTGCCACATGTCAACACTGGGTCTGACTGAGCGCCTCCAGGAGAGAGGCCCAAGCAAGACACGCCCCGAGGAGCGTCTTGACACATGTCAACACTGGGTCTGACTGAGGGCCTCAATGAGAGAAGCCCAAGCAAGACGCGCCCCGAGGAGAGTCTTGCCACATGTCAACACTGGGTCTGACAGAGGGCATCCAGGAGAGAGCCCCAAGCAATACGCGCCCCGAGGAGCGTCTTGCCACATGTCACCACTGGGTCTGACTGAGCGCCTCCAGGAGAGAGGCCCAAGCAAGAAGCGCCCCGAGGAGCGTCTTGCCACGTGTCAACACTGGGTCTGATTGAGGGCCTTCTGGAGAGAGGCCCAAGCAAGACGCACCCCGAGGAGCGTCTTGCCACATGTCAAAAATGGGTCTGACTGAGGGGCTCCAGGAGAGAAGCCCAAGCAAGACGTGCCCCGTGGAGCTTCTTGACACATGTCAGCACTCGGTCTGACTGAGCGCCTCCAGGAGAGGCCAAAGCAAGACGCGCCCCGAGGAGCGTCTTGACACATGTCAACACTGGGTCTGACAGAGGGCCTCCATGAGAGAGGCCCAAGCAAGACGCGCCCCGAGGAGTGTCTTGCCACATGTCAACACTGGGTCTGACTGAGCGCCTCCAGGAGAGAGGCCCAAGCAAGACGCGCCCCGAGGAGCGTCTTGCCACGTGTCAACACTGGGTCTGACTTAGCGCCTCCAGGAGAGAGGCCCAAGCAAGATGCGCCCCGAGGAGCGTCTTGCCACGTGTCACCACTGGGTCTGACTGAGCTCCTCCAGGAGACAGGCCCAAGCAAGACGCGCCCCGAGGAGTGTCTTGCCATGTGTCACCACTGGGTCTGATTCAGCACCTCCAGGAGAGAGGCCCCAGCAAGACGTGCCCCGAGGAGCGTCTTGCCTTATGTCAGCACTCGGTCTGACTGAGCACCTCCAGGAGAGAGGCCCAAGCAAGACGCGCCCGGAGGAGCGTCTTGCCACATGTAAGCACTCGGTCTGACTGAGCGCCTCCAGGACAGAGGCCCGAGGAGCGTCTTGCCACATGTCACTTCTGGGTCTGACTGAGCGGCTCCAGGAGAGAAGCCCAAGCAAGAAACGCCCGAGGAGCGTCTTGACACATGTCAACACTGGGTCTGACTGAGCGCTTCCAGGAGAGAGGTCCAAGCAACATGCGCCCCGAGGAGCGTCTTGCCACATGTCAACACTGGGTCTGACTGAGTGCCTCCATGAGAGAAGCCCCAGCAAGACGCGCCCCGAGGAGCGTCTTGTCACATGTCACTACTCGGTCTGACTGAGCGCCTCCAGGAGAGAGGCCCAAGCAAGACGTGCCCCGAGGAGCGTCTTGCCACATGTCAACAATGGGTCTGACTGAGGGCCTCCATGAGAGAGGCCCAAGCAAGATGCGCCCCGAGGAGCGTCTTGCCACGTGTCACCACTGGGTCTGACTGAGCTCCTCCAGGAGACAGGCCCAAGCAAGACGCACCCCGAGGAGCGTCTTGCCACGTGTCACCACTGGGTCTGATTGAGCACCTCCAGGAGAGAGGCCCCAGCAAGACGCGCCCCGCGGAGCGTCTTGCCTTATGTCAGCACTCGGGTCTGACTGAGCACCTCCAGGAGAGAGGCCCAAGCAAGACGCGCCCGGAGGAGCGTCTTGCCACATGTCAGCACTCGGTCTGACTGAGCGCCTCCAGGAGAGAGGCCCGAGGAGCGTCTTGCCACATGTCACCTCTGGGTCTGACTGAGCGGCTCCAGGAGAGAGGCCCAAGCAAGAAACGCCCGAGGAGCGTCTTGACACATGTCAACACTGGGTCTGACTGAGCGCTTCCAGGAGAGAGATCCAAGCAACACGCGCCCCGAGGAGCGTCTTGCCACATGTCAACACTGGGTCTGACTGAGTGCCTCCAGGAGAGAAGCCCAAGGAAGACGTGCCCCGAGGAGCTTCTTGCCACATGTCAGCACTCGGTCTGACTGAGCGCCTCCAGGAGAGAGGCCAAAGCAAGATGCGCCCCGAGGAGCGTCTTGACACATGTCAACACTGGGTCTGACAGAGGGCCTCCATGAGAGAGGCCCAAGCAAGACACGCCCCGAGGAGTGTCTTGCCACATGTCAACACTGGGTCTGACTGAGCGCCTCCAGGTGACAGGCCCAAGCAAGACGCGCCCCGAGGAGCGTCTTGCCACGTGTCAACACTGGGTCTGACTTAGCGCCTCCAGGAGAGAGGCCCAAGCAAGATGCGCCCCGAGGAGCGTCTTGCCATGTGTCACCACTGGGTCTGACTGAGCTCCTCCAGGAGAGAGGCCCCAGCAAGACGCGCCCCGAGGAGCATCTTGCCACATGTCACTACTCGGTTTAACTGAGCGCCTCCAGGAGAGAGGTCCAAGCAAGACGCGCCCCGAGGAGCGTCTTGCCACATGTCACTACTCGGTCTGACTGAACGCCTCCAGGAGGGAGGTCCAAGCAAGACGCGCCCCGAGGAGCGTCTTGCAACATGTCACTACTCTGTCTGACTGAGCGCCTCCAGGAGAGAGGCCCAAGCAAGACGTGCCCCGAGGAGCGTCTTGCCACATGTCAACAATGGGTCTGACTGAGGGCCTCCAGGAGAGAAGCCCAAGCAAGACGCGCCCCGAGGAGCGTCTTGCCACATGTCAACACTGGGTCTGACTGAGGGCCTCCAGGAGAGAGGCCCAAATAAGACGCACCCCGAGGAGCGTCTTGCCACATGTCAACAATGGGTCTGACTGAGGGCATCCAGGAGAGAAGCCCAAGCAAGACGCGCCCCGAGGAGCGTCTTGCCACATGTGAACACTGGGTCTGACTGAGCGCCTCCAGGAGAGAGGCCCAAGCAAGACGCGCCCAGAGGAGCGTCTTGCCACATGTCAGCACTCGGTCTGACTGAGCGCCTCCAGGAGAGAGGCCCAAGCAAGACGCGCCCCGAGGAGCGTCTTGACACATGTCTCCTCTGGGTCTGACTGAGCGCCTCCAGGAGAGAGGCCCAAGCAAGACGTGCCCCGAGGAGCATCTTGCCACATGTCAACACTGGGTCTGACTGAGTGCCTCCATGAGAGAAGCCCCAGCAAGACGCGCCCCGAGAAGCGTCTTGCCACATGTCAACACTGGGTCTGACTGAGCACCTCCAGGAGAGAGGCCCAAGCAAGACGCGTCCCGAGGAGCGTCTTGCAACATGTCAACACTGGGTCTGACTGAGTTCCTCCAGGAGAGAGGCCCCAGCAAGACGCGCCCCGAGGAGCGTCTTGCCACATGTCACTACTCGGTTTAACTTAGCGCCTCCAGGAGAGAGGTCCAAGCAAGACGCGCCCCGAGGAGCGTCTTGCCACATGTCACTACTCGGTCTGACTGAGCGCCTCCAGGAGGGAGGTCCAAGCAAGACGCGCCCCGAGGAGCGTCTTGCCACATGTCACTACTCTGTCTGACTGAGCGCCTCCAGGAGAGAGGCCCAAGCAAGACGTGCCCCGAGGAGCGTCTTGCCACATGTCAACAATGGGTCTGACTGAGGGCCTCCAGGAGAGAAGCCCAAGCAAGACGCGCTCCGAGGAGCGTCTTGCCACATGTCAACACTGGGTCTGACTGAGGGCCTCCAGGAGAGAGGCCCAAATAAGACGCACCCCGAGGAGCGTCTTGCCACATGTCAACAATGGGTCTGACTGAGGGCCTCCAGGAGAGAAGCCCAAGCAAGACGCGCCCCGAGGAGCGTCTTGCCACATGTCAGCACTCGGTCTGACTGAGCGCCTCCAGGAGAGAGGCCCAAGCAAGACGCGCCCCGAGGAGCGTCTTGCCACATGTGAACACTGGGTCTGACTGAGCGCCTCCAGGAGAGAGGCCCAAGCAAGACGCGCCCGGAGGAGCGTCTTGCCACATGTCAGCACTCGGTCTGACTGAGCGCCTCCAGGAGAGAGGCCCAAGCAAGACGCGCCCCGAGGAGCGTCTTGACACATGTCTCCTCTGGGTCTGACTGAGCGCCTCCAGGAGAGAGGCCCAAGCAAGACGTGCCCCGAGGAGCATCTTGCCACATGTCAACACTGGGTCTGACTGAGTGCCTCCATGAGAGAAGCCCCAGCAAGACGCGCCCCGAGAAGCGTCTTGCCACATGTCAACACTGGGTCTGACTGAGCACCTCCAGGAGAGAGGCCCAAGCAAGACGCGCCCCGAGGAGCGTCTTGCCACATGTCAACACTGGGTCTGACTGAGCGCTTCCAGGAGAGAGGCCCAAGCAAGACGTGACCCGAGGAGCGTCTTGCCACATGTCAACACTGGGTCTTACTGAGCTCCTCCAGGAGAGAGGCCCGAGGAGCGTCTTGCCACATGTCATCTCTGGGTCTGACTGAGCACCTCCAGGAGAGTGGCACGAAGCAAAATTTCACATCATTCTGGGTTCATTTGTGTGAAAACAAGGTCCAATCAGGCTGAAACGTTACAAGAAGGTAGAATCAACTGAGTTTTAAGTGATATGAACGTTTCATGATGATCGCACATTCCTATAGGGGGTCAAACCATGTCCCAAAGGTCACCGGGCCTGGTGTCACTTTAAAGAAGTAGTCCAGTTACACCTTTGTGGGCTTATAACTTGGCTTCTGAATGTCCTAGAGAGATCAGGTTTGTTTTAGTGTACTCCAATCAACAGCCCCTACAACCACAAAAAGGAATGGAGTCATTATGGTTCGTAAATGGCACCCAGAATTATGTGGCACGAAGCACAATTTCACATCATTCTGGGTCCATTCGTGTGAAAACAAGGTCCAATCAGGCTGAAACGTTACAAGAAGGTAGAATCTATTGAGTTGTAAGTGATCTGAACGTTTCATGATGATAGCACTTTCCTATAGGGGGTCAAACCATGTCTCAAAGGTCACTGGATCGGTGTAAATTTAAAGAAGTAGTCCAGTTACACATTTGTGGGCTTATAACTTGGCTTCTGAATGTCCTAGAGAGATCAGGTTTAATTTAGTGTACTCCAATAAACAGCCCCTACAACCACAAAAAGGAATAGAGTCATTAGCACTTATGGTTTGTAAATGGCACCCAGAATTATGTGGCACGAAGCACAATTTCACATCATTCTGGGTCCATTCGTGTGAAAACAAGGTCCAATCAGGCTGAAACGTTACAAGAAGGTAGAATCTATTGAGTTGTAAGTGATCTGAACGTTTCATGATGATCGCACATTCCTACAGGGGGTCAAACCATGTCCCAAAGGTCACCGGGCCTGGTGTCACTTTAAAGAAGTAGTCCAGTTACACCTTTGTGGGCTTATAACTTGGCTTCTGAATATCCTAAAGAGGTCAGGTTTGTTTTAGAGTACTCCAATTAACAGCCCCCATTACCCCAAAAAGGAATGGAGTCATTAGCACTTATGGTTTTTAAATGGCACCCAGAATTATGTTGCACAAAGCACAATTTCACATCATTCTGGGTTCATTTGTGTGAAAACAAGGTCCAATCAGGCTGAAACGTTACAGGAAGGTAGAATCTATTGAGTTGTAAGTGATCTGAACGTTTCATGATGATAGCAGTTTCCTAAGGGTGTCAATCCATGTCCTAAAGGTCACCGGATCTGGTGTCACTTTAAAGAAGTAGTCCAGTTACACATTTGTGGGCTTATAACTTGGCTTCTGAATATCCTAGAGAGGTCAGGTTTGTTTTATAGTACTCCAATTAACAGCCCCTATTACCTCAAAAAGGAATGGAGTCATTAGCACTTATGGTTTTTAAATGGCACCCAGAATTATGTTGCACGAAGCACAATTTCAAATCATTCTGGGTCCATTTGGGTGAAACCAAGGTCCAATCAGGCTGAAACGTTACAAGAAGGTAGAATCTATTGAGTTGTAAGTGATCTGAACGTTTCATGATGATCGCACATTCCTAAGTGGGTCAAACCATGTACCAAAGGTCACCGGGCCTGGTGTCACTTTAAAGAAGTAGTCCAGTTACACCTTTGTGGGCTTATAACTTGGCTTCTGAATATCCTACAGAGGTCAGGTTTGTTTTAGAGTACTCCAATTAACAGCCCCCATTACCCCAAAAAGGAATGGAGTCATTAGCACTTATGGTTTTTAAATGGCAAACAGAATTATGTTGCACAAAGCACAATTTCACATCATTCTGGGTTCATTTGTGTGAAAACAAGGTCCAATCAGGCTGAAACGTTACAAGAAGGTAGAAGAAATTGAGTTTTAAGTGATATGAACGTTTCATGATGATCGCACATTCCTATAGGGGGTCAAACCATGTCCCAAAGGTCACCGGGCCTGGTGTCACTTTAAAGAAGTAGTCCAGTTACACCTTTGTGGGCTTATAACTTGGCTTCTGAATGTCCTAGAGAGATCAGGTTTGTTTTAGTGTACTCCAATCAACAGCCCCTACAACCACAAAAAGGAATGGAGTCATTATGGTTTGTAAATGGCACCCAGAATTATGTTGCATGAAGCACAATTTCACATCATTCTGGGTCCATTTGTGTGAAAACAAGGTCCAATCAGGCTGAAACATTACAAGAAGGTAGAATCTATTGAGTTGTAAGTGATCTGAACGTTTCATGATGATCGCACATTCCTAAGGGGGTCAAACCATGTCCCAAAGGTCACCGGGCCTGGTGTCACTTTAAAGAAGTAGTCCAGTTACACCTTTGTGGGCTTATAACTTGGCTTCTGAATATCCTAGAGAGGTCAGGTTTAATTTAGAGTACTCCAATTAACAGCCCCCATTACCCCAAAAAGGAATGGAGTCATTAGAACTTATGGTTTTTAAATGGCACCCAGAATTATGTTGCACGAAGCACAATTTCACATCATTCTGGGTTCATTTGTGTGAAAACAAGGTCCAATCAGGCTGAAACGTTACAGGAAGGTAGAATCTATTGAGTTGTAAGTGATCTGAACGTTTCATGATGATAGCACTTTCCTATAGGGGGTCAAACCATGTCCCAAAGGTCACTGGATCGGTGTAAATTTAAAGAAGTAGTCCAGTTACACATTTGTGGGCTTATAACTTGGCTTCTGAATGTCCTAGAGAGATCAGGTTTAATTTAGTGTACTCCAATCAACAGCCCCTACAACCACAAAAAGGAATAGAGTCATTAGCACTTATGGTTTGTAAATGGCACCCAGAATTATGTGGCACGAAGCACAATTTCACATCATTCTGGGTCCATTCGTGTGAAAACAAGGTCCAATCAGGCTGAAACGTTACAAGAAGGTAGAATCTATTGAGTTGTAAGTGATCTGAACGTTTCATGATGATCGCACATTCCTACAGGGGGTCAAACCATGTCCCAAAGGTCACCGGGCCTGGTGTCACTTTAAAGAAGTAGTCCAGTTACACCTTTGTGGGCTTATAACTTGGCTTCTGAATATCCTAAAGAGGTCAGGTTTGTTTTAGAGTACTCCAATTAACAGCCCCCATTACCCCAAAAAGGAATGGAGTCATTAGCACTTATGGTTTTTAAATGGCACCCAGAATTATGTTGCACAAAGCACAATTTCACATCATTCTGGGTTCATTTGTGTGAAAACAAGGTCCAATCAGGCTGAAACGTTACAGGAAGGTAGAATCTATTGAGTTGTAAGTGATCTGAACGTTTCATGATGATAGCAGTTTCCTAAGGGTGTCAATCCATGTCCTAAAGGTCACCGGATCTGGTGTCACTTTAAAGAAGTAGTCCAGTTACACATTTGTGGGCTTATAACTTGGCTTCTGAATATCCTAGAGAGGTCAGGTTTGTTTTATAGTACTCCAGTTAACAGCCCCTATTACCTCAAAAAGGAATGGAGTCATTAGCACTTATGGTTTTTAAATGGCACCCAGAATTATGTTGCACGAAGCACAATTTCACATCATTCTGGGTCCATTTGGGTGAAAACAAGGTCCAATCAGGCTGAAACGTTACAAGAAGGTAGAATCTATTGAGTTGTAAGTGATCTGAACGTTTCATGATGATCGCACATTCCTAAGTGGGTCAAACCATTTACCAAAGGTCACCGGATCTGGTGTCACTTTAAAGAAGTAGTCCAGTTACACATTTGTGGGCTTATAACTTGGCTTCTGAATGTCCTAGAGAGATCAGGTTTGTTTTAGTGTACTCCAATCAACAGCCCCTACAACCACGAAAAAGAATGGAGTCATTAGAACTCATGGTTTGTAAATGGCACCCAGAATTATGTTGCACGAAGCACAATTTCACATCATTCTGGGTCCATTTGTGTGAAAACAAGGTCCAATCAGGCTGAAACGTTACAAGAAGGTAGAATCTATTGAGTTGTAAGTGATCTGAACGTTTCATGATGATAGCACTT
This sequence comes from Nothobranchius furzeri, assembly GCF_043380555.1. Classification (NCBI taxonomy): domain Eukaryota; kingdom Metazoa; phylum Chordata; class Actinopteri; order Cyprinodontiformes; family Nothobranchiidae; genus Nothobranchius; species Nothobranchius furzeri. The sequence continues at coordinate 7,646,306 of NC_091747.1, forward strand.
TCCTAAGGAGGTAAAACCATGTCCCAAAGGTCACCGGATCGGTGTCAATTTAAAAAAGTAGTCCAGTTACACATTTGTGGGCTTATAACTTGGCTTCTGAATGTCCTAGAGAGATCAGGTTTGTTTTAGTGTACTCCAATCAACAGCCCCTACAATCACAAAAAGGAATGGAGTCATTAGCACTTATGGTTTTTAAATGGCACCCAGAATTATGTTGCACGAAGCACAATTTCACATCATTCTGGGTTCATTTGTGTGAAAACAAGGTCCAATCAGGCTGAAACGTTACAGGAAGGTAGAATCTATTGAGTTGTAAGTGATCTGAACGTTTCATGATGATAGCACATTCCAAAGGGGGTCAAACCGTGTCCCAAAGGTCACCGGGCCTGGTGCCACTTTAAAGAAGTAGTCCAGTTACACCTTTGTGGGCTTATAACTTGGCTTCTGAATGTCCTAGAGAGGTCAGGCTTGTTTTAGTGTACTTCAATAAACAGCCCCTACAACCACAAAAAGGAATGGAGTCATTAGCACTTATGGTTTTTAAATGGCACCCAGAATTATGTTGCACAAAGCACAATTTCACATCATTCTGGGTTCATTTGTGTGAAAACAAGGTCCAATCAGGCTGAAACGTTACAGGAAGGTAGAATCTATTGAGTTGTAAGTGATCTGAACGTTTCATGATGATAGCACTTTCCTAAGGGGGTCAAACCATGTCCCAGAGGTCACCGGATCTGTTGTCAATTTAAAGAAGTAGTCCAGTTACACATTTGTGGGCTTATAACTTGGCTTCTGAATGTCTTAGAGAAATCAGGTTTGTTTTAGTGTACTCCAATCAACAGCCCCTACAACCACAAAAAGGAATGGAGTCATTAGCACTTATGGCTTTTAAAAGTCGCCCAGAATTATGTTGCACGAAGCACAATTTCACATCATTCTGGGTCCTTTTGTGTGAAAACAAGGTCCAGTCAGGCTGAAACGTTACAAGAAGGTAGAATCTGTTGAGTTGTAAGTGATCTGAAAGTTTCATGATGATATCACATTCCTATAGGGGGTCAAACCATGTCCCAAAGGTCACCGGGCCTGGTGTCACTTTAAAGAAGTAGTCCAGTTACACCTTTGTGGGCTTATAACTTGGCTTCTGAATATCCTACAGAGGTCAGGTTTGTTTTAGAGTACTCCAATTAACAGCCCCCATTACCCCAAAAAGGAATGGAGTCATTAGCACTTATGGTTTTTAAATGGCACCCAGAATTATGTTGCACAAAGCACAATTTCACATCATTCTGGGTTCATTTGTGTGAAAACAAGGTCCAATCAGGCTGAAACGTTACAGGAAGGTAGAATCTATTGAGTTGTAAGTGATCTGAACATTTCATGATGATAGCACTTTCCTAAGGGGGTCAAACCATGTCCTAAAGGTCACCGGATCTGGTGTCACTTTAAAGAAGTAGTCCAGTTACACATTTGTGGGCTTATAACTTGGCTTCTGAATATCCTAGAGAGGTCAGGTTTGTTTTAGAGTACTCCAATTAACAGCCCATATTACCTCAAAAAGGAATGGAGTCATTAGCACTTATGGTTTTTAAATGGCACCCAGAATTATGTTGCACGAAGCACAATTTCACATCATTCTGGGTCCATTTGTGTGAAAACAAGGTCCAATCAGGCTGAAACGTTACAAGAAGGTAGAATCTATTGAGTTGTAAGTGATCTGAACGTTTCATGATGATCGCACATTCTTAAGTGGGTCAAACCATGTCCCAAATGTCACCGGATCTGGTGTCACTTTAAAGAAGTAGTCCAGTTACACATTTGTTGTCTTATAACTTGGCTTCTGAATTTCCTAGAGAGATCAGGTTTGTTTTAGTGTACTCCAATCAACAGCCCCTACAACCACAAAAAGGAATGGAGTCATTAGCACTTATGGTTTTTAAATGGCACCCAGAATTATGTTGCACGAAGCACAATTTCACATCATTCTGGGTCCATTTGTGTGAAAACAAGGTCCAGTCAGGCTGAAACGTTACATGAAGGTAGAATCTGTTGAGTTGTAAGTGATCTGAAAGTTTCATGATGATCGCACATTCCTATAGGGGGTCAAACCATGTCCCAAAGGTCACCGGGCCTGGTGTCACTTTAAAGAAGTAGTCCAGTTACACCTTTGTGGGCTTATAACTTGGCTTCTGAATATCCTAAAGAGGTCAGGTTTGTTTTAGAGTACTCCAATTAACAGCCCCTATTACCTCAAAAAGGAATGGAGTCATTAGCACTTATGGTTTTTAAATGGCACCCAGAATTATGTTGCACGAAGCACAATTTCACATCATTCTGGGTCCATTTGTGTGAAAACAATGTCCAATCAGGCTGAAACGTTACAAGAAGGTAGAATCTATTGAGTTGTAAGTGATCTGAACGTTTCATGATGATCGCACATTCCTAAGTGGGTCAAACCATGTCCCAAATGTCACCGGATCTGGTGTCACTTTAAAGAAGTAGTCCAGTTACACATTTGTGGGCTTATAACTTGGCTTCTGAATGTCCTATAGAGATCAGGTTTGTTTTAAAGAACTCCAATCAATAGCCCCTACAACCACAAAAAAGAATTCAGTCATTAGCACTTATGGTTTGTAAATGGCACCCAGAATTATGTTGCACGAAGCACAATTTCACATCATTCTGGGTCCATTTGTGTGAAAACAAGGTCCAATCAGGCTGAAACGTTACAAGAAGGTAGAATCTATTGAGTTGTAATTGATATGAACGTTTCATGATGATCGCACATTCCTATAGGTGGTCAAACCATGTCCCAAAGGTCACCGGGCCTGGTGTCAATTTAAAGAAGTAGTCCAGTTACACATTTGTGGCTTTATAACCTGGCTTCTGAATGTCCTAGAGAGATCAGGTTTGTTTTAGTGTACTCCAATCAACAGCCCCTACAACTACAAAAAGGAATGGAGTCATTAGCACTTATGGTTTGTAAATGGCACCCAGAATTATGTTAAACGAAGCACAATTTCACATCATTCTGGGTCCATTTGTGTGAAAACAAGGTCCAATCAGGCTGAAACGTTACAAGAAGGTAGAATCTATTGAGTTGTAAGTGATCTGAAAGTTTCATGATGATCGCACATTCCTACAGGGGGTCAAACCATGTCCCAAAGGTCACCGGGCCTGGTGTCACTTTAAAGAAGTAGTCCAGTTACACCTTTGTGGGCTTATAACTTGGCTTCTGAATATCCTACAGAGGTCAGGTTTGTTTTAGAGTACTCCAATTAACAGCCCCCATTACCCCAAAAAGGAATGGAGTCATTAGCACTTATGGTTTTTAAATGGCAAACAGAATTATGTTGCACAAAGCACAATTTCACATCATTCTGGGTTCATTTGTGTGAAAACAAGGTCCAATCAGGCTGAAACGTTACAAGAAGGTAGAATCAATTGAGTTTTAAGTGATATGAACGTTTCATGATGATCGCACATTCCTATAGGGGGTCAAACCATGTCCCAAAGGTCACCGGGCCTGGTGTCACTTTAAAGAAGTAGTCCAGTTACACCTTTGTGGGCTTATAACTTGGCTTCTGAATGTCCTAGAGAGATCAGGTTTGTTTTAGTGTACTCCAATCAACAGCCCCTACAACCACAAAAAGGAATGGAGTCATTATGGTTTGTAAATGGCACCCAGAATTATGTTGCATGAAGCACAATTTCACATCATTCTGGGTCCATTTGTGTGAAAACAAGGTCCAATCAGGCTGAAACGTTACAAGAAGGTAGAATCTATTGAGTTGTAAGTGATCTGAACGTTTCATGATGATCGCACATTCCTAAGGGGGTCAAACCATGTCCCAAAGGTCACCGGGCCTGGTGTGACTTTAAAGAAGTAGTCCAGTTACACCTTTGTGGGCTTATAACTTGGCTTCTGAATATCCTAGAGAGGTCAGGTTTAATTTAGAGTACTCCAATTAACAGCCCCCATTACCCCAAAAAGGAATGGAGTCATTAGAACTTATGGTTTTTAAATGGCACCCAGAATTATGTTGCACGAAGCACAATTTCACATCATTCTGGGTTCATTTGTGTGAAAAAAAAGGTCCAATCAGGCTGAAACGTTACAGGAAGGTAGAATCTATTGAGATGTAAGTGATCTGAACGTTTCATGATGATAGCACTTTCCTATAGGGGGTCAAACCATGTCCCAAAGGTCACTGGATCGGTGTAAATTTAAAGAAGTAGTCCAGTTACACATTTGTGGGCTTATAACTTGGCTTCTGAATGTCCTAGAGAGATCAGGTTTAATTTAGTGTACTCCAATCAACAGCCCCTACAACCACAAAAAGGAATAGAGTCATTAGCACTTATGGTTTGTAAATGGCACCCAGAATTATGTGGCACGAAGCACAATTTCACATCATTCTGGGTCCATTCGTGTGAAAACAAGGTCCAATCAAGCTGAAACGTTACAAGAAGGTAGAATCTATTGAGTTGTAAGTGATCTGAACGTTTCATGATGATCGCACATTCCTACAGGGGGTCAAACCATGTCCCAAAGGTCACCGGGCCTGGTGTCACTTTAAAGAAGTAGTCCAGTTACACCTTTGTGGGCTTATAACTTGGCTTCTGAATAACCTAAAGAGGTCAGGTTTGTTTTAGAGTACTCCAATTAACAGCCCCCATTACCCCAAAAAGGAATGGAGTCATTAGCACTTATGGTTTTTAAATGGCACCCAGAATTATGTTGCACAAAGCACAATTTCACATCATTCTGGGTTCATTTGTGTGAAAACAAGGTCCAATCAGGCTGAAACGTTACAGGAAGGTAGAATCTATTGAGTTGTAAGTGATCTGAACGTTTCATGATGATAGCAGTTTCCTAAGGGTGTCAATCCATGTCCTAAAGGTCACCGGATCTGGTGTCACTTTAAAGAAGTAGTCCAGTTACACATTTGTGGGCTTATAACTTGGCTTCTGAATATCCTAGAGAGGTCAGGTTTGTTTTATAGTACTCCAATTAACAGCCCTTATTACCTCAAAAAGGAATGGAGTCATTAGCACTTATGGTTTTTAAATGGCACCCAGAATTATGTTGCACGAAGCACAATTTCACATCATTCTGGGTCCATTTGGGTGAAAACAAGGTCCAATCAGGCTGAAACGTTACAAGAAGGTAGAATCTATTGAGTTGTAAGTGATCTGAACGTTTCATGATGATCGCACATTCCTAAGTGGGTCAAACCATGTACCAAAGGTCACCGGGCCTGGTGTCACTTTAAAGAAGTAGTCCAGTTACACCTTTGTGGGCTTATAACTTGGCTTCTGAATATCCTACAGAGGTCAGGTTTGTTTTAGAGTACTCCAATTAACAGCCCCCATTACCCCAAAAAGGAATGGAGTCATTAGCACTTATGGTTTTTAAATGGCAAACAGAATTATGTTGCACAAAGCACAATTTCACATCATTCTGGGTTCATTTGTGTGAAAACAAGGTCCAATCAGGCTGAAACGTTACAAGAAGGTAGAATCAATTGAGTTTTAAGTGATATGAACGTTTCATGATGATCGCACATTCCTATAGGGGGTCAAACCATGTCCCAAAGGTCACCGGGCCTGGTGTCACTTTAAAGAAGTAGTCCAGTTACACCTTTGTGGGCTTATAACTTGGCTTCTGAATGTCCTAGAGAGATCAGGTTTGTTTTAGTGTACTCCAATCAACAGCCCCTACAACCACAAAAAGGAATGGAGTCATTATGGTTTGTAAATGGCACCCAGAATTATGTTGCATGAAGCACAATTTCACATCATTCTGGGTCCATTTGTGTGAAAACAAGGTCCAATCAGGCTGAAACGTTACAAGAAGGTAGAATCTATTGAGTTGTAAGTGATCTGAACGTTTCATGATGATCGCACATTCCTAAGGGGGTCAAACCATGTCCCAAAGGTCACCGGGCCTGGTGTCACTTTAAAGAAGTAGTCCAGTTACACCTTTGTGGGCTTATAACTTGGCTTCTGAATGTCCTAGAGAGATCAGGTTTGTTTTAGTGTATTCCAATCAACAGCCCCTACAACCACAAAAAGGAATGGAGTCATTAGCACTTATGGTTTGTAAATGGCACCCAGAATTATGTTGCACGAAGCACAATTTCACATCATTCTGGGTCCATTTGTGTGAAAACAAGGTCCAATCAGGCTGAAACGTTACAAGAAGGTAGAATCTATTGAGTTGTAAGTGATCTGAACGTTTCAGGATGATCGCACATTCCTAAGTGGGTCAAACCATGTCCCAAAGGTCACCAGATATGGTGTCACTTTAAAGAAGGAGTCCAGTTACACATTTGTGGGCTTATAACTTGGCTTCTGAATGTCCTAGAGAGATCAGGTTTGTTTTACTGTACTCACATCAACAGCCCCTACAACCACAAAAAGTAATGGAGTCATTAGCACTTATGGTTTGTAAATGGCACCCAGAATTATGTTGCACGAAGCACAATTTCACATCATTCTGGGTCCATTTGTGTGAAAACAAGGTCCAATCAGGCTGAAACGTTACAAGAAGGTAGAATCTATTGAGTTGTAAGTGATCTGAACGTTTCATGATGATCGCACATTCCTATAGGGGGTCAAACAATGTCCCAAAGGTCACCGGGCCTGGTGTCACTTTAAAGAAGTAGTCCAGTTACACCTTTGTGGGCTTATAACTTGGCTTCTGAATGTCCTAGAGAGATCAGGTTTGTTTTAGTGTACTCCAATCAACAGCCCCTACAACCACAAAAAGGAATGGAGTCATTAGCACTTATGGTTTGTAAATGGCACCCAGAATTATGTTGCACGAAGCACAATTTCACATCATTCTGGGTTTCATTTGTGTGAAAACAAGGTCCAATCAGGCTGAAACGTTACAGGAAGGTAGAATCTATTGAGTTGTAAGTGATCTGAACGTTTCATGATGATAGCACTTTCCTAAGGGGGTCAAACCATGTCCCAAAGGTCACCGGATCGGTGTCAATTTAAAGAAGTAGTCCAGTTACACATTTGTGGGCTTATAACTTGGCTTCTGAATGTCCTAGAGTGATCAGGTTTGTTTCAGAGTACTCCAATCAACAGCCCCTACAACCACAAAAAGGAATGGAGTCATTAGCACTTATGGTTTGTAAATGGCACCCAGAATTATGTTGCACGAAGCACAATTTCACATCATTCTGGGTCCATTTGTGTGAAAACAAGGTCCATTCAGGCTGAAACGTTACAAGAAGGTAGAATCTATTGAGTTGTAAGTGATCTGAACGTTTCATGATGATAGCACTTTCCTAAGGGGGTCAAACCATGTCCCAAAGGTCACCGGATCGGTGTCAATTTAAAGAAGTAGTCCAGTTACACATTTGTGGGCTTATAACTTGGCTTCTGAATGTCCTAGAGTGATCAGGTTTGTTTCAGAGTACTCCAATCAACAGCCCCTACAACCACAAAAAGGAATGGAGTCATTAGCACTTATGGTTTGTAAATGGCACCCAGAATTATGTTGCACGAAGCACAATTTCACATCATTCTGGGTCCATTTGTGTGAAAACAAGGTCCAATCAGGCTGAAACGTTACAAGAAGGTAGAATCTATTGAGTTGTAAGTGATCTGAACGTTTCATGATGATCGCACATTCCTATAGGGGGTCAAACCATGTCCCAAAGGTCACCGGGCCTGGTGTCACTTTAAAGAAGTAGTCCAGTTACACCTTTGTGGGCTTATAACTTGGCTTCTGAATATCCTAGAGAGGTCAGGTTCAATTTAGAGTACTCCAATTAACAGCCCCCATTACCCCAAAAAGGAATGGAGTCATTAGCACTTATGGTTTTTAAATGGCACCCAGAATTATGTTGCACGAAGCACAATTTCACATCATTCTGGGTTCATTTGTGTGAAAACAAGGTCCAATCAGGCTGAAACGTTACAGGAAGGTAGAATCTATTGAGTTGTAAGTGATCTGAACGTTTCATGATGATAGCACTTTCCTAAGGAGGTAAAACCATGTCCCAAAGGTCACCGGATCGGTGTCAAGTTAAAGAAGTAGTCCAGTTACACATTTGTGGGCTTATAACTTGGCTTCTGAATGTCCTAGAGAGATCAGGTTTGTTTTAGTGTACTCCAATCAACAGCCCCTACAACCACAAAAAGGAATGGAGTCATTAGCACTCATGGTTTGTAAATGGCACCCAGAATTATGTGGCACGAAGCACAATTTCACATCATTGTGGGTTCATTTGTGTGAAAACAAGGTCCAATCAGGCTGAAACGTTACAGCAAGGTAGAATCTATTGAGTTGTAAGTGATCTGAACGTTTCATGATGATAGCACTTTCCTAAGGAGGTAAAACCATGTCCCAAAGGTCACCGGATCGGTGTCAATTTAAAAAAGTAGTCCAGTTACACATTTGTGGGCTTATAACTTGGCTTCTGAATGTCCTAGAGAGATCAGGCTTGTTTTAGTGTACTCCAATCAACAGCCCCTACAACCACAAAAAGGAATGGAGTCATTAGCACTTATGGTTTTTAAATGGCACCCAGAATTATGTTGCACGAAGCACAATTTCACATCATTCTGGGTCCATTTGTGTGAAAACAAGGTCCAATCAGGCTGAAACGTTACAGGAATTTAGAATCTATTGAGTTGTAAGTGATCTGAACGTTTCATGATGATAGCACTTTCCTAAGGGTGTCAAACCATGTCCCAAAGGTCACCGGATCTGTTGTCAATTTAAAGAAGTAGTCCAGTTACACCTTTGTGGGCTTATAACTTGGCTTCTGAATGTCCTAGAGAGATCAGGTTTGTTTTAGTGTACCCCAATCAACAGCCCCTACAACCACAAAAAGGAATGGAGTCATTAGCACTTATGGTTTTTAAATGGCACCCAGAATTATGTTGCACGAAGCACAATTTCACATCATTCTGGGTCAATTTGTGCGAAAACAAGGTCCAGTCAGGCTGAAACGTTACAGGAAGGTAGAATCTATTGAGTTGTAAGTGATCTGAACGTTTCATTATGATAGCACTTTCCTAAGGGGGTCAAACCATGTCCCAGAGGTCACCGGATCTGTTGTCAATTTAAAGAAGTAGTCCAGTTACACATTTGTGGGCTTATAACTTGGCTTCTGAATGTCCTAGAGAGATCAGGTTTGTTTTAGTGTACTCCAATCAACAGCCCCCATTACCCCAAAAAGGAATGGAGTCATTAGCACTTATGGTTTTTAAATGGCACCCAGAATTATGTTGCACAAAGCACAATTTCACATCATTCCGGGTTCATTTGTGTGAAAACAAGGTCCAATCAGGCTGAAACGTTACAGGATCGTAGAATCTATTGAGTTGTAAGTGATCTGAACGTTTCATGATGATCGCACTTTCCTAAGGGGTTCAAACCATGTCCTAAAGGTCACCGGATCTGGTGTCACTTTAAAGAAGTAGTCCAGTTACATATTTGTGGGCTTATAACTTGGCTTCTGAATATCCTAGAGAGGTCAGGTTTGTTTTAGAGTACTCCAATTAACAGCCCCTATTACCTCAAAAAGAAATGGAGTCATTAGCACTTATGGTTTTTAAATGGCACCCAGAATTATGTTGCACAAAGCACAATTTCACATCATTCTGGGTCCATTTGTGTGAAAACAAGGTCCAATCAGGCTGAAACGTTTCAAGAAGGTAGAATCTATTGAGTTGTAAGTGATCTGAACGTTTCATGATGATCTCACATTCCTAAGTGGGTCAAACCATGTCCCAAAAGTCACCGGATCTGGTGTCACTTTAAAGAAGTAGTCCAGTTACACATTTGTGGGCTTATAACTTGGCTTCTGAATGTCCTAGAGAGATCAGGTTTGTTTTAGTGTACTCCAATCAACAGCCCCTACAACCACAAAAAAGAATGGAGTCATTAGCACTTATGGTTTGTAAATGGCACCCAGAATTATGTTGCACGAAGCACAATTTCACATCATTCTGGGTCGATTTGTGTGAAAACAAGGTCCAATCAGGCTGAAATGTTACAAGAAGGTAGAATCTATTGAGTTGTAAGTGATATGAACGTTTCATGATGATCGCACATTCCTATAGGGGGTCAAACCATGTCCCAAAGGTCACCGGGCCTGGTGTCACTTTAAAGAAGTAGTCCAGTTACACCTTTGTGGGCTTATAACTTGGCTTCTGAATGTCCTAGAGAGATCAGGTTTGTTTTAGTGTACTCCAATCAACAGCCCCTACAACCACAAAAAGGAATGGAGTCATTAGCACTTATGGTTTGTAAATGGCACCCAGAATTATGTTGCACGAAGCACAATTTCACATCATTCTGGGTCCATTTGTGTGAAAACAAGGTCCAATCAGGCTGAAACGTTACAAGAAGGTAGAATCTATTGAGTTGTAAGTGATCTGAAAGTTTCATGATGATCGCACATTCCTAAGGGGGTCAAGTTTTGTCCCAAAGGTCACCGGATCTGGTGTCACTTTAAAGAAGTAGTCCAGTTACACCTTTGTGGGCTTATAACTTGGCTTCTGAATGTCCTAGAGAGATCAGGTTTGTTTTGGTGTACTCCAATCAACAGCCCCTACAACCACAAAAAGGAATGGAGTCATTAGCACTTATGGTTTGTAAATGGCACCCAGAATTATGTTGCACGAAGCACAATTTCACATCATTCTGGGTCCATTTGTGTGAAAACAAGGTCCATTAAGGCTGAAACGTTACAAGAAGGTAGAATCTATTGAGTTGTAAGTGATCTGAACGTTTCATGATGATCGCACATTCCTATAGGGGGTCAAACCATGTCCCAAAGGTATCCGGGCCTGGTGTCACTTTAAAGAAGTAGTCCAGTTACACCTTTGTGGGCTTATAACTTGGCTTCTGAATGTCCTAGAGAGGTCAGGCTTGTTTTAGTGTTCTCCAATCAACAGCCCCTACAGCCACAAAAAGGAATGGAGTCATTGGCACTTATGGTTTGTAAATGGCACCCAGAATTATGTTGCACGAAGCACAATTTCACATCATTCTGGGTCCATTTGTGTGAAAACAAGGTCCAATCAGGCTGAAACGTTACAGGAAGGTAGAATCTATTGAGTTGTAAGTGATCTGAACGTTTCATGATGATAGCACTTTCCTAAGGGGGTCAAACCATGTCCCAAAGGTCACCGGGCCTGGTGTCACTTTAAAGAAGTAGTCCAGTTACACATTTGTGGGCTTATAACTTGGCTTCTGAATATCCTAGAGAGGTCAGGTTTAATTTAGAGTACTCCAATTAACAGCCCCCATTACCCCAAAAAGGAATTTAGTCATTAACACTTATAGTTTTTAAATGGCACCCAGAATTATGTTGCACGAAGCACAATTTCACATCATTCTGGGTCCATTTGTGTGAAAACAAGGTCCAATCAGGCTGAAACGTTACAGGAAGGTAGAATCTATTGAGTTGTAAGTGATCTGAACGTTTCATGATGATAGCACTTTCCTAAGGGGGTCAAACCATGTCCCAAAGGTCACCGGATCGGTGTCAATTTAAAGAAGTAGTCCAGTTACACATTTGTGGGCTTATAACTTGGCTTCTGAATGTCCTAGAGTGATCAGGTTTGTTTCAGAGTACTCCAATCAACAGCCCCTACAACCACAAAAAGGAATGGAGTCATTAGCACTTATGGTTTGTAAATGGCACCCAGAATTATGTTGCACGAAGCACAATTTCACATCATTCTGGGTCCATTTGTGTGAAAACAAGGTCCATTCAGGCTGAAACGTTACAAGAAGGTAGAATCTATTGAGTTGTAAGTGATCTGAACGTTTCATGATGATCGCACATTCCTATAGGGGGTCAAACCATGTCCCAAAGGTCACCGGGCCTGGTGTCACTTTAAAGAAGTAGTCCAGTTACACCTTTGTGGGCTTATAACTTGGCTTCTGAATGTCCTAGAGAGGTCAGGCTTGTTTTAGTGTACTCCAATCAACAGCCCCTACAGCCACAAAAAGGAATGGAGACAAAAGCACTTATGGTTTGTAAATGGCACCCAGAATTATGTTGCACGAAGCACAATTTCACATCATTCTGGGTCCATTTGTGTGAAAACAAGGTCCAATCAGGCTGAAACGTTACAAGAAGGTAGAATCTATTGAGTTGTAGGTGATCTGAACGTTTCATGATGATCGCACATTCCTAATGGGGTCAAACCATGTCCCAAAGGTCACCGGGCCTGGTGTCACTTTAAAGAAGTAGTCCAGTCAAACCTTTGTGGGCTTATAACTTGGCTTCTGAATATCCTAAAGAGGTCAGGTTTGTTTTAGAGTACTCCAATCAACAGCCCCCATTACCCCAAAAAGGAATGGAGTCATTAGCACTTATGGTTTTTAAATGGCACCCAGAATTATGTTGCACAAAGCACAATTTCACATCATTCCGGGTTCATTTGTGTGAAAACAAGGTCCAATCAGGCTGAAACGTTACAGGATCGTAGAATCTATTGAGTTGTAAGTGATCTGAACGTTTCATGATGATCGCACTTTCCTAAGGGGTTCAAACCATGTCCTAAAGGTCACCGGATCTGGTGTCACTTTAAAGAAGTAGTCCAGTTACATATTTGTGGGCTTACAACTTGGCTTCTGAATATCCTAGAGAGGTCAGGTTTGTTTTAGAGTACTCCAATTAACAGCCCCTATTACCTCAAAAAGAAATGGAGTCATTAGCACTTATGGTTTTTAAATGGCACCCAGAATTATGTTGCACAAAGCACAATTTCACATCATTCTGGGTCCATTTGTGTGAAAACAAGGTCCAATCAGGCTGAAACGTTTCAAGAAGGTAGAATCTATTGAGTTGTAAGTGATCTGAACGTTTCATGATGATCTCACATTCCTAAGTGGGTCAAACCATGTCCCAAAAGTCACCAGATCTGGTGTCACTTTAAAGAAGTAGTCCAGTTACACATTTGTGGGCTTATAACTTGGCTTCTGAATGTCCTAGAGAGATCAGGTTTGTTTTAGTGTACTCCAATCAACAGCCCCTACAACCACAAAAAAGAATGGAGTCATTAGCACTTATGGTTTGTAAATGGCACCCAGAATTATGTTGCACGAAGCACAATTTCACATCATTCTGGGTCGATTTGTGTGAAAACAAGGTCCAATCAGGCTGAAATGTTACAAGAAGGTAGAATCTATTGAGTTGTAAGTGATATGAACGTTTCATGATGATCGCACATTCCTATAGGGGGTCAAACCATGTCCCAAAGGTCACCGGGCCTGGTGTCACTTTAAAGAAGTAGTCCAGTTACACCTTTTTGGGCTTATAACTTGGCTTCTGAATGTCCTAGAGAGATCAGGTTTGTTTTAGTGTACTCCAATCAACAGCCCCTACAACCACAAAAAGGAATGGAGTCATTAGCACTTATGGTTTGTAAATGGCACCCAGAATTATGTTGCACGAAGCACAATTTCACATCATTCTGGGTCCATTTGTGTGAAAACAAGGTCGAATCAGGCTGAAACGTTAAAGAAGGTAGAATCTATTGAGTTGTAAGTGATCTGAAAGTTTCATGATGATCGCACATTCCTAAGGGGGTCAAGTTATGTCCCAAAGGTCACCGGATCTGGTGTCACTTTAAAGAAGTAGTCCAGTTACACCTTTGTGGGCTTATAACTTGGCTTCTGAATGTCCTAGAGAGGTCAGGCTTGTTTTAGTGTTCTCCAATCAACAGCCCCTACAGCCACAAAAAGGACTGGAGTCATTGGCACTTATGGTTTGTAAATGGCACCCAGAATTATGTTGCACGAAGCACAATTTCACATCATTCTGGGTCCATTTGTGTGAAAACAAGGTCCTATCAGGCTGAAACGTTACAGGAAGGTAGAATCTATTGAGTTGTAAGTGATCTGAACGTTTCATGATGATAGCACTTTCCTAAGGGGGTCAAACCATGTCCCAAAGGTCACCAGGCCTGGTGTCACTTTAAAGAAGTAGTCCAGTTACACATTTGTGGGCTTATAACTTGTCTTCTGAATATCCTAGAGAGGTCAGGTTTAATTTAGAGTACTCCAATTAACAGACCCCATTACCCCAAAAAGGAATTTAGTCATTAACAGTTATGGTTTTTAAATGGCACCCAGAATTATGTTGCACGAAGCACAATTTCACATCATTCTGGGTCCATTTGTGTGAAAACAAGGTCCAATAAGGCTGAAACGTTACAGGAAGGTAGAATCTATTGAGTTGTAAGTGATCTGAACGTTTCATGATGATAGCACTTTCTTAAAGGGGGTCAAACCATGTCCCAAAGGTCACCGGATCTGTGTCAATTTAAAGAAGAATTCCAGTTACACATTTGTGGGCTTATAACTTGGCTTCTGAATGTCCTAGAGTGATCAGGTTTGTTTCAGAGTACTCCAATCATCAGCCCCTACAACCACAAAAAGGAATGGAGTCATTAGCACTTATGGTTTGTAAATGGCACCCAGAATTATGTTGCACGAAGCACAATTTCACATCATTCTGGGTCCATTTGTGTGAAAACAAGGTCCATTCAGGCTGAAACGTTACAAGAAGGTAGAATCTATTGAGTTGTAAGTGATCTGAACGTTTCATGATGATCGCACATTCCTATAGGGGGTCAAACCATGTCCCAAAGGTCACCGGGCCTGGTGTCACTTTAAAGAAGTAGTCCAGTTACACCTTTGTGGGCTTATAACTTGGCTTCTGAATGTCCTAGAGAGGTCAGGCTTGTTTTAGTGTACTCCAATCAACAGCCCCTACAGCCACAAAAAGGAATGGAGTCAAAAGCACTTATGGTTTGTAAATGGCACCCAGAATTATGTTGCACGAAGCACAATTTCACATCATTCTGGGTCCATTTGTGTGAAAACAAGGTCCAATCAGGCTGAAACGTTACAAGAAGGTAGAATCTATTGAGTTGTAGGTGATCTGAACGTTTCATGATGATCGCACATTCCTAATGGGGTCAAACCATGTCTCAAAGGTCACCGGGCCTGGTGTCACTTTAAAGAAGTAGTCCAGTTACACCTTTGTGGGCTTATAACTTGGCTTCTGAATATCCTAGAGAGGTCAGTTTTAATTTAGAGTACTCCAGTTAACAGCCCCCATTACCCCAAAAAGGAATGGAGTCATTAGCACTTATGGTTTTTAAATGGCACCTAGAATTATGGTTTACGAAGCACAATTTCACATCATTCTGGGTCCATTTGTGTGAAAACAAGGTCCAATCAGGCGGAAACGTTACAAGAAGGTAGAATCTATTGAGTTGTAGGTGATCTGAACGTTTCATGATGATCGCACATTCCTAAGGGGGTCAAACCATGTCCCAAAGGTCACCGGGCCTGGTGTCACTTTAAAGAAGTAGTCCAGTTACACCTTTGTGGGCTTATAACTTGGCTTCTGAATATCCTAGAGAGGTCAGTTTTAATTTAGAGTACTCCAATTAACAGCCCCCATTACCCCAAAAAGGAATGGAGTCATTAGCACTTATGGTTTTTAAATGGCACCTAGAATTATGTTGCACGAAGCACAATTTCACATCATTCTGGGTTCATTTGTGTGAAAACAAGGTCCAATCAGGCTGAAACGTTACAGGAAGGTAGAATCTATTGAGTTGTAAGTGATCTGAACGTTTCATGATGATAGCACTTTCCTAAGGGGGTAAAACCATGTCCCAAAGGTCACCGGATCGGTGTCAATTTAAAGAAGTAGTCCAGTTACACATTTGTGGGCTTATAACTTGGCTTCTGAATGTCCTAGAGAGATCAGGTTTGTTTTAGTGTACTCCAATCAACAGCCCCTACAACCACAAAAAGGAATGGAGTCATTAGCACTCATGGTTTGTAAATGGCACCCAGAATTATGTGGCACGAAGCACAATTTCACATCATTCTGGGTTCATTTGTGTGAAAACAAGGTCCAATCAGGCTGAAACGTTACAGGAAGGTAGAATCTATTGAGTTGTAAGTGATCTGAACGTTTCATGATGATAGCACTTTCCTAAGGAGGTAAAACCATGTCCCAAAGTTCACCGGATCGGTGTCAATTTAAAAAAGTAGTCCAGTTACACATTTGTGGGCTTATAACTTGGCTTCTGAATGTCCTAGAGAGATCAGGTTTGTTTTAGTGTACTCCAATCAACAGCCCCTACAACCACAAAAAGGAATGGAGTCATTGGCACTTATGGTTTTTAAATGGCACCCAGAATTATGTTGCACGAAGCACAATTTCACATCATTCTGGGTTCATTTGTGTGAAAACAAGGTCCAATCAGGCTGAAACGTTACAGGATGGTAGAATCTATTGAGTTGTAAGTGATCTGAACGTTTCATGATGATCGCACTTTCCTAAGGGGTTCAAACCATGTCCTAAAGGTCACTGGATCTGGTGTCACTTTAAAGAAGTAGTCCAGTTACATATTTGTGGGCTTATAACTTGGCTTCTGAATACCCTAGAGAGGTCAGGTTTGTTTTAGAGTACTCCAATTAACAGCCCCTATTACCTCAAAAAGAAATGGAGTCATTAGCACTTATGGTTTTTAAATGGCACCCAGAATTATGTTGCACAAAGCACAATTTCACATCATTCTGGGTCAATTTGTGTGAAAACAAGGTCCAATCAGGCTGAAACGTTTCAAGAAGGTAGAATCTATTGAGTTGTAAGTGATCTGAACGTTTCATGATGATCTCACATTCCTAAGTGGGTCAAACCATGTCCCAAAAGTCACCGGATCTGGTGTCACTTTAAAGAAGTAGTCCAGTTACACATTTGTGGGCTTATAACTTGGCTTCTGAATGTCCTAGAGAGATCAGGTTTGTTTTAGTGTACTCCAATCAACAGCCCCTACAACCACAAAAAAGAATGGAGTCATTAGCACTTATGGTTTGTAAATGGCACCCAGAATTATGTTGCACGAAGCACAATTTCACATCATTCTGGGTCGATTTGTGTGAAAACAAGGTCCAATCAGGCTGAAACGTTACAAGAAGGTAGAATCTATTGAGTTGTAAGTGATATGAACGTTTCATGATGATCGCACATTCCTATAGGGGGTCAAACCATGTCCCAAAGGTCACCGGGCCTGGTGTCACTTTAAAGAAGTAGTCCAGTTACACCTTTGTGGGCTTATAACTTGGCTTCTGAATGTCCTAGAGGGATCAGGCTTGTTTTAGTGTACTCCAATCAACAGCCCCTACAACCACAAAAAGGAATGGAGTCATTAGCACTTATGGTTTGTAAATGGCACCCAGAATTATGTTGCACGAAGCACAATTTCACATCATTCTGGGTCCATTTGTGTGAAAACAAGGTCCAATCAGGCTGAAACGTTAAAGAAGGTAGAATCTATTGAGTTGTAAGTGATCTGAAAGTTTCATGATGATCGCACATTCCTAAGGGGGTCAAGTTATGTCCCAAAGGTCACCGGATCTGGTGTCACTTTAAAGAAGTAGTCCAGTTACACCTTTGTGGGCTTATAACTTGGCTTCTGAATGTCCTAGAGAGGTCAGGCTTGTTTTAGTGTTCTCCAATCAACAGCCCCTACAGCCACAAAAAGGACTGGAGTCATTGGCACTTATGGTTTGTAAATGGCACCCAGAATTATGTTGCACGAAGCACAATTTCACATCATTCTGGGTCCATTTGTGTGAAAACAAGGTCCTATCAGGCTGAAACGTTACAGGAAGGTAGAATCTATTGAGTTGTAAGTGATCTGAACGTTTCATGATGATAGCACTTTCCTAAGGGGGTCAAACCATGTCCCAAAGGTCACCAGGCCTGGTGTCACTTTAAAGAAGTAGTCCAGTTACACATTTGTGGGCTTATAACTTGTCTTCTGAATATCCTAGAGAGGTCAGGTTTAATTTAGAGTACTCCAATTAACAGACCCCATTACCCCAAAAAGGAATTTAGTCATTAACAGTTATGGTTTTTAAATGGCACCCAGAATTATGTTGCACGAAGCACAATTTCACATCATTCTGGGTCCATTTGTGTGAAAACAAGGTCCAATAAGGCTGAAACGTTACAGGAAGGTAGAATCTATTGAGTTGTAAGTGATCTGAACGTTTCATGATGATAGCACTTTCTTAAAGGGGGTCAAACCATGTCCCAAAGGTCACCGGATCTGTGTCAATTTAAAGAAGAATTCCAGTTACACATTTGTGGGCTTATAACTTGGCTTCTGAATGTCCTAGAGTGATCAGGTTTGTTTCAGAGTACTCCAATCATCAGCCCCTACAACCACAAAAAGGAATGGAGTCATTAGCACTTATGGTTTGTAAATGGCACCCAGAATTATGTTGCACGAAGCACAATTTCACATCATTCTGGGTCCATTTGTGTGAAAACAAGGTCCATTCAGGCTGAAACGTTACAAGAAGGTAGAATCTATTGAGTTGTAAGTGATCTGAACGTTTCATGATGATCGCACATTCCTATAGGGGGTCAAACCATGTCCCAAAGGTCACCGGGCCTGGTGTCACTTTAAAGAAGTAGTCCAGTTACACCTTTGTGGGCTTATAACTTGGCTTCTGAATGTCCTAGAGAGGTCAGGCTTGTTTTAGTGTACTCCAATCAACAGCCCCTACAGCCACAAAAAGGAATGGAGTCAAAAGCACTTATGGTTTGTAAATGGCACCCAGAATTATGTTGCACGAAGCACAATTTCACATCATTCTGGGTCCATTTGTGTGAAAACAAGGTCCAATCAGGCTGAAACGTTACAAGAAGGTAGAATCTATTGAGTTGTAGGTGATCTGAACGTTTCATGATGATCGCACATTCCTAATGGGGTCAAACCATGTCTCAAAGGTCACCGGGCCTGGTGTCACTTTAAAGAAGTAGTCCAGTTACACCTTTGTGGGCTTATAACTTGGCTTCTGAATATCCTAGAGAGGTCAGTTTTAATTTAGAGTACTCCAGTTAACAGCCCCCATTACCCCAAAAAGGAATGGAGTCATTAGCACTTATGGTTTTTAAATGGCACCTAGAATTATGTTGCACGAAGCACAATTTCACATCATTCTGGGTCCATTTGTGTGAAAACAAGGTCCAATCAGGCGGAAACGTTACAAGAAGGTAGAATCTATTGAGTTGTAGGTGATCTGAACGTTTCATGATGATCGCACATTCCTAAGGGGGTCAAACCATGTCCCAAAGGTCACCGGGCCTGGTGTCACTTTAAAGAAGTAGTCCAGTTACACCTTTGTGGGCTTATAACTTGGCTTCTGAATATCCTAGAGAGGTCAGTTTTAATTTAGAGTACTCCAATTAACAGCCCCCATTACCCCAAAAAGGAATGGAGTCATTAGCACTTATGGTTTTTAAATGGCACCTAGAATTATGTTGCACGAAGCACAATTTCACATCATTCTGGGTTCATTTGTGTGAAAACAAGGTCCAATCAGGCTGAAACGTTACAGGAAGGTAGAATCTATTGAGTTGTAAGTGATCTGAACGTTTCATGATGATAGCACTTTCCTAAGGGGGTAAAGCCATGTCCCAAAGGTCACCGGATCGGTGTCAATTTAAAGAAGTAGTCCAGTTACACATTTGTGGGCTTATAACTTGGCTTCTGAATGTCCTAGAGAGATCAGGTTTGTTTTAGTGTACTCCAATCAACAGCCCCTACAACCACAAAAAGGAATGGAGTCATTAGCACTCATGGTTTGTAAATGGCACCCAGAATTATGTGGCACGAAGCACAATTTCACATCATTCTGGGTTCATTTGTGTGAAAACAAGGTCCAATCAGGCTGAAACGTTACAGGAAGGTAGAATCTATTGAGTTGTAAGTGATCTGAACGTTTCATGATGATAGCACTTTCCTAAGGAGGTAAAACCATGTCCCAAAGTTCACCGGATCGGTGTCAATTTAAAAAAGTAGTCCAGTTACACATTTGTGGGCTTATAACTTGGCTTCTGAATGTCCTAGAGAGATCAGGTTTGTTTTAGTGTACTCCAATCAACAGCCCCTACAACCACAAAAAGGAATGGAGTCATTGGCACTTATGGTTTTTAAATGGCACCCAGAATTATGTTGCACGAAGCACAATTTCACATCATTCTGGGTTCATTTGTGTGAAAACAAGGTCCAATCAGGCTGAAACGTTACAGGATGGTAGAATCTATTGAGTTGTAAGTGATCTGAACGTTTCATGATGATCGCACTTTCCTAAGGGGTTCAAACCATGTCCTAAAGGTCACTGGATCTGGTGTCACTTTAAAGAAGTAGTCCAGTTACATATTTGTGGGCTTATAACTTGGCTTCTGAATACCCTAGAGAGGTCAGGTTTGTTTTAGAGTACTCCAATTAACAGCCCCTATTACCTCAAAAAGAAATGGAGTCATTAGCACTTATGGTTTTTAAATGGCACCCAGAATTATGTTGCACAAAGCACAATTTCACATCATTCTGGGTCAATTTGTGTGAAAACAAGGTCCAATCAGGCTGAAACGTTTCAAGAAGGTAGAATCTATTGAGTTGTAAGTGATCTGAACGTTTCATGATGATCTCACATTCCTAAGTGGGTCAAACCATGTCCCAAAAGTCACCGGATCTGGTGTCACTTTAAAGAAGTAGTCCAGTTACACATTTGTGGGCTTATAACTTGGCTTCTGAATGTCCTAGAGAGATCAGGTTTGTTTTAGTGTACTCCAATCAACAGCCCCTACAACCACAAAAAAGAATGGAGTCATTAGCACTTATGGTTTGTAAATGGCACCCAGAATTATGTTGCACGAAGCACAATTTCACATCATTCTGGGTCGATTTGTGTGAAAACAAGGTCCAATCAGGCTGAAACGTTACAAGAAGGTAGAATCTATTGAGTTGTAAGTGATATGAACGTTTCATGATGATCGCACATTCCTAAGGGGGTCAAATTATGTCCCAAAGGTCACCGGATCTGGTGTCACTTTAAAGAAGTAGTCCAGTTACACCTTTGTGGGCTTATAACTTGGCTTCTGAATGTCCTAGAGAGATCAGGTTTGTTTTGGTGTACTCCAATCAACAGCCCCTACAACCACAAAAAGGAATGGAGTCATTAGCACTTATGGTTTGTAAATGGCACCCAGAATTATGTTGCACGAAGCACAATTTCACATCATTCTGGGTCCATTTGTGTGAAAACAAGGTCCATTAAGGCTGAAACGTTACAAGAAGGTAGAATCTATTGAGTTGTAAGCAGTGTTGGGAGTAACGCGGTACAAAAGTAATTAATTACTGTAATGCATTGCTTTTTTGCTGTAATGTGGTAATGTAAGGCATTACAGGCAAAGAAAATGGTAATATTTACTCGGTACAATTGTCAGTAACGCAGTAATTACAATGCATTTTAAACCCAGAATTAAGCTGCGTTTCTTAAAAATTCAAAATGCGGGAAACCCGAAAAAAGTTCCAGTATCTGCATATATTACGTCATTTATGGACTCAGCTTTGCGGGCAGAGAGGACGTAGTGGTAACGGCTCAAATACTCCAGCTGCATCCTGCGCGCGGCCGCTGTAACATTCACAAAATCGCTCCACTAAAACAAAATAATTCACCTGCGATAGTTCATATCAGTGCATGTTCTCTGGTATTCTGTACTTTTCTGACGTGCTTTGCCGCAGCTGAGTTAATCTGGGCCCCGGTGATTTTAACTCATTGCTGCTGGAGCGCCGCACATGTGAAGATCCCTTTGGCTGATTAGTTAGAAAGTAGGAAATCTAGGAAACAGTTTTTCTGGAAGACGGAGAAAACATGCAGCATGCAGGACGGTTAGACAGAGAAAGGGCAGGAAATGATTCAAATAAAATCAAGAAAACAAAACAAAGTGCTTGAAAAGAAAAAAAGTAGGTAGATTTATCCCCAATACACATTTTTACCAGTGAAAAGCAATAATATATAAGCATTTAATATTTATACATGTGATAGAATCAGATCACACCAGAAGTCAGTCCCACATCCAGGGCCGTATCAAGGCATTTGGGGACCAAGGCAAATAGGCTTGGAGCCCCCACCACCTCACTCGCCGCTCAGTTAATCTAAGATGGCAGCGTGCTGAGAGTAGTTTGTTGTTGCTTTTATTTAATAAACAATCCTTCTAAAGAACTGTTTTTAACAGCAATCCTAGCTCAGACACCACATCACCTTCCACCGGATGTGTCATGAGTTCACCGGGCATCAGATTATCAAACTCATACTGAAGTTGTTTTGTTGAAAGTAACTTAGAGTAATGCAAAAGTAGTGTAATGCCTTACATTTTAAAATCAGTAATATTGTAATGTAATGAATTACTTTAAAATGAGGGTAACAAGTAATAAATAATGCATTACAGTTTTGAAGTAACTTGCCCAACACTGGTTGTAAGTGATCTGAACGTTTCATGATGATCGCACATTCCTATAGGGGGTCAAACCATGTCCCAAAGGTCACCGGGCCTGGTGTCACTTTAAAGAAGTAGTCCAGTTACACTTTTGTGGGCTTATAACTTGGCTTCTGAATGTCCTAGAGAGATCAGGTTTGTTTTAGTGTACTCCAATCAACAGCCCCTACAACCACAAAAAGGAATGGAGTCATTAGCACTTATGGTTTGTAAATGGCACCCAGAATTATGTTGCACGAAGCACAATTTCACATCATTCTGGGTCCATTTGTGTGAAAACAAGGTCCAATCAGGCTGAAACGTTACAAGAAGGTAGAATCTATTGAGTTGTAAGTGATCTGAAAGTTTCATGATGATTGCACATTCCTAAGGGGGTCAAATTATATCCCAAAGGTCACCGGATCTGGTGTCACTTTAAAGAAGTAGTCCAGTTACACCTTTGTGGGCTTATAACTTGGCTTCTGAATGTCCTAGAGAGATCAGGTTTGTTTTGGTGTACTCCAATCAACAGCCCCTACAACCACAAAAAGGAATGGAGTCATTACCACTTATGGTTTGTAAATGGCACCCAGAATTATGTTGCACGAAGCACAATTTCACATCATTCTGGGTCCATTTGTGTGAAAACAAGGTCCATTAAGGCTGAAACGTTACAAGAAGGTAGAATCTATTGAGTTGTAAGTGATCTGAACGTTTCATGATGATCGCACATTCCTATAGGGGGTCAAACCATGTCCCAAAGGTATCCGGGCCTGGTGTCACTTTAAAGAAGTAGTCCAGTTACACCTTTGTGGGCTTATAACTTGGCTTCTGAATGTCCTAGAGAGGTCAGGCTTGTTTTAGTGTACTCCAATCAACAGCCCCTACAGCCACAAAAAGGAATGGAGTCATTGGCACTTATGGTTTGTAAATGGCACCCAGAATTATGTTGCACGAAGCACAATTTCACATCATTCTGGGTCCATTTGTGTGAAAACAAGGTCCAATCAGGCTGAAACGTTACAGGAAGGTAGAATCTATTGAGTTGTAAGTGATCTGAACGTTTCATGATGATAGCACTTTCCTAAGGGGGTCAAACCATGTCCCAAAGGTCACCGGGCCTGGTGTCACTTTAAAGAAGTAGTCCAGTTACACATTTGTGGGCTTATAACTTGGCTTCTGAATATCCTAGAGAGGTCAGGTTTAATTTAGAGTACTCCAATTAACAGCCCCCATTACCCCAAAAAGGAATTTAGTCATTAACACTTATGGTTTTTAAATGGCACCCAGAATTATGTTGCACGAAGCACAATTTCACATCATTCTGGGTCCATTTGTATGAAAACAAGGTCCAATCAGGCTGAAACGTTACAGGAAGGTAGAATCTATTGAGTTGTAAGTGATCTGAACGTTTCACGATGATAGCACTTTCCTAAGGGGGTCAAACCATGTCCCAAAGGTCACCGGATCGGTGTCAATTTAAAGAAGTAGTCCAGTTACACATTCGTGGGCTTATAACTTGGCTTCTGAATGTCCTAGAGTGATCAGGTTTGTTTCAGAGTTCTCCAATCAACAGCCCCTACAACCACAAAAAGGAATGGAGTCATTAGCACTTATGGTTTGTAAATGGCACCCAGAATTATGTTGCACGAAGCACAATTTCACATCATTCTGGGTCCATTTGTGTGAAAACAAGGTCCATTCAGGCTGAAACGTTACAAGAAGGTAGAATCTATTGAGTTGTAAGTGATCTGAACGTTTCATGATGATCGCACATTCCTATAGGGGGTCAAACCATGTCCCAAAGGTCACCGGGCCTGGTGTCACTTTAAAGAAGTAGTCCAGTTACACCTTTGTGGGCTTATAACTTGGCTTCTGAATGTCCTAGAGAGGTCAGGCTTGTTTTAGTGTACTCCAATCAACAGCCCCTACAGCCACAAAAAGGAATGGAGTCAAAAGCACTTATGGTTTGTAAATGGCACCCAGAATTATGTTGCACGGAGCACAATTTCACATCATTCTGGGTCCATTTGTGTGAAAACAAGGTCCAATCAGGCTGAAACGTTACAGGAAGGTAGAATCTATTGAGTTGTAAGTGATCTGAACGTTTCATGATGATCGCACTTTCCTAAGGAGGTAAAACCATGTCCCAAAGGTCACCGGATCGGTGTCAATTTAAAAAAGTAGTCCAGTTACACATTTGTGGGCTTATAACTTGGCTTCTGAATGTCCTAGAGAGATCAGGTTTGTTTTAGTGTACTCCAATCAACAGCCCCTACAACCACAAAAAGGAATGGAGTCATTAGCACTTATGGTTTTTAAATGGCACCCAGAATTATGTTGCACGAAGCACAATTTCACATCATTCTGGGTCCATTTGTGTGAAAACAAGGTCCAATCAGGCTGAAACGTTACAGGAAGGTAGAATCTATTTAGTTGTAAGTGATCTGAACGTTTCATGATGATCGCACATTCCTATAGGGGGTCAAACCATGTCCCAAAGGTCACCGGGCCTGGTGTCACTTTAAAGAAGTAGTCCAGTTAAACCTTTGTGGGCTTATAACTTGGCTTCTGAATATCCTAAAGAGGTCAGGTATGTTTTAGAGTACTCCAATTAACAGCCCCCATTACCCCAAAAAGGAATGGAGTCATTAGCACTTATGGTTTTTAAATGGCACCCAGAATTATGTTGCACAAAGCACAATTTCACATCATTCTGGGTTCATTTGTGTGAAAACAAGGTCCAATCAGGCTGAAACGTTACAGGATGGTAGAATCTTTGAGTTGTAAGTGATCTGAACGTTTCATGATGATCGCACTTTCCTAAGGGGGTCAAACCATGTCCTAAAGGTCACCAGATCTGGTGTCACTTTAAAGAAGTAGTCCAGTTACACATTTGTGGGCTTATAACTTGGCTTCTGAATATCCTAGAGAGGTCAGGTTTGTTTTAGAGTACTCCAATTAACAGCCCCTATTACCTCAAAAAGAAATGGAGTCATTAGAACTTATGGTTTTTAAATGGCACCCAGAATTATGTTGCACGAAGCACAATTTCACATCATTCTGGGTCCATTTGTGTGAAAACAAGGTCCAATCAGGCTGAAACGTTACAAGAAGGTAGAATCTATTGAGTTGTAAGTGATCTGAACGTTTCATGATGATCGCACATTCCTAAGGGGTCAAATTATGTCCCAAAGGTCACCGGATCTGGTGTCACTTTAAAGAAGTAGTCCAGTTACACCTTTGTGGGCTTATAACTTGGCTTCTGAATGTCCTAGAGAGATCAGGTTTGTTTTGGTGTACTCCAATCAACAGCCCCTACAACCACAAAAAGGAATGGAGTCATTAGCACTTATGGTTTGTAAATGGCACCCAGAATTATGTTGCACGAAGCACAATTTCACATCATTCTGGGTCCATTTGTGTGAAAACAAGGTCCATTAAGGCTGAAACGTTACAGGAAGGTAGAATCTATTGAGTTGTAAGTGATCTGAACGTTTCATGATGATCGCACTTTCCTAAGGAGGTAAAACCATGTCCCAAAGGTCACCGGATCGGTGTCAATTTAAAAAAGTAGTCCAGTTACACATTTGTGGGCTTATAACTTGGCTTCTGAATGTCCTAGAGAGATCAGGTTTGTTTTAGTGTACTCCAATCAACAGCCCCTACAACCACAAAAAGGAATGGAGTCATTAGCACTTATGGTTTTTAAATGGCACCCAGAATTATGTTGCACGAAGCACAATTTCACATCATTCTGGGTCCATTTGTGTGAAAACAAGGTCCAATCAGGCTGAAACGTTACAGGAAGGTAGAATCTATTTAGTTGTAAGTGATCTGAACGTTTCATGATGATCGCACATTCCTATAGGGGGTCAAACCATGTCCCAAAGGTCACCGGGCCTGGTGTCACTTTAAAGAAGTAGTCCAGTTAAACCTTTGTGGGCTTATAACTTGGCTTCTGAATATCCTAAAGAGGTCAGGTATGTTTTAGAGTACTCCAATTAACAGCCCCCATTACCCCAAAAAGGAATGGAGTCATTAGCACTTATGGTTTTTAAATGGCACCCAGAATTATGTTGCACAAAGCACAATTTCACATCATTCTGGGTTCATTTGTGTGAAAACAAGGTCCAATCAGGCTGAAACGTTACAGGATGGTAGAATCTTTGAGTTGTAAGTGATCTGAACGTTTCATGATGATCGCACTTTCCTAAGGGGGTCAAACCATGTCCTAAAGGTCACCAGATCTGGTGTCACTTTAAAGAAGTAGTCCAGTTACACATTTGTGGGCTTATAACTTGGCTTCTGAATATCCTAGAGAGGTCAGGTTTGTTTTAGAGTACTCCAATTAACAGCCCCTATTACCTCAAAAAGAAATGGAGTCATTAGAACTTATGGTTTTTAAATGGCACCCAGAATTATGTTGCACGAAGCACAATTTCACATCATTCTGGGTCCATTTGTGTGAAAACAAGGTCCAATCAGGCTGAAACGTTACAAGAAGGTAGAATCTATTGAGTTGTAAGTGATCTGAACGTTTCATGATGATCGCACATTCCTAAGGGGTCAAATTATGTCCCAAAGGTCACCGGATCTGGTGTCACTTTAAAGAAGTAGTCCAGTTACACCTTTGTGGGCTTATAACTTGGCTTCTGAATGTCCTAGAGAGATCAGGTTTGTTTTGGTGTACTCCAATCAACAGCCCCTACAACCACAAAAAGGAATGGAGTCATTAGCACTTATGGTTTGTAAATGGCACCCAGAATTATGTTGCACGAAGCACAATTTCACATCATTCTGGGTCCATTTGTGTGAAAACAAGGTCCATTAAGGCTGAAACGTTACAAGAAGGTAGAATATATTGAGTTGTAAGTGATCTGAACGTTTCATGATGATCGCACATTCCTATAGGGGGTCAAACCATGTCCCAAAGGTATCCGGGCCTGGTGTCACTTTAAAGAAGTAGTCCAGTTACACCTTTGTGGGCTTATAACTTGGCTTCTGAATGTCCTAGAGAGGTCAGGCTTGTTTTAGTGTACTCCAATCAACAGCCCCTACAGCCACAAAAAGGAATGGAGTGATTGGCACTTATGGTTTGTAAATGGCACCCAGAATTATGTTGCACGAAGCACAATTTCACATCATTCTGGGTCCATTTGTGTGAAAACAAGGTCCAATCAGGCTGAAACGTTACAAGAAGGTAGAATCTATTGAGTTGTAAGTGATCTGAACGTTTCATGATGATAGCACTTTCCTAAGGGGGTCAAACCATGTCCCAAAGGTCACCGGGCCTGGTGTCACTTTAAAGAAGTAGTCCAGTTACACATTTGTGGGCTTATAACTTGGCTTCTGAATATCCTAGAGAGGTCAGGTTTAATTTAGAGTACTCCAATTAACAGCCCCTATTACCCCAAAAAGGAATTTAGTCATTAGCACTTATGGTTTTTAAATGGCACCCAGAAATATGTTGCACGAAGCACAATTTCACATCATTCTGGGTTCATTTGTGTGAAAACAAGGTCCAATCAGGCTGAAACGTTACAGGAAGGTAGAATCTATTGAGTTGTAAGTGATCTGAACGTTTCATGATGATAGCACTTTCCTAAGGGGGTAAAACCATGTCCCAAAGGTCACCGGATCGGTGTCAATTTAAAGAAGTAGTCCAGTTACACATTTGTGGGCTTATAACTTGGCTTCTGAATATCCTAGAGAGGTCAGGTTTGTTTTAGAGTACTCCAATTAACAGCCCTATTACCTCAAAAAGAAATGGAGTCATTAGCACTTATGGTTTTTAAATGGCACCCAGAATTATGTTGCACGAAGCACAATTTCACATCATTCTGGGTCCATTTGTGTGAAAACAAGGTCCAATCAGGCTGAAACGTTTCAAGAAGGTAGAATCTATTGAGTTGTAAGTGATCTGAATGTTTCATGATGATCGCACATTCCTAAGTGGGTCAAACCATGTCCCAAAAGTCACCGGATCTGGTGTCACTTTAAAGAAGTAGTCCAGTTACACATTTGTGGGCTTATAACTTGGCTTCTGAATGCCCTAGAGAGATCAGGTTTGTTTTAGTGTACTCCAATCAACAGCCCCTACAACCACAAAAAATAATGGAGTCATTAGCACTTATGGTTTGTAAATGGCACCCAGAATTATGTTGCACGAAGCACAATTTCACATCATTCTGGGTCGATTTGTGTGAAAACAAGGTCCAATCAGGCTGAAACGTTACAAGAAGGTAGAATCTATTGAGTTGTAAGTGATATGAACGTTTCATGATGATCGCACATTCCTATAGGGGGTCAAACCATGTCCCAAAGGTCACCGGGCCTGGTGTCACTTTAAAGAAGTAGTCCAGTTACACCTTTGTGGGCTTATAACTTGGCTTCTGAATGTCCTAGAGAGATCAGGTTTGTTTTAGTGTACTCCAATCAACAGCCCCTACAACCACAAAAAGGAATGGAGTCATTAGCACTTATGGTTTCTAAATGGCACCCAGAATTATGTTGCACGAAGCACAATTTCACATCATTCTGGGTCCATTTGTGTGAAAACAAGGTCCAATCAGGCTGAAACGTTACAAGAAGGTAGAATCTATTGAGTTGTAAGTGATCTGAAAGTTTCATGATGATCACACATTCCTAAGGGGGTCAAATTATGTCCCAAAGGTCACCGGATCTGGTGTCACTTTAAAGAAGTAGTCCAGTTACACCTTTGTGGGCTTATAACTTGGCTTCTGAATGTCCTAGAGAGATCAGGTTTGTTTTGGTGTACTCCAATTAACAGCCCCTACAACCACAAAAAGGAATGGAGTCATTAGCACTTATGGTTTTTAAATGGCACCCAGAATTATGTTGCACGAAGCACAATTTCACATCATTCTGGGTTCATTTGTGTGAAAACAAGGTCCAATCATGCTGAAACGTTACAAGAAGGTAGAATCTATTGAGTTGTAAGTGATCTGAACGTTTCATGATGATCGCACATTCCTATAGGGGGTCAAACCATGTCCCAAAGGTCACCGGGCCTGGTCTCACTTTAAAGAATAAGTCCAGTTACACCTTTGTGGGCTTATAACTTGGCTTCTGAATATCCTAGAGAGGTCAGGTTTATTTTAGTGTACTCCAATCAACAGCCCCTACAACCACAAAAAGGAATAAAGCCATTAGCACTTATGGTTTGTAAATGGCACCCAGAATTATGTTGCACGAAGCACAATTTCACATCATTCTGGGTCCATTTGTGTGAAAACAAGGTCCAATCAGGCTGAAACGTTACAAGAAGGTAGAATCTATTGAGTTGTAAGTGATCTGAATGTTTCATGATGATCGCACATTCCTATAGGGGGTCAAACCATGTCCCAAAGGTCACCGGGCCTGGTGTCACTTTAAACAAGTAGTCCAGTTTCACATTTGTGGGCTTATAACTTGGCTTCTGAATGTCCTAGAGAGGTCAGGTTTGTTTTAGTGTACTCAAATCAACAGCCCCTACAACCACAAAAATGAATGGAGTCATTAGCACTTATGGTTTGTAAATGGCACCCAGAATTATGTTGCACGAAGCACAATTTCACATCATTCTGGGTTCATTTGTGTGAAAACAAGGCCCAATCAGGCTGAAACGTTACAAGAAGGTAGAATCTATTGAGTTGTAAGTGATCTGAACGTTTCATGATGATCGCACATTCCTATAGGGGGTCAAACCATGTCCCAAAGGTCACAGGGCCTGGTGTCACTTTAAAGATGTAGTCCAGTTACACCTTTGTGGGCTTATAACTTGGCTTCTGAATATCCTAGAGAGGTCAGGTTTGTTTGAGAGTACTCCAATTAACAGCACCCATTACCCCAAAAAGGAATGGAGTCATTAGCACTTATGGTTTTTAAATGTCACCCAGAATTATGTTGCACGAAGCACAATTTCACATCATTCTGGGTTTATTTGTGTGAAAACAATGTCCAATCATGCTGAAACGTTACAAGAAGGTAGAATCTATTGAGTTTTAAGTGATCTGAACGTTTCATGATGATCGCACATTCCTATAGGGGGTCAAACCATGTCCCAAAGGTCACCGGGCCTGGTCTCACTTTAAAGAATAAGTCCAGTTACACCTTTGTGGGCTTATAACTTGGCTTCTGAATATCCTAGAGAGGTCAGGTTTGTTTTAGTGTACTCCAATCAACAGCCCCTACAACCACAAAAAAGAATGGAGTCATTAGCACTTATGGTTTGTAAATGGCACCCAGAATTATGTTGCACGAAGCACAATTTCACATCATTCTGGGTCCATTTGTGTGAAAACAAGGTCCAATCAGGCTGAAACGTTACAAGAAGGTAGAATCTATTGAGTTGTAAGTGATCTGAACGTTTCATGATGATCGCACATTCCTAAGGGGGTCAAACAATGTCCCAAAGGTCACCGGTCCTGGTGTCACTTTAAATAAGTAGTCCAGTTACACCTTTGTGGGCTTATAACATGGCTTCTGGATATCCTAGAGAGGTCATGTTTAATTTAGAGTACTCCAATTAACAGCCCCCATTACCCCAAAATGGAATGGAGTCATTAGCACTTATGGTTTTTAAATGGCACCCAGAATTATGTTGCACGAAGCACAATTTCACATCATTCTGGGTTCATTTGCGTGAAAACAAGGTCCAATCAGGCTGAAACATTACAAGAAGGTAGAATCTATTGAGTTTTAAGTGATCTGAACGTTTCATGATGATAGCACTTTCCTAAGGGGGTAAAACC
The DNA here is from genome assembly GCF_043380555.1 of Nothobranchius furzeri. NCBI lineage: Eukaryota > Metazoa > Chordata > Actinopteri > Cyprinodontiformes > Nothobranchiidae > Nothobranchius > Nothobranchius furzeri. The sequence continues at coordinate 7,677,411 of NC_091747.1, forward strand.
ATGTCCCAAAGGTCACCGGATCAGTGTCAATTTAAAGAAGTAGTCCAGTTACACATTTGTGGGCTTATAACTTGGCTTCTGAATGTCCTAGAGAGATCAGGTTTGTTTTAGTGTACTCCAATCAACAGCCCCCATTACCCCAAAAAGGAATGGAGTCATTAGCACTTATGGTTTTTAAATGGCACCCAGAATTATGTTGCACGAAGCACAATTTCACATCATTCTGGGTCCATTTGTGTGAAAACAAGGTCCAGTCAGGCTGAAACGTTACAAGAAGGTAGAATCTGTTGAGTTGTAAGTGATCTGAACGTTTCATGATGATCGCACATTCCTATAGGGGGTCAAACCATGTCCCAAAGGTCACCGGGCCTGGTGTCACTTTAAAGAAGTAGTCCAGTTAAACCTTTGTGGGCTTATAACTTGGCTTCTGAATATCCTAAAGAGGTCAGGTTTGTTTTAGAGTACTCCAATCAACAGCCCCCATTACCCCAAAAAGGAATGGAGTCATTAGCACTTATGGTTTTTAAATGGCACCCAGAATTATGTTGCACAAAGCACAATTTCACATCATTCTGGGTTCATTTGTGTGAAAACAAGGTCCAATCAGGCTGAAACGTTACAGGAAGGTAGAATCTATTGAGTTGTAAGTGATCTGAACGTTTCATGATGATCGCACTTTCCTAAGGGGTTCAAACCATGTCCTAAAGGTCACCGGATCTGGTGTCACTTTAAAGAAGTAGTCCAGTTACATATTTGTGGGCTTATAACTTGGCTTCTGAATATCCTAGAGAGGTCAGGTTTGTTTTAGAGTACTCCAATTAACAGCCCCTATTACCTCAAAAAGAAATGGAGTCATTAGCACTTATGGTTTTTAAATGGCACCCAGAATTATGTTGCACAAAGCACAATTTCACATCATTCTGGGTCCATTTGTGTGAAAACAAGGTCCAATCAGGCTGAAACGTTTCAAGAAGGTAGAATCTATTGAGTTGTAAGTGATCTGAACGTTTCATGATGATCTCACATTCCTAAGTGGGTCAAACCATGTCCCAAAAGTCACCGGATCTGGTGTCACTTTAAAGAAGTAGTCCAGTTACACATTTGTGGGCTTATAACTTGGCTTCTGAATGTCCTAGAGAGATCAGGTTTGTTTTAGTGTACTCCAATCAACAGCCCCTACAACCACAAAAAAGAATGGAGTCATTAGCACTTATGGTTTGTAAATGGCACCCAGAATTATGTTGCACGAAGCACAATTTCACATCATTCTGGGTCGATTTGTGTGAAAACAAGGTCCAATCAGGCTGAAACGTTACAAGAAGGTAGAATCTATTGAGTTGTAAGTGATATGAACGTTTCATGATGATCGCACATTCCTATAGGGGGTCAAACCATGTCCCAAAGGTCACCGGGCCTGGTGTCACTTTAAAGAAGTAGTCCAGTTACACCTTTGTGGGCTTATAACTTGGCTTCTGAATGTCCTAGAGAGATCAGGTTTGTTTTAGTGTACTCCAATCAACAGCCCCTACAACCACAAAAAGGAATGGAGTCATTAGCACTTATGGTTTGTAAATGGCACCCAGAATTATGTTGCACAAAGCACAATTTCACATCATTCTGGGTCCATTTGTGTGAAAACAAGGACCAATCAGGCTGAAACGTTACAAGAAGGTAGAATCTATTGAGTTGTAAGTGATCTGAACGTTTCATGATGATCGCACATTCCTAAGGGGGTCAAACCATGTCCCAAAGGTCACCGGGCCTGGTGTCACTTTAAAGAAGTAGTCCAGTTACACCTTTGTGGGCTTATAACTTGGCTTCTGAATATCCTAGAGAGGTCAGTTTTAATTTAGAGTACTCCAAATAACAGCCCCCATTACCCCAAAAAGGAATGGAGTCATTAGCACTTATGGTTTTTAAACGGAACCCAGAATTAAGTTGCAAGAGGGACAATTTCACATCATTCTGGGTTCATTTGTGTGAAAACAAGGTCCAATCAGGCTGAAACGTTACAGGAAGGTAGAATCTATTGAGTTGTAAGTGATCTGAACGTTTCATGATAATAGCACTTTCCTAAGGTGGTAAAACCATGTCCCAAAGGTCACCGGATCGGTGTCAATTTAAAGAAGTAGTCCAGTTACACATTCGTGGGCTTATAACTTGGCTTCTGAATGTCCTAGAGAGATCAGGTTTGTTTTAGTGTACTCCAATCAACAGCCCCTACAACCACAAAAAGGAATGGAGTCATTAGCACTCATGGTTTGTAAATGGCACCCAGAATTATGTGGCACGAAGCACAATTTCACATCATTCTGGGTTCATTTGTGTGAAAACAAGGTCCAATCAGGCTGAAACGTTACAGGAAGGTAGAATCTATTGAGTTGTAAGTGATCTGAACGTTTCATGATGATAGCACTTTCCTAAGGAGGTAAAACCATGTCCCAAAGGTCACCGGATCGGTGTCAATTTAAAAAAGTAGTCCAGTTACACAATTGTGGGCTTATAACTTGGCTTCTGAATGTCCTAGAGAGATCAGGTTTGTTTTAGTGTACTCCAATCAACAGCCCCTACAACCACAAAAAGGAATGGAGTCATTAGCACTTATGGTTTTTAAATGGCACCCAGAATTATGTTGCACGAAGCACAATTTCACATCATTCTGGGTCCATTTGTGTGAAAACAAGGTCCAATCAGGCTGAAACGTTACAGGAAGGTAGGATCTATTTAGTTGTAAGTGATCTGAACGTTTCATGATGATAGCACTTTCCTAAGGGGGTCAAACCATGTCCCAGAGGTCACCGGATCTGTTGTCAATTTAAAGAAGTAGTCCAGTTACACATTTGTGGGCTTATAACTTGGCTTCTCAATGTCCTAGAGAGATCAGGTTTGTTTTAGTGTACTCCAATCAACAGCCCCTACAACCACAAAAAGGAATGGAGTCATTAGCACTTATGGTTTTTAAATGGCACCCAGATCTATGTTGCACGAAGCACAATTTCACATCATTCTGGGTCCATTTGTGTGAAAACAAGGTCCAGTCAGGCTGAAACGTTACAAGAAGGTAGAATCTGTTGAGTTGTAAGTGATCTGAACGTTTCATGATGATCGCACATTCCTATAGGGGGTCAAACCATGTCCCAAAGGTCACCGGGCCTGGTGTGACTTTAAAGAAGTAGTCCAGTTAAACCTTTGTGGGCTTATAACTTGGCTTCTGAATATCCTAAAGAGGTCAGGTTTGTTTTAGAGTACTCCACTCAACAGCCCCCATTACCCCAAAAAGGAATGGAGTCATTAGCACTTATGGTTTTTAAATGGCACCCAGAATTATGTTGCACAAAGCACAATTTCACATCATTCTGGGTTCATTTGTGTGAAAACAAGGTCCAATCAGGCTGAAACGTTACAGGATGGTAGAATCTATTGAGTTGTAAGTGATCTGAATGTTTCATGATGATCGCACTTTCCTAAGGGGTTCAAACCATGTCCTAAAGGTCACCGGATCTGGTGTCACTTTAAAGAAGTAGTCCAGTTACATATTTGTGGGCTTATAACTTGGCTTCTGAATATCCTAGAGAGGTCAGGTTTGTTTTAGAGTACTCCAATTAACAGCCCCTATTGCCTCAAAAAGAAATGGAGTCATTAGCACTTATGGTTTTTAAATGGCACCCAGAATTATGTTGCACAAAGCACAATTTCACATCATTCTGGGTCCATTTGTGTGAAAACAAGGTCCAATCAGGCTGAAACGTTTCAAGAAGGTAGAATCTATTGAGTTGTAAGTGATCTGAACGTTTCATGATGATCTCACATTCCTAAGTGGGTCAAACCATGTCCCAAAAGTCACCGGATCTGGTGTCACTTTAAAGAAGTAGTCCAGTTACACATTTGTGGGCTCATAACTTGGCTTCTGAATGTCCTAGAGAGATCAGGTTTGTTTTAGTGTACTCCAATCAACAGCCCCTACAACCACAAAAAAGAATGGAGTCATTAGCACTTATGGTTTGTAAATGGCACCCAGAATTATGTTGCACGAAGCACAATTTCACATCATTCTGGGTCGATTTGTGTGAAAACAAGGTCCAATCAGGCTGAAACTTTACAAGAAGGTAGAATCTATTGAGTTGTAAGTGATATGAACGTTTCATGATGATCGCACATTCCTATAGGGGGTCAAACCATGTCCCAAAGGTCACCGGGCCTGGTGTCACTTTAAAGAAGTAGTCCAGTTACACCTTTGTGGGCTAATAACTTGGCTTCTGAATGTCCTAGAGAGATCAGGTTTGTTTTGGTGTACTCCAATCAACAGCCCCTACAACCACAAAAAGGAATGGAGTCATTAGCACTTATGGTTTGTAAATGGCACCCAGAATTATGTTGCACGAAGCACAATTTCACATCATTCTGGGTCCATTTGTGTGAAAACAAGGTCCATTAAGGCTGAAACGTTACAAGAAGGTAGAATCTATTGAGTTGTAAGTGATCTGAACGTTTCATGATGATCGCACATTCCTATAGGGGGTCAAACCATGTCCCAAAGGTATCCGGGCCTGGTGTCACTTTAAAGAAGTAGTCCAGTTACACCTTTGTGGGCTTATAACTTGGCTTCTGAATGTCCTAGAGAGGTCAGGCTTGTTTTAGTGTACTCAAATCAACAGCCCCTACAGCCACAAAAAGGAATGGAGTCATTGGCACTTATGGTTTGTAAATGGCACCCAGAATTATGTTGCACGAAGCACAATTTCACATCATTCTGGGTCCATTTGTGTGAAAACAAGGTCCAATCAGGCTGAAACGTTACAGGAAGGTAGAATCTATTGAGTTGTAAGTGATCTGAACGTTTCATGATGATAGCACTTTCCTAAGGGGGTCAAACCATGTCCCAAAGGTCACCGGGCCTGGTGTCACTTTAAAGAAGTAGTCCAGTTACACATTTGTGGGCTTATAACTTGGCTTCTGAATATCCTAGAGAGGTCAGGTTTAATTTAGAGTACTCCAATTAACAGCCCCCATTACCCCAAAAAGGAATTTAGTCATTAACACTTATGGTTTTTAAATGGCACCCAGAATTATGTTGCACGAAGCACAATTTCACATCATTCTGGGTCCATTTGTGTGAAAACAAGGTCCAATCAGGCTGAAACGTTACAGGAAGGTAGAATCTATTGAGTTGTAAGTGATCTGAACGTTTCATGATGATAGCACTTTCCTAAGGGGGTCAAACCATGTCCCAAAGGTCACCGGATCGGTGTCAATTTAAAGAAGTAGTCCAGTTACACATTTGTGGGCTTATAACTTGGCTTCTGAATGTCCTAGAGTGATCAGGTTTGTTTCAGAGTACTCCAATCAACAGCCCCTACAACCACAAAAAAGAATGGAGTCATTAGCACTTATGGTTTGTAAATGGCACCGAGAATTATGTTGCACGAAGCACAATTTCACATCATTCTGGGTCCATTTGTGTGAAAACAAGGTCCAATCAGGCTGAAACGTTACAAGAAGGTAGAATCTATTGAGTTGTAAGTGATCTGAACGTTTCATGATGATCGCACATTCCTAAGGGGGTCAAACCATGTCCCAAAGGTCACCGGGCCTGGTGTCACTTTAAAGAAGTAGTCCAGTTACACCTTTGTGGGCTTATAACTTGGCTTCTGAATATCCTAGAGAGGTCAGTTTTAATTTAGAGTACTCCAAATAACAGCCCCCATTACCCCAAAAAGGAATGGAGTCATTAGCACTTATGGTTTTTAAATGGCACCCAGAATTATGTTGCACGAAGCACAATTTCACATCATTCTGGGTTCATTTGTGTGAAAACAAGGTCCAATCAGGCTGAAACGTTACAGGAAGGTAGAATCTATTGAGTTGTAAGTGATCTGAACGTTTCATGATGATAGCACTTTCCTAAGGTGGTAAAACCATGTCCCAAAGGTCACCAGATCGGTGTCAATTTAAAGAAGTAGTCCAGTTACACATTTGTGGGCTTATAACTTGGCTTCTGAATGTCCTAGAGAGATCAGGTTTGTTTTAGTGTACTCCAATCAACAGCCCCTACAACCACAAAAAGGAATGGAGTCATTAGCACTCATGGTTTGTAAATGGCACCCAGAATTATGTGGCACGAAGCACAATTTCACATCATTCTGGGTCCATTTGTGTGAAAACAAGGTCCAATCAGGCTGAAACGTTACAGGAAGGTAGGATCTATTTAGTTGTAAGTGATCTGAACGTTTCATGATGATAGCACTTTCCTAAGGGGGTCAAACCATGTCCCAGAGGTCACCGGATCTGTTGTCAATTTAAAGAAGTAGTCCAGTTACACATTTGTGGGCTTATAACTTGGCTTCTCAATGTCCTAGAGAGATCAGGTTTGTTTTAGTGTACTCCAATCAACAGCCCCTACAACCACAAAAAGGAATGGAGTCATTAGCACTTATGGTTTTTAAATGGCACCCAGATCTCTGTTGCACGAAGCACAATTTCACATCATTCTGGGTCCATTTGTGTGAAAACAAGGTCCAGTCAGGCTGAAACGTTACAAGAAGGTAGAATCTGTTGAGTTGTAAGGGATCTGAACGTTTAATGATGATCGCACATTCCTATAGGGGGTCAAACCATGTCCCAAAGGTCACCGGGCCTGGTGTCACTTTAAAGAAGTAGTCCAGTTAAACCTTTGTGGGCTTATAACTTGGCTTCTGAATATCCTAAAGAGGTCAGGTTTGTTTTAGAGTACTCCAATCAACAGCCCCCATTACCCCAAAAAGGAATGGAGTCATTAGCACTCATGGTTTGTAAATGGCACCCAGAATTATGTGGCACGAAGCACAATTTCACATCATTCTGGGTTCATTTGTGTGAAAACAAGGTCCAATCAGGCTGAAACGTTACAGGATGGTAGAATCTATTGAGTTGTAAGTGATCTGAACGTTTCATGATGATCGCACTTTCCTAAGGGGTTCAAACCATGTCCTAAAGGTCACCGGATCTGGTGTCACTTTAAAGAAGTAGTCCAGTTACATATTTGTGGGCTTATAACTTGGCTTCTGAATATCCTAGAGAGGTCAGGTTTGTTTTAGAGTACTCCAATTAACAGCCCCTATTACCTCAAAAAGAAATGGAGTCATTAGCACTTATGGTTTTTAAATGGCACCCAGAATTATGTTGCACAAAGCACAATTTCACATCATTCTGGGTCCATTTGTGTGAAAACAAGGTCCAATCAGGCTGAAACGTTTCAAGAAGGTAGAATCTATTGAGTTGTAAGTGATCTGAACGTTTCATGATGATCTCACATTCCTAAGTGGGTCAAACCATGTCCCAAAAGTCACCGGATCTGGTGTCACTTTAAACAAGTAGTCCAGTTACACATTTGTGGGCTTATAACTTGGCTTCTGAATGTCCTAGAGAGATCAGGTTTGTTTTAGTGTACTCCAATCAACAGCCCCTACAACCACAAAAAAGAATGGAGTCATTAGCACTTATGGTTTGTAAATGGCACCCAGAATTATGTTGCACGAAGCACAATTTTACATCATTCTGGGTCGATTTGTGTGAAAACAAGGTCCAATCAGGCCGAAACGTTACAAGAAGGTAGAATCTATTGAGTTGTAAGTGATATGAACGTTTCATGATGATCGCACATTCCTATAGGGGGTCAAACCATGTCCCAAAGGTCACCGGGCCTGGTGTCACTTTAAAGAAGTAGTCCAGTTACACCTTTGTGGGCTTATAACTTGGCTTCTGAATGTCCTAGAGAGATTAGGTTTGTTTTAGTGTACTCCAATCAACAGCCCCTACAACCACAAAAAGGAATGGAGTCATTAGCACTTATGGTTTGTAAATGGCACCCAGAATTATGTTGCATGAAGCACAATTTCACATCATTCTGGGTCCATTTGTGTGAAAACAAGGTCCAATCAGGCTGAAACATTACAAGAAGGTAGAATCTATTGAGTTGTAAGTGATCTGAAAGTTTCATGATGATCGCACATTCCTAAGGGGGTCAAATTATGTCCCAAATGTCACCGGATCTGGTGTCACTTTAAAGAAGTAGTCCAGTTACACCTTTGTGGGCTTATAACTTGGCTTCTGAATGTCCTAGAGAGATCAGGTTTGTTTTGGTGTACTCCAATCAACAGCCCCTACAACCACAAAAAGGAATGGAGTCATTAGCACTTATGGTTTGTAAATGGCACCCAGAATTATGTTGCACGAAGCACAATTTCACATCATTCTGGGTCCATTTGTGTGAAAACAAGGTCCATTAAGGCTGAAACGTTACAAGAAGGTAGAATCTATTGAGTGGTAAGTGATCTGAACGTTTCATGATGATCGCACATTCCTATAGGGGGTCAAACCATGTCCCAAAGGTATCCGGGCCTGGTGTCACTTTAAAGAAGTAGTCCAGTTACACCTTTGTGGGCTTATAACTTGGCTTCTGAATGTCCTAGAGAGGTCAGGCTTGTTTTAGTGTACTCCAATCAACAGCCCCTACAGCCACAAAAAGGAATGGAGTCATTGGCACTTATGGTTTGTAAATGGCACCCAGAATTATGTTGCACGAAGCACAATTTCACATCATTCTGGGTCCATTTGTGTGAAAACAAGGTCCAATCAGGCTGAAACGTTACAGGAAGGTAGAATCTATTGAGTTGTAAGTGATCTGAACGTTTCATGATGATAGCACTTTCCTAAGGGGGTCAAACCATGTCCCAAAGGTCACCGGGCCTGGTGTCACTTTAAAGAAGTAGTCCAGTTACACATTTGTGGGTATATAACTTGGCTTCTGAATATCCTAGAGAGGTCAGGTTTAATTTAGAGTACTCCAATTAACAGCCCCCATTACCCCAAAAAGGAATTTAGTCATTAACACTTATGGTTTTTAAATGGCACCCAGAATTATGTTGCACGAAGCACAATTTCACATCATTCTGGGTCCATTTGTGTGAAAACAAGGTCCAATCAGGCTGAAACGTTACAGGAAGGTAGAATCTATTGAGTTGTAAGTGATCTGAACGTTTCATGATGATAGCACTTTCCTAAGGGGGTCAAACCATGTCCCAAAGGTCACCGGATCGGTGTCAATTTAAAGAAGTAGTCCAGTTACACATTTGTGGGCTTATAACTTGGCTTCTGAATGTCCTAGAGTGATCAGGTTTGTTTCAGAGTACTCCAATCAACAGCCCCTACAACCACAAAAAGGAATGGAGTCATTAGCACTTATGGTTTGTAAATGGCACCGAGAATTATGTTGCACGAAGCACAATTTCACATCATTCTGGGTCCATTTGTGTGAAAACAAGGTCCATTCAGGCTGAAACGTTACAAGAAGGTAGAATCTATTGAGTTGTAAGTGATCTGAACGTTTCATGATGATCGCACATTCCTTTAGGGGGTCAAACCATGTCCCAAAGGTCACCGGGCCTGGTGTCACTTTAAAGAAGTAGTCCAGTTACACCTTTGTGGGCTTATAACTTGGCTTCTGAATGTCCTAGAGAGGTCAGGCTTGTTTTAGTGTACTCCAATCAACAGCCCCTACAGCCACAAAAAGGAATGGAGTCAAAAGCACTTATGGTTTGTAAATGGCACCCAGAATTATGTTGCACAAAGCACAATTTCACATCATTCTGGGTCCATTTGTGTGAAAACAAGGTCCAATCAGGCTGAAACGTTAGAAGAAGGTAGAATCTATTGAGTTGTAAGTGATCTGAACGTTTCATGATGATAGCACTTTCCTAAGGTGGTAAAACCATGTCCCAAAGGTCACCAGATCGGTGTCAATTTAAAGAAGTAGTCCAGTTACACATTTGTGGGCTTATAACTTGGCTTCTGAATGTCCTAGAGAGATCAGGTTTGTTTTAGTGTACTCCAATCAACAGCCCCTACAACCACAAAAAGGAATGGAGTCATTAGCACTCATGGTTTGTAAATGGCACCCAGAATTATGTGGCACGAAGCACAATTTCACATCATTCTGGGTCCATTTGTGTGAAAACAAGGTCCAATCAGGCTGAAACGTTACAGGAAGGTAGGATCTATTTAGTTGTAAGTGATCTGAACGTTTCATGATGATAGCACTTTCCTAAGGGGGTCAAACCATGTCCCAGAGGTCACCGGATCTGTTGTCAATTTAAAGAAGTAGTCCAGTTACACATTTGTGGGCTTATAACTTGGCTTCTCAATGTCCTAGAGAGATCAGGTTTGTTTTAGTGTACTCCAATCAACAGCCCCTACAACAACAAAAAGGAATGGAGTCATTAGCACTTATGGTTTTTAAATGGCACCCAGATCTCTGTTGCACGAAGCACAATTTCACATCATTCTGGGTCCATTTGTGTGAAAACAAGGTCCAGTCAGGCTGAAACGTTACAAGAAGGTAGAATCTGTTGAGTTGTAAGGGATCTGAACGTTTCATGATGATCGCACATTCCTATAGGGGGTCAAACCATGTCCCAAAGGTCACCGGGCCTGGTGTCACTTTAAAGAAGTAGTCCAGTTAAACCTTTGTGGGCTTATAACTTGGCTTCTGAATATCCTAAAGAGGTCAGGTTTGTTTTAGAGTACTCCAATCAACAGCCCCCATTACCCCAAAAAGGAATGGAGTCATTAGCACTCATGGTTTGTAAATGGCACCCAGAATTATGTGGCACGAAGCACAATTTCACATCATTCTGGGTTCATTTGTGTGAAAACAAGGTCCAATCAGGCTGAAACGTTACAGGATGGTAGAATCTATTGAGTTGTAAGTGATCTGAACGTTTCATGATGATCGCACTTTCCTAAGGGGTTCAAACCATGTCCTAAAGGTCACCGGATCTGGTGTCACTTTAAAGAAGTAGTCCAGTTACATATTTGTGGGCTTATAACTTGGCTTCTGAATATCCTAGAGAGGTCAGGTTTGTTTTAGAGTACTCCAATTAACAGCCCCTATTACCTCAAAAAGAAATGGAGTCATTAGCACTTATGGTTTTTAAATGGCACCCAGAATTATGTTGCACAAAGCACAATTTCACATCATTCTGGGTCCATTTGTGTGAAAACAAGGTCCAATCAGGCTGAAACGTTTCAAGAAGGTAGAATCTATTGAGTTGTAAGTGATCTGAACGTTTCATGATGATCTCACATTCCTAAGTGGGTCAAACCATGTCCCAAAAGTCACCGGATCTGGTGTCACTTTAAAGAAGTAGTCCAGTTACACATTTGTGGGCTTATAACTTGGCTTCTGAATGTCCTAGAGAGATCAGGTTTGTTTTAGTGTACTCCAATCAACAGCCCCTACAACCACAAAAAAGAATGGAGTCATTAGCACTTATGGTTTGTAAATGGCACCCAGAATTATGTTGCACGAAGCACAATTTTACATCATTCTGGGTCGATTTGTGTGAAAACAAGGTCCAATCAGGCCGAAACGTTACAAGAAGGTAGAATCTATTGAGTTGTAAGTGATATGAACGTTTCATGATGATCGCACATTCCTATAGGGGGTCAAACCATGTCCCAAAGGTCACCGGGCCTGGTGTCACTTTAAAGAAGTAGTCCAGTTACAGCTTTGTGGGCTTATAACTTGGCTTCTGAATGTCCTAGAGAGATTAGGTTTGTTTTAGTGTACTCCAATCAACAGCCCCTACAACCACAAAAAGGAATGGAGTCATTAGCACTTATGGTTTGTAAATGGCACCCAGAATTATGTTGCATGAAGCACAATTTCACATCATTCTGGGTCCATTTGTGTGAAAACAAGGTCCAATCAGGCTGAAACATTACAAGAAGGTAGAATCTATTGAGTTGTAAGTGATCTGAAAGTTTCATGATGATCGCACATTCCTAAGGGGGTCAAACCATGTCCCAAAGGTCACCGGGCCTGGTGTCACTTTAAAGAAGTAGTCCAGTTACACATTTGTGGGCATATAACTTGGCTTCTGAATATCCTAGAGAGGTCAGGTTTAATTTAGAGTACTCCAATTAACAGCCCCCATTACCCCAAAAAGGAATTTAGTCATTAACACTTATGGTTTTTAAATGGCACCCAGAATTATGTTGCACGAAGCACAATTTCACATCATTCTGGGTCCATTTGTGTGAAAACAAGGTCCAATCAGGCTGAAACGTTACAGGAAGGTAGAATCTATTGAGTTGTAAGTGATCTGAACGTTTCATGATGATAGCACTTTCCTAAGGGGGTCAAACCATGTCCCAAAGGTCACCGGATCGGTGTCAATTTAAAGAAGTAGTCCAGTTACACATTTGTGGGCTTATAACTTGGCTTCTGAATGTCCTAGAGTGATCAGGTTTGTTTCAGAGTACTCCAATCAACAGCCCCTACAACCACAAAAAGGAATGGAGTCATTAGCACTTATGGTTTGTAAATGGCACCGAGAATTATGTTGCACGAAGCACAATTTCACATCATTCTGGGTCCATTTGTGTGAAAACAAGGTCCATTCAGGCTGAAACGTTACAAGAAGGTAGAATCTATTGAGTTGTAAGTGATCTGAACGTTTCATGATGATCGCACATTCCTATAGGGGGTCAAACCATGTCCCAAAGGTCACCGGGCCTGGTGTCACTTTAAAGAAGTAGTCCAGTTACACCTTTGTGGGCTTATAACTTGGCTTCTGAATGTCCTAGAGAGGTCAGGCTTGTTTTAGTGTACTCCAATCAACAGCCCCTACAGCCACAAAAAGGAATGGAGTCAAAAGCACTTATGGTTTGTAAATGGCACCCAGAATTATGTTGCACAAAGCACAATTTCACATCATTCTGGGTCCATTTGTGTGAAAACAAGGTCCAATCAGGCTGAAACGTTAGAAGAAGGTAGAATCTATTGAGTTGTAAGTGATCTGAACGTTTCATGATGATCGCACATTCCTAAGGGGGTCAAACCATGTCCCAAAGGTCACCGGGCCTGGTGTCACTTTAAAGAAGTAGTACAGTTACACCTTTGTGGGCTTATAACTTGGCTTCTGAATATCCTAGAGAGGTCAGTTTTAATTTAGAGTACTCCATTTAACAGCCCCCATTACCCCAAAAAGGAATGGAGTCATTAGCACTTATGGTTTTTAAATGGCACCCAGAATTATGTTGCACGAAGCACAATTTCACATCATTCTGGGTTCATTTGTGTGAAAACAAGGTCCAATCAGGCTGAAACGTTACAGGAAGGTAGAATCTATTGAGTTGTAAGTGATCTGAACGTTTCATGATGATAGCACTTTCCTAAGGGGGTAAAACCATGTCCCAAAGGTCACCGGATCGGTGTCAATTTAAAGAAGTAGTCCAGTTACACATTTGTGGGCTTATAACTTGGCTTCTGAATGTCCTAGAGAGATCAGGTTTGTTTTAGTGTACTCCAATCAACAGCCCCTACAACCACAAAAAGGAATGGAGTCATTAGCACTCATGGTTTGTAAATGGCACCCAGAATTATGTGGCACGAAGCACAATTTCACATCATTCTGGGTTCATTTGTGTGAAAACAAGGTCCAATCAGGCTGAAACGTTACAGGAAGGTAGAATCTATTGAGTTGTAAGTGATCTGAACGTTTCATGATGATAGCACTTTCCTAAGGAGGTAAAACCATGTCCCAAAGGTCTCCGGATCGGTGTCAATTTAAAAAAGTAGTCCAGTTACACATTTGTGGGCTTATAACTTGGCTTCTGAATGTCCTAGAGAGATCAGGTTTGTTTTAGTGTACTCCAATCAACAGCCCCTACAACCACAAAAAGGAATGGAGTCATCAGCACTTATGGTTTTTAAATGGCACCCAGAATTATGTTGCACGAAACACAATTTCACATCATTCTGGGTCCATTTGTGTGAAAACAAGGTCCAATCAGGCTGAAACATTACAGGAAGGTAGAATCTATTTAGTTGTAAGTGATCTGAACGTTTCATGATGATAGCACTTTCCTAAGGGGGTCAAACCATGTCCCAGAGGTCACCGGATCTGTTGTCAATTTAAAGAAGTAGTCCAGTTACACATTTGTGGGCTTATAACTTGGCTTCTCAATGTCCTAGAGAGATCAGGTTTGTTTTAGTGTACTCCAATCAACAGCCCCTACAACCACAAAAAGGAATGGAGTCATTAGCACTTATGGTTTTTAAATGGCACCCAGAATTATGTTGCACGAAGCACAATTTCACATCATTCTGGGTCCATTTGTGTGAAAACAAGGTCCAGTCAGGCTGAAACGTTACAAGAAGGTAGAATCTGTTGAGTTGTAAGTGATCTGAACGTTTCATGATGATCGCACATTCCTATAGGGGGTCAAACCATGTCCCAAAGGTCACCGGGCCTGGTGTCACTTTAAAGAAGTAGTCCAGTTAAACCTTTGTGGGCTTATAACTTGGCTTCTGAATATCCTAAAGAGGTCAGGTATGTTTTAGAGTACTCCAATTAACAGCCCCCATTACCCCAAAAAGGAATGGAGTCATTAGCACTTATGGTTTTTAAATGGCACCCAGAATTATGTTGCACAAAGCACAATTTCACATCATTCTGGGTTCATTTGTGTGAAAACAAGGTCCAATCAGGCTGAAACGTTACAGGATGGTAGAATCTATTGAGTTGTAAGTGATCTGAACGTTTCATGATGATCGCACTTTCCTAAGGGGGTCAAACCATGTACTAAAGGTCACTGGATCTGGTGTCACTTTAAAGAAGTAGTCCAGTTACACATTTGTGGGCTTATAACTTGGCTTCTGAATATCCTAGAGAGGTCAGGTTTGTTTTAGAGTACTCCAATTAACAGCCCCTATTACCTCAAAAAGAAATGGAGTCATTAGCACTTATGGTTTTTAAATGGCACCCAGAATTATGTTGCACGAAGCACAATTTCACATCATTCTGGGTCCATTTGTGTGAAAACAAGGTCCAATCAGGCTGAAACGTTTCAAGAAGGTATAATCTATTGAGTTGTAAGTGATCTGAACGTTTCATGATGATCGCACATTCCTAAGTGGGTCAAACCATGTCCCAAAAGTCACCGGATCTGGTGTCACTTTAAAGAAGTAGTCCAGTTACACATTTGTGGGCTTATAACTTGGCTTCTGAATGTCCTAGAGAGATCAGGTTTGTTTTAGTGTACTCCAATCAACAGCCCCTACAACCACAAAAAGGAATGGAGTCATTAGCACTTATAGTTTGTAAATGGCACCCAGAATTATGTTGCACGAAGCACAATTTCACATCATTATGGGTCCATTTGTGTGAAAACAAGGTCCAATCAGGCTGAAACGTTACAAGAAGGTAGAATCTATTGAGTTGTAAGTGATCTGAAAGTTTCATGATGATCGCACATTCCTAAGGGGTCAAATTATGTCCCAAAGGTCACCGGATCTGGTGTCACTTTAAAGAAGTAGTCCAGTTACACCTTTGTGGGCTTATAACTTGGCTTCTGAATGTCCTAGAGAGATCAGGTTTGTTTTGGTGTACTCCAATCAACAGCCCCTACAACCACAAAAAGGAATGGAGTCATTAGCACTTATGGTTTGTAAATGGCACCCAGAATTATGTTGCACGAAGCACAATTTCACATCATTCTGGGTCCATTTGTGTGAAAACAAGGTCCATTAAGGCTGACACATTACAAGAAGGTAGAATCTATTGAGTTGTAAGTGATCTGAACGTTTCATGATGATTGCACATTCCTATAGGGGGTCAAACCATGTCCCAAAGGTATCCGGGCCTGGTGTCACTTTAAAGAAGTAGTCCAGTTACACCTTTGTGGGCTTATAACTTGGCTTCTGAATGTCCTAGAGAGGTCAGGCTTGTTTTAGTGTACTCCAATCAACAGCCCCTACAGCCACAAAAAGGAATGGAGTGATTGGCACTTATGGTTTGTAAATGGCACCCAGAATTATGTTGCACGAAGCACAATTTCACATCATTCTGGGTCCATTTGTGTGAAAACAAGGTCCATTCAGGCTGAAACGTTACACGAAGGTAGAATCTATTGAGTTGTAAGTGATCTGAACGTTTCATGATGATCGCACATTCCTATAGGGGGTCAAACCATGTCCGAAAGGTCACCGGGCCTGGTGTCACTTTAAAGAAGTAGTCCAGTTACACCTTTGTGGGCTTATAACTTGGCTTCTGAATGTCCTAGAGAGGTCAGGCTTGTTTTAGTGTACTCCAATCAACAGCCCCTACAGCCACAAAAAGGAATGGAGTCAAAAGCACTTATGGTTTGTAAATGGCACCCAGAATTATGTTGCACGAAGCACAATTTCACATCATTCTGGGTCCATTTGTGTGAAAGCAAGGTCCAATCAGGCTGAAACGTTAGAAGAAGGTAGAATCTATTGAGTTGTAAGTGATCTGAACGTTTCATGATGATCGCACATTCCTAAGGGGGTCAAACCATGTCCCAAAGGTCACCGGGCCTGGTGTCACTTTAAAGAAGTAGTCCAGTTACACCTTTGTGGGCTGATAACTTGGCTTCTGAATATCCTAGAGAGGTCAGTTTTAATTTAGAGTACTCCAATTAACAGCCCCCATTACCCCAAAAAGGAATGGAGTCATTAGCACTTATGGTTTTTAAATGGCACCAAGAATTATGTTGCACGAAGCACAATTTCACATCATTCTGGGTTCATTTGTGTGAAAACAAGGTCCAATCAGGCTGAAACGTTACAGGAAGGTAGAATCTATTGAGTTGTAAGTGATCTGAACGTTTCATGATGATAGCACTTTCCTAAGGGGGTAAAACCATGTCCCAAAGGTCACCGGATCGGTGTCAATTTAAAGAAGTAGTCCAGTTACACATTTGTGGGCTTATAACTTGGCTTCTGAATGTCCTAGAGAGATCAGGTTTGTTTTAGTGTACTCCAATCAACAGCCCCTACAACCACAAAAAGGAATGGAGTCATTAGCACTCATGGTTTGTAAATGGCACCCAGAATTATGTGGCACGAAGCACAATTTCACATCATTCTGGGTTCATTTGTGTGAAAACAAGGTCCAATCAGGCTGAAACGTTACAGGAAGGTAGAATCTATTGAGTTGTAAGTGATCTGAACGTTTCATGATGATAGCACTTTCCTAAGGAGGTAAAACCATGTCCCAAAGGTCTCCGGATCGGTGTCAATTTAAAAAAGTAGTCCAGTTACACATTTGTGGGCTTATAACTTGGCTTCTGAATGTCCTAGAGAGATCAGGTTTGTTTTAGTGTACTCCAATCAACAGCCCCTACAACCACAAAAAGGAATGGAGTCATTAGCACTTATGGTTTTTAAATGGCACCCAGAATTATGTTGCACGAAACACAATTTCACATCATTCTGGGTCCATTTGTGTGAAAACAAGGTCCAATCAGGCTGAAACATTACAGGAAGGTTGAATCTATTTAGTTGTAAGTGATCTGAACGTTTCATGATGATAGCACTTTCCTAAGGGGGTAAAACCATGTCCCAAAGGTCACCGGATCGGTGTCAATTTAAAGAAGTAGTCCAGTTACACATTTGTGGGCTTATAACTTGGCTTCTGAATGTCCTAGAGAGATCAGGTTTGTTTTAGTGTACTCCAATCAACAGCCCCTACAACCACAAAAAGGAATGGAGTCATTAGCACTCATGGTTTGTAAATGGCACCCAGAATTATGTGGCACGAAGCACAATTTCACATCATTCTGGGTTCATTTGTGTGAAAACAAGGTCCAATCAGGCTGAAACGTTACAGGAAGGTAGAATCTATTGAGTTGTAAGTGATCTGAACGTTTCATGATGATAGCACTTTCCTAAGGAGGTAAAACCATGTCCCAAAGGTCTCCGGATCGGTGTCAATTTAAAAAAGTAGTCCAGTTACACATTTGTGGGCTTATAACTTGGCTTCTGAATGTCCTAGAGAGATCAGGTTTGTTTTAGTGTACTCCAATCAACAGCCCCTACAACCACAAAAAGGAATGGAGTCATTAGCACTTATGGTTTTTAAATGGCACCCAGAATTATGTTGCACGAAACACAATTTCACATCATTCTGGGTCCATTTGTGTGAAAACAAGGTCCAATCAGGCTGAAACATTACAGGAAGGTTGAATCTATTTAGTTGTAAGTGATCTGAACGTTTCATGATGATAGCACTTTCCTAAGGGGGTCAAACCATGTCCCAGAGGTCACCGGATCTGTTGTCAATTTAAAGAAGTAGTCCAGTTACACATTTGTGGGCTTATAACTTGGCTTCTGAATGTCCTAGAGAGATCAGGTTTGTTTTAGTGTACTCCAATCAACAGCCCCTACAACCACAAAAAGGAATGGAGTCATTAGCACTTATGGTTTTTAAATGGCACCCAGAATTATGTTGCACGAAGCACAATTTCACATCATTCTGGGTCCATTTGTGTGAAAACAAGGTCCAGTCAGGCTGAAACGTTACAAGAAGGTAGAATCTGTTGAGTTGTAAGTGATCTGAACGTTTCATGATGATCGCACATTCCTATAGGGGGTCAAACCATGTCCCAAAGGTCACCGGGCCTGGTGTCACTTTAAAGAAGTAGTCCAGTTAAACCTTTGTGGGCTTATAACTTGGCTTCTGAATATCCTAAAGAGGTCAGGTATGTTTTAGAGTACTCCAATTAACAGCCCCCATTACCCCAAAAAGGAATGGAGTCATTAGCACTTATGGTTTTAAATGGCACCCAGAATTATGTTGCACAAAGCACAATTTCACATCATTCTGGGTTCATTTGTGTGAAAACAAGGTCCAATCAGGCTGAAACGTTACAGGATGGTAGAATCTATTGAGTTGTAAGTGATCTGAACGTTTCATGATGATCGCACTTTCCTAAGGGGGTCAAACCATGTACTAAAGGTCACTGGATCTGGTGTCACTTTAAAGAAGTAGTCCAGTTACACATTTGTGGGCTTATAACTTGGCTTCTGAATATCCTAGAGAGGTCAGGTTTGTTTTAGAGTACTCCAATTAACAGCCCCTATTACCTCAAAAAGAAATGGAGTCATTAGCACTTATGGTTTTTAAATGGCACCCAGAATTATGTTGCACGAAGCACAATTTCACATCATTCTGGGTCCATTTGTGTGAAAACAAGGTCCAATCAGGCTGAAACGTTTCAAGAAGGTAGAATCTATTGAGTTGTAAGTGATCTGAACGTTTCATGATGATCGCACATTCCTAAGTGGGTCAAACCATGTCCCAAAAGTCACCGGATCTGGTGTCACTTTAAAGAAGTAGTCCAGTTACACATTTGTGGGCTTATGACTTGGCTTCTGAATGTCCTAGAGAGGTCAGGCTTGTTTTAGTGTACTCCAATCAACAGCCCCTACAGCCACAAAAAGGAATGGAGTGATTGGCACTTATGGTTTGTAAATGGCACCCAGAATTATGTTGCACGAAGCACAATTTCACATCATTCTGGGTCCATTTGTGTGAAAACAAGGTCCAATCAGGCTGAAACGTTACAAGAAGGTAGAATCTGTTGAGTTGTAAGTGATCTGAAAGTTTCATGATGATCGCACATTCCTAAGGGGTCAAATTATGTCCCAAAGGTCACCGGATCTGGTGTCACTTTAAAGAAGTAGTCCAGTTACACATTTGTGGGCTTATAACTTGGCTTCTGAATATCCTAGAGAGGTCAGGTTTAATTTAGAGTACTCCAATTAACAGCCCCCATTACCCCAAAAAGGAATTTAGTCATTAGCACTTATGGTTTTTAAATGGCACCCAGAATTATGTTGCACAAAGCACAATTTCACATCATTCTGGGTTCATTTGTGTGAAAACAAGGTCCAATCAGGCTGAAACGTTACAGGAAGGTAGAATCTATTGAGTTGTAAGTGATCTGAACGTTTCATGATGATAGCACTTTCCTAAGGGGGTCAAACCATGTCCCAAAGGTCACCGGGCCTGGTGTCACTTTAAACAAGTAGTCCAGTTTCACATTTGTGGGCTTATAACTTGGCTTCTGAATGTCCTAGAGAGGTCAGGTTTGTTTTAGTGTACTCCAATCAACAGCCCCTACAACCACAAAAATGAATGGAGTCATTAGCACTTATGGTTTGTAAATGGCACCCAGAATTATGTTGCACGAAGCACAATTTCACATCATTCTGGGTTCATTTGTGTGAAAACAAGGTCCAATCAGGCTGAAACGTTACAAGAAGGTAGAATCTATTGAGTTGTAAGTGATCTGAACGTTTCATGATGATCGCACATTCCTATAAGGGGTCAAACCATGTCCCAAAGGTCACAGGGCCTGGTGTCACTTTAAAGATGTAGTCCAGTTACACCTTTGCGGGCTTATAACTTGGCTTCTGAATATCCTAGAGAGGTCAGGTTTGTTTGAGAGTACTCCAATTAACAGCCCCCATTACCCCCAAAAGGAATGGAGTCATTAGCACTTATGGTTTTTAAATGTCACCCAGAATTATGTTGCACGAAGCACAATTTCACATCATTCTGGGTTCATTTGTGTGAAAACAATGTCCAATCATGCTGAAACGTTACAAGAAGGTAGAATCTATTGAGTTGTAAGTCATCTGAACGTTTCATGAGGATCGCACATTCCTATAGGGGGTCAAACCATGTCCCAAAGGTCACAGGGCCTGGTCTCACTTTAAAGAATAAGTCCAGTTACACCTTTGTGGGCTTATAACTTGGCTTCTGAATATCCTAGAGAGGTCAGGTTTGTTTTAGTGTACTCCAATCAACAGCCCCTACAACCACAAAAAGGAATAAAGCCATTAGCACTTA
This sequence comes from Nothobranchius furzeri, assembly GCF_043380555.1. Taxonomy (NCBI): domain Eukaryota; kingdom Metazoa; phylum Chordata; class Actinopteri; order Cyprinodontiformes; family Nothobranchiidae; genus Nothobranchius; species Nothobranchius furzeri. The sequence continues at coordinate 7,698,113 of NC_091747.1, forward strand.
TGGTTTGTAAATGGCACCCAGATTTATGTTGCACGAAGCACAATTTCACATCATTCTGGGTCCATTTGTGTGAAAACAAGGTCCAATCAGGCTGAAACGTTACAAGAAGGTAGAATATATTGAGTTGTAAGTGATCTGAACGTTTCATGATGATCGCACATTCCTAAGGGGGTCAAACCATGTCCCAAAGGTCACCGGGCCTGGTGTCACTTTAAATAATTAGTCCAGTTACACCTTTGTGGGCTTATAACATGGCTTCTGGATATCCTAGAGAGGTCATGTTTAATTTAGAGTACTCCAATTAACAGCACCCATTACCCCAAAATGGAATGGAGTCATTAGCACTTATGGTTTTTAAATGGCACCCAGAATTATGTTGCACGAAGCACAATTTCACATCATTCTGGGTTCATTTGTGTGAAAACAAGGTCCAATCAGGCTGAAACATTACAGGAAGGTAGAATCTATTCAGTTTTAAGTGATCTGAACGTTTCATGATGATAGCACTTTCCTAAGGGGGTAAAACCATGTCCCAAAGGTCACCGGATCAGTGTCAATTTAAAGAAGTAGTCCAGTTACACATTTGTGGGCTTATAACTTGGCTTCTGAATGTCCTAGAGAGATCAGGTTTGTTTTAGTGTACTCCAATCAACAGCCCCTACAACCACAAAAAGGAATGGAGTCATTAGCACTTATGGTTTGTAAATGGCACCCAGAATTATGTGGCACGAAGCACAATTTCACATCATTCTGGGTTCATTTGTGTGAAAACAAGGTCCAATCAGGCTGAAACGTTACAGGAAGTTAGAATCTTTTGAGTTGTAAGGGATCTGAACGTTTCATGATGATAGCACTTTCCTAAGGAGGTAAAACCATGTCCCAAAGGTCACCGGATCGGTGTCAATTTCAAAAAGTAGTCCAGTTACACATTTGTGGGCTTATAACTTGGCTTCTGAATGTCATAGAGAGATCAGGTTTGTTTTAGTGTACTCCAATCAACAGCCCCTAAAACCACAAAAAGGAATGGAGTCATTAGCACTTATGGTTTTTAAATGGCACCCAGAATTATGTTGCACAAAGCACAATTTCACATCATTCTGGGTTCATATGTGTGAAAACAAGGTCCAATCAGGCTGAAACGTTACTGGAAGGTAGAATCTATTGAGTTGTAAGTGATCTGAACGTTTCATGACGATAGCACTTTCCTAAGGGGGTAAAACCATGTCCCAAAGGTCACCGGGCCTGGTGTCACTTTAAAGAAGTAGTCCAGTAACACCTTTGTGGGCTTATAACTTGGCTTCTGAATGTCCTAGAGAGGTCAGGCTTGTTTTAGTGTACTCCAATCAACAGCCCCCATTACCCCAAAAAGGAATGGAGTCATTAGCACTTATAGTTTTTAAATGGCACCCAGAATTATGTTGCACGAAGCACAATTTCACATCATTCTGGGTTCATTTGTGTGAAAACAAGGTCCAATCAGGCTGAAACGTTACAGGAAGGTAGAATCTATTGAGTTGTAAGTGATCTGAACGTTTCATGATGATAGCACTTTCCTAAGGGGGTAAAACCATGTCCCAAAGGTCACCGGATCGGTGTCAATTTAAAGAAGTAGTCCAGTTACACATTTGTGGGCTTATAACTTGGCTTCTGAATGTCCTAGAGAGATCAGGTTTGTTTTAGTGTACTCCAATCAACAGCCCCTACAACCACAAAAAGGAATGGAGTCATTGGCACTCATGGTTTGTAAATGGCACCCAGAATTATGTGGCACGAAGCACAATTTCACATCATTCTGGGTTCATTTGTGTGAAAACAAGGTCCAATCAGGCTGAAACGTTACAGGAAGGTAGAATCTATTGAGTTGTAAGTGATCTGAACGTTTCATGATGATAGCACTTTCCTAAGGAGGTAAAACCATGTCCCAAAGGTCACCGGATCGGTGTCAATTTAAAAAAGTAGTCCAGTTACACATTTGTGGGCTTATAACTTGGCTTCAGAATGTCCTAGAGAGATCAGGTTTGTTTTAGTGTACTCCAATCAACAGCCCCTACAACCACAAAAAGGAATGGAGTCATTAGCACTTATGGTTTTTAAATGGCACCCAGAATTATGTTGCACGAAGCACAATTTCACATCATTCTGGGTCCATTTGTGTGAAAACAAGGTCCAGTCAGGCTGAAACGTTACAAGAAGGTAGAATCTGTTGAGTTGTAAGTGATCTGAACGTTTCATGATGATCGCACATTCCTATAGGGGGTCAAACCATGTCCCAAAGGTCACGGGGCCTGGTGTCACTTTAAAGAAGTAGTCCAGTTAAACCTTTGTGGGCTTATAACTTGGCTTCTGAATATCCTAAAGAGGTCAGGTTTGTTTTAGAGTACTCCAATTAACAGCCCCCATTACCCCAAAAAGGAATGGAGTCATTAGCACTTATGGTTATTAAATGGCACCCAGAATTATGTTGCACAAAGCACAATTTCACATCATTCTGGGTTCATTTGTGTGAAAAGAAGGTCCAATCAGGCTGAAACGTTACAGGATGGTAGAATCTATTGAGTTGTAAGTGATCTGAACGTTTCATGATGATCGCACTTTCCTAAGGTGGTCAAACCATGTCCTAAAGGTCACCGGATCTGGTGTCACTTTAAAGAAGTAGTCCAGTTACACATTTGTGGGCTTATAACTTGGCTTCTGAATGTCCTAGAGAGATCAGGCTTGTTTTAGTGTACTCCAATCATCAGCCCCTACAACCACAAAAAAGAATGGAGTCATTAGCACTTATGGTTTGTAAATGGCACCCAGAATTATGTTGCACGAAGCACAATTTCACATCATTCTTGGTCGATTTGTGTGAAAACAAGGTCCAATCAGGCTGAAACGTTACAAGAAGGTAGAATCTATTGAGTTGTAAGTGATATGAACGTTTCATGATGATCGCACATTCCTATAGGGGGTCAAACCATGTCCCAAAGGTCACCGGGCCTGGTGTCACTTTAAAGAAGTAGTCCAGTTACACCTTTGTGGGCTTTTAACTTGGCTCCTGAATGTCCTAGAGAGGTCAGGCTTGTTTTAGTGTACTCCAATCAACAGCCCCTACAGCAACAAAAAGGAATGGAGTCATTGGCACTTATGGTTTGTAAATGGCACCCAGAATTATGTTGCACGAAGCACAATTTCACATCATTCTGGGTCCATTTGTGTGAAAACAAGGTCCAATCAGGCTGAAACATTACAGGAAGGTAGAATCTATTGAGTTGTAAGTGATCTGAACGTTTCATGATGAGAGCACTTTCCTAAGGGGGTCAAACCATGTCCCAAAGGTCACCGGGCCTGGTGTCACTTTAAAGAAGTAGTCCAGTTACACATTTGTGGGCTTATAACTTGGCTTTTGAATATCCTAGAGAGGTCAGGTTTAATTTAGAGTACTCCAATTAACAGCCCCCATTACCCCAAAAAGGAATTTAGTCATTAGCACTTATGGTTTTTAAATGGCACCCAGAATTATGTTGCACGAAGCACAATTTCACCTCATTCTGGGTCCATTTGTGTAAAAACATGGTCCAATCAGGCTGAAACGTTACAAGAAGGTAGAATCTATTGAGTTGTAAGTGATCTGAATGTTTCATGATGATCGCACATTCCTATAGGGGGTCAAACCATGTCCCAAAGGTCACCGGGCCTGGTGTCACTTTAAACAAGTAGTCCAGTTTCACATTTGTGGGCTTATAACTTGGCTTCTGAATGTCCTAGAGAGGTCAGGTTTGTTTTAGTGTACTCCAATCAACAGCCCCTACAACCACAAAAAGGAATGGAGTCATTAGCACTTATGGTTTGTAAATGGCACCCAGAATTATGTTGCACGAAGCACAATTTCACATCATTCTGGGTTCATTTGTGTGAAAACAAGGTCCAATCAGGCTGAAACGTTACAAGAAGTTAGAATCTATTGAGTTGTAAGTGATCTGAACGTTTCATGATGATCGCACATTCCTATAGGGGGTCAAACCATGTCCCAGAGGTCACAGGGCCTGGTGTCACTTTAAAGATGTAGTCCAGTTACACATTTGTGGGCTTATAACTTGGCTTCTGAATATCCTAGAGAGGTCAGGTTTGTTTGAGAGTACTCCAATTAACAGCCCCCATTACCACGAAAAGGAATGGAGTCATTAGCACTTATGGTTTTTAAATGGCACCCAAAATATGTTGCACGAAGCACAATTTCACATCATTCTGGGTTCATTTGTGTGAAAAGAAGGTCCAATCAGGCTGAAACGTTACAGGATGGTAGAATCTATTGAGTTGTAAGTGATCTGAACGTTTCATGATGATCGCACTTTCCTAAGGGGGTCAAACCATGTCCTAAAGGTCACCGGATCTGGTGTCACTTTAAAGAAGTAGTCCAGTTACACATTTGTGGGCTTATAACTTGGCTTCTGAATATCCTAGAGAGGTCAGGTTTGTTTTAGAGTACTCCAATCAACAGCCCCTATTACCTCAAAAAGAAATGGAGTCATTAGCACTTATGGTTTTTAAATGGCACCCAGAATTATGTTGCACGAAGCACAATTTCACATCATTCTGGGTCCATTTGTGTGAAAACAAGGTCCAATCAGGCTGAAACGTTTCAAGAAGGTAGAATCTATTGAGTTGTAAGTGATCTGAACGTTTCATGATGATCGCACATTCCTAAGTGGGTCAAACCATGTCCCAAAAGTCACCGGATCTGGTGTCACTTTAAAGAAGTAGTCCAGTTACACATTTGTGGGCTTATAACTTGGCTTCTGAATGTCCTAGAGAGATCAGGCTTGTTTTAGTGTACTCCAATCAACAGCCCCTACAACCACAAAAAAGAATGGAGTCATTAGCACTTATGGTTTGTAAATGGCACCCAGAATTATGTTGCACGAAGCACAATTTCACATCATTCTTGGTCGATTTGTGTGAAAACAAGGTCCAATCAGGCTGAAACGTTACAAGAAGGTAGAATCTATTGAGTTGTAAGTGATATGAACGTTTCATGATGATCGCACATTCCTATAGGGGGTCAAACCATGTCCCAAAGGTCACCGGGCCTGGTGTCACTTTAAAGAAGTAGTCCAGTTACACCTTTGTGGGCTTTTAACTTGGCTCCTGAATGTCCTAGAGAGGTCAGGCTTGTTTTAGTGTACTCCAATCAACAGCCCCTACAGCAACAAAAAGGAATGGAGTCATTGGCACTTATGGTTTGTAAATGGCACCCAGAATTATGTTGCACGAAGCACAATTTCACATCATTCTGGGTCCATTTGTGTGAAAACAAGGTCCAATCAGGCTGAAACGTTACAAGAAGGTAGAATCTATTGAGTTGTAAGTGATCTGAACGTTTCATGATGAGAGCACTTTCCTAAGGGGGTCAAACCATGTCCCAAAGGTCACCGGGCCTGGTGTCACTTTAAAGAAGTAGTCCAGTTACACATTTGTGGGCTTATAACTTGGCTTTTGAATATCCTAGAGAGGTCAGGTTTAATTTAGAGTACTCCAATTAACAGCCCCCATTACCCCAAAAAGGAATTTAGTCATTAGCACTTATGGTTTTTAAATGGCACCCAGAATTATGTTGCACGAAGCACAATTTCACCTCATTCTGGGTCCATTTGTGTAAAAACAAGGTCCAATCAGGCTGAAACGTTACAAGAAGGTAGAATCTATTGAGTTGTAAGTGATCTGAATGTTTCATGATGATCGCACATTCCTATAGGGGGTCAAACCATGTCCCAAAGGTCACCGGGCCTGGTGTCACTTTAAACAAGTAGTCCAGTTTCAAATTTGTGGGCTTATAACTTGGCTTCTGAATGTCCTAGAGAGATCAGGTTTGTTTTAGTGTACTCCAATCAACAGCCCCTACAACCACAAAAATGAATGGAGTCATTAGCACTTATGGTTTGTAAATGGCACCCAGAATTATGTTGCACGAAGCACAATTTCACATCATTCTGGGTTCATTTGTGTGAAAACAAGGTCCAATCAGGCTGAAACGTTACAAGAAGGTAGAATCTATTGAGTTGTAGGTGATCTGAACGTTTCATGATGATCGCACATTCCTATAGGGGGTCAAACCATGTCCCAAAGGTCACCGGGCCTGGTGTCACTTTAAAGAAGTAGTCCAGTTACACATTTGTGGGCTTATAACTTGGCTTCTGAATGTCCTAGAGAGGTCAGGCTTGTTTTAGTGTACTCCAATCAACAGCCCCCATTACCCCAAAAAGGAATTTAGTCATTAGCGCTTATGGTTTTTAAATGGCACCCAGAATTATGTTGCACGAAGCACAATTTCACCTCATTCTGGGTCCATTTGTGTGAAAACAAGGTCCAATCAGGCTGAAACGTTACAAGAAGGTAGAATCTATTGAGTTGTAAGTGATCTGAATGTTTCATGATGATCGCACATTCCTATAGGGGGTCAAACCATGTCCCAAAGGTCACCGGGCCTGGTGTCACTTTAAACAAGTAGTCCAGTTTCACATTTGTGGGCTTATAACTTGGCTTCTGAATGTCCTAGAGAGGTCAGGTTTGTTTTAGTGTACTCCAATCAACAGCCCCTACAACCACAAAAAGGAATGGAGGAATTAGCACTTATGGTTTGTAAATGGCACCCAGAATTATGTTGCACGAAGCACAATTTCACATCATTCTGGGTTCATTTGTGTGAAAACAAGGTCCAATCAGGCTGAAACGTTACAAGTAGGTAGAATCTATTGAGTTGTAAGTGATCTGAACGTTTCATGATGATCGCACATTCCTATAGGGGGTCAAACCATGTCCCAAAGGTCACAGGGCCTGGTGTCACTTTAAAGATGTAGTCCAGTTACACCTTTGAGGGCTTAGAACTTGGCTTCTGAATATCCTAGAGAGGTCAGGTTTGTTTGAGAGTACTCCAATTAACAGCCCCCATTACCCCAAAAAGGAATGGAGTCATTAGCACTTATGGTTTTTAAATGGCACCCAGAATTTTTTTGCACGAAGCACAATTTCACATCATTCTGGGTCCATTTGTGTGAAAACAAGGTCCAATCAGGCTGAAACGTTACAAGAAGGTAGAATCTATTGAGTTGTAAGTGATCTGAATGTTTCATGATGATCGCACATTCCTATAGGGGGTCAAACCATGTCCCAAAGGTCACCGGGCCTGGTGTCACTTTAAACAAGTAGTCCAGTTTCACATCTGTGGGCTTATAACTTGGCTTCTGAATGTCCTAGAGAGGTCAGGTTTGTTTTAGTGTACTCCAATCAACAGCCCCTACAACCACAAAAATGAATGGAGTCATTAGCACTTATGGTTTGTAAATGGCACCCAGAATTATGTTGCACGAAGCACAATTTCACATCATTCTGGGTTCATTTGTGTGAAAACAAGGTCCAATCAGGCTGAAACGTTACAAGAAGTTAGAATCTATTGAGTTGTAAGTGATCAGAACGTTTCATGATGATCACACATTCCTATAGGGGGTCAAACCATGTCCCAGAGGTCACAGGGCCTGGTGTCACTTTAAAGATGTAGTCCAGTTACACCTTTGTGGGCTTAGAACTTGGCTTCTGAATATCCTAGAGAGGTCAGGTTTGTTTGAGAGTACTCCAATTAACAGCCCCCATTACCCCAAAAAGGAATGGAGTCATTAGCACTTATGGTTTTTAAATGGCACCCAGAATTTTTTTGTACGAAGCACAATTTCACATCATTCTGGGTCCATTTGTGTGAAAACAAGGTCCAATCAGGCTGAAACGTTACAAGAAGGTAGAATCTATTGAGTTGTAAGTGATCTGAATGTTTCATGATGATCGCACATTCCTATAGGGGGTCAAACCATGTCCCAAAGGTCACCGGGCCTGGTGTCACTTTAAACAAGTAGTCCAGTTTCACATTTGTGGGCTTATAACTTGGCTTCTGAATGTCCTAGAGAGGTCAGGTTTGTTTTAGTGTACTCCAATCAACAGCCCCTACAACCACAAAAATGAATGGAGTCATTAGCACTTATGGTTTGTAAATGGCACCCAGAATTATGTTGCACGAAGCACAATTTCACATCATTCTGGGTTCATTTGTGTGAAAACAAGGTCCAATCAGGCTGAAACGTTACAAGAAGTTAGGATCTATTGAGTTGTAAGTGATCTGAACGTTTCATGATGATCGCACATTCCTATAGGGGGTCAAACCATGTCCCAGAGGTCACAGGGCCTGGTGTCACTTTAAAGATGTAGTCCAGTTACACCTTTGTGGACTTATAACTTGGCTTCTGAATATCCTAGAGAGGTCAGGTTTAATTTAGAGTACTCCAATTAACAGCCCCCATTACCCCAAAAAGGAATTTAGTCATTAGCACTTATGGTTTTTAAATGGCACCCAGAATTATGTTGCACGAAGCACAATTTCACCTCATTCTGGGTCCATTTGTGTGAAAACAAGGTCCAATCAGGCTGAAACGTTACAAGAAGGTAGAATCTATTGAGTTGTAAGTAATCTGAATGTTTCATGATGATCGCACATTCCTATAGGGGGTCAAACCATGTCCCAAAGGTCACCGGGCCTGGTGTCACTTTAAACAAGTAGTCCAGTTTCACATTTGTGGGCTTATAACTTGGCTTCTGAATGTCCTAGAGAGGTCAGGTTTGTTTTAGTGTACTCCAATCAACAGCCCCTACAACCACAAAAATGAATGGAGTCATTAGCACTTATGGTTTTTAAATGGCACCCAGAATTATGTTGCACGAAGCACAATTTCACCTCATTCTGGGTCCATTTGTGTGAAAACAAGGTCCAATCAGGCTGAAACGTTACAAGAAGGTAGAATCTATTGAGTTGTAAGTGATCTGAATGTTTCATGATGATCGCACATTCCAATAGGGGGTCAAACCATGACCCAAAGGTCACCGGGCCTGGTGTCACTTTAAACAAGTAGTCCAGTTACACCTTTTTGGGCTTATAACTTGGCTTCTGAATATCCTAGAGAGGTCAGGTTTGTTTGAGAGTACTCCAATTAACATCCCCCATTACCCCAAAAAGGAATGGAGTCATTAGCACTTATGGTTTTTAAATGGCACCCAGAATTATTTTGCACGAAGCACAATTTCACATCATTCTGGGTTCATTTGTGTGAAAACAAGGTCCAATCAGGCTGAAACGTTACAGGAAGGTAGAATCTATTGAGTTGTAAGTGATGTGAACGTTTCATGATGATCGCACATTCCTATAGGGGGTCAAACCATGTCCCAAATGTCACCGGGCCTGGTGTCACTTTAAAGAAGTAGTCCAGTTACACCTTTGTGGGCTTATAACTTGGCTTCTGAATGTCCTAGAGAGGTCAGGCTTGTTTTAGTGTACTCCAATCAACAGCCCCTTTAGCCACAAAAAGGAATGGAGTCATTGGCACTTATGGTTTTTAAATGGCACCCAGAATTATGTTGCACGAAGCACAATTTCACATCATTCTGGGTCCATTTGTGTGAAAACAAGGTCCAATCAGGCTGAAACGTTACAAGAAGGTAGAATCTATTGAGTTGTAAGTGATCTGAACGTTTCATGATGATCGCACATTCCTATAGGGGGTCAAACCATGTCCCAAAGGTATCCGGGCCTGGTGTCACTTTAAAGAAGTAGTCCAGTTACACCTTTGTGGGCTTATAACTTGGCTTCTGAATGTCCTAGAGAGGTCAGGCTTGTTTTAGTGTACTCCAATCAACAGCCCCTTTAGCCACAAAAAGGAATGGAGTCATTGGCACTTATGGTTTGTAAATGGCACCCAGAATTATGTTGCACGAAGCACAATTTCACATCATTCTGGGTCCCTTTGTGTGAAAACAAGGTCCAATCAGGCTGAAACGTTACAAGAAGGTAGAATCTATTGAGTTGTAAGTGATCTGAACGTTTCATGATGATCGCACATTCCTATAGGGGGTCAAACCATGTCCCAAAGGTATCCGGGCCTGGTGTCACTTTAAAGAAGTAGTCCAGTTACACCTTTGTGGACTTATAACTTGGCTTCTGAATGTCCTAGAGAGGTCAGGCTTGTTTTAGTGTACTCCAATCAACAGCCCCTACAGCCACAAAAAGGAATGGAGTGATTGGCACTTATGGTTTGTAAATGGCACCCAGAATTATGTTGCACGAAGCACAATTTCACATCATTCTGGGTCCATTTGTGTGAAAACAAGGTCCAATCAGGCTGAAACGTTACAAGAAGGTAGAATCTATTGAGTTGTAAGTGATCTGAACGTTTCATGATGATAGCACTTTCCTAAGGGGGTCAAACCATGTCCCAAAGGTCACCGGAACTGGTGTCACTTTAAAGAAGTAGTCCAGTTACACATTTGTGGGCTTATAACTTGGCTTCTGAATATCCTAGAGAGGTCAGGTTTAATTTAGAGTACTCCAATTAACAGCCCCCATTACCCCAAGAAGGAATTTAGTCATTAGCACTTATGGTTTTTAAATGGCACCCAGAATTATGTTGCACGAAGCACAATTTCACATCATTCTGGGTTCATTTGTGTGAAAACAAGGTCCAATCAGGCTGAAACGTTACAGGAAGGTAGAATCTATTGAGTTGTAAGTGATCTGAACGTTTCATGATGATAGCACTTTCCTAAGGGGGTAAAACCATGTCCCAAAGGTCACCGGATCGGTGTCAATTTAAAGAAGTAGTCCAGTTACACATTTGTGGGCTGATAACTTGGCTTCTGAATGTCCTAGAGAGATCAGGTTTGTTTTAGTGTACTCCAATCAACAGCCCCTACAACCACAAAAAGGAATGGAGTCATTAGCACACATGGTTTGTAAGTGGCACCCAGAATTATGTGGCACGAAGCACAATTTCACATCATTCTGGGTTCATTTGTGTGAAAACAAGGTCCAATCAGGCTGAAACGTTACAGGAAGGTAGAATCTATTGAGTTGTAAGTGATCTGAACGTTTCATGATGATAGCACTTTCCTAAGGAGGTAAAACCATGTCCCAAAGGTCACCGGATCGGTGTCAATTTAAAAAAGTAGTCCAGTTACACATTTGTGGGCTTATAACTTGGCTTCTGAATGTCCTAGAGAGATCAGGTTTGTTTTAGTGTACTCCAATACACAGCCCCTACAACCACAAAAAGGAATTTAGTCATTAGCACTTATGGTTTTTAAATGGCACCCAGAATTATGTTGCACGAAGCACAATTTCACATCATTCTCGGTCCATTTGTGTGAAAACAAGGTCCAGTCAGGCTGAAACGTTACAAGAAGGTAGAATCTGTTGAGTTGTAAGTGATCTGAACGTTTCATGATGATCGCACATTCCTATAGGGGGTCAAACCATGTCCCAAAGGTCACCGGGCCTGGTGTCACTTTAAAGAAGTAGTCCAGTTAAACCTTTGTGGGCTTATAACTTGGCTTCTGAATATCCTAAAGAGGTCAGGTTTGTTTTAGAGTACTCCAATTAACAGCCCCTATTACCTCAAAAAGAAATGGAGTCATTAGCACTTATGGTTTTTAAATGGCACCCAGAATTATGTTGCACGAAGCACAATTTCACATCATTCTGGGTCCATTTGTGTGAAAACAAGGTCCAATCAGGCTGAAACGTTTCAAGAAGGTAGAATCTATTGAGTTGTAAGTGATCTGAACGTTTCATGATGATCGCAAATTCCTAAGTGGGTCAAACCATGTCCCAAAAGTCACCGGATCTGGTGTCACTTTAAAGAAGTAGTCCAGTTACACATTTGTGGGCTTATAACTTGGCTTCTGAATGTCCTACAGAGATCAGGTTTGTTTTAGTGTACTCCAATCAACAGCCCCTACAACCACAAAAAAGAATGGAGTCATTAGCACTTATGGTTTGTAAATGGCACCCAGAATTATGTTGCACGTAGGCACAATTTCACATCATTCTGGGATGATTTGTGTGAAAACAAGGTCCAATCAGGCTGAAACGTTACAAGAAGGTAGAATCTATTGAGTTGTAAGTGATATGAACGTTTCATGATGATCGCACATTCCTATAGGGGGTCAAACCATGTCCCAAAGGTCACCGGGCCTGGTGTCACTTTAAAGAAGTAGTCCAGTTACACCTTTGTGGGCTTATAACTTGGCTTCTGAATGTCCTAGAGATCAGGTTTGTTTTAGTGTACTCCATTCAACAGCCCCTACAACCACAAAAAGGAATGGAGTCATTAGCACTTATGGTTTCTAAATGGCACCCAGAATTATGTTGCACGAAGCACAATTTCACATCATTCTGGGTCCATTTGTGTGAAAACAAGGTCCAATCAGGCTGAAACGTTACAAGAAGGTAGAATCTATTGAGTTGTAAGTGATCTGAAAGTTTCATGATGATCGCACATTCCTAAGGGGGTCAAATTATGTTCCAAAGGTCACCGGATCTGGTGTCACTTTAAAGAAGTAGTCCAGTTACACCTTTGTGGGCTTATAACTTGGCTTCTGAATGTCCTAGAGAGATCAGGTTTGTTTTGGTGTACTCCAATCAACAGCCCCTACAATCACAAAAAGGAATGGAGTCATTAGCACTTATGGTTTTTAAATGGCACCCAGAATTATGTTGCACGAAGCACAATTTTACATCATTCTGGGTTCATTTGTGTGAAAACAATGTCTAATCATGCTGAAACGTTACAAGAAGGTAGAATCTTTTGAGTTGTAAGTGATCTGAACGTTTCATGATGATCGCACATTCCTATAGGGGGTCAAACCATGTCCCAAAGGTCACCGGGCCTGGTCTCACTTTAAAGAATAAGTCCAGTTACACCTTTGTGGGCTTATAACTTGGCTTCTGAATATCCTAGAGAGGTCAGGTTTGTTTTAGTGTACTCCAATCAACAGCCCCTACAACCACAAAAAGGAATAAAGCCATTAGCACTTATGGTTTGTAAATGGCACCCAGAATTATGTTGCACGAAGCACAATTTCACATCATTCTGGGTCCATTTGTGTGAAAACAAGGTCCAATCAGGCTGAAACGTTACAAGAAGGTAGAATCTATTGAGTTGTAAGTGATCTGAACGTTTCATGATGAGAGCACTTTCCTTAGGGGGTCAAACCATGTCCCAAAGGTCACCGGGCCTGGTGTCACTTTAAAGAAGTAGTCCAGTTACACATTTGTGGGCTTATAACTTGGCTTCTGAATATCCTAGAGAGGTCAGGTTTAATTTAGAGTACTCCAATTAACAGCCCCCATTACCCCAAAAAGGAATTTAGTCATTAGCACTTATGGTTTTTAAATGGCACCCAGAATTATGTTGCACGAAGCACAATTTCACATCATTCTGGGTCCATTTGTGTGAAAACAAGGTCCAATCAGGCTGAAACGTTACAAGAAGGTAGAATCTATTGAGTTGTAAGTGATCTGAATGTTTCATGATGATCGCACATTCCTATAGGGGGTCAAACCATGTCCCAAAGGTCACCGGGCCTGGTGTCACTTTAAACAAGTAGTCCAGTTTCACATTTGTGGGCTTATAACTTGGCTTCTGAATGTCCTAGAGAGGTCAGGTTTGTTTTAGTGTACTCCAATCAACAGCCCCTACAACCACAAAAATGAATGGAGTCATTAGCACTTATGGTTTGTAAATGGCACCCAGAATTATGTTGCACGAAGCACAATTTCACATCATTCTGGGATCATTTGTGTGAAAACAATGTCCAATCATGCTGAAACGTTACAAGAAGGTAGAATCTATTGAGTTGTAAGTGATCTGAACGTTTCATGATGATCGCACATTCCTATAGGGGGTCAAACCATGTCCCAAAGGTCACCGGGCCTGGTCTCACTTTAAAGAATAAGTCCAGTTACACCTTTGTGGGCTTATAACTTGGCTTCTGAATATCCTAGAGAGGTCAGGTTTGTTTTAGTGTACTCCAATCAACAGCCCCTACAACCACAAAAAGGAATAAAGCCATTAGCACTTATGGTTTGTAAATGGCACCCAGAATTATGTTGCACGAAGCACAATTTCACATCATTCTGGGTCCATTGGTGTGAAAACAAGGTCCAATCAGGCTGAAACATTACAGGAAGGTAGAATCTATTGAGTTGTAAGTGATCTGAACGTTTCATGATGATAGCACTTTCCTAAGGAGGTAAAACCATGTCCCAAAGGTCACCGGATCGGTGTCAATTTAAAAAAGTAGTCCAGTTACACATTTGTGGGCTTATAACTTGGCTTCTGAATGTCCTAGAGAGATCAGGTTTGTTTTAGTGTACTCCAATCAACAGCCCCTACAACCACAAAAAGGAATGGAGTCATTAGCACTTATGGTTTTTAAATGGCACCCAGAATTATGTTGCACAAAGCACAATTTCACATCATTCTGGGTCCATTTGTGTGAAAACAAGGTCCAATCAGGCTGAAACGTTACAGGAAGGTAGAATCTATTGAGTTGTAAGTGATCTGAACGTTTCATGATGATAGTACTTTCCTAAGGGGGTCAAACCATGTCCCAGAGGTCACCGGATCTGTTGTCAATTTAAAGAAGTAGTCCAGTTACACATTTGTGGGCTTATAACTTGGCTTCTGAATGTCCTAGAGAGATCAGGTTTGTTTTAGTGTACTCCAATCAACAGCCCCTACAACCACAAAAAGGAATGGAGTCATTAGCACTTATGGTTTTTAAATGGCACCCAGAATTATGTTGCACAAAGCACAATTTCACATCATTCTGGGTTCATTTGTGTGAAAACAAGGTCCAATCAGGCTGAAACGTTACAGGAAGGTAGAATCTATTGAGTTGTAAGTGATCTGAACGTTTCATGATGATCGCACATTCCTATAGGGGGTCAAACCATGTCCCAAAGGTCACCGGGCCTGGTGTCACTTTAAAGAAGTAGTCCAGTTACACCTTTGTGGGCTTATAACTTGGCTTCTGAATGTCCTAGAGAGGTCAGGTTTGTTTTAGTGTACTCCAATCAACAGCCCCTACAGCCACAAAAAGGAATGGAGTCATTGGCACTTATGGTTTTTAAATGGCACCCAGAATTATGTTGCACGAAGCACAATTTCACATCATTCTGGGTCCATTTGTGTGAAAACAAGGTCCAATCAGGCTGAAACGTTACAGGAAGGTAGAATCTATTGAGTTGTAAGTGATCTGAACGTTTCATGATGAGAGCACTTTCCTAAGGGGGTCAAACCATGTCCCAAAGGTCACCGGGCCTGGTGTCACTTTAAACAAGTAGTCCAGTTTCACATTTGTGGGCTTATAACTTGGCTTCTAAATGTCCTAGAGAGGTCAGGTTTGTTTTAGTGTACTCCAGTCAACAGCCCCTACAACCACAAAAAGGAATGGAGTCATTAGCACTTATGGTTTTTAAATGGCACCCAGAATTATGTTGCACGAAGCACAATTTCACCTCATTCTGGGTCCATTTGTGTGAAAACAAGGTCCAATCAGGCTGAAACGTTACAAGAAGGTAGAATCTATTGAGTTGTAAGTGATCTGAATGTTTCATGATGATCGCACATTCCTATAGGGGGTCAAACCATGTCCCAAAGGTCACCGGGCCTGGTGTCACTTTAAACAAGTAGTCCAGTTTCACATTTGTGGGCTTATAACTTGGCTTCTGAATGTCCTAGAGAGGTCAGGTTTGTTTTAGTGTACTCCAGTCAACAGCCCCTACAACCACAAAAAGGAATGGAGTCATTAGCACTTATGGTTTCTAAATGGCACCCAGAATTATGTTGCACGAAGCACAATTTCACATCATTCTGGGTCCATTTGTGTGAAAACAAGGTCCAATCAGGCTGAAACGTTACAAGAAGGTAGACTCTATTGAGTTGTAAGTGATCTGAAAGTTTCATGATGATCGCACATTCCTAAGGGGGTCAAATTATGTTCCAAAGGTCACCGGATCTGGTGTCACTTTAAAGAAGTAGTCCAGATACACCTTTGTGGGCTTATAACTTGGCTTCTGAATGTCCTAGCGAGATCAGGTTTGTTTTGGTGTACTCCAATCAACAGCCCCTACAACCACAAAAAGGAATGGAGTCATTAGCACTTATGGTTTTTAAATGGCACCCAGAATTATGTTGCACGAAGCACAATTTCACATCATTCTGGGTTCATTTGTGTGAAAACAATGTCTAATCATGCTGAAACGTTACAAGAAGGTAGAATCTATTGAGTTGTAAGTGATCTGAACGTTTCATGATGATCGCACATTCCTATAGGGGGTCAAACCATGTCCCAAAGGTCACCGGGCCTGGTCTCACTTTAACCCTTTGATGCATAATGGTCACTACAGTGGACAGGTACTCAAAATTGTTATTTATTTGTTTTTCCTATTAAGCACAGCTGTTGAAGACTTTATTGCATTTGAGCCCCTCCATTTGGACTTCAGTAAGTCAAGCCAACATATTTCATGCTCAGAATGCACGCTGTCCACTGAGGTGGACATGTAATAAATTATTTGTAAATTATAAAATTTTACAAAAAATATTTGCTGAAATTTGTTTCATTCACACCTAAATATGAATGAAAAAAATTGTTAAAAAAATCATGGTTGAAGATTTCATAATTCATGCATCAAAGGGTTAAAGAATAAGTCCAGTTACACCTTTGTGGGCTTATAACTTGGCTTCTGAATATCCTAGAGAGGTCAGGTTTGTTTTAGTGTACTCCAATCAACAGCCCCTACAACCACAAAAAGGAATAAAGCCATTAGCACTTATGGTTTGTAAATGGCACCCAGAATTATGTTGCACGAAGCACAATTTCACATCATTCTGGGTCCATTTGTGTGAAAACAAGGTCCAATCAGGCTGAAACGTTACAAGAAGGTAGAATCTATTGAGTTGTAAGTGATCTGAACATTTCATGATGAGAGCACTTTCCTAAGGGGGTCAAACCATGTCCCAAAGGTCACCGGGCCTAGTGTCACTTTAAAGAAGTAGTCCAGTTACACATTTGTGGGCTTATAACTTGGCTTCTGAATATCCTAGAGAGGTCAGGTTTAATTTAGAGTACTCCAATTAACAGCCCCCATTACCCCAAAAAGGAATTTAGTCATTAGCACTTATGGTTTTTAAATGGCACCCAGAATTATGTTGCACGAAGCACAATTTCACATCATTCTGGGTCCATTTGTGTGAAAACAAGGTCCAATCAGGCTGAAACGTTACAAGAAGGTAGAATCTATTGAGTTGTAAGTGATCTGAATGTTTCATGATGATCACACATTCCTATAGGGGGTCAAACCATGTCCCATAGGTCACCGGGCCTGGTGTCACTTTAAACAAGTAGTCCAGTTTCACATTTGTGGGCTTATAACTTGGCTTCTGAATGTCCTAGAGAGGTCAGGTTTGTTTTAGTGTACTCCAATCAACAGCCCCTACAACCACAAAAATGAATGGAGTCATTAGCACTTATGGTTTGTAAATGGCACCCAGAATTATGTTGCATGAAGCACAATTTCACATCATTCTGGGTTCATTTGTGTGAAAACAAGGTCCAATCAGGCTGAAACGTTACAAGAAGGTAGAATGTATTGAGTTGTAAGTGATCTGAACGTTTCATGATGATCGCACATTCCTATAGGGGGTCAAACCATGTCCCAAAGGTCACAGGGCCTGGTGTCACTTTAAAGATGTAGTCCAGTTACACCTTTGCGGGCTTATAACTTGGCTTCTGAATATCCTAGAGAGGTCAGGTTTGTTTGAGAGTACTCCAATTAACAGCCCCCATTACCCCAAAAAGGAATTTAGTCATTAGCACTTATGGTTTTTAAATGTCACCCAGAATTATGTTGCACGAAGCACAATTTCACATCATTCTGGGATCATTTGTGTGAAAACAATGTCCAATCATGCTGAAACGTTACAAGAAGGTAGAATCTATTGAGTTGTAAGTGATCTGAACGTTTCATGATGATCGCACATTCCTATAGGGGGTCAAACCATGTCCCAAAGGTCACCGGGCCTGGTCTCACTTTAAAGAATAAGTCCAGTTACACCTTTGTGGGCTTATAACTTGGCTTCTGAATATCCTAGAGAGGTCAGGTTTGTTTTAGTGTACTCCAATCAACAGCCCCTACAACCACAAAAAGGAATAAAGCCATTAGCACTTATGGTTTGTAAATGGCACCCAGAATTATGTTGCACGAAGCACAATTTCACATCATTCTGGGTTCATTTGTGTGAAAACAAGGTCCAATCAGGCTGAAACATTACAGGAAGGTAGAATCTATTGAGTTTTAAGAGATCTGAACGTTTCATGATGATAGCACTTTCCTAAGGGGGTAAAACCATGTCCCAAAGGTCACCGGATCAGTGTCAATTTAAAGAAGTAGTCCAGTTACACATTTGTGGGCTTATAACTTGGCTTCTGAATGTCCTAGAGAGATCAGGTTTGTTTTAGTGTACTCCAATCAACAGCCCCTACAACCACAAAAAGGAATGGAGTCATTAGCACTTATGGTTTGTAAATGGCACCCAGAATTATGTGGCACGAAGCACAATTTCACATCATTCTGGGTTCATTTGTGTGAAAACAAGGTCCAATCAGGCTGAAACGTTACAGGAAGTTAGAATCTTTTGAGTTGTAAGTGATCTGAACGTTTCATGATGATAGCACTTTCCTAAGGAGGTAAAACCATGTCCCAAAGGTCACCGGATCGGTGTCAATTTCAAAAAGTAGTCCAGTTACACATTTGTGGGCTTATAACTTGGCTTCTGAATGTCATAGAGAGATCAGGTTTGTTTTAGTGTACTCCAATCAACAGCCCCTAAAACCACAAAAAGGAATGGAGTCATTAGCACTTATGGTTTTTAAATGGCACCCAGAATTATGTTGCACGAAGCACAATTTCACATCATTCTGGGTCCATTTGTGTGAAAACAAGGTCCAATCAGGCTGAAACGTTACAGGAAGGTAGAATCTATTGAGTTGTAAGTGATCTGAACGTTTCATGATGATAGCACTTTGCTAAGGGGGTCAAACCATGTCCCAGAGGTCACCGGATCTGTTGTCAATTTAAAGAAGTAGTCCAGTTACACATTTGTGGGCTTATAACTTGGCTTCTGAATGTCCTAGAGAGATCAGGTTTGTTTTAGTGTACTCCAGTCAACAGCCCCTACAACCACAAAAAGGAATGGAGTCATTAGCACTTATGGTTTTTAAATGGCACCCAGAATTATGTTGCACGAAGCACAATTTCACATCATTCTGGGTCCATTTGTGTGAAAACAAGGTCCAGTCAGGCTGAAACGTTACAAGAAGGTAGAATCTGTTGAGTTGTAAGTGATCTGAACGTTTCATGATGATCGCACATTCCTATAGGGGGTCAAACCATGTCCCAAAGGTCACGGGGCCTGGTGTCACTTTAAAGAAGTAGTCCAGTTAAACCTTTGTGGGCTTATAACTTGGCTTCTGAATATCCTAAAGAGGTCAGGCTTGTTTTAGTGTACTCCAATCAACAGCCCCTACAACCACAAAAATGAATGGAGTCATTAGCACTTATGGTTTGTAAATGGCACCCAGAATTATGTTGCACGAAGCACAATTTCACATCATTCTGGGTTCATTTGTGTGAAAACAAGGTCCAATCTGGCTGAAACGTTACAAGAAGGTAGAATCTATTGAGTTGTAAGTGATCTGAACGTTTCATGATGATCGCACTTTCCTAAGGGGGTAAAACCATGTCCTAAAGGTCACCGGATCTGGTGTCACTTTAAAGAAGTAGTCCAGTTACACATTTGTGGGCTTATAACTTGGCTTCTGAATATCCTAGAGAGGTCAGGTTTGTTTTAGAGTACTCCAATTAACAGCCCCTATTACCTCAAAAAGAAATGGAGTCATTAGCACTTATGGTTTTTAAATGGCACCCAGAATTATGTTGCACGAAGCACAATTTCACATCATTCTGGGTCCATTTGTGTGAAAACAAGGTCCAATCAGGCTGAAACGTTTCAAGAAGGTAGAATCTATTGAGTTGTAAGTGATCTGAACGTTTCATGATGATCGCACATTCCTATAGGGGGTAAAACCATGTTCCAAAGGTCACCGGGCCTGGTGTCACTTTAAAGAAGTAGTCCAGTTACACCTTTGTGGGCTTATAACTTGGCTTCTGAATGTCCTAGAGAGGTCAGGCTTGTTTTAGTGTACTCCAATCAACAGCCCCTACAGCCACAAAAAGGAATGGAGTCATTGGCACTTATGGTTTTTAAATGGCACCCAGAATTATGTTGCACGAAGCACAATTTCACATCATTCTGGGTCCATTTGTGTGAAAACAAGGTCCAATCAGGCTGAAACGTTACAGGAAGGTAGAATCTATTGAGTTGTAAGTGATCTGAACGTTTCATGATGAGAGCACTTTCCTAAGGGGGTCAAACCATGTCCCAAAGGTCACCGGGCCTGGTGTCACTTTAAAGAAGTAGTCCAGTTACACATTTGTGGGCTTATAACTTGGCTTTTGAATATCCTAGAGAGGTCAGGTTTAATTTAGAGTACTCCAATTAACAGCCCCCATTACCCCAAAAAGGAATTTAGTCATTAGCACTTATGGTTTTTAAATGGCACCCAGAATTATGTTGCACGAAGCACAATTTCACCTCATTCTGGGTCCATTTGTGTGAAAACAAGGTCCAATCAGGCTGAAACGTTACAAGAAGGTAGAATCTATTGAGTTGTAAGTGATCTGAACGTTTCATGATGATCGCACATTCCTATAGGGGGTCAAACCATGTCCCAAAGGTCACCGGGCCTGGTGTCACTTTAAACAAGTAGTCCAGTTTCACATTTGTGGGCTTATAACTTGGCTTCTGAAAGTCCTAGAGAGGTCAGGTTTGTTTTAGTGTACTCCAATCAACAGCCCCTACAACCACAAAAAGGAATGGAGTCATTAGCACTTATGGTTTGTAAATGGCACCCAGAATTATGTTGCACGAAGCACAATTTCACATCATTCTGGGTTCATTTGTGTGAAAACAAGGTCCAATCAGGCTGAAACGTTACAAGAAGTTAGAATCTATTGAGTTGTAAGTGATCTGATTGTTTCATGATGATCGCACATTCCTATAGGGGGTCAAACCGTGTCCCAGAGGTCACAGGGCCTGGTGTCACTTTAAAGATGTAGTCCAGTTACACCTTTGTGGGCTTATAACTTGGCTTCTGAATATCCTAGAGAGGTCAGGTTTGTTTGAGAGTACTCCAATTAACAGCCCCCATTACCCCGAAAAGGAATGGAGTCATTAGCACTTATGGTTTTTAAATGGCACCCAGAATTATGTTGCACGAAGCACAATTTCACATCATTCTGGGTTCATTTGTGTGAAAACAAGGTCCAATCAGGCTGAAACGTTACAAGAAGGTAGAATCTATTGAGTTGTAAGTGATCTGAACGTTTCATGATGAGAGCACTTTCCTAAGGGGGTCAAACCATGTCCCAAAGGTCACCGGGCCTGGTGTCACTTTAAAGAAGTAGTCCAGTTACACATTTGTGGGCTTATAACTTGGCTTTTGAATATCCTAGAGAGGTCAGGTTTGTTTGAGAGTACTCCAATTAACAGCCCCCATTACCCCAAAAAGGAATGGAGTCATTAGCACTTATGCTTTTTAAATGGCACCCAGAATTATGTTGCACGAAGCACAATTTCACATCATTCTGGGTCCATTTGTGTGAAAACAAGGTCCAATCAGGCTGAAACGTTACAGGAAGGTAGAATCTATTGAGTTGTAAGTGATCTGAACGTTTCATGATGATCGCACATTCCTATAGGGGGTCAAACCATGTCCCAAAGGTCACCGGGCCTGGTGTCACTTTAAAGAAGTAGTCCAGTTACACCTTTGTGGGCTTATAACTTGGCTTCTGAATGTCCTAGAGAGGTCAGGCTTGTTTTAGTGTACTCCAATCAACAGCCCCTACAGCCACAAAAAGGAATGGAGTCATTGGCACTTATGGTTTTTAAATGGCACCCAGAATTATGTTGCACGAAGCACAATTTCACATCATTCTGGGTCCATTTGTGTGAAAACAAGGTCCAATCAGGCTGAAACGTTACAGGAAGGTAGAATCTATTGAGTTGTAAGTGATCTGAACGTTTCATGATGAGAGCACTTTCCTAAGGGGGTCAAACCATGTCCCAAAGGTCACCGGGCCTGGTGTCACTTTAAACAAGTAGTCCAGTTTCACATTTGTGGGCTTATAACTTGGCTTCTAAATGTCCTAGAGAGGTCAGGTTTGTTTTAGTGTACTCCAGTTAACAGCCCCTACAACCACAAAAAGGAATGGAGTCATTAGCACTTATGGTTTTTAAATGGCACCCAGAATTATGTTGCACGAAGCACAATTTCACCTCATTCTGGGTCCATTTGTGTGAAAACAAGGTCCAATCAGGCTGAAACGTTACAAGAAGGTAGAATCTATTGAGTTGTAAGTGATCTGAACGTTTCATGATGATCGCACATTCCTATAGGGGGTCAAACCATGTCCCAAAGGTCACCGGGCCTGGTGTCACTTTAAACAAGTAGTCCAGTTTCACATTTGTGGGCTTATAACTTGGCTTCTGAATGTCCTAGAGAGGTCAGGTTTGTTTTAGTGTACTCCAGTCAACAGCCCCTACAACCACAAAAAGGAATGGAGTCATTAGCACTTATGGTTTCTAAATGGCACCCAGAATTATGTTGCACGAAGCACAATTTCACATCATTCTGGGTCCATTTGTGTGAAAACAAGGTCCAATCAGGCTGAAACGTTACAAGAAGGTAGAATCTATTGAGTTGTAAGTGATCTGAAAGTTTCATGATGATCGCACATTCCTAAGGGGGTCAAATTATGTTCCAAAGGTCACCGGATCTGGTGTCACTTTAAAGAAGTAGTCCAGATACACCTTTGTGGGCTTATAACTTGGCTTCTGAATGTCCTAGCGAGATCAGGTTTGTTTTGGTGTACTCCAATCAACAGCCCCTACAACCACAAAAAGGAATGGAGTCATTAGCACTTATGGTTTTTAAATGGCACCCAGAATTATGTTGCACGAAGCACAATTTCACATCATTCTGGGTTCATTTGTGTGAAAACAATGTCTAATCAGGCTGAAATGTTACAAGAAGGTAGAATCTATTGAGTTGTAAGTGATATGAACGTTTCATGATGATCGCACATTCCTATAGGGGGTCAAACCATGTCCCAAAGGTCACCGGGCCTGGTCTCACTTTAAAGAAGTAGTCCAGTTACACCTTTGTGGGCTTATAACTTGGCTTCTGAATGGCCTAGAGAGGTCAGGCTTGTTTTAGTGTACTCCAATCAACAGCCCCTACAGCCCCAAAAAGGAATGGAGTCATTGGCACTTATGGTTTGTAAATGGCACCCAGAATTATGTTGCACGAAGCACAATTTCACATCATTCTGGGTCCATTTGTGTGAAAACAAGGTCCAATCAGGCTGAAACGTTACAGGAAGGTAGAATCTATTGAGTTGTAAGTGATCTGAACGTTTCATGATGATAGCACTTTCCTAAGGGGGTCAAACCATGTCCCAAAGGTCACCGGGCCTGGTGTCACTTTAAAGAAGTAGTCCAGTTACACATTTGTGGGCTCATAACTTGGCTTCTGAATATCCTAGAGAGGTCAGGTTTAATTTAGAGTACTCCAATTAACAGCCCCCATTACCCCAAAAAGGAATTTAGTCATTAGCACTTATGGTTTTTAAATGGCACCCAGAATTATGTTGCACGAAGCACAATTTCACATCATTCTGGGTCCATTTGTGTGAAAACAAGGTCCAATCAGGCTGAAACGTTACAAGAAGGTAGAATCTATGGAGTTGTAAGTGATCTGAACATTTCATTCCTATAGGGGGTCAAACCATGTCCCAAAGGTCACCAGGCCTGGTGTCACTTTAAAGAAGTAGTCCAGTTACACATTTGTGGGCTTATAACTTGGCTTCTGAATGTCCTAGAGAGGTCAGGCTTGTTTTAGTGTACTCCAATCAACAGCCCCTACAACCACAAAAATGAATGGAGTCATTAGCACTTATGGTTTGTAAATGGCACCCAGAATTATGTTGCACGAAGCACAATTTCACATCATTCTGGGTTCATTTGTGTGAAAACAACGTCCAATCTGGCTGAAACGTTACAAGAAGGTAGAATCTATTGAGTTGTAAGTGATCTGAACGTTTCATGATGATCGCACATTCCTATAGGGGGTCAAACCATGCCCCAAAGGTCACAGGGCCTGGTGTCACTTTAAAGATGTAGTCCAGTTACACCTTTTTGGGCTTATAACTTGGCTTCTGAATATCCTAGAGAGGTCAGGTTTGTTTGAGAGTACTCCAATTAACAGCCCCCATTACCCCAAAAAGGAATGGAGTCATTAGCACTTATGGTTTTTAAATGGCACCCAGAATTTTGTTGCACGAAGCACAATTTCACATCATTCTGGGTTCATTTGTGTGAAAACAAGGTCCAATCATGCTGAAACGTTACAGGAAGGTAGAATCTATTGAGTTGTAAGTGATCTGAACGTTTCATGATGATCGCACATTCCTATAGGGGGTAAAACCATGTTCCAAAGGTCACCGGGCCTGGTGTCACTTTAAAGAAGTAGTCCAGTTACACCTTTGTGGGCTTATAACTTGGCTTCTGAATGTCCTAGAGAGGTCAGGCTTGTTTTAGTGTACTCCAATCAACAGCCCCTACAGCCACAAAAAGGAATGGAGTCATTGGCACTTATGGTTTTTAAATGGCACCCAGAATTATGTTGCACGAAGCACAATTTCACATCATTCTGGGTCCATTTGTGTGAAAACAAGGTCCAATCAGGCTGAAACGTTACAGGAAGGTAGAATCTATTGAGTTGTAAGTGATCTGAACGTTTCATGATGAGAGCACTTTCCTAAGGGGGTCAAACCATGTCCCAAAGGTCACCGGGCCTGGTGTCACTTTAAAGAAGTAGTCCAGTTACACATTTGTGGGCTTATAACTTGGCTTTTGAATATCCTAGAGAGGTCAGGTTTAATTTAGAGTACTCCAATTAACAGCCCCCATTACCCCAAAAAGGAATTTAGTCATTAGCACTTATGGTTTTTAAATGGCACCCAGAATTATGTTGCACGAAGCACAATTTCACCTCATTCTGGGTCCATTTGTGTGAAAACAAGGTCCAATCAGGCTGAAACGTTACAAGAAGGTAGAATCTATTGAGTTGTAAGTGATCTGAACGTTTCATGATGATCGCACATTCCTATAGGGGGTCAAACCATGTCCCAAAGGTCACCGGGCCTGGTGTCACTTTAAACAAGTAGTCCAGTTTCACATTTGTGGGCTTATAACTTGGCTTCTGAAAGTCCTAGAGAGGTCAGGTTTGTTTTAGTGTACTCCAGTCAACAGCCCCTACAACCACAAAAAGGAATGGAGTCATTAGCACTTATGGTTTGTAAATGGCACCCAGAATTATGTTGCACGAAGCACAATTTCACATCATTCTGGGTCCATTTGTGTGAAAACAAGGTCCAATCAGGCTGAAACGTTACAGGAAGGTAGAATCTATTGAGTTGTAAGTGATCTGAACGTTTCATGATGAGAGCACTTTCCTAAGGGGGTCAAACCATGTCCCAAAGGTCACTGGGCCTGGTGTCACTTTAAACAAGTAGTCCAGTTTCACATTTGTGGGCTTATAACTTGGCTTCTAAATGTCCTAGAGAGGTCAGGTTTGTTTTAGTGTACTCCAGTCAACAGCCCCTACAACCACAAAAAGGAATGGAGTCATTAGCACTTATGGTTTTTAAATGGCACCCAGAATTATGTTGCACGAAGCACAATTTCACCTCATTCTGGGTCCATTTGTGTGAAAACAAGGTCCAATCAGGCTGAAACGTTACAAGAAGGTAGAATCTATTGAGTTGTAAGTGATCTGAACGTTTCATGATGATAGCACTTTCCTAAGGGGGTCAAACCATGTCCCAAAGGTCACCGGGCCTGGTGTCACTTTAAAGAAGTAGTCCAGTTACACATTTGTGGGCTCATAACTTGGCTTCTGAATATCCTAGAGAGGTCAGGTTTGTTTGAGAGTACTCCAATTAACAGCCCCCATTACCCCGAAAAGGAATGGAGTCATTAGCACTTATGGTTTTTAAATGGCACCCAGAATTATGTTGCACGAAGCACAATTTCACATCATTCTGGGTTCATTTGTGTGAATACAAGGTCCAATCAGGCTGAAACGTTACAGGAAGGTAGAATCTTTTGAGTTGTAAGTGATCTGAACGTTTCATGATGATCGCACATTCCTATAGGGGGTCAAACCATGTCCCAAAGGTCACTGGGCCTGGTGTCACTTTAAACAAGTAGTCCAGTTTCACATTTGTGGGCTTATAACTTGGCTTCTGAATGTCCTAGAGAGGTCAGGTTTGTTTTAGTGTACTCCAATCAACAGCCCCTACAACCACAAAAATGAATGGAGTCATTAGCACTTATGGTTTGTAAATGGCACCCAGAATTATGTTGCACGAAGCACAATTTCACATCATTCTGGGTTCATTTGTGTGAAAACAAGGTCCAATCAGGCTGAAACGTTACAAGAAGGTAGAATCTATTGAGTTGTAAGTGATCTGAACGTTTCATGATGATCGCACATTCCTATAGGGGGTCAAACCATGCCCCAAAGGTCACAGGGCCTGGTGTCACTTTAAAGATGTAGTCCAGTTACACCTTTTTTGGGCTTATAACTTGGCTTCTGAATATCCTAGAGAGGTCAGGTTTGTTTGAGAGTACTCCAATTAACAGCCCCCATTACCCCAAAAATGAATGGAGTCATTAGCACTTATGGTTTTTAAATGGCACCCAGAATTATGTTGCACGAAGCACAATTTCACATCATTCTGGGTTCATTTGTGTGAAAACAAGGTCCAATCAGGCTGAAACGTTACAGGAAGGTAGAATCTATTGAGTTGTAAGTGATCTGAACGTTTCATGATGATCGCACATTCCTATAGGGGGTCAAACCATGTCCCAAAGGTCACCGGGCCTGGTGTCACTTTAAAGAAGTAGTCCAGTTACACCTTTGTGGGCTTATAACTTGGCTTCTGAATGTCCTAGAGAGGTCAGGCTTGTTTTAGTGTACTCCAATCAACAGCCCCTACAGCCACAAAAAGGAATGGAGTCATTGGCACTTATGGTTTTTAAATGGCACCCAGAATTATGTTGCACGAAGCACAATTTCACATCATTCTGGGTCCATTTGTGTGAAAACAAGGTCCAATCAGGCTGAAACGTTACAGGAAGGTAGAATCTATTGAGTTGTAAGTGATCTGAACGTTTCATGATGAGAGCACTTTCCTAAGGGGGTCAAACCATGTCCCAAAGGTCACCGGGCCTGGTGTCACTTTAAACAAGTAGTCCAGTTTCACATTTGTGGGCTTATAACTTGGCTTCTAAATGTCCTAGAGAGGTCAGGTTTGTTTTAGTGTACTCCAGTCAACAGCCCCTACAACCACAAAAAGGAATGGAGTCATTAGCACTTATGGTTTTTAAATGGCACCCAGAATTATGTTGCACGAAGCACAATTTCACCTCATTCTGGGTCCATTTGTGTGAAAACAAGGTCCAATCAGGCTGAAACGTTACAAGAAGGTAGAATCTATTGAGTTGTAAGTGATCTGAATGTTTCATGATGATCGCACATTCCTATAGGGGGTCAAACCATGTCCCAAAGGTCACCGGGCCTGGTGTCACTTTAAACAAGTAGTCCAGTTTCACATTTGTGGGCTTATAACTTGGCTTCTGAATGTCCTAGAGAGGTCAGGTTTGTTTTAGTGTACTCCAATCAACAGCCCCTACAACCACAAAAAGGAATGGAGTCATTAGCACTTATGGTTTGTAAATGGCACCCAGAATTATGTTGCACGAAGCACAATTTCACATCATTCTGGGTTCATTTGTGTGAAAACAAGGTCCAATCAGGCTGAAACGTTACAAGAAGGTAGAATCTATTGAGTTGTAAGTGATCTGAACGTTTCATGATGATCGCACATTCCTATAGGGGGTCAAACCATGTCCCAAAGGTCACAGGGCCTGGTGTCACTTTAAAGATGTAGTCCACTTACACCTTTGTGGGCTTATAACTTGGCTTCTGAATATCCTAGAGAGGTCAGGTTTAATTTAGAGTACTCCAATTAACAGCCCACATTACCCCAAAAAGGAATTTAGTCATTAGCACTTATGGTTTTTAAATGGCACCCAGAATTATGTTGCACGAAGCACAATTTCACCTCATTCTGGGTCCATGTGTGTGAAAACAAGGTCCAATCAGGCTGAAACGTTACAAGAAGGTAGAATCTATTGAGTTGTAAGTGATCTGAATGTTTCATGATGATCGCACATTCCTATAGGGGGTCAAACCATGACCCAAAGGTCACCGGGCCTGGTGTCACTTTAAACAAGTAGTCCAGTTACACCTTTTTGGGCTTATAACTTGGCTTCTGAATATCCTAGAGAGGTCAGGTTTGTTTGAGAGTACTCCAATTAACAGCCCCCATTACCCCAAAAAGGAATGGAGTCATTAGCACTTATGGTTTTTAAATGGCACCCAGAATTATGTTGCACGAAGCACAATTTCACATCATTCTGGGTTCATTTGTGTGAAAACAAGGTCCAATCAGGCTGAAACGTTACAGGAAGGTAGAATCTATTGAGTTGTAAGTGATCTGAACGTTTCATGATGAGAGCACTTTCCTAAGGGGGTCAAACCATGTCCCAAAGGTCACCGGGCCTGGTGTCACTTTAAAGAAGTAGTCCAGTTACACATTTGTGGGCTTATAACTTGGCTTTTGAATATCCTAGAGAGGTCAGGTTTAATTTAGAGTACTCCAATTAACAGCCCCCATTACCCCAAAAAGGAATTTAGTCATTAGCACTTATGGTTTTAACTGGCAACCAGAATTATGTTGCACGAAGCACAATTTCACCTCATTCTGGGTCCATTTGTGTGAAAACAAGGTCCAATCAGGCTGAAACGTTACAAGAAGGTAGAATCTATTGAGTTGTAAGTGATCTGAATGTTTCATGATGATCGCACATTCCTATAGGGGGTCAAACCATGTCCCAAAGGTCACCGGGCCTGGTGTCACTTTAAACAATTAGTCCAGTTTCACATTTGTGGGCTTATAACTTGGCTTCTGAATGTGCTAGAGAGGTCAGGTTTGTTTTAGTGTACTCCAATCAACAGCCCCTACAACCACAAAAAGGAATGGAGTCATTAGCACTTATGGTTTGTAAATGGCACCCAGAATTATGTTGCACGAAGCACAATTTCACATCATTCTGGGTTCATTTGTGTGAAAACAAGGTCCAATCAGGCTGAAACGTTACAAGAAGGTAGAATCTATTGAGTTGTAAGTGATCTGAACGTTTCATGATGATCGCACATTCCTATAGGGGGTCAAACCATGTCCCAAAGGTCACAGGGCCTGGTGTCACTTTAAAGATGTAGTCCAGTTACACCTTTGAGGGCTTAGAACTTGGCTTCTGAATATCCTAGAGAGGTCAGGTTTGTTTGAGAGTACTCCAATTAAAAGCCCCCATTACCCCAAAAAGGAATTTAGTCATTAGCACTTATGGTTTTTAAATGGCACCCAGAATTATGTTGCACGAAGCACAATTTCACCTCATTCTGGGTCCATGTGTGTGAAAACAAGGTCCAATCAGGCTGAAACGTTACAAGAAGGTAGAATCTATTGAGTTGTAAGTGATCTGAATGTTTCATGATGATCGCACATTCCTATAGGGGGTCAAACCATGTCCCAAAGGTCACCGGGCCTGGTGTCACTTTAAACAAGTAGTCCAGTTTCACATTTGTGGGCTTATAACTTGGCTTCTGAATGTCCTGGAGAGGTCAGGTTTGTTTTAGTGTACTCCAATCAACAGCCCCTACAACCACAAAAATGAATGGAGTCATTGGCACTCATGGTTTTTAAATGGCACCCAGAATTATGTTGCACGAAGCACAATTTCACCTCATTCTGGGTCCATTTGTGTGAAAACAAGGTCCAATCAGGCTGAAACGTTACAAGAAGGTAGAATCTATTGAGTTGTAAGTGATCTGAATGTTTCATGATGATCGCACATTCCTATAGGGGGTCAAACCATGACCCAAAGGTCACCGGGCCTGGTGTCACTTTAAACAAGTAGTCCAGTTACACCTTTTTGGGCTTATAACTTGGCTTCTGAATATCCTAGAGAGGTCAGGTTTGTTTGAGAGTACTCCAATTAACAGCCCCCATTACCCCAAAAAGGAATGGAGTCATTAGCACTTATGGTTTTTAAATGGCACCCAGAATTATGTTGCACGAAGCACAATTTCACATCATTCTGGGTTCATTTGTGTGAAAACAAGGTCCAATCAGGCTGAAACGTTACAGGAAGGTAGAATCTATTGAGTTGTAAGTGATCTGAACGTTTCATGATGAGAGCACTTTCCTAAGGGGGTCAAACCATGTCCCAAAGGTCACCGGGCCTGGTGTCACTTTAAAGAAGTAGTCCAGTTACACATTTGTGGGCTTATAACTTGGCTTCTGAATATCCTAGAGAGGTCAGGTTTGTTTTAGTGTACTCCAATCAACAGCCCCTACAACCACAAAAAGGAATGGAGTCATTAGCACTTATGGTTTGTAAATGGCACCCAGAATTATGTTGCACGAAGCATAATTTCACATCATTCTGGGTTCATTTGTGTGAATACAAGGTCCAATCAGGCTGAAACGTTACAAGAAGGTAGAATCTATTGAGTTGTAAGTGATCTGAACGTTTCATGATGATCGCACATTCCTATAGGGGGTCAAACCATGTCCCAAAGGTCACAGGGCCTGGTGTCACTTTAAAGATGTAGTCCAGTTACACCTTTGAGGGCTTAGAACTTGGCTTCTGAATATCCTAGAGAGGTCAGGTTTGTTTGAGAGTACTCCAATTAAAAGCCCCCATTACCCCAAAAAGGAATGGAGTCATTAGCACTTATGGTTTTTAAATGGCACCCAGAATTTTTTTGCACGAAGCACAATTTCACATCATTCTGGGTCCATTTGTGTGAAAACAAGGTCCAATCAGGCTGAAACGTTACAAGAAGGTAGAATCTATTGAGTTGTAAGTGATCTGAATGTTTCATGATGATCGCACATTCCTATAGGGGGTCAAACCATGTCCCAAAGGTCACCGGGCCTGGTGTCACTTTAAACAAGTAGTCCAGTTTCACATTTGTGGGCTTATAACTTGGCTTCTGAATGTCCTAGAGAGGTCAGGTTTGTTTTAGTGTACTCCAATCAACAGCCCCTACAACCACAAAAATGAATGGAGTCATTAGCACTTATGGTTTGTAAATGGCACCCAGAATTATGTTGCACGAAGCACAATTTCACATCATTCTGGGTTCATTTGTGTGAAAACAAGGTCCAATCAGGCTGAAACGTTACAAGAAGTTAGAATCTATTGAGTTGTAAGTGATCTGAACGTTTCATGATGATCGCACATTCCTATAGGGGGTCAAACCATGTCCCAGAGGTCACCGGTCCTGGTGTCACTTTTAAGAAGTAGTCCAGTTACACCTTTGTGGGCTTATAACTTGGCTTCTGAATGTCTTAGAGAGGTCAGGCTTGTTTTAGTGTACTCCAATCAACAGCCCCTACAGCCACAAAAAGGAATGGAGTCATTGGCACTTATGGTTTTTAAATGGCACCCAGAATTATGTTGCACGAAGCACAATTTCACATCATTCTGGGTCCATTTGTGTGAAAACAAGGTCCAATCAGGCTGAAACGTTACAGGAAGGTAGAATCTATTGAGTTGTAAGTGATCTGAACGTTTCATGATGAGAGCACTTTCCTAAGGGGGTCAAACCATGTCCCAAAGGTCACCGGGCCTGGTGTCACTTTAAATAAGTAGTCCAGTTACACATTTGTGGGCTTATAACTTGGCTTCTGAATATCCTAGAGAGGTCAGGTTTAATTTAGAGTACTCCAATTAACAGCCCCCATTACCCCAAAAAGGAATTTAGTCATTAGCACTTATGGTTTTTAAATGGCACCCAGAATTATGTTGCACGAAGCACAATTTCACATCATTCTGGGTTCATTTGTGTGAAAACAAGGTCCAATCAGGCTGAAACGTTACAAGAAGGTAGAATCTATTGAGTTGTAAGTGATCTGAACGTTTCATGATGATCGCACATTCCTATAGGGGGTCAAACCATGTCCCAAAGGTCACAGGGCCTGGTGTCACTTTAAAGATGTAGTCCAGTTACACCTTTGACGGCTTAGAACTTGGCTTCTGAATATCCTAGAGAGGTCAGGTTTGTTTGAGAGTACTCCAATTAACAGCCCCCATTACCCCAAAAAGGAATGGAGTCATTAGCACTTATGGTTTTTAAATGTCACCAGGAATTTTGTTGCACGAAGCACAATTTCACATCATTCTGGGTTCATTTGTGTGAAAACAAGGTCCAATCAGGCTGAAACGTTACAGGAAGGTAGAATCTATTGAGTTGTAAGTGATCTGAACGTTTCATGATGATCGCACATTCCTATAGGGGGTCAAACCATGTCCCAAAGGTCACCGGGCCTGGTCTCACTTTAAAGAATAAGTCCAGTTTCACATTTGTGGGCTTATAACTTGGCTTCTGAATATCCTAGAGAGGTCAGGTTTGTTTTAGTGTACTCCAATCAACAGCCCCTACAACCACAAAAAGGAATAAAGTCATTAGCACTTATGGTTTGGAAATGGCACCCAGAATTATGTTGCACGAAGCACAATTTCACATCATTCTGGGTCCATTTGTGTGAAAACAAGGTCCAATCAGGCTGAAACGTTACAAGAACGTAGAATCTATTGAGTTGTAAGTGATCTGAACGTTTCATGATGATCTCACATTCCTAAGGGGGTCAAACCATGTCCCAAAGGTCACCGGGCCTGGTGTCACTTTAAATAAGTAGTCCAGTTACACCTTTGTGGGCTTATAACATGGCTTCTGAATATCCTAGAGAGGTCATGTTTAATTTAGAGTACTCCAATTAACAGCCCCCATTACCCCAAAATGGTATGGAGTCATTAGCACTTATGGTTTTTAAATGGCACCCAGAATTATGTTGCACGAAGCACAATTTCACATCATTCTGGGTCCATTTGTGTGAAAACAAGGTCCAATCAGGCTGAAACATTACAGGAAGGTAGAATCTATTGAGTTTTAAGTGATCTGAACGTTTCATGATGATAGCACTTTCCTAAGGGGGTAAAACCATGTCCCAAAGGTCACCGGATCAGTGTCAATATAAAGAAGTAGTCCAGTTACACATTTGTGGGCTTATAACTTGGCTTCTGAATGTCCTAGAGAGATCAGGTTTGTTTTAGTGTACTCCAATCAACAGCCCCTTCAACCACAAAAAGGAATGGAGTCATTAGCACTTATGGTTTATAAATGGCACCCAGAATTATGTGGCACGAAGCACAATTTCACATTATTCTGGGTTCATTTGTGTGAAAACAAGGTCCAATCAGGCTGAAACGTTACAGGAAGTTAGAATCTTTTGAGTTGTAAGTGATCTGAACGTTTCATGATGATAGCACTTTCCTAAGGAGGTAAAACCATGTCCCAAAGGTCACCGGATCGTTGTCAATTTCAAAAAGTAGTCCAGTTACACATTTGTGGGCTTATAACTTGGCTTCTGAATGTCCTAGAGAGATCAGGTTTGTTTTAGTGTACTCCAATCAACAGCCCCTAAAACCACAAAAAGGAATGGAGTCATTAGCACTTATGGTTTTTAAATGGCACCCAGAATTATGTTGCACGAAGCACAATTTCACATCATTCTGGGTTCATATGTGTGAAAACAAGGTCCAATCAGGCTGAAACGTTACAGGAAGGTAGAATCTATTGAGTTGTAAGTGATCTGAATGTTTCATGACGATAGCACATTCCTAAGGGGGTCAAACCATGTCCCAAAGGTCACCGGGCCTGGTGCCACTTTAAAGAAGTAGTCCAGTTACACCTTTGTGGGCTTATAACTTGGCTTCTGAATGTCCTAGACAGGCCAGGCTTGTTTTAGTGTACTTCAATAAACAGCCCCTACAACCACAAAAAGGAATGGAGTCATTAGCACTTATGGTTTTTAAATGGCACCCAGAATTATGTTGCACGAAGCACAATTTCACATCATTCTGGGTTCATTTGTGTGAAAACAAGGTCCAATCAGGCTGAAACGTTACAGGAAGGTAGAATCTATTGAGTTGTAAGTGATCTGAACGTTTCATGATGATAGCACTTTCCTAAGGGGGTCAAACCATGTCCCAAAGGTCACCGGGCCTGGTGTCACTTTAAAGAAGTAGTCCAGTAACACCTTGGTGGGCTTATAACTTGGCTTCTGAATGTCCTAGAGAGGTCAGGCTTGTTTTAGTGTACTCCAATCAACAGCCCCTACAGCCACAAAAAGGAATGGAGTCATTAGCACTTATGGTTTGTAAATGTCACCCAGAATTATGTTGCACGAAGCACAATTTCACATCATTCTGGGTCAATTTGTGTGAAAACAAGGTCCAATCAGGCTGAAACGTTACAAGAAGGTAGAATCTATTGAGTTGTAAGTGATCTGAACGTTTCATGATGATCGCACATTCCTATAGGGTGTCAAACCATGTCCCAAAGGTCACCGGGCCTGGTGTCACTTTAAAGAAGTAGTCCAGTTACACCTTTGTGGGCTTATAACTTGGCTTCTGAATGTCCTAGAGAGATCAGGTTTGTTTTAGTGTACTCCAATCAACAGCCCCTACAACCACAAAAAGGAATGGAGTCATTAGCACTTATAGTTTGTAAATGGCACCCAGAATTATTTTGCACGAAGCACAATTTCACATCATTCTGGGTCCATTTGTGTGAAAACAAGGTCCATTAAGGCTGAAACGTTACAAGAAGGTAGAATCTATTGAGTTGTAAGTGATCTGAACGTTTCATGATGATCGCACATTCCTATAGGGGGTCAAACCATGTCCCAAAGGTCACCGGGCCTGGTGTCACTTTAAAGAAGTAGTCCAGTTACACCATTGTGGGCTTCTAACTTGGCTTCTGAATGTCCTAGAGAGGTCAGGCTTGTTTTAGTGTACTCCAATCAACAGCCCCTACAGCCACAAAAAGGAATGGAGTTATTGGCACTTATGGTTTGTAAATGGCACCCAGAATTATGTTGCACGAAGCACAATTTCACATCATTCTGGGTCCATTTGTGTGAAAACAAGGTCCAATCAGGCTGAAACGTTACAGGAAGGTAGAATCTATTGAGTTGTAAGTGATCTGAACGTTTCATGATGATAGCACTTTCCTAAGGGGGTCAAACCATGTCCCAAAGGTCACCGGGCCTGGTGTCACTTTAAAGAAGTAGTCCAGTTACACATTTGTGGGCTCATAACTTGGCTTCTGAATATCCTAGAGAGGTCAGGTTTGTTTGAGAGTACTCCAATTAACAGCCCCCATTACCCCAAAAAGGAATGGAGTCATTAGCACTTATGGTTTTTAAATGTCACCCAGAATTTTGTTGCACGAAGCACAATTTCACATCATTCTGGGTTCATTTGTGTGAAAACAAGGTCCAATCAGGCTGAAACGTTAAAGAAAGGTAGAATCTATTGAGTTGTAAGTGATCTGAACGTTTCATGATGATAGCACTTTCCTAAGGGGGTCAAACCATGTCCCAAAGGTCACCGGATCTGGTGTCAATTTAAAGAAGTGGTCCAGTTACACATTTGTGGGCTTATAACTTGGCTTCTGAATGTCCTAGAGAGATCAGGTTTGTTTTAGTGTACTCCAATCAACAGCCCCTACAACCACAAAAAGGAATGGAGTCATTAGCAATTATGGTTTTTAAATGGCACCCAGAATTATGTTGCACGAAGCACAATTTCACATCATTCTGGGTTCATTTGTGTGAAAACAATGGTCCAATCATGCTGAAACGTTACAAGAAGGTAGAATCTATTGAGTTGTAAGTGATCTGAACGTTTCATGATGATCACACATTCCTATAGGGGGTCAAACCATGTCCCAAAGGTCACCGGGCCTGGTCTCACTTTAAAGAATAAGTCCAGTTTCACATTTGTGGGCTTATAACTTGGCTTCTGAATATCCTAGAGAGGTCAGGTTTGTTTTAGTGTACTCCAATCAACAGCCCCTACAACCACAAAAAGGAATAAAGTCATTAGCACTTATGGTTTGGAAATGGCACCCAGAATTATGTTGCACGAAGCACAATTTCACATCATTCTGGGTCCATTTGTGTGAAAACAAGGTCCAATCAGGCTGAAACGTTACAAGAACGTAGAATCTATTGAGTTGTAAGTGATCTCAACGTTTCATGATGATCTCACATTCCTAAGGGGGTCAAACCATGTCCCAAAGGTCACCGGGCCTGGTGTCACTTTAAATAAGTAGTCCAGTTACACCTTTGTGGGCTTATAACATGGCTTCTGAATATCCTAGAGAGGTCATGTTTAATTTAGAGTACTCCAATTAACAGCCCCCATTACCCCAAAATGGTATGGAGTCATTAGCACTTATGGTTTTTAAATGGCACCCAGAATTATGTTGCACGAAGCACAATTTCACATCATTCTGGGTCCATTTGTGTGAAAACAAGGTCCAATCAGGCTGAAACATTACAGGAAGGTAGAATCTATTGAGTTTTAAGTGATCTGAACGTTTCATGATGATAGCACTTTCCTAAGGGGGTAAAACCATGTCCCAAAGGTCACCGGATCAGTGTCAATATAAAGAAGTAGTCCAGTTACACATTTGTGGGCTTATAACTTGGCTTCTGAATGTCCTAGAGAGATCAGGTTTGTTTTAGTGTACTCCAATCAACAGCCCCTTCAACCACAAAAAGGAATGGAGTCATTAGCACTTATGGTTTATAAATGGCACCCAGAATTATGTGGCACGAAGCACAATTTCACATTATTCTGGGTTCATTTGTGTGAAAACAAGGTCCAATCAGGCTGAAACGTTACAGGAAGTTAGAATCTTTTGAGTTGTAAGTGATCTGAACGTTTCATGATGATAGCACTTTCCTAAGGAGGTAAAACCATGTCCCAAAGGTCACCGGATCGTTGTCAATTTCAAAAAGTAGTCCAGTTACACATTTGTGGGCTTATAACTTGGCTTCTGAATGTCCTAGAGAGATCAGGTTTGTTTTAGTGTACTCCAATCAACAGCCCCTAAAACCACAAAAAGGAATGGAGTCATTAGCACTTATGGTTTTTAAATGGCACCCAGAATTATGTTGCACGAAGCACAATTTCACATCATTCTGGGTTCATATGTGTGAAAACAAGGTCCAATCAGGCTGAAACGTTACAGGAAGGTAGAATCTATTGAGTTGTAAGTGATCTGAATGTTTCATGACGATAGCACATTCCTAAGGGGGTCAAACCATGTCCCAAAGGTCACCGGGCCTGGTGCCACTTTAAAGAAGTAGTCCAGTTACACCTTTGTGGGCTTATAACTTGGCTTCTGAATGTCCTAGACAGGCCAGGCTTGTTTTAGTGTACTTCAATAAACAGCCCCTACAACCACAAAAAGGAATGGAGTCATTAGCACTTATGGTTTTTAAATGGCACCCAGAATTATGTTGCACGAAGCACAATTTCACATCATTCTGGGTTCATTTGTGTGAAAACAAGGTCCAATCAGGCTGAAACGTTACAGGAAGGTAGAATCTATTGAGTTGTAAGTGATCTGAACGTTTCATGATGATAGCACTTTCCTAAGGGGGTCAAACCATGTCCCAAAGGTCACCGGGCCTGGTGTCACTTTAAAGAAGTAGTCCAGTAACACCTTGGTGGGCTTATAACTTGGCTTCTGAATGTCCTAGAGAGGTCAGGCTTGTTTTAGTGTACTCCAATCAACAGCCCCTACAGCCACAAAAAGGAATGGAGTCATTAGCACTTATGGTTTGTAAATGTCACCCAGAATTATGTTGCACGAAGCACAATTTCACATCATTCTGGGTCAATTTGTGTGAAAACAAGGTCCAATCAGGCTGAAACGTTACAAGAAGGTAGAATCTATTGAGTTGTAAGTGATCTGAACGTTTCATGATGATCGCACATTCCTATAGGGTGTCAAACCATGTCCCAAAGGTCACCGGGCCTGGTGTCACTTTAAAGAAGTAGTCCAGTTACACCTTTGTGGGCTTATAACTTGGCTTCTGAATGTCCTAGAGAGATCAGGTTTGTTTTAGTGTACTCCAATCAACAGCCCCTACAACCACAAAAAGGAATGGAGTCATTAGCACTTATAGTTTGTAAATGGCACCCAGAATTATTTTGCACGAAGCACAATTTCACATCATTCTGGGTCCATTTGTGTGAAAACAAGGTCCATTAAGGCTGAAACGTTACAAGAAGGTAGAATCTATTGAGTTGTAAGTGATCTGAACGTTTCATGATGATCGCACATTCCTATAGGGGGTCAAACCATGTCCCAAAGGTCACCGGGCCTGGTGTCACTTTAAAGAAGTAGTCCAGTTACACCATTGTGGGCTTCTAACTTGGCTTCTGAATGTCCTAGAGAGGTCAGGCTTGTTTTAGTGTACTCCAATCAACAGCCCCTACAGCCACAAAAAGGAATGGAGTTATTGGCACTTATGGTTTGTAAATGGCACCCAGAATTATGTTGCAAGAAGCACAATTTCACATCATTCTGGGTCCATTTGTGTGAAAACAAGGTCCAATCAGGCTGAAACGTTACAGGAAGGTAGAATCTATTGAGTTGTAAGTGATCTGAACGTTTCATGATGATAGCACTTTCCTAAGGGGGTCAAACCATGTCCCAAAGGTCACCGGGCCTGGTGTCACTTTAAAGAAGTAGTCCAGTTACACATTTGTGGGCTCATAACTTGGCTTCTGAATATCCTAGAGAGGTCAGGTTTGTTTGAGAGTACTCCAATTAACAGCCCCCATTACCCCAAAAAGGAATGGAGTCATTAGCACTTATGGTTTTTAAATGTCACCCAGAATTTTGTTGCACGAAGCACAATTTCACATCATTCTGGGTTCATTTGTGTGAAAACAAGGTCCAATCAGGCTGAAACGTTAAAGAAAGGTAGAATCTATTGAGTTGTAAGTGATCTGAACGTTTCATGATGATAGCACTTTCCTAAGGGGGTCAAACCATGTCCCAAAGGTCACCGGATCTGGTGTCAATTTAAAGAAGTGGTCCAGTTACACATTTGTGGGCTTATAACTTGGCTTCTGAATGTCCTAGAGAGATCAGGTTTGTTTTAGTGTACTCCAATCAACAGCCCCTACAACCACAAAAAGGAATGGAGTCATTAGCAATTATGGTTTTTAAATGGCACCCAGAATTATGTTGCACGAAGCACAATTTCACATCATTCTGGGTTCATTTGTGTGAAAACAATGGTCCAATCATGCTGAAACGTTACAAGAAGGTAGAATCTATTGAGTTGTAAGTGATCTGAACGTTTCATGATGATCACACATTCCTATAGGGGGTCAAACCATGTCCCAAAGGTCACCGGGCCTGGTCTCACTTTAAAGAATAAGTCCAGTTTCACATTTGTGGGCTTATAACTTGGCTTCTGAATATCCTAGAGAGGTCAGGTTTGTTTTAGTGTACTCCAATCAACAGCCCCTACAACCACAAAAAGGAATAAAGTCATTAGCACTTATGGTTTGGAAATGGCACCCAGAATTATGTTGCACGAAGCACAATTTCACATCATTCTGGGTCCATTTGTGTGAAAACAAGGTCCAATCAGGCTGAAACGTTACAAGAACGTAGAATCTATTGAGTTGTAAGTGATCTCAACGTTTCA
The DNA here is from genome assembly GCF_043380555.1 of Nothobranchius furzeri. Lineage (NCBI taxonomy): Eukaryota > Metazoa > Chordata > Actinopteri > Cyprinodontiformes > Nothobranchiidae > Nothobranchius > Nothobranchius furzeri. Next base: position 7,737,939 of record NC_091747.1, read on the forward strand.
TGATGATCTCACATTCCTAAGGGGGTCAAACCATGTCCCAAAGGTCACCGGGCCTGGTGTCACTTTAAATAAGTAGTCCAGTTACACCTTTGTGGGCTTATAACATGGCTTCTGAATATCCTAGAGAGGTCATGTTTAATTTAGAGTACTCCAATTAACAGCCCCCATTACCCCAAAATGGTATGGAGTCATTAGCACTTATGGTTTTTAAATGGCACCCAGAATTATGTTGCACGAAGCACAATTTCACATCATTCTGGGTCCATTTGTGTGAAAACAAGGTCCAATCAGGCTGAAACATTACAGGAAGCTAGAATCTATTGAGTTTTAAGTGATCTGAACGTTTCATGATGATAGCACTTTCCTAAGGGGGTAAAACCATGTCCCAAAGGTCACCGGATCAGTGTCAATTTAAAGAAGTAGTCCAGTTACACATTTGTGGGCTTATAACTTGGCTTCTGAATGTCCTAGAGAGATCAGGTTTGTTTTAGTGTACTCCAATCAACAGCCCCTACAACCACAAAAAGGAATGGAGTCATTAGCACTTATGGTTTGTAAATGGCACCCAGAATTATGTGGCACGAAGCACAATTTCACATTATTCTGGGTTCATTTGTGTGAAAACAAGGTCCAATCAGGCTGAAACGTTACAGGAAGTTAGAATCTTTTGAGTTGTAAGTGATCTGAACGTTTCATGATGATAGCACTTTCCTAAGGAGGTAAAACCATGTCCCAAAGGTCACCGGGCCTGGTGTCACTTTAAATAAGTAGTCCAGTTACACCTTTGTGGGCTTATAACATGGCTTCTGAATATCCTAGAGAGGTCATGTTTAATTTAGAGTACTCCAATTAACAGCCCCCATTACCCCAAAATGGTATGGAGTCATTAGCACTTATGGTTTTTAAATGGCACCCAGAATTATGTTGCACGAAGCACAATTTCACATCATTCTGGGTCCATTTGTGTGAAAACAAGGTCCAATCAGGCTGAAACATTACAGGAAGGTAGAATCTATTGAGTTTTAAGTGATCTGAACGTTTCATGATGATAGCACTTTCCTAAGGGGGTAAAACCATGTCCCAAAGGTCACCGGATCAGTGTCAATTTAAAGAAGTAGTCCAGTTACACATTTGTGGGCTTATAACTTGGCTTCTGAATGTCCTAGAGAGATCAGGTTTGTTTTAGTGTACTCCAATCAACAGCCCCTACAACCACAAAAAGGAATGGAGTCATTAGCACTTATGGTTTGTAAATGGCACCCAGAATTATGTGGCACGAAGCACAATTTCACATTATTCTGGGTTCATTTGTGTGAAAACAAGGTCCAATCAGGCTGAAACGTTACAGGAAGTTAGAATCTTTTGAGTTGTAAGTGATCTGAACGTTTCATGATGATAGCACTTTCCTAAGGAGGTAAAACCATGTCCCAAAGGTCACCGGATCGTTGTCAATTTCAAAAAGTAGTCCAGTTACACATTTGTGGGCTTATAACTTGGCTTCTGAATGTCCTAGAGAGATCAGGTTTGTTTTAGTGTACTCCAATCAACAGCCCCTAAAACCACAAAAAGGAATGGAGTCATTAGCACTTATGGTTTTTAAATGGCACCCAGAATTATGTTGCACGAAGCACAATTTCACATCATTCTGGGTTCATATGTGTGAAAACAAGGTCCAATCAGGCTGAAACGTTACAGGAAGGTAGAATCTATTGAGTTGTAAGTGATCTGAACGTTTCATGACGATAGCACATTCCTAAGGGGGTCAAACCATGTCCCAAAGGTCACCGGGCCTGGTGCCACTTTAAAGAAGTAGTCCAGTTACACCTTTGTGGGCTTATAACTTGGCTTCTGAATGTCCTAGACAGGCCAGGCTTGTTTTAGTGTACTTCAATAAACAGCCCCTACAACCACAAAAAGGAATGGAGTCATTAGCACTTATGGTTTTTAAATGGCACCCAGAATTATGTTGCACGAAGCACAATTTCACATCATTCTGGGTTCATTTGTGTGAAAACAAGGTCCTATCAGGCTGAAACGTTACAGGAAGGTAGAATCTATTGAGTTGTAAGTGATCTGAACGTTTCATGATGATAGCACTTTCCTAAGGGGGTCAAACCATGTCCCAAAGGTCACCGGGCCTGGTGTCACTTTAAAGAAGTAGTCCAGTAACACCTTGGTGGGCTTATAACTTGGCTTCTGAATGTCCTAGAGAGGTCAGGCTTGTTTTAGTGTACTCCAATCAACAGCCCCTACAGCCACAAAAAGGAATGGAGTCATTAGCACTTATGGTTTGTAAATGTCACCCAGAATTATGTTGCACGAAGCACAATTTCACATCATTCTGGGTCAATTTGTGTGAAAACAAGGTCCAATCAGGCTGAAACGTTACAGGAAGGTAGAATCTATTGAGTTGTAAGTGATCTGAACGTTTCATGATGATAGCACTTTCCTAAGGGGGTCAAACCATGTCCCAAAGGTCACCGGGCCTGGTGTCACTTTAAAGAAGTAGTCCAGTTACACATTTGTGGGCTCATAACTTGGCTTCTGAATATCCTAGAGAGGTCAGGTTTGTTTGAGAGTACTCCAATTAACAGCCCCCATTACCCCAAAAAGGAATGGAGTCATTAGCACTTATGGTTTTTAAATGTCACCCAGAATTTTGTTGCACGAAGCACAATTTCACATCATTCTGGGTTCATTTGTGTGAAAACAAGGTCCAATCAGGCTGAAACGTTACAGAAAGGTAGAATCTATTGAGTTGTAAGTGATCTGAACGTTTCATGATGATAGCACTTTCCTAAGGGGGTCAAACCATGTCCCAAAGGTCACCGGATCTGGTGTCAATTTAAAGAAGTGGTCCAGTTACACATTTGTGGGCTTATAACTTGGCTTCTGAATGTCCTAGAGAGATGAGGTTTGTTTTAGTGTACTCCAATCAACAGCCCCTACAACCACAAAAAGGAATGGAGTCATTAGCAATTATGGTTTTTAAATGGCACCCAGAATTATGTTGCACGAAGCACAATTTCACATCATTCTGGGTTCATTTGTGTGAAAACAATGGTCCAATCATGCTGAAACGTTACAAGAAGGTAGAATCTATTGAGTTGTAAGTGATCTGAACGTTTCATGATGATCACACATTCCTATAGGGGGTCAAACCATGTCCCAAAGGTCACCGGGCCTGGTCTCACTTTAAAGAATAAGTTCAGTTTCACATTTGTGGGCTTATAACTTGGCTTCTGAATATCCTAGAGAGGTCAGGTTTGTTTTAGTGTACTCCAATCAACAGCCCCTACAACCACAAAAAGGAATAAAGTCATTAGCACTTATGGTTTGGAAATGGCACCCAGAATTATGTTGCACGAAGCACAATTTCACATCATTCTGGGTCCATTTGTGTGAAAACAAGGTCCAATCAGGCTGAAACGTTACAAGAACGTAGAATCTATTGAGTTGTAAGTGATCTGAACGTTTCATGATGATCTCACATTCCTAAGGGGGTCAAACCATGTCCCAAAGGTCACCGGGCCTGGTGTCACTTTAAATAAGTAGTCCAGTTACACCTTTGTGGGCTTATAACATGGCTTCTGAATATCCTAGAGAGGTCATGTTTAATTTAGAGTACTCCAATTAACAGCCCCCATTACCCCAAAATGGTATGGAGTCATTAGCACTTATGGTTTTTAAATGGCACCCAGAATTATGTTGCACGAAGCACAATTTCACCTCATTCTGGGTCCATTTGTGTGAAAACAAGGTCCAATCAGGCTGAAACGTTACAAGAAGGTAGAATCTATTGAGTTGTAAGTGATCTGAATGTTTCATGATGATCGCACATTCCTATAGGGGGTCAAACCATGTCCCAAAGGTCACAGGGCCTGGTGTCACTTTAAAGATGTAGTCCAGTTACACCTTTGTGGGCTTATAACTTGGCTTCTGAATGTCCTAGAGAGGTCAGGCTTGTTTTAGTGTACTCCAATCAACAGCCCCTACAGCCACAAAAAGGAATGGAGTCAAAAGCACTTATGGTTTGTAAATGGCACCCAGAATTATGTTGCACGAAGCACAATTTCACATCATTCTGGGTCCATTTGTGTTAAAACAAGGTCCAATCAGGCTGAAACGTTACAAGAAGGTAGAATCTATTGAGTTGTAAGTGATCTGAACGTTTCATGATGATCGCACATTCCTAAGGGGGTCAAACCATGTCCCAAAGGTCACCGGGCCTGGTGTCACTTTAAAGAAGTAGTCCAGTTACACCTTTGTGGGCTTATAACTTGGCTTCTGAATATCCTAGAGAGGTCAGGTTTAATTTAGAGTACTCCAATTAACAGCCCCCATTACCCCAAAAAGGAATGGAGTCATTAGCACTTATGGTTTTTAAATGGCACCCAGAATTATGTTGCACGAAGCACAATTTCACATCATTCTGGGTTCATTTGTGTGAAAACAAGGTCCAATCAGGCTGAAACGTTACAGGAAGGTAGAATCTCTTGAGTTGTAAATGATCTGAACGTTTCATGATGATAGCACTTTCCTAAGGGGGTAAAACCATGTCCCAAAGGTCACCGGATCGGTGTCAATTTAAAGAAGTAGTCCAGTTACACATTTGTGGGCTTATAACTTGGCTTCTGAATGTCCTAGAGAGATCAGGTTTGTTTTAGTGTACTCCAATCAACAGCCCCTACAACCACAAAAAGGAATGGAGTCATTAGCACTCATGGTTTGTAAATGGCACCCAGAATTATGTGGCACAAAGCACAATTTCACATCATTCTGGGTTCATTTGTGTGAAAACAAGGTCCAATCAGGCTGAAACGTTACAGGAAGGTAGAATCTATTGAGTTGTAAGTGATCTGAACGTTTCATGATGATAGCACTTTCCTAAGGAGGTAAAACCATCTCCCAAAGGTCACCGGATCGGTGTCAATTTAAAAAAGTAGTCCAGTTACACATTTGTGGGCTTATAACTTGGCTTCTGAATGTCCTAGAGAGATCAGGTTTGTTTTAGTGTACTCCAATCAACAGCCCCTACAACCACAAAAAGGAATGGAGTCATTAGCACTTATGGTTTTTAAATGGCACCCAGAATTATGTTGCACGAAGCACAATTTCACATCATTCTGGGTCCATTTGTGTGAAAACAAGGTCCAATCAGGCTGAAACGTTACAGGAAGGTAGAATCTATTGAGTTGTAAGTGATCTGAACGTTTCATGATGATAGCACTTTCCTAAGGGGGTCAAACCATGTCCCAGAGGTCACCGGATCTGTTGTCAATTTAAAGAAGTAGTCCAGTTACACATTTGTGGGCTTATAACTTGGTTTCTGAATGTCCTAGAGAGATCAGGTTTGTTTTAGTGTACTCCAATCAACAGCCCCTACAACCACAAAAATGAATGGAGTCATTAGCACTTATGGTTTGTAAATGGCACCCAGAATTATGTTGCACGAAGCACAATTTCACATCATTCTGGGTTCATTTGTGTGAAAACAAGGTCCAGTCAGGCTGAAACGTTACAAGAAGGTAGAATCTGTTGAGTTGTAAGTGATCTGAACGTTTCATGACGATCGCACATTCCTATAGGGGGTCAAACCATGTCCCAAAGGTCACCGGGCCTGGTGTCACTTTAAAGAAGTAGTCCAGTTAAACCTTTGTGGGCTTATAACTTGGCTTCTGAATATCCTAAAGAGGTCAGGTTTGTTTTAGAGTACTCCAATTAACAGCCCCCATTACCCCAAAAAGGAATGGAGTCATTAGCACTTATGGTTTTTAAATGGCACCCAGAATTATGTTGCACAAAGCACAATTTCACATCATTCTGGGTTCATTTGTGTGAAAACAAGGTCCAATCAGGCTGAAACGTTACAGGATGGTAGAATCTATTGAGTTGTAAGTGATCTGAACGTTTCATGATGATCGCACTTTCCTAAGGGGGTCAAACCATGTCCTAAAGGTCACCGGATCTGGTGTCACTTTAAAGAAGTAGTCCAGTTACACATTTGTGGGCTTATAACTTGGCTTCTGAATATCCTAGAGAGGTCAGGTTTGTTTTGGAGTACTCCAATCAACAGCCCCTACAACCACAAACATGAATGGAGTCATTAGCACTTATGGTTTGTAAATGGCACCCAGAATTATGTTGCACGAAGCACAATTTCACATCATTCTGGGTTCATTTGTGTGAAAACAAGGTCCAGTCAGGCTGAAACGTTACAGGAAGGTAGAATCTATTGAGTTGTAAGTGATCTGAACGTTTCATGATGATAGCACTTTCCTAAGGGGGTCAAACCATGTCCCAAAGGTCACCGGGCCTGGTGTCACTTTAAAGAAGTAGTCCAGTTACACCTTTGTGGGCTTATAACTAGGCTTCTGAATGTCCTAGAGAGGTCAGGCTTGTTTTAGTGTACTCCAATCAACAGCCCCTACAGCCACAAAAAGGAATGGAGTCATTAGCACTTATGGTTTGTAAATGGCACCCAGAATTATGTTGCACGAAGCACAATTTCACATCATTCTGGGTTCATTTGTGTGAACACAAGGTCCATTAAGGCTGAAACGTTACAAGAAGGTAGAATCTATTGAGTTGTAAGTGATCTGAACGTTTCATGATGATCGCACATTCCTATAGGGGGTCAAACCATGTCCCAAAGGTCACCGGGCCTGGTGTCACTTTAAAGAAGTAGTCCAGTTACACCTTTGTGGGCTTATAACTTGGCTTCTGAATATCCTAGAGAGGTCAGATTTGTTTTCGAGTACTCCAATTAACAGCCCCCATTACCCCAAAAAGGAATGGAGTCATTAGCACTTATGGTTTTTAAATGGCACCCAGAATTATGTTGCACGAAGCACAATTTCACATCATTCTGGGTCCATTTGTGTGAAAACAAGGTCCAATCAGGCTGAAATGTTACAGGAAGGTAGAATCTATTGAGTTGTAAGTGATCTGAACGTTTCATGATGATAGCACTTTCCTAAGGGGTCAAACCATGTCCCAGAGGTCACCGGATCTGGTGTCAATGTAAAGAAGTAGTCCAGTTATATGGCAAGCCAAATGAGCATTTATTCTGATATCAGGATATCAGCCAGAATTGTCATGAACATGTAAGCCATTTCTGTCCACTAGTTAACTAGTTAGACATGTTTGTGTCAACTAGTTAAATAGTGACAGCCTAAATGTCAACTAGTTAACTAGTAAGGCCTAAATTCTCTCTAGTTAACTAGTTAAAATGTTTCATATCTTACTAGTTAACTAGTATTGCTCAGTGTGTTCACTAGTTAACTAGTGGACAGATCAATGTCCACTAGTTAACTAGTTAAAACACATTTAGTTTTTACTAGTCAACTAGTAAGGTACAAAAACTCGTACTAGCTGACTACTGAATGTAAAAATCCCACTTGTTAACTTTGCCCAATTTGGCCAGCCGCTTGTGCATTAATTCTGATATCTTGTCAACAGGTCAACTAGTTAACTAGTGAGGGTCAAACTGTACACGCTAGTTAACTAGTGAACACATTTTGACCTTCACTAGTTAACTAGTTGACACAAAAATGGCTCATTAGTTAACTAGTAAAGGCCAAAATGCATACCAGTCAGCTAGTTGAAGGTATTTGTGTCTCACTAATTAACTAGTCAGGGTCAAAATGAGCCCACCAGTTAACTAGTGGGAGACGGAAATGTTCACTAGTTAACTAGTGAACACATTTTGGCTTCACTAGTTAACTAGGTGACACAAAATGGCTCACTAGTTAACTAGTAAAGGCCAAAATGCATACCAGTCAGCTAGTTGAAGGTTTTTGTGTCTCACTAGTTAACTAGTGATGGCCAAAATGTGCACACCAGTTAACTAGTGACAGAAGAAATGCCCACTAGTTGACAAGTGAACACATTTTGGCTTCCTAGTTAACTAGGTGACACAAAAATGGCTCACTAGTTAACTAGTAAGGGCTAAAATCCATACCAGTCAGCTAGTTGAAGGTTTTTGTGTCTCACTAGTTATCTAGTGACAGTTCAAAGTGTCCACATGTTCACTAGTGAAGGCAAAACTCCTAACTAGTTAAGTAGTTGGAGTAGGGCAGTGCCACTAGTTAACTAGTGAACCATTAATGACTCACTAGCTAGCTAGTTGATTGTAGCAGGCTCACTAGTTAACTAGTTGATGCATCCATCGTCCAAACTAGTTAACTAGTGAGGACATAAATGTATACTAGTAAACTAGTTCAAGCCTACATTCACACTAGCTAGCTAGTTGCACAGAATTCTAATTAGGAGGCAGAGAATTTCTCAAATTGAGGCTTTCTATTGGCTCACTATGTTAAAATAAAATATGACAACCAATCACAGTGTGGAATTTTGCAAAATCCCACCCCAAACATTTGCATGCGGCACACAAGTTAACATGCTGGCCAGAGGAACCTCAGCTAGTAAACTAGTAGTGGCTTCAGTGTGACACTTACATGTACACTTGTGAAGGCGGAACTGCTCACTAGTTAACTAGAGAGGGTACAAATGTCCACTAGTTAACTAGTGAGGTGCAAAATAAGTGTCACTAGTTCACTAGTGGGCCCCAAAACGCCCACTAGTTAACTAGTAAGGTGCGGATATGCTCACTAGTTAACTAGTGAGGTGCAGATTTGCTCACTAGTTAACTAGTGCACCCTTAAGCACCCACTAGTTAACTAGTAAGGTGCAAAAAAGCATCACTAGTTAACTAGTAAGGTGCAGATATGCTCACTAGTTAACTAGTGGGCCCCAAAACGCCAACTAGTTAACTAGTAGGGTGCGGATTTGCTCACTAGTTAACTAGTGAGGCACAGATATGCTCACTAGTTAACTAGTGACGTGCGGATTTGCTTACTAGTTAACTAGTGAGGTGCGGATTTGCTCACTAGTTAACTAGTGAGGTGCGGATTTGCTCACTAGTTAACTAGTGAGGTGCAGATTTGCTCACTACTTAACTAGTGAGGTGCGGATTTGCTCACTAGTTAACTAGTGAGGTGCAGATATGCTCACTAGTTAACTAGTGAGCATATCTGCACCTCACTAGTACCTCACTAGTTAACTAGTGAGCATATCTGCACCTCACTAGTTAACTAGTGAGGTGCGGATTTGCTCACTAGTTAACTAGTTACATCTAAAAACACATACAAGCTGACCATTTTTGTCCACTAGTTAACTAGTGGAACAATTGAAATTTCACCAGTTTACATGTGTGGCAGTGCAGCAGCTCACTAGTTAACTAGTGCCTGAAACACAAATTATGCATATTCTAATGAGAAGGCGGGCAGAAGACTCCTGTTGGGTATAAGAATCCCACCCAGTCTAAAACGTATGTGCTGTGGCCTCTCAATCACATACTGATGGGTGTCCCTGAGCGCCAAGGCTTGCACTCATTAGTCATGGTTTGACACCTACTGGTTGGTCGTTGCGGCGGGTTCGAATCCCGCAGATGGCATTCCGCAATTGCTGTAACATTATTTATTTTCTCTTTGTGTTGTAATGTTCAAAGTTTTATTGTTTTACTGCTTTTATTCCCCCCTCCCAAATCAAGTAAAGCACCTCGTTTGGTGTCGTGTAAGGGAGATCAGTTGGCGAGTTCAAGTCCCATTGGAATTTAGTGTGCCAGTAATTTTATTGTAGTTCATTTTTGTTTGGTAATGAAAGTTTGGTATTGAAAAAGGCTATCTCCATCCATCCATCCATCTTCCCAAGAAATAGATCAAATGACACTGAGGGAAAAAACTGTGGTTATTTTGGAGAGGGTGCTTGCTGCAAAACCACAAAGGCGGAGCTGCACCCCGCCCATTCACGCAAACTCAGCCTAGCCCACTGACTTCCGTTTTTGTTTTCAACTTTATCGCAAATTGACCTGACCCACATGAATTACGGCTGTTACTAGTTTACAGTCGTTAATGCTATGTTCTATGCTCCAATTAAACAAGATAAATATAACTTGCTACATGACAAAGACTGAATATATCTCGAAATGAAAAGGTTTCTTTTAGCGAATATCTGCCTACAGCTGGTCTAATAAAACTGGTGTCTAACAGCACTTCGGTTTATTGAATGGCCTCTGGTAGTCTAGTGGTAAAATCGTCTGAGTTGGTTTTTGCTTTCCCCTCAGCTGATGCTGGTTCGATTCTCGGTGGGGTCATCAGCAGTCTATTTAGCCACATTCAATTTGTTCATATTTTAGTTGTAATGTTTATTTTCAGCAAAATATTTATGTCGCTAAAAGTTCTTTGAATTTGGTCGTTCCTAAACAGCATTTTAGTTGAAACTCTGCTCACAAATGGACTCACACTGGCTAAATAAACGAATAAATAAATAAATAAACACATTATATGTTAAACGGTATACCAGTAAATTGTTGTAAACATAGTACTGGCAAGTGTAGCTAGAAATGAAGAAAAGAGGTTGTAAACTACCTAAAACTTACACTACTGGGAGGCGAAACAGCATGTCAACCTGACTCCATAACCACTACACCACCACATCTGTTATAAATCAAGTGGTGTTACATGTAATTGTGCTGCCCAGTGTGTCTCTGAGATGGGATGTATGGTTTATTGGCGGTGTCTCAGTAGAAGTCATTTCAGAAATAATTTGTCAGAAAATTCACAGAATATCCAGATTTGAGAACCAAGACCAGACCCGCTTCGGGGGAGGAGACCAAATTGAAGCTGAGATGGGAGGAAAATGCATGAATGAGGCTAAAAATGGCTTTGGCGTGTTTCTTATGAGGAAATGACAATATAACATCATTAAAAGTTCCAAAAGTTAGATTTTTAATTATATGGAACCTTTACAAAAACTGTTCAATTAACTTCTCAACTCCGTCCTCAATCTCGCATTTTTTAGCTACAACACCCTCTTTGGTTCCAGAATGCTATCAAGTCTGACAACTGGAAGGAATTAGACTGACTCTAATGGAATGGGCGGGGCTGATTCTGGAATGGGTGGGGCTGACTCTGGTGCAGCTCCACCTTCTGGTGCAGCTCCGCCTTTGTGGTTCTGCAGCGATCACCACTTGTTATTTTGAGCTAGTACCAGAAGACAGTGTAACCTTTTTTAGTTCTCTCCAGTCAAAACAAAACTTTAGACTTTTTTCTTTTTTAAATTTAACAGGGAACAGCAATGAATTGAACAGGGAACTTTAACCAGTAGTCACACAACAAAATAAAATCACACAAACAAAATAAAGTTACTCTCCTTTTCTCTTGGTGTCTGAAAAGGGCAGGGAAAACCATCAGACTCCAGTCACCCATCGAATGGACTCTTCACCCTCCTGCCCTCTGGGAAGCGCTACAGGAGCCTATGGACTAAGATTACCAGGTCCCGAAACAGTTTCTTCCCCACAGCTGTCAGACTCCTAAACTCTGCCTGCTGACATAACACCCCAAACCAGCAGCACCCTACATAAACTCTGTAGAAACAAGAAAGCCCTGCAAATCGATGCAGAGCGTCGCGGGATATGCCTGACTGGTCATATATATTACCTCTCATGACACTGACCTCTGACCCTATGAACTTGTGTATGTGATGAGTTTATTTACCTTTGATAGGGAGTTATGACCTCTGATTTTGTCAAAATCCTTCAACCCGTTCAGGAGATATTGCACACAAAAGCCAAATTTTCATATATACGGCCTCACACAACCTTGACCTTTGACCCTATGAGGTTTTGTACCTCATGAGTTTATTTACCTTAGATAGGGAGTTCTCACCTGCGATTTGGTCAAAGTATTTCAACCTGTTCAGAAGATATTGCACACAAAAACCAATTTTTCATATATACGGCCTCACACGACCTTTACCTTTGACCCTATGAGGTTGTGACCTGATCAGTTTATCTACCTTTGATAGGGAGCTATCACCTCTGATTTGGTCAAAATCATTCAACCCGTTCAGGCAATTTTTGATATATATATGACCTCACACAACCTTGACCTTTGACCCTATGACATTGTGTTCCTAATCAGTTCATGTACCCTTCATAGTAATAAAATACACAGGCGAGGGTCCGACTCTCTGGAGGACGCCATGTTGGATTCTATGTTTATTTAGCTGTATTTATGGTTTTGCTGGTGGTTTTTGACTCCTTTGAAAACTGTGCAACAACACTCTTCTTCTTCCTTTTCTTGTGTGTTATTTGGCGGATGGCACTCAACATAAAAAGATGCATTTCTCAAACAATTAATGTATTGGAGCGTGAACCTGAGTCATTAATCTCATATCCTAATTTGAGAGTTACAGCTAGAGTCCAGAGGGTTTTGTTGGCTTTATAAGCATTAGTTAGTAAGGTCCTCACTTGAACAAAAAATACAGCTTGTTTGCAGTGACTTTGGTATTTACTACCCCCTATTGCCAGAAATCTACACACTTTCCCTTTAAGCGCGTTGTCTCTTTAAGACTGGTCCTGGGTGACATTGGAGTTTACAGCGAGGCCTTAGAAATTATCTGTCTGGATATTTATTGTGGAGATTAATGGACTAAAATGGGTTGCTGCACCGTGACTGTCTTCTCCTTTTTTTGGAGAGTAAAAACTATATTTTGGTTTTTAAATGCTGCCGCTGCACCGTGTTAAGAAATCATATTACTGGTTAGTTCGAAATGGGTTGAAATGTTCACATTTCTTCTTTGCTTTACATGCTGATCACTAAAGCGTGCTTTAATTAATATTGCGTTTTCGTAAAATGTAAGAGCAAACAAGGGGGATTTTAATTGACAAAAATAATAAAATCAGCACATTTCCAAGCCAACTGCGGTTAACATTGGCACGTCGGCTTGAAAAATATCTCCTTTTTGCCGTAAATAACACACATTTCATAGCTGTTGTGGGTTATGTATGTGTTCATCAGTGCTTGAGAACTGTAACTTTGGGGAGCGGGTCGTAATTGTGGGCTTTTAATGCGGTGCTGTCTGTGGCGAGGTGTTGGTAGGGTCTGATCGGAGCTGCAGCCAGAGCGTTTCTCCCAACCAGCGGCTGCTGGGAGCTGGTCCACGGTGAAGCAGCCCACGCAGCCGAACGAGGGCTTCCCGGCTAAGAGCTGACCGCAGCGGCCCCGACGACCGCGGGCCAGCGACCCGAGAAATAACATGGGGAGTCCTGCTGCTGCCTGCTGTTGTTTGTTTTCCGTAGTAAATACCTGAATATGCAGAGACTCAACAGGTCATTCAGTTGTATGGTATCATTCAGATGATCAAATGAAATGTTGCAACATTAATATCAGTTTACCTGATCTTGATCAATAATCGCATTGATGAATTGGTGCATGAATAACTACAGACCCTGCTTCCTGCAGCAGCTTTTTCTGCTCTAGATTTATGATCTGCTATTTGTATATTTCAACGAAAAAGACGGAAATGGCATTAATTATTTAGATTTATTTGTGGATTTTTTTTTTGTCGATGTTAACCCTGTTGTGTCTCAGTTCATGAAGCTGTTTTCAATGTTTCCCGCGATGCGAGCAGCTGATTGTGCAGCAGATGGCCGCGGACATGATCAATTTCGAAGTGCTAGTTCTGGATCAAGAGAAAGCCTGCTGTGCTGTGCCGATGATTTTATTTTGCGAGGATGGATTGAGGAAGGGGGACACACATGCTTAAATATCGACTGTCGGCAATAATCAGATTCATACTCATAAAATACTTGTTTACATGTTTTGTGTGTGTGTGTGTGTGTGTGTGTGTGTGTGTGTGTGTGTAACTCTGCCCACTAATCCGTTACGTATTTTGTTTCTTGTTGACATAAATACAAAAATTATGCAAAAGAAAAGAAGTGAAATAATGTACAAAACTAAAGTGTATGAACCAGGATCGAACCCGCGACCTTCACCATTGCAGGCAAACGCGTTAGTCACTAGACCACCAGCATCAGGTTCTAAATCTTTTCGCAAATTTATACCTTTAAAACACTATTAAAATATATGAGTGCTGGCAGGCTTTACAGCAACGTATGTAAAATCGAGCCTTTTTTATTATTATAAACTTGTCGCTTCCGTACAAATGTGAAACAATATATCTGACGGAGATTTCTGCGGAGTTTCTGCACTTTCCTGTCAACAGAAACAGACATGCTGTCTGCCGCTGCCTTCCGCCTCCAGGCTTTTTCAGACTAATAACTGAAAACTAAAGACTGCACACGTTAACTGAACAAAGATTACAGCAATACACCACAACTTTCTCGCTACAAATATCGTCAAAACATATTTATGTGCTCAAACGATCTTAGTTTATCAAATTTTCTCTTAGAACAGCCTGAACAGAGTCCGCCATACTTTCTCTGTTTCTCAGTCCTAAATGGACCAATCACATTGCTGTTCTGCATTTCTTCATTTGCATGTAAAGGCCGGATTTGCTCACTAGCTAACTAGTGAGCTGTACAGCGGTCGAACTAGTTAACATGTTACACAGAATGCCAGCCAAGTGTGTATTTATTCAAATTCCACAAATTTACTAGTTTTAGGGGCATTTTTCTGCAGCTAGTTAACTAGTGACAGTGTTTTGTGTTCACTACTTAACATGTAAGGCTCAGTTTGCCCTCTATAAGCTAGTGAGAAAAAATTATAATGCAGATATGCTCACTAGTTAACTAGTGAGTGCTTCCTGTCCCATTACAAGTGAACTAGAAAGGCCAAATATGTCAACTAGTTAACTAGTGAAGGTAAATTTGTCACTAGTTAACTAGTAAGAACACATTTTTACATAACAAGTAAACTAGATTGCTCAAAAAACAGCAACTAGTGTGCGTCTTGTGCGCACTAGTTAACTAGTGAGCATATCTGCACCTCACTAGTTAACTAGTGAGCATATCTGCACCTCACTAGTTAACTAGTGAGCAAATCCGCACCTCACTAGTTAACTAGTGAGCAAATCCGCACCTCACTAGTTAACTAGTGAGCAAATCCGCACCTCACTAGTTAACTAGTGAGCAAATCCGCACTTCACTAGTTAACTAGTGAGCAAATCCGCGCCTCACTAGTTAGCTAGTAAGCAAATCCGCACTTCACTAGTTAACTAGTGAGCATATCTGTGTCTCACTAGTTAACTAGTGAGCAAATCCGCACCCTACTAGTTAACTAGTTGGCGTTTTGGGGCCCACTAGTTAACTAGTGAGCATATCTGCACTTTACAAGTTAACTAGTGATGCTTTTTTGCACCTTACTAGTTAACTAGTGGGTGCTTTAGGGCACACTAGTTAACTAGTGAGCAAATCTGCACCTCACTAGTTAACTAGTGAGCAAATCCGCACATCACTAGTTAACTAGTGAGCATATCTGTGTCTCACTAGTTAACTAGTGAGCAAATCCGCACCCTACTAGTTAACTTGTTGACATTTTGGGGCCCACTAGTTAACTAGTGAGCATATCTGCACCTTACTAGTTAACTAGTGATGCTTTTTTGCACCTTACTAGTTAACTAGTGGGCGCTTTAGGGCGCACTAGTTAACTAGTGAGCAAATCTGCACCTCACTAGTTAACTAGTGAGCATATCCGCACCTTACTAGTTAACTTGTGGGCGATTTGGGGCCCACTAGTGAACTAGTGACACTTATTTTGCACCTCACTAGTTAACTAGTGGACATTTGTACCCTCTCTAGTTAACTAGTGAGCAGTTCTGCCTTCACAAGTTTACATGTAAGTGTCACACTGAAGCCACTACTAGTTCACTAGCTGAGGTTCCTCTGGCAAGCATGTTAACTTGTGTGCCGCATGCAAATGTTTGGGGTGGGATTTTACGAAATTCCGCACTGTGATTGGTTGTCATATTTTATTTTGACACAGGGAGCCAATAGAGAGTCTTAATTTGAGAAATTCTCCGCCTCCTAATTAGAATTCTGCGCAACTAGCTAGCTAGTGTGAATGTAGACTTGAACTAGTTTACTAGTATACATTTATGTCCTCACTAGTTAACTAGTTTGGACAATGGATGCATCAACTAGGTAACTAGTGAGCCTGCTGCCATCAACTAGCTAGCTAGTGAGCCATTAATGGTTCACTAGTTAACTAGTGGCACTGACCTACTCCAACTAGTTAACTAGTTAGGAGTTAAGCCTTCACTAGTTAACTAGTGTGCACATTTTGGCCATCAATAGTTAACTAGTGAGACACAAAAAACCTTCAACTAGCTGACTGGTATGCACTTTGGCCTTTACTAGTTAACTAGTGAGCCATTTATGTGACAACTAGTTAACTAGTGAAGCCAAAATGTGTTCACTAGTTAACTAGTGCACATTTATGTCTACCACAAGTTAACTAGTGTGCACATTTTGGCCATCACTAGTTAACTAGTGAGACACAAAAACCTTCAACTAGCTGACTGGTATGCATTTTGGTCTTTACTAGTTAACTAGTGAGCCATTTATGTGTCAACTAGTTAACTAGTGAAGCCAAAATATGTTCACTAGTTAACTAGTGCGCATTTATGTCTACCACAAGTTAACTAGTGTGCACATTTTGACCGTCACTAGTTAACTAGTGAGACAAATACCTTCAAGTAGCTGACTGGTATGCATTTCTGCTTTTACTAGTTAACTAGTGAGCAGTTTTTGTGTCAACTAGTTAACTACTGAAGCCTAAATGTGTTCACTAGTTAACTAGTGCGCATTTCTGCTGTCACTAGTTAACTAGTGGGCACATTTTCACCCTCGATATTTAACTAGTTGACACAAACATGTCTAACTAGTTAACTAGTGGACAGAAATGGCTTACATGTTCATGACAATTCTGGCTGATATCCTGATATCAGAATAAATGCTCATTTGGCTTGCCATACAGTTACACATTTGTGGGCTTATAACTTGGCTTCTGAATGTCCTAGAGAGATCAGGTTTGTTTTAGTGTACTCCAATCAACAGCCCCTACAACCACAAAAAGGAATGGAGTCATTAGCACTAATGGTTTTTAAATGGCACCCAGAATTATGTTGCACGAAGCACAATTTCACATCATTCTGGGTCCATTTGTGTGAAAACAAGGTCCAGTCAGGCTGAAACGTTACAAGAAGGTAGAATCTATTGAGTTGTAAGTGATCTGAACGTTTCATGATGATCGCACATTCCTATAGGGGGTCAAACCATGTCCCAAAGGTCACCGGGCCTGGTGTCACTTTAAAGAAGTAGTCCAGTTTCACATTTGTGGGCTTATAACTTGGCTTCTGAATGTCCTAGAGAGGTCAGGTTTGTTTTAGTGTACTCCAATCAACAGCCCCTACAACCACAAAAATGAATGGAGTCATTAGCACTTATGGTTTGTAAATGGCACCCAGAATTATGTTGCACGAAGCACAATTTCACATCATTCTGGGTTCATTTGTGTGAAAACAAGGTCCAGTCAGGCTGAAACGTTACAAGAAGGTAGAATCTATTGAGTTGTAAGTGATCTGAACGTTTCATGATGATCGCACATTCCTATAGGGGGTCAAACCATGTCCCAAAGGTCACCGGGCCTGGTGTCACTTTAAAGAAGTAGTCCAGTTTCACCTTTGTGGGCTTATAACTTGGCTTCTGAATATCCTAGAGAGGTCAGGTTTGTTTTAGAGTACTCCATTTAACAGCCCCCATTACCCCAAAAAGGAATGGAGTCATTAGCACTTATGGTTTTCAAATGGTACCCAGAATTATGTGGCACGAAGCACAATTTCACATCATTCTGGGTTCATTTGTGTGAAAACAAGGTCCAATCAGGCTGAAACGTTACAAGAAGGTAGAATCTATTGAGTTGTAAGTGATCTGAACGTTTCATGATGATCGCACATTCCTATAGGGGGTCAAACCATGTCCCAAAGGTCACCGGGCCTGGTGTCACTTTAAAGATGTAGTCCAGTTACACCTTTGTGGGCTTATAACTTGGCTTCTGAATATCCTAGAGAGGTCAGGTTTGTTTTAGAGTACTCCATTTAACAGCCCCCATTACCCCAAAAAGGAATGGAGTCATTAGCACTTATGGTTTTCAAATGGTACCCAGAATTATGTTGCACGAAGCACAATTTCACATCATTCTGGGTTCATTTGTGTGAAAACAAGGTCCAGTCAGGCTGAAACGTTACAGGAAGGTAGAATCTATGGAGTTGTAAGTGATTTGAACGTTTCATGATGATAGCACTTTCCTAAGGGGGTCAAACCATGTCCCAAAGGTCACCGGGCCTGGTGTCACTTTAAAGAAGTAGTCCAGTTACACCTTTGTGGGCATATAACTTGGCTTCTGAATGTCCTAGAGAGGTCAGGCTTGTTTTAGTGTACTCCAATCAACAGCCCCTACAGCCACAAAAAGGAATGGAGTCATTAGCACTTATGGTTTGTAAATGGCACCCAGAATTATGTTGCACGAAGCACAATTTCACATCATTCTGGGTCCATTTGAGTGAAAACAAGGTCCAATCAGGCTGAAATGTTACAAGAAGGTAGAATCTATTGAGTTGTAAGTGATCTGAACGTTTCATGATGATAGCACTTTCCTAAGGGGGTCAAACCATGTCCCAAAGGTCACCGGGCCTGGTGTCACTTTAAAGAAGTAGTCCAGTTACACCTTTGTGGGCTTATAACTTGGCTTCTGAATGTCCTAGAGAGGTCAGGCTTGTTTTAGTGTACTCCAATCAACAGCCCCTACAGCCACAAAAAGGAATGGAGTCATTAGCACTTATGGTTTGTAAATGGTACCCAGAATTATGTTGCACGAAGCTCAATTTCACATCATTCTGGGTTCATTTGTGTGAAAACAAGGTCCAATCAGGCTGAAACGTTACAGGAAGGTAGAATCTATTGAGTTGTAAGTGATCTGAACGTTTCATGATGATAGCACTTTCCTAAGGGGGTCAAACCATGTCCCAGAGGTCACCGGATCTGGTGTCAATGTAAAGAAGTAGTCCAGTTACACATTTGTGGGCTTATAACTTGGCTTCTGAATGTCCTAGAGAGATCAGGTTTGTTTTAGTGTACTCCAATCAACAGCCCCTACAACCACAAAAAGGAATGGAGTCATTAGCACTTATGGTTTTTAAATGGCACCCAGAATTATGTTGTACGAAGCACAATTTCACATCATTCTGGGTCCATTTGTGTGAAAACAAGGTCCAGTCAGGCTGAAACGTTACAAGAAGGTAGAATCTATTGAGTTGTAAGTGATCTGAACGTTTCATGATGATCGCACATTCCTATAGGGGGTCAAACCATGTCCCAAAGGTCACCGGGCCTGGTGTCACTTTAAAGAAGTAGTCAAGTTTCACATTTGTGGGCTTATAACTTGGCTTCTAAATGTCCTATAGAGGTCAGGTTTGTTTTAGTGTACTCCAATCAACAGCCCCTACAACCACAAAAATGAATGGAGTCATTAGCACTTATGGTTTGTAAATGGCACCCAGAATTATGTTGCACGAAGCACAATTTCACATCATTCTGGGTTCATTTGTGTGAAAACAAGGTCCAATCAGGCTGAAACGTTACAAGAAGGTAGAATCTATTGAGTTGTAAGTGATCTGAACGTTTCATCATGATCGCACATTCCTATAGGGGGTCAAACCATGTCCCAAAGGTCACCGGGCCTGGTGTCACTTTAAAGATGTAGTCCAGTTACACCTTTGTGGGCTTATAACTTGGCTTCTGAATATCCTAGAGAGGTCAGGTTTGTTTTAGAGTACTCCAATTAACAGCCCCCATTACCCCAAAAAGGAATGGAGTCATTAGCACTTATGGTTTTTAAATAGCACCCAGAATTATGTTGCACGAAGCACAATTTCACATCATTCTGGGTTCATTTGTGTGAAAACAAGGTCCAATCAGGCTGAAACGTTACAGGAAGGTAGAATCTATTGAGTTGTAAGTGATCTGAACGTTTCATGATGATAGCACTTTCCTAAGGGGGTCAAACCATGTCCCCAAGGTCACCGGATCTGGTGTCAATTTAAAGAAGTGGTCCAGTTACACATTTGTGGGCTTATAACTTGGCTTTTGAATGTCCTAGAGAGATCAGGTTTGTTTTAGTGTACTCCAATCAACAGCCCCTACAACCACAAAAAGGAATGGAGTCATTAGCACTTATGGTTTTTAAATGGCACCCAGAATTATGTTGCACGAAGCACAATTTCACATCATTCTGGGTTCATTTGTGTGAAAACAAGGTCCAATCATGCTGAAACGTTACAAGAAGGTAGAATCTATTACATCGGCGATCAACCTGAGCATAGAGGTCGCTGTCGTTTTACTGTACGCCAGGATATCCGTGTGTGAGTGCACGCTCGGCGTCGATTGACAACCGGTCATGTCAGACCTGATCAGACCTTCCGAACACATGACCATTAGTTGTTGTGCGGCCGAGAGTATAGCGATCATACCGTTGAGATGTGTAGGAAGCGCGTACACGCCAGCATTCCACGTTTCCAAAGTTTCCAGCAGTCTAGAGGGACTTGTCTTAGCGCGCACGGCTGTGCTGAATTTGCGTTGGGTAGACACAACGGCTTCGACCTCGCTTAGGATCTTGTGGGCTCATGTACTCGTGGTAGGCCAAGACGTGTATAGTCGAGCGCGGTGACGCCCCGAACACTTGACCCGGTTTTGTTGTTGCGATATGCGTGTCCAGTAACACGGCAAAGTCCGCGTGCCTAGCTTGTATTGATTTTACAGCTCGCTCATACCCCAATAGTACCGTCGGTAGAAGTTCGTTCACTTGTTTCCATGCGCTCGTTGAACACAGGACATCGCAACCTCTGTGATACTCAAGTAAAGCGTCACACTCCAGCTGCTTGCACGTTGGAAATACAATCGGTAGTAACTTCTTACTCCACTCTATGTTGAACTCGTATAGTATGTATATGGGCGGTTGCGGCGGTTTGCGCATTTTCTATCTACCCTCCGCTAATATGACTCTGTGGTCTGTCTCCTGAGATGGTGCGGTTGGAACTTGCGAGAGTGCGCTATCGACGGTCGGCGTTTCCATTTCGTCAACTGTGCCATTTTCAGCCGCTGGCAAACGGCCGTCGACGGTCGATGCGAGACACCAACATAACGTTAGACCGCGACCCTCATGCCAGTTTTCTGTAGTACTGGTTGTAGTTTCTGGTGCACACTCGAAACGCCATTACGATCACAATTACGTTGATTAATGTGTTGTAGCGACTGCAGCCAGCGCCGTCGCGCAACTCGTGTCGGTGTTATCTCTCGATACTTTCATTGGTATCCGAGCGTATGCAGAATCTACGGATCTGGTGAAGTTGCTTGTCACTAGCTTGCGCACGTTTGATATGGCACTTTGCGCGAGACTCACACAACCTGCAGTGGCGACCGTCGCGTCAGTGCAAAGTTTTTCCGATATATCGCTCGCAACATCGTTTGTCATTTGCTGTACACTGCGCACACTGGCCGCGAGGTCGCGGAGAGGGTCTTCGTTACGAGTTGTGTAATATCCGCTGACTTGCCAATTCAATTCTGGTGGCGCTGACCCAAACGAGAACGCTTTTAAGGCGCATGTCGTGGTAACTCTGGTAGCGCCGTGGTTGACGAAGACGATCATCTTTAGCAATAGTTCATCTCGAAGCGCAACGATGGTGAGGGCGACGGGTTGGCCGGTTCCACCTTCAGGCCACTCGGTTGCCGCTAGATTGCCCAATGCCACACACATAGACGAACCCTGTACACACTCAATGACCCGTGTGCGATCGTTGATTTCTGCTAGTACGTTTGCTAGTTCTACGTGCTTCCACGGATCGGGCGTGGGCACGCGCTTGTTTTAGAGGCGTTTTCGCGCAGCCTCTACCCTGCACGACCGCTCGTGGCCGCACTAGCTATTTTTATCTTTATTTGTTTCACACACACACACACACACACACACACACACACACATACACACACACACACACACACACACACACACACACACACACACACACACACACACACACACACACACACACACACACAAACACACACACACACACACACACACACAGGCCCTTGCATGCAAACCCCGGTCAGGCCTGCAGTGTACACATCAGAGACATGATGTTCTTTCACAGAACTGAGGTTGTTCATTACTAAATGACTTTTACAGGAATATTGTTATTATACTATTCAACAGGTTGATCATAATAATGTGTATTAAACCCACAACCTAGCACTGAGGACAGAGGGACTTTATTTAAATTAGTACTTAATGGAAACGATACATAATGATACATAAGAGCCATGTCATACATTCAGCCTAGGAATAGTAGCATTGTGCACTATTAAAAATATACACATCAATTGCTCGAATCCCATTGTTGCAAAGTAAAACTCTAATAAAACTCTAGTCAGACATCAACAGAGAAGACTTAGTGTATGTACTACAAATACAGCATTAGGATTTCGAGTGGACCGTGCACCTTGTGAACCATCAGAGGCTTATGACGCAACATATCTTCCAGTTGCTATTAGACAAGTTATAATTCTCGACCATTTTTCGGAACTGGTTTCTTGGGTCCGTGAGTAAATGCCAAATGAGATGATAGTCCTTAAGTAAGTTCCTGGCGATCCCATGTCACGCTCTTGCCCATCAGCCGGTGAACGCTGAGACGGAACTCGATGAGAGCGATGTATTTTTTAAGTGCTCCGAATGTACTTCTAACAAGCGTGCGATTCACTTCGTGAGTAAAGCGCAGCTGCAGCTGATTCAAACAGTCGAGCCAACTTTCTACATCACAATATGCGTTTTGTAGTTAGTCGAGTTACCTTTTGTGTGGCGCATGCACGGGTCGTTAGCGTCCAGCTCCCAGCTTAGAGAGTCCTGTATTGACACAGACGTCAATACATCTCGATGTCATGCAACACACAAAGTCTGTCGCATACAGGTGGGTTAACATATGTACGATACCTTTTGTGTGGCGCATGCACGGGTCGTTAGCGTCCAGCTCCCGGCTTATAGAGAGTCCTGTATTGACACAGACGTCAATACATCTCGATGTCATGCAACACACAAATTCTGTCGCATACAGGTGGGTTAACACACATGTACGATGTGTGCGATGGCGCGCCCGTTTACAATGGGACACGACGATGATCATTGTTAACCAAACTCTTGTTTCTCACGACAGGTGGTAGCGTTGTCTCCTGCACCTGGTCTTCGTGCACAGAGGGTGCTGTAATGTGCTCGTCATAGTCGCGATCGTTGTCACTCGAATCCGTTGTTCTCACGACAGGTGGTAGCGTTGTCTCCTGCATGTTGTCTTCGCGTGCGGCAAGCGTTTTGCTGTGCTCGTTATAATGGTTGTCTTCGTACAAAGGGGGTGTTGAATACTCCTTCGCGAGTAGTCTAGGAGGTGGTGTGATGGGACGTATCTCAGAGGCGTTATGTGAGCGTACCACCATGGCCTGAGCAACTGCGACTACTGAGAGTACACCCAGCACAGACAGCAAGATCATTTTTTTTCTTGGGTGTTGTACGTGTGGGTACAGCCGCTTTAATGGCAGTGGAAGCAAGTGGGCAAATGTATTTATAGGTCACTAGCAGAAACTAAGGCACGTGGTCAGAGTGTAATCGTAACCACCGTAGCTCGTGTCATAATTTAATATACATAGAAATCAGAAACGGGCATGTCAGGATAGACATCGCGAGTGATAATGCGGCCAGTAACTGTGTGCGCTTGAGAGCACCTTGTTGTTCTACTGTGGTGCCCACGCCGCCGGGTCTGCAAATGTCATCGACCTTCTTTATATACGCATACGCTAAAGACCGTATATTCTCTATGGATTTGAACACGTCCTTTGTTTCGCGTAACGCTTGAGCTGTCTCGAGCGTGATGTTGTGAGCGTACGCCAGTGTTTCGCGTGCACCGAGGTCCGAAAGGGCGTGCGCTACAACTATTAACCTTGGTTTTGGAGTGTGGCGAAACGCTCGCTCCGCTGTAATGGGCGGATGGAATGTTATCACCTGGTACGTTTCGTTAGTCGGGTCGTAACACACCGGTCCGTGACACGGACCGTCACATTGTATGGGGCACAGTAAGGACAACACGCCGCCGACCGTGACTTCGCACTCGACCGCGGTGGTGTTGTCGATTTGCAAAGGATCACATACGCCTCTCCAGTCGCAGTGAGGCACATTGTAGTCGACGCGACCGTCGATCACCATAGCTTTCGTCAGCCAACACACTCAATTGCCCTTCTAAACATCGGCGATCAACGTGAGCGTAGAGGTCGCCGTCGCTTTACTGTACGCCAGGATATCCGTGTGTGAGTGCACGCTCGACGTGGATTGACAACCGGTCATGTCAGACCTGATCAGACCTTCCGAACACATGACCATTAGTTGTTGTGCGGCCGAGAGTATCGCGATCATACCGTTGAGATGTGTAGAAAGCGCGTACACGCCAGCCTTCCACGTTTCCAAAGTTTCCAGCAGTCTAGAGGGACTTGTCTTAGCGCGCACGGCTGTGCTGAATTTGCGTTGGGTAGACACAACGGCTTCGACCTCGCTTAGGATCTGTGGGCTCATGTACTCGTGGTAGGCCAAGACGTGTATAGTCGAGCGCGGTGACGCCCCGAACACTTGACCCGGTTTTGTTGTGGCGATATGCGTGTCCAGTAACGCGGCAAAGTCCGCGTGTCTAGCGTGTATTGATTTTACAGCTCGCTCATACCCCAACAGTACGGTCCGTAGAAGTTCGTTCACTTGTTTCCATGCGCTCGTGGAACACAGGACATCGCAACCTCTGTAATACTCAAGTAAAGCGTCACACACCAGCTGCTTGCACGTTGGAAATACAATCGGTAGTAACTTCTTACTCCACTCTATGCTGAACTCGTATAGTATGTATATGGGCGGTTGCGGCGGTTTGCGCATTTTCTATCTACCCTCCGCTAATATGACTCTGTGGTCTGTCTCCTGAGATGGTGCGGTTGGAACTTGCGAGAGTGCACTATCGACGGTCGGCGTTTCCATTTCGTCAACTGTGCCATTTTCAGCCGCTGGCAAACGGCCGTCGACGGTCGATGCGAGACACCAACATAACGTTAGACCGCGACCCTCATGCCAGTTTTCTGTAGTACTGGTTGTAGTTTCTGGTTCACACTCGATACGCCATTAAGATCACAATTACGTTAATTAATAAATCCAGTGTTGTAGCGACTGCAGCCAGCGCCGTCGCGCAACTCGTGTCGGTGTTATCTCTCGATACTTTCATTGGTATCCGAGCGTATGCAGAATCTACGGATCTGGTGAAGTTGCTTGTCACTAGCTTGCGCACGTTTGATATGGCACTTTGCGCGAGACTCACACAACCTGCAGTGGCGACCTTCGCGTCAGTGCAAAGTTTTTCCGATATATCGCTCGCAACATCGTTTGTCATTTGCTGTACACTGCGCACACTGGCCGCGAGGTCGCGGAGAGGGTCTTCGTTATGATATACTCTGGTAGCGCCGTGGTTGATGAGGACGATCATCTTTAGCAATAGTTCATCTCGAAGAGCAACGATGGTGAGGGCGACGGGTTGGCCGGTTCCGCCTTCAGGCCACTCGGTTGCCGCTAGAATGCCCAATGCCACACACACAGACGAACCCTGTACACACTCAATGACCCGTGTGCGATCATTGATTTCTGCTAGTATGTTGGCTAGTTCTACGTGCTTCCACGGATCGGGCGTGGGCACGCGCTTGTTTTAGAGGCGTTTTCGCGCAGCCTCTACCCTGCACGACCGCTCGTGGCCGCACTCGCTATATTTATCTTTATTTGTTTCACACACACACACACACACACGCATGCACGCACGCACGCACGCACGCACGCACACACACACACACACACACACACACACACACACAGGCCCTTGCGTGCAAACCCCGGTCAGGCCTGCAGTGTACACATCAGAGACATGATGTTCTTTCACAGAACTGAGGTTGTTCATTACTGAATGACTTTTACAGGAATATTGTTATTATACTATTCAACAGGTTGATCATGATAATGTGTATTAAACCCACAACCTAGCACTGAGGACAGAGGGACTTTATTTAAATTAATACTTAATGGAAACGATACATAATGATACATAAGAGCCATGTCATACATTCAGCCTAGGAATAGTAGCATTTTGCACTATTAAAAATATACACATCAATTGCTCGAATCCCATTGTTGCAAAGTAAAACTCTAATAAAACTCTAGTCTGACATCAACAGAGAAGACTTAGTGTATGTACTACAAATACAGCATTAGGATTTCGAGTGGACCGTGCACCTTGTGAACCATCAGAGGCTTATGACGCAACATATCTTCCAGTTGCTATTAGACAAGTTATAATTCTCGACCATTTTTCGGAACTGGTTTCTTGGGTCCGTGAGTAAATGCCAAATGAGATGATAGTCCTTAAGTAAGTTCCTGGCGATCCCATGTCACGCTCTTGCACATCAGCCGGTGAACACTGAGACGGAACTCGATGAGAGCGATGTATTTTTTAAGTGCTCCGAATGTACTTCTAACAAGCGTGCGATTCACGTCGTCAGTAAACCGCAGCTGCAGCTGATTCAAACAGTTGAGCCAACTTTCTACATCACAATATGCGTTTTGTAGTTAGTCGAGTTACCTTTTGTGTGGCGCATGCACGGGTCGTTAACGTCCAGCTCCCAGCTTATAGACTCCTGTATTGACACAGACGTCAATACATCTCGATGAGATGCAACACACAAAGTCTGTCGCAGGTGGGTTAACACACATGTACGATGTGTGCGATGGTGCGCCCGTTTTCAATGGGACACGACGATGATCATTGTTAACCAAACTCTTGTTTCTCATGACAGGTGGTAGCATTGTCTCCTGCACCTGGTCTTCGTGCACAGAGGGTGCTGTAATGTGCTCGTCATAGTCACGATCGTTGTCACTCGAATCCGTTGTTCTCATAACAGGTGGTAGCGTTGTCTCCTGCAAGTTGTCTTTGTGTGCGGCAAGCGTTGTGGTGTGCTCGTTATAATGGTTGTCTTCGTACAAGGGGGGTGTTGAATACTCTTTCGCGAGTAGTCTAGGAGGTGGTGTGATGGGACGTATCTCAGAGGCGTTATGTGAGAGTACCACCATGGCCTGAGCAACTGCGACTACTGAGAGTACACCCAGTACAGACAGCGAGATCATTGTTTTTCTTGGATGTTGTACGTGTGGGTTTAATGGCAGTTAGAGCAAGTGGGCAAATGTATTTAAAGGGCACTAGCAGAAACTAATGCACGTGGTCAGAGTGTAATCGTAACCACCTGAAGTAGCTCTTGTCATAATTTAATATACATAGAAATTAGAAACGGGCATGTCAGTATAGACATCACGAGTGACAATGCGTTCAGTATCTGTGTGCGCTTGAGAGCACCTTGTTGTTCTACTGTGGTGCCCACGCCGCCGGGTCTGTAAATGTCATCGACCTTCTTTATATACGCAAACGCTAAAGACCGCGTCGGTAGCGTCTTGCCACATGTCAGCACTCGGTCTGACTGAGCGCCTCCAGGAGAGAGGCCCAAATAAGACGCGCCCCGAGGAGCGTCTTGCCACATGTCAACAATGGGTCTGACTGAGGGCCTCCAGGAGAGAAGCCCAAGCAAGACGCGCCCCGAGGAGCGTCTTGCCACATGTGAACACTGGGTCTGACTGAGCTCCTCCAGGAGAGAGGCCCAAGCAAGACGCGCCCCGAGGAGCATCTTGCCACATGTCAACACTGGGTCTGACTGAGAACCTCCAGGAGAGAGGCCCAAGCAAGACGCGCCCCGAGGAGTGTCTTGCCACATGTCAACACTGGGTCTGACTGAGCTCCTCCAGGAGAGAGGCCCAAGCAAGACGCGCCCCGAGGAGCGTCTTGTCACATGTCACTACTCGGTCTGACTGAGCGCCTCCACGAGAGAGGCCCAAGCAAGACGTGTCCCGAGGAGCGTCTTGCCACATGTCACCACTGGGTCTGACTGAGCGCCTCCAGGAGAGAGGCCCAAGCAAGAAGCGCCCCGAGGAGCGTCTTGCCACGTGTCAACACTGGGTGTGATTGAGGGCCTTCTGGAGAGAGGCCCAAGCAAGACTCGCCCCGAGGAGCGTCTTGCCACATGTCAACACTGGGTCTGACAGAGGGCATCCAGGAGAGAGGCCCAAGCAATACGCGCCCCGAGGAGCGTCTTGCCACATGTCACCACTGGGTCTGACTGAGCGCCTCCAGGAGAGAGGCCCAAGCAAGAAGCGCCCCGAGGAGCGTCTTGCCACGTGTCAACACTGGGTCTGATTGAGAGCCTTCTGGAGAGAGGCCCAAGCAAGACGCGCCCCGAGGAGCGTCTTGCCACATGTGAACACTGGGTCTGACTGAGCTCCTCCAGGAGAGAGGCCCAAGCAAGACGCGCCCCGAGGAGCATCTTGCCACATGTCAACACTGGGTCTGACTGAGAACCTCCAGGAGAGAGGCCCAAGCAAGACGCGCCCCGAGGAGTGTCTTGCCACATGTCAACACTGGGTCTGACTGAGCTCCTCCAGGAGAGAAGCCCAAGAAAGATGCGCCCCGAGGAGCGTCTTGTCACATGTCACTACTCGGTCTGACTGAGCGCCTCCACGAGAGAGGCCCAAGCAAGACGTGCCCCGAGGAGCGTCTTGCCACATGTCACCACTGGGTCTGACTGAGCGCCTCCAGGAGAGAGGCCCAAGCAAGAAGCGCCCCGAGGAGCGTCTTGCCACGTGTCAACACTGGGTGTGATTGAGGGCCTTCTGGAGAGAGGCCCAAGCAAGACTCGCCCCGAGGAGCGTCTTGCCACATGTCAACACTGGGTCTGACAGAGGGCATCCAGGAGAGAGGCCCAAGCAATACGCGCCCCGAGGAGCGTCTTGCCACATGTCACCACTGGGTCTGACTGAGCGCCTCCAGGAGAGAGGCCCAAGCAAGAAGCGCCCCGAGGAGCGTCTTGCCACGTGTCAACAATGGGTCTGATTGAGAGCCTTCTAGAGAGAGGCCCAAGCAAGACGCGCCCCGAGGAGCGTCTTGCCACATGTCAGCCCTCGGTCTGACTGAGCGCCTCCAGGAGAGAGGCCCAAGCAAGAAACGCCCGAGGAGCGTCTTGACACATGTCAACACTGGGTCTGACTGAGCGCCTCCAGGAGAGAGGTCCAAGCAACACGCGCCCCGAGGAGCGTCTTGCCAAATGTCAACACTGGGTCTGACTGAGTGCCTCCATGAGAGAAGCCCCAGCAAGACGCGCCCCGAGGAGCGTCTTGTCACATGTCACTACTCGGTCTGACTGAGCGCCTCCAGGAGAGAGGCCCAAGCAAGACGTGCCTCGAGGAGCGTCTTGTCACATGTCAACAATGGGTCTGACTGAGGGCCTCCAGGAGAGAAGCCCAAGCAAGAAGCGCCCCGAGGAGCGTCTTGCCACATGTCAACACTGGGTCTGACTGAGCGCCTCCAGGAGAGACGCCCAAGCAAGACACGCCCCGAGGAGCGTCTTGACACATGTCAACACTGGGTCTGACTGAGGGCCTCCATGTGAGAAGCCCAAGCAAGACGCGCCCCGGGGAGAGTCTTGCCACATGTAAACACTGGGTCTGACAGAGGGCATCCAGGAGAGAGGCCCAAGCAATACGCGCCCCGAGGAGCGTCTTGCCACATGTCAACAATGGGTCTGACTGAGGGCCTCCAGGAGAGAAGCCCAAGGAAGACGCGCCCCGAGGAGCTTCTTGCCACATGTCAGCACTCGGTCTGACTGAGCGCCTCCAGGAGAGAGGCCAAAGCAAGATGCGCCCCGAGGAGCGTCTTGACACATGTCAACACTGGGTCTGACAGAGGGCCTCCATGAGAGAGGCCCAAGCAAGATGCGCCCCGAGGAGTGTCTTGCCACATGTCAACACTGGGTCTGACTGAGCGCCTCCAGGAGAGAGGCCCAAGCAAGACGCGCCCCGAGGAGCGTCTTGTCACATGTCAACACTGGGTCTGACTGAGCGCCTCCAGGAGAGAAGCCCCAGCAAGACGTGCCCCGAGGAGCGTCTTGCCACATGTCAACGAAGGGTCTGACTGAGGGCCTCCAGGAGAGAAGCCCAAGCAAGACGCGCCCCGAGGAGCGTCTTGCCACATGTCAGCACTAGGTCTGACTGAGCGCCTGCAGGAGAGAGGCCCAAGCAAGACGCGCCCCGAGGAGCGTCTTGCCACATGTCAACACTGGGTCTGACTGAGCGCCTCCAGGAGAGAGGCCCAAGCAAGAAACGCCCGAGGAGCGTCTTGACACATGTCAACACTGGGTCTGACTGATCGCCGCCCCAGGAGAGAGGCCCAAGCAAGACGCGCCCCGGGGAGCGTCTTGCGACATGTCAACACTGGGTCTGACTGAGCGCCTCCAGGTGAGAAGCCCAAGCAAGACGCGCCCCAAGGAGCGTCTTGCCACATGTCAGCACTCGGTCTGACATAGCGCCTCCAGGAGAGAGGCCCAAGCAAGACATGCCCCAAGGAGCGTCTTGCCACATGTCAACACTGGGTCTGACTGAGCTTCTCCAGGAGAGAGGCCCAAGCAAGACGCGCCAGGAGGAGCGTTTTGCCACATGTCAACACTGGGTCAGACAGAGGGCCTCAAGGAGAGAGGCCCAAGCAAGATGCGCCCCGAGGAGCATCTTGCCACATGTCAACAATGGGTCTGACTGAGGGCCTACAGGAGAGAAGCCCAAGCAAGAAGCGCCCCAAGGAGCGTCTTGCCACATGTCAGCACTCGGTCTTACTGAGCGCCTCCAGGAGAGAGGCCCAAATAAGACGCGCCCGAGGAGCGTCTTGCCACATGTCAGAACTCGGTCTGACTGAGCGCCTCCAGGAGAGAGGCCCAAGCAAGACGTGCCCCGAGGAGCGTCTTGCCACATGTGAACACTGGGTCTGACTGAGCGCCTCCAGGAGAGAGGCCCAAGCAAGACGCGCCCCGAGGAGCATCTTGCCACATGTCAACACTGGGTCTGACTGAGAACCTCCAGGAGAGAGGCCCAAGCAAGACGCGCCTCGAGGAGCGTCTTGCCACATGTCAACACTGGGTCTGACTGAGCGCCTCCAGGAGAGAGGCCCAAGCAAGACGCGCCCCGAGGAGCGTCTTGTCACATGTCACTACTTGGTCTGACTGAGCGCCTCCACGAGAGAGGCCGAAGCAAGACGTGCCCCGAGGAGCATCTTGCCACATGTCACCACTGGGTCTGACTGAGCGCCTCCAGGAGAGAGGCCCAAGCAAGAAGCGCCCCGAGGAGCGTCTTGCCACGTGTCAACACTGGGTCTGATTGAGGGCCTTCTGGAGAGAGGCCCAAGCAAGACGCGCCCCGAGGACCATCTTGCCACATGTCAACACTGGGTCTGACAGAGGGCATCCAGGAGAGAGGCCCAAGCAATACACGCCCCGAGGAGCGTATTGCCACATGTCACCACTGGGTCTGACTGAGCGCCTCCAGGAGAGAGGCCCAAGCAAGAAGCGCCCCGAGGAGCGTCTTGCCACGTGTCAACACTGGGTCTGATTGAGGGCCTTCTGGAGAGAGGCCCAAGCAAGACGCGCCCCGAGGAGCTTCTTGCCACATGTCAGCACTCGGTCTGACTGAGCGCCTCCAGGAGAGAGGCCAAAGCAAGACGCGCCCCGAGGAGCGTCTTGACACATGTCAACACTGGGTCTGACAGAGGGCCTCCATGAGAGAGGCCCAAGCAAGACGCGCCCCGAGGAGTGTCTTGCCACATGTTACCACTGGGTCTGACTGAGCGCCTCCAGGAGAGAGGCCCAAGCAAGACGCGCCCCGAGGAGCGTCTTGCCACATGTCAACACTGGGTCTGACTGAGCTTCTCCAGGAGAGAGGCCCAAGCAAGACGCGCCCCGAGGAGCGTCTTGCCACATGTCACCTCTGGGTCTGACTGAGCACCTCCAGGAGAGAGGCCCAAGCAAGACGCGCCCCGAGGAGCGTCTTGTCACATGTCAACGCTGGGTCTGACTGAGCGCCTCCAGGAGAGAGGCCCAAGCAAGAAACGCCCGAGGAGCGTCTTGACACATGTCAACACTGGGTCTGACAGATTGCCTCCCCAGGAGAGAGGCCCGAGCAAGACGCGCCCTGAGGAGCATCTTGCCACATGTCTACACTGGGTCTGACTGAATGCTTCCATGAGAGAAGCCCCAGCAAGACGCGCCCCGAGGAGCGTCTTGCCACATGTCAGCACTCGGTCTGACTGAGCGCCTCCAGGAGAGAGGCCCAAGCAAGACGCGCCCCAAGGAGCGTCTTGCCACATGTCACCACTGGGTCTGACTGAGCGCCTCCAGGAGAGAGGCCCAAGCAAAACGCGCCAGGAGGAGCGTTTTGCCACATGTCAACACTGGGTCTGACAGAGGGCCTCAAGGAGAGAGGCCCAAGCAAGATGCGCCCGGAGGAGCATCTTGCCACATGTCAACACTGGGTCTGACTGAGGGCCTACAGGAGAGAAGCCCAAGCAAGAAGCGCCCCGAGGAGCGTCTTGCCACATGTCAGCACTCGGTCTCACTGAGCGCCTCCAGGAGAGAGGCCCAAATAAGACGCGCCCAGAGGAGCGTCTTGCCACATGTCAAGAATGGGTCTGACTGAGGGCCTCCAGGAGAGAAGCCCAAGCAAGACGCGCCCCGAGGAGCGTCTTGCCACATGTCAGAAATCGGTCTGACTGAGCGCCTCCAGGAGAGAGGCCCAAGCAAGACGTGCCCCGAGGAGCATCTTGCCACATGTCAACACTGGGTCTGACTGAGAACCTCCAGGAGAGAGGCCCAAGCACGAAGCGCCCTGAGGAGCGTCTTGCCACATGTCAACACTGGGTCTGACTGAGCGCCTCCAGGAGAGAGACCCAAGCAAGACGCGCCCCGAGGAGTGTCTTGTCACATGTCATTACTCGGTCTGACTGAGTGCCTCCAGGAGAGAGGCCCAAGCAAGACGTGCCCCGAGGAGCGTCTTGCCACATGTCAACACTGGGTCTGACTGAGAACCTCCAGGAGAGAGGCCCAAGCAAGACGCGCCCCGAGGAGCGTCTTGCCACGTGTCAACACTGGGACTGACTGAGCGCCTCCAGGAGAGAGGCCCAAGCAAGACGCGCCCCGAGGAGCGTCTTGTCAAATGTCACTACTCGGTCTGACTGAGCGCCTCCACGAGAGAGGCCCAAGCAAGACGTGCCCCGAGGAGCATCTTGCCACATGTCACCACTGGGTCTGACTGAGCGCCTCCAGGAGAGAGGCCCAAGCAAGAAGCGCCCCGAGGAGCGTCTTGCCACGTGTCAACACTGGGTCTCATTGAGGGCCTTCTGGAGAGAGGCCCAAGCAAGACACGCCCCGAGGAGCGTCTTGCCACATGTCAACACTGGGTCTGACAGAGGGCATCCAGGAGAGAGGCCCAAGCAATACGCGCCCCGAGGAGCGTCTTGCCACATGTCACCACTGGGTCTGACTGAGCGCCTCCAGGAGAGAGGCCCAAGCAAGAAGCGCCCCGAGGAGCGTCTTGCCACGTGTCAACACTGGGTCTGATTTAGGGCCTTCTGGAGAGAGGCCCAAGCAAGACGCGCCCCGAGGAGCGTCTTGCCACATGTCAACAATGGGTCTGACTGAGGGCCTCCAGGAGAGAAGCCCAAGCAAGACGCGCCCCGAGGAGCTTCTTGCCACATGTCAGCACTCGGTCTGACTGAGCGCCTCCAGGAGAGAGGCCAAAGCAAGACGCGCCCCGAGGAGTGTCTTGCCACATGTCAACAATGGGTCTGACTGAGCGCCTCCAGGAGAGAGGCCCAAGCAAGACGCGCCCCGAGGAGCGTCTTGCCACGTGTCAACACTGGGTCTGAATTAGCGCCTCCAGGAGAGAGGCCCAAGCAAGATGCGCCCCGAGGAGCGTCTTGCCACGTGTCACCACTGGGTCTGACTGAGCTCCTCCAGGAGACAGGCCGAAGCAAGACGCGCCCCGAGGAGCGTCTTGCCACGTGTCACCACTGGGTCTGATTGAGCACCTCCAGGAGAGAGGCCCCAGCAAGACGCGCCCTGAGGAGCATCTTGCCTTATGTCAGCACTCGGTCTGACTGAGCGCCTCCAGGAGAGAGGCCCAAGCAAGACGCGCCCGGAGGAGCGTCTTGCCACATGTCAGCCCTCGGTCTGACTGAGCGCCTCCAGGAGAGAGGCCCAAGCAAGACGCGCCCCGAGGAGCGTCTTGACACATGTCTCCTCTGGGCCTGACTGAGCGCCTCCAGGAGAGAGGCCCAAGCAAGACGTGCCCCGAGGAGCGTCTTGCCACATGTCAACACTGGGTCTGACTGAGTGCCTCCATGAGAGAAGCCCCAGCAAGACGCGCCCCGAGGAGCGTCTTGCCACATGTCAACACTGGGTCTGACTGAGCGCCTCCAGGAGAGAGGCCCGAGGAGCGTCTTGCCACATGTCACCTCTGGGTCTGACTGAGCGCCTCCAGGAGAGCGGCCCAAGCAAGAAACGCCCAAGGAGCGTCTTGACACATGTCAACACTGGGTCTGACTGAGCGCCTCCAGGAGAGAGGTCCAAGCAACACACACCCCGAGGAGCGTCTTGCCAAATGTCAACACTGGGTCTGACTGAGTGCCTCCATGAGAGAAGCCCCAGCAAGACGCGCCCCGAGGAGCGTCTTGTCACATGTCACAACTCGGTCTGACTGAGCGCCTCCAGGAGAGAGGCCCAAGCAAGACGTGCCCCGAGGAGCGTCTTGTCACATGTCAACAATGGGTCTGACTGAGGGCCTCCAGGAGAGAAGCCCAAGCAAGAAGCGCCCCGAGGAGCGTCTTGCCACATGTCAACACTGGGTCTGACTGAGCGCCTCCAGGAGAGAGGCCCAAGCAAGACACGCCCCGAGGAGTGTCTTGACACATGTCAACACTGGGTCTGACTGAGGGCCTCCATGTGAGAAGCCTAAGCAAGACGCGCCCCGAGGAGAGTCTTGCCACATGTCAACACTGGGTCTGACAGAGGGCATCCAGGAGAGAGGCCCAAGCAATACGCACCCCGAGGAGCGTCTTGCCACATGTCAACAATGGGTCTGACTGAGGGCCTCCAGGAGAGAAGCCCAAGGAAGACGCGCCCCGAGGAGCTTCTTGCCACATGTCAGCACTCGGTGTGACTGAGCACCTCCAGGAGAGAGGCCAAAGCAAGATGCGCCCCGAGGAGCGTCTTGACACATGTCATCACTGGGTCTGACAGAGGGCCTCCATGAGAGAGGCCCAAGCAAGATGCGCCCCGAGGAGCGTCTTGCCACGTGTCAACACTGGGTCTCATTGAGGGCCTTCTGGAGAGAGGCCCAAGCAAGACACGCCCCGAGGAGCGTCTTGCCACATGTCAACACTGGGTCTGACAGAGGGCATCCAGGAGAGAGGCCCAAGCAATACGCGCCCCGAGGAGCGTCTTGCCACATGTCACCACTGGGTCTGACTGAGCGCCTCCAGGAGAGAGGCCCAAGCAAGAAGCGCCCCGAGGAGCGTCTTGCCACGTGTCAACACTGGGTCTGATTTAGGGCCTTCTGGAGAGAGGCCCAAGCAAGACGCGCCCCGAGGAGCGTCTTGCCACATGTCAACAATGGGTCTGACTGAGGGCCTCCAGGAGAGAAGCCCAAGCAAGACGCGCCCCGAGGAGCTTCTTGCCACATGTCAGCACTCGGTCTGACTGAGCGCCTCCAGGAGAGAGGCCAAAGCAAGACGCGCCCCGAGGAGCGTCTAGACACATGTCAACACTGGGTCTGATTGAGGGCCTTCTGGAGAGAGGCCCAAATAAGACGCGCCCCGAGGAGCGTCTTGCCACATGTCAACAATGGGTCTGACTGAGGGCCTCCAGGAGAGAAGCCCAAGCAAGACGCGCCTCGAGGAGCGTCTTGCCACATGTCAGAACTCGGTCTGACTGAGCGCCTCCAGGAGAGAGGCCCAAGCAAGACGTGCCCCGAGGAGCGTCTTGCCACATGTCAACAATGGGTCTGACTGAGCGCCTCCAGGAGAGACGCCCAAGCAAGATGCGCCCCGAGGAGCGTCTTGCCACATGTGAACACTGGGTCTGACTGAGCTCCTCCAGGAGAGAGGCCCAAGCAAGACGCGCCCCGAGGAGCATCTTGCCACATGTCAACACTGGGTCAGACTGAGAACCTCCAGGAGAGAGGCCCAAGCAAGACGCGCCCCGAGGAGCGTCTTGCCACATGTCAACAATGGGTCTGACTGAGGGCCTCCAGGAGAGAAGCCCAAGCAAGACGCGCCCCGAGGAGCTTCTTGCCACATGTCAGCACTCGGTCTGACTGAGCGCCTCCAGGAGAGAGGCCAAAGCAAGACGCGCCCCGAGGAGCGTCTTGACACATGTCAACACTGGGTCTGATTGAGGGCCTTCTGGAGAGAGGCCCAAATAAGACGCGCCCCGAGGAGCGTCTTGCCACATGTCAACAATGGGTCTGACTGAGGGCCTCCAGGAGAGAAGCCCAAGCAAGACGCGCCTCGAGGAGCGTCTTGCCACATGTCAGAACTCGGTCTGACTGAGCGCCTCCAGGAGAGAGGCCCAAGCAAGACGTGCCCCGAGGAGCGTCTTGCCACATGTCAACAATGGGTCTGACTGAGGGCCGCCAGGAGAGAAGCCCAAGCAAGATGCGCCCCGAGGAGCGTCTTGCCACATGTCAGCACTCGGTCTGACTGAGCGCCTCCAGGAGAGAGGGCCAAGCAAGACGCGCCCCGAGGAGCGTCTTGCCACATGTCAACACTGGGTCTGACTGAGCGCCTCCAGGAGAGAGGCCCAAGCAAGAAACGCCCGAGGAGCGTCTTGACACATGTCAACACTGGGTCTGACTGATCGCCGCCCCAGGAGAGAGGCCCAAGCAAGACGCGCCCCGAGGAAGGTCTTGCGACATGTCAACACTGGGTCTGACTGAGCGCCTCCAGGTGAGAAGCCCAAGCAAGACGCGCCCCAAGGAGCGTCTTGCCACATGTCAGCACTCGGTCTGACTGAGCGCCTCCAGGAGAGAGGCCAGAGCAAGACATGCCCCAAGGAGCGTCTTGCCACATGTCAACACTGGGTCTGACTGAGCTTCTCCAGGAGAGAGGCCCAAGCAAGACGCGCCCCGAGGAGCGTCTTGCCACATGTCAACACTGGGTCTGACTGAGCGCCTCCAGGAGAGAGGCCCGAGGATCGTCTTGCCTTATGTCAGCACTCGGTCTGACTGAGCGCCTCCAGGAGAGAGGCCCAAGCAAGACGCGCCCCGAGGAGCGTCTTGCCACATGTCAACACTGGGTCTGACTGAGCACCTCCAGGAGAGAGGCCCAAGCAAGACGCGCCCCGAGGAGCGTCTTGCCACATGTCAACACTGGGTCTGACTGAGCGCCTCCAGGAGAGAGGCCCAAGCAAGAAACGCCCGAGGAGCGTCTTGACACATGTCAACACTGGGTCTGACTGATCGCCGCCCCAGGAGAGAGGCCCAAGCAAGACGCGCCCCGAGGAAGGTCTTGCGACATGTCAACACTGGGTCTGACTGAGCGCCTCCAGGTGAGAAGCCCAAGCAAGACGCGCCCCAAGGAGCGTCTTGCCACATGTCAGCACTCGGTCTGACTGAGCGCCTCCAGGAGAGAGGCCAGAGCAAGACATGCCCCAAGGAGCGTCTTGCCACATGTCAACACTGGGTCTGACTGAGCTTCTCCAGGAGAGAGGCCCAAGCAAGACGCGCCCCGAGGAGCGTCTTGCCACATGTCAACACTGGGTCTGACTGAGCGCCTCCAGGAGAGAGGCCCGAGGATCGTCTTGCCTTATGTCAGCACTCGGTCTGACTGAGCGCCTCCAGGAGAGAGGCCCAAGCAAGACGCGCCCCGAGGAGCGTCTTGCCACATGTCAACACTGGGTCTGACTGAGCACCTCCAGGAGAGAGGCCCAAGCAAGACGCGCCCCGAGGAGCGTCTTGCCACATGTCAACACTGGGTCTGACTGAGCGCCTCCAGGAGAGAGGCCCGAGGAGCGTCTTGCCACATGTCACCTCTGGGTCTGACTGAGCGCCTCCAGGAGAGAGGCCCAAGCAAGAAACGCCCGAGGAGCGTCTTGACACATGTCAACACTGGGTCTGACTGAGCGCTTCCAGGAGAGAGGTCCAATCAACACGCGCCCCGAGGAGCGTCTTGCCACATGTCAACACTGGGTCTGACTGAGTGCCTCCATGAGAGAAGCCCCAGCAAGACGCGCCCCGAGGAGCGTCTTGTCACATGTCACTACTCTGTCTGACTGAGCGCCTCCAGGAGAGAGGCCCAAGCAAGACGTGCCCCGAGGAGCGTCTTGACACATGTCAACAATGGGTCTGACTGAGGGCCTCCAGGAGAGAAGCCCAAGCAAGAAGCGCCCCGAGGAGCGTCTTGCCACATGTCAACACTGGGTCTGACTGAGCGCCTCCAGGAGAGAGGCCCAAGCAAGACACGCCCCAATGAGCGTCTTGACACATGTCAACACTGGGTCTGACTGAGGGCCTCCATGTGAGAAGCCCAAGCAAAACGCGCCCCGAGGAGAGTCTTGCCACATGTCAACACTGGGTCTGACAGAGGGCATCCAGGAGAGAGGCCCAAGCAATACGCGCCCCGAGGAGCGTCTTGCCACATGTCAACAATGGGTCTGACTGAGGGCCTCCAGGAGAGAAGCCCAAGCAAGACGCGCCCCGAGGAGCGTCTTGCCACATGTCAGAACTCGGTCTGACTGAGCGCCTCCAGGAGAGAGGCCCAAGCAAGACGTGCCCCGAGGAGCGTCTTGCCACATGTCAACAATGGGTCTGACTGAGCGCCTCCAGGAGAGAGGCCCAAGCAAGACGCGCCCCGAGGAGCGTCTTGCCACATGTGAACACTGGGTCTGACTGAGCGCCTCCAGGAGAGAGGCCCAAGCAAGACGCGTCCCGAGGAGCATCTTGCCACATGTCAACACTGGGTCTGACTGAGAACCTCCAGGAGAGAGGCCCAAGAAAGACGCGCCCCGAGGAGAGTCTTGCCACATGTCAACACTGGGTCTGACTGAGCGCCTCCAGGAGAGAGGCCCAATCAAGACGCGCCCCGAGGAGAGTCTTGCCACATGTCAACACTGGGTCTGACAGAGGGCATCCAGGAGAGAGCCCCAAGCAAGAAGCGCCCCGAGGAGCGTCTTGCCACGTGTCAACACTGGGTCTGATTTAGGGCCTTCTGGAGAGAGGCCCAAGCAAGACGCGCCCCGAGGAGCGTCTTGCCACATGTCAACAATGGGTCTGACTGAGGGCCTCCAGGAGAGAAGCCCAAGCAAGACGCGCCCCGAGAAGCTTCTTGCCACATGTCAGCACTCGGTCTGACTGAGCGCCTCCAGGAGAGGCCAAAGCAAGACGCGCCCCGAGGAGCTTCTTGACACATGTCAACACTCTGTCTGACAGAGGGCCTCCATGAGAGAGGCCCAAGCAAGACGCGCCCCGAGGAGTGTCTTGCCACATGTCAACACTGGGTCTGACTGAGCGCCTCCAGGAGAGAGGCCCAAGCAAGACGCGCCCCGAGGAGCGTCTTGCCACGTGTCAACAATGGGTCTGACTGAGGGCCTCCAGGAGAGAAGCCCAAGCAAGACGCGCCCCGAGAAGCTTCTTGCCACATGTCAGCACTTGGTCTGACTGAGCGCCTCCAGGAGAGGCCAAAGCAAGACGCGCCCCGAGGAGCTTCTTGACACATGTCAACACTCTGTCTGACAGAGGGCCTCCATGAGAGAGGCCCAAGCAAGACGCGCCCCGAGGAGTGTCTTGCCACATGTCAACACTGGGTCTGACTGAGCGCCTCCAGGAGAGAGGCCCAAGCAAGACGCGCCCCGAGGAGCGTCTTGCCACGTGTCAACACTGGGTCTGACTTAGCGCCTCCAGGAGAGAGGCCCAAGCAAGATGAGCCCCGAGGAGCGTCTTGCCACGTGTCACCACTGGGTCTGACTGAGCTCCTCCAGGAGACAGGCCCAATCAAGACGCGCCGCGAGGAGCGTCTTGCCACGTGTCACCACTGGGTCTGATTGAGCACCTCCAGGAGAGAGGCCC
This sequence comes from Nothobranchius furzeri, assembly GCF_043380555.1. Taxonomy (NCBI): domain Eukaryota; kingdom Metazoa; phylum Chordata; class Actinopteri; order Cyprinodontiformes; family Nothobranchiidae; genus Nothobranchius; species Nothobranchius furzeri. The sequence goes on from NC_091747.1 coordinate 7,777,886, forward strand.
CAGCAAGACACGCCCCGAGGAGCGTCTTGCCTTATGTCAGCACTCGGTCTGAATGAGCGCCTCAAGGAGAGAGGCCCAAGCAAGACGCGCCCCGAGGAGCGTCTTGCCACATGTCAACACTGGGTCTGACTGAGCGCCTCCAGGAGAGAGGCCCAAGCAAGACGCGCCCCGAGGAGCATCTTGCCACATGTCAACACTGGGTCTGACTGAGAACCTCCAGGAGAGAGGCCCAAGAAAGAGCGCCCCGAGGAGCGTCTTGCCACATGTCAACACTGGGTCTGACTGAGCGCCTCCAGGAGAGAGGCCCAATCAAGACGCTCCCCGAGGAGAATCTTGCCACATGTCAACACTGGGTCTGACAGAGGGCATCCAGGAGAGAGCCCCAAGCAAGAAGCGCCCCGAGGAGCGTCTTGCCACGTGTCAACACTGGGTCTGATTGAGGGCCTTCTGGAGAGAGGCCCAAGCAAGACGCGCCCCGAGGAGCGTCTTGCCACATGTCAACAATGGGTCTGACTGAGCGCCTCCAGGAGAGGCCAAAGCAAGACGCGCCCCGAGGAGCGTCTTGACACATGTCAATACTCTGTCTGACAGAGGGCCTCCATGAGAGAGGCCCAAGCAAGACGCGCCCCGAGGAGTGTCTTGCCACATGTCAACACTGGGTCTGACTGAGCGCCTCCAGGAGAGAGGCCCAAGCAAGACGCGCCCCGAGGAGCGTCTTGCCACGTGTCAACACTGGGTCTGACTTAGCGCCTCCAGGAGAGAGGCCCAAGCAAGATGCGCCCCGAGGAGCGTCTTGCCACGTGTCACCACTGGGTCTGACTGAGCTCCTCCAGGAGACAGGCCCAATCAAGACGCGCCCCGAGGAGCGTCTTGCCACGTGTCACCACTGGGTCTGATTGAGCACCTCCAGGAGAGAGGCCCCAGCAAGACACGCCCCGAGGAGCGTCTTGCCTTATGTCAGCACTCGGTCTGACTGAGCGCCTCCAGGAGAGAGGCCCAAGCAAGACGCGCCCCGAGGAGCGTCTTGCCACATGTCAACACTGGGTCTGACTGAGCGCCTCCAGGAGAGAGGCCCGAGGAGCGTCTTGCCTTATGTGAGCACTCGGTCTGACTGAGCGCTTCCAGGAGAGAGGCCCAAGCAAGACGCGGCCCGAGGAGCGTCTTGCCACATGGCAACACTGGGTCTGACTGAACACCTCCAGGAGAGAGGCCCAAGCAAGACGCGCCCCGAGGAGCGTCTTGCCACATGTCAACACTGGGTCTGACTGAGCGCCTCCAGGAGAGAGGCCCGAGGAGCGTCTTGCCACCTGTCACCTCTGGGTCTGACTGAGCGCCTCCAGGAGAGAGGCCCAAGCAAGAAACGCCCGAGGAGCGTCTTGACACATGTCAACACTGGGTCTGACTGAGCGCTTCCAGGAGACACTGACTGAGCGCTTCCAGGAGAGAGGTCCAATCAACACGCGCCCCGAGGAGCGTCTTGCCAAATGTCAACACTGGGTCTGACTGAGTGCCTCCATGAGAGAAGCCCCAGCAAGACGCGCCCCGAGGAGCGTCTTGTCACATGTCACTACTCGGTCTGACTGAGCGCCTCCAGGAGAGAGGCCCAAGCAAGACGTGCCCCGAGGAGCGTCTTGCCACATGTCAACAATGGGTCTGACTGAGGGCCTCCAGGAGAGAAGCCCAAGCAAGAAGCGCCCCGAGGAGCGTCTTGCCACATGTCAACACTGGGTCTGACTGAGCGCCTCCAGGAGAGAGGCCCAAGCAAGACACGCCCCAAGGAGCGTCTTGACACATGTCAACACTGGGTCTGACTGAGGGCCTCCATGTGAGAAGCCCAAGCAAGACGCGCCCCGAGGAGTGTCTTGCCACATGTCAACACTGGGTCTGACTGAGCGCCTCCAGGAGAGAGGCCCAAGCAAGACGCGCCCCGAGGAGCGTCTTGCCACGTGTCAACACTGGGTCTGACTTAGCGCCTCCAGGAGAGAGGCCCAAGCAAGATGCGCCCCGAGGAGCGTCTTGCCACGTGTCACCACTGGGTCTGACTGAGCTCCTCCAGGAGACAGGCCCAAGCAAGACGCGCCCCGAGGAGCGTCTTGCCTTATGTCAGCACTCGGTCTGACTGAGCGCCTCCAGGAGAGAGGCCCAAGCAAGACGCGCCCCGAGGAGCGTCTTGCCACATGTCAACACTGGGTCTGACTGAGCGCCTCCAGGAGAGAGGCCCGAGGATCGTCTTGCCTTATGTCAGCACTCGGTCTGACTGAGCGCCTCCAGGAGAGAGGCCCAAGCAAGACGCGCCCCGAGGAGCGTCTTGCCACATGTCAACACTGGGTCTGACTGAGCTCCTCCAGGAGAGAGGCCCGAGGAGCGTCTTGCCACATGTCACCCCTGGGTCTGACTGAGCGCCTCCAGGAGAGAGGCCCAAGCAAGAAACGCCCGAGGAGCGTCTTGACACATGTCAACACTGGGTCTGACTGAGCGCTTCCAGGAGAGAGGTCCAATCAACACGCGCCCCGAGGAGCGTCTTGCCACATGTCAACACTGGGTCTGACTGAGTGCCTCCATGAGAGAAGCCCCAGCAAGACGCGCCCCGAGGAGCGTCTTGTCACATGTCACTACTCGGTCTGACTGAGCGCCTCCAGGAGAGAGGCCCAAGCAAGACGTGCCCCGAGGAGCGTCTTCACACATGTCAACAATGGGTCTGACTGAGGGCCTCCAGGAGAGAAGCCCAAGCAAGAAGCGCCCCGAGGAGCGTCTTGCCACATGTCAACACTGGGTCTGACTGAGCGCCTCCAGGAGAGAGGCCCAAGCAAGACACGCCCCAAGGAGCGTCTTGACACATGTCAACACTGGGTCTGACTGAGGGCCTCCATGTGAGAAGCCCAAGCAAGACGCGCCCCGAGGAGAGTATTGCCACATGTCAACACTGGGTCTGACAGAGGGCATCCAGGAGAGAGGCCCAAGCAATAAGCGCCCAGAGGAGCGTCTTGCCACATGTCAACAATGGGTCTGACTGAGGGCCTCCAGGAGAGAAGCCCAAGGAAGACGTGCCCCGAGGAGCTTCTTGCCACATGTCAGCACTCGGTCTGACTAAGCGCCTCCAGGAGAGAGGCCAAAGCAAGATGCGCCCCGAAGAGCGTCTTGACACATGTCAACACTGGGTCTGACAGAGGGCCTCCATGAGAGAGGCCCAAGCAAGACACGCCCCGAGGAGTGTCTTGCCACATGTCAACACTGGGTCTGACTGAGCACCTCCAGGAGAGAGGCCCAAGCAAGACGCGCCCCGAGGAGCGTCTTGCCACATGTCACTACTCGGTCTGACTGAGCGCCTCCAGGAGGGAGGTCCAAGCAAGACGCGCCCCGAGGAGCGTCTTGCCACATGTGAACACTGGGTCTGACTGAGCGCCTCCAGGAGAGAGGCCCAAGCAAGACGCGCCCCGAGGAGCATCTTGCCACATGTCAACACTGGGTCTGACTGAGAACCTCCAGGAGAGAGGCCCAAGCAAGACGCGCCCCGAGGAGCGTCTTGCCACATGTCAACACTGGGTCTGACTGAGCGCCTCCAGGAGAGAGGCCCAAGCAAGACGCGCCCCGAGGAGCGTCTTGTCACATGTCACTACTCGGTCTGACTGAGTGCCTCCATTAGAGAGGCCCAAGAAAGACGTGCCCCGAGGAGCGTCTTGCCACATGTCAACAATGGGTCTGACTGTTTGCCTTCAGGAGAGAAGCCCAAGCAAGAAGCGCCCCGAGGAGCGTCTTGCCACATGTCAACACTGGGTCTGACTGAGCGCCTCCAGGAGAGAGGCCCAAGCAAGACACGCCCCGAGGAGCGTCTTGACACATGTCAACACTGGGTCTGACTGAGGTCCTCCATGAGAGAAGCCCAAGCAAGACGCGCCCCGAGGAGAGTCTTGCCATATGTCAACACTGGGTCTGACAGAGGGCATCCAGGAGAGAGCCCCAAGCAATACGCGCCCCGAGGAGCGTCTTGCCACATGTCACCACTGGGTCTGACTGAGCGCCTCCAGGAGAGAGGCCCAAGCAAGAAGCGCCCCGAGGAGCGTCTTGCCACGTGTCAACACTGGGTCTGATTGAGGGCCTTCTGGAGAGAGGCCCAAGCAAGACGCGCCCCGAGGAGCGTCTTGCCACATGTCAAAAATGGGTCTGACTGAGGGGCTCCAGGAGAGAAGCCCAAGCAAGACACGCCCCGTGGAGCTTCTTGCCACATGTCAGCACTCGGTCTGACTGAGCGCCTCCAGGAGAGGCCAAAGCAAGACGCGCCCCGAGGAGCGTCTTGACACATGTCAATGTTGCAAGTCCGAGCAATCGGTCAAGGCTTAGAAACAGTGGTCAGAGACAAGGGTCACACAAGGGTCAAGAGGACAATAGTTCAGGACTTGCTGGTGAGGACAGAACTAGGCAAAGGGTCAAAAGACAGCCTGTCCTCTCTGGATCCACCCATGGACACACCCCTGGGCCCGCCCCTAACTCCACCTCTGGCGGGAAAAGAAGGACTGGCATGGAGTGAGGAAGGTCTAACTGGACCCAGAAGCTCTCAGGAATGCTGGAGGAAGATCAATAATTTGCTACCAACATGAAGATTTATGACCTGTGCTCTCATTCCAGGAGTGCAGAATGTAACTTTTGTGCCCTCATGTGAACACTGCATGTATTGAAAATGATACCAAATGTCTTATGTAGAGCTAAAAAAGTGTATCTGGTAAATGACCCCTTGACCTAAACTGTCAGGAGAGAATGACTTGTGACTCTTACATTGTTTAGAGCAGTCTCAGAAGTGATATAAAAGGATGCAGCTCAGATCGAGCGAGCTGGGTTCTTGGGGAGATTCTGAGAAGACGAGAGCTAGTGTAAACTAACTCTTATTTAATCATTTTGAACCAATTCCTCCGTGGGGGATAGTAGTTGCTTTTCACTTTACCCATTTTTGCATTTTGATTTTGTAATAAACCTTTTTTGAAAAAGAAACATAATCCTGATTCTTTCAGGTTTTCTCTAAAGCTTCACGTTTGGGGCCCTGACCATAATTGCACAGAGGTAAGCATGTCGAAGATCGGTCTCTGAATTATCAGGACTTACTTTACAGTTTATAACAGAATAATATAAAGAAACCTTAAGATAAGGGAAGTTCTAACTTCCCCCTCCTTGCGAGTAACGAGTTGTCTTAAGGGCGATAAAAGCAAAATATTCGAGGTTATTTTGGCTCTGATTGCAGGTTGAAAAAGTCTCTAATCAGCTGGAAGGTTGGATTAATAAATAAATTGATAAACTTATGATAGCCTGATCAACTAGCATAAATCATTTTATAGTTACCAACCTCCCACATAAGCTGTTAGAGGCGCAATTAATTCCGGGTAATCCAAACAATTGCTGAGAGGCTTGGCTTGCCTCCAGACTTCTCTCTAGTATCTTAACCAAAAGGTAACGAGTTTAAAAGAAGTGTAGTACTCTGGGGCTGGCTATTCGTGCAAGTCATTTCACCTTTAAAATAAAAGACAAGATTCTAATTAGGTAGTCCAAACCCGGATCTAGTACAATTATACTCGTCGATACACCCCCGAACCCTGATGGATGCACCGTCTCATAAGTTCTAACGGAACTGGGTTTTAAAGGAACCGGTAAATGGGACGGGCACACGACATGGCGCCTGCAACGTGGGGCTAATTGGCGAAGGTTCAAATATTAGATACCGGACTATTCGACGTAGAACTATGTCTTTTAGGCTGATAAAAGCTTACGCACTATGGACCTGATACGCTTATAACCTTGGAGTGAAAACCGCACCAATTTCTCGAAAAGGAAAGAAATTTGGGAGAACGGACGATTAACTCAAAGAGGTATAAAGAAATCACGGCTTTCCGACGTAAGAAAAGCCAAGGATAAAAGCTAGGCAAAAAATAAAAAGGAATAAAGAGTAAGAATAAAGAATAAGACGTGAAAACGAATAAAAATAAAACAAATAATAAAAAAGAGAAACTTTCAACCAGCCATGGCAGATAGATCTTTAACGGTGAAACCGGAAAATGTTCTCCTTAATGTGAGATTTGTCACCGGAGAAATAGCGACATTTCAAGGTGAACCACAAAGCGTTTTAGCAGTATCCTGTAACCGGAGCTTTCAGAACGAGACAGGCACAGCTCAAGCCGCAGCGGAGCGCTGTCCGAATGCTGAAACTCAAGTAAAGAATAATCATGTATTTCCGTTAGTGGGTGATTTGGTGATTCTAGCAGAACAACAAAACGATCCTGTTTTTAATCAGATAGCGTGGTGTTGTTGGGAAAATCCAGCGAAACTCCCCACGGGCGAGCAGTATGAGATCCTTCTGGGATTGCTTGAGCAAATACCAACTGGACCGGAACCTTTAGTTCTCACTCCATTTGGAGTCGGGCAGTACCGATGTGATCAGGGAGCGATGTACTCTGCTATGGCGGAGTTCGTGGTTCAACGGGCTAATAGTAGAACAATTTTCTTCTTATCTAGAAGCAAAAATGAGGCAATTCAAATGAGACAGGCGTTATGTAACCGACTGGGGATCACGGAGCTCCTATCATAGTCACCCATCGAATGGACTCTTCACCCTCCTGCCCTCTGGGAAGCGCTACAGGAGCCTATGGACTAAGATTACCAGGTCCCGAAACAGTTTCTTCCCCACAGCTGTCAGACTCCTAAACTCTGCCTGCTGACATAACACCCCAAACCAGCAGCACCCTACATAAACTCTGTAGAAACAAGAAAGCCCTGGAAATCGATGCAGAGCGTCGCGGGATATGCCTGACTGGTCATATATATTACCTCTCATGACACTGACCTCTGACCCTATGAACTTGTGTATGTGATGAGTTTATTTACCTTTGATAGGGAGTTATGACCTCTGATTTTGTCAAAATCCTTCAATCCGTTCAGGAGATATTGCACACAAAAGCCAAATTTTCATATATACGGCCTCACACAACCTTGACCTTTGACCCTATGAGGTTTTGTACCTCATGAGTTTATTTACCTTAGATAGGGAGTTCTCACCTGCGATTTGGTCAAAGTATTTCAACCTGTTCAGAAGATATTGCACACAAAAACCAATTTTTCATATATACGGCCTCACACGACCTTTACCTTTGACCCTATGAGGTTGTGACCTGATCAGTTTATCTACCTTTGATAGGGAGCTATCACCTCTGATTTGGTCAAAATCATTCAACCCGTTCAGGCAATTTTTGATATATATATGACCTCACACAACCTTGACCTTTGACCCTATGACATTGTGTTCCTAATCAGTTCATGTACCCTTCATAGTAATAAAATACACAGGCGAGGGTCCGACTCTCTGGAGGACGCCATGTTGGATTTTATGTTTATTTAGCTGTATTTATGGTTTTGCTGGTGGTTTTTGACTCCTTTGAAAACTGTGCAACAACACTCTTCTTCTTCCTTTTCTCGTGTGTTATTTGGCGGATGGCACTCAACATAAAAAGATGCATTTCTCAAACAATTAATGTATTGGAGCGTGAACCTGAGTCATTAATTTCATATCCTAATTTGAGAGTTACAGCTAGAGTCCAGAGAGTTTTGTTGGCTTTATGAGCATTAGTTAGTAAGGTCCTCACTTGAACAAAAAATACAGCTTGTTTGCAGTGACTTTGGTGTTTACTACCCCCTATTGCCAGAAATCTACACACTTTCCCTTTAAGCGCGTTGTCTCTTTAAGACTGGTCCTGGGTGACATTGGAGTTTACAGCGAGGCCGTAGAAATTCTCTGTCTGGATATTTATTGTGGAGATTAATGGACTAAAATGGGTTGCTGCACCGTGACTGTCTTCTCCTTTTTTTGGAGAGTAAAAACTATATTTTGGTTTTTAAATGCTGCCGCTGCACCGTATTAAGAAATCATATTACTGGTTGGTTCGAAATGGGTTGAAATGTTCACATTTCTTCTTTGCTTTACATGCTGATCACTAAAGCGTGCTTTAATTAATATTGCGTTTTCGTAAAACGTAAGAGCAAACAAGGGGGATTTTAATTGACAAAAATAATAAAATCAGCACATTTCCAAGCCAACTGCGGTTAACATTGGCACGTCGGCTTGAAAAATATCTCCTTTTTGCCGTAAATAACACACATTTCATAGCTGTTGTGGGTTATGTATGTGTTCATCAGTGCTTGAGAACTGTAACTTTGGGGAGCGGGTCGTAATTGTGGGCTTTTAATGCGGTGCTGTCTGTGGCGAGGTGTTGGTAGGGTCTGATCGGAGCTGCAGCCAGAGCGTTTCTCCCGACCAGCGGCTGCTGGGAGCTGGTCCACGGTGAAGCAGCCCACGCAGCCGAACGAGGGCTTCCCGGCTAAGAGCTGACCGCAGCGGCCCCGACGACCGCGGGCCAGCGACCCGAGAAATAACATGGGGAGTCCTGCTGCTGCCTGCTGTTGTTTGTTTTCCGTAGTAAATACCTGAATATGCAGAGACTCAACAGGTCATTCAGTTGTGTGGTATCATTCAGATGATCAAATGAAATGTTGCAACATTAATATCAGTTTACCTGATCTTGATCAATAATCACATTGATGAATTGGTGCATGAATAACTACAGACCCTGCTTCCTGCAGCAGCTTTTTCTGCTCTAGATTTATGATCTGCTATTTGTATATTTCAACGAAAAAGACGGAAATGGCATTAATTATTTAGATTTATTTGTGGATTTTTTTGTCGATGTTAACCCTGTTGTGTCTCAGTTCATGAAGCTGTTTTCAATGTTTCCCGCGATGCGAGCAGCTGATTGTGCAGCAGATGGCCGCGGACATGATCAATTTCGAAGTGCTAGTTCTGGATCAAGAGAAAGCCTGCTGTGCTGTGCCGATGATTTTATTTTGCGAGGATGGATTGAGGAAGGGGGACACACATGCTTAAATATCGACTGTCGGCAATAATCAGATTCATACTCATAAAATACTTGTTTACATGTTTTGTGTGTGTGTGTGTGTGTGTGTGTAACTCTGCCCACTAATCCGTTACGTATTTTGTTTCTTGTTGACATAAATACAAAAATTATGCAAAAGAAAAGAAGTGAAATAATGTACAAAACTAAAGTTTATGATCCAGTATCGAACCCGCAACCTTCACCATTGCAGGCGAACGCGTTAGTCACTAGACCACCAGCACTAGGTGCTACATTTCTTCTCAAATTCATACCTTTAAAACACTATGAGTGCTGGCAGGCTTTACAGCAACGTATGTAAAATAGAGCCTTTTTTATTATTATAAACTTGTCGCTTCCGTACAAATGTGAAACAATATATCTGACGGAGATTTTTGCGGAGTTTCTGCACTTTCCTGTCAACAGAAACAGACATGCTGTCTGCCGCTGCCTTCCGCCTCCAGGCTTTTTCAGACTAATAACTGAAAACTAAAGACTGCACACGTTAACTGAACAAAGATTACAGCAATACACCACAACTTTCTCGCTACAAATATCGTCAAAACATATTTATGTGCTCAAACGATCTTAGTTTATCAAATTTTCTCTTAGAACAGCCTGAACAGAGTCCGCCATACTTTCTCTGTTTCTCAGTCCTACATGGACCAATCACATTGCTGTTCTGCATTTCTTCATTTGCATGTAAAGGCCGGATTTGCTCACTAGCTAACTAGTGAGCAGTACAGCGGTCGAACTAGTTAACATGTTACACAGAATGCCAGCCAAGTGTGTATTTATTCAAATTCCACAAATTTACTAGTTTGAGGGGCATTTTTCTGCAGCTAGTTAACTAGTGACAGTGTTTTGTGTTCACTACTTAACATGTAAGGCTCAGTTTGCCCTCTATAAGCTAGTGAGAAAAAATTATAATGCAGATATGCTCACTAGTTAACTAGTGAGTGCTTCCTGTCCCATTACAAGTGAACTAGAAAGGCCAAATATGTCAACTAGTTAACTAGTGAAGGTAAATTTGTCACTAGTTAACTAGTAAGAACACATTTTTACATAACAAGTAAACTAGATTGCTCCAAAAACAGCAACTAGTGTGCGTCTTGTGCGCACTAGTTAACTAGTGAGCATATCTGCACCTCACTAGTTAACTAGTGAGCATATCTGCACCTCACTAGTTAACTAGTGAGCAAATCCGCACCTCACTAGTTAACTAGTGAGCAAATCCGCACCTCACTAGTTAACTAGTGAGCAAATCCGCACCTCACTAGTTAACTAGTGAGCAAATCCGCACTTCACTAGTTAACTAGTGAGCAAATCCGCGCCTCACTAGTTAGCTAGTAAGCAAATCCGCACTTCACTAGTTAACTAGTGAGCATATCTGTGCCTCACTAGTTAACTAGTGAGCAAATCCGCACCCTACTAGTTAACTAGTTGGCGTTTTGGGGCCCACTAGTTAACTAGTGAGCATATCTGCACTTTACAAGTTAACTAGTGATGCTTTTTTGCACCTTACTAGTTAACTAGTGGGTGCTTTAGGGCACACTAGTTAACTAGTGAGCAAATCTGCACCTCACTAGTTAACTAGTGAGCAAATCCGCACATCACTAGTTAACTAGTGAGCATATCTGTGCCTCACTAGTTAACTAGTGAGCAAATCCGCACCCTACTAGTTAACTTGTTGACATTTTGGGGCCCACTAGTTAACTAGTGAGCATATCTGCACTTTACAAGTTAACTAGTGATGCTTTTTTGCACCTTACTAGTTAACTAGTGGGCGCTTTAGGGCGCACTAGTTAACTAGTGAGCAAATCTGCACCTCACTAGTTAACTAGTGAGCATATCCGCACCTTACTAGTTAACTTGTGGGCGATTTGGGGCCCACTAGTGAACTAGTGACACTTATTTTGCACCTCACTAGTTAACTAGTGGACATTTGTACCCTCTCTAGTTAACTAGTGAGCAGTTCTGCCTTCACAAGTTTACATGTAAGTGTCACACTGAAGCCACTACTAGTTCACTAGCTGAGGTTCCTCTGGCCAGCATGTTAACTTGTGTGCCGCATGCAAATGTTTGGGGTGGGATTTTACGAAATTCCGCACTGTGATTGGTTGTCATATTTTATTTTGACACAGGGAGCCAATAGAGAGTCTTAATTTGAGAAATTCTCCGCCTCCTAATTAGAATTCTGCGCAACTAGCTAGCTAGTGTGAATGTAGACTTGAACTAGTTTACTAGTATACATTTATGTCCTCACTAGTTAACTAGTTTGGACAATGGATGCATCAACTAGGTAACTAGTGAGCCTGCTGCCATCAACTAGCTAGCTAGTGAGCCATTAATGGTTCACTAGTTAACTAGTGGCACTGACCTACTCCAACTAGTTAACTAGTTAGGAGTTAAGCCTTCACTAGTTAAGTAGTGTGCACATTTTGGCCATCACTAGTTAACTAGTGAGACACAAAAAACCTTCAACTAGCTGACTGGTATGCACTTTGGCCTTTACTAGTTAACTAGTGAGCCATTTATGTGACAACTAGTTAACTAGTGAAGCCAAAATGTGTTCACTAGTTAACTAGTGCACATTTATGTCTACCACAAGTTAACTAGTGTGCACATTTTGGCCATCACTAGTTAACTAGTGAGACACAAAAACCTTCAACTAGCTGACTGGTATGCATTTTGGTCTTTACTAGTTAACTAGTGAGCCATTTATGTGTCAACTAGTTAACTAGTGAAGCCAAAATATGTTCACTAGTTAACTAGTGCGCATTTATGTCTACCACAAGTTAACTAGTGTGCACATTTTGACCCTCACTAGTGAGACAAATACCTTCAAGTAGCTGACTGCTATGCATTTCTGCTTTTACTAGTTAACTAGTGAGCAGTTTTTGTGTCAACTAGTTAACTACTGAAGCCTAAATGTGTTCACTAGTTAACTAGTGCGCATTTCTGCTGTCACTAGTTAACTAGTGGGCACATTTTCACCCTCGATATTTAACTAGTTGACACAAACATGTCTAACTAGTTAACTAGTGGACAGAAATGGCTTACATGTTCATGACAATTCTGGCTGATATCCTGATATCAGAATAAATGCTCATTTGGCTTGCCATACACAAATGTGTAACTGGACTACTTCTTTAAATTGACAACAGATCCGGTGACCTCTGGGACATGGTTTGACCCCCTTAGGAAAGTGCTATCATCATGAAACGTTCAGATCACTTACAACTAAATAGATCCTACCTTCCTGTAACGTTTCAGCCTGATTGGACCTTGTTTTCACACAAATAGACCCAGAATGATGTGAAATTGTGCTTCGTGCAACATAATTCTGGGTGCCATTAAAAAACGATAAGTGCTAATGACTCCATTCCTTTTTGTGGCTGTAGGGGCTGTTGATTGGAGTACACTAAAACAAACCTGATCTCTCTAGGACGTTCAGAAGCCAAGTTATAAGCGCACAAATGTGTAACTGGACTACTTTTTTAAATTGACACCGATCCGGTGACCTTTGGGACATGGTTTTACCTCCTTAGGAAAGTGCTATCATCATGAAACGTTCAGATCACTTACAACTCAATAGATTCTACCTTCCTGTAACGTTTCAGCCTGATTGGACCTTGTTTTCACACAAATGAACCCAGAATGATGTGAAATTGTGCTTCGTGCCACATAATTCTGGGTGCCACTTACAAACCATGAGTGCTAATGACTCCATTCCTTTTTGTGGTTGTAGGGGCTGTTGATTGGAGTACACTAAAACAAACCTGATCTCTCTAGGACATTCAGAAGCCAAGTTATAAGCCCACGAATGTGTAACTGGACTACTTCTTTAAATTGACACCGATCCGGTGATCTTTGGGACATGGTTTGACCCCCTTAGGAAAGTGCTATCACCATGAAACGTTCAGATCACTTACAACTCAATAGATTCTACCTTCCTGTAACGTTTCAGCCTGATTGGACCTTGTTTTCACACAAATGAACCCAGAATGATGTGAAATTGTGCTTCGTGCAACATAATTCTGGGTGCCATTTAAAAACCATAAGTGCTAATGACTCCATTCTTTTTTGTGGTTGTAGGGGCTGTTGATTGGAGTACACTAAAACAAACCTGACCTCTTTAGGATATTCAGAAGCCAAGTTATAAGCCCACAAAGGTGTAACTGGACTACTTCTTTAAAGTGACACCAGGCCCGGTGACCTTTGGGACATGGTTTGACCCCCTTCGGAATGTGCGATCATCATGAAACGTTCAGATCACTTACAACTCAATAGATTCTACCTTCTTGTAACGTTTCAACCTGATTGGACCTTGTTTTCACACAAATGGACCCAGAATGATGTGAAATTGTGCTTCGTGCAACATAATTCTGGGTGCCATTTACAAACCATAAGTGCTTTTGACTCCATTCCTTTTTGTGGCTGTAGGGGCTGTTGATTGGAGTACACTAAAACAAGCCTGACCTCTCTAGGACATTCAGAAGCCAAGTTATAAGCCCACAAAGGTGTAACTGGACTACTTCTTTAAAGTGACACCAGGCCCGGTGACCTTTGGGACATGGTTTGACCCCCTATAGGAATGTGCGATCATCATGAAACGTTCAGATCACTTACAACTCAATAGATTCTACCTTCTTGTAACGTTTCAGCCTGAATGGACCTTGTTTTCACACAAATGGACCCAGAATGATGTGAAATTGTGCTTCGTGCAACATAATTCTGGGTGCCATTTAAAAACCATAAGTGTTAATGACTAAATTCCTTTTTGGGGTAATGGGGGCTGTTAATTGGAGTACTCTAAATTAAACCTGACCTCTCTAGGATATTCAGAAGCCAAGTTATAAGCCCACAAATGTGTAACTGGACTACTTCTTTAAAGTGACACCAGGCCCAGTGACCTTTGGGACATGGTTTGACCCCCTTAGGAAAGTGCTATCATCATGAAACGTTCAGATCACTTGCAACTCAATAGATTGTACCTTCCTGTAACGTTTCAGCCCGATTGGACCTTGTTTTCACACAAATGGACCCAGAATGATGTGAAATTGTGCTTCGTGCAACATAATTCTGGGTGCCATTTACAAACCATAAGTGCCAATGACTCAATTTCTTTTTGTGGCTGTAGGGGCTGTTGATTGGAGTACACCAAAACAAGCCTGACCTCTCTAGGACATTCAGAAGCCAAGTTATAAGCCCACAAAGGTGTAACTGGACTACTTCTTTAAAGTGACACCAGGCCCGGATACCTTTGGGACATGGTTTGACCCCCTATAGGAATGTGCGATCATCATGAAACGTTCAGATCACTTACAACTCAATAGATTCTACCTTCTTGTAACGTTTCAGCCTTAATGGACCTTGTTTTCACACAAATGGACCCAGAATGATGTGAAATTGTGCTTCGTGCAACATAATTCTGGGTGCCATTTACAAACCATAAGTGCTAATGACTCCATTCCTTTTTGTGGTTGTAGGGGCTGTTGATTGGAGTACACCAAAACAAACCTGATCTCTCTAGGACATTCAGAAGCCAAGTTATAAGCCCACAATGGTGTAACTGGACTACTTCTTTAAAGTGACACCAGATCCGGTGACCTTTGGGACATAATTTGACCCCCTTAGGAATGTGCGATCATCATGAAACTTTCAGATCACTTACAACTCAATAGATTCTACCTTCTTGAAACGTTTCAGCCTGATTGGACCTTGTTTTCACACAAATGGACCCAGAATGATGTGAAATTGTGCTTTGTGCAACATAATTCTGGGTGCCATTTAAAAACCGTGAGTGCTAATGACTCCACTTCTTTTTGAGGTAATAGGGGCTGTTAATTGGAGTACTTTAAAACAAACCTGACCTCTCTAGGATATTCAGAAGCCAAGTTATAAGCCCACAAATATGTAACTGGACTACTTCTTTAAAGTGACACCAGATCCGGTGACCTTTAGGACATGGTTTGAACCCCTTAGGAAAGTGCGATCATCATGAAACGTTCAGATCACTTACAACTCAATAGATTCTACCATCCTGTAACGTTTCAGCCTGATTGGACCTTGTTTTCACACAAATGAACCCAGAATGATGTGAAATTGTGCTTTGTGCAACATAATTCTGGGTGCCATTTAAAAACCATAAGTGCTAATGACTCCATTCCTTTTTGGGGTGATGGGGGCTGTTGATTGGAGTACTCTAAAACAAACCTGACCTCTTTAGGATATTCAGAAGCCAAGTTATAAGCCCACAAAGGTTTAACTGGACTACTTCTTTAAAGTGACACCAGGCCCGGTGACCTTTGGGACATGGTTTGACCCCCTATAGGAATGTGCGATCATCATGAAACGTTCAGATCACTTACAACTCAACAGATTCTACCTTCTTGTAATGTTTCAGCCTGACTGGACCTTGTTTTCACACAAATGGACCCAGAATGATGTGAAATTGTGCTTCGTGCAACATAGATCTGGGTGCCATTTAAAAACCATAAGTGCTAATGACTCCATTCCTTTTTGTGGTTGTAGGGGCTGTTGATTGGAGTACACTAAAACAAACCTGATCTCTCTAGGACATTGAGAAGCCAAGTTATAAGCCCACAAATGTGTAACTGGACTACTTCTTTAAATTGACAACAGATCCGGTGACCTCTGGGACATGGTTTGACCCCCTTAGGAAAGTGCTATCATCATGAAACGTTCAGATCACTTACAACTAAATAGATCCTACCTTCCTGTAACGTTTCAGCCCTATTGGACCTTGTTTTCACACAAATGGACCCAGAATGATGTGAAATTGTGCTTCGTGCAACATAATTCTGGGTGCCATTTAAAAACCATAAGTGTTAATGACTAAATTCCTTTTTGGGGTAATGGGGGCTGTTAATTGGAGTACTCTAAATTAAACCTGACCTCTCTAGGATATTCAGAAGCCAAGTTATAAGCCCACAAATGTGTAACTGGACTACTTCTTTAAAGTGACACCAGGCCCGGTGACCTTTGGGACATGGTTTGACCCCCTTAGGAAAGTGCTATCATCATGAAACGTTCAGATCACTTGCAACTCAATAGATTGTACCTTCCTGTAACGTTTCAGCCCGATTGGACCTTGTTTTCACACAAATGGACCCAGAATGATGTGAAATTGTGCTTCGTGCAACATAATTCTGGGTGCCATTTACAAACCATAAGTGCCAATGACTCAATTTCTTTTTGTGGCTGTAGGGGCTGTTGATTGGAGTACACCAAAACAAGCCTGACCTCTCTAGGACATTCAGAAGCCAAGTTATAAGCCCACAAAGGTGTAACTGGACTACTTCTTTAAAGTGACACCAGGCCCGGATACCTTTGGGACATGGTTTGACCCCCTATAGGAATGTGCGATCATCATGAAACGTTCAGATCACTTACAACTCAATAGATTCTACCTTCTTGTAACGTTTCAGCCTTAATGGACCTTGTTTTCACACAAATGGACCCAGAATGATGTGAAATTGTGCTTCGTGCAACATAATTCTGGGTGCCATTTACAAACCATAAGTGCTAATGACTCCATTCCTTTTTGTGGTTGTAGGGGCTGTTGATTGGAGTACACCAAAACAAACCTGATCTCTCTAGGACATTCAGAAGCCAAGTTATAAGCCCACAATGGTGTAACTGGACTACTTCTTTAAAGTGACACCAGATCCGGTGACCTTTGGGACATAATTTGACCCCCTTAGGAATGTGCGATCATCATGAAACTTTCAGATCACTTACAACTCAATAGATTCTACCTTCTTGAAACGTTTCAGCCTGATTGGACCTTGTTTTCACACAAATGGACCCAGAATGATGTGAAATTGTGCTTTGTGCAACATAATTCTGGGTGCCATTTAAAAACCGTGAGTGCTAATGACTCCACTTCTTTTTGAGGTAATAGGGGCTGTTAATTGGAGTACTTTAAAACAAACCTGACCTCTCTAGGATATTCAGAAGCCAAGTTATAAGCCCACAAATATGTAACTGGACTACTTCTTTAAAGTGACACCAGATCCGGTGACCTTTAGGACATGGTTTGAACCCCTTAGGAAAGTGCGATCATCATGAAACGTTCAGATCACTTACAACTCAATAGATTCTACCATCCTGTAACGTTTCAGCCTGATTGGACCTTGTTTTCACACAAATGAACCCAGAATGATGTGAAATTGTGCTTTGTGCAACATAATTCTGGGTGCCATTTAAAAACCATAAGTGCTAATGACTCCATTCCTTTTTGGGGTGATGGGGGCTGTTGATTGGAGTACTCTAAAACAAACCTGACCTCTTTAGGATATTCAGAAGCCAAGTTATAAGCCCACAAAGGTTTAACTGGACTACTTCTTTAAAGTGACACCAGGCCCGGTGACCTTTGGGACATGGTTTGACCCCCTATAGGAATGTGCGATCATCATGAAACGTTCAGATCACTTACAACTCAACAGATTCTACCTTCTTGTAATGTTTCAGCCTGACTGGACCTTGTTTTCACACAAATGGACCCAGAATGATGTGAAATTGTGCTTCGTGCAACATAGATCTGGGTGCCATTTAAAAACCATAAGTGCTAATGACTCCATTCCTTTTTGTGGTTGTAGGGGCTGTTGATTGGAGTACACTAAAACAAACCTGATCTCTCTAGGACATTGAGAAGCCAAGTTATAAGCCCACAAATGTGTAACTGGACTACTTCTTTAAATTGACAACAGATCCGGTGACCTCTGGGACATGGTTTGACCCCCTTAGGAAAGTGCTATCATCATGAAACGTTCAGATCACTTACAACTAAATAGATCCTACCTTCCTGTAACGTTTCAGCCCTATTGGACCTTGTTTTCACACAAATGGACCCAGAATGATGTGAAATTGTGCTTCGTGCAACATAATTCTGGGTGCCATTTAAAAACCATAAGTGTTAATGACTAAATTCCTTTTTGGGGTAATGGGGGCTGTTAATTGGAGTACTCTAAATTAAACCTGACCTCTCTAGGATATTCAGAAGCCAAGTTATAAGCCCACAAATGTGTAACTGGACTACTTCTTTAAAGTGACACCAGGCCCGGTGACCTTTGGGACATGGTTTGACCCCCTTAGGAAAGTGCTATCATCATGAAACGTTCAGATCACTTGCAACTCAATAGATTGTACCTTCCTGTAACGTTTCAGCCTGATTGGACCTTGTTTTCACACAAATGGACCCAGAATGATGTGAAATTGTGCTTCGTGCAACATAATTCTGGGTGCCATTTACAAACCATAAGTGCCAATGACTCCATTCCTTTTTGTGGCTGTAGGGGCTGTTGATTGGAGTACACCAAAACAAGCCTGACCTCTCTAGGACATTCAGAAGCCAAGTTATAAGCCCACAAAGGTGTAACTGGACTACTTCTTTAAAGTGACACCAGGCCCGGATACCTTTGGGACATGGTTTGACCCCCTATAGGAATGTGCGATCATCATGAAACGTTCAGATCACTTACAACTCAATAGATTCTACCTTCTTGTAACGTTTCAGCCTTACTGGACCTTGTTTTCACACAAATGGACCCAGAATGATGTGAAATTGTGCTTCGTGCAACATAATTCTGGGTGCCATTTACAAACCATAAGTGCTAATGACTCCATTCCTTTTTGTGGTTGTAGGGGCTGTTGATTGGAGTACACCAAAACAAACCTGATCTCTCTAGGACATTCAGAAGCCAAGTTATAAGCCCACAAAGGTGTAACTGGACTACTTCTTTAAAGTGACACCAGATCCGGTGACCTTTGGGACATAATTTGACCCCCTTAGGAATGTGCGATCATCATGAAACTTTCAGATCACTTACAACTCAATAGATTCTACCTTCTTGAAACGTTTCAGCCTGATTGGACCTTGTTTTCACACAAATGGACCCAGAATGATGTGAAATTGTGCTTTGTGCAACATAATTCTGGGTGCCATTTAAAAACCATGAGTGCTAATGACTCCATTTCTTTTTGAGGTAATAGGGGCTGTTAATTGGAGTACTCTAAAACAAACCTGACCTCTCTAGGATATTCAGAAGCCAAGTTATAAGCCCACAAATATGTAACTGGACTACTTCTTTAAAGTGACACCAGATCCGGTGACCTTTAGGACATGGTTTGAACCCCTTAGGAAAGTGTGATCATCATGAAACGTTCAGATCACTTACAACTCAATAGATTCTACCATCCTGTAACGTTTCAGCCTGATTGGACCTTGTTTTCACACAAATGAACCCAGAATGATGTGAAATTGTGCTTTGTGCAACATAATTCTGGGTGCCATTTAAAAACCATAAGTGCTCATGACTCCATTCCTTTTTGGGGTGATGGGGGCTGTTGATTGGAGTACTCTAAAACAAACCTGACCTCTTTAGGATTTTCAGAAGCCAAGTTATAGGCCCACAAAGGTTTAACTGGACTACTTCTTTAAAGTGACACCAGGCCCGGTGACCTTTGGGACATGGTTTGACCCCCTATAGGAATGTGCGATCATCATGAAACGTTCAGATCACTTACAACTCAATAGATTCTACCTTCTTGTAACGTTTCAGCCTTAATGGACCTTGTTTTCACACAAATGGACCCAGAATGATGTGAAATTGTGCTTCGTGCAACATAATTCTGGGTGCCATTTACAAACCATAAGTGCTAATGACTCCATTCCTTTTTGTGGTTGTAGGGGCTGTTGATTGGAGTACACCAAAACAAACCTGATCTCTCTAGGACATTCAGAAGCCAAGTTATAAGCCCACAAAGGTGTAACTGGACTACTTCTTTAAAGTGACACCAGATCCGGTGACCTTTGGGACATAATTTGACCCCCTTAGGAATGTGCGATCATCATGAAACTTTCAGATCACTTACAACTCAGTAGATTCTACCTTCTTGAAACGTTTCAGCCTGATTGGACGTTGTTTTCACACAAATGGACCCAGAATGATGTGAAATTGTGCTTTGTGCAACATAATTCTGGGTGCCATTTAAAAACCATGAGTGCTAATGGCTCCATTTCTTTTTGAGGTAATAGGGGCTGTTAATTGGAGTACTCTAAAACAAACCTGACCTCTCTAGGATATTCAGAAGCCAAGTTATAAGCCCACAAATATGTAACTGGACTACTTCTTTAAAGTGACACCAGATCCGGTGACCTTTAGGACATGGTTTGAACCCCTTAGGAAAGTGCGATCATCATGAAACGTTCAGATCACTTACAACTCAATAGGTTCTACCATCCTGTAACGTTTCAGCCTGATTGGACCTTGTTTTCACACAAATGAACCCAGAATGATGTGAAATTGTGCTTTGTGCAACATAATTCTGGGTGCATTTAAAAACCATAAGTGCTAATGACTCCATTCCTTTTTGGGGTGATGGGGGCTGTTGATTGGAGTACTCTAAAACAAACCTGACCTCTTTAGGATATTCAGAAGCCAAGTTATAAGCCCACAAAGGTTTAACTGGACTACTTCTTTAAAGTGACACCAGGCCCGGTGACCTTTGGGACATGGTTTGACCCCCTATAGGAATGTGCGATCATCATGAAACGTTCAGATCACTTACAACTCAACAGATTCTACCTTCTTGTAACGTTTCAGCCTGACTGGACCTTGTTTTCACACAAATGGACCCAGAATGATGTGAAATTGTGCTTCGTGCAACATAGATCTGGGTGCCATTTAAAAACCATAAGTGCTACTGACTCCATTCCTTTTTGTGGTTGTAGGGGCTGTTGATTGGAGTACACTAAAACAAACCTGATCTCTCTAGGACATTGAGAAGCCAAGTTATAAGCCCACAAATGTGTAACTGGACTACTTCTTTAAATTGACAACAGATCCGGTGACCTCTGGGACATGGTTTGACCCCCTTAGGAAAGTGCTATCATCATGAAACGTTCAGATCACTTACAACTAAATAGATCCTACCTTCCTGTAACGTTTCAGCCCTATTGGACCTTGTTTTCACACAAATGGACCCAGAATGATGTGAAATTGTGCTTCGTGCAACATAATTCTGGGTGCCATTTAAAAACCATAAGTGCTAATGATTCCATTCCTTTTTGGGGTAATGGGGGCTGTTAATTGGAGTACTCTAAATTAAAACTGACCTCTCTAGGATATTCAGAAGCCAAGTTATAAGCCCACAAAGGTGTAACTGGACTACTTCTTTAAAGTGACACCAGGCCCGGTGACCTTTGGGACATGGTTTGACCCCCTTAGGAATGTGCGATCATCATGAAACGTTCAGATCACTTACAACTCAATAGATTCTACCTTCTTCTAACGTTTCAGCCTGATTGGACCTTGTTTTCACACAAATGGACCCAGAATGATGTGAAATTGTTCTTCGTGCAACATAATTCTGGGTGCCATTTACAAACCATAAGTGCTTTTGACTCCATTCCTTTTTGTGGTTGTAGGGGCTGTTGATTGGAGTACACTAAAACAAACCTGATCTCTCTAGGACATTCAGAAGCCAAGTTATAAGCCCACAAATGTGTAACTGGACTACTTTTTTAAATTGACACCGATCCGGTGACCTTTGGGACATGGTTTTACCTCCTTAGGAAAGTGCTATCATCATGAAACGTTCAGATCACTTACAACTCAATAGATTCTACCTTCCTGTAACGTTTCAGCCTGATTGGACCTTGTTTTCACACAAATGAACCCAGAATGATGTGAAATTGTGCTTCGTGCCACATAATTCTGGGTGCCATTTAAAAACCATAAGTGCTAATGACTCCATTCCTTTTTGGGGTAATGGGGGCTGTTGATTGGAGTACTCTAAAACAAACCTGACCTCTTTAGGATATTCAGAAGCCAAGTTATAAGCCCACAAAGGTTTAACTGGACTACTTCTTTAAAGTGACACCAGGCCCGGTGACCTTTGGGACATGGTTTGACCCCCTATAGGAATGTGCGATCATCATGAAACGTTCAGATCACTTACAACTCAACAGATTCTACCTTCCAGTAACGTTTCAGCCTGACTGGACCTTTTTTTCACACAAATGGACCCAGAATGATGTGAAATTGTGCTTCGTGCAACATAGATCTGGGTGCCATTTAAAAACCATAAGTGCTAATGACTCCATTCCTTTTTGTGGTTGTAGGGGCTGTTGATTGGAGTACACTAAAACAAACCTGATCTCTCTAGGACATTGAGAAGCCACGTTATAAGCCCACAAATGTGTAACTGGACTACTTCTTTAAATTGACAACAGATCCGGTGACCTCTGGGACATGGTTTGACCCCCTTAGGAAAGTGCTATCATCATGAAACGTTCAGATCACTTACAACTAAATAGATCCTACCTTCCTGTAACGTTTCAGCCCTATTGGACCTTGTTTTCACACAAATGGACCCAGAATGATGTGAAATTGTGCTTCGTGCAACATAATTCTGGGTGCCATTTAAAAACCATAAGTGCTAATGACTCCATTCCTTTTTGTGGTTGTAGGGGCTGTTGATTGGAGTACACTAAAACAAACCTGATCTCTCTAGGACATTCAGAAGCCAAGTTATAAGCCCACAAATGTGTAACTGGACTACTTTTTTAAATTGACACCGATCCGGTGACCTTTGGGACATGGTTTTACCTCCTTAGGAAAGTGCTATCATCATGAAACGTTCAGATCAATTACAACTCAATAGATTCTACCTTCCTGTAACGTTTCAGCCTGATTGGACCTTGTTTTCACACAAATGAACCCAGAATGATGTGAAATTGTGCTTCGTGCCACATAATTCTGGGTGCCATTTACAAACCATGAGTGCTAATGACTCCATTCCTTTTTGTGGTTGTAGGGGCTGTTGATTGGAGTACACTAAAACAAACCTGATCTCTCTAGGACATTCAGAAGCCAAGTTATAAGCCCACGAATGTGTAACTGGACTACTTCTTTAAATTGACACAGATCCGGTGACCTTTGTGACATGGTTTTACCCCCTTAGGAAAGTGCTATCATCATGAAACGTTCAGATCACTTACAACTCAATAGATTCTACCTTCCTGTAACGTTTCAGCCTGATTGGACCTTGTTTTCACACAAATGAACCCAGAATGATGTGAAATTGTGCTTCGTGCAACATAATTCTGGGTGCCATTTAAAAACCATAAGTGCTAATGACTCCATTCCTTTTTGGGGTAATGGGGGCTGTTACTTGGAGTACTCTAAATTAAAACTGACCTCTCTAGGATATTCAGAAGCCAAGTTATAAGCCCACAAAGGTGTAACTGGACTACTTCTTTAAAGTGACACCAGGCCCGGTGACCTTTGGGACATGGTTTGACCCCCTATAGGAATGTGCGATCATCATGAAACGTTCAGATCACTTACAACTCAATAGATTCTACCTTCTTGTAACGTTTCAGCCTGAATGGACCTTGTTTTCACACAAATGGACCCAGAATGATGTGAAATTGTGCTTCGTGCAACATAATTCTGGGTGCCATTTACAAACCATAAGTGCTAATGACTCCATTCCTTTTTGTGGTTGTAGGGGCTGTTGATTGGAGTACTCTGAAACAAACCTGATCACTCTAGGACATTCAGAAGCCAAGTTATAAGCCCACAAATGTGTAACTGGACTACTTCTTTAAATTGACACCGATCCGGTGACCTTTGGGACATGGTTTGACCCCCTTAGGAAAGTGCTATCATCATGAAACGTTCAGATCACTTACAACTCAATAGATTCTACCTTCTTGTAACGTTTCAGCCTGATTGGACCTTGTTTTCACACAAATGGACCCAGAATGATGTGAAATTGTGCTTCGTGCAACATAATTCTGGGTGCCATTTAAAAACCATAAGTGTTAATGACTTAATTCCTTTTTGGGGTAATGGGGGCTGTTAATTGGAGTACTCTAAATTAAACCTGACCTCTCTAGGATATTCAGAAGCCAAGTTATAAGCCCACAAATGTGTAACTGGACTACTTCTTTAAAGTGACACCAGGCCCGGTGACCTTTGGGACATGGTATGACCCCCTTAGGAAAGTGCTATCATCATGAAACGTTCAGATCACTTACAACTCAATAGATTCTACCTTCCTGTAACGTTTCAGCCTGATTGGACCTTGTTTTCACACAAATGGACCCAGAATGATGTGAAATTGTGCTTCGTGCAACATAATTCTGGGTGCCATTTACAAACCATAAGTGCCAATGACTCCATTCCTTTATGTGGCTGTAGGGGCTGTTGATTGGAGTACACTAAAACAAGCCTGACCTCTCTAGGACATTCAGAAGCCAAGTTATAAGCCCACAAAGGTGTAACTGGACTACTTCTTTAAAGTGACACCAGGCCCGGATACCTTTGGGACATGGTTTGACCCCCTATAGGAATGTGCGATCATCATGAAACGTTCAGATCACTTACAACTCAATAGATTCTACCTTCTTGTAACGTTTCAGCCTTAATGGACCTTGTTTTCACACAAATGGACCCAGAATGATGTGAAATTGTGCTTCGTGCAACATAATTCTGGGTGCCATTTACAAACCATAAGTGCTAATGACTCCATTCCTTTTTGTGGTTGTAGGGGCTGTTGATTGGAGTACACCAAAACAAACCTGATCTCTCTAGGACATTCAGAAGCCAAGTTATAAGCCCACAAAGGTGTAACTGGACTACTTCTTTAAAGTGACACCAGATCCGGTGACCTTTGGGACATAATTTGACCCCCTTAGGAATGTGCGATCATCATGAAACTTTCAGATCACTTACAACTCAATAGATTCTACCTTCTTGTAACGTTTCAGCCTGATTGGACCTTGTTTTCACACAAATGGACCCAGAATGATGTGAAATTGTGCTTCGTGCAACATAATTCTGGGTGCCATTTACAAACCATAAGTGCTAATGACTCCATTCCTTTTTGTGGTTGTAGAGGCTGTTGATTGGAGTACACTAAAACAAACCTGATCTCTCTAGGACATTCAGAAGCCAAGTTATAAGCCCACAAAGGTGTAACTGGACTACTTCTTTAAAGTGACACCAGGCTCAGTGACCTTTGGGACATGGTTTGACCCCCTATAGGAATGTGCGATCATCATGAAACGTTCATATCACTTACAACTCAATAGATTCTACCTTCTTGTAACGTTTCAGCCTGATTGGACCTTGTTTTCACACAAATCGACCCAGAATGATGTGAAATTGTGCTTCGTGCAACATAATTCTGGGTGCCATTTACAAACCATAAGTGCTAATGACTCCATTCTTTTTTGTGGTTGTAGGGACTGTTGATTGGAGTACACTAAAACAAACCTGATCTCTCTAGGACATTCAGAAGCCAAGTTATAAGCCCACAAATGTGTAACTGGACTACTTCTTTAAAGTGACACCAGATCCGGTGACTTTTGGGACATGGTTTGACCCACTTAGGAATGTGAGATCATCATGAAACGTTCAGATCACTTACAACTCAATAGATTCTACCTTCTTGAAACGTTTCAGCCTGATTGGACCTTGTTTTCACACAAATGGACCCAGAATGATGTGAAATTCTGCTTTGTGCAACATAATTCTGGGTGCCATTTAAAAACCATAAGTGCTAATGACTCCATTTCTTTTTGAGGTTGTAGGGGCTGTTAATTGGAGTACTCTAAAACAAACCTGACCTCTCTAGGATATTCAGAAGCCAAGTTATAAGCCCACAAATATGTAACTGGACTACTTCTTTAAAGTGAAACCAGATCCGGTGACCTTTAGGACATGGTTTGAACCCCTTAGAAAAGTGCGATCATCATGAAACGTTCAGATCACTTACAACTCAATAGATTCTACCATCCTGTAACGTTTCAGCCTGATTGGACCTTGTTTTCACACAAATGAACCCAGAATGATGTGAAATTGTGCTTTGTGCAACATAATTCTGGGTGCCATTTAAAAACCATAAGTGCTAATGACTCCATTCCATTTTGGGGTAATGGGGGCTGTTGATTGGAGTACTCTAAAACAAACCTGACCTCTCTAGGATATTCAGAAGCCAAGTTATAAGCCCACAAAGGTTTAACTGGACTACTTCTTTAAAGTGACACCAGGCCCGGTGACCTTTGGGACATGGTTTGACCCCCTATAGGAATGTGCGATCATCATGAAACGTTCAGATCACTTACAACTCAACAGATTCTACCTTCTTGTAACGTTTCAGCCTGACTGGACCTTGTTTTCACACAAATGGACCCAGAATGATGTGAAATTGTGCTTCGTGCAACATAGATCTGGGTGCCATTTAAAAACCATAAGTGCTAATGACTCCATTCCTTTTTGTGGTTGTAGGGGCTGTTGATTGGAGTACACTAAATCAAACCTGATCTCTCTAGGACATTCAGAAGCCAAGTTATAAGCCCACAAATGTGTAACTGGACTACTTTTTTAAATTGACACCGATCCGGTGACCTTTGGGACATGGTTTTACCTCCTTAGGAAAGTGCTATCATCATGAAACGTTCAGATCACTTACAACTCAATAGATTCTACCTTCCTGTAACGTTTCAGCCTGATTGGACCTTGTTTTCACACAAATGAACCCAGAATGATGTGAAATTGTGCTTCGTGCCACATAATTCTGGGTGCCATTTAAAAACCATAAGTGCTAATGACTCCATTCCTTTTTGGGGTAATGGGGGCTGTTGATTGGAGTACTCTAAAACAAACCTGACCTCTTTAGGATATTCAGAAGCCAAGTTATAAGCCCACAAAGGTTTAACTGGACTACTTCTTTAAAGTGACACCAGGCCCGGTGACCTTTGGGACATGGTTTGACCCCCTATAGGAATGTGCGATCATCATGAAACGTTCAGATCACTTACAACTCAACAGATTCTACCTTCTTGTAACGTTTCAGCCTGACTGGACCTTTTTTTCACACAAATGGACCCAGAATGATGTGAAATTGTGCTTCGTGCAACATAGATCTGGGTGCCATTTAAAAACCATAAGTGCTAATGACTCCATTCCTTTTTGTGGTTGTAGGGGCTGTTGATTGGAGTACACTAAAACAAACCTGATCTCTCTAGGACATTGAGAAGCCACGTTATAAGCCCACAAATGTGTAACTGGACTACTTCTTTAAATTGACAACAGATCCGGTGACCTCTGGGACATGGTTTGACCCCCTTAGGAAAGTGCTATCATCATGAAACGTTCAGATCACTTACAACTAAATAGATCCTACCTTCCTGTAACGTTTCAGCCCTATTGGACCTTGTTTTCACACAAATGGACCCAGAATGATGTGAAATTGTGCTTCGTGCAACATAATTCTGGGTGCCATTTAAAAACCATAAGTGCTAATGACTCCATTCCTTTTTGTGGTTGTAGGGGCTGTTGATTGGAGTACACTAAAACAAACCTGATCTCTCTAGGACATTCAGAAGCCAAGTTATAAGCCCACAAATGTGTAACTGGACTACTTTTTTAAATTGACACCGATCCGGTGACCTTTGGGACATGGTTTTACCTCCTTAGGAAAGTGCTATCATCATGAAACGTTCAGATCAATTACAACTCAATAGATTCTACCTTCCTGTAACGTTTCAGCCTGATTGGACCTTGTTTTCACACAAATGAACCCAGAATGATGTGAAATTGTGCTTCGTGCCACATAATTCTGGGTGCCATTTACAAACCATGAGTGCTAATGACTCCATTCCTTTTTGTGGTTGTAGGGGCTGTTGATTGGAGTACACTAAAACAAACCTGATCTATCTAGGACATTCAGAAGCCAAGTTATAAGCCCACGAATGTGTAACTGGACTACTTCTTTAAATTGACACCGATCCGGTGACCTTTGGGACATGGTTTTACCCCCTTAGGAAAGTGCTATCATCATGAAACGTTCAGATCACTTACAACTCAATAGATTCTACCTTCCTGTAACGTTTCAGCCTGATTGGACCTTGTTTTCACACAAATGAACCCAGAATGATGTGAAATTGTGCTTCGTGCAACATAATTCTGGGTGCCATTTAAAAACCATAAGTGCTAATGACTCCATTCCTTTTTGGGGTAATGGGGGCTGTTATTTGGAGTACTCTAAATTAAAACTGACCTCTCTAGGATATTCAGAAGCCAAGTTATAAGCCCACAAAGGTGTAACTGGACTACTTCTTTAAAGTGACACCAGGCCCGGTGACCTTTGGGACATGGTTTGACCCCCTTAGGAATGTGCGATCATCATGAAACGTTCAGATCACTTACAACTCAATAGATTCTACCTTCTTGTAACGTTTCAACCTGATTGGACCTTGTTTTCACACAAATGGACCCAGAATGATGTGAAATTGTGCTTCGTGCAACATAATTCTGGGTGCCATTTACAAACCATAAGTGCTTTTGACTCCATTCCTTTTTGTGGCTCTAGGGGCTGTTGATTGGAGTACACTAAAACAAGCCTGACCTCTCTAGGACATTCAGAAGCCAAGTTATAAGCCCACAAAGGTGTAACTGGACTACTTCTTTAAAGTGACACCAGGCCCGGTGACCTTTGGGACATGGTTTGACCCCCTATAGGAATGTGCGATCATCATGAAACGTTCAGATAACTTACAACTCAATAGATTCTACCTTCTTGTAACGTTTCAGCCTGAATGGACCTTGTTTTCACACAAATGGACCCAGAATGATGTGAAATTGTGCTTCGTGCAACATAATTCTGGGTGCCATTTACAAACCATAAGTGCTAATGACTCCATTCCTTTTTGTGGTTGTAGGGACTGTTGATTGGAGTACTCTGAAACAAACCTGATCACTCTAGGACATTCAGAAGCCAAGTTATAAGCCCACAAATGTGTAACTGGACTACTTCTTTAAATTGACACCGATCCGGTGACCTTTGGGATATGGTTTGACCCCCTTAGGAAAGTGCTATCATCATGAAACGTTCAGATCACTTACAACTCAATAAATTCTACCTTCTTGTAATGTTTCAGCCTGATTGGACCTTGTTTTCACACAAATGGACCCAGAATGATGTGAAATTGTGCTTCGTGCAACATAATTCTGGGTGCCATTTAAAAACCATAAGTGTTAATGACTAAATTCCTTTTTGGGGTAATGGGGGCTGTTAATTGGAGTACTCTAAATTAAACCTGACCTCTCTAGGATATTCAGAAGCCAAGTTATAAGCCCACAAATGTGTAACTGGACTACTTCTTTAAAGTGACACCAGGCCCGGTGACCTTTGGGACATGGTATGACCCCCTTAGGAAAGTGCTATCATCATGAAACGTTCAGATCACTTACAACTCAATAGATTCTACCTTCCTGTAACGTTTCAGCCTGATTGGACCTTGTTTTCACACAAATGGACCCAGAATGATGTGAAATTGTGCTTCGTGCAACATAATTCTGGGTGCCATTTACAAACCATAAGTGCCAATGACTCCATTCCTTTTTGTGGCTGTAGGGGCTGTTGATTGGAGTACACTAAAACAAGCCTGACCTCTCTAGGACATTCAGAAGCCAAGTTATAAGCCCACAAAGGTGTAACTGGACTACTTCTTTAAAGTGACACCAGGCCCGGATACCTTTGGGACATGGTTTGACCCCCTATAGGAATGTGCGATCATCATGAAACGTTCAGATCACTTACAACTCAATAGATTCTACCTTCTTGTAACGTTTCAGCCTTAATGGACCTTGTTTTCACACAAATGGACCCAGAATGATGTGAAATTGTGCTTCGTGCAACATAATTCTGGGTGCCATTTACAAACCATAAGTGCTAATGACTCCATTCCTTTTTGTGGTTGTAGGGGCTGTTGATTGGAGTACACCAAAACAAACCTGATCTCTCTAGGACATTCAGAAGCCAAGTTATAAGCCCACAAAGGTGTAACTGGACTACTTCTTTAAAGTGACACCAGATCCGGTGACCTTTGGGACATAACTTGACCCCCTTAGGAATGTGCGATCATCATCAAACTTTCAGATCACTTACAACTCAATTGATTCTACCTTCTTGTAACGTTTCAGCCTTAATGGACCTTGTTTTCACACAAATGGACCCAGAATGATGTGAAATTGTGCTTCGTGCAACATAATTCTGGGTGCCATTTACAAACCATAAGTGCTAATGACTCCATTCCTTTTTGTGGTTGTAGGGGCTGTTGATTGGAGTACACTAAAACAAACCTGATCTCTCTAGGACATTCAGAAGCCAAGTTATAAGCCCACAAAGGTGTAACTGGACTACTTCTTTAAAGTGACACCAGGCCCGGTGACCTTTGGGACATGGTTTGACCCCCTATAGGAATGTGCGATCATCATGAAACGTTCAGATCACTTACAACTCAATAGATTCTACCTTCTTGTAACGTTTCAGCCTGATTGGACCTTGTTTTCACACAAATCGACCCAGAATGATGTGAAATTGTGCTTCGTGCAACATAATTCTGGGTGCCATTTACAAACCATAAGTGCTAATGACTCCATTCTTTTTTGTGGTTGTAGGGGCTGTTGATTGGAGTACACTAAAACAAACCTGATCTCTCTAGGACATTCAGAAGCCAAGTTATAAGCCCACAAATGTGTAACTGGACTACTTCTTTGAAGTGACACCAGGCCCGGTGACCTTTGGGACATGGTTTGACCCCCTTAGGAAAGTGCTATCATCATGAAACGTTCAGATCACTTACAACTCAATAGATTCTACCTTCCTGTAACGTTTCAGCCTGACTGGACCTTGTTTTCACACAAATGGACCCAGAATGATGTGAAATTGTGCTTCGTTTAACATAATTCTGGGTGCCATTTACAAACCATAAGTGCCAATGACTCCATTCTTTTTTGTGGCTGTAGGGGCTGTTGATTGGAGTACACTAAAACAAGCCTGATCTCTCTAGGACATTCAGAAGCCAAGTTATAAGCCCACAAAGGTGTAACTGGACTACTTCTTTAAAGTGACACCAGGCCCGGATACCTTTGGGACATGGTTTGACCCCCTTAGGAAAGTGCTATCATCATGAAACGTTCAGATCACTTACAACTCAATAGATTCTACCTTCCTGTAACGTTTCAGCCTGATTGGACCTTGTTTTCACACAAATGGACCCAGAATGATGTGAAATTGTGCTTTGTGCAACATAATTCTGGGTGCCATTTAAAAACCATAAGTGTTAATGACTAAATTCTTTTTTGGGGTAATGGGGGCTGTTAATTGGAGTACTCTAAATTAAACCTGACCTCTCTAGGATATTCAGAAGCCAAGTTATAAGCCCACAAATGTGTAACTGGACTACTTCTTTAAAGTGACACCAGGCCCGGTGACCTTTGGGACATGGTTTGACCCCCTTAGCAAAGTGCTATCATCATGAAACGTTCAGATCACTTACAACTCAATAGATTCTACCTTCCTGTAACGTTTCAGCCTGATTGGACCTTGTTTTCACACAAATGGACCCAGAATGATGTGAAATTGTGCTTCGTGCAACATAATTCTGGGTGCCATTTACAAACCATAAGTGCCAATGACTCCATTCCTTTTTGTGGCTGTAGGGGCTGTTGATTGGAGTACACTAAAACAAGCCTGACCTCTCTAGGACATTCAGAAGCCAAGTTATAAGCCCACAAAGGTGTAACTGGACTACTTCTTTAAAGTGACACCAGGCCCGGATACCTTTGGGACATGGTTTGACCCCCTATAGGAATGTGCGATCATCATGAAACGTTCAGATCACTTACAACTCAATAGATTCTACCTTCTTGTAACGTTTCAGCCTTAATGGACCTTGTTTTCACACAAATGGACCCAGAATGATGTGAAATTGTGCTTCGTGCAACATAATTCTGGGTGCCATTTACAAACCATAAGTGCTAATGACTCCATTCCTTTTTGTGGTTGTAGGGGCTGTTGATTGGAGTACACCAAAACAAACCTGATCTCTCTAGGACATTCAGAAGCCAAGTTATAAGCCCACAAAGGTGTAACTGGACTACTTCTTTAAAGTGACACCAGATCCGGTGACCTTTGGGACATAACTTGACCCCCTTAGGAATGTGCGATCATCATGAAACTTTCAGATCACTTACAACTCAATAGATTCTACCTTCTTGTAACGTTTCAGCCTGATTAGACCTTGTTTTCACACAAATGGACCCAGAATGATGTGAAATTGTTCTTCGTGCAACATAATTCTGGGTGCCATTTACAAACCATAAGTGCTAATGACTCCATTCCTTTTTGTGGTTGTAGGGGCTGTTGATTGGAGTACACTAAAACAAACCTGATCTCTCTAGGACATTCAGAAGCCAATTTATAAGCCCACAAAGGTGTAACTGGACTACTTCTTTAAAGTGACACCAGGCCCGGTGACCTTTGGGACATGGTTTGACCCCCTATAGGAATGTGCGATCATCATGAAACGTTCATATCACTTACAACTCAATAGATTCTACCTTCTTGTAACGTTTCAGCCTGATTGGACCTTGTTTTCACACAAATCGACCCAGAATGATGTGAAATTGTGCTTCGTGCAACATAATTCTGGGTGCCATTTACAAACCATAAGTGCTAATGACTCCATTCTTTTTTGTGGTTGTAGGGGCTGTTGATTGGAGTACACTAAAAGAAACCTGATCTCTCTAGGACATTCAGAAGCCAAGTTATAAGCCCACAAATGTGTAACTGGACTACTTCTTTAAAGTGACACCAGATCCGGTGACTTTTGGGACATGGTTTGACCCACTTAGGAATGTGAGATCATCATGAAACGTTCAGATCACTTACAACTCAATAGATTATACCTTCTTGTAACGTTTCAGCCTTAATGGACCTTGTTTTCACACAAATGGACCCAGAATGATGTGAAATTGTGCTTCGTGCAACATAATTCTGGGTGCCATTTAAAAACCATAAGTGCTAATGACTCCATTCCTTTTTGTGGTTGTAGGGGCTGTTGATTGGAGTACACCAAAACAAACCTGATCTCTCTAGGACATTCAGAAGCCAAGTTATAAGCCCACAAAGGTGTAACTGGACTACTTCTTTAAAGTGACACCAGATCCGGTGACCTTTGGGACATAACTTGACCCCCTTAGGAATGTGCGATCATCATCAAACTTTCAGATCACTTACAACTCAATAGATTCTACCTTCTTGTAACGTTTCAGCCTTAATGGACCTTGTTTTCACACAAATGGACCCAGAATGATGTGAAATTGTGCTTCGTGCAACATAACTCTGGGTGCCATTTACAAACCATAAGTGCTAATGACTCCATTCCTTTTTGTGGTTGTAGGGGCTGTTGATTGGAGTACACTAAAACAAACCTGATCTCTCTAGGACATTCAGAAGCCAAGTTATAAGCCCACAAAGGTGTAACTGGACTACTTCTTTAAAGTGACACCAGGCCCGGTGACCTTTGGGACATGGTTTGACCCCCTATAGGAATGTGCGATCATCATGAAACGTTCATATCACTTACAACTCAATAGATTCTACCTTCTTGTAACGTTTCAGCCTGATTGGACCTTGTTTTCACACAAATGGACCCAGAATGATGTGAAATTGTGCTTCGTGCAACATAATTCTGGGTGCCATTTACAAACCATAAGTGCCAATGACTCCATTCCTTTTTGTGGCTGTAGGGGCTGTTGATTGGAGTACACTAAAACAAGCCTGACCTCTCTAGGACATTCAGAAGCCAAGTTATAAGCCCACAAAGGTGTAACTGGACTACTTCTTTAAAGTGACACCAGGCCCGAATACCTTTGGGACATGGTTTGACCCCCTTAGGAAAGTGCTATCATCATGAAACGTTCAGATCACTTACAACTCAATAGATTCTACCTTCCTGTAACGTTTCAGCCTGATTGGACCTTGTTTTCACACAAATGGACCCAGAATGATGTGAAATTGTGCTTCGTGCAACATAATTCTGGGTGCCATTTAAAAACCATAAGTGTTAATGACTAAATTCTTTTTTGGGGTAATGGGGGCTGTTAATTGGAGTACTCTAAATTAAACCTGACCTCTCTAGGATATTCAGAAGCCAAGTTATAAGCCCACAAATGTGTAACTGGACTACTTCTTTAAAGTGACACCAGGCCCGGTGACCTTTGGGACATGGTTTGACCCCCTTAGGAAAGTGCTATCATCATGAAACGTTCAGATCACTTACAACTCAATAGATTCTACCTTCCTGTAACGTTTCAGCCTGATTGGACCTTGTTTTCACACAAATGGACCCAGAATGATGTGAAATTGTGCTTCGTGCAACATAATTCTGGGTGCCATTTACAAACCATAAGTGCCAATGACTCCATTCCTTTTTGTGGCTGTAGGGGCTGTTGATTGGAGTACACTAAAACAAGCCTGACCTCTCGAGTACATTCAGAAGCCAAGTTATAAGCCCACAAAGGTGTAACTGGACTACTTCTTTAAAGTGACACCAGGCCCGGATACCTTTGGGACATGGTTTGACCCCCTATAGGAATGTGCGATCATCATGAAACGTTCAGATCACTTACAACTCAATAGATTCTACCTTCTTGTAACGTTTCAGCCTGATTGGACCTTGTTTTCACACAAATGGACCCAGAATGATGTGAAATTGTGCTTCGTGCAACATAATTCTGGGTGCCATTTACAAACCATAAGTGCTAATGACTCCATTCTTTTTTGTGGTTGTAGGGGCTGTTGATTGGAGTACACTAAAACAAACCTGATCTCTCTAGGACATTCAGAAGCCAAGTTATAAGCCCACAAATGTGTAACTGGACTACTTCTTTAAAGTGACACCAGATCCGGTGACTTTTGGGACATGGTTTGACCCACTTAGGAATGTGAGATCATCATGAAACGTTCAGATCACTTACAACTCAATAGATTATACCTTCTTGTAACGTTTCAGCCTTAATGGACCTTGTTTTCACACAAATGGACCCAGAATGATGTGAAATTGTGCTTCGTGCAACATAATTCTGGGTGCCATTTAAAAACCATAAGTGCTAATGACTCCATTCCTTTTTGTGGTTGTAGGGGCTGTTGATTGGAGTACACCAAAACAAACCTGATCTCTCTAGGACATTCAGAAGCCAAGTTATAAGCCCACAAAGGTGTAACTGGACTACTTCTTTAAAGTGACACCAGATCCGGTGACCTTTGGGACATAACTTGACCCCCTTAGGAATGTGCGATCATCATCAAACTTTCAGATCACTTACAACTCAATAGATTCTACCTTCTTGTAACGTTTCAGCCTTAATGGACCTTGTTTTCACACAAATGGACCCAGAATGATGTGAAATTGTGCTTCGTGCAACATAATTCTGGGTGCCATTTACAAACCATAAGTGCTAATGACTCCATTCCTTTCTGTGGTTGTAGGGGCTGTTGATTGGAGTACACTAAAACAAACCTGATCTCTCTAGGACATTCAGAAGCCAAGTTATAAGCCCACAAAGGTGTAACTGGACTACTTCTTTAAAGTGACACCAGGCCCGGTGACCTTTGGGACATGGTTTGACCCCCTATAGGAATGTGCGATCATCATGAAACGTTCATATCACTTACAACTCAATAGATTCTACCTTCTTGTAACGTTTCAGCCTGATTGGACCTTGTTTTCACACAAATCGACCCAGAATGATGTGAAATTGTGCTTCGTGCAACATAATTCTGGGTGCCATTTACAAACCATAAGTGCTAATGACTCCATTCTTTTTTGTGGTTGTAGGGGCTGTTGATTGGAGTACACTAAAACAAACCTGATCTCTCTAGGACATTCAGAAGCCAAGTTATAAGCCCACAAATGTGTAACTGGACTACTTCTTTAAAGTGACACCAGGCCCGGTGACCTTTGGGACATGGTTTGACCCCCTTAGGAAAGTGCTATCATCATGAAACGTTCAGATCACTTACAACTCAATAGATTCTACCTTCCTGTAACGTTTCAGCCTGATTGGACCTTGTTTTCACACAAATGGACCCAGAATGATGTGAAATTGTGCTTCGTGCAACATAATTCTGGGTGCCATTTACAAACCATAAGTGCCAATGACTCCATTCCTTTTTGTGGCTGTAGGGGCTGTTGATTGGAGTACACTAAAACAAGCCTGACCTCTCTAGGACATTCAGAAGCCAAGTTATAAGCCCACAAAGGTGTAACTGGACTACTTCTTTAAAGTGACACCAGGCCCGGATACCTTTGGGACATGGTTTGACCCCCTTAGGAAAGTGCTATCATCATGAAACGTTCAGATCACTTACAACTCAATAGATTCTACCTTCCTGTAACGTTTCAGCCTGATGGGACCTTGTTTTCACACAAATGGACCCAGAATGATGTGAAATTGTGCTTCGTGCAACATAATTCTGGGTGCCATTTAAAAACCATAAGTGTTAATGACTAAATTCTTTTTTGGGGTAATGGGGGCTGTTAATTGGAGTACTCTAAATTAAACCTGACCTCTCTAGGATATTCAGAAGCCAAGTTATAAGCCCACAAATGTGTAACTGGACTACTTCTTTAAAGTGACACCAGGCCCGGTGACCTTTGGGACATGGTTTGACCCCCTTAGGAAAGTGCTATCATCATGAAACGTTCAGATCACTTACAACTCAATAGATTCTACCTTCCTGTAACGTTTCAGCCTGATTGGACCTTGTTTTCACACAAATGGACCCAGAATGATGTGAAATTGTGCTTCGTGCAACATAATTCTGGGTGCCATTTACAAACCATAAGTGCCAATGACTCCATTCCTTTTTGTGGCTGTAGGGGCTGTTGATTGGAGTACACTAAAACAAGCCTGACCTCTCTAGGACATTCAGAAGCCAAGTTATAAGCCCACAAAGGTGTAACTGGACTACTTTTTTAAAGTGACACCAGGCCCGGATACCTTTGGGACATGGTTTGACCCCCTATAGGAATGTGCGATCATCATGAAACGTTCAGATCACTTACAACTCAATAGATTCTACCTTCTTGTAACGTTTCAGCCTTAATGGACCTTGTTTTCACACAAATGGACCCAGAATGATGTGAAATTGTGCTTCGTGCAACAAAATTCTGGGTGCCATTTACAAACCATAAGTGCTAATGACTCCATTCCTTTTTGTGGTTGTAGGGGCTGTTGATTGGAGTACACCAAAACAAACCTGATCTCTCTAGGACATTCAGAAGCCAAGTTATAAGCCCACAAAGGTGTAACTGGACTACTTCTTTAAAGTGACACCAGATCCGGTGACCTTTGGGACATAAGTTGACCCCCTTAGGAATGTGCGATCATCAAGAAACTTTCAGATCACTTACAACTCAATAGATTCTACCTTCTTGTAACGTTTCAGCCTGATTAGACCTTGTTTTCACACAAATGGACCCAGAATGATGTGAAATTGTGCTTCGTGCAACATAATTCTGGGTGCCATTTACAAACCATAAGTGCTAATGACTCCATTCCTTTTTGTGGTTGTAGGGGCTGTTGATTGGAGTACACTAAAACAAACCTGATCTCTCTAGGACATTCAGAAGCCAAGTTATAAGCCCACAAATGTGTAACTGGACTACTTCTTTAAAGTGACACCAGATCCGGTGACTTTTGGGACATGGTTTGACCCACTTAGGAATGTGAGATCATCATGAAACGTTCAGATCACTTACAACTCAATAGATTCTACCTTCTTGTAACGTTTCAGCCTGATTGGACCTTGTTTTTACACAAATCGACCCAGAATGATGTGAAATTGTGCTTCGTGCAACATAATTCTGGGTGCCATTTACAAACCATAAGTGCTAATGACTCCATTCTTTTTTGTGGTTGTAGGGGCTGTTGATTGGAGTACACTAAAACAAACCTGATCTCTCTAGGACATTCAGAAGCCAAGTTATAAGCCCACAAATGTGTAACTGGACTACTTCTTTAAAGTGACACCAGATCCGGTGACTTTTGGGACATGGTTTGACCCACTTAGGAATGTGAGATCATCATGAAACGTTCAGATCACTTACAACTCAATAGATTCTACCTTCTTGAAACGTTTCAGCCTGATTGGACCTTGTTTTCACACAAATGGACCCAGAATGATGTGAAATTGTGCTTTGTGCAACATAATTCTGGGTGTCATTTAAAAACCATAAGTGCTAATGACTCCATTTCTTTTTGAGGTAATAGGGGCTGTTAATTGGAGTACTCTAAAACAAACCTGACCTCTCTAGGATATTCAGAAGCCAAGTTATAAGCCCACAAATATGTAACTGGACTACTTCTTTAAAGTGACACCAGATCCGGTGACCTTTAGGACATGGTTTGAACCCCTTAGGAAAGTGCGATCATCATGAAACGTTCAGATCACTTACAACTCAATAGATTCTACCTTCTTGTAACGTTTCAGCCTGACTGGACCTTGTTTTCACACAAATGGACCCAGAATGATGTGAAATTGTGCTTCGTGCAACATAATTCTGGGTGCCATTTAAAAACCATAAGTGCTAATGACTCCATTCCTTTTTGTGGTTGTAGGGGCTGTTGATTGGAGTACACTAAAACAAACCTGATCTCTCTAGGACATTCAGAAGCCAAGTTATAAGCCCACAAATGTGTAACTGGACTACTTCTTTAAATTGACAACAGATCCGGTGACCTCTGGGACATGGTTTGACCCCCTTAGGAAAGTGCTATCATCATGAAATGTTCAGATCACTTACAACTCAATAGATTCTACCTTCCTGTAACGTTTCAGCCTGACTGGACCTTGTTTTCGCACAAATGGACCCAGAATGATGTGAAATTGTGCTTCGTGCAACATAATTCTGGGTGCCATTTAAAAACCATAAGTGCTAATGACTCCATTCCTTTTTGTGTTTGTAGGGGCTGTTGATTGGAGTACACTAAAACAAACCTGATCTCTCTAGGACATTCAGAAGCCAAGTTATAAGCCCACAAAGGTGTAACTGGACTACTTTAAATTGACAACAGATCCGGTGACCTCTGGGACATGGTTTGACCCCCTTAGGAAAGTGCTATCATCATGAAACGTTCAGATCACTTACAACTCAATAGATTCTACCTTCCTGTAACGTTTCAGCCTGATTGGACCTTGTTGTCACACAAATGGACCCAGAATGATGTGAAATTGTGCTTCGTGCAACATAATTCTGGGTGCCATTTAAAAACCATAAGTGCTAATGACTCCATTCCTTTTTGTGGTTGTAGGGGCTGTTGATTGGAGTACACTAAAACAAGCCTGATCTCTCTAGGACATTCAGAAGCCAAGTTATAAGCCCACAAAGGTGTAACTGGACTACTTCTTTAAAGTGACACCAGGCCCGGTGACCTTTGGGACATGGTTTGACCCCCTATAGGAATGTGCGATCATCATGAAACGTTCAGATCACTTACAACTCAATAGATTCTACCTTCTTGTAACGTTTCAGCCTGATTGGACCTTGTTTTCACACAAATGGACCCAGAATGATGTGAAATTGTGCTTCGTGCAACATAATTCTGGGTGCCATTTACAAACCATAAGTGCTAATGACTCCATTCCTTTTTGTGGTTGTAGGGGCTGTTGATTGGAATACACTAAAACAAACCTGATCTCTCTAGGACATTCAGAAGCCAAGTTATAAGCCCACAAAGGTGTAACTGGACTACTTCTTTAAAGTGACACCAGGCCCGGTGACCTTTGGGACATGGTTTGACCCCCTATAGGAATGTGCGATCATCATGAAACGTTCAGATCACTTACAACTCAATAGATTCTACCTTCTTGTAACGTTTCAGCCTGAATGGACCTTGTTTTCAAACAAATGGACCCAGAATGATGTGAAATTGTGCTTCGTGCAACATAATTCTGGGTGCCATTTACAAACCATAAGTGCTAATGACTCCATTCCTTTTTGTGGTTGTATGGGCTGTTGATTGGAGTACACTAAAACAAACCTGATCTCTCTAGGACATTCAGAAGCCAAGTTATAAGCCCACAAATGTGTAACTGGACTACTTCTTTAAAGTGACACCAGATCCGGTGACCTTTGGGACATGGTTTGACCCACTTAGGAATGTGCGATCATCATGAAACTTTCAGATCACTTACAACTCAATAGATTCTAACTTCTTGTAACGTTTCAGCCTGATTGGACCTTGTTTTCACACAAATGGACCCAGAATGATGTGAAATTGTGCTTCGTTTAACATAATTCTGGGTGCTATTTACAAACCATAAGTGCTAATGACTCCATTCCTTTTTGTAGTTGTAGGGGCTGTTGATTGGAGTACACTAAAACAAACCTGATCACTCTAGGACATTCAGAAGCCAAGTTATAAGGCCACAAAGGTGTAACTGGACTACTTCTTTAAAGTGACACCAGGCCCGGTGACCTTTGGGACATGGTTTGACCCCCTATAGGAATGTGCGATCATCATGAAACGTTCATATCACTTACAACTCAATAGATTCTACCTTCTTGTAACGTTTCAGCCTGATTGGACCTTGTTTTCACACAAATGGACCCAGAATGATGTGAAATTGTGCTTCGTGCAACATAATTCTGGGTGCCATTTACAAACCATAAGTGCTAATGACTGAATTCTTTTTTGTGGTTGTAGGGGCTGTTGATTGGAGTGCACTAAAACAAACCTGATCTCTCTAGGACATTCAGAAGCCAAGTTATAAGCCCACAAATGTGTAACTGGACTACTTCTTTAAAGTGACACCAGATCCGGTGACTTTTGGGACATGGTTTGACCCACTTAGGAATGTGCGATCATCATGAAACGTTCAGATCACTTACAACTCAATAGATTCTACCTTCTTGTAACGTTTCAGCCTGATTGGACATTGTTTTCACACAAATGGACCCAGAATGATGTGAAATTGTGCTTCGTGCAACATAATTCTGGGTGCCATTTAAAAACCATAAGTGCTAATGACTCCATTCCTTTTTGAGGTAATAGGGGCTGTTAATTGGAGTACTCTAAAACAAACCTGACCTCTTTAGGATATTCAGAAGCCAAGTTATAAGCCCACAAAGGTGTAACTGGACTACTTCTTTAAAGTGACACCAGGCCCGGTGACCTTTGGGACATGGTTTGACCCCCTATAGGATTGTGCGATCATCATGAAACTTTCAGATCACTTACAACTCAACAGATTCTACCTTCTTGTAACGTTTCAGCCTGACTGGACCTTGTTTTCACACAAATGGACCCAGAATGATGTGAAATTGTGCTTCGTGCAACATAATTCTGGGTGCCATTTAAAAACCATAAGTGCTAATGACTCCATTCCTTTTTGTGGTTGTAGGGGCTGTTGATTGGAGTACACTAAAACAAACCTGATCTCTCTAGGACATTCAGAAGCCAAGTTATAAGCCCACAAATATGTAACTGGACTACTTCTTTAAAGTGACACCAGATCCGGTGACCTTTAGGACATGGTTTGAACCCCTTAGGAAAGTGCGATCATCATGAAACGTTCAGATCACTTACAACTCAATAGATTCTACCTTCTTGTAACGTTTCAGCCTGACTGGACCTTGTTTTCACACAAATGGACCCAGAATGATGTGAAATTGTGCTTCGTGCAACATAATTCTGGGTGCCATTTAAAAACCATAAGTGCTAATGACTCCATTCCTTTTTGTGGTTGTAGGGGCTGTTGATTGGAGTACACTAAAACAAACCTGATCTCTCTAGGACATTCAGAAGCCAAGTTATAAGCCCACAAATGTGTAACTGGACTACTTCTTTAAATTGACAACAGATCCGGTGACCTCTGGGACATGGTTTGACCCCCTTAGGAAAGTGCTATCATCATGAAACGTTCAGATCACTTACAACTCAATAGATTCTACCTTCCTGTAACGTTTCAGCCTGACTGGACCTTGTTTTCGCACAAATGGACCCAGAATGATGTGAAATTGTGCTTCGTGCAACATAATTCTGGGTGCCATTTAAAAACCATAAGTGCTAATGACTCCATTCCTTTTTGTGTTTGTAGGGGCTGTTGATTGGAGTACACTAAAACAAACCTGATCTCTCTAGGACATTCAGAAGCCAAGTTATAAGCCCACAAAGGTGTAACTGGACTACTTCTTTAAAGTGACACCAGGCCCGGTGACCTTTGGGACATGGTTTGACCCCCTATAGGAATGTGCGATCATCATGAAACGTTCAGATCACTTACAACTCAATAGATTCTACCTTCTTGTAACGTTTCAGCCTGATTGGACCTTGTTTTCACACAAATGGACCCAGAATGATGTGAAATTGTGCTTCGTGCAACATAATTCTGGGTGCCATTTACAAACCATAAGTGCTAATGACTCCATTCCTTTTTGTGGTTGTAGGGGCTGTTGATTGGAATACACTAAAACAAACCTGATCTCTCTAGGACATTCAGAAGCCAAGTTATAAGCCCACAAAGGTGTAACTGGACTACTTCTTTAAAGTGACACCAGGCCCGGTGACCTTTGGGACATGGTTTGACCCCGTATAGGAATGTGCGATCATCATGAAACGTTCAGATCACTTACAACTCAATAGATTCTACCTTCTTGTAACGTTTCAGCCTGAATGGACCTTGTTTTCAAACAAATGGACCCAGAATGATGTGAAATTGTGCTTCGTGCAACATAATTCTGGGTGCCATTTACAAACCATAAGTGCTAATGACTCCATTCCTTTTTGTGGTTGTATGGGCTGTTGATTGGAGTACACTAAAACAAACCTGATCTCTCTAGGACATTCAGAAGCCAAGTTATAAGCCCACAAATGTGTAACTGGACTACTTCTTTAAAGTGACACCAGATCCGGTGACCTTTGGGACATGGTTTGACCCACTTAGGAATGTGCGATCATCATGAAACTTTCAGATCACTTACAACTCAATAGATTCTACCTTCTTGTAACGTTTCAGCCTGATTGGACCTTGTTTTCACACAAATGGACCCAGAATGATGTGAAATTGTGCTTCGTTTAACATAATTCTGGGTGCTATTTACAAACCATAAGTGCTAATGACTCCATTCCTTTTTGTAGTTGTAGGGGCTGTTGATTGGAGTACACTAAAACAAACCTGATCACTCTAGGACATTCAGAAGCCAAGTTATAAGCCCACAAAGGTGTAACTGGACTACTTCTTTAAAGTGACACCAGGCCCGGTGACCTTTGGGACATGGTTTGACCCCCTATAGGAATGTGCGATCATCATGAAACGTTCAGATCACTTACAACTCAATAGATTCTACCTTCTTGTAACGTTTCAGCCTGATTGGACCTTGTTTTCACACAAATGGACCCAGAATGATGTGAAATTGTGCTTCGTGCAACATAATTCTGGGTGCCATTTACAAACCATAAGTGCTAATCACTCCATTCCTTTTTGTGGTTGTAGGGGCTGTTGATTGGAATACACTAAAACAAACCTGATCTCTCTAGGACATTCAGAAGCCAAGTTATAAGCCCACAAAGGTGTAACTGGACTACTTCTTTAAAGTGACACCAGGCCCGGTGACCTTTGGGACATGGTTTGACCCCCTATAGGAATGTGCGATCATCATGAAACGTTCAGATCACTTACAACTCAATAGATTCTACCTTCTTGTAACGTTTCAGCCTGAATGGACCTTGTTTTCAAACAAATGGACCCAGAATGATGTGAAATTGTGCTTCGTGCAACATAATTCTGGGTGCCATTTACAAACCATAAGTGCTAATGACTCCATTCATTTTTGTGGTTGTATGGGCTGTTGATTGGAGTACACTAAAACAAACCTGATCTCTCTAGGACATTCAGAAGCCAAGTTATAAGCCCACAAATGTGTAACTGGACTACTTCTTTAAAGTGACACCAGATCCGGTGACCTTTGGGACATGGTTTGACCCACTTAGGAATGTGCGATCATCATGAAACTTTCAGATCACTTACAACTCAATAGATTCTACCTTCTTGTAACGTTTCAGCCTGATTGGACCTTGTTTTCACACAAATGGACCCAGAATGATGTGAAATTGTGCTTCGTTTAACATAATTCTGGGTGCTATTTACAAACCATAAGTGCTAATGACTCCATTCCTTTTTGTAGTTGTAGGGGCTGTTGATTGGAGTACACTAAAACAAACCTGATCACTCTAGGACATTCAGAAGCCAAGTTATAAGGCCACAAAGGTGTAACTGGACTACTTCTTTAAAGTGACACCAGGCCCGGTGACCTTTGGGACATGGTTTGACCCCCTATAGGAATGTGCGATCATCATGAAACGTTCATATCACTTACAACTCAATAGATTCTACCTTCTTGTAACGTTTCAGCCTGATTGGACCTTGTTTTCACACAAATGGACCCAGAATGATGTGAAATTGTGCTTCGTGCAACATAATTCTGGTTGCCATTTACAAACC
Organism: Nothobranchius furzeri; assembly: GCF_043380555.1. Taxonomy (NCBI): domain Eukaryota; kingdom Metazoa; phylum Chordata; class Actinopteri; order Cyprinodontiformes; family Nothobranchiidae; genus Nothobranchius; species Nothobranchius furzeri. The sequence goes on from NC_091747.1 coordinate 7,822,207, forward strand.
ATAAGTGCTAATGACTGAATTCTTTTTTGTGGTTGTAGGGGCTGTTGATTGGAGTGCACTAAAACAAACCTGATCTCTCTAGGACATTCAGAAGCCAAGTTATAAGCCCACAAATGTGTAACTGGACTACTTCTTTAAATTGACACCAGATCCGGTGACCTCTGGGACATGGTTTGACCCCCTTAGGAAAGTGCTATCATCATGAAACGTTCAGCTCACTTACAACTCAATAGATTCTACCTTCCTGTAACGTTTCAGCCTGACTGGACCTTGTTTTCGCACAAATGGACCCAGAATGATGTGAAATTGTGCTTCGTGCAACATAATTCTGGGTGCCATTTAAAAACCATAAGTGCTAATGACTCCATTCCTTTTTGTGTTTGTAGGGGCTGTTGATTGGAGTACACTAAAACAAACCTGATCTCTCTAGGACATTCAGAAGCCAAGTTATAAGCCCACAAAGGTGTAACTGGACTACTTCTTTAAATTGACAACAGATCCGGTGACCTCTGGGACATGGTTTGACCCCCTATAGGAATGTGCGATCATCATGAAACGTTCAGATCACTTACAACTCAATAGATTCTACCTTCTTGTAACGTTTCAGCCTGATTGGACCTTGTTTTCACACAAATGGACCCAGAATGATGTGAAATTGTGCTTCGTGCAACATAATTCTGGGTGCCATTTAAAAACCATAAGTGCTAATGACTCCATTCCTTTTTGTGGTTGTAGGGGCTGTTGATTGGAGTACACTAAAACAAGCCTGATCTCTCTAGGACATTCAGAAGCCAAGTTATAAGCCCACAAAGGTGTAACTGGACTACTTCTTTAAAGTGACACCAGGCCCGGTGACCTTTGGGACATGGTTTGACCCCCTATAGGAATGTGCGATCATCATGAAACGTTCAGATCACTTACAACTCAATAGATTCTACCTTCTTGTAACGTTTCAGCCTGATTGGACCTTGTTTTCACACAAATGGACCCAGAATGATGTGAAATTGTGCTTCGTGCAACATAATTCTGGGTGCCATTTACAAACCATAAGTGCTAATGACTCCATTCCTTTTTGTGGTTGTAGGGGCTGTTGATTGGAATACACTAAAACAAACCTGATCTCTCTAGGACATTCAGAAGCCAAGTTATAAGCCCACAAAGGTGTTACTGGACTACTTCTTTAAAGTGACATCAGGCCCGGTGACCTTTGGGACATGGTTTGACCCCCTATAGGAATGTGCGATCATCATGAAACGTTCAGATCACTTACAACTCAATAGATTCTACCTTCTTGTAACGTTTCAGCCTGAATGGACCTTGTTTTCAAACAAATGGACCCAGAATGATGTGAAATTGTGCTTCGTGCAACATAATTCTGGGTGCCATTTACAAACCATAAGTGCTAATGACTCCATTCCTTTTTGTGGTTGTATGGGCTGTTGATTGGAGTACACTAAAACAAACCTGATCTCTCTAGGACATTCAGAAGCCAAGTTATAAGCCCACAAATGTGTAACTGGACTACTTCTTTAAAGTGACACCAGATCCGGTGACATTTGGGACATGGTTTGACCCACTTAGGAATGTGCGATCATCATGAAACTTTCAGATCACTTACAACTCAATAAATTCTACCTTCTTGTAACGTTTCAGCCTGATTGGACCTTGTTTTCACACAAATGGACCCAGAATGATGTGAAATTGTGCTTCGTGCAACATAATTCTGGGTGCCATTTACAAACCATAAGTGCTAATGACTGAATTCTTTTTTGTGGTTGTAGGGGCTGTTGATTGGAGTGCACTAAAACAAACCTGATCTCTCTAGGACATTCAGAAGCCAAGTTATAAGCCCACAAATGTGTAACTGGACTACTTCTTTAAAGTGACACCAGATCCGGTGACTTTTGGGACATGGTTTGACCCACTTAGGAATGTGCGATCATCATGAAACGTTCAGATCACTTACAACTCAACAGATTCTACCTTCTTGTAACGTTTCAGCCTGACTGGACCTTGTTTTCACACAAATGGACCCAGAATGATGTGAAATTGTGCTTCGTGCAACATAATTCTGGGTGCCATTTAAAAACCATAAGTGCTAATGACTCCATTCCTTTTTGTGGTTGTAGGGGCTGTTGATTGGAGTACACTAAAACAAACCTGATCTCTCTAGGACATTCAGAAGCCAAGTTATAAGCCCACAAATGTGTAACTGGACTACTTCTTTAAATTGACACCAGATCCGGTGACCTCTGGGACATGGTTTGACCCCCTTAGGAAAGTGCTATCATCATGAAACGTTCAGATCACTTACAACTCAATAGATTCTACCTTCCTGTAACGTTTCAGTCTGATTTGACCTTGTTTTCACACAAATGAACCCAGAATGATGTGAAATTGTGCTTCGTGCAACATAATTCTGGGTGCCATTTAAAAACCATAAGTGCTAATGACTCCATTCCTTTTTGTGGTTGTAGGGGCTGTTTATTGAAGTACACTAAAACAAGCCTGACCTCTCTAGGACATTCAGAAGCCAAGTTATAAGCCCACAAATGTGTAACTGGACTACTTCTTTAAAGTGACACCAGATCCGGTGACCTTTGGGACATGGTTTGACCCACTTAGGAATGTGCGATAATCATGAAACTTTCAGATCACTTACAACTCAATAGATTCTACCTTTTTGTAACGTTTCAGCCTGATTGGACCTTGTTTTCACACAAATGGACCCAGAATGATGTGAAATTGTGCTTCGTTTAACATAATTCTGGGTGCCATTTACAAACCATAAGTGCTAATGACTCCATTCCTTTTTGTAGTTGTAGGGGCTGTTGATTGGAGTACACTAAAACAAACCTGATCTCTCTAGACATTCAGAAGCCAAGTTATAAGGCCACAAAGGTGTAACTGGACTACTTCTTTAAAGTGACACCAGGCCCGGTGACCTTTGGGACATGGTTTGACCCCCTATAGGAATGTGCGATCATCATGAAACGTTCATATCACTTACAACTCAATAGATTCTACCTTCTTGTAACGTTTCAGCCTGATTGGACCTTGTTTTCACACAAATGGACCCAGAATGATGTGAAATTGTGCTTCGTGCAACATAATTCTGGGTGCCATTTACAAACCATAAGTGCTAATGACTGAATTCTTTTTTGTGGTTGTAGGGGCTGTTGATTGGAGTGCACTAAAACAAACCTGATCTCTCTAGGACATTCAGAAGCCAAGTTATAAGCCCACAAATGTGTAACTGGACTACTTCTTTAAAGTGACACCAGATCCGGTGACTTTTGGGACATGGTTTGACCCACTTAGGAATGTGTGATCATCATGAAACGTTCAGATCACTTACAACTCAATAGATTCTACCTTCTTGTAACGTTTGAGCCTGATTGGACATTGTTTTCACACAAATGGACCCAGAATGATGTGAAATTGTGCTTCGTGCAACATAATTCTGGGTGCCATTTAAAAACCATAAGTGCTAATGACTCCATTCCTTTTTGAGGTAATAGGGGCTGTTAATTGGAGTACTCTAAAACAAACCTGACCTCTTTAGGATATTCAGAAGCCAAGTTATAAGCCCACAAAGGTGTAACTGGACTACTTCTTTAAAGTGACACCAGGCCCGGTGACCTTTGGGACATGGTTTGACCCCCTATACGAATGTGCTGTTGGGGTTATTAGGAGCGAACAATTCGTAAGCTTTAACTTACTTTTGGATTCTTCAATAAATTCTGTAAATATGGAACTATTTACTGATTTATTAATTAATTAAGATATTCTTAGATATCTTCGGGGCACCACCCTTTAATTAGAAAGGGAAATGAATCCAAAACTCTTATCAGTCTTTCTTGAAGTTCGTAGAATCCTCGGAGCAGAGACTTCTCTTCGACACAACAAAGCTACTGGACACAAAAATCTGAATTTTATAACATTTAATTAACAATTTGTCAAATGAATAAACAGTGGAATAGATGAATAATAACCGTGTGATATGATTGAAGATGGATGTGTTTGCATGTGATGGAGGATGTATGAATGGGGTCCTTTGTTCTCACAAAGGAGTAGTGTGTGTGTGTGTGTGTGTGTGTGTGTGTGTGTGTGTGTGTGTGTGTGTGTGTGTGTGTGTGTGTGTGCGTGTGTATGGATTCAAAATGGAGTCTTGAATACAAGATGGCTGACCCCTTTGTCTGGCTAAAGTGTCGGTGGCAACTTGCACTTTAACTTCCAAAGCACTTAGAATCAGTAGTAACTTAACCTTAAATCACTCAAAACATTTCAAAAGATCATGAAACAACACAAAAGATTAATCACAAATTAATATCTTTTAGTTTCAGCCTGGCCATGACAGAAACCATTTTAAGATACCAAACAATGATCAATAAGCAGTTTATTCTTTCAAAATGACCCGACGGACGTGTTTGGGACGAAAGAGGAAAACACGAAGCTACTTTTTAAGCAATAGCGCGGTTTTATTGCTTATTCTGGACTATAGAGTTAACGGAAGAAGAAGGAGAGAGAGAAAGAGATGAGTTGCTGATCACCAGAAGAGCGAGGCGTCCCTCCCTCTTTGATTTGACGGTTCTCCGTGTTTCTCCGCAGCTTTCGGCGTCGTCCGTCGGTTTGATGCTTTCTCCGTTGTTTGGCGTTCACGAGTGTTTCTCCACGGGCTGGACAGAGACAGCAAAGTTTCTTTCTGTGCTGAGTTATAACTTACAGCGTGCTTGATGGAGTTGTTGCTTTCCTCCGCAGTTCTGTGTCCTCAAACATCAGCTGGAGGGGAGCAGAAACGAGCAGATCTGATGGGCTTGCAGTTTAGTTTCCAGCAGTTCCGTGGGCTCAACTTGGGCACTTAGAGCTTCCGCGTGCTCAAGGGAGTCGGAGCGTTGACAAGCGTGTCCTTACCGCCAGGTATCCTGGGCAAAAGAACGAGGATTCTTTGTCTCTGCTGAAGATTTATGGTCTTAGTTCGCGGGAAAAGCTCCACGGCTTCCCGCACATGCGCAGAACGTGTTTCTGGTACTAGGCGGTGACATCATCCCAATGCTTCCATGTGCAAAGCATCATGGGAAATGAAGTTTCTTGGCGCTGATGTGATTATTTGCTTTTCAGAGCAATTTAAGCACAGTCATTTTGGAGAAAATCACTGCATAGTAATTTCCTCATGAGGTCAGACCCTCAACATTCCCCCTTTTGGTTTCGGGGATCGCGCCCAAAGCTCGATCGTCGGAAGCACATATGGGTTTGTTCCTCATGAACGTAGGTCGACTTGATTGTCGGAAGCACAGGTGGGTTTGTCCCTTAGGACGTTGGTCTCCTTGAACGCCTTTGTCTTTGGTCTTTGTCTTGGATCCTGGCGCCTTTGGTCTTTGATCCTGGTCAGGCACAAAGAGGATAGGAAACGGGATAGTCCCCAACGCGCATAACGAGAAGAAGCCACTCACGCAGGTGGTACGCAATGATGATGTCGTCCATGCGAGAGGTAGTAGTGTAGAAGGAGGAAGGTCGGTGGGCGGTTAACTCCACGAGGGGACACAAAGGCATCTCACCGCCGGCCATACAGTTCAGTTTATAGATCACGCGGTGATGTACGAGGTCCATAGTTCGCAAACGCGCATTGACCTATGTGGTCCCAAGATTCCCCCCTTTTTTGGTCCAAAGGGTGGATCAGGACAGTCTTTGGGCTAAAACAAGGACCATAAAACTAAGAGGTACTACAATGTGCTGGTGCGTCAGACAGAGTCATTGACAGACTGAGCTGGGCCGGCACATAACCACTAGTCAATATGTGACCAAGTAAGAAACAAAAATACAGAAAACCCAAAAAAAAAACATATAACATCCAAGAAAATTCATAGCAACCTTGAGGTCTCATAAAATACATTCTTAGGTCATACATTCAGTGTGTAGCTTATAAAGAATGTGACATAATGCAACACTCAGATAAAAATGTGAGGTAGACTAAAGTGAGAACTACTCTTAGGGTTACAGAATAACAAAGAAAATGTTGCTCACCCCCTTTAGACAGGTGTGGTACATTCACGCTTGGAGTCTCCCCGAACGCGGTCACGAGGCACACCGTAGGTGAGCAAGTGCATCTTATCTTGGAGTTTATTAACACGCCTGTAGGCAGAATAAGCTATCACGGCCGTGATGAGCCATTCCATCCCCAGGGCGACCAATGTGCAGATTAAATCGTATAATCTGTGTCAATGTAGCGTCTTGGGCGTCAAAGTAAGTTCACGCGGGTTTTGTGTGAACTTAACAAATTTGGTTCCTTCAATCAGTAATTGTTGGTCAATTTCTAAATCGAAGGCAAAGTTATAACCCTGGAAAGCGTCCATGATCTCAATCTCTGAGTCATGCTGTTCGAGGTTGAGGTGATGGAGTGTCAGGTTTCTAGTTCAAAGTGGAAATGCCTACCGTCCTTTCAAATACCAATGCTCAGCATCGACCTAAACCTATAGATGTGAGGTGTCACAATTATGGGAACGTTTAACAGGAAACCGAGTTCTAATTTTTTTCAACGTGAATGGGATTTGCACTGCCTAGGCTGTACGCTAGGTGGATTTGTGAAAGGTGCACAGTAGAGGGGTAGCAGCTGTCAAGCTAACTTTGAGCAGGTCCAGTGGTACCAAGTACGGGGAAATACGACTTTCAACCAAGCTGTCCAGAGTGGAACTTACTTCTCTGAGCAGGTCCTGCATCAAATCTCTCACCACTCATGTGTACACAATATCCTGATGTATGGTGTCAGACAAAGTCTTGATTGCACGTAGAGATTCATTAATCAGAGCAGAATGTAGGTTGACTGTTACAAGAGTACCCTGTAAGGTTTTAGTAAGAATTCCTGTTTGCGGTCTAGGAGGAGGAGGTTCCCCTGGATCTCTGGCATCTCATCCTGGAGTTCGGCAATGTGTCGTTGGACAGTCTTAAGACTAATTGTGTTAGCCGCCGAAAGTCCAACTGAAAAGAGGGAACCCACCGCGGACACCGCAGCAATGAGTCCACCTAGAAACCTTTTTGGGCGGTTATTTTCTCCGAGGTCATCTTCAGTGACTATAAATTTTTGAAGTTGTGCCAACATGTAAGCGGTGGTGCGCTTGGCATGTTGAACAGTACCAATAATGGACTTGTGAGGAGGAGGGGCCGGTATCACGTGTTTGTGATAGACGTCCCACGGGTCCAAAGGGACAACGATACGTTGCGTATGAATGCGGCAGTGTGTGATCAACAATCCGGGGTTGTCTTGGAGGACCATCCCGGTTGGTGGTCCCGGTTTAATGATGGCTGATGGAGTGGCTGCCGTTGATCCAAAGAGGATGCAGAAGATCCAGAGGAACTCCATCCTGTAATGGAGAGACTCGTGGTTAGTGAAAAGAACGGCGGGGGGGGGGGGGGGGGGGGGCGGGGGGGTCTTGTTCTTTGTCGGTTAGTACATGTTAGTGGGTTAAACGTGCACTTCCCCCCCCCCCCCCCCTTTCCATTTCCATGCATAGAACTATGTCGAGACTACGTCTACCTCCTGCGGGGAGTCTGGTCTCTGTACCCGCGGGGATGGTTTGACGTAGGGTTTGATTTGGTTTGCATGCACCCATTTGTAGACAGGCTCCTGTCTCGCTTTGGTGATGCGTAACCTGTATGCAACTGGAGAGAGTTTTGCCACGATCTCAAATGGTCCTGACCAGCAGGGCAGGAACTTCTTAGCTTTGCGTGCCGGTTGGGCGAACCGAAAGTAGAATACTTTGTCACCCACCTCGTATTCGCGGCTGGTTGTCTTTTGGTCGTAGTAGGCTTTAGCGCCTTCTACGTTGGTCTCCAGTTTCTTCTGAGCGTGCGCGAACGTAGCTCTGAGGTGTGTTTTCAAGTCGGCCACATACTGATGGGCGGTATAGGCAGTGGCAACACTGACATCCTCTGGGTGATACAGGAGGTGCAGTGGTAGAGTCATCAGTCTGCCGGTCATCATCTCAAAGGGCGTAACCCCAGTGGATCGCTGTGGAGTGGACCGTATGGCCATCAGGACCAGAGGGAGCTTGACGTCCCAGTCCTTCCCAGTGGAGCAGACGTACTTTTTGAGCATAGAGACGACCGTGCGGTTCATCCGTTCGACCTGTCCGGATGACTGTGGGTGATAGGGAAGGTGGAATCTCACTTCCACTCCCAGAAGTTCAAACAGGGACGTCATTATACTGGATGTGAAATGAGTTCCTCGGTCAGAGTCAATGCAGAGTGGAAGTCCCCATCGACTGAAAACGTGGTTAATCAGCAGTACAGCGGTTGTGACGGCTGTATCGTTTGGCGCTGGAAGGCATTCCACCCACTTTGTGAAACTGCAAGTTACAGTTAGCATATATTTGTTTCCTCTTGCCGATTTGGGAACCGGTCCAACCCAGTCGATCTGCAGGTGGGACCAAGGGAAGGTTATAACCCCTGCGTTGCAGTGGTGCTCTAGCAAGCGGCTGGGAGGGTTGAAACTGGGCACAGACGAGGCAGCCTTGGACATAGCTGTGTACGTCCTTGGACATCGACGGCCAATATGCTACTTCTGTCAGTGACGCGAGGGTAGCTTTTGCTCCACGGTGACCTCCAACCGGAGTGTCGTGGGCGTAGGCAAGCATCACTCCTCTGTGGTCGAGTGGAACAACCCAGCGCGGCGGGCTGTGATCGTCACGCATGTTAACTAACAAATCGTTTTGTAGTTTCAGGTGCGCGAGTTGACGATGCAGGTTTACCAAATCTTGGCTTGCACCAATAGGTGGTGATGGTTGTTTAGACATCGGGCCCTTTTGGAGAAGCTCGCGGATGAGCTTCAGGTCAGGATCTTGTTCCTGCATGGTGACTAGGTCCACGTCCTGTGGTTTTCTGCCTAGAAACACGGGTACCTCAACGTTCTGAGGTTCATCTGCCTGTTTAGCATGGCGACGAGTAATCGCGCAGACCTCGTGAACGGCCTTGGGTGGAAGCCACTCGTCTTTGAATTCCCAACAGGTTCCCTGGTCAGCACCGAGCTTAGCAAGGCGGTCAGCTTCGTCATTACCATCTTTCTCCGGACCTATGGTCCTGGAGTGACCTTTGACCTTTTTCCAGTAGACCATTATGCCTTTCTCAGTGGTGAGCAGATCACACGCTAGGAATAACTCCGAGTGTTTCACATCTCTGTTCCTGGCGTTTTTCATGTGGTTCTCCTTCCACATGGGGAAGTGAGAAATGAAGCTGTGTCTAGCGTAGTTTGAATCAGAGCAAAGGACGATTTGAGTGATGTCCAAGGCTGCTGCCTGCTGGAGGGTTATCAACACTGCAGCGATTTCGGCGTACTGACTAGACTTTTGGCCCAACCGGTAGTGATTTGGTTGCTTGGTGTCACAGTCCACCCAAACGACTCCAACCCCAGCACGGAGCTGGCCTTCGTGAAGGTAGGAGCATCCATCAGTGTAAACTTTCGGAAGCCCTTGGCAAACATTCTCATCAAAGTAGCGATGATTGGATGCGGTTGGGTAGACTGCGGCAGGTGTGTCCAGGGGGCCCATGACGGAGTCAGAGTCACAGTGCTGGCAGCCTGCTAGCCCTTGTCCTAGCGCTAGCTTGGTGTTCTGACCATACTTGACCTCAATGTTGTATCCTTGGAGCACCATCATCCACGTCGCAATGCGGCTGTTTGACACTCTTCCTTCGCGCAGACGCTGGCTGTTTAGGAAGGTGACAGGCTGATGACACGTTTCAATGATCACTTTCTGTCCACCGATGTAACTACAAAAGTGTTTGACAGCCCAGACTGTAGAGAGGAGAGCTCTCTCGCAGTCTGAGAACTGGAGTTCCACCTTGCTCAGAGGCTTGCTGGCGTATGCCACAACTCTCATGTCCTGATCGTGTTTCTGCTTCAAAGCAGCGCTCAGGCAGTGAGAGGAGAAAGTAGCCTCTATGTAGAACTCTTTATCCTTGTCTGGGTAAGCCAGACAGGGTGCGGACGCCAACTTCTGTTTTAGGAACTGGAAGGAGTGTTCTTGGGGTCTGTCCCACACGAAAGGTGTGTCGTTCCGAAGTAGCTCGGTGAGGGGCCTCGCTATTTCAGCGTACTCCTCAATGAACTGCCTGGAGTAGTTGCAGACTCCGAGGAAGCTCCTGAGTTCAGTCAGATTAGCTGGGGCTTTGATGTCCTGAATGGCTCTAATGCGTCCCGCTTGGGGCTCGACTCCATTAGGGCCAACCAGCAGTCCAACATACTCCAATTTGGTTCGACACCACTGTCCCTTGAGAATCGCCAATTTAGCTCCGGCATCAGCGAGCTGTTGCAGCACGTGACGGAGTTCGGCCAGGTGCTCCTCGAAGGTTCGACTCCTCATCAAGATGTCATCGACATATATGAGGTTCCCTCTGGAAGCAGCATCTGACATGGCTTTGTGGAGGAAGATGTTGAACTCTGCAGGTGAGTTAGAGTAGCCAAAGGGGCAGCGGTTCCAAGTATATTGGCGATTTCCAAAGGAGAAAGCTAGTTTATACTGGTCCGCCGGCTCAACCTTCATGGTCCAGAAGCCGTTGGCTACGTCAACCGTAGAGAAGAAACGAGCATCTCTGACTCTGGCTAGCTCTTGATCTAAATGGATCATAGGCCATCTGGAGAGAGGTACTTGTTTGTTCAGTGCACGATAGTCTATGGTGAGACGCCATTTCCCAGTCGGTTTCAGAACCGGCCAGATGGGAGAGTTGTAAGTGGAGTTACACTCTCTGATGATGTTTTTCTCCTTCAGCTGATCGAGGATCTCCTGGATCGACTCATAAGCAGCGAGGGGAATCTTGTACTGACGTACAAAAGTAGGAGGGGCATTCGGGTTCGTTGGAATGCGAACCGTGTGCAGGTTTGTGAGTCCACAGTCCAGGGAGTCCCTGGATAAGACGGACTGAAACTCATAGAACAGGCTTCTAAGCTCTGCTCTCTGCTCCTCTGACTCCAGCGCATCCGCTTTGTCAAGCTGCTGGCTGACTTCGGCCTCGAAGCCGTCATAAGGTTCAGAGGAGGAGGGTCTCTGGTGTTCCGGGCTTTCAGCCGGTGACTCAGAGGGTTGAGTATTTATTGCAAAAACCGTTAGACACTGACCACCGTCAGTATCTAAGGTTGCACTGCAAATGGGTTCCTCAGGAAGGGCTTCATGCCGCTTGATGGTAATCATTTGTGAAGGGAAAGTACTGAATGTGTCTACACCAACCTGTCTGTCGTTCAAGAACAACGGAAGTTGTCCGATCACGGGGACTGACAGTTCGAAGTCATGGAATGAGCTATCTATCAGCATGCCCAAGGGCTTTCCTGCCGGCATGTGGATAGGACTCCGGGTCGGATTTTCGACCAACAAGTAGGCAGAACGATTGTTCAGCTCCAAGAGTGGCGTGCCACAGACGGCTAAGTTGAGCTCCAAGAAGTGCGGTGATGGCTGGAAGAAGGCCTGTGTGCCTGGCAGCTTCTGATGCTTCATCAGAGTCAGACGAACAGGCACTCCCTTGACCAGTGGGGGCAGAACCGTGCTGGCCTCAACCACTGCACGGCAGGCCTGTGGAATGGTCTGACCGGACAGCAAGTGTTCACGGCCTTCTGAGCGAGGCTCAGAGGAAGGTGTGGCTCGGGCCCAAATGACTTGATTGCAAGTGTCCAGCTGGGCACCGAGTCGAACCAGCAGATCTGCTCCAATGAGTGCAGGTGGATCAAGCTGTGGTATGATGCTGAATGTATGTGTGACCTGTCTTGCTCCAAGTTGGATAGTCAGAGAGCAGACCTCTGGCGCTTTCAGGAGCCTCTGCGGCCAAGTAGGTGACAAGAGCCGATGGCTACGTGTCACGCTGACCAGAAGGGGGTCCTTCTGACGCAGGTGTTCAAACGTCTGCTGGCTGATGGCTGACTTTTCAGACCAAAGAGCAAGGCGAGCATCTGAGATGTGGGTGCAGTTGATGGTAAGACCACCAACTATGTGTGGTGCATATGGCTGCAGGCTGACGTTCTTCAGCGAGCAGAGAAAAGATGAATGTGCGCGGAGCGGAGTTCCAGGAGCGGTTTCGTGCCTTTGCAGGCGGTCATCGTCTGTGGGAGCCGTAGGGAGGGGCATGACCTTGGAACAAGGGTTTTGCTGCTCACTTATGCTGACTTCAAGAATGGAGGATGGTCGGCTGCTATCCGGGTTCCAGGGCTTAGGTGTGTCCACCTGGGCCCACAGTTGACCCTTCTGGCAGTCGATGAGGGGAGCTAGACGTTCAAGCAGGTCCTGACCAATGAGAAGTGGTTCAGTGTCTAGCTGGCAGACATAAAACGGGTGAACCAGAGTCATGTCTTGGAAGGTGATGTCCAGCCACGCCCGGTGAGTGATACACTCCCGGGTCTGGGTGTAGCTGGTGATTTTCAGGTCACAGGGTTCTACCTGGACTGGTTTCCCGAGCGACCGCATGGTGTCAGACAAGCGATGGAACAGTGTGGAGCATATCAGGGTGATTTCTGAGCCAGTATCCAGCAGAGCATCAACCTGTATGCATCCACCTACGTTGGTGCTACAGTACAAACGGCGAGCATGATCATGGTTTGTTAAGTCACCAAGGAACTTCAGAAATTTAGTATCAGGTTTCTCTGGGGGGTAGATTTCAGGAGACTCCTGTGATCTACCAGTAGTGTTCCCCCAGCTGATCAGGTAGGTCCTGGCCACGCTGGGAGGTTGAGCCACGCCTAGTCATGCGGACGTTGGCTCTGGGTCTGGCTTCTTAGAAGAAGACTTTGGTGCAGGGGTCTCTCCTGCAGATCTCAGCTGTTCCTTCTGTTTAGCTAGGAACTGCTGAAACATCTCCTGGAGGTCGGCTTTGGTCAAGTACTCACCTGCGGACTTGTGTTCGGGACCTACCTGTGGGCGGCGCTCCTTAAACCTTCCACTGTTCCGACCTGCTTGCCATTGGTTTTGGTTGGGCCACTTCCTGTCTGATTGTCCAGACCTAGGCAGCCAATCAGCACCCCCCTTCCCCTGTTGAGGAGATTGGGACTGCTCTCGCGGTTTAACAGGTCTAGGTTTAGCAGATTTTGGCTTAGTGGGTGGAGCTTCTGTGCCTTCGAGCTCCAAACGCGGCTCGGCGTCGGGAGCTAGGTGCATAACGCAGTGATGTGCTTCAGGCTTTTGGGGCTTTCCGCCGGCTTCCCAAGCCTGTTGAGCATATCTCCTAATCTCCTGAGTTGTCAGTTTTTTCATCCGACAATACATTGAGACTTCGGATCGAACACACTCGTGCAGGTTGTGAATGAACAGGGATCTGAAGGCAGGGTCTTCCTCGAGCCCAGGGCCGTTTCGACCTTGGAAATAAGCACTTTTGAGTCGGCGATAATACTCTCTGGGGGGTTCGTTCCTCCCGTGTTTGATGGAGAAGGCCCCCAGAGTCTGCATACGTGGCGTATTCATCTCTCAACGCTCGGCAGAGCGAGGAGTACCGATCACGAATGTCAGGTGGTAGAGTTTCCATGAAACCGTGCACCGTTCTAGATGTGGTTTTCCAAATTAGCTTGAGCTTTTCCCTTGAAGAGGGTGCTGGAAGATCAAGCAGACAACGTTCTATCTCCCTGAGATAATCGTCGACATTGGATTCATTGGTGTTAGGATCAAAGCGTTCTATGTCTTTAGCTAGCGATTCAATTTGACGTACACGGAGCCCTGACTCACGGTACGGCGCGTCATCCTCTGACTCTGACCCACGGTCTGTCTCAGAGGGCGCTGGATATCGCTGGTGTGCTCTGGGCTCCCAATGTTGACTCCTGGGGCCCAAATCGGGGTCCGGCATGTGGTGGTGGGCTGCTGGCACGTCACGTGGGTGTCTTGGGAGGTCCTCCTCCCGGGGCACGTCTGCGTAGTGCAGCCTGCATCTTTCAACTGGGGCTTCTGCGTAATACACTTTGTCCGGATACGGACTGGCGTATGATGCTTTGTCCTGCAGCTGGTTACCGGCATGCCGAATACCGGAGTAGCTAGGATGGGTGGATGGTTGAGGTGCAGCTTGGGGTGCATAACCCCAGCCGGCACCTTGCACCCTTCGTGGACTGGGGGAGCGGTCTAAATAGAGGTGCCGCTCAGCTGGTCGACTTCTCACAGATTGAGAAGGCCGTGAAGATGAGGGTGGTGGTCCAACCTGGGGTTCGAGGGCGAATTGCCCTCGGCCCCTAGGTGGTCCTGAATGCCCTATAGTGTGTGTAGGGAACGGGGCCGAAGGTTGGAACAGATGAGCTTCATCTCTCCCCTGCGGCGTGCGTCCGTCCAGAGAGTCCTGGTGTTTCCCCCCTTCCCACTGTCTGTTGTCATCAGCAGAAGGGGGCGGGGTCTTCTCCCCATCTTCCCCAGAATCGGTGCTGGTGTCGTCTTCCTCCTCGTCATCCTTCTGCCTTCCATTTTGCTGCCTTTCAGCTAGCATGCTCTGGAGGTTCATGATCTTCTGACCACGTTGGAGTCCTCTCTGATAGAGGATCAGGGCTAACTTAGCTAAGTGAACCTGGATTGGTTTTGTACCATCCGGGTTTTCTATTTGATCAATTACAGCTTCTAGCTCGACGCTACGCTGTTCTTCAGTGAAATCCCTAGAAGGGTAGTCGGGTTCTCGAGCAACCGCGACCAGTTTGGACAATATTTGTCCAGAAAGTAGGCCAGGTTCATAGTCGTGGGCCGCAGCGCCACCTGGTTGCTGGGAGTTGGTCAGTTCACTACTCTGTCCCTCCATTTTTAACAACCGAACCAAAAATAGCCTAGTAGAGCTTCTGCAGATAGCTCAAGCTGCACCTTTTGGGCAGCAACTGCTAGCTTTGTAGCAGAAAAACACTAAATTAACCTTTGTGCGCACAGGTTTTAGCGTTTTAAGATTGCACGGAATGCCGTGACTAACACCTAAAATACTATTCCTTTCAGTATTTTAGCAAAAGCTGGTGCGTTGCCGTAGCAACGTCTTACAACACTTGCAGTGTTAAATATGCTAGTTATTCCTTCAGAATATTAGCAAACAAGGTGTTATCAGTCTTTGAGTGAAGGTTTCAGTTAGTTACAATAGCCACTGTGAGTTAAAGTCGCTAAATTAGCAGTTAATTTTAGCCTAAAAGGGTTAGTCAGAATTACTTACACGCTGCACCTTTAATGAGGAACTGAATTTTAACCTAAAAGGTTAGCCAGAATTAATTACATGTTGCACCTTTAAGGAAAAGCTGAATTTTAACCTAAAAGGTTAGCCAGAATTAATTACACGTTGCACCTTTAAGGAAAAACTGAATTTTTAACCTAAAAGGTCAACCAGAATTAATTTACACGTTGCACCTTTAAAGAAGCACTGAGTTACTGGTGAGAGTTCGATGCAGCTTCCTGCTCAGCGAAATCAGCACCACTCTGTTGCTGGTTCAAGGCTGAACAACGGATTATTTTTAATTCAAGCTCTTTGGATTTATTTGTTTGTTTGTGCCGGATAGAAATCTCTGTGTATCCAAGCCTCACACGGCCGCACCAATAAAATGTTGGTGTTATTAGGAGCGAACAATTCGTAAGCTTTAACTTACTTTTGGATTCTTCAATAAATTCTGTAAATATGGAACTATTTACTGATTTATGAATTAATTAAGATATTCTTAGATATCTTCGGGGCACCACCCTTTAATTAGAAAGGGAAATGAATCCAAAACTCTTATCAGTCTTTCTTGAAGTTCGTAGAATCCTCGGAGCAGAGACTTCTCTTCGACACAACAAAGCTACTGGACACAAAAATCTGAATTTTATAACATTTAATTAACAATTTGTCAAATGAATAAACAGTGGAATAGATGAATAATAACCGTGTGATATGATTGAAGATGGATGTGTTTGCATGTGATGGAGGATGTATGAATGGGGTCCTTTGTTCTCACAAAGGAGTAGTGTGTGTGTGTGTGTGTGTGTGTGTGTGTGTGTGTGTGTGCGTGTGTATGGATTCAAAATGGAGTCTTGAATACAAGATGGCTGACCCCTTTGTCTGGCTAAAGTGTGGGTGGCAACTTGCACTTTAACTTCCAAAGCACTTAGAATCAGTAGTAACTTAACCTTAAATCACTCAAAACATTTCAAAAGATCATGAAACAACACAAAAGATTAATCACAAATTAATATCTTTTAGTTTCAGCCTGGCCATGACAGAAACCATTTTAAGATACCAAACAATGATCAATAAGCAGTTTATTCTTTCAAAATGACCCGACGGACGTGTTTGGGACGAAAGAGGAAAACACGAAGCTACTTTTTAAGCAATAGCGCGGTTTTATTGCTTATTCTGGACTATAGAGTTAACGGAAGAAGAAGGAGAGAGAGAAAGAGATGAGTTGCTGATCACCAGAAGAGCGAGGCGTCCCTCCCTCTTTGATTTGACGGTTCTCCGTGTTTCTCCGCAGCTTTCGGCGTCGTCCGTCGGTTTGATGCTTTCTCCGTTGTTTGGCGTTCACGAGTGTTTCTCCACGGGCTGGACAGAGACAGCAAAGTTTCTTTCTGTGCTGAGTTATAACTTACAGCGTGCTTGATGGAGTTGTTGCTTTCCTCCGCAGTTCTGTGTCCTCAAACATCAGCTGGAGGGGAGCAGAAACGAGCAGATCTGATGGGCTTGCAGTTTAGTTTCCAGCAGTTCCGTGGGCTCAACTTGGGCACTTAGAGCTTCCGCGTGCTCAAGGGAGTCGGAGCGTTGACAAGCGTGTCCTTACCGCCAGGTATCCTGGGCAAAAGAACGAGGATTCTTTGTCTCTGCTGAAGATTTATGGTTTTAGTTCGCGGGAAAAGCTCCACGGCTTCCCGCACATGCGCAGAACGTGTTTCTGGTACTAGGCGGTGACATCATCCCAATGCTTCCATGTGCAAAGCATCATGGGAAATGAAGTTTCTTGGCGCTGATGTGATTATTTGCTTTTCAGAGCAATTTAAGCACAGTCATTTTGGAGAAAATCACTGCATAGTAATTTCCTCATGAGGTCAGACCCTCAACAGTGCGATCATCATGAAACGTTCAGATCACTTACAAATCAATAGATTCTACCTTCTTGTAACGTTTCAGCCTGACTGGACCTTGTTTTCACACAAATGGACCCAGAATGATGTGAAATTGTGCTTCGTACAACATAATTCTGGGTGCCATTTAAAAACCATAAGTGCTAATGACTCCATTCCTTTTTGGGGTAATGGGGGCTGTTAATTGGAGTACTCTAAAACAAACCTGACCTCTGTAGGATATTCAGAAGCCAAATTATAAGCCCACAAAGGTGTAACTGGACTACTTCTTTAAAGTGACACCAGGCCCGGTGACCTTTGGGACATGGTTTGACCCCCTATAGCAGACCTGGGCATTTTACGGCCCGCGGGCCACATACGGCCCTTTGGTTGACTTTGACCGGCCCGCGTAAGGTTAATTGGAAATTACAAAATAAATGTATTTTCTCATTTTACCTCATGCATGGGCTAAGGCTGCATTGCTTTTATTTTGAAGTTGTTTTTTACGTGCACAATGACGCAATACGTATAGCAACAGGTGCCTGCGGTTGACATGGTGATTGTAGCCCGAGAAATGTCCGCTCATGCAAAAAAAAAAAAAAAAAAAAGAAAAGAAAGAAAGATGCCGAATGCAGGATTTTCAACAAAAATTGGACTGCTAAGTATTTTTTTTACTGAAGCCGGAGGTAAAGCCGTGTGTTTGGTTTGCGGGGGGGGAGATTGCCGTGTTTAAGGACTACAATTTGAGTCGGCATTACGACAAGAAACACTCGGAAAAATACAAGAACTTGTCTGATGCTGAGAGGGCACGGACATCCGAAGCTTTGCTAGCAAAGTTGCAAAAGCAGCAAGGCTGTTTTACTAAGCTTCACACATCCAGGGATGCAGCAACCAGGACCAGCTTTGTGATATCCCACAAAATAGCTAAAAACAACAAGCCGTTTTCAGAGGGAGAGTTTGTCAAAGAGTGCATGGTGGACTCTGCCGCACTAATATGCCCTGAAAAAAAGGAGCATTTGAGCAAATCCCGCTGTCCAGGCGAACCGTGACCGGGAGGATCGAGGACATTGCGGGGAACCTGGAGCTTCAGCTGCAACGTGAAGTGGCAAGTTTAGACTTTTTCTCATCAGACGAGAGCTGTGATGTCCGGGACACAGCCCAGCTGCTCGTATTTGTCCGGGGGATAACGGAGCTCACAGAGGAGCGGGCAGCAATGCAGCCGATGAAAGGGACAACGACAGGGAGTGATCTTTTTACAGAGGTAAATGCGTGCACGGACACTCTGGGATTGAAATGGGAGAGACTGTCAGGTGTCACAACAGACGGTTGTCCAAATCTTACAGGGAAAAATGTCGAACTTTAGAAATGCATGCAAGATAAAGTGACAGAAATCGATGCAGATTAAAAATAGGTGTTTTTGCCTTGAATTATACACCAACATGTGTTGTGAAAGTCAGTGCTAAAAATCAACCATGTTACTGATGTTGTTACTAAAATAATAAACTTCATCAGGGCGCGGGCAATAAATCACAGACAGTTTGTAGCTCTTTTGGAGGACTCCACACAGCTGTCAGATGGCTCAGCCTGGGGAAAGTGCTGAAGAGGGTTTGGGACTTGAAAGCAGAGATTCAGGATCTCTGCTGGATTTCTACTCTTCTCTTAAGGAGGACTTTCCAAACCTGAAGAGACATGCTCAGAAGATGTTGGTTTTCTTCGGCTCTACCTACATTTGTGAACAAACATTTTCAATGATGAAGTTTACAAAATCCAGGTAAAGATCCTCTCTCACTGATGATCATTTGTCAGCTGTGCTTCGCATCTCCACCTCAGACATTCAACCTGACTGATGCACTCGTTAAAGCCCAGCAGAGACTAGATTTCTCTCACTGAATAAGAAAAAAATCGCTTAAAAACACAAAATAAGGTGTTTGGACCACAAATGTAGGCAACTAGCAGTGAACTGGGACACTTTTTTTTAAACCTCTTTCTCAAGATCACAGTTCAGTGATTTTATTTTACAGACAATACTGTGTGTCTGTAGAATGCTAAGAACCTCTTTCCAACAATATTTGAAACTCAAAATGTGTTTTGGAGTGAATGTGACTAAAACTGTTAACTAATATAAGTCACAAATGTTTAACAAAAACCAAATGCGCACTTTGTTTACCATTGCCTTGGGAAATTTGAATAAATCACATTTTTGTAAGCCAACCTCACTTTTTCCTTTTTGCTCATTTATAACATATAGCCTACTCTTACCAACTTGAAAAAACAATGGTATTTACTGCTTTTTATAAAGAAATACCATTAATATTATGCATAATTGACTTCAGCCTTTTGGCCTGGCCCTCCACAATATTTTCTATTTCTCATGTGGCCCCATGGAAAAAATAATTGCCCACCCCTGCCCTATAGGAATGAGCGATCATCATGAAACTTTCAGATCACTTACAACTCAACAGATTCTACCTTCTTGTAACGTTTCAGCCTGACTGGACCTTGTTTTCACACAAATGGACCCAGAATGATGTGAAATTGTGCTTTGTGCAACATAATTCTGGGTGCCATTTAAAAACCATAAGTGCTAATGACTCCATTCCTTTTTGTGGTTGTAGGGGCTGTTTATTGAAGTACACTAAAACAAGCCTGACCTCTCTAGGACATTCAGAAGCCAAGTTATAAGCCCACAAAGGTGTAACTGGACTACTTCTTTAAAGTGGCACCAGGCCCGGTGACCTTTGGGACATGGTTTGACCCCCTTTGGAATGTGCTATCATCATGAAACGTTCAGATCACTTACAACTCAATAGATTCTACCTTTCTGTAACGTTTCAGCCTGATTGGACCTTGTTTTCACACAAATGAACCCAGAATGATGTGAAATTGTGCTTCGTGCAACATAATTCTGGGTGCCATTTAAAAACCATAAGTGCTAATGACTCCATTCCTTTTTGTGGTTGTAGGGGCTGTTGATTGGAGTACACTAAAACAAACCTGATCTCTCTAGGACATTCAGAAGCCAAGTTATAAGCCCGCAAATGTGTAACTGGACTACTTTTTTAAATTGACACCGATCCGGTGACCTTTGGGACATGGTTTTACCTCCTTAGGAAAGTGCTATCATCATGAAACATTCAGATCACTTACAACTCAATAGATTCTACCTTCTTGTAACATTTCAGCCTGATTGGACCTTGTTTTCACACAAATGGACCCAGAATGATGTGAAATTGTGCTTCGTGCAACATAATTCTGGGTGCCATTTACAAACCATAAGTTCTAATGACTCCATTCTTTTTTGTGGTTGTAGGGGCTGTTGATTGGAGTACACTAAAACAAACCTGATCTCTCTAGGACATTCAGAAGCCAAGTTATAAGCCCTCAAATGTGTAACTGGACTACTTCTTTAAAGTGACACCAGATCCGGTGACCTTTGGTACATGGTTTGACCAACTTAGGAATGTGCGATCATCATGAAACGTTCAGATCACTTACAACTCAATAGATTCTACCTTCTTGTAACGTTTCAGCCTGATTGGACCTTGTTTTCACCCAAATGGACCCAGAATGATGTGAAATTGTGCTTCGTGCAACATAATTCTGGGTGCCATTTAAAAACCATAAGTGCTAATGACTCCATTCCTTTTTGAGGTAATAGGGGCTGTTAATTGGAGTACTATAAAACAAACCTGACCTCTCTAGGATATTCAGAAGCCAAGTTATAAGCCCACAAATGTGTAACTGGACTACTTCTTTAAAGTGACACCAGATCCGGTGACCTTTAGGACATGGATTGACACCCTTAGGAAACTGCTATCATCATGAAATGTTCAGATCACTTACAACTCAATAGATTCTACCTTCCTGTAACGTTTCAGCCTGATTGGACCTTGTTTTCACACAAATGAACCCAGAATGATGTGAAATTGTGCTTCGTGCAACATAATTCTGGGTGCCATTTAAAAACCATAAGTGCTAATGACTCCATTCCTTTTTGGGGTAATGGGGGCTGTTAATTGGAGTACTCTAAATTAAACCTGACCTCTCTAGGATATTCAGAAGCCAAGTTATAAGCCCACAAAGGTGTAACTCGACTACTTCTTTAAAGTGACACCAGGCCCGGTGACCTTTGGGACATGGTTTGACCCCCTTAGGAATGTGCGATCATCATGAAACGTTCAGATCACTTACAACTCAATAGATTCTACCTTCTTGTAACGTTTCAGCCTGATTGGACCTTGTTTTCACACAAATGGACCCAGAATGATGTGAAATTGTGCTTCATGCAACATAATTCTGGGTGCCATTTACAAACCATAATGACTCCATTCCTTTTTGTGGTTGTAGGGGCTGTTGATTGGAGTACACTAAAACAAACCTGATCTCTCTAGGACATTCAGAAGCCAAGTTATAAGCCCACAAAGGTGTAACAGGACTACTTCTTTAAAGTGACACCAGGCCCGGTGACCTTTGGGACATGGTTTGACCCCCTATAGGAATGTGCGATCATCATGAAACGTTCATAACACTTAAAACTCAATTGATTCTACCTTCTTGTAACGTTTCAGCCTGATTGGACCTTGTTTTCACACAAATGAACCCAGAATGATGTGAAATTGTGCTTTGTGCAACATAATTCTGGGTGCCATTTAAAAACCATAAGTGCTAATGACTCCATTCCTTTTTGGGGTAATGGGGGCTGTTAACTGGAGTACTCTAAAACAAACCTGACCTCTGTAGGATATTCAGAAGCCAAGTTATAAGCCCACAAAGGTGTAACTGGACTACTTCTATAAAGTGACACCAGGCCCGGTGACCTTTGGGACATGGTTTGACCCCCTATAGGAATGTGCGATCATCATGAAACTTTCAGATCACTTACAACTCAACAGATTCTACCTTCTTGTAACGTTTCAGCCTGACTGGACCTTGTTTTCACACAAATGGACCCAGAATGATGTGAAATTGTGCTTCGTGCAACATAATTCTGGGTGCCATTTAAAAGCCATAAGTGCTAATGACTCCATTCCTTTTTGCGGTTGTAGGGGCTGTTGATTGGAGTACACTAAAACAAACCTGATCTCTCTAGGACATTCAGAAGCCAAGTTATAAGCCCACAAATGTGTAACTGGACTACTTTTTTAAATTGACACCGATCCGGTGACCTTTGTGTCATGGTTTTACCTCCTTAGGAAAGTGCTATCATCATGAAACGTTCAGATCACTTACAACTCAATAGATTCTACCTTCTTGTAACGTTTCAGCCTGATTGGACCTTGTTTTCACACAAATGGACCCAGAATGATGTGAAATTGTGCTTCGTGCAACATAATTCTGGGTGCTATTTAAAAACCATAAGTGCTTTTGACTCCATTCCTTTTTGTGGCTGTAGGGGCTGTTGATTGGAGTACACTAAAACAAGCCTGACCTCTCTAGGACATTCAGAAGCCAAGTTATAAGCCCACAAAGGTGTAACTGGACTACTTCTTTAAAGTGACACCAGGCCCGGTGACCTTTGGGACATGGTTTGACCCCCTATAGGAATGTGCGATCATCATGAAACGTTCAGATCACTTACAACTCAATAGATTCTACCTTCTTGTAACGTTTAAGCCTGAATGGACCTTGTTTTCACACAAATGGACCCAGAATGATGTGAAATTGTGCTTCGTGCAACATAATTCTGGGTGCCATTTACAAACCATAAGTGCTAATGACTCCATTCCTTTTTGTGGTTGTAGGGGCTGTTGATTGGAGTACTCTGAAACAAACCTGATCACTCTAGGACATTCAGAAGCCAAGTTATAAGCCCACAAATGTGTAACTGGACTACTTCTTTAAATTGACACCGATCCGGTGACCTTTGGGACATGGTTTGACCCCCTTAGGAAAGTGCTATCATCATGAAACGTTCAGATCACTTACAACTCAATAGATTCTACCTTCCTGTAACGTTTCAGCCTGATTGGACCTTGTTTTCACACAAATGAACCCAGAATGATGTGAAATTGTGCTTCGTGCAACATAATTCTGGGTGCCATTTACAAACCATGAGTGCTAATGACTCCATTCCTTTTTGGGGTTGTAGGGGCTGTTGATTGGAGTACACTAAAACAAACCTGATCTCTCTAGGACATTCAGAAGCCAAGTTATAAGCCCACAAAGGTGTAACTGGACTACTTCTTTAAAGTGACACCATATCTGGTGACCTTTGGGACATGGTTTGACCCACTTAGGAATGTGCGATCATCCTGAAACGTTCAGATCACTTACAACTCAATAGATTCTACCTTCTTGTAACGTTTCAGCCTGATTGGACCTTGTTTTCACACAAATGGACCCAGAATGATGTGAAATTGTGCTTCGTGCAACATAATTCTGGGTGCCATTTACAAACCATAAGTGCTAATGACTCCATTCCTTTTTGTGGTTGTAGGGGCTGTTGATTGGAATACACTAAAACAAACCTGATCTCTCTAGGACATTCAGAAGCCAAGTTATAAGCCCACAAAGGTGTAACTGGAATAATTCTGGGTGCCATTTAAAAACCATAAGTGCTAATGACTCCATTCCTTTTTGGGGTAATGGGGGCTGTTAATTGGAGTACTCTAAGACAAACCTGACCTCTGTAGGATATTCAGAAGCCAAGTTATAAGCCCACAAAGGTGTAACTGGACTACTTCTTTAAAGTGACACCAGGCCCGGTGACCTTTGGGACATGGTTTGACCCCCTATAGGAATGTGAGATCATCATGAAACTTTCAGATCACTTACAACTCAACAGATTCTACCTTCTTGTAACGTTTCAGCCTGACTGGACCTTGTTTTCACACAAATGGACCCAGAATGATGTGAAATTGTGCTTCGTGCAACATAATTCTGGGTGCCATTTAAAAGCCATAAGTGCTAATGACTCCATTCCTTTTTGTGGTTGTAGGGGCTGTTGATTGGAGTACACTAAAACAAACCTGACCTCTCTAGGACATTCAGAAGCCAAGTTATAAGCCGACAAAGGTGTAACTGGACTACTTCTTTAAAGTGGCACCAGGCCCGGTGACCTTTGGGACATGGTTTGACCCCCTTTGGAATGTGCTATCATCATGAAACGTTCAGATCACTTACAACTCAATAGATTCTACCTTCCTGTAACGTTTCAGCCTGATTGGACCTTGTTTTCACACAAATGAACCCAGAATGATGTGAAATTGTGCTTCGTGCAACATAATTCTGGGTGCCATTTAAAAACCATAAGTGCTAATGACTCCATTCCTTTTTGTGGTTGTAGGGGCTGTTGATTGGAGTACACTAAAACAAACCTGATCTCTCTAGGACATTCAGAAGCCAAGTTATAAGCCCACAAATGTGTAACTGGACTACTTTTTTAAATTGACACCGATCCGGTGACCTTTGGGACATGGTTTTACCTCCTTAGGAAAGTGCTATCATCATGAAACGTTCAGATCACTTACAACTCAATAGATTCTACCTTCCTGTAACGTTTCAGCCTGATTGGACCTTGTTTTCACACAAATGAACCCAGAATGATGTGAAATTGTGCTTTGTGCAACATAATTCTGGGTGCCATTTAAAAACCATAAGTGCTAATGACTCCATTCCTTTTTGGGGTAATGGGGGCTGTTAATTGGAGTACTCTAAAACAAACCTGACCTCTGTAGGATATTCAGAAGCCAAGTTATAAGCCCACAAAGGTGTAACTGGACTACTTCTTTAAAGTGACACCAGGCCCGGTGACCTTTGGGACATGGTTTGACCCCCTATAGGAATTTGCGATCATCATGAAACTTTCAGATCACTTACAACTCAACAGATTCTACCTTCTTGTAACGTTTCAGCCTGACTGGACCTTGTTTTCACACAAATGGACCCAGAATAATGTGAAATTGTGCTTCGTGCAACATAATTCTGGGTGCCATTTAAAAGCCATAAGTGCTAATGACTCCATTCCTTTTTGTGGTTGTAGGGGCTGTTGATTGGAGTACACTAAAACAAACCTGATCTCTCTAGGACATTCAGAAGCCAAGTTATAAGCCCACAAATGTGTAACTGGACTACTTCTTTAAATTGACACCAGATCCGGTGACCTCTGGGACATGGTTTGACCCCCTTAGGAAAGTGCTATCATCATGAAACGTTCAGATCACTTACAACTCAATAGATTCTACCTTCCTGTAACGTTTCAGCCTGATTGGACCCTGTTTTCACACAAATGAACCCAGAATGATGTGAAATTGTGCTTTGTGCAACATAATTCTGGGTGCCATTTAAAAACCATAAGTGCTAATGACTCCATTCCTTTTTGTGGTTGTAGGGGCTGTTTATTGAAGTACACTAAAACAAGCCTGACCTCTCTAGGACATTCAGAAGCCAAGTTATAAGCCCACAAAGGTGTAACTGGACTACTTCTTTAAAGTGGCACCAGGCCCGGTGACCTTTGGGACATGGTTTGACCCCCTTTGGAATGTGCTATCATCATGAAACGTTCAGATCACTTACAACTCAATAGATTCTACCTTCCTGTAACGTTTCAGCCTGATTGGACCTTGTTTTCACACAAATGAACCCAGAATGATGTGAAATTGTGCTTCGTGCAACATAATTCTGGGTGCCATTTAAAAACCATAAGTGCTAATGACTCCATTCCTTTTTGGGGTAATGGGGGCTGTTAATTGGAGTACTCTAAAACAAACCTGACCTCTTTAGGATATTCAGAAGCCAAGTTATAAGCCCACAAAGGTGTAACTGGACTACTTCTTTAAAGTGACACCAGGCCCGGTGACCTTTGGGACATGGTTTGACCCCCTGTAGGAATGTGCGATCATCATGAAACGTTCAGATCACTTACAACTCAATAGATTCTACCTTCTTGTAACGTTTCAGCCTGATTGGACCTTGTTTTCACACGAATGGACCCAGAATGATGTGAAATTGTGCTTCGTGCCACATAATTCTGGGTGCCATTTACAAACCATAAGTGCTAATGACTCTATTCCTTTTTGTGGTTGTAGGGGCTGTTGATTGGAGTACACTAAAACAAACCTGATCTCTCTAGGACATTCAGAAGCCAAGTTATAAGCCCACAAATGTGTAACTGGACTACTTCTTTAAATTTACACCAATCCAGTGACCTTTGGGACATGGTTTGACCCCATATAGGAAAGTGCTATCATCATGAAACGTTCAGGTCACTTACAACTCAATAGATTCTACCTTCCTGTAACGTTTCAGCCTGATTGGACCTTGTTTTCACACAAATGGACCCAGAATGATGTGAAATTGTGCTTCATGCACCATAATTCTGGGTGCCATTTACAAACCATAATGACTCCATTCCTTTTTGTGGTTGTAGGGGCTGTTGATTGGAGTACACTAAAACAAACCTGATCTCTCTAGGACATTCAGAAGCCAAAATATAAGCCCACAAAGGTGTAACTGGACTACTTCTTTAAAGTGACACCAGGCCCGGTGACCTTTGGGACATGGTTTGACCCCCTATAGGAATGTGCGATCATCATGAAACGTTCATATCACTTAAAACTCAATTGATTCTACCTTCTTGTAACGTTTCAGCCTGATTGGACCTTGTTTTCACACAAATGAACCCAGAATGATGTGAAATTGTGCTTTGTGCAACATAATTCTGGGTGCCATTTAAAAACCATAAGTGCTAATGACTCCATTCCTTTTTGGGGTAATGTGGGCTGTTAATTGGAGTACTCTAAAACAAACCTGACCTCTGTAGGATATTCAGAAGCCAAGTTATAAGCCCACAAAGGTGTAACTGGACTACTTCTTTAAAGTGACACCAGGCCCGGTGACCTTTGGGACATGGTTTGACCCCCTATAGGAATGTGCGATGATCATGAAACTTTCAGATCACTTACAACTCAACAGATTCTACCTTCTTGTAACGTTTCAGCCTGACTGGACCTTGTTTTCACACAAATGGACCCAGAATGATGTGAAATTGTGCTTCGTGCAACATAATTCTGGGTGGCATTTAAAAGCCATAAGTGCTAATGACTCCATTCCTTTTTGTGGTTGTAGGGGCTGTTGATTGGAGTACACTAAAACAAACCTGACCTCTCTAGGACATTCAGAAGCCAAGTTATAAGCCGACAAAGGTGTAACTGGACTACTTCTTTAAAGTGGCACCAGGCCCGGTGACCTTTGGGACATGGTTTGACCCCCTTTGGAATGTGCTATCATCATGAAACGTTCAGATCACTTACAACTCAATAGATTCTACCTTCCTGTAACGTTTCAGCCTGATTGGACCTTGTTTTCACACAAATGAACCCAGAATGATGTGAAATTGTGCTTCGTGCAACATAATTCTGGGTGCCATTTAAAAACCATAAGTGCTAATGACTCCATTCCTTTTTGTGGTTGTAGGGGCTGTTGATTGGAGTACACTAAAACAAACCTGATCTCTCTAGGACATTCAGAAGCCAAGTTATAAGCCCACAAATGTGTAACTGGACTACTTTTTTAAATTGACACCGATCCGGTGACCTTTGGGACATGGTTTTACCTCCTTAGGAAAGTGCTATCATCATGAAACGTTCAGATCACTTACAACTCAATAGATTCTACCTTCCTGTAACGTTTCAGCCTGATTGGACCTTGTTTTCACACAAATGAACCCAGAATGATGTGAAATTGTGCTTTGTGCAACATAATTCTGGGTGCCATTTAAAAACC
Source organism: Nothobranchius furzeri (assembly GCF_043380555.1). Classification (NCBI taxonomy): domain Eukaryota; kingdom Metazoa; phylum Chordata; class Actinopteri; order Cyprinodontiformes; family Nothobranchiidae; genus Nothobranchius; species Nothobranchius furzeri. The sequence continues at coordinate 7,849,923 of NC_091747.1, forward strand.
ATAAGTGCTAATGACTCCATTCCTTTTTGGGGTAATGGGGGCTGTTAATTGGAGTACTCTAAAACAAACCTGACCTCTGTAGGATATTCAGAAGCCAAGTTATAAGCCCACAAAGGTGTAACTGGACTACTTCTTTAAAGTGACACCAGGCCCGGTGACCTTTGGGACATGGTTTGACCCCCTATAGGAATGTGCGATCATCATGAAACTTTCAGATCACTTACAACTCAACAGATTCTACCTTCTTGTAACGTTTCAGCCTGACTGGACCTTGTTTTCACACAAATGGACCCAGAATGATGTGAAATTGTGCTTCGTGCAACATAATTCTGGGTGCCATTTAAAAGCCATAAGTGCTAATGACTCCATTCCTTTTTGTGGTTGTAGGGGCTGTTGATTGGAGTACACTAAAACAAACCTGATCTCTCTAGGACATTCAGAAGCCAAGTTATAAGCCCACAAATGTGTAACTGGACTACTTCTTTAAATTGACACCAGATCCGGTGACCTCTGGGACATGGTTTGACCCCCTTAGGAAAGTGCTATCATCATGAAATGTTCAGATCACTTACAACTCAATAGATTCTACCTTCCTGTAACGTTTCAGCCTGATTGGACCCTGTTTTCACACAAATGAACCCAGAATGATGTGAAATTGTGCTTTGTGCAACATAATTCTGGGTGCCATTTAAAAACCATAAGTGCTAATGACTCCATTCCTTTTTGTGGTTGTAGGGGCTGTTTATTGAAGTACACTAAAACAAGCCTGACCTCTCTAGGACATTCAGAAGCCAAGTTATAAGCCCACAAAGGTGTAACTGGACTACTTCTTTAAAGTGGCACCAGGCCCGGTGACCTTTGGGACATGGTTTGACCCCCTTTGGAATGTGCTATCATCATGAAACGTTCAGATCACTTACAACTCAATAGATTCTACCTTCCTGTAACGTTTCAGCCTGATTGGACCTTGTTTTCACACAAATGAACCCAGAATGATGTGAAATTGTGCTTCGTGCAACATAATTCTGGGTGCCATTTAAAAACCATAAGTGCTAATGACTCCATTCCTTTTTGGGGTAATGGGGGCTGTTAATTGGAGTACTCTAAAACAAACCTGACCTCTTTAGGATATTCAGAAGCCAAGTTATAAGCCCACAAAGGTGTAACTGGACTACTTCTTTAAAGTGACACCAGGCCCGGTGACCTTTGGGACATGGTTTGACCCCCTGTAGGAATGTGCGATCATCATGAAACGTTCAGATCACTTACAACTCAATAGATTCTACCTTCTTGTAACGTTTCAGCCTGATTGGACCTTGTTTTCACACGAATGGACCCAGAATGATGTGAAATTGTGCTTCGTGCCACATAATTCTGGGTGCCATTTACAAACCATAAGTGCTAATGACTCTATTCCTTTTTGTGGTTGTAGGGGCTGTTGATTGGAGTACACTAAAACAAACCTGATCTCTCTAGGACATTCAGAAGCCAAGTTATAAGCCCACAAATGTGTAACTGGACTACTTCTTTAAATTTACACCAATCCAGTGACCTTTGGGACATGGTTTGACCCCCTATAGGAAAGTGCTATCATCATGAAACGTTCAGGTCACTTACAACTCAATAGATTCTACCTTCCTGTAACGTTTCAGCCTGATTGGACCTTGTTTTCACACAAATGGACCCAGAATGATGTGAAATTGTGCTTCATGCAACATAATTCTGGGTGCCATTTACAAACCATAATGACTCCATTCCTTTTTGTGGTTGTAGGGGCTGTTGATTGGAGTACACTAAAACAAACCTGATCTCTCTAGGACATTCAGAAGCCAAAATATAAGCCCACAAAGGTGTAACTGGACTACTTCTTTAAAGTGACACCAGGCCCGGTGACCTTTGGGACATGGTTTGACCCCGTATAGGAATGTGCGATCATCATGAAACGTTCATATCACTTAAAACTCAATTGATTCTACTTTCTTGTAACGTTTCAGCCTGATTGGACCTTGTTTTCACACAAATGAACCCAGAATGATGTGAAATTGTGCTTTGTGCAACATAATTCTGGGTGCCATTTAAAAACCATAAGTGCTAATGACTCCATTCCTTTTTGGGGTAATGTGGGCTGTTAATTGGAGTACTCTAAAACAAACCTGACCTCTGTAGGATATTCAGAAGCCAAGTTATAAGCCCACAAAGGTGTAACTGGACTACTTCTTTAAAGTGACACCAGGCCCGGTGACCTTTGGGACATGGTTTGACCCCCTATAGGAATGTGCGATGATCATGAAACTTTCAGATCACTTACAACTCAACAGATTCTACCTTCTTGTAAAGTTTCAGCCTGACTGGACCTTGTTTTCACACAAATGGACCCAGAATGATGTGAAATTGTGCTTCGTGCAACATAATTCTGGGTGGCATTTAAAAGCCATAAGTGCTAATGACTCCATTCCTTTTTGTGGTTGTAGGGGCTGTTGATTGGAGTACACTAAAACAAACCTGATCTCTCTAGGACATTGAGAAGCCAAGTTATAAGCCCACAAATGTGTAACTGGACTACTTCTTTAAATTGACACCAGATCCGGTGACCTCTGGGACATGGTTTGACCCCCTTAGGAAAGTGCTATCATCATGAAACGTTCAGATCAGTTACAACTCAATAGATTCTACCTTCCTTTAACGTTTCAGCCTGATTGGACCTTGTTTTCACACAAATGAACCCAGAATGATGTGAAATTGTGCTTTGTGCAACATAATTCTGGGTGCCATTTAAAAACCATAAGTGCTAATGACTCCATTCCTTTTTGTGGTTGTAGGGGCTGTTTATTGAAGTACACTAAAACAAGCCTGACCTCTCTAGGACATTCAGAAGCCAAGTTATAAGCCCACAAAGGTGTAACTGGACTACTTCTTTAAAGTGGCACCAGGCCCGGTGACCTTTGGGACATGGTTTGACCCCCTTAGGAATGTCCTATCATCATGAAACGTTCAGATCACTTACAACTCAATAGATTCTACCTTCCTGTAACGTTTCAGCCTGATTGGACCTTGTTTTCACACAAATGAACCCAGAATGATGTGAAATTGTGCTTCGTGCAACATAATTCTGGGTGCCATTTACAAACCATAAGTGCTAATGACTCCATTCCTTTTTGTGGTCGTAGGGGCTGTTGATTGGAGTACACTAAAACAAACCTGATCTCTCTAGGACATTCAGAAGCCAAGTTATAAGCCCACAAATGTGTAACTGGACTACTTTTTTAAATTGACACCGATCCGGTGACCTTTGGGACATGGTTTTACCTCCTTAGGAAAGTGCTATCATCATGAAACGTTCAGATCACTTACAACTCAATAGATTCTACCTTCCTGTAACGTTTCAGCCTGATTGGACCTTGTTTTCACACAAATGAACCCAGAATGATTTGAAATTTTGCTTCGTGCCACATAATTCTGGGTGCCATTTACAACCCATAAGTGCTAATGACTCCATTCCTTTTTGGGGTAATGGGGGCTGTTAATTGGAGTACTCTAAATTAAACCTGACCTCTCTAGGATATTTAGAAGCCAAGTTATAAGCCCACAAAGGTGTAACTGGACTACTTCTTTAAAGTGACACCAGGCCCGGTGACCTTTGGGACATGGTTTGACCCCCTTAGGAATGTGCGATCATCATGAAACGTTCAGATCCCTTACAACTCAATAGATTCTACCTTCTTGTAACGTTTCAGCCTGATTGGACCTTGTTTTCACACAAATGGACCCAGAATGATGTGAAATTGTGCTTCGTGCAACATAATTCTGGGCGCCATTTACAAACCATAAGTGCTAATGACTCCATTCCTTTTTTTTGCTGTAGGGGGTGTTTATTGGAGTACACTAAAACAAGCCTGACCTCTCTAGGACATTCAGAAGCCAAGTTATAAGCCCACAAAGGTGTAACTGGACTACTTATTTAAAGTGACACCAGGCCCGGTGACCTTTGGGACATGGTTTGACCCCCTATAGGAATGTGCGTTCATCATGAAACGTTCAGATCACTTACAACACAATAGATTCTACCTTCTTGTAACGTTTCAGCCTTAATGGACCTTGTTTTCACACAAATGGACCCAGAATGATGTGAAATTGTGCTTCGTGCATCATAATTCTGGGTGCCATTTACAAACCATAAGTCCTAATGACTCCATTCCTTTTTGCTGTTGTAGGGGCTGTTGATTGTAGTACTCTGAAACAAACCTGATCACTCTAGGACATTCAGAAGCCAAGTTATAAGCCCACAAATGTGTAACGGGACTACTTCTTTACATTGACACCAGGCCCGTTGACCTTTGGGACATGATTTGACCCCCTATAGGAATGTGCGATCATCATGAAACGTTCATATCACTTACAACTCAATAGATTCTACCTTCTTGTAACGTTTCAGCCTGATTGGACCTTGTTTTCACATAAATGGACCCAGAATGATGTGAAATTATGCTTCGTGCAACATAATTCTGGGTGCCATTTACAAACCATAAGTTCTAATGACTCCATTCTTTTTTGTGGTTGTAGGGGCTGTTGATTGGAGTACACTAAAACAAACCTGATCTCTCTAGGACATTCAGAAGCCAAGTTATAAGCCCACAAATGTGTAACTGGACTACTTCTTTAAAGTGACACCAGATCCGGTGACCTTTGGGACATGGTTTGACCCACTTAGGAATGTGCGATCATCATGAAACGTTCAGATCACTTACAACTCAATAGATTCTACCTTCTTGTAACGTTTCAGCCTGATTGGACCTTGTTTTCACCCAAATGGACCCAGAATGATGTGAAATTGTGCTTCGTGCAACATCATTCTGGGTGCCATTTAAAAACCATAAGTGCTAATGACTCCATTCCTTTTTGAGGTAATAGGGGCTGTTAATTTGAGTACTCTAAAACAAACCTGACCTCTCTAGGATATTCAGAAGCCAAGTTATAAGCCCACAAATGTGTAACTGGACTACTTCTTTAAAGTGACACCAGATCCGGTGACCTTTAGGACATGGATTGACACCCTTAGGAAAGTGCTATCATCATGAAACGTTCAGATCACTTACAACTCAATAGATTCTACCTTCCTGTAACGTTTCAGCCTGATTGGACCTTGTTTTCACACAAATGAACCCAGAATGATGTGAAATTGTGCTTTGTGCAACATAATTCTGGGTGCCATTTAAAAACCATAAGTGCTAATGACTCCATTCCTTTTTGGGGTAATGGGGGCTGTTAACTGGAGTACTCTAAAACAAACCTGACCTCTTTAGGATATTCAGAAGCCAGGTTATAAGCCCACAAATGTGTAACTGGACTACTTCTTTAAATTGACAACAGATCCGGTGACCTCTGGGACATGGTTTGACACCCTTAGGAAAGTGCTATCATCATGAAACGTTCAGATCACTTACAACTCAATAGATTCTACCGTCCTGTAACGTTTCAGCCTGACTGGACCTTGTTTTCACACAAATGGACCCAGAATGATGTGAAATTGTGCTTCGTGCAACATAATTCTGGGTGCCATTTAAAAACCATAAGTGCTAATGACTCCATTCCTTTTTGTGGTTGTAAGGGCTGTTGATTGGAGTACACTAAAACAAACCTGATCTCTCTAGGACATTCAGAAGCCAAGTTATAAGCCCACAAATGTGTAACTGGACTACTTCTTTAAATTGACAACAGATCCGGTGACCTCTGGGACATGGTTTGACCCCCTTAGGAAAGTGCTATCATCATGAAACGTTCAGATCACTTACAACTCAAAGATTCTACCTTCCTGTAACGTTTCAGCCTGATTGGACCTTGTTTTCACACAAATGGACCCAGAATGATGTGAAATTGTGCTTCGTGCAACATAATTCTGGGTGCCATTTAAAAACCATAAGTGCTAATGACTCCATTCCTTTTTGTGGCTGTAGGGGCTGTTGATTGGAGTACACTAAAACAAGCCTAACCTCTCTAGGACATTCAGAAGCCAAGTTATAAGCCCACAAATGTGTAACTGGACTACTTCTTTAAAGTGACACCAGGCCCGGTGACCTTTGGGACATGGTTTGACCCCCTATAGGAATGTGCGATCATCATGAAACGTTCAGATCACTTACAACTCAATAGATTCTACTTTCTTGTAACGTTTCAGCCTGAATGGACCTTGTTTTCACACAAATGGACCCAGAATGATGTGAAATTGTGCTTCGTGCAACATAATTCTGGGTGCCATTTACAAACCATAAGTGCTAATGACTCCATTCCTTTTTGTGGTTGTAGGGGCTGTTGATTGGAGTACTCTGAAACAAACCTGATCACTCTAGGACATTCAGAAGCCAAGTTATAAGCCCACAAATTTGTAACTGGACTACTTCTTTAAATTGACACCGATCCGGTGACCTTTGGGACATGGTTTGACCCCCTTAGGAAAGTGCTATCATCATGAAACGTTCAGATCACTTACAACTCAATAGATTCTACCTTCCTGTAACGTTTCAGCCTGATTGGACCTTGTTTTCACACAAATGAACCCAGAATGATGTGAAATTGTGCTTCGTGCAACATAATTCTGGGTGCCATTTACAAACCATAAGTGCTAATGACTCCAGTCCTTTTTGGTTTGTAGGGGCTGTTGATTGGAGTACACTAAAACAAACCTGATCTCTCTAGGACATTCAGAAGCCAAGTTATAAGCCCACAAAGGTGTAACTGGACTACTTCTTTAAAGTGACACCAGGCCCGGTGACCTTTGGGACATGGTTTGACCCCCTATATGAATGTGCGATCATCATGAAACATTCAGATCACTTACAACTCAATAGATTCTACCTTCTTGTAACGTTTCAGCCTGATTGGACCTTGTTTTCACACAAATGGACCCAGAATGATGTGAAATTGTGCTTCGTGCAACATAATTCTGGGTGCCATTTACAAACCATAAGTGCTAATGACTCCATTCCTTTTTGTGGTTGTAGGGGCTGTTGATTGGAGTACACTAAAACAAACCTGATCTCTCTAGGACATTCAGAAGCCAAGTTATAAGCCCACAAATGTGTAACTGGACTACTTCTTTAAAGTGACACCAGATCTGGTGACCTTTGGGACATGGTTTGACCCACTTAGGAATGTGCGATCATCATGAAACGTTCAGATCACTTACAACTCAATAGATTCTACCTTCTTGTAACGTTTCAGCCTGATTGGACCTTGTTTTCACACAAATGGACCCAGAATGATGTGAAATTGTGCTTCGTGCAACTTAATTCTGGGTGCCATTTACAAACCATAAGTGCTAATGACTCCATTCCTTTTTGTGGTTGTAGGGGCTGTTGATTGGAATACACTAAAACAAACCTGATCTCTCTAGGACATTCAGAAGCCAAGTTATAAGCCCACAAAGGTGTAACTGGACTACTTCTTTAAAGTGACACCAGGCCCGGTGACCTTTGGGACATGGTTTGACCCCCTATAGGAATGTGCGATCATCATGAAATGTTCAGATCACTTACAACTCAATAGATTCTACCTTCTTGTAACGTTTCAGCCTGAATGGACCTTGTTTTCAAACAAATGGACCCAGAATGATGTGAAATTGTGCTTCATGCAACATAATTCTGGGTGCCATTTACAAACCATAAGTGCTAATGACTCCATTCCTTTTTGTGGTTGTATGGGCTGTTGATTGGAGTACACTAAAACAAACCTGATCTCTCTAGGACATTCAGAAGCCAAGTTATAAGCCCACAAATGTGTAACTGGACTACTTCTTTAAAGTGACACCAGGCCCGGTGACCTTTGGGACATGGTTTGACTCCCTATAGGAATGTGCGATCATCATGAAACGTTCAGATCACTTACAACTCAATAGATTCTACTTTCTTGTAACGTTTCAGCCTGAATGGACCTTGTTTTCACACAAATGGACCCAGAATGATGTGAAATTGTGCTTCGTGCAACATAATTCTGGGTGCCATTTACAAACCATAAGTGCTAATGACTCCATTCCTTTTTGTGGTTGTAGGGGCTGTTGATTGGAGTACTCTGAAACAAACCTGATCACTCTAGGACATTCAGAAGCCAAGTTATAAGCCCACAAATGTGTAACTGGACTACTTCTTTAAATTGACACCGATCCGGTGACCTTTGGGACATGGTTTGACCCCCTTAGGAAAGTGCTATCATCATGATACGTTCAGATCACTTACAACTCAATAGATTCTACCTTCCTGTAACGTTTCAGCCTGATTGGACCTTGTTTTCACACAAAAGAACCCAGAATGATGTGAAATTGTGCTTCGTGCAACATAATTCTGGGTGCCATTTACAAACCATAAGTGCTAATGACTCCAGTCCTTTTTGTGTTTGTAGGGGCTGTTGATTGGAGTACACTAAAACAAACCTGACCTCTCTAGGACATTCAGAAGCCAAGTTATAAGCCCACAAATGTGTAACTGGACTACTTCTTTAAATTGACACCGATCCGATGACCTTTGGGACATGGTTTGACCCCCTTAGGAAAGTGCTATCATCATGAAACGTTCAGATCACTTACAACTCAATAGATTCTACCTTCTTGTAACGTTTCAGCCTGATTGGACCTTGTTTTTACACAAATGAACCCAGAATGATGTGAAATTGTGCTTCGTGCAACATAATTCTGGGTGCCATTTACAAACCATAAGTGCTAATGACTCCAGTCCTTTTTGTGTTTGTAGGTGCTGTTGATTGGAGTACACTAAAACAAACCTGATCTCTCTAGGACATTCAGAAGCCAAGTTATAAGCCCACAAAGGTGTAACTGGACTACTTCTTTAAAATGACACCAGGCCCGGTGACCTTTGGGACATGGTTTGACCCCCTATAGGAATGTGCGATCATCATGAAACATTCAGATCACTTACAACTCAATAGATTCTACCTTCTTGTAACGTTTCAGCCTGATTGGACCTTGTTTTCACACAAATGGACCCAGAATGATGTATAATTGTGCTTCGTGCAACATAATTCTGGGTGCCATTTACAAACCATAAGTGCTAATGACTCCATTCCTTTTTGTGGTTGTAGGGGCTGTTGATTGGAGTACACTAAAACAAACCTGATCTCTCTAGGACATTCAGAAGCCAAGTTATAAGCCCACAAATGTGTAACTGGACTACTTCTTTAAAGTGACACCAGATCTGGTGACCTTTGGGACATGGTTTGACCCACTTAGGAATGTGCGATCATCATGAAACGTTCAGATCACTTACAACTCAATAGATTCTACCTTCTTGTAACGTTTCAGCCTGATTGGACCTTGTTTTCACACAAATGGACCCAGAATGATGTGAAATTGTGCTTCGTGCAACATAATTCTGGGTGCCATTTACAAACCATAAGTGCTAATGACTCCATTCCTTTTTGTGGTTGTAGGGGCTGTTGATTGGAATACACTAAAACAAACCTGATCTCTCTAGGACATTCAGAAGCCAAGTTATAAGCCCACAAAGGTGTAACTGGACTACTTCTTTAAAGTGACACCAGGCCCGGTGACTTTTGGGACATGGTTTGACCCCCTATAGGAATGTGCGATCATCATGAAATGTTCAGATCACTTACAACTCAATAGATTCTACCTTCTTGTAACGTTTCAGCCTGAATGGACCTTGTTTTCAAACAAATGGACCCAGAATGATGTGAAATTGTGCTTCGTGCAACATAATTCTGGGTGCCATTTACAAACCATAAGTGCTAATGACTCCATTCCTTTTTGTGGTTGTATGGGCTGTTGATTGGAGTACACTAAAACAAACCTAATCTCTCTAGGACATTCAGAAGCCAAGTTATAAGCCCACAAATGTGTAACTGGACTACTTCTTTAAAGTGACACCAGATCCGGTGACCTTTGGGACATGGTTTGACCCACTTAGGAATGTGCGATCATCATGAAACTTTCAGATCACTTACAACTCAATAGATTCTACCTTCTTGTAACGTTTCAGCCTGATTGGACCTTGTTTTCACACAAATGGACCCAGAATGATGTGAAATTGTGCTTCGTTTAACATAATTCTGGGTGCCATTTACAAACCATAAGTGCTAATGACTCCATTCCTTTTTGTAGTTGTAGGGGCTGTTGATTGGAGTACACTAAAACAAACCTGATCTCTCTAGGACATTCAGAAGCCAGGTTATAAAGCCACAAATGTGTAACTGGACTACTTCTTTAAAGTGACACCAGGCCCGGTGACCTTTGGGACATGGTTTGACCACCTATAGGAATGTGCGATCATCATGAAACGTTCATATCACTTACAACTCAATAGATTCTACCTTCTTGTAACGTTTCAGCCTGATTGGACCTTGTTTTCACACAAATGGACCCAGAATGATGTGAAATTGTGCTTCGTGCAACATAATTCTGGGTGCCATTTACAAACCATAAGTGCTAATGACTGAATTCTTTTTTGTGGTTGTAGGGGCTGTTGATTGGAGTGCACTAAAACAAACCTGATCTCTATAGGACATTCAGAAGCCAAGTTATAAGCCCACAAATGTGTAACTGGACTACTTCTTTAAAGTGACACCAGATCCGGTGACTTTTGGGACATGGTTTGACCCACTTAGGAATGTGCGATCATCATGAAACGTTCAGATCACTTACAACTCAATAGATTCTACCTTCTTGTAACGTTTCAGCCTGATTGGACATTGTTTTCACACAAATGGACCCAGAATGATGTGAAATTGTGCTTCGTGCAACATAATTCTGGGTGCCATTTAAAAACCATAAGTGCTAATGACTCCATTCCTTTTTGAGGTAATAGGGGCTGTTAATTGGAGTACTCTAAAACAAACCTGACCTCTTTAGGATATTCAGAAGCCAAGTTATAAGCCCACAAAGGTGTAACTGGACTACTTCTTTAAAGTGACACCAGGCCCGGTGACCTTTGGGACATGGTTTGACCCCCTATAGGAATGTGCGATCATCATGAAACTTTCAGATCACTTACAACTCAACAGATTCTACCTTCATGTAACGTTTCAGCCTGACTGGACCTTGTTTTCACACAAATGGACCCAGAATGATGTGAAATTGTGCTTCGTGCAACATAATTCTGGGTGCCATTTAAAAACCATAAGTGCTAATGACTCCATTCCTTTTTGTGGTTGTAGGGGCTGTTGATTGGAGTACACTAAAACAAACCTGATCTCTCTAGGAAATTCAGAAGCCAAGTTATAAGCCCACAAATGTGTAACTGGACTACTTCTTTAAAGTGACACCAGATCCGGTGACTTTTGGGACATGGTTTGACCCACTTAAGAATGTGCGATCATCATGAAACGTTCAGATCACTTACAACTCAATAGATTCTACCTTCTTGTAACGTTTCAGCCTGATTGGACCTTGTTTTCACACAAATGGACCCAGAATGATGTGAAATTGTGCTTCGTGCAACATAATTCTGGGTGCCATTTAAAAAACATAAGTGCTAATGACTCCATTCCTTTTTGAGGTAATATGGGCTGTTAATTGGAGTACTCTAAAACAAACCTGACCTCTCTAGGATATTCAGAAGCCAAGTTATAAGCCCACAAATGTGTAACTGGACTACTTCTTTAAAGTGACACCAGATCCGGTGACCTTTAGGACATGGTTTGACCCACTTAGGAAAGTGCTATCATCATGAAACGTTCAGATTACTTACAACTCAATAGATTCTACCTTCCTGTAACGTTTCAGCCTGATTGGACCTTGTTTTCACACAAATGAACCCAGAATGATGTGAAATTGTGCTTTGTGCAACATAATTCTGGGTGCCATTTAAAAACCATAAGTGCTAATGACTCCATTCCTTTTTGGGGTAATGGGGGCTGTTAATTGGAGTACTCTAAAACAAACCTGACCTCTGTAGGATATTCAGAAGCCAAGTTATAAGCCCACAAAGGTGTAACTGGACTACTTCTTTAAAGTGACACCAGGCCCGGTGACCTTTGGGACATGGTTTGACCCCCTATAGGAATGTAATATCATCATGAAACTTTCAGATCACTTACAACTCAACAGATTCTACCTTCTTGTAACGTTTCAGCCTGATTGGACCTTGTTTTCACACAAATGGACCCAGAATGATGTGAAATTGTGCTTCGTGCAACATAATTCTGGGTGCCATTTAAAAGCCATAAGTGCTAATGACTCCATTCCTTTTTGTGGTTGTAGGGGCTGTTGATTGGAGTACACTAAAACAAACCTGATCTCTCTAAGACATTCAGAAGCCAAGTTATAAGCCCACAAATGTGTAACTGGACTACTTCTTTAAATTGACAACAGATCCGGTGACCTCTGGGACATGGTTTGACCCCCTTAGGAAAGTGCTATCATCATGAAACGTTCAGATCACTTACAACTCAATAGATTCTACCTTCCTGTAACGTTTCAGCCTGATTGGACCTTGTTTTCACACAAATGAACCCAGAATGATGTGAAATTGTGCTTTGTGCAACATAATTCTGGGTGCCATTTAAAAACCATAAGTGCTAATGACTCCATTCCTTTTTGTGGTTGTAGGGGCTGTTTATTGAAGTACACTAAAACAAGCCTGACCTCTTTAGGATATTCAGAAGCCAGGTTATAAGCCCACAAATGTGTAACTGGACTACTTCTTTAAATTGACAACAGATCCGGTGACCTCTGGGACATGGTTTGACACCCTTAGGAAAGTGCTATCATCATGAAACGTTCAGATCACTTACAACTCAATAGATTCTACCGTCCTGTAACGTTTCAGCCTGACTGGACCTTGTTTTCACACAAATGGACCCAGAATGATGTGAAATTGTGCTTCGTGCAACATAATTCTGGGTGCCATTTAAAAACCATAAGTGCTAATGACTCCATTCCTTTTTGTGGTTGTAGGGGCTGTTGATTGGAGTACACTAAAACAAACCTGATCTCTCTAGGACATTCAGAAGCCAAGTTATAAGCCCACAAATGTGTAACTGGACTACTTCTTTAAATTGACAACAGATCCGGTGACCTCTGGGACATGGTTTGACCCCCTTAGGAAAGTGCTATCATCATGAAACGTTCAGATCACTTACAACTCAAAGATTCTACCTTCCTGTAACGTTTCAGCCTGATTGGACCTTGTTTTCACACAAATGGACCCAGAATGATGTGAAATTGTGCTTCGTGCAACATAATTCTGGGTGCCATTTAAAAACCATAAGTGCTAATGACTCCATTCCTTTTTGTGGCTGTAGGGGCTGTTGATTGGAGTACACTAAAACAAGCCTGACCTCTCTAGGACATTCAGAAGCCAAGTTATAAGCCCACAAATGTGTAACTGGACTACTTCTTTAAAGTGACACCAGGCCCGGTGACCTTTGGGACATGGTTTGACCCCCTATAGGAATGTGCGATCATCATGAAACGTTCAGATCACTTACAACTCAATAGATTCTACTTTCTTGTAACGTTTCAGCCTGAATGGACCTTGTTTTCACACAAATGGACCCAGAATGATGTGAAATTGTGCTTCGTGCAACATAATTCTGGGTGCCATTTACAAACCATAAGTGCTAATGACTCCATTCCTTTTTGTGGTTGTAGGGGCTGTTGATTGGAGTACTCTGAAACAAACCTGATCACTCTAGGACATTCAGAAGCCAAGTTATAAGCCCACAAATGTGTAACTGGACTACTTCTTTAAATTGACACCGATCCGGTGACCTTTTGGACATGGTTTGACCCCCTTAGGAAAGTGCTATCATCATGAAACGTTCAGATCACTTACAACTCAATAGATTCTACCTTCCTGTAACGTTTCAGCCTGATTGGACCTTGTTTTCACACAAATGAACCCAGAATGATGTGAAATTGTGCTTCGTGCAACATAAATCTGGGTGCCATTTACAAACCATAAGTGCTAATGACTCCAGTCCTTTTTGTGTTTGTAGGGGCTGTTGATTGGAGTACACTAAAACAAACCTGATCTCTCTAGGACATTCAGAAGCCAAGTTATAAGCCCACAAAGGTGTAACTGGACTACTTCTTTAAAGTGACACCAGGCCCGGTGACCTTTGGGACATGGTTTGACCCCCTATAGGAATGTGCGATCATCATGAAATGTTCAGATCACTTACAACTCAATACATTCTACCTTCTTGTAACGTTTCAGCCTGAATGGACCTTGTTTTCAAACAAATGGACCCAGAATGATGTGAAATTGTGCTTCGTGCAACATAATTCTGGGTGCCATTTACAAACCATAAGTGCTAATGACTGAATTCTTTTTTGTGGTTGTAGGGGCTGTTGATTGGAGTGCACTAAAACAAACCTGATCTCTATAGGACATTCAGAAGCCAAGTTATAAGCCCACAAATGTGTAACTGGACTACTTCTTTAAAGTGACACCAGATCCGGTGACAATTGGGACATGGTTTGACCCACTTAGGAATGTGCGATCATCATGAAACGTTCAGATCACTTACAACTCAATAGATTCTACCTTCTTGTAACGTTTCAGCCTGATTGGACATTGTTTTCACACAAATGGACCCAGAATGATGTGAAATTGTGCTTCGTGCAACATAATTCTGGGTGCCATTTAAAAACCATAAGTGCTAATGACTCCATTCCTTTTTGAGGTAATAGAGGCTGTTAATTGGAGTACTCTAAAACAAACCTGACCTCTTTAGGATATTCAGAAGCCAAGTTATAAGCCCACAAAGGTGTAACTGGACTACTTCTTTAAAGTGACACCAGGCCCGGTGACCTTTGGGACATGGTTTGACCCCCTATAGGAATGTGCGATCATCATGAAACTTTCAGATCACTTACAACTCAACAGATTCTACCTTCATGTAACGTTTCAGCCTGACTGGACCTTGTTTTCACACAAATGGACCCAGAATGATGTGAAATTGTGCTTCGTTTAACATAATTCTGGGTGCCATTTACAAACCATAAGTGCTAATGACTCCATTCCTTTTTGTAGTTGTAGGGGCTGTTGATTGGAGTACACTAAAACAAACCTGATCTCTCTAGGACATTCAGAAGCCAGGTTATAAAGCCACAAATGTGTAACTGGACTACTTCTTTAAAGTGACACCAGGCCCGGTGACCTTTCGGACATGGTTTGACCACCTATAGGAATGTGCGATCATCATGAAACGTTCATATCACTTACAACTCAATAGATTCTACCTTCTTGTAACGTTTCAGCCTGATTGGACCTTGTTTTCACACAAATGGACCCAGAATGATGTGAAATTGTGCTTCGTGCAACATAATTCTGGGTGCCATTTACAAACCATAAGTGCTAATGACTGAATTCTTTTTTGTGGTTGTAGGGGCTGTTGATTGGAGTGCACTAAAACAAACCTGATCTCTATAGGACATTCAGAAGCCAAGTTATAAGCCCACAAATGTGTAACTGGACTACTTCTTTAAAGTGACACCAGATCCGGTGACTTTTGGGACATGGTTTGACCCACTTAGGAATGTGCGATCATCATGAAACGTTCAGATCACTTACAACTCAATAGATTCTACCTTCTTGTAACGTTTCAGCCTGATTGGACATTGTTTTCACACAAATGGACCCAGAATGATGTGAAATTGTGCTTCGTGCAACATAATTCTGGGTGCCATTTAAAAACCATAAGTGCTAATGACTCCATTCCTTTTTCAGGTAATAGGGGCTGTTAATTGGAGTACTCTAAAACAAACCTGACCTCTTTAGGATATTCAGAAGCCAAGTTATAAGCCCACAAAGGTGTAACTGGACTACTTCTTTAAAGTGACACCAGGCCCGGTGACCTTTGGGACATGGTTTGACCCCCTATAGGAATGTGCGATCATCATGAAACTTTCAGATCACTTACAACTCAACAGATTCTACCTTCATGTAACGTTTCAGCCTGACTGGACCTTGTTTTCACACAAATGGACCCAGAATGATGTGAAATTGTGCTTCGTGCAACATAATTCTGGGTGCCATTTAAAAACCATAAGTGCTAATGACTCCATTCCTTTTTGTGGTTGTAGGGGCTGTTGATTGGAGTACACTAAAACAAACCTGATCTCTCTAGGAAATTCAGAAGCCAAGTTATAAGCCCACAAATGTGTAACTGGACTACTTTAAAGTGACACCAGATCCGGTGACTTTTGGGACATGGTTTGACCCACTTAAGAATGTGCGATCATCATGAAACGTTCAGATCACTTACAACTCAATAGATTCTACCTTCTTGTAACGTTTCAGCCTGATTGGACCTTGTTTTCACACAAATGGACCCAGAATGATGTGAAATTGTGCTTCGTGCAACATAATTCTGGGTGCCATTTAAAAACCATAAGTGCTAATGACTCCATTCCTTTTTGAGGTAATATGGGCTGTTACTTGGAGTACTCTAAAACAAACCTGACCTCTCTAGGATATTCAGAAGCCAAGTTATAAGCCCACAAATGTGTAACTGGACTACTTCTTTAAAGTGACACCAGGCCCGGTGACCTTTGGGACATGGTTTTACCCCCTTAGGAAAGTGCTATCATCATGAAACGTTCAGATCACTTACAACACAATAGATTCTACCTTCCTGTAACGTTTCAGCCTGATTGGACCTTGTTTTCACACAAATGAACCCAGAATGATGTGAAATTGTGCTTTGTGCAACATAATTCTGGGTGCCATTTAAAAACCATAAGTGCTAATGACTCCATTCCTTTTTGGGGTAATGGGGGCTGTTAATTGGAGTACTCTAAAACAAACCTGACCTCTGTAGGATATTCAGAAGCCAAGTTATAAGCCCACAAAGGTGTAACTGGACTACTTCTTTAAAGTGACACCAGGCCCGGTGACCTTTGGGACATGGTTTGACCCCCTATAGGAATGTGATATCATCATGAAACTTTCAGATCACTTACAACTCAACAGATTCTACCTTCTTGTAACGTTTCAGCCTGACTGGACCTTGTTTTCACACAAATGGACCCAGAATGATGTGAAATTGTGCTTCGTGCAACATAATTCTGGGTGCCATTTAAAAGCCATAAGTGCTAATGACTCCATTCCTTTTTGTGGTTGTAGGGGCTGTTGAATGGAGTACACTAAAACAAACCTGATCTCTCTAAGACATTCAGAAGCCAAGTTATAAGCCCACAAATGTGTAACTGGACTACTTCTTTAAAGTGACACCAGGCCCGGTGACCTTTGGGACATGGTTTTACCCCCTTAGGAAAGTGCTATCATCATGAAACGTTCAGATCACTTACAACTCAATAGATTCTACCTTCCTGTAACGTTTCAGCCTGATTGGACCTTGTTTTCACACAAATGAACCCAGAATGATGTGAAATTGTGCTTTGTGCAACATAATTCTGGGTGCCATTTAAAAACCATAAGTGCTAATGACTCCATTCCTTTTTGGGGTAATGGGGGCTGTTAATTGGAGTACTCTAAAACAAACCTGACCTCTGTAGGATATTCAGAAGCCAAGTTATAAGCCCACAAAGGTGTAACTGGACTACTTCTTTAAAGTGACACCAGGCCCGGTGACCTTTGGGACATGGTTTGACCCCCTATAGGAATGTGATATCATCATGAAACTTTCAGATCACTTACAACTCAACAGATTCTACCTTCTTGTAACGTTTCAGCCTGACTGGACCTTGTTTTCACACAAATGGACCCAGAATGATGTGAAATTGTGCTTCGTGCAACATAATTCTGGGTGCCATTTAAAAGCCATAAGTGCTAATGACTCCATTCCTTTTTGTGGTTGTAGGGGCTGTTGATTGGAGTACACTAAAACAAACCTGATCTCTCTAAGACATTCAGAAGCCAAGTTATAAGCCCACAAATGTGTAACTGGACTACTTCTTTAAATTGACAACAGATCCGGTGACCTCTGGGACATGGTTTGACCCCCTTAGGAAAGTGCTATCATCATGAAACGTTCAGATCACTTACAACTCAATAGATTCTACCTTCCTGTAACGTTTCAGCCTGATTGGACCTTGTTTTCACACAAATGAACCCAGAATGATGTGAAATTGTGCTTTGTGCAACATAATTCTGGGTGCCATTTAAAAACCATAAGTGCTAATGACTCCATTCCTTTTTGTGGTTGTAGGGGCTGTTTATTGAAGTACACTAAAACAAGCCTGACCTCTCTAGGACATTCAGAAGCCAAGTTATAAGCCCACAAAGGTGTAACTGGACTACTTCTTTAAAGTGGCACCAGGCCCGGTGACCTTTGGGACACGGTTGGACCCCCTTTGGAATGTGCTATCATCATGAAACGTTCAGATCACTTACAACTCAATAGATTCTACCTTCCTGTAACGTTTCAGCCTGATTGGACCTTGTTTTCACACAAATGAACCCAGAATGATGTGAAATTGTGCTTCGTGCAACATAATTCTGGGTGCCATTTAAAAACCATAAGTGCTAATGACTCCATTCCTTTTTGTGGTTGTAGGGGCTGTTGATTGGAGTACACTAAAACAAACCTGATCTCTCTAGGGCATTCAGAAGCCAAGTTATAAGCCCACAAATGTGTAACTGGACTACTTTTTTAAATTGACACCGATCCGGTGACCTTTGGGACATGGTTTTACCTCCTTAGGAAAGTGCTATCATCATGAAACGTTCAGATCACTTACAACTCAATAGATTCTACCTTCTTGTAACGTTTCAGCCTGATTGGACCTTGTTTTCACACAAATGGACCCAGAATGATGTGAAATTGTGCTTCCTGCAACATAATTCTGGGTGCCATTTACAAACCATAAGTTCTAATGACTCCATTCTTTTTTGTGGTTGTAGGGGCTGTTGATTGGAGTACACTAAAACAAACCTGATCTCTCTAGGACATTCAGAAGCCAAGTTATAAGCCCACAAATGTGTAACTGGACTACTTCTTTAAAGTGACACCAGATCCGGTGACCTTTGGTACATGGTTTGACCCACTTAGGAATGTGCGATCATCATGAAACGTTCAGATCACTTACAACTCAATAGATTCTACCTTCTTGTAACGTTTCAGCCTGATTGGACCTTGTTTTCACCCAAATGGACCCAGAATGATGTGAAATTGTGCTTCGTGCAACATAATTCTGGGTGCCATTTAAAAACCATAAGCACAAATGTGTAACTGGACTACTTCTTTAAAGTGACACCAGATCCGGTGACCTTTAGGACATGGATTGACACCCTTAGGAAACTGCTATCATCATGAAACGTTCAGATCACTTACAACTCAATAGATTCTACCTTCCTGTAACGTTTCAGCCTGATTGGACCTTGTTTTCAAACGAATGGACCCAGAATTATGTGAAATTGTGCTTCGTGCCACATAATTCTGGGTGCCATTTACAAACCATAAGTGCTAATGACTCTATTCCTTTTTGTGGTTGTAGGGGCTGTTGATTGGAGTACACTAAAACAAACCTGATCTCTCTAGGACATTCAGAAGCCAAGTTATAAGCCCACAAATGTGTAACTGGACTACTTCTTTAAATTTACACCGATCCAGTATCCTTTGGGACATGGTTTGACCCCCTATAGGAAAGTGCTATCATCATGAAACGTTCAGATCACTTACAACTCAATAGATTCTACCTTCCTGTAACGTTTCAGCCTGATTGGACCTTGTTTTCACACAAATGAACCCAGAATGATGTGAAATTGTGCTTCGTGCAACATAATTCTGGGTGCCATTTAAAAACCATAAGTTCTAATGACTCCATTCCTTTTTGGGGTAATGGGGGCTGTTAATTGGAGTACTCTAAATTAAACCTGACCTCTCTAGGATATTCAGAAGCCAAGTTATAAGCCCACAAAGGTGTAACTGGACTACTTCTTTAAAGTGACACCAGGCCCGGTGACCTTTGGGACATGGTTTGACCCCCTTAGGAATGTGCGATCATCATGAAACGTTCAGATCAATTACAACTCAATAGATTCTACATTCTTCTAACGTTTCAGCCTGATTGGACCTTGTTTTCACACAAATGGACCCAGAAGATGTGAAATTGTGCTTCATGCAACATAATTCTGGGTGCCATTTACAAACCATAATGACTCCATTCCTTTTTGTGGTTGTAGGGGCTGTTGATTGGAGTACACTAAAACAAACCTGATCTCTCTAGGACATTCAGAAGCCAAGTTATAAGCCCACAAAGGTGTAACTGGACTACTTCTTTAAAGTGATACCAGGCCCGGTGACCTTTGGGACATGGTTTGACCCCCTATAGGAATGTGCGATCATCATGAAACGTTCATATCACTTAAAACTCAATTGATTCTACCTTCTTGTAACGTTTCAGCCTGATTGGACATTGTTTTCACACAAATTAACCCAGAATGATGTGAAATTGTGCTTTGTGCAACATAATTCTGTTTGCCATTTAAAAACCATAAGTGCTAATGACTCCATTCCTTTTTGGGGTAATGGGGGCTGTTAATTGGAGTACTCTAAAACAAACCTGACCTCTGTAGGATATTCAGAAGCCAAGTTATAAGCCCACAAAGGTGTAACTGGACTACTTCTTTAAAGTGACACCAGGCCCGGTGACCTTTGGGACATGGTTTGACCCCCTGTAGGAATGTGCGATCATCATGAAACTTTCAGATCACTTACAACTCAACAGATTCTACCTTCTTGTAACGTTTCAGCCTGACTGGACCTTGTTTTCACACAAATGGACCCAGAATGATGTGAAATTGTGCTTCGTGCAACATAATTCTGGGTGCCATTTAAAAGCCATAAGTGCTAATGACTCCATTCCTTTTTGTGGTTGTAGGGGCTGTTGATTGGAGTACACTAAAACAAACCTGATCTCTCTAGGACATTCAGAAGCCAAGTTATAAGCCCACAAATGTGTAACTGGACTACTTCTTTAAATTGACACCAGATCCGGTGACCTCTGGGACATGGTTTGACCCCCTTAGGAAAGTGCTATCATCATGAAATGTTCAGATCACTTACAACTCAATAGATTCTACCTTCCTGTAACGTTTCAGCCTGATTGGACCTTGTTTTCACACAAATGAACCCAGAATGATGTGAAATTGTGCTTTGTGCAACATAATTCTGGGTGCCATTTAAAAACCATAAGTGCTAATGACTCCATTCCTTTTTGTGGTTGTAGGGGCTGTTTATTGAAGTACACTAAAACAAGCCTGACCTCTCTAGGACATTCAGAAGCCAAGTTATAAGCCCACAAATGTGTAACTGGACTACTTCTTTAAATTGACACCAGATCCGGTGACCTCTGGGACATGGTTTGACCCCCTTAGGAAAGTGCTATCATCATGAAACGTTCAGATCACTTACAACTCAATAGATTCTACCTTCCTGTAACGTTTCAGCCTGATTGGACCTTGTTTTCACACAAATGAACCCAGAATGATGTGAAATTGTGCTTTGTGCAACATAATTCTGGGTGCCATTTAAAAACCATAAGTGCTAATGACTCCATTCCTTTTTGTGGTTGTAGGGGATGTTTATTGAAGTACACTAAAACAAGCCTGACCTCCCTAGGACATTCAGAAGCCAAGTTATAAGCCCACAAAGGTGTAACTGGACTACTTCTTTAAAGTCGCACCAGGCCCGGTGACATTTGGGACATGGTTTGACCCCCTTAGGAATGTCCTATCATCATGAAACGTTCAGATCACTTACAACTCAATAGATTCTACCTTCCTGTAACGTTTCAGCCTGATTGGACCTTGTTTTCACACAAATGAACCCAAAATGATGTGAAATTGTGCTTCGTGCAACATAATTCTGGGTGCCATTTAAAAACCATGAGTGCTAATGACTCCATTCCTTTTTGTGGTTGTAGGGGCTGTTGATTGGAGTACACTAAAACAAACCTGATCTCTCTAGGACATTCAGAAGCCAGAATGATGTGAAATTTTGCTTCGTGCCACTCTCCTGGAGGTGCTCAGTAAGACCCAGTGTTGACATGTGGCAAGACGCTCCTCGGGGCACGTCTTGCTTGGGCCTCTCTCCTGGAGGCGCTCAGTCAGACCCAGTGTTGACATGTGGCAAGACGCTCCTCGGGGCGCGTCTTGCTTGGGCCTCTCTCCTGGAGGTGCTCAGTCAGACGCAGTATTGACATGTGGCAAGACGCTTCTCGGGGCGCGTCTTGCTGGGAATTCTCTCATGGAGGCACTCAGTCAGACCCAGTGTTGACATGTGGCAAGATGCTCCTCGGGGCACGTCTTGCTTGGGCCTCTCTCCTGGAGGCGCTCAGTCAGACCCAGAGGAGACATGTGTCAAGACGCTCCTCGGGGCGCGTCTTGCTTGGGCCTCTCTCCTGGAGGCGCTCAGTCAGACCGAGTGCTGACATGTGGCAAGACGCTCCTCCGGGCGCGTCTTGCTTGGGCCTCTCTCCTGGAGGCGCTCAGTCAGACCCAGTGTTCACATGTGGCAAGACGCTCCTCGGGGCGTGTCTTGCTTGGGCCTCTCTCCTGGAGGCGCTCAGTCAGACCGAGTGCTGACATGTGGCAAGACGCTCCTCGGGGCGCGTCTTGCTTGGGCTTCTCTCCTGGAGGCCCTCAGTCAGACCCATTGTTGACATGTGGCAAGACGCTCCTCGGGGTGCGTCTTATTTGGGCCTCTCTCCTGGAGGCCCTCAGTCAGACCCAGTGTTGACATGTGGCAAGACGCTCCTCGGGGCGCGTCTTGCTTGGGCTTCTCTCCTGGAGGCCCTCAGTCAGACCCATTGTTGACATGTGGCAAGACGCTCCTCGGGGCACATCTTGCTTGGGCCTCTCTCCTGGAGGCGCTCAGTCAGACAGAGTAGTGACATGTGGCAAGACGCTCCTCGGGGCGCGTCTTGCTTGGACCTCTCTCCTGGAGGCGCTAAGTTAAACCGAGTAGTGACATGTGGCAAGACGCTCCTTGGGGCGCGTCTTGCTGGGGCCTCTCTCCTGGAGGAACTCAGTCAGACCCAGTGTTGACATGTGGCAAGACGCTCCTCGGGGCGCGTCTTGTTTGGGCCTCTCTCCTGGAGGTGCTCAGTCAGACTCAGTGTTGACATGTGGCAAGACGCTTCTCGGGGCGCGTCTTGCTGGGGCTTCTCTCATGGAGGCACTCAGTCAGACCCAGTGTTGACATGTGGCAAGATGCTCCTCGGGGCACGTCTTGCTTGGGCCTCTCTCCTGGAGGCGCTCAGTCAGACCCAGAGGAGACATGTGTCAAGACGCTCCTCGGGGCGCGTCTTGCTTGGGCCTCTCTCCTGGAGGCGCTCAGTCAGACCGAATGCTGGCATGTGGCAAGACGCTCCTCTGGGCGCGTCTTGCTTGGGCCTCTCTCCTGGAGGCGCTCAGTCAGACCCAGTGTTGACATGTGTCAAGACGCTCCTCGGGGCGCATCTTGCTTTGGCCTCTCTCCTGGAGGCGCTCAGTCAGACCGAGTGCTGACATGTGGCAAGAAGCTCCTCGGGGCACGTCTTCCTTGGGCTTCTCTCCTGGAGGCACTCAGTCAGACCCAGTGTTGACATGTGGCAAGACGCTCCTCGGGGCGCGTGTTGCTTGGACCTCTCTCCTGGAAGCGCTCAGTCATACCCAGTGTTGACATGTGTCAAGACGCTCCTCGGGCGTTTCTTGCTTGGGCCTCTCTCCTGGAGCCGCTCAGTCAGACCCAGAGGTGACATGTGGCAAGACGCTCCTCGGGCCTCTCTCCTGGAGGCGCTCAGTCAGACCGAGTGCTGACATGTGGCAAGACGCTCCTCCGGGCGCGTCTTGCTTGGGCCTCTCTCCTGGAGGTGCTCAGTCAGACCAAGTGCTGACATAAGGCAAGACGCTCCGCGGGGTGCGTCTTGCTGGGGCCTCTCTCCTGGAGGTGCTCAATCAGACCCAGTGGTGACACGTGGCAAGACGCTCCTCGGGGCGCGTCTTGCTTGGGCCTGTCTCCTGGAGGAGCTCAGTCAGACCCAGTGGTGACACGTGGCAAGACGCTCCTCGGGGCGCATCTTGCTTGGGCCTCTCTCATGGAGGCCCTCAGTCAGACCCATTGTTGACATGTGGCAAGACGCTCCTCGGGGCACGTCTTGCTTGGGCCTCTCTCCTGGAGGCGCTCAGTCAGACCGAGTAGTGACATGTGACAAGACGCTCCTCGGGGCGCGTCTTGCTGGGGCTTCTCTCATGGAGGCACTCAGTCAGACCCAGTGTTGACATGTGGCAAGACGCTCCTCGGGGCGCATGTTGCTTGGACCTCTCTCCTGGAAGCGCTCAGTCAGACCCAGTGTTGACATGTGTCAAGACGCTCCTCGGGCGTTTCTTGCTTGGGCTTCTCTCCTGGAGCCGCTCAGTCAGACCCAGAGGTGACATGTGGCAAGACGCTCCTCGGGCCTCTCTCCTGGAGGCGCTCAGTCAGACCGAGTGCTTACATGTGGCAAGACGCTCCTCCGGGCGCGTCTTGCTTGGGCCTCT
Source organism: Nothobranchius furzeri (assembly GCF_043380555.1). Lineage (NCBI taxonomy): Eukaryota > Metazoa > Chordata > Actinopteri > Cyprinodontiformes > Nothobranchiidae > Nothobranchius > Nothobranchius furzeri. Next base: position 7,874,375 of record NC_091747.1, read on the forward strand.
CTCCTGGAGGTGCTCAATCAGACCCAGTGGTGACTCATGGCAAGACGCTCCTCGGGGCGCGTCTTGCTTGGGCCTGTCTCCTGGAGGAGCTCAGTCAGACCCAGTGGTGACACGTGGCAAGACGCTCCTCGGGGCGCATCTTGCTTGGGCCTCTCTCCTGGAGGCGCTAAGTCAGACCCAGTGTTGACATGTGGCAAAACGCTCCTCGGAGCGCGTCTTGCTTGGGCCTCTCTCCTGGTGGCGCTCATTCAGACCCAGTGTTGACATGTGGCAAGACACTCCTCGGGGCGCGTCTTGCTTGGGCCTCTCTCATGGAGGCCCTCTGTCAGACCCAGTGTTGACATGTGTCAAGACGCTCCTCGGGGCGCGTCTTGCTTTGGCCTCTCCTGGAGGCGCTCAGTCAGACCGAGTGCTGACATGTGGCAAGAAGCTCCACGGGGCGCGTCTTGCTTGGGCTTCTCTCCTGGAGCCCCTCAGTCAGACCCATTTTTGACATGTGGCAAGACGCTCCTTGGGGCGCATCTTGCTTGGGCCTCTCTCCAGAAGGCCCTCAATCAGACCCAGTGTTGACACGTGGCAAGACGCTCCTCGGGGCGCTTCTTGCTTGGGCCTCTCTCCTGGAGGCGCTCAGTCAGACCCAGTGGTGACATGTGGCAAGACGCTCCTCGGGGCGCGTATTGCTTGGGGCTCTCTCCTGGATGCCCTCTGTCAGACCCAGTGTTGACATGTGGCAAGACTCTCCTCGGGGCGCGTCTTGCTTGGGCTTCTCTCATGGAGGCCCTCAGTCAGACCCAGTGTTGACATGTGTCAAGACGCTCCTCGGGGCGTGTCTTGCTTGGGCCTCTCTCCTGGAGGCGCTCAGTCAGACCCAGTGTTGACATGTGGCAAGACGCTCCTCGGGGCGCTTCTTGCTTGGGCTTCTCTCCTGAAGGCCCTCAGTCAGACCCATTGTTGACATGTGGCAAGACGCTCCTCGGGGCACGTCTTTCTTGGGCCTCTCTCCTGGAGGCACTCAGTCAGACCGAGTAGTGACATGTGACAAGACGCTCCTCGGGGCGCGTCTTGCTTGGGCCTCTCTCCTGGAGGCGCTCAGTCAGACCCAGTGTTGACATGTGGCAAGACGCTCCTCGGGGCGCGTCTTGCTTGGGCCTCTCTCCTGGAGGTTCTCAGTCAGACCCAGTGTTGACATGTGGCAAGATGCTCCTCGGGGCGCGTCTTGCTTGGGCCTCTCTCCTGGAGGCGCTCAGTCAGACCCAGTGTTCACATGTGGCAAGACGCTCCTCGGTGCGCGTCTTGCTTGGACCTCCCTCCTGGAGGCGCTCAGTCAGACCGAGTAGTGACATGTGGCAAGACGCTCCTCGGGGCGCGTCTTGCTTGGACCTCTCTCCTGGAGGCGCTCAGTTTAACCGAGTATTGACATGTGGCAAGATGCTCCTCGGGGCGCGTCTTGCTTGGGCCTCTCTCCTGGAGGCGCTCAGTCAGACCCAGTGTTGACACCTGGCAAGAAACTCCTCGGGCGTGTCTTGCTTTGGCCTCTCCTGGAGGCGCTCAGTCAGACCGAGTGCTGACATGTGGCAAGAAGCTCCTCGGGGCGCGTCTTGCTTGGGCCTGTCTCCTGGAGAAGCTCAGTCAGACCCAGTGTTGACATGTGGCAAGACACTCCTCGGGGCGTGTCTTGCTTTGGCCTCTCCTGGAGGCGCTCAGTCAGACCGAGTGCTGACATGTGGCAAGAAGCTCCTCGGTGCGCGTCTTGCTTGGGCCTGTCTCCTGGAGAAGCTCAGTAAGACCCAGTGGTGACACGTGACAAGATGCTCCTCGGGGCGCATCTTGCTTGGGCCTCTCTCCTGGAGGCGCTAAGTCAGACCCAGTGTTGACACGTGGCAAGACGCTCCTCGGGGCGCGTCTTGCTTGGGCCTCTCTCCTGGAGGCGCTCAGTCAGACCCAGTGTTGACATGTGGCAAGACACTCCTCGGGGCGCGTCTTGCTTGGGCCTCTCTCATGGAGGCCCTCTGTCAGACCCAGTGTTGACATGTGTCAAGACGCTCCTCTGGGCGCGTCTTGCTTTGGCCTCTCCTGGAGGCGCTCAGTCAGACCGAGTGCTGACATGTGGCAAGAAGCTCCTCGGGGCGCGTCTTGCTTGGGCTTCTCTCCTGGAGCCCCTCAGTCAGACCCATTGTTGACATGTGGCAAGACGCTCCTCGGGGCGCGTCCTGCTTGGGCCTCTCTCCAGAAGGCCCTCAATCAGACCCAGTGTTGACATGTGGCATGACTCTCCTCGGGGCGCTTCTTGCTTGGGCCTCTCTCCTGGAGGCGCTCAGTCAGACCCAGTGGTGACATGTGGCAAGACGCTCCTCGGGGCGCGTCTTGCTTGGGCCTCTCTCCTGGAGGCGCTCTGTCAGACCCAGTGTTGACATGTGGCAAGACTCTGCTCGGGGCGCGTCTTGCTTGGGCTTCTCTCATGGAGGCCCTCAGTCAGACCCAGTGTTGACATGTGTCAAGACGCTCCTCGGGGCGTGTCTTGCTTGGGCCTCTCTCCTGGAGGCGCTCAGTCAGACCCAGTGTTGACATGTGGCAAGACGCTCCTCGGGGCACGTCTTGCTTGGGCCTCTCTCCTGGAGGCACTCAGTCAGACCGAGTAGTGACATGTGACAAGACGCTCCTCGGGGCGCGTCTTGCTTGGGCCTCTCTCCTGGAGGCGCTCAGTTAAACCGAGTAGTGACATGTGGCAAGATGCTCCTCGGGGCGCGTCTTGCTTGGACCTTTCTCCTGGAGGCGCTCAGTTAAACCGAGTAGTGACAGTGGCAAGATGCTCCTCGGGGCGCGTCCTGCTGGGGCCTCTCTCCTGGAGGAGCTCAGTCAGACCCAGTGGTGAAACGTGGCAAGACGCTCCTCGGGGCGCATCTTGCTTGGGCCTCTCTCCTGGAGGCGCTAAGTCAGACCCAGTGTTTACACGTGGCAAGACGCTCCTCGGGGCGCGTCTTGCTTGGGCCTCTCTCCTGGAGGCGCTCAGTCAGACCCAGTGTTGACATGTGGCAAGACACTCCTCAGGGCGTGTCTTGCTTTGGCCTCTCCTGGAGGCGCTCCGTCAGACCGAGTGCTGACATGTGGCAAGAAGCTCCTCGGGGCGCGTCTTGCTTGGGCTTCTCTCCTGGAGGCGCTCAGTCAGACCCAGTGTTGACATGTGGCAAGACACTCCTCGGGGCGTGTCTTGCTTTGGCCTCTCCTGGAGGCGCTCAGTCAGACCGAGTGCTGACATGTTGCAAGAATCTCCTCGGGGCGCGTCTTGCTTGGGCTTCTCTCCTGGAGGCCCTCAGTCAGACCCATTGTTGACATGTGGCAAGACGCTCCTCGGGGCGCGTCTTGCTTGGGCCTCTCTCCAGAAGGCCCTCAATCAGACCCAGTGTTGACACGTGGCAAGACGCTCCTCGGGGCGCTTCTTGCTCGGGCCTCTCTCCTGGAGGCGCTCAGTCAGACCCAGTGGTGACATGTGGCAAGACGCTCCTTGGGGCGCATACTGCTTGGGGCTCTCTCCTGGATGCCTTCTGTCAGACCCAGTGTTGACATGTGGCAAGACTCTCCTCGGGGCGCGTCTTGCTTGGGCTTCTCTCATGGAGGCCCTCAGTCAGACCCAGTGTTGACATGTGGCAAGACACTCCTCGGGGCGTGTCTTGCTTTGGCCTCTCCTGGAGGCGCTCAGTCAGACCGAGTGCTGACATGTGGCAAGAAGCTCCTCGGGGTGCGTCTTGCTTGGGCTTCTCTCCTGGAGGCCCTCAGTCAGACCCATTGTTGACATGTGGCAAGACGCTCCTCGGGGGGCTTCTTGCTTGGGCCTCTCTCCTGGAGGCGCTCAGTCAGACCCAGTGGTGACATGTGGCAAGACGCTCCTTGGGGCGCGTACTGCTTGGGGCTCTCTCCTGGATGCCCTCTGTCAGACCCAGTGTTGACATGTGGCAAGACTCTCCTCGGGGCGCGTCTTGCTTGGGCTTCTCTCATGGAGGCCCTCAGTCAGACCCAGTGTTGACATGTGTCAAGACGCTCCTCGGGGCGTGTCTTGCTTGGGCCTCTCTCCTGGAGGCGCTCAGTCAGACCCAGTGTTGACATGTGGCAAGACGCTCCTCGGGGCGCGTCTTGCTTGGGCTTCTCTCATGGAGGCCCTCAGTCAGACCCAGTGTTGACATGTGGCAAGACACTCCTCGGGGCGCGTCTTGCTTGGGCCTCTCTCATGGAGGCCCTCTGTCAGACCCAGTGTAATGTCGTGTGCCCGTCCCATTTACCGGTTCCTTTAAAACCCAGTTCCGTTAGAACTTATGAGACGGTGCATCCATCAGGGTTCGGGGGTGTATCGACGAGTATAATTGTACTAGATCCGGGTTTGGACTACCTAATTAGAATCTTGTCTTTTATTTTAAAGGTGAAATGACTTGCACGAATAGCCAGCCCCAGAGTACTACACTTCTTTTAAACTCGTTACCTTTTGGTTAAGATACTAGAGAGAAGTCTGGAGGCAAGCCAAGCCTCTCAGCAATTGTTTGGATTACCCGGAATTAATTGCGCCTCTAACAGCTTATGTGGGAGGTTGGTAACTATAAAATGATTTATGCTAGTTGATCAGGCTATCATAAGTTTATCAATTTATTTATTAATCCAACCTTCCAGCTGATTAGAGACTTTTTCAACCTGCAATCAGAGCCAAAATAACCTCGAATATTTTGCTTTTATCGCCCTTAAGACAACTCGTTACTCGCAAGGAGGGGGAAGTTAAAACTTCCCTTATCTTAAGGTTTCTTTATATTATTCTGTTATAAACTGTAAAGTAAGTCCTGATAATTCAGAGACCGATCTTCGACATGCTTACCTCTGTGCAATTATGGTCAGGGCCCCAAACGTGAAGCTTTAGAGAAAACCTGAAAGAATCAGGATTATGTTTCTTTTTCAAAAAAGGTTTATTACAAAATCAAAATACAAAAATGGGTAAAGTGAAAAGCAACTACTATCCCCCACGGAGGAATTGGTTCAAAATGATTAAATAAGAGTTAGTTTACACTAGCTCTCGTCTTCTCAGAATCTCCCCAAGAACCCAGCTCGCTCGATCTGAGCTGCATCCTTTTATATCACTTCTGAGACTGCTCTAAACAATGTAAGAGTCACAAGTCATTCTCTCCTGACAGTTTAGGTCAAGGGGTCATTTACCAGATACACTTTTTTAGCTCTACATAAGACATTTGGTATCATTTTCAATACATGCAGTGTTCACATGAGGGCACAAAAGTTACATTCTGCACTCCTGGAATGAGAGCACAGGTCATAAATCTTCATGTTGGTAGCAAATTGTAGATCTTCCTCCAGCATTCCTGAGAGCTTCTGGGTCCAGTTAGACCTTCCTCACTCCATGCCAGTCCTTCTTTTCCCGCCAGAGGTGGAGTTAGGGGCGGGCCCAGGGGTGTGTCCATGGGTGGATCCAGAGAGGACAGGCTGTCTTTTGACCCTTTGCCTAGTTCTGTCCTCACCAGCAAGTCCTGAACTATTGTCCTCTTGACCCTTGTGTGACCCTTGTCTCTGACCACTGTTTCTAAGCCTTGACCGATTGCTCGGACTTGCAACATCCCCCATGAGGACGAACTGAGGCAAAGGACCATAAAAAGATAGAGCAGCAATGCAAGCCTTCATAAATCTAGCATCCATCTCACTCAGGAACGGCTGAACACTCAGACACCTAACTGTGGCCTCCACATCAACCCTCATTCTCATCATAATGCCATCATCAGCTACGGGTAAGCACAAGGTCCCTTTGCGGGTTGTTACATAACCTTTAAACTGCTTTCTCCCATCTGTGGGATCTTCGCCCAGAAAGAATAAAGATAAATCCATCACCGGAGCTTCTCCACGTGGAAGCGATCCCATCATTTGAGGTGGGAAGCTGGCGCTGAAAACCAAAACATGATTTTTCGTATCCAACAAAGGTGCGGTCCCAAAAGAGTCACAGACTTCTGGGCCGAACCATCCAGTCTTTACAGACAAAATATTCATAAACTGAAAGCAATCTATAATCTTGCCTTGACAAACAAAGTAACACCCCTTCTGGGATTTAATTCTCCATCTCATTTCTCTCCCAGGTGCAATTCGGACAGGGGAAGGAATGCCTGCTGGCTCACTACTTAGACAGACCATAGGGATTTCACGTATCACATCAGGACACGGGACGCATGTCAAAGCTGCCGTCATTACTGATACAACCTCTTCAGCCACGTCAGATGAGGGCGCCGTTGTCAGCTCCTCGTCGTGGGCCTGCTCAAGCAGGGCATCTACTCCCGGGGAGGACAACATTAGTATGTCGTCTTCCTGATCAGTCTCCCGCTTGAATCCCTTTTCCATTTGGTCTGGATGTACTGAATAAACCTGCAAGACACGCAGCGTTTATTCATCGTAGCATGTTCACACTGGAGCCCGATTGTCTTAGTCTGAGGCAATCCATCCCTCCCGCGATTCACGGTGCACAAATAGTATGCGCCATTCAGAGAGAAAACAGTTGATGGACCTGCAGAGGGGATTAATCCCTCTATGATATTCTGCCGAATCGAGTCCATCTGGAAGGAACATAAAATTTGTTCCACATGAGATATATAACTCATTCCATGAAGCAATAAGTAACTGCATTACTGCATAAACACTTCTTAATTATAGGAGAAAATAAATCATCAGAAGCTGCAGGAAGAACCACACTACAATTCCTATCTGCAGGCATAGTTTTACAACAATAATCCTCACAACAAGTGTACACCAGTTATGAAATGTCTACAACATCCTAAAGACAAACTGGATAAAATAGTTACAAAATCCTGACATACCTCCAGATTCAGAGCGTCAATCAGCTCAGATTCAGGGTGAGTTTGATGAGCCATTGGTTCACTTCAAGTTACAGACTGACAGTTAAGGAGCAAGTGACACGCGGTGCAGAGAGGCCTGCACTTAAACAGGAGCAACAAGAAGGGGGGCTAATACTCCCTCTACCTTGACACCTCTCTTCCCATCTTATCTGGATCTACCAGGTCCTTTTTCCTTTCTCCTAACAGCTTTCTTCCTGTCAACTGCCACTTGTTGTTTTTACAGGCCAAAATCATACCGATTATTAAAATAATCACCCCACACATCAATCCTAGAGCGCACAGAGGCCAGAACAGAGCATCCCAGACGGGCCTAATGATGTGCTCTCTAACTCCTTTTACCAACATTCCCATTGAATCAGAAGTTCCTTGAATTACATTATTAGAAACCTGCACTACACTGTCACTCATAATTTCATTTACACCACGTACTATCAGACTCACATGACGTAATGTGCCATTTATGCCATATGCAAAATAATCAAACCAGTCAGCTTTTTGCTGATCTAACGATCTTCGAAATGGTGAGCAAAAACCACTTCTCAGATCCCAATTTGGGAAATTTCTGAAGTTAGGAAACTCTTTGGGTGCATCAGGGTCAATTGTGAATCTTTCAGGTTGAGGATTTTTCCCTATTCTCGGATCATTAAAACACACATGATGGTCTATGCCTAACCCGTTAAGGTAATTGAAATTGACCAGACTAAACGCTCCCCATTTCGTCGTTCCTGGCGCTGTAAATCCAGGTGGCACTAAGTCTCCAACTTTATCATTCATAATCATTATACGATCTAAAAGACCATTTCCTGTTTTTGTATCATTTACTTCCCAAGTATTTGTTTTATCAATAGAAAACCAATTTGTTTTAACTCGAAGTTGACCATGTTCCATCACAAGAGTTTTAGTTCCCACTAATTTTCTTTCAAATGTTTCTGCTTCAATCCTTGTGTCCTGGGGGTAATAATCATATTTTTGCTTATTATATCCCTCTCCATACCAGTATGTCATAGGATATGTCTCGTACATTCCTTTTCTATAATATCTATAATCTTCTGGAATATCTCTTTGCATATAACCACGTAAGACTTTATAGCATAATTCTCCAGTTCCTAAAGTAGCTATGTTTAGATAAGGAGGCCTAGGTTTAAAAAACTCTCGATCTCCTAATGTGTCTGGACGCAGACCTCCAACTGTTAATCCATATAGTTGTGAATACCAAAAAATACACATCCTTCTAGTTAACCCTTTAGTATTATTACAGACTTCCACCTGACATCCTTCAAGCATTAAGGTGTAATTTCTAGCCCATGTGGGACTGTGATAAAAATCTTTCTTATGGGTTGGTCTAATCATTTCATTTACTGCTTCGAAGATGGAGTCTGCCTCAATTATACTATCAGGAGTAGCTGTACCTTTTTGATAATATGCTCCTGCGATCCTTATTCTAAGTGGCTCGCCTCCCTGCCATACAGCGCTATTATTCGCTTTCCTGGTTAAACAGAGTCTAGTTTCCTCATTCCATGCATGCAATCCTGTATCTAAGTTAGTGGGATCAGATTGATCCTTTTTCATCCATTGCACTACTTTTGGGTGTTTAAAATTAGGAACCTCATAAACCCATTCTGTATAAAGAGTGTGTCTTATTGGATGCAGTTCCCATCCTTGTGGCTGAAGGCCTACCTCATTATGGAGGCAGAAAAATGTCCAGTTAAAATATGTACTATTAGTGGGAAGTATATAATTCTGATATCCTGTGTAATTTGCATATTCACTATGACCTTTACGTAAGAGTCGAGCTAAGTCTGAAGTAGATCTCTTACCCCGCACACCGGGCTCTAGAAAGAGAGGAACGGTCTCTTCACCTTCCTCTGCCTCAGCCAGGGGATCAGACATTGCAGGGGGTACTTTTGATAACCATTTAATCACATTATCTTTTACTTTCTGCCACATGTGACTCTCTCCTATCATGGACAAGGAATCATATTTTAGTGTTGTGTTAGGAGGGGGGGTCGGGCAAACATCTCTTCGTTCCCTCCCTCTTGATAATCTTTGATACCAATGCGTAATATTTCCTGTTTGCCAGGAACTTAAACTACTGTCTTTGGTCTGAAAACACCCAAATTCGATTCTACGAGGCCACCATCTTTCTATCTTTATCACTTTGAAAGTGGTGAAGTTGTGTCCCCATTCTAAATCATTTCTAAGGCAATATTTGTAAACCCACAACTCTACTTCACCTGAAGTTTGATTTAAGATTTTCTTTTTCCTCAATATTATCTGACAAGATCGATCAAGCTCTGTGGATCCTGTGTGATCCATCAAGACTGCCTTATACTCCGCCCATGGGCCGGTCTCACCACACTCCGTGTCATTCTTCTCCTCCTGCTCTGCTGCAGAAAATGATGTCACGGAGGGTGTAGCCATGATCCGGTCAAATCCATTTTCTCCACAGGGCAAGCGCAGGCAGCCAGTTTTGTTCCCTGTTACACTACAAATCTTGAATCCAATCTGTGTTGCTATCATGCAGGTGGTTATATTCTCATTAAAATCTTCTTTGGGCCATAACAGCTTAATTTTGGATACATTCCAATTCCCTACTAATTGTTGTGGTCCTCCGTGAGTTATGTTATATGTCACTGAGGACACATGATACGTTCGGAGATATACATGTACCCCATATGCAATCGCTATACTTAATCCTATGAGGCTAAATTCGAAAAGGATAAAAAAGGCCCATTTAATCCATTTTATTATCCAATTCTGTCCTTTCGGAATATTTACATTTTTCTTTTTAACTTTGGGGTCAACTCCCGCCGGAGTTGCATACCTGACCACTTTTCGTTTTCTGCTGGTTTCCCTCTTATGCTTCTGAGTAGACAACATCTGTAAAACAGAAGCATAAAAATCAGCAGAAATGAAAGCGCCCTGCTCTAGTTAGGTAGAGTCAGATTGGGGACCAGCCTTCTACGAGACATTCTAGTGTGAGCAGTCCCATAAATCTTAGGCCAATGTGCCTCTCCTCTCCGGGTGGTCACTATGTTAACAGCCGAGCTGCAAACGCGACCCGACAGGTCTATTACCTCTATCAAAGTTAACTGATAAGGCATGAACTTACGCTCCGCCCCTGGTCCCAGACTCTTCAGCTCAACCAGGTATGATGTAACACGCTTACGCATCCCTGGGGGCTCCTGAACAGACAATCCTGTATGCCAGTCCAGAGTCCCTGACAGATAAGTTCCCCATCTGTCGTCTTTATACTCTTGAGTTACCCCAATCTGTGTACCTGTTTCCCATGCATCAGCCAGCGTACCAAATTGCTGTCCTAATATTAAGCTCTTAATGGACTCAAATTTGGACCGAGCCTGAAGCTCTTCCAGTCCTTTTTCTCTGGTCTTGAGCTTGAACACAAATGGATAAGCTTCCACCCATAAATCTCTAACCGGCTTCACCAGGCTAGGATTCCTGAGCAGCTCTCCTACAAAAAACATACTTGGCTGGCTTGTCGGTAAGCAGGTAGTCAAAACACCATTCTTCGTGAAACAGCACCCATCTTTGATTTCACCTCTGTGGGTGCATTCACAGACCTGCCAGGAGATGATGCCTGGATTATTCCTCAAGCAGGTTCCGCAAAAACATATTTTAATGGGAGCAGACAGCTCCACTGCACCTGTATGTAAGTCTGTTCCTCTCTCCAGGTGAGGGGGCTTCTGCTCCCGGAGCCCCGACCATTTAATTAGGGTGCACAGATATCCGCATATCACGCATGTTCCCGGCCTCAAGCCTCCCCATTGCGCGTAACGATACGCATTTGAAGATTCTATGAAGCCCGGAAACATAGCCACTTTACAATCTTTAACACAATCCCCCTTCGTTAGCAAAATTAGGCCCGTAGTACCTGGGATCTTACAAGTCATTTCTTCACTAGATTTTGGCCCAGCCATGACCTTTAATCAAGTAATTAATTAAAAAATTATTTATTTATTTATTTATTTATTTATTTATTTATTTTTTCAATTAATTACTTTTATTTTTCAGAGTTATTTTATAACTTGATGAGGGTGAACGCGCAAACCAGTGTCAGTTAAAACCACGTTCCCAGTTACGTCTTTTATTATAAAGGGACCACTTACGTTATGCTTAATGCAATCTCCTTTTCGAACCGGTCCTCTTTTGACCCAAATTCTTTCACCTTTCTGTAACACAGAGACGTGTTCCGGGTTAGTTTTTTTCTCAGTTCTTTTCAGTTTCGTCATATTAAGGATCACATTTAGTTCTGAAACTCCCTCCGGTGTATCCCATCGGGAGCTCAGGTTAGTCAGGATGTGATTTTTTATCGTCCTAACTGCTCTTTCTGCTATTCCGTTAGTGTGGGACTCGTATGGGATAGAAAAAATGTGTCTTATCCCCCTTGATTCAAGCAGACAAGAAACGTTGTCATTCTTAAATTCAGGTCCTCCATCCGAACGGAGTGACTCACACGTGAGGGGCAGGTGTAGAGATAAGGCCATGCTGACCATATTTCCTGTGACACGTTTCAGCGGTATTATCTTGCTCTGATCACCTGGTCCATTATCTTTGATTACCAAAAAGAACTTATGTCCGTTCACTCCTCTAGAGGCACATTCACCAACATCCGTGCTGAAATGCACCCCCGGCACATCACACATGATGGGCAGATGGTCATAAATCACGGGTTGAGCCCCTCCTTTTACTTTACATGACTCACACGTCGCTTTTACTCGTGCTGTTAGTTCTTTCAGCTTTGGTACAGAAATATTTTCTTTTTTGAAAATCTCACGCAACCGTAATACTCCTACGTGTCCGTAATTTTTATGCGCAAATGTCACCAGCTCTTCATCAGCTGCAGCGCTCCTGTTCTGTAAAAACGCTGTGGGTAGAAACAAAGCGCGAGCTTGTACTAATTCATCCACTTCTGCGTTTCCGATCTCATCTTCGCTTTTTCCATTTGTATGGCTATTTACATGTGTCACCTGAATCTGTAATTTTTTCTTATAACACGATACTAAAGTCCACAAGTCAGCGTGTTCCAATCTTTCTCCATCAGTTTTCTGGAAATCTTTAGCTTCCCAAAATGCTAAATGATCATCCAGCCCGTCTTTAACGTATTTAGAGTCTGTGACCAATCTTACTGATTTGAGCTTCAGCTTACACGCGTCAGCGAGCGCCATGACAACGGCCGTCAATTCTGCAGTTTGAGCGGATCCGACAGTCTGTCCAGCTTGTTGATATTTCCTGTCCTTTAGCAGTCTCACAAACCCCCACTTACAGAAGTCTGCATCTGCTGTTTTCTTAGATCCATCAGTGTAGTAAACTGCCTCTGGTTTTATGGGTTTAACAACCTCTTTCCTGTCAGGCTTAAGTTTTGTTTCTCCTTCTACGTGAATCTGCGGGTTTGCCAATAACATCTCCCACTTTGCCCATCTGGGTAAAACGCACCATTCATAATGTTTCCCTTCAGATGTAAATCCAGTTTTAGCTCGACTTTCTTGCGCTAAAGGTACAGACCAAAAACCGTTAGCCAAATCGATGCATGTTTTATATTTTTTAATAGGCATGGTTCGGAGCTGCATGTATGGGTCAAAAGTTTTACGCACGTCGTGCGGAGTCACTCTATTTAAACCTTTTAAATTGTGTACCAGTCTGTAGGTGCCATCAGGTTTAGGAACAGCTTGAATGGGAAGACAGGTGGATAATGTATCTTTCTCTTCGATTATCCCTTTTTCTTTAAGCTCAGCGAGAGTACATCTGATCTCATCTCTTCCTTCTCTGATCGGATACTGCTTTTCCCTGGCAGGCATCGCTCCTTTAATAATGCATTGTTCTTTTACTCTGCCACAGTCATTTTTGTGTGTAGCCCAATTACCTTTTTGGATTATTTCTCTGAGTTTGTGCGGGTCCAAACTAGTCTTCTCCAGTTGTTCTTTAATGAGACTATCCATATCTAATTCACCTAAAAAACTCACATGCAGTGCTGGGTCTTTTGTTATTTTAACTAAATCCTTTAAACTAATTAAGTTTTCTGCACCTTTTATGTAAAGAATTCCCTGTTCGTCTTTATGAACTGCCATGTTACGTACAGAGCCGTCTGCGAGTATCACATTCTTGTATCCTATTTGTTCCATCGGATTATTTTCACGCTTTACTGATATTAATGCCCCGGTATCTAAAATGTATTTTGTATTTTCGTATTTTACTTTAAGCCACTCCCCATCCCAATGCGTATGAGATGAGAGCGACTCAATTATTTCTACTTTTGTGGTGGCGGTCTTCTCTGATTGTGGTATTTCGCGTCCCAATCTTTGATTGATTGGATCAATTTCTCCTTCTGTTCTCTGGTCATCCGGGCCCACTCCTCCGGATTCGCTCTCCTGGGTCGAGCCACAGGGCAGCCGGGGGGTCCCATGAAAAACGGCCTTGCATTTGGGTCCATTTGGCCCCTGGTTCTCTGGTTCTGATTCGGTTCTGTTCTGGGTGGGAGTTGCCTCGGTTGAGAGCTCACTGATTGGCTCCCTTGCTCCCCTTGGTGTGGAGGGGGCAGAGGGGATGGTATCTGACCTTTCAATCTGTTTCCGGCCTGCCGTCCTAATTCGTTTTTTGACTGCTTAAATTCCCTTGTGCGATCCCACGCCTGCGCTTGTCTGATTTCTTCTGCAGGGGAGAGATTAGGCCACATCGCAGCCATCATTAATCCCCCGGGCAGATCAGCTAAAAGTTTTTCCTGCTGTACTTGGGAAAGCCCTGCGATTGTTCCCAAACACCCAGCTAATGTAACTTTTCCTGTACTGATTTCAGAGCTTAAAGCTTTCCTCCGTCGTTCCCCAGAATCCTCACCAATCCCTCTGGGAGAACTCTCCGCCAGGGACATCAACGAGGCTCCTGGGGTTAAACGCAGATCGTTTTTTAATGCTATAACCTGAGAAATTTATGGACTTGAAAGTTTTTCAATCGTCATACCTCGATCCTGAAGCCGCTGTACATACCCAGCGTCTGTCTCACCCGATGCTCTTTGTGGCAGAATGGTATGATCAAAATGTCCTAAGCTTACTCTTGACTGTTCCTGAGCAGTTTGCCAATATGGGGAATATTCCTGTTCTAGGATTCTCTCTTTAGGCATTGGATTAAGCTGTCCTCCCTGCGGAGTGCTTCGGTTTACATCCAAAGGTTGGGAGGGGCTGCACGGCGAGTAGCAGTGAGTTTTCACTGCCGAATCTCTAGCCATACATCCACCGCGATAAAAATCATATCCTTGGCCTAAATAAGCATGCTTAAAAGGTTGCCCCCATCCTGGTTGCAACATGACTTCTTCCCTACTTTTTGCTGCTTGAATTGCTGAAGCCGTGAAGCCATCTACAGGGTACCAGTCTGGAAAAGGATTTTCTGCTACTTCTCCTGCATAATTCTGGTCTCCCTCTGTATTAATTGCAAACTGGCCTCGTCCTGGTTCTGGAACCGGTCTAACTGGGCCTATGTTAGGAGGTGCCTGAGGGTCATAATATTTCATCTGTACTGGACGGCTTTTCTTATTTAGTCCTCTAATGCCATAAACCATAGGATTTGTCTCATCTCCTTTTTCTGCTCTCTGGGGTTGTTGCTCTACATTTTCTCTGTTCTCACCTTGCTCATGGGCTGTAACTGGGGATAACCAACTCACTTTTTCAGGTGTTTTGCCACCAGGGATCCGAGTGCTGCATTTTTGTTGGGATCCGCATTCTGACCTGAGCGTCCCTTTGGGTGTGCCACGCACCACCAGTTGGGAACCCTGTTCTTCCTCCGATTCAGCCTCACTCTCGCTGCCTCTGTCTCTGGCCTCAAACCAATGTTTGACTTTCTTCTCTACTCGCGGCAAGGCTGACTTATCCACTAAAATTACGACCGGGATGTCTCCTAACCTGCTAGAGGCTTCGGAATAAATCACTAAACCTGCGCCATATGCTTCAGTTATCCGACACACCTGGGGTTTGTTATTAAGCTTAAACACTAGCCGTCGCGCTCCTAAATCCAAGGCTTCTGACACCACCCGCTCCCAAGCTTGGTGAAAAGAGATGTCGGGATTATGAGGGTCTACGTTAATTATGGAAATAGCGCTGACACGACCTTCCAGATTCCCTAATTGCTTGTCTAAGAGAGTAGTAATTTCTCCAGCTTCGTAATTACGATCTACCAGCGGAATCATAGAACTTCTGCTTTCTGCCCCTAAAAGTCTCCTCAGAGAACTTAAGGAGGACGTAGTACTGGCAGAACTTTGTGGATCTTTCAGAAAGATCAACACATCTTCTTCTCGGATCTCCCCATCTATTTTCTCGCCTGACAAAATTATTACCGGTTCTTGACCTATCGTAACATGATTTGGAGGAGCCGCGGGACTATGCGGTTCTAACGGGGGAAAAGGAATTGGGTTTGGAGTCCTTTCAGCCCCTGACCGTCTCTGAGTCTCGTCTTTGTCCCACGCAGCAACATGCTGTTCAGTGGGCGGTCTCTCCGCTCCTCTCATGGGCACCTGAGAAGGGGTTTGTACATGTAGAAACGGGTTCCACTGCGCCGGCCGAACCGCGTCAGGCGGGTTCGGTGGGGGTGGAGGAAATCCGCTCTCGGAACCGGGGCTCACAGGGAATTCCCCGCGGAGCGCTGGATACAAAGGGGGCGCGGTCGGAACCGATTGGACTTCATCCCAGGAGGCCGACATTTCAACTGCAGCTCGTCTCCGGTACATGTCCGCTTGGAGCTCCGTGATCCCCAGTCGGTTACATAACGCCTGTCTCATTTGAATTGCCTCATTTTTGCTTCTAGATAAGAAGTAAATTGTTCTACTATTAGCCCGTTGAACCACGAACTCCGCCATAGCAGAGTACATCGCTCCCTGATCACATCGGTACTGCCCGACTCCAAATGGAGTGAGAACTAAAGGTTCCGGTCCAGTTGGTATTTGCTCAAGCAATCCCAGAAGGATCTCATACTGCTCGCCCGTGGGGAGTTTCGCTGGATTTTCCCAACAACACCACGCTATCTGATTAAAAACAGGATCGTTTTGTTGTTCTGCTAGAATCACCAAATCACCCACTAACGGAAATACATGATTATTCTTTACTTGAGTTTCAGCATTCGGACAGCGCTCCGCTGCGGCTTGAGCTGTGCCTGTCTCGTTCTGAAAGCTCCGGTTACAGGATACTGCTAAAACGCTTTGTGGTTCACCTTGAAATGTCGCTATTTCTCCGGTGACAAATCTCACATTAAGGAGAACATTTTCCGGTTTCACCGTTAAAGATCTATCTGCCATGGCTGGTTGAAAGTTTCTCTTTTTTATTATTTGTTTTATTTTTATTCGTTTTCACGTCTTATTCTTTATTCTTACTCTTTATTCCTTTTTATTTTTTGCCTAGCTTTTATCCTTGGCTTTTCTTACGTCGGAAAGCCGTGATTTCTTTATACCTCTTTGAGTTAATCGTCCGTTCTCCCAAATTTCTTTCCTTTTCGAGAAATTGGTGCGGTTTTCACTCCAAGGTTATAAGCGTATCAGGTCCATAGTGCGTAAGCTTTTATCAGCCTAAAAGACATAGTTCTACGTCGAATAGTCCGGTATCTAATATTTGAACCTTCGCCGATTACTCTACCCTACTCTACTACCCTACCCTACTCTAAAACAAACCTGACCTCTTTAGGATATTCAGAAGCTAAGTTATAAGCCCACAAAGGTGTAACTGGACTACTTCTTTAAAGTGACACCAGGCCCGGTGACCTTTGGGACATGGTTTGACCCCCTATAGGATTGTGCGATCATCATGAAACTTTCAGATCACTTACAACTCAACAGATTCTACCTTCTTGTAACGTTTCAGCCTGACTGGACCTTGTTTTCACACAAATGGACCCAGAATGATGTGAAATTGTGCTTCGTGCAACATAATTCTGGGTGCCATTTAAAAACCATAAGTGCTAATGACTCCATTCCTTTTTGTGGTTGTAGGGGCTGTTGATTGGAGTACACTAAAACAAACCTGATCTCTCTAGGACATTCAGAAGCCAAGTTATAAGCCCACAAATGTGTAACTGGACTACTTCTTTAAATTGACACCAGATCCGGTGACCTCTGGGACATGGTTTGACCCCCTTAGGAAAGTGCTATCATCATGAAACGTTCAGATCACTTACAACTCAACAGATTCTACCTTCCTGTAACGTTTCAGTCTGATTGGACCTTTTTTTCACACAAATGAACCCAGAATGATGTGAAATTGTGCTTCGTGCAACATAATTCTGGGTGCCATTTAAAAACCATAAGTGCTAATGACTCCATTCCTTTTTGTGGTTGTAGGGGCTGTTTATTGAAGTACACTAAAACAAGCCTGACCTCTCTAGGACATTCAGAAGCCAAGTTACAAGCCCACAAATGTGTAACTGGACTACTTCTTTAAAGTGACACCAGATCCGGTGACCTTTGGGACATGGTTTGACCCACTTAGGAATGTGCGATCATCATGAAACTTTCAGATCACTTACAACTCAATAGATTCTACCTTTTTGTAATGTTTCAGCCTGATTGGACCTTGTTTTCACACAAATGGACCCAGAATGATGTGAAATTGTGCTTCGTTTAACATAATTCTGGGTGCCATTTACAAACCATAAGTGCTAATGACTCCATTCCTTGTTGTAGTTGTAGGGGCTGTTGATTGGAGTACACTAAAACAAACCTGATCTCTCTAGACATTCAGAAGCCAAGTTATAAGGCCACAAAGGTGTAACTGGACTACTTCTGTAAAGTGACACCAGGCCCGGTGACCTTTGGGACATGGTTTGACCCCCTATAGGAATGTGCGATCATCATGAAATGTTCATATCACTTACAACTTAATAGATTCTACCTTCTTGTAACGTTTCAGCCTGATTGGACATTGTTTTCACACAAATGGACCCAGAATGATGTGAAATTGTGCTTCGTGCAACATAATTCTGGGTGCCATTTAAAAACCATAAGTGCTAATGACTCCATTCCTTTTTGAGGTAATAGGGGCTGTTAATTGGAGTACTCTAAAACAAACCTGACCTCTTTAGGATATTCAGAAGCCAAGTTATAAGCCCACAAAGGTGTAACTGGACTACTTCTTTAAAGTGACACCAGGCCCGGTGACCTTTGGGACATGGTTTGACCCCCTATAGGATTGTGCGATCATCATGAAACTTTCAGATCACTTACAACTCAACAGATTCTACCTTCTTGTAACGTTTCAGCCTGACTGGACCTTGTTTTCACACAAATGGACCCAGAATGATGTGAAATTGTGCTTCGTGCAACATAATTCTGGGTGCCATTTAAAAACCATAAGTGCTAATGACTCCATTCCTTTTTGTGGTTGTAGGGGCTGTTGATTGGAGTACACTAAAACAAACCTGATCTCTCTAGGACATTCAGAAGCCAAGTTATAAGCCCACAAATGTGTACCTGGACTACTTCTTTAAATTGACACCAGATCCGGTGACCTCTGGGACATGGTTTGACCCCCTTAGGAAAGTGCTATCATCATGAAACGTTCAGATCACTTACAACTCAATAGATTCTACCTTCCTGTAACGTTTCAGTCTGATTGGACCTTGTTTTCACACAAATGAACCCAGAATGATGTGAAATTGTGCTTCGTGCAACATAATTCTGGGTGCCATTTAAAAACCATAAGTGCTAATGACTCCATTCCTTTTTGTGGTTGTAGGGGCTGTTTATTGAAGTACACTAAAACAAGCCTAACCTCTCTAGGACATTCAGAAGCCAAGTTATAAGCCCACAAATGTGTAACTGGACTACTTCTTTAAAGTGACACCAGATCCGGTGACCTTTGGGACATGGTTTGACCCACTTAGGAATGTGCGATCATCATGAAACTTTCAGATCACTTACAACTCAATAGATTCTACCTTTTTGTAACGTTTCAGCCTGATTGGACCTTGTTTTCACACAAATGGACCCAGAATTATGTGAAATTGTGCTTCGTTTAACATAATTCTGGGTGCCATTTACAAACCATAAGTGCTAATGACTCCATTCCTTTTTGTAGTTGTAGGGACTGTTGATTGGAGTACACTAAAACAAACCTGATCTCTCTAGACATTCAGAAGCCAAGTTATAAGGCCACAAAGGTGTAACTGGACTACTTCTTTAAAGTGACACCAGGCCCGGTGACCTTTGGGACATGGTTTGACCCCCTATAGGAATGTGCGATCATCATGAAATGTTCATATCACTTACAACTCAATAGATTCTACCTTCTTGTAACGTTTCAGCCTGATTGGACCTTGTTTTCACACAAATGGACCCAGAATGATGTGAAATTGTGCTTCGTGCAACATAATTCTGGGTGCCATTTACAAACCATAAGTGCTAATGACTGAATTCTTTTTTGTGGTTGTAGGGGCTGTTGATTGGAGTGCACTAAAACAAACCTGATCTCTCTAGGACATTCAGAAGCCAAGTTATAAGCCCACAAATGTGTAACTGGACTACTTCTTTAAAGTGACACCAGATCCGGTGACTTTTGGGACATGGTTTGACCCACTTAGGAATGTGCGATCATCATGAAACGTTCAGATCACTTACAACTCAATAGATTCTACCTTCTTGTAACGTTTCAGCCTGATTGGACATTGTTTTCACACAAATGGACCCAGAATGATGTGAAATTGTGCTTCGTGCAATATAATTCTGGGTGCCATTTAAAAACCATAAGTGCTAATGACTCCATTCCTTTTTGAGGTAATAGGGGCTGTTAATTGGAGTACTCTAAAACAAACCTGACCTCTTTAGGATATTCAGAAGCCAAGTTATATGCCCACAAAGGTGTAACTGGACTACTTCTTTAAAGTGACACCAGGCCCGGTGACCTTTGGGACATGGTTTGACCCCCTATAGGAATGTGCGATCATCATGAAACGTTCAGATCACTTACAACTCAATAGATTCTACCTTCTTGTAACGTTTCAGCCTGACTGGACCTTGTTTTCACACAAATGGACCCAGAATGATGTGAAATTGTGCTTCGTACAACATAATTCTGGGTGCCATTTAAAAACCATAAGTGCTAATGACTCCATTCCTTTTTGGGGTAATGGGGGCTGTTAATTGGAATACTCTAAAACAAACCTGACGTCTGTAGGATATTCAGAAGCCAAGTTATAAGCCCACAAAGGTGTAACTGGACTACTTCTTTAAAGTGACACCAGGCCCGGTGACCTTTGGGACATGGTTTGACCCCCTATAGGAATGAGCGATCATCACGAAACTTTCAGATCACTTACAACTCAACAGATTCTACCTTCTTGTAACGTTTCAGCCTGACTGGACCTTGTTTTCACACAAATGGACCCAGAATGATGTGAAATTGTGCTTTGTGCAACATAATTCTGGGTGCCATTTAAAAACCATAAGTGCTAATGACTCCATTCCTTTTTGTGGTTGTAGGGGCTGTTTATTGAAGTACACTAAAACAAGCCTGACCTCTCTAGGACATTCAGAAGCCAAGTTATAAGCCCACAAAGGTGTAACTGGACTACTTCTTTAAAGTGGCACCAGGCCCGGTGACCTTTGGGACATGGTTTGACCCCCTTTGGAATGTGCTATCATCATGAAACGTTCAGATCACTTACAACTCAATAGATTCTACCTTCCTGTAACGTTTCAGCCTGATTGGACCTTGTTTTCACACAAATGAACCCAGAATGATGTGAAATTGTGCTTCGTGCAACATAATTCTGGGTGCCATTTAAAAACCATAAGTGCTAATGACTCCATTCCTTTTTGTGGTTGTAGGGGCTGTTGATTGGAGTACACTAAAACAAACCTGATCTCTCTAGGACATTCAGAAGCCAAGTTATAAGCCCACAAATGTGTAACTGGACTACTTTTTTAAATTGACACCGATCCGGTGACCTTTGGGACATGGTTTTACCTCCTTAGGAAAGTGCTATCATCATGAAACGTTCAGATCACTTACAACTCAATAGATTCTACCTTCTTGTAACATTTCAGCCTGATTGGACCTTGTTTTCACACAAATGGACCCAGAATGATGTGAAATTGTGCTTCGTGCAACATAATTCTGGGTGCCATTTACAAACCATAAGGTCTAATGACTCCATTCTTTTTTGTGGTTTTAGGGGCTGTTGATTGGAGTACACTAAAACAAACCTGATCTCTCTAGGACATTCAGAAGCCAAGTTATAAGCCCACAAATGTGTAACTGGACTACTTCTTTAAAGTGACACCAGATCCGGTGACCTTTGGTACATGGTTTGACCAACTTAGGAATGTGCGATCATCATGAAACGTTCAGATCACTTACAACTCAATAGATTCTACCTTCTTGTAACGTTTCAGCCTGATTGGACCTTGTTTTCACCCAAATGGACCCAGAATGATGTGAAATTGTGCTTCGTGCAACATAATTCTGGGTGCCAGTTAAAAACCATAAGTGCTAATGACTCCATTCCTTTTTGAGGTAATATGGGCTGTTAATTGGAGTACTATGAAACAAACCTGACCTCTCTAGGATATTCAGAAGCCAAGTTATAAGCCCACAAATGTGTAACTGGACTACTTCTTTAAAGTGACACCAGATCCGGTGACCTTTAGGACATGGATTGACACCCTTAGGAAACTGCTATCATCATGAAACGTTCAGATCACTTACAACTCAATAGATTCTACCTTCCTGTAACGTTTCAGCCTGATTGGACCTTGTTTTCACACAAATGAACCCAGAATGATGTGAAATTGTGCTTTGTGCAACATAATTCTGGGTGCCATTTAAAAACCATAAGTGCTAATGACTCCATTCCTTTTTGGGGTAATGGGGGCTGTTAATTGGAGTACTCTAAAACAAACCTGACCTCTTTAGGATATTCAGAAGCCAAGTTATAAGCCCACAAAGGTGTAACTGGACTACTTCTTTAAAGTGACACCAGGCCCGGTGACCTTTGGGACATGGTTTGACCCCCTGTAGGAATGTGCGATCATCATGAAACGTTCAGATCACTTACAACTCAAAAGATTCTACCTTCTTTTAACGTTTCAGCCTGATTGGACCTTGTTTTCACACGTATGGACCCAGAATGATGTGAAATTGTGCTTCGTGCCACATAATTCTGGGTGCCATTTACAAACCATAAGTGCTAATGACTCTATTCCTTTTTGTGGTTGTAGGGGCTGTTGATTTGAGTACACTAAAACAAACCTGATCTCTCTAGGACATTCAGAAGCCAAGTTATAAGCCCACAAATGTGTAACTGGACTACTTCTTTAAATTTACACCGATCCAGTGACCTTTGGGACATGGTTTGACCCCCTATAGGAAAGTGCTATCATCATGAAACGTTCAGATCACTTACAACTCAATAGATTCTACCTTCCTGTAACGTTTCAGCCTGATTGGACCTTGTTTTCACACAAATGAACCCAGAATGATGTGAAATTGTGCTTCGTGCAACATAATTCTGGGTGCCATTTAAAAACCATAAGTTCTAATGACTCCATTCCTTTTTGGGGTAATGGGGGCTGTTAATTGGAGTACACTAAATTAAACCTGACCTCTCTAGGATATTCAGAAGCCAAGTTATAAGCCCACAAAGGTGTAACTGGACTACTTCTTTAAAGTGACACCAGGCCCGGTGACCTTTGGGACATGGTTTGACCCCCTTAGGAATGTGCGATCATCATGAAACGTTCAGATCACTTACAACTCAATAGATTCTACCTTCTTGTAACGTTTCAGCCTGATTGGACCTTGTTTTCACACAAATGGACCCAGAATGATGTGAAATTGTGCTTCATGCAACATAATTCTGGGTGCCATTTACAAACCATAATGACTCCATTCCTTTTTGTGGTTGTAGGGGCTGTTGATTGGAGTACACTAAAACAAACCTGATCTCTCTAGGACATTCAGAAGCCAAGTTATAAGCCCACAAAGGTGTAACTGGACTACTTCTTTAAAGTGACACCAGGCCCGGTGACCTTTGGGACATGGTTTGACCCCCTATAGGAATGTGCGATCATCATGAAACGTTCATAACACTTAAAACTCAATTGATTCTACCTTCTTGTAACGTTTCAGCCTGATTGGACCTTGTTTTCACACAAATGAACCCAGAATGATGTGAAATTGTGCTTTGTGCAACATAATTCTGGGTGCCATTTAAAAACCATAAGTGCTAATGACTCCATTCCTTTTTGGGGTAATGGGGGCTGTTAATTGGAGTACTCTAAAACAAACCTGACCTCTGTAGGATATTCAGAAGCCAAGTTATAAGCCCACAAAGGTGTAACTGGACTACTTCTTTAAAGTGACACCAGGCCCGGTGACCTTTGGGACATGGTTTGACCCCCTATAGGAATGTGCGATCATCATGAAACTTTCAGATCACTTACAACTCATCAGATTCTACCTTCTTGTAACGTTTCAGCCTGACTGGACCTTGTTTTCACACAAATGGACCCAGAATGATGTGAAATTGTGCTTCGTGCAACATAATTCTGGGTGCCATTTAAAAGCCATAAGTGCTAATGACTCCATTCCTTTTTGTGGTTGTAGGGGCTGTTGATTGGAGTACACTAAAACAAACCTGATCTCTCTAGGACATTCAGAAGCCAAGTTATAAGCCAACAAATGTGTAACTGGACTACTTCTTTAAATTGACACCAGATCCGGTGACCTCTGGGACATGGTTTGACCCCCTTAGGAAAGGGCTATCATCATGATACGTTCAGATCACTTACAACTCAATAGATTCTACCTTCCTGTAATGTTTCAGCCTAATTGGACCTTGTTTTCACACAAATGAACCCAGAATGATGTGAAATTGTGCTTTGTGCAACATAATTCTGGGTGCCGTTTAAAAACCATAAGTGCTAATGACTCCATTCCTTATTGTGGTTGTAGGGGCTGTTTATTCAAGTACAGTAAAACAAGCCTGACCTCTCTAGGACATTCAGAAGCCAAGTTATAAGCCCACAAAGGTGTAACTGGACTACTTCTTTAAAGTGGCACCAGGCCCGGTGACCTTTGGGACATGGTTTTACCCCCTTAGGAATATCCTATCATCATGAAACGTTCAGATCACTTACAACTCATGATTCTACCTTCCTGTAACGTTTCAGCCTGATTGGACCTTGTTTTCACACAAATGAACCCAGAATGATGTGAAATTTTGCTTCGTGCCACATAATTCTGGGTGCCATTTACAACCCATAAGTGCTAATGACTCCATTCCTTTTTGGGGTAATGGGGGCTGTTAATTGGAGTACTCTAAATTAAACCTGACCTCTCTAGGATATTCAGAAGCCAAGTTATAAGCCCACAAAGGTGTAACTGGACTACTTCTTTAAAGTGACACCAGGCCCGGTGACCTTTGGGACATGGTTTGACCCCCTATAGGAATGTGCGATCATCATGAAATGTTCAGATCACTTACAACTCAATAGATTCTACCTTCTTGTAACGTTTCAGCCTGATTGGACCTTGTTTTCACACAAATGGACCCAGAATGATGTGAAATTGTGCTTCGTGCAACATAATTCTGGGTGCCATTTACAAACCATAAGTGCTAATGACTGAATTCTTTTTTGTGGTTGTAGGGGCTGTTGATTGGAGTGCACTAAAACAAACCTGATCTCTCTAGGACATTCAGAAGCCAAGTTATAAGCCCACAAATGTGTAACTGGACTACTTCTTTAAAGTGACACCAGATCCGGTGACTTTTGGGACATGGTTTGACCCACTTAGGAATGTGCGATCATCATGAAACGTTCAGATCACTTACAACTCAATAGATTCTACCTTCTTGTAACGTTTCAGCCTGATTGGACATTGTTTTCACACAAATGGACCCAGAATGATGTGAAATTGTGCTTCGTGCAATATAATTCTGGGTGCCATTTAAAAACCATAAGTGCTAATGACTCCATTCCTTTTTGAGGTAATAGGGGCTGTTAATTGGAGTACTCTAAAACAAACCTGACCTCTTTAGGATATTCAGAAGCCAAGTTATATGCCCACAAAGGTGTAACTGGACTACTTCTTTAAAGTGACACCAGGCCCGGTGACCTTTGGGACATGGTTTGACCCCCTATAGGAATGTGCGATCATCATGAAACGTTCAGATCACTTACAACTCAATAGATTCTACCTTCTTGTAACGTTTCAGCCTGACTGGACCTTGTTTTCACACAAATGGACCCAGAATGATGTGAAATTGTGCTTCGTACAACATAATTCTGGGTGCCATTTAAAAACCATAAGTGCTAATGACTCCATTCCTTTTTGGGGTAATGGGGGCTGTTAATTGGAGTACTCTAAAACAAACCTGACGTCTGTAGGATATTCAGAAGCCAAGTTATAAGCCCACAAAGGTGTAACTGGACTACTTCTTTAAAGTGACACCAGGCCCGGTGACCTTTGGGACATGGTTTGACCCCCTATAGGAATGAGCGATCATCACGAAACTTTCAGATCACTTACAACTCAACAGATTCTACCTTCTTGTAACGTTTCAGCCTGACTGGACCTTGTTTTCACACAAATGGACCCAGAATGATGTGAAATTGTGCTTTGTGCAACATAATTCTGGGTGCCATTTAAAAACCATAAGTGCTAATGACTCCATTCCTTTTTGTGGTTGTAGGGGCTGTTTATTGAAGTACACTAAAACAAGCCTGACCTCTCTAGGACATTCAGAAGCCAAGTTATAAGCCCACAAAGGTGTAACTGGACTACTTCTTTAAAGTGGCACCAGGCCCGGTGACCTTTGGGACATGGTTTGACCCCCTTTGGAATGTGCTATCATCATGAAACGTTCAGATAACTTACAACTCAATAGATTCTACCTTCCTGTAACGTTTCAGCCTGATTGGACCTTGTTTTCACACAAATGAACCCAGAATGATGTGAAATTGTGCTTCGTGCAACATAATTCTGGGTGCCATTTAAAAACCATAAGTGCTAATGACTCCATTCCTTTTTGTGGTTGTAGGGGCTGTTGATTGGAGTACACTAAAACAAACCTGATCTCTCTAGGACATTCAGAAGCCAAGTTATAAGCCCACAAATGTGTAACTGGACTACTTTTTTAAATTGACACCGATCCGGTGACCTTTGGGACATGGTTTTACCTCCTTAGGAAAGTGCTATCATCATGAAACGTTCAGATCACTTACAACTCAATAGATTCTACCTTCTTGTAACATTTCAGCCTGATTGGACCTTGTTTTCACACAAATGGACCCAGAATGATGTGAAATTGTGCTTCGTGCAACATAATTCTGGGTGCCATTTACAAACCATAAGGTCTAATGACTCCATTCTTTTTTGTGGTTTTAGGGGCTGTTGATTGGAGTACACTAAAACAAACCTGATCTCTCTAGGACATTCAGAAGCCAAGTTATAAGCCCACAAATGTGTAACTGGACTACTTCTTTAAAGTGACACCAGATCCGGTGACCTTTGGTACATGGTTTGACCAACTTAGGAATGTGCGATCATCATGAAACGTTCAGATCACTTACAACTCAATAGATTCTACCTTCTTGTAACGTTTCAGCCTGATTGGACCTTGTTTTCACCCAAATGGACCCAGAATGATGTGAAATTGTGCTTCGTGCAACATAATTCTGGGTGCCAGTTAAAAACCATAAGTGCTAATGACTCCATTCCTTTTTGAGGTAATATGGGCTGTTAATTGGAGTACTATGAAACAAACCTGACCTCTCTAGGATATTCAGAAGCCAAGTTATAAGCCCACAAATGTGTAACTGGACTACTTCTTTAAAGTGACACCAGATCCGGTGACCTTTAGGACATGGATTGACACCCTTAGGAAACTGCTATCATCATGAAACGTTCAGATCACTTACAACTCAATAGATTCTACCTTCCTGTAACGTTTCAGCCTGATTGGACCTTGTTTTCACACAAATGAACCCAGAATGATGTGAAATTGTGCTTTGTGCAACATAATTCTGGGTGCCATTTAAAAACCATAAGTGCTAATGACTCCATTCCTTTTTGGGGTAATGGGGGCTGTTAATTGGAGTACTCTAAAACAAACCTGACCTCTTTAGGATATTCAGAAGCCAAGTTATAAGCCCACAAAGGTGTAACTGGACTACTTCTTTAAAGTGACACCAGGCCCGGTGACCTTTGGGACATGGTTTGACCCCCTGTAGGAATGTGCGATCATCATGAAACGTTCAGATCACTTACAACTCAAAAGATTCTACCTTCTTTTAACGTTTCAGCCTGATTGGACCTTGTTTTCACACGTATGGACCCAGAATGATGTGAAATTGTGCTTCGTGCCACATAATTCTGGGTGCCATTTACAAACCATAAGTGCTAATGACTCTATTCCTTTTTGTGGTTGTAGGGGCTGTTGATTTGAGTACACTAAAACAAACCTGATCTCTCTAGGACATTCAGAAGCCAAGTTATAAGCCCACAAATGTGTAACTGGACTACTTCTTTAAATTTACACCGATCCAGTGACCTTTGGGACATGGTTTGACCCCCTATAGGAAAGTGCTATCATCATGAAACGTTCAGATCACTTACAACTCAATAGATTCTACCTTCCTGTAACGTTTCAGCCTGATTGGACCTTGTTTTCACACAAATGAACCCAGAATGATGTGAAATTGTGCTTCGTGCAACATAATTCTGGGTGCCATTTAAAAACCATAAGTTCTAATGACTCCATTCCTTTTTGGGGTAATGGGGGCTGTTAATTGGAGTACACTAAATTAAACCTGACCTCTCTAGGATATTCAGAAGCCAAGTTATAAGCCCACAAAGGTGTAACTGGACTACTTCTTTAAAGTGACACCAGGCCCGGTGACCTTTGGGACATGGTTTGACCCCCTTAGGAATGTGCGATCATCATGAAACGTTCAGATCACTTACAACTCAATAGATTCTACCTTCTTGTAACGTTTCAGCCTGATTGGACCTTGTTTTCACACAAATGGACCCAGAATGATGTGAAATTGTGCTTCATGCAACATAATTCTGGGTGCCATTTACAAACCATAATGACTCCATTCCTTTTTGTGGTTGTAGGGGCTGTTGATTGGAGTACACTAAAACAAACCTGATCTCTCTAGGACATTCAGAAGCCAAGTTATAAGCCCACAAAGGTGTAACTGGACTACTTCTTTAAAGTGACACCAGGCCCGGTGACCTTTGGGACATGGTTTGACCCCCTATAGGAATGTGCGATCATCATGAAACGTTCATAACACTTAAAACTCAATTGATTCTACCTTCTTGTAACGTTTCAGCCTGATTGGACCTTGTTTTCACACAAATGAACCCAGAATGATGTGAAATTGTGCTTTGTGCAACATAATTCTGGGTGCCATTTAAAAACCATAAGTGCTAATGACTCCATTCCTTTTTGGGGTAATGGGGGCTGTTAATTGGAGTACTCTAAAACAAACCTGACCTCTGTAGGATATTCAGAAGCCAAGTTATAAGCCCACAAAGGTGTAACTGGACTACTTCTTTAAAGTGACACCAGGCCCGGTGACCTTTGGGACATGGTTTGACCCCCTATAGGAATGTGCGATCATCATGAAACTTTCAGATCACTTACAACTCAACAGATTCTACCTTCTTGTAACGTTTCAGCCTGACTGGACCTTGTTTTCACACAAATGGACCCAGAATGATGTGAAATTGTGCTTCGTGCAACATAATTCTGGGTGCCATTTAAAAGCCATAAGTGCTAATGACTCCATTCCTTTTTGTGGTTGTAGGGGCTGTTGATTGGAGTACACTAAAACAAACCTGATCTCTCTAGGACATTCAGAAGCCAAGTTATAAGCCAACAAATGTGTAACTGGACTACTTCTTTAAATTGACACCAGATCCGGTGACCTCTGGGACATGGTTTGACCCCCTTAGGAAAGGGCTATCATCATGATACGTTCAGATCACTTACAACTCAATAGATTCTACCTTCCTGTAATGTTTCAGCCTGATTGGACCTTGTTTTCACACAAATGAACCCAGAATGATGTGAAATTGTGCTTTGTGCAACATAATTCTGGGTGCCGTTTAAAAACCATAAGTGCTAATGACTCCATTCCTTATTGTGGTTGTAGGGGCTGTTTATTCAAGTACAGTAAAACAAGCCTGACCTCTCTAGGACATTCAGAAGCCAAGTTATAAGCCCACAAAGGTGTAACTGGACTACTTCTTTAAAGTGGCACCAGGCCCGGTGAACTTTGGGACATGGTTTTACCCCCTTAGGAATATCCTATCATCATGAAACGTTCAGATCACTTACAACTCATGATTCTACCTTCATGTAACGTTTCAGCCTGATTGGACCTTGTTTTCACACAAATGAACCCAGAATGATGTGAAATTTTGCTTCGTGCCACATAATTCTGGGTGCCATTTACAACCCATAAGTGCTAATGACTCCATTCCTTTTTGGGGTAATGGGGGCTGTTAATTGGAGTACTCTAAATTAAACCTGACCTCTCTAGGATATTCAGAAGCCAAGTTATAAGCCCACAAAGGTATAACTGGACTACATCTTTAAAGTGACACCAGGCCCGGTGACCTTTGGGACATGGTTTGACCCCCTTAGGAATGTGCGATCATCATGAAACGTTCAGATCCCTTACAACTCAATATATTCTACCTTCTTGTAACGTTTCAGCCTGATTGGACCTTGTTTTCACACAAATGGACCCAGAATGATGTGAAATTGTGCTTCGTGCAACCTAATTCTGGGCGCCATTTACAAACCATAAGTGCTAATGACTCCATTCCTTTTTGTGGCTGTAGGGGCTGTTTATTGGAGTACACTAAAACAAGCCTGACCTCTCTAGGACATTCAGAAGCCAAGTTATAAGCCCACAAAGGTGTAACTGGACTACTTATTTAAAGTGACACCAGGCCCGGTGACCTTTGGGACATGGTTTTACCTCCTTAGGAAAGTGCTATCATCATGAAACGTTCAGATCACTTACAACTCAATAGATTCTACCTTCTTGTAACGTTTCAGCCTGAATGGACCTTGTTTTCACACAAATGGACCCAGAATGATGTGAAATTGTGCTTCGTGCAACATAATTCTGGGTGCCATTTACAAACCATAAGTTCTAATGACTCCAGTCTTTTTTGTGGTTGTAGGGGCTGTTGAATGGAGTACACTAAAACAAACCTGATCTCTCTAGGACATTCAGAAGCCAAGTTATAAGCCCACAAATGTGTAACTGGACTACTTCTTTAAAGTGACACCAGATCCGGTGACCTTTGGTACATGGTTTGACCCACTTAGGAATGTGCGATCATCATGAAACGTTCAGATCACTTACAACTCAATAGATTCTACCTTCTTGTAACGTTTCAGCCTGATTGGACCTTGTTTTCACCCAAATGGACCCAGAATGATGTGAAATTGTGCTTCGTGCAACATAATTCTGGGTGCCATTTAAAAACCATAAGTGCTAATGACTCCATTCCTTTTTGAGGTAATAGGGGCTGTTAATTGGAGTACTATAAAACAAACCTGACCTCTCTAGGATATTCAGAAGCCAAGTTATAAGCCCAGAAATGTGTAACTGGACTACTTCTTTAAAGTGACACCAGATCCGGTGACCTTTAGGACATGGATTGACACCCTTAGGAAACCGCTATCATCATGAAACGTTCAGATCACTTACAACTCAATAGATTCTACCTTCCTGTAACGTTTCAGCCTGATTGGACCTTGTTTTCACACAAATGAACCCAGAATGATGTGAAATTGTGCTTTGTGCAACATAATTCTGGGTGCCATTTAAAAACCATAAGTGCTAATGACTCCATTCCTTTTTGGGGTAATGGGGGCTGTTAATTGGAGTACTCTAAAACAAACCTGACCTCTTTAGGATATTCAGAAGCCAAAGGTGTAACTGGACTACTTCTTTAAAGTGACACCAGGCCCGGTGACCTTTGGGACATGGTTTGACCCCCTGTAGGAATGTGCGATCATCATGAAACGTTCAGATCACTTACAACTCAATAGATTCTACCTTCTTGTAACGTTTCAGCCTGATTGGACCTTGTTTTCACACGAATGGACCCAGAATGATGTGAAATTGTGCTTCGTGCCACATAATTCTGGGTGCCATTTACAAACCATAAGTGCTAATGACTCTATTCCTTTTTGTGGTTGTAGGGGCTGTTGATTTGAGTACACTAAAACAAACCTGATCTCTCTAGGACATTCAGAAGCCAAGTTATAAGCCCACAAATGTGTAACTGGACTACTTCTTTAAATTTACACCGATCCAGTGACCTTTGGGACATGGTTTGACCCCCTATAGGAAAGAGCTATCATCATGAAACGTTCAGATCACTTACAACTCAATAGATTCTACCTTCCTGTAACGTTTCAGCCTGATTGGACCTTGTTTTCACACAAATGAACCCAGAATGATGTGAAATTGTGCTTCGTGCAACATAATTCTGGGTGCCATTTAAAAACCATAAGTTCTAATGACTCCATTCCTTTTTGGGGTAATGGGGGCTGTTAATTGGAGTACTCTAAATTAAACCTGACCTCTCTAGGATATTCAGAAGCCAAGTTATAAGCCCACAAATGTGTAACTGGACTACTTCTTTAAAGTGACACCAGTCCTGGTGACCTTTAGGACATGGATTGACACCCTTAGGAAAGTGCTATCATCATGAAACGTTCAGATCACTTACAACTCAATAGATTCTACCTTCCTGTAACGTTTCAGCCTGATTGGACCTTGTTTTCACACAAATGGACCCAGAATGATGTGAAATTGTGCTTCGTGCAACATAATTCTGGGTGCCATTTAAAAACCATAATTGCTAATGACTCCATTCCTTTTTGTGGTTGTAGGGGCTGTTGATTGGAGTACACTAAAACAAACCTGATCTCTCTAGGACATTCAGAAGCCAAGTTATAAGCCCACAAATGTGTAACTAGACTACTTCTTTAAATTGACAAAAGATCCGGTGACCTCTGGGACATGGTTTGACCCCCTTAGGAAAGTGCTATCATCATGAAACGTTCAGATCACTTACAACTCAATAGATTCTACCTTCCTGTAACGTTTCAGCCTGATTGGACCTTGTTTTCACACAAATGAACCCAGAATGATGTGAAATTGTGCTTCGTGCAACATAATTCTGGGTGCCATTTACAAACCATAAGTGCTAATGACTCCATTCCTTTTTGTGGTTGTAGGGGATGTTGATTGGAGTACACTAAAACAAACCTGATCTCTCTAGGAAATTCAGAAGCCAAGTTATAAGCCCACAAAGGTGTAACTGGACTACTTCTTTAAAGTGACACCAGGCCCGGTGACCTTTGGGACATGGTTTGACCCCCTATAGGAATGTGCGATCATCATGAAACATTCAGATCACTTACAACTCAATAGATTCTACCTTCTTGTAACGTTTCAGCTTGATTGGACCTTGTTTTCACACAAATGGACCCAGAATGATGTGAAATTGTGCTTCGTGCAACATAATTCTGGGTGCCATTTACAAACCATAAGTGCTAATGACTCCATTCCTTTTTGTGGTTGTAGGGGCTGTTGATTGGAGTACATAAAACAAACCTGATCTCTCTAGGACATTCAGAAGCCAAGTTATAAGCCCACAAATGTGTAACTGGACTACTTCTTTAAAGTGACACCAGATCTGGTGACCTTTGGGACATGGTTTGACCCACTTAGGAATGTGCGATCATCATGAAACGTTCAGATCACTTACAACTCAATAGATTCTACCTTCTTGTAACGTTTCAGCCTGATTGGACCTTGTTTTCACACAAATGGACCCAGAATGATGTGAAATTGTGCTTCGTACAACATAATTCTGGGTGCCATTTACAAACCATAAGTGCTAATGACTCCATTCCTTTTTCTGGTTGTAGGGGCTGTTGATTGGAATACACTAAAACAAACCTGATCTCTCTAGGACATTCAGAAGCCAAGTTATAAGCCCACAAAGGTGTAACTGGACTACTTCTTTAAAGTGACACCAGGCCCGGTGACCTTTGGGACATGGTTTGACCCCCTATAGGAATGTGCGATCATCATGAAATGTTCAGATCACTTACAACTCAATAGATTCTACCTTCTTGTAACGTTTCAGCCTGAATGGACCTTGTTTTCAAACAAATGGACCCAGAATGATGTGAAATTGTGCTTCGTGCAACATAATTCTGGGTGCCATTTACAAACCATAAGTGCTAATGACTCCATTCCTTTTTGTGGTTGTATGGGCTGTTGATTGGAGTACACTAAAACAAACCTGATCTCTCTAGGACATTCAGAAGCCAAGTTATAAGCCCACAAATGTGTAACTGGACTACTTCTTTAAAGTGACACCAGATCCGGTGACCTTTGGGACATGGTTTGACCCACTTAGGAATGTGCGATCATCATGAAACTTTCAGATCACTTACAACTCAATAGATTCTACCTTCTTGTAACGTTTCAGCCTGATTGGACCTTGTTTTCACACAAATGGACCCAGAATGATGTGAAATTGTGCTTCGTTTAACATAATTCTGGGTGCCATTTACAAACCATAAGTGCTAATGACTCCATTCCTTTTTGTAGTTGTAGGGGCTGTTGATTGGAGTACACTAAAACAAACCTGATCTCTCTAGGACATTCAGAAGCCAGGTTATAAAGCCACAAATGTGTAACTGGACTACTTCTTTAAAGTGACACCAGGCCCGGTGACCTTTGGGACATGGTTTGACCCACTTAGGAATGTGCGATCATCATGAAACGTTCATATCACTTACAACTCAATAGATTCTACCTTCTTGTAACGTTTCAGCCTGATTGGACCTTGTTTTCACACAAATGGACCCAGAATGATGTGAAATTGTGCTTCGTGCAACATAATTCTGGGTGCCATTTACAAACCATAAGTGCTAATGACTGAATTCTTTTTTGTGGTTGTAGGGGCTGTTGATTGGAGTGCACTAAAACAAACCTGATCTCTCTAGGACATTCAGAAGCCAAGTTATAAGCCCACAAATGTGTAACTGGACTACTTCTTTAAAGTGACACCAGATCCGGTGACTTTTGGGACATGGTTTGACCCACTTAGGAATGTGCGATCATCATGAAACGTTCAGATCACTTACAACTCAATAGATTCTACCTTCTTGTAACGTTTCAGCCTGATTGGACATTGTTTTCACACAAATGGACCCAGAATGATGTGAAATTGTGCTTCGTGCAACATAATTCTGGGTGCCATTTAAAAACCATAAGTGCTAATGACTCCATTCCTTTTTGAGGTAATAGGGGCTGTTAATTGGAGTACTCTAAAACAAACCTGACCTCTTTAGGATATTTAGAAGCCAAGTTATAAGCCCACAAAGGTGTAACTGGACTACTTCTTTAAAGTGACACCAGGCCCGGTGACCTTTGGGACATGGTTTGACCCCCTATAGGAATGTGCGATCATCATGAAACTTTCAGATCACTTACAACTCAACAGATTCTACCTTCTTGTAACGTTTCAGCCTGACTGGACCTTGTTTTCACACAAATGGACCCAGAATGATGTGAAATTGTGCTTCGTGCAACATAATTCTGGGTGCCATTTAAAAACCATAAGTGCTAATGACTCCATTCCTTTTTGTGGTTGTAGGGGCTGTTGATTGGAGTACACTAAAACAAACCTGATCTCTCTAGGAAATTCACAAGCCAAGTTATAAGCCCACAAATGTGTAAACTGGAATACTTCTTTAAATTGACACCAGTTCCGGTGACCTCTGGGACATGGTTTGACCCCCTTAGGAATGTGCGATCATCATGAAACGTTCAGATCACTTACAACTCAATAGATTCTACCTTCTTGTAACGTTTCAGCCTGATTGGACCTTGTTTTCACACAAATGGACCCAGAATGATGTGAAATTGTGCTTCGTGCAACATAATTCTGGGTGCCATTTAAAAACCATAAGTGCTAATGACTCCATTCCTTTTTGAGGTAATATGGGCTGTTAATTGGAGTACTCTAAAACAAACCTGACCTCTCTAGGATATTCAGAAGCCAAGTTATAAGCCCACAAATGTGTAACTGGACTACTTCTTTAAAGTGACACCAGATCCGGTGACCTTTAGGACATGGTTTGACCCCCTTAGGAAAGTGCTATCATCATGAAACGTTCAGATCACTTACAACTCAATAGATTCTACCTTCCTGTAACGTTTTAGCCTGATTGGACCTTGTTTTCACACAAATGAACCCAGAATGATGTGAAATTGTGCTTTGTGCAACATAATTCTGGGTGCCATTTAAAAACCATAAGTGCTAATGACTCCATTCCTTTTTGGGGTAATGGGGGCTGTTAATTGGAGTACTCTAAAACAAACCTGACCTCTGTAGGATATTCAGAAGCCAAGTTATAAGCCCACAAAGGTGTAACTGGACTACTTCTTTAAAGTGACACCAGGCCCGGTGACCTTTGGGACATGGTTTGACCCCCTATAGGAATGTGATATCATCATGAAACTTTCAGATCACTTACAACTCAACAGATTCTACCTTCTTGTAACGTTTCAGCCTGACTGGACCTTGTTTTCACACAAATGGACCCAGAATGATGTGAAATTGTGCTTCGTGCAACATAATTCTGGGTGCCATTTAAAAGCCATAAGTGCTAATGACTCCATTCCTTTTTGAGGTTGTAGGGGCTGTTGATTGGAGTACACTAAAACAAACCTGATCTCTCTAGGACATTCAGAAGCCAAGTTATAAGCCCACAAATGTGTAACTGGACTGCTTCTTTAAATTGACACCAGATCCGGTGACCTCTGGGACATGGTTTGACCCCCTTAGGAAAGTGCTATCATCATGAAACGTTCAGATCACTTACAACTCAATAGATTCTACCTTCCTGTAACGTTTCAGCCTGATGGGACCTTGTTTTCACACAAATGAACCCAGAATGATGTTAAATTGTGCTTTGTGCAACATAATTCTGGGTGCCATTTAAAAACCATAAGTGCTAATGACTCCATTCCTTTTTGTGGTTGTAGGGGCTGTTTATTGAAGTACACTAAAACAAGCCTGACCTCTCTAGGACATTCAGAAGCCAAGTTATAAGCCCACAAAGGTGTAACTGGACTACTTCTTTAAAGTGGCACCAGGCCCGGTGACCTTTGGGACATGGTTTGACCCCCTTTGGAATGTGCTATCATCATGAAACGTTCAGATCACTTACAACTCAATAGATTCTACCTTCCTGTAACGTTTCAGCCTGATTGGACCTTGTTTTCACACAAATGGACCCAGAATGATGTGAAATTGTGCTTCGTGCAACATAATTCTGGGTGCCATTTACAAACCATAAGTGCTAATGACTGAATTCTTTTTTGTGGTTGTAGGGGCTGTTGATTGGAGTGCACTAAAACAAACCTGATCTCTCTAGGACATTCAGAAGCCAAGTTATAAGCCCACAAATGTGTAACTGGACTACTTCTTTAAAGTGACACCAGATCCGGTGACTTTTGGGACATGGTTTGACCCACTTAGGAATGTGCGATCATCATGAAACGTTCAGATCACTTACAACTCAATAGATTCTACCTTCTTGTAACGTTTCAGCCTGATTGGACATTGTTTTCACACAAATGGACCCAGAATGATGTGAAATTGTGCTTCGTGCAACATAATTCTGGGTGCCATTTAAAAACCATAAGTGCTAATGACTCCATTCCTTTTTGAGGTAATAGGGGCTGTTAATTGGAGTACTCTAAAACAAACCTGACCTCTTTAGGATATTCAGAAGCCAAGTTATAAGCCCACAAAGGTGTAACTGGACTACTTCTTTAAAGTGACACCAGGCCCGGTGACCTTTGGGACATGGTTTGACCCCCTATAGGAATGTGCGATCATCATGAAACTTTCAGATCACTTACAACTCAACAGATTCTACCTTCTTGTAACGTTTCAGCCTGACTGGACCTTGTTTTCACACAAATGGACCCAGAATGATGTGAAATTTTGCTTCGTGCAACATAATTCTGGGTGCCATTTAAAAACCATAAGTGCTAATGACTCCATTCCTTTTTGTGGTTGTAGGGGCTGTTGATTGGAGTACACTAAAACAAACCTGATCTCTCTAGGAAATTCACAAGCCAAGTTATAAGCCCACAAATGTGTAAACTGGAATACTTCTTTAAATTGACACCAGATCCGGTGGCCTCTGGGACATGGTTTGACCCCCTTAGGAATGTGCGATCATCATGAAACGTTCAGATCACTTACAACTCAATAGATTCTACCTTCTTGTAACGTTTCAGCCTGATTGGACCTTGTTTTCACACAAATGGACCCAGAATGATGTGAAATTGTGCTTCGTGCAACATAATTCTGGGTGCCATTTAAAAACCATAAGTGCTAATGACTCCATTCCTTTTTGAGGTAATATGGGCTGTTAATTGGAGTACTCTAAAACAAACCTGACCTCTCTAGGATATTCAGAAGCCAAGTTATAAGCCCACAAATGTGTAACTGGACTACTTCTTTAAAGTGACACCAGATCCGGTGACCTTTAGGACATGGTTTGACCCCCTTAGGAAAGTGCTATCATCATGAAACGTTCAGATCACTTACAACTCAATAGATTCTACCTTCCTGTAACGTTTCAGCCTGATTGGACCTTGTTTTCACACAAATGAACCCAGAATGATGTGAAATTGTGCTTTGTGCAACATAATTCTGGGTGCCATTTAAAAACCATAAGTGCTAATGACTCCATTCCTTTTTGGGGTAATGGGGGCTGTTAATTGGAGTACTCTAAAACAAACCTGACCTCTGTAGGATATTCAGAAGCCAAGTTATAAGCCCACAAAGGTGTAACTGGACTACTTCTTTAAAGTGACACCAGGCCCGGTGACCTTTGGGACATGGTTTGACCCCCTATAGGAATGTGATATCATCATGAAACTTTCAGATCACTTACAACTCAACAGATTCTACCTTCTTGTAACGTTTCAGCCTGACTGGACCTTGTTTTCACACAAATGGACCCAGAATGATGTGAAATTGTGCTTCGTGCAACATAATTCTGGGTGCCATTTAAAAGCCATAAGTGCTAATGACTCCATTCCTTTTTGAGGTTGTAGGGGCTGTTGATTGGAGTACACTAAAACAAACCTGATCTCTCTAGGACATTCAGAAGCCAAGTTATAAGCCCACAAATGTGTAACTGGACTGCTTCTTTAAATTGACACCAGATCCGGTGACCTCTGGGACATGGTTTGACCCCCTTAGGAAAGTGCTATCATCATGAAACGTTCAGATCACTTACAACTCAATAGATTCTACCTTCCTGTAACGTTTCAGCCTGATTGGACCTTGTTTTCACACAAATGAACCCAGAAAGATGTGAAATTGTGCTTTGTGCAACATAATTCTGGGTGCCATTTAAAAACCATAAGTGCTAATGACTCCATTCCTTTTTGTGGTTGTAGGGGCTGTTGATTGGAGTACACTAAAACAAACCTGATCTCTCTCGGACATTCAGAAGCCAAGTTATAAGCCCACAAATGTGTAACTGGACTACTTTTTTAAATTGACACCGATCCGGTGACCTTTGGGACATGGTTTTACCTCCTTAGGAAAGTGCTATCATCATGAAACGTTCACATCACTTACAACTCAATAGATTCTACCTTCTTGTAACGTTTCAGCCTGATTGGACCTTGTTTTCATACAAATGGACCCAGAATGATGTGAAATTGTGCTTCGTGCAACATAATTCTGGGTGCCATTTACAAACCATAAGTTCTAATGACTCCATTCTTTTTTGTGGTTGTAGGGGCTGTTGATTGGAGTACACTAAAACAAACCTGATCTCTCTAGGACATTCAGAAGCTAAGTTATAAGCCCACAAATGTGTAACTGGACTACTTCTTTAAAGTGACACCAGATCCGGTGACCTTTGGTACATGGTTTGACCCACTTAGGAATGTGCGATCATCATGAAACAGTCAGATCACTTACAACTCGATAGATTCTACCTTCTTGTAACGTTTCAGCCTGATTGGACCTTGTTTTCACCCAAATGGACCCAGAAGGATGTGAAATTGTGCTTCGTGCAACATAATTCTGGGTGCCATTTAAAAACCATAAGTGCTAATGACTCCATTCCTTTTTGAGGTAATAGGGGCTGTTAATTGGAGTACTATAAAACAAACCTGACCTCTCTAGGATATTCAGAAGCCAAGTTATAAGCCCACAAATGTGTAACTGGACTACTTCTTTAAAGTGACACCAGGTCCGGTGACCTTTAGGACATGGATTGACACCCTTAGGAAACTGCTATCATCATGAAACGTTCAGATCACTTACAACTCAATAGATTCTACCTTCCTGTAACGTTTCAGCCTGATTGGACCTTGTTTTCACACAAATGAACCCAGAATGATGTGAAATTGTGCTTCGTGCAACATAATTCTGGGTGCCATTTAAAAACCATAAGTGCTAATGACTCCATTCCTTTTTGGGGTAATGGGGGCTGTTAATTGGAGTACTCTAAAACAAACCTGACCTCTTTAGGATATTCAGAAGCCAAGTTATAAGCCCACAAAGGTGTAACTGGACTACTTCTTTAAAGTGACACCAGGCCCGGTGACCTTTGGGACATGGTTTGACCCCCTGTAGGAATGTGCGATCATCATGAAACGTTCAGATCACTTACAACTCAATAGATTCTACCTTCTTGTAACGTTTCAGCCTGATTGGACCTTGTTTTCACACGAATGGACCCAGAATGATGTGAAATTGTGCTTCGTGCCACATAATTCTGGGTGCCATTTACAAACCATAAGTGCTAATGACTCTATTCCTTTTTGTGGTTGTAGGGGCTGTTGATTGGAGTACACTAAAACAAACCTGATCTCTCTAGGACATTCAGAAACCAAGTTATAAGCCCACAAATGTGTAACTGGACTACTTCTTTAAAGTGACACCAGATCCGGTGACCTTTGGTACATGGTTTGACCCACTTAGGAATGTGCGATCATCATGAAACGTTCAGATCACTTACAACTCGATAGATTCTACCTTCTTGTAACGTTTCAGCCTGATTGGACCTTGTTTTCACCCAAATGGACCCAGAATGATGTGAAATTGTGCTTCGTGCAACATAATTCTGGGTGCCATTTAAAAACCATAAGTGCTAATGACTCCATTCCTTTTTGAGGTAATAGGGGCTGTTAATTGGAGTACTATAAAACAAACCTGACCTCTCTAGGATATTCAGAAGCCAAGTTATAAGCCCACAAATGTGTAACTGGACTACTTCTTTAAAGTGACACCAGATCCGGTGACCTTTAGGACATGGATTGACACCCTTAGGAAACTGCTATCATCATGAAACGTTCAGATCACTTACAACTCAATAGATTCTACCTTCCTGTAACGTTTCAGCCTAATTGGACATTGTTTTCACACAAATGAACCCAGAATGATGTGAAATTGTGCTTTGTGCAACATAATTCTGGGTGCCATTTAAAAACCATAAGTGCTAATGACTCCATTCCTTTTTGGGGTAATGGGGGCTGTTAATTGGAGTACTCTAAAACAAACCTGACCTCTTTAGGATATTCAGAAGCCAAGTTATAAGCCCACAAAGGTGTAACTGGACTACTTCTTTAAAGTGACACCAGGCCCGGTGACCTTTGGGACATGGTTTGACCCCCTGTAGGAATGTGCGATCATCATGAAACGTTCAGATCACTTACAACTCAATAGATTCTACCTTCTTGTAACGTTTCAGCCTGATTGGACCTTGTTTTCACACGAATGGACCCAGAATGATGTGAAATTGTACTTCGTGCCACATAATTCTGGGTGCCATTTACAAACCATAAGTGCTAATGACTCTATTCCTTTTTGTGGTTGTAGGGGCTGTTGATTGGAGTACACTAAAACAAACCTGATCTCTCTAGGACATTCAGAAGCCAAGTTATAAGCCCACAAATGTGTAACTGGACTACTTCTTTAAATATACACCGATCCAGTGACCTTTGGGACATGGTTTGACCCCCTATAGGAAAGTGCTATCATCATGAAACGTTCAGATCACTTACAACTCAATAGATTCTACCTTCCTGTAATGTTTCAGCCTGATTGGACCTTGTTTTCACACAAATGAACCCAGAATGATGTGAAATTGTGCTTCGTGCAACATAATTCTGGGTGCCATTTAAAAACCATAAGTTCTAATGACTCCATTCCTTTTTGGGGTAATGGGGGCTGTTAATTGGAGTACTCTAAATTAAACCTGACCTCTCTAGGATATTCAGAAGCCAAGTTATAAGCCCACAAAGGTGTAACTGGACTACTTCTTTAAAGTGACACCAGGCCCGGTGACCTTTGGGACATGGTTTGACCCCCTTAGGAATGTGCGATCATCATGAAACGTTCAGATCACTTACAACTCAATAGATTCTACCTTCTTGTAACGTTTCAGCCTGATTGGACCTTGTTTTCACACAAATGGACCCAGAATGATGTGAAATTGTGCTTCATGCAACATAATTCTGGGTGCCATTTACAAACCATAATGACTCCATTCCTTTTTGTGGTTGTAGGGGCTGTTGATTGGAGTACACTAAAACAAACCTGATCTCTCTAGGACATTCAGAAGCCAAGTTATAAGCCCACAAAGGTGTAACTGGACTACTTCTTTAAAGTGACACCAGGCCCGGTGACCTTTGGGACATGGTTTGACCCCCTATAGGAATGTGCGATCATCATGAAACGTTCATATCACTTAAAACTCAATTGATTCTACCTTCTTGTAACGATTCAGCCTGATTGGACCTTGTTTTCACACAAATGAACCCAGAATGATGTGAAATTGTGCTTTGTGCAACATAATTCTGGGTGCCATTTAAAAACCATAAGTGCTAATGACTCCATTCCTTTTTGGGGTAATGGGGGCTGTTAATTGGAGTACTCTAAAACAAACCTGACCTCTGTAGGATATTCAGAAGCCAAGTTATAAGCCCACAAAGGTGTAACTGGACTACTTCTTTAAAGTGACACCAGGCCCGGTGACCTTTGGGACATGGTTTGACCCCCTATAGGAATGTGCGATCATCATGAAACTTTCAGATCACTTACAACTCAACAGATTCTACCTTCTTGTAACGTTTCAGCCTGACTGGACCTTGTTTTCACACAAATGGACCCAGAATTATGTGAAATTGTGCTTCGTGCAACATAAATCTGGGTGCCATTTAAAAGCCATAAGTGCTAATGACTCCATTCCTTTTTGTGGTTGTAGGGGCTGTTGATTGGAGTACACTAAAACAAACCTGATCTCTCTAGGACATTCAGAAGC
The DNA here is from genome assembly GCF_043380555.1 of Nothobranchius furzeri. Taxonomy (NCBI): domain Eukaryota; kingdom Metazoa; phylum Chordata; class Actinopteri; order Cyprinodontiformes; family Nothobranchiidae; genus Nothobranchius; species Nothobranchius furzeri. The sequence goes on from NC_091747.1 coordinate 7,916,680, forward strand.
CAAGTTATAAGCCCACAAATGTGTAACTGGACTACTTCTTTAAATTGACACCAGATCCGGTGACCTCTGGGACATGGTTTGACCCCCTTAGGAAAGTGCTATCATCATGAAACGTTCAGATCACTTACAACTCAATAGATTCTACCTTCCTGTAACGTTTCAGCCTGATTGGACCTTGTTTTCACACAAATGAACCCAGAATGATGTGAAATTGTGCTTTGTGCAACATAATTCTGGGTGCCATTTAAAAACCATAAGTGCTAATGACTCCATTCCTTTTTGTGGTTGTAGGGGCTGTTTATTGAAGTACACTAAAACAAGCCTGACCTCTCTAGGACATTCAGAAGCCAAGTTATAAGCCCACAAAGGTGTAACTGGACTACTTCTTTAAAGTGGCACCAGGCCCGGTGACCTTTGGGACATGGTTTGACCCCCTTAGGAATGTCCTATCATCATGAAACGTTCAGATCACTTACAACTCAATAGATTCTACCTTCCTGTAACGTTTCACCCTGATTGGACCTTGTTTTCACACAAATGAACCCAGAATGATGTGAAATTTTGCTTCGTGCCACATAATTCTGGGTGCCATTTACAACCCATAAGTGCTAATGACTCCATTCCTTTTTGGGGTAATGGGGGCTGTTAATTGGAGTACTCTAAATTAAACCTGACCTCTCTAGGATATTCAGAAGCCAAGTTATAAGCCCACAAATGTGTAACTGGACTACTTCTTTAAATTTACACCGATCCAGTGACCTTTGGGACATGGTTTGACCCCCTATAGGAAAGTGCTATCATCATGAAATGTTCAGATCACTTACAACTCAATAGATTCTACCTTCCTGTAACGTTTCAGCCTGATTGGACCTTGTTTTCACACAAATGAACCCAGAATGATGTGAAATTGTGCTTCGTGCAACATAATTCTGGGTGCCATTTAAAAACCATAAGTTCTAATGACTCCATTCCTTTTTGGGGTAATGGGGGCTGTTAATTGGAGTACTCTAAATTAAACCTGACCTCTCTGGGATATTCAGAAGCCAAGTTATAAGCCCACAAAGGTGTAACTGGACTACTTCTTTAAAGTGACACCAGGCCCGGTGACCTTTGGGACATGGTTTGACCCCCTTAGGAATGTGCGATCATCATGAAACGTTCAGATCACTTACAACTCAATAGATTCTACCTTCTTGTAACGTTTCAGCCTGATTGGACCTTGTTTTCACACAAATGGACCCAGAATGATGTGAAATTTTGCTTCATGCAACATAATTCTGGGTGCCATTTACAAACCATAATGACTCCATTCCTTTTTGTGGTTGTAGGGGCTGTTGATTGGAGTACACTAAACAAACCTGATCTCTCTAGGACATTCAGAAGCCAAGTTATAAGCCCACAAAGGTGTAACTGGACTACTTCTTTAAAGTGACACCAGGCCCGGTGACCTTTGGGACATGGTTTGACCCCCTATAGGAATGTGCGATCATCATGAAACGTTCATAACACTTAAAACTCAATTGATTCTACCTTCTTGTAACGTTTCAGCCTGATTGGACCTTGTTTTCACACAAATGAACCCAGAATGATGTGAAATTGTGCTTTGTGCAACATAATTCTGGGTGCCATTTAAAAACCATAAGTGCTAATGACTCCATTCCTTTTTGGGGTAATGGGGGCTGTTAATTGGAGTACTCTAAAACAAACCTGACCTCTGTAGGATATTCAGAAGCCAAGTTATAAGCCCACAAAGGTGTAACTGGACTACTTCTTTAAAGTGACACCAGGCCCGGTGACCTTTGGGACATGGTTTGACCCCCTATAGGAATGTGCGATCATCATGAAACTTTCAGATCACTTACAACTCAACAGATTCTACCTTCTTGTAACGTTTCAGCCTGACTGGACCTTGTTTTCACACAAATGGACCCAGAATGATGTGAAATTGTGCTTCGTGCAACATAATTCTGGGTGCCATTTAAAAGCCATAAGTGCTAATGACTCCATTCCTTTTTGTGGTTGTAGGGGCTGTTGATTGGAGTACACTAAAACAAACCTGATCTCTCTAGGACATTCAGAAGCCAAGTTATAAGCCAACAAATGTGTAACTGGACTACTTCTTTAAATTGACACCAGATCCGGTGACCTCTGGGACATGGTTTGACCCCCTTAGGAAAGGGCTATCATCATGAAACGTTCAGATCACTTACAACTCAATAGATTCTACCTTCCTGTAACGTTTCAGCCTGATTGGACCTTGTTTTCACACAAATGAACCCAGAATGATGTGAAATTGTGCTTTGTGCAACATAATTCTGGGTGCCATTTAAAAACCATAAGTGCTAATGACTCCATTCCTTTTTGTGGTTGTAGGGGCTGTTTATTCAAGTACACTAAAACAAGCCTGACCTCTCTAGGACATTCAGAAGCCAAGTTATAAGCCCACAAAGGTGTAACTGGACTACTTCTTTAAAGTGGCACCAGGCCCGGTGACCTTTGGGACATGGTTTGACCCCCTTAGGAATATCCTATCATCATGAAACGTTCAGATCACTTACAACTCAATAGATTCTACCTTCCTGTAACGTTTCAGCCTGATTGGACCTTGTTTTCACACAAATGAACCCAGAATGATGTGAAATTTTGCTTCGTGCCACATAATTCTGGGTGCCATTTACAACCCATAAGTGCTAATGACTCCATTCCTTTTTGGGGTAATGGGGGCTGTTAATTGGAGTACTCTAAATTAAACCTGACCTCTCTAGGATATTCAGAAGCCAAGTTATAAGCCCACAAAGGTGTAACTGGACTACATCTTTAAAGTGACACCAGGCCCGGTGACCTTTGGGACATGGTTTGACCCCCTTAGGAATGTGCGATCATCATGAAACGTTCAGATCCCTTACAACTCAATAGATTCTACCTTCTTGTAACGTTTCAGCCTGATTGGACCTTGTTTTCACACAAATGGACCCAGAATGATGTGAAATTGTGCTTCGTGCAACATAATTCTGGGCGCCATTTACAAACCATAAGTGCTAATGACTCCATTCCTTTTTGTGGCTGTAGGGGCTGTTTATTGGAGTACACTAAAACAAGCCTGACCTCTCTAGGACATTCAGAAGCCAAGTTATAAGCCCACAAAGGTGTAACTGGACTACTTATTTAAAGTGACACCAGGCCCGGTGACCTTTGGGACATGGTTTTACCTCCTTAGGAAAGTGCTATCATCATGAAACGTTCAGATCACTTACAACTCAATAGATTCTACCTTCTTGTAACGTTTCAGCCTGAATGGACCTTGTTTTCACACAAATGGACCCAGAATGATGTGAAATTGTGCTTCGTGCAACATAATTCTGGGTGCCATTTACAAACCATAAGTTCTAATGACTCCAGTCTTTTTTGTGGTTGTAGGGGCTGTTGAATGGAGTACACTAAAACAAACCTGATCTCTCTAGGACATTCAGAAGCCAAGTTATAAGCCCACAAATGTGTAACTGGACTACTTCTTTAAAGTGACACCAGATCCGGTGACCTTTGGTACATGGTTTGACCCACTTAGGAAATTGCGATCATCATGAAACGTTCAGATCACTTACAACTCAATAGATTCTACCTTCTTGCAACGTTTCAGCCTGATTGGACCTTGTTTTCACCCAAATGGACCCAGAATGATGTGAAATTGTGCTTCGTGCAACATAATTCTGGGTGCCATTTAAAAACCATAAGTGCTAATGACTCCATTCCTTTTTGAGGTATTAGGGGCTGTTAATTGGAGTACTATAAAACAAACCTGACCTCTCTAGGATATTCAGAAGCCAAGTTATAAGCCCAGAAATGTGTAACTGGACTACTTCTTTAAAGTGACACCAGATCCGGTGACCTTTAGGACATGGATTGACACCCTTAGGAAACTGCTATCATCATGAAACGTTCAGATCACTTACAACTCAATAGATTCTACCTTCCTGTAACGTTTCAGCCTGATTGGACCTTGTTTTCACACAAATGAACCCAGAATGATGTGAAATTGTGCTTTGTGCAACATAATTCTGGGTGCCATTTAAAAACCATAAGTGCTAATGACTCCATTCCTTTTTGGGGTAATGGGGGCTGTTAATTGGAGTACTCTAAAACAAACCTGACCTCTTTAGGATATTCAGAAGCCAAGTTATAAGCCCACAAAGGTGTAACTGGACTACTTCTTTAAAGTGACACCAGGCCCGGTGACCTTTGGGACATGGTTTGACACCCTGTAGGAATGTGCGATCATCATGAAACGTTCAGATCACTTACAACTCAATAGATTCTACCTTCTTGTAACGTTTCAGCCTGATTGGACCTTGTTTTCACACGAATGGACCCAGAATGATGTGAAATTGTGCTTCGTGCCACATAATTCTGGGTGCCATTTACAAACCATAAGTGCTAATGACTCTATTCCTTTTTGTGGTTGTAGGGGCTGTTGATTTGAGTACACTAAAACAAACCTGATCTCTCTAGGACATTCAGAAGCCAAGTTATAAGCCCACAAATGTGTAACTGGACTACTTCTTTAAATTTACACCGATCCAGTGACCTTTGGGACATGGTTTGACCCCCTATAGGAAAGTGCTATCATCATGAAACGTTCAGTTCACTTACAACTCAATAGATTCTACCTTCCTGTAACGTTTCAGCCTGATTGGACCTTGTTTTCACACAAATGAACCCAGAATGATGTGAAATTGTGCTTCGTGCAACATAATTCTGGGTGCCATTTAAAAACCATAAGTTCTAATGACTCCATTCCTTTTTGGGGTAATGGGGGCTGTTAATTGGAGTACTCTAAATTAAACCTGACCTCTCTAGGATATTCAGAAGCCAAGTTATAAGCCCACAAAGGTGTAACTGGACTACTTCTTTAAAGTGACACCAGGCCCGGTGACCTTTGGGACATGGTTTGACCCCCTTAGGAATGTGCGATCATCATGAAACGTTCAGATCACTTACAACTCAATAGATTCTTCCTTCTTGTAACGTTTCAGCCTGATTGGACCTTGTTTTCACACAAATGGACCCAGAATGATGTGAAATTGTGCTTCATGCAACATAATTCTGGGTGCCATTTACAAACCATAATGACTCCATTCCTTTTTGTGGTTGTAGGGGCTGTTGATTGGAGTACACTAAAACAAACCTGATCCCTCTAGGACATTCAGAAGCCAAGTTATAAGCCCACAAAGGTGTAACTGGACTACTTCTTTAAAGTGACACCAGGCCCGGTGACCTTTGGGACATGGTTTGACCCCCTATAGGAATGTGCGATCATCATGAAACGTTTATAACACTTAAAACTCAATTGATTCTACCTTCTTGTAACGTTTCAGCCTGATTGGACCTTGTTTTCACACAAATGAACCCAGAATGATGTGAAATTGTGCTTTGTGCAACATAATTCTGGGTGCCATTTAAAAACCATAAGTGCTAATGACTCCATTCCTTTTTGGGGTAATGGGGGCTGTTAATAGGAGTACTCTAAAACAAACCTGACCTCTGTAATATATTCAGAAGCCAAGTTATAAGCCCACAAAGGTGTAACTGGACTACTTCTTTAAAGTGACACCAGGCCCGGTGACCTTTGGGACATGGTTTGACCCCCTATAGGAATGTGCGATCATCATGAAACTTTCAGATCACTTACAACTCAACAGATTCTACCTTCTTGTAACGTTTCAGCCTGACTGGACCTTGTTTTCACACAAATGGACCCAGAATGATGTGAAATTGTGCTTCGTGCAACATAATTCTGGGTGCCATTTAAAAGCCATAAGTGCTAATGACTCCATTCCTTTTTGTGGTTGTAGGGGCTGTTGATTGGAGTACACTAAAACAAACCTGATCTCTCTAGGACATTCAGAAGCCAAGTTATAAGCCAACAAAGGTGTAACTGGACTACTTCTTTAAAGTGGCACCAGGCCCGGTGACCTTTGGGACATGGTTTGACCCCCTTAGGAATATCCTATCATCATGAAACGTTCAGATCACTTACAACTCAATAGATTCTACCTTCCTGTAACGTTTCAGCCTGATTGGACCTTGTTTTCACACAAATGAACCCAGAATGATGTGAAATTGTGCTTCGTGCAACATAATTCTGGGTGCCATTTAAAAACCATGAGTGCTAATCACTCCATTCCTTTTTGTGGTTGTAGGGGCTGTTGATTGGAGTACACTAAAACAAACCTGATCTCTCTAGGACATTCAGAAGCCAAGTTATAAGCCCACAAATGTGTAACTGGACTACTTTTTTAAATTGACACCGATCCGGTGACCTTTGGGACATGGTTTTACCTCCTTAGGAAAGTGCTATCATCATGAAACGTTCAGATCACTTACAACTCAATAGATTCTACCTTCCTGTAACGTTTCAGCCTGATTGGACCTTGTTTTCACACAAATGAACCCAGAATGATGTGAAATTTTGCTTCGTGCCACATAATTCTGGGTGCCATTTACAACCCATAAGTGCTAATGACTCCATTCCTTTTTGGGGTAATGGGGGCTGTTAATTGGAGTACTCTAAATTAAACCTGACCTCTCTAGGATATTCAGAAGCCAAGTTATAAGCCCACAAAGGTGTAACTGGACTACTTATTTACATTGACACCAGGCCCGTTGACCTTTGGGACATGATTTGACCCCCTATAGGAATGTGCGATCATCATGAAACGTTCATATCACTTACAACTCAATAGATTCTACCTTCTTGTAACGTTTCAGCCTGATTGGACCTTGTTTTCACATAAATGGACCCAGAATGATGTGAAATTTTGCTTCGTGCAACATAATTCTGGGTGCCATTTACAAACCATAAGTTCTAATGACTCCATTCTTTTTTGTGGTTGTAGGGGCTGTTGATTGGAGTACACTAAAACAATCCTGATCTCTCTAGGACATTCAGAAGCCAAGTTATAAGCCCACAAATGTGTAACTGGACTACTTATTTAAAGTGACACCAGATCCGGTGACCTTTGGGACATGGTTTGACCCACTTAGGAATGTGCGATCATCATGAAACGTTCAGATCACTTACAACTCAATTGATTCTACCTTCTTGTAACGTTTCAGCCTGATTGGACCTTGTTTTCACCCAAATGGACCCAGAATGATGTGAAATTGTGCTTCGTGCAACATCATTCTGGGTGCCATTTAAAAAACATAAGTGCTAATGACTCCATTCCTTTTTGAGGTAATAGGGGCTGTTAATTTGAGTACTCTAAAACAAACCTGACCTCTCTAGGATATTCAGAAGCCAAGTTATAAGCCCACAAATGTGTAACTGGACTACTTCTTTAAAGTGACACCAGATCCGGTGACCTTTAGGACATGGATTGACACCCTTAGGAAAGTGCTATCATCATGAAACGTTCAGATCACTTACAACTCAATAGATTCTACCTTCCTGTAACGTTTCAGCCTGATTGGACCTTGTTTTCACACAAATGAACCCAGAATGATGTGAATTTGTGCTTTGTGCAACATAATTCTGGGTGCCATTTAAAAACCATAAGTGCTAATGACTCCATTCCTTTTTGGGGTAATGGGGGCTGTTAATTGGAGTACTCTAAAACAAACCTGACCTCTTTAGGATATTCAGAAGCCAGGTTATAAGCCCACAAATGTGTAACTGGACTACTTCTTTAAATTGACAACAGATCCGGTGACCTCTGGGACATGGTTTGACCCCCTTAGGAAAGTGCTATCATCATGAAATGTTCAGATCACTTACAACTCAATAGATTCTACCGTCCTGTAACGTTTCAGCCTGACTGGACCTTGTTTTCACACAAATGGACCCAGAATGATGTGAAATTGTGCTTCGTGCAACATAATTCTGGGTGCCATTTAAAAACCATAGTTGCTAATGACTCCTTTCCTTTTTGTGGTTGTAGGGGCTGTTGATTGGAGTACACTAAAACAAACCTGATCTCTCTAGGACATTCAGAAGCCAAGTTATAAGCCCACAAATGTGTAACTGGACTACTTCTTTAAATTGACAACAGATCCGGTGACCTCTGGGACATGGTTTGACCCCCTTAGGAAAGTGCTATCATCATCAAACGTTCAGATCACTTACAACTCAAAGATTCTACCTTCCTGTAACGTTTCAGCCTGATTGGACCTTGTTTTCACACAAATGGACCCAGAATGATGTGAAATTGTGCTTCGTGCAACATCATTCTGGGTGCCATTTAAAAACCATAAGTGCTAATGACTCCATTCCTTTTTGAGGTAATAGGGGCTGTTAATTTGAGTACTCTAAAACAAACCTGACCTCTCTAGGATATTCAGAAGCCAAGTTATAAGCCCACAAATGTGTAACTGGACTACTTCTTTAAAGTGACACCAGATCCGGTGACCTTTAGGACATGGATTGACACCCTTAGGAAAGTGCTATCATCATGAAACGTTCAGATCACTTACAACTCAATAGATTCTACCTTCCTGTAACGTTTCAGCCTGATTGGACCTTGTTTTCACACAAATGAACCCAGAATGATGTGAAATTGTGCTTTGTGCAACATAATTCTGGGTGCCATTTAAAAACCATAAGTGCTAATGACTCCATTCCTTTTTGGGGTAATGGGGGCTGTTAATTGGAGTACTCTAAAACAGACCTGACCTCTTTAGGATATTCAGAAGCCAGGTTATAAGCCCACAAATGTGTAACTGGACTACTTCTTTAAATTGACAACAGATCCGGTGACCTCTGGGACATGGTTTGACCCCCTTAGGAAAGTGCTATCATCATGAAATGTTCAGATCACTTACAACTCAATAGATTCTACCGTCCTGTAACGTTTCAGCCTGACTGGACCTTGTTTTCACACAAATGGACCCAGAATGATGTGAAATTGTGCTTCGTGCAACATAATTCTGGGTGCCATTTAAAAACCATAATTGCTAATGACTCCATTCCTTTTTGTGGTTGTAGGGGCTGTTGATTGGAGTACACTAAAACAAACCTGATCTCTCTAGGACATTCAGAAGCCAAGTTATAAGCCCACAAATGTGTAACTGGACTACTTCTTTAAATTGACAACAGATCCGGTGACCTCTGGGACATGGTTTGACCCCCTTAGGAAAGTGCTATCATCATGAAACGTTCAGATCACTTACAACTCAATAGATTCTACCTTCCTGTAACGTTTCAGCCTGATTGGACCTTGTTTTCACACAAATGAACCCAGAATGATGTGAAATTGTGCTTCGTGCAACATAATTCTGGGTGCCATTTACAAACCATAAGTGCTAATGACTCCATTCCTTTTTGTGGTTGTAGGGGATGTTGATTGGAGTACACTAAAACAAACCTGATCTCTCTAGGAAATTCAGAAGCCAAGTTATAAGCCCACAAAGGTGTAACTGGACTACTTCTTTAAAGTGACACCAGGCCCGGTGACCTTTGGGACATGGTTTGACCCCCTATAGGAATGTGCGATCATCATGAAACATTCAGATCACTTACAACTCAATAGATTCTACCTTCTTGTAACGTTTCAGCTTGATTGGACCTTGTTTTCACACAAATGGACCCAGAATGATGTGAAATTGTGCTTCGTGCAACATAATTCTGGGTGCCATTTACAAACCATAAGTGCTAATGACTCCATTCCTTTTTGTGGTTGTAGGGGCTGTTGATTGGAGTACATAAAACAAACCTGATCTGTCTAGGACATTCAGAAGCCAAGTTATAAGCCCACAAATGTGTAACTGGACTACTTCTTTAAAGTGACACCAGATCTGGTGACCTTTGGGACATGGTTTGACCCACTTAGGAATGTGCGATCATCATGAAACGTTCAGATCACTTACAACTCAATAGATTCTACCTTCTTGTAACTTTTCAGCCTGATTGGACCTTGTTTTCACACAAATGGACCCAGAATGATGTGAAATTGTGCTTCGTACAACATAATTCTGGGTGCCATTTACAAACCATAAGTGCTAATGACTCCATTCCTTTTTCTGGTTGTAGGGGCTGTTGATTGGAATACACTAAAACAAACCTGATCTCTCTAGGACATTCAGAAGCCAAGTTATAAGCCCACAAAGGTGTAACTGGACTACTTCTTTAAAGTGACACCAGGCCCGGTGACCTTTGGGACATGGTTTGACCCCCTATAGGAATGTCCGATCATCATGAAATGTTCAGATCACTTACAACTCAATAGATTCTACCTTCTTGTAACGTTTCAGCCTGAATGGACCTTGTTTTCAAACAAATGGACCCAGAATGATGTGAAATTGTGCTTCGTGCAACATAATTCTGGGTGCCATTTACAAACCATAAGTGCTAATGACTCCATTCCTTTTTGTGGTTGTATGGGCTGTTGATTGGAGTACACTAAAACAAACCTGATCTCTCTAGGACATTCAGAAGCCAAGTTATAAGCCCACAAATGTGTAACTGGACTACTTCTTTAAAGTGACACCAGATCCGGTGACCTTTGGGACATGGTTTGACCCACTTAGGAATGTGCGATCATCATGAAACTTTCAGATCACTTACAACTCAATAGATTCTACCTTCTTGTAACGTTTCAGCCTGATTGGACCTTGTTTTCACACAAATGGACCCAGAATGATGTGAAATTGTGCTTCGTTTAACATAATTCTGGGTGCCATTTACAAACCATAAGTGCTAATGACTCCATTCCTTTTTGTAGTTGTAGGGGCTGTTGATTGGAGTACACTAAAACAAACCTGATCTCTCTAGGACATTCAGAAGCCAGGTTATAAAGCCACAAATGTGTAACTGGACTACTTCTTTAAAGTGACACCAGGCCCGGTGACCTTTGGGACATGGTTTGACCCACTTAGGAATGTGCGATCATCATGAAACGTTCATATCACTTACAACTCAATAGATTCTACCTTCTTGTAACGTTTCAGCCTGATTGGACCTTGTTTTCACACAAATGGACCCAGAATGATGTGAAATTGTGCTTCGTGCAACATAATTCTGGGTGCCATTTACAAACCATAAGTGCTAATGACTGAATTCTTTTTTGTGGTTGTAGGGGCTGTTGATTGGAGTGCACTAAAACAAATATGATCTCTCTAGGACATTCAGAAGCCAAGTTATAAGCCCACAAATGTGTAACTGGACTACTTCTTTAAAGTGACACCAGATCCGGTGACTTTTGGGACATGGTTTGACCCACTTAGGAATGTGCGATCATCATGAAACGTTCAGATCACTTACAACTCAATAGATTCTACCTTCTTGTAACGTTTCAGCCTGATTGGACATTGTTTTCACACAAATGGACCCAGAATTATGTGAAATTGTGCTTCGTGCAACATAATTCTGGGTGCCATTTAAAAACCATAAGTGCTAATGACTCCATTCCTTTTTGAGGTAATAGGGGCTGTTAATTGTAGTACTCTAAAACAAACCTGACCTCTTTAGGATATTCAGAAGCCAAGTTATAAGCCCACAAAGGTGTAACTGGACTACTTCTTTAAAGTGACACCAGGCCCGGTGACCTTTGGGACATGGTTTGACCCCCTATAGGAATGTGCGATCATCATGAAACTTTCAGATCACTTACAACTCAACAGATTCTACCTTCTTGTAACGTTTCAGCCTGACTGGACCTTGTTTTCACACAAATGGACCCAGAATGATGTGAAATTGTGCTTCGTGCAACATAATTCTGGGTGCCATTTAAAAACCATAAGTGCTAATGACTCCATTCCTTTTTGAGGTAATATGGGCTGTTAATTGGAGTACTCTAAAACAAACCTGAACTCTCTAGGATATTCAGAAGCCAAGTTATAAGCCCACAAATGTGTAACTGGACTACTTCTTTAAAGTGACACCAGATCCGGTGACCTTTAGGACATGGTTTGACCCCCTATAGGAATGTGCGATCATCATGAAACTTTCAGATCACTTACAACTCAACAGATTCTACCTTCTTGTAACGTTTCAGCCTGACTGGACCTTGTTTTCACACAAATGGACCCAGAATGATGTGAAATTGTGCTTCGTGCAACATAATTCTGGGTGCCATTTAAAAACCATAAGTGCTAATGACTCCATTCCTTTTTGTGGTTGTAGGGGCTGTTTATTGAAGTACACTAAAACAAGCCTGACCTCTCTAGGACATTCAGAAGCCAAGTTATAAGCCCACAAAGGTGTAACTGGACTACTTCTTTAAAGTGGCACCAGGCCCGGTGACCTTTGGGACATGGTTTGACCCCCTTTGGAATGTGCTATCATCATGAAACGTTCAGATCACTTACAACTCAATAGATTCTACCTTCCTGTAACGTTTCAGCCTGATTGGACCTTGTTTTCACACAAATGAACCCAGAATGATGTGAAATTGTGCTTCGTGCAACATAATTCTGGGTGCCATTTAAAAACCATAAGTGCTAATGACTCCATTCCTTTTTGTGGTTGTAGGGGCTGTTGATTGGAGTACACTAAAACAAACCTGATCTCTCTCGAACATTCAGAAGCCAAGTTATAAGCCCACAAATGTGTAACTGGACTACTTTTTTAAATTGACACCGATCCGGTGACCTTTGGGACATGGTTTTACCTCCTTAGGAAAGTGCTATCATCATGAAACGTTCACATCACTTACAACTCAATAGATTCTACCTTCTTGTAACGTTTCAGCCTGATTGGACCTTGTTTTCACACGAATGGACCCAGAATGATGTGAAATTGTGCTTCGTGCCACATAATTCTGGGTGTCATTTACAAACCATAAGTGCTAATGACTCTATTCCTTTTTGTGGTTGTAGGGGCTGTTGATTGGAGTACACTAAAACAAACCTGATCTCTCTAGGACATTCAGAAGCCAAGTTATAAGCCCACAAATGTGTAACTGGACTACTACTTTAAAGTGACACCAGATCCGGTGACATTTGGTACATGGTTTGACCCACTTAGGAATGTGCGATCATCATGAAACGTTCAGATCACTTACAACTCGATAGATTCTACCTTCTTGTAACGTTTCAGCCTGATTGGACCTTGTTTTCACCCAAATGGACCCAGAATGATGTGAAATTGTGCTTCGTGCAACATAATTCTGGGTGCCATTTAAAAACCATAAGTGCTAATGACTCCATTCCTTTTTGAGGTAATAGGGGCTGTTAATTGGAGTACTATAAAACAAACCTGACCTCTCTAGGATATTCAGAAGCCAAGTTATAAGCCCACAAAGGTGTAACTGGACTACTTCTTTAAAGTGACACCAGGCCCGGTGACCTTTGGGACATGGTTTGACACCCTTAGGAAACTGCTATCATCATGAACATGTGTGGCAGTGCAGCAGCTCACTAGTTAACTAGTGCCTGAAACACAAATTATGCATATTCTAATGAGAAGGCGGGCAGAAGACTCCTGTTGGGTATAAGAATCCCACCCAGTCTAAAACGTATGTGCTGTGGCCTCACAATCTGATGGGTGTCCCTGAGCGCCAAGGCTTGCACTCATTAGTCATGGTTTGACACCTACTGGTTGGTCGTTGCGGCGGGTTCGAATCCCGCAGATGGCATTCCGCAATTGCTGTAACATTATTTATTTTCTCTTTGTGTTGTAATGTTCAAAGTTTTATTGTTTTACTGCTTTTATTCCCCCCTCCCAAATCAAGTAAAGCACCTCGTTTGGTGTCGTGTAAGGGAGATCAGTTGGCGAGTTCAAGTCCCATTGAGGAGAATTGGAATTTAGTGTGCCAGTAATTTTATTGTAGTTCATTTTTGTTTGGTATTGAAAGTTTGGTATTGAAAAAGGCTATATTAAAAATAATTATTGATATATATATATATATATATATATATATATATATATATATATATATATATATATATATATATATATATATATATATATATATATATATATATATATATATATATATATATATATATATATATATATATATATATATATATATATATATCTCCATCCATCCATCCATCCATCTTCCCAAGAAATAGATCAAATGACACTGAGGGAAAAAACTGTGGTTATTTTGGAGAGGGTGCTGGCTGCAAAACCACAAAGGCGGAGCTGCACCCCGCCCATTCACGCAAACTCAGCCTAGCCCACTGACTTCCGTTTTTGTTTTCAACTTTATCGCAAACTGACCTGACCCACATGAATTACGGCTGTTACTAGTTTACAGTCGTTAATGCTATGTTCTATACTCCAATTAAACAAGATAAATATAACTTGCTACATGACAAAGACTGAATATATCTCGAAATGAAAAGGTTTCTTTTAGCGAATATCTGCCTACAGCTGGTCTAATAAGAGTGGTGTACAACAGTACTTCAGTCTATTGAACGGCCTCTGGTAGTCTAGTGGTAAAATCGTCTGAGTTGGTTTTTGCTTTCCCCTCAGCTGATGCTGGTTCGATTCTCGGTGGGGTCATCAGCAGTCTATTTAGCCACATTCAGTTTGTTTATATTTTAGTTGTAATGTTTCTTTTCAGCAAAATATTTATGTCGCTAAAAGTTCTTTGAATTTGGTCGTTCCTAAACAGCATTTTAGTTGAAACTCTGCTCACAAATGGACTCACACTGGCTAAATAAACGAATAAATAAATAAATAAACACATTATATGTTAAACGGTATACCAGTAAATTGTTGTAAACATAGTACTGGCAAGTGTAGCTAGAAATGAAGAAAAGAGGTTGTAAACTACCTAAAACTTACACTACTGGGAGGCGAAACAGCATGTCAACCTGACTCCATAACCACTACACCACCACATCTGTTATAAATCAAGTGGCGTTACATGTAATTGTGCTGCCCAGTGTGTCTCTGAGATGGGATGTATTGTTTATTGGCGGTGTCTCAGTAGAAGTCATTTCAGAAATAATTTGTCAGAAAATTCACAGAATATCCAGATTTGAGAACCAAGACCAGACCCGCTTCGGGGGAGGAGACCAAATTGAAGCTGAGATGGGAGGAAAATGCATGAATGAGGCTAAAAATGGCTTTGGCGTGTTTCTTATGAGGAAATGACAATATAACATGATTAAAAGTTCCAAAAGTTAGATTTTTAATTATATGGAACCTTTACCATAACTGTTCAATTAACTTCTCAACTCCGTCCTCAATCTTGCATTTTTTAGCTATAACACCCTCTTTGGTTCCAGAATGCTATCAAGTCTGACAACTGGAAGGAATTAGACTGACTCTAATGGAATGGGCGGGGCTGATTCTGGAATGGGCGGGGCTGACTCTGGTGCAGCTCCGCCTTTGTGGTTCTGCAGCAAGCACCACTTGTTATTTTGAGCTAGTACCAGAAGACAGTGTAACCTTTTTTAGTTCTCTCCAGTCAAAACAAAACTTTAGACTTTTTTCTTTTTTAAATTTAACAGGGAACAGCAATCAATTGAACAGGGAACTGCAACCAGTAGTCACACAACAAAATAAAATCACACAAACAAAATAAAGTTACTCTCCTTTTTTCTTGGTGTCTGAAAAGGGCAGGGAAAACCATCAGACTCCAGTCACCCATCGAATGGACTCTTCACCCTCCTGCCCTCTGGGAAGCGCTACAGGAGCCTATGGACTAAGATTACCAGGTCCCGAAACAGTTTCTTCCCCACAGCTGTCAGACTCCTAAACTCTGCCTGCTGACATAACACCCCAAACCAGCAGCACCCTACATAAACTCTGTAGAAACAAGAAAGCCCTGGAAATCGATGCAGAGCGTCGCGGGATATGCCTGACTGGTCATATATATTACCTCTCATGACACTGACCTCTGACCCTATGAACTTGTGTATGTGATGAGTTTATTTACCTTTGATAGGGAGTTATGACCTCTGATTTTGTCAAAATCCTTCAATCCGTTCAGGAGATATTGCACACAAAAGCCAAATTTTCATATATACGGCCTCACACAACCTTGACCTTTGACCCTATGAGGTTTTGTACCTCATGAGTTTATTTACCTTAGATAGGGAGTTCTCACCTGCGATTTGGTCAAAGTATTTCAACCTGTTCAGAAGATATTGCACACAAAAACCAATTTTTCATATATACGGCCTCACACGACCTTTACCTTTGACCCTATGAGGTTGTGACCTGATCAGTTTATCTACCTTTGATAGGGAGCTATCACCTCTGATTTGGTCAAAATCATTCAACCCGTTCAGGCAATTTTTGATATATATATGACCTCACACAACCTTGACCTTTGACCCTATGACATTGTGTTCCTAATCAGTTCATGTACCCTTCATAGTAATAAAATACACAGGCGAGGGTCCGACTCTCTGGAGGACGCCATGTTGGATTTTATGTTTATTTAGCTGTATTTATGGTTTTGCTGGTGGTTTTTGACTCCTTTGAAAACTGTGCAACAACACTCTTCTTCTTCCTTTTCTCGTGTGTTATTTGGCGGATGGCACTCAACATAAAAAGATGCATTTCTCAAACAATTAATGTATTGGAGCGTGAACCTGAGTCATTAATTTCATATCCTAATTTGAGAGTTACAGCTAGAGTCCAGAGAGTTTTGTTGGCTTTATGAGCATTAGTTAGTAAGGTCCTCACTTGAACAAAAAATACAGCTTGTTTGCAGTGACTTTGGTGTTTACTACCCCCTATTGCCAGAAATCTACACACTTTCCCTTTAAGCGCGTTGTCTCTTTAAGACTGGTCCTGGGTGACATTGGAGTTTACAGCGAGGCCGTAGAAATTCTCTGTCTGGATATTTATTGTGGAGATTAATGGACTAAAATGGGTTGCTGCACCGTGACTGTCTTCTCCTTTTTTTGGAGAGTAAAAACTATATTTTGGTTTTTAAATGCTGCCGCTGCACCGTATTAAGAAATCATATTACTGGTTGGTTCGAAATGGGTTGAAATGTTCACATTTCTTCTTTGCTTTACATGCTGATCACTAAAGCGTGCTTTAATTAATATTGCGTTTTCGTAAAACGTAAGAGCAAACAAGGGGGATTTTAATTGACAAAAATAATAAAATCAGCACATTTCCAAGCCAACTGCGGTTAACATTGGCACGTCGGCTTGAAAAATATCTCCTTTTTGCCGTAAATAACACACATTTCATAGCTGTTGTGGGTTATGTATGTGTTCATCAGTGCTTGAGAACTGTAACTTTGGGGAGCGGGTCGTAATTGTGGGCTTTTAATGCGGTGCTGTCTGTGGCGAGGTGTTGGTAGGGTCTGATCGGAGCTGCAGCCAGAGCGTTTCTCCCGACCAGCGGCTGCTGGGAGCTGGTCCACGGTGAAGCAGCCCACGCAGCCGAACGAGGGCTTCCCGGCTAAGAGCTGACCGCAGCGGCCCCGACGACCGCGGGCCAGCGACCCGAGAAATAACATGGGGAGTCCTGCTGCTGCCTGCTGTTGTTTGTTTTCCGTAGTAAATACCTGAATATGCAGAGACTCAACAGGTCATTCAGTTGTGTGGTATCATTCAGATGATCAAATGAAATGTTGCAACATTAATATCAGTTTACCTGATCTTGATCAATAATCACATTGATGAATTGGTGCATGAATAACTACAGACCCTGCTTCCTGCAGCAGCTTTTTCTGCTCTAGATTTATGATCTGCTATTTGTATATTTCAACGAAAAAGACGGAAATGGCATTAATTATTTAGATTTATTTGTGGATTTTTTTGTCGATGTTAACCCTGTTGTGTCTCAGTTCATGAAGCTGTTTTCAATGTTTCCCGCGATGCGAGCAGCTGATTGTGCAGCAGATGGCCGCGGACATGATCAATTTCGAAGTGCTAGTTCTGGATCAAGAGAAAGCCTGCTGTGCTGTGCCGATGATTTTATTTTGCGAGGATGGATTGAGGAAGGGGGACACACATGCTTAAATATCGACTGTCGGCAATAATCAGATTCATACTCATAAAATACTTGTTTACATGTTTTGTGTGTGTGTGTGTGTGTGTGTGTAACTCTGCCCACTAATCCGTTACGTATTTTGTTTCTTGTTGACATAAATACAAAAATTATGCAAAAGAAAAGAAGTGAAATAATGTACAAAACTAAAGTTTATGATCCAGTATCGAACCCGCAACCTTCACCATTGCAGGCGAACGCGTTAGTCACTAGACCACCAGCACTAGGTGCTACATTTCTTCTCAAATTCATACCTTTAAAACACTATGAGTGCTGGCAGGCTTTACAGCAACGTATGTAAAATAGAGCCTTTTTTATTATTATAAACTTGTCGCTTCCGTACAAATGTGAAACAATATATCTGACGGAGATTTTTGCGGAGTTTCTGCACTTTCCTGTCAACAGAAACAGACATGCTGTCTGCCGCTGCCTTCCGCCTCCAGGCTTTTTCAGACTAATAACTGAAAACTAAAGACTGCACACGTTAACTGAACAAAGATTACAGCAATACACCACAACTTTCTCGCTACAAATATCGTCAAAACATATTTATGTGCTCAAACGATCTTAGTTTATCAAATTTTCTCTTAGAACAGCCTGAACAGAGTCCGCCATACTTTCTCTGTTTCTCAGTCCTACATGGACCAATCACATTGCTGTTCTGCATTTCTTCATTTGCATGTAAAGGCCGGATTTGCTCACTAGCTAACTAGTGAGCAGTACAGCGGTCGAACTAGTTAACATGTTACACAGAATGCCAGCCAAGTGTGTATTTATTCAAATTCCACAAATTTACTAGTTTGAGGGGCATTTTTCTGCAGCTAGTTAACTAGTGACAGTGTTTTGTGTTCACTACTTAACATGTAAGGCTCAGTTTGCCCTCTATAAGCTAGTGAGAAAAAATTATAATGCAGATATGCTCACTAGTTAACTAGTGAGTGCTTCCTGTCCCATTACAAGTGAACTAGAAAGGCCAAATATGTCAACTAGTTAACTAGTGAAGGTAAATTTGTCACTAGTTAACTAGTAAGAACACATTTTTACATAACAAGTAAACTAGATTGCTCCAAAAACAGCAACTAGTGTGCGTCTTGTGCGCACTAGTTAACTAGTGAGCATATCTGCACCTCACTAGTTAACTAGTGAGCATATCTGCACCTCACTAGTTAACTAGTGAGCAAATCCGCACCTCACTAGTTAACTAGTGAGCAAATCCGCACCTCACTAGTTAACTAGTGAGCAAATCCGCACCTCACTAGTTAACTAGTGAGCAAATCCGCACTTCACTAGTTAACTAGTGAGCAAATCCGCGCCTCACTAGTTAGCTAGTAAGCAAATCCGCACTTCACTAGTTAACTAGTGAGCATATCTGTGCCTCACTAGTTAACTAGTGAGCAAATCCGCACCCTACTAGTTAACTAGTTGGCGTTTTGGGGCCCACTAGTTAACTAGTGAGCATATCTGCACTTTACAAGTTAACTAGTGATGCTTTTTTGCACCTTACTAGTTAACTAGTGGGTGCTTTAGGGCACACTAGTTAACTAGTGAGCAAATCTGCACCTCACTAGTTAACTAGTGAGCAAATCCGCACATCACTAGTTAACTAGTGAGCATATCTGTGCCTCACTAGTTAACTAGTGAGCAAATCCGCACCCTACTAGTTAACTTGTTGACATTTTGGGGCCCACTAGTTAACTAGTGAGCATATCTGCACTTTACAAGTTAACTAGTGATGCTTTTTTGCACCTTACTAGTTAACTAGTGGGCGCTTTAGGGCGCACTAGTTAACTAGTGAGCAAATCTGCACCTCACTAGTTAACTAGTGAGCATATCCGCACCTTACTAGTTAACTTGTGGGCGATTTGGGGCCCACTAGTGAACTAGTGACACTTATTTTGCACCTCACTAGTTAACTAGTGGACATTTGTACCCTCTCTAGTTAACTAGTGAGCAGTTCTGCCTTCACAAGTTTACATGTAAGTGTCACACTGAAGCCACTACTAGTTCACTAGCTGAGGTTCCTCTGGCCAGCATGTTAACTTGTGTGCCGCATGCAAATGTTTGGGGTGGGATTTTACGAAATTCCGCACTGTGATTGGTTGTCATATTTTATTTTGACACAGGGAGCCAATAGAGAGTCTTAATTTGAGAAATTCTCCGCCTCCTAATTAGAATTCTGCGCAACTAGCTAGCTAGTGTGAATGTAGACTTGAACTAGTTTACTAGTATACATTTATGTCCTCACTAGTTAACTAGTTTGGACAATGGATGCATCAACTAGGTAACTAGTGAGCCTGCTGCCATCAACTAGCTAGCTAGTGAGCCATTAATGGTTCACTAGTTAACTAGTGGCACTGACCTACTCCAACTAGTTAACTAGTTAGGAGTTAAGCCTTCACTAGTTAAGTAGTGTGCACATTTTGGCCATCACTAGTTAACTAGTGAGACACAAAAAACCTTCAACTAGCTGACTGGTATGCACTTTGGCCTTTACTAGTTAACTAGTGAGCCATTTATGTGACAACTAGTTAACTAGTGAAGCCAAAATGTGTTCACTAGTTAACTAGTGCACATTTATGTCTACCACAAGTTAACTAGTGTGCACATTTTGGCCATCACTAGTTAACTAGTGAGACACAAAAACCTTCAACTAGCTGACTGGTATGCATTTTGGTCTTTACTAGTTAACTAGTGAGCCATTTATGTGTCAACTAGTTAACTAGTGAAGCCAAAATATGTTCACTAGTTAACTAGTGCGCATTTATGTCTACCACAAGTTAACTAGTGTGCACATTTTGACCCTCACTAGTGAGACAAATACCTTCAAGTAGCTGACTGCTATGCATTTCTGCTTTTACTAGTTAACTAGTGAGCAGTTTTTGTGTCAACTAGTTAACTACTGAAGCCTAAATGTGTTCACTAGTTAACTAGTGCGCATTTCTGCTGTCACTAGTTAACTAGTGGGCACATTTTCACCCTCGATATTTAACTAGTTGACACAAACATGTCTAACTAGTTAACTAGTGGACAGAAATGGCTTACATGTTCATGACAATTCTGGCTGATATCCTGATATCAGAATAAATGCTCATTTGGCTTGCCATACACAAATGTGTAACTGGACTACTTCTTTAAATTGACAACAGATCCGGTGACCTCTGGGACATGGTTTGACCCCCTTAGGAAAGTGCTATCATCATGAAACGTTCAGATCACTTACAACTAAATAGATCCTACCTTCCTGTAACGTTTCAGCCTGATTGGACCTTGTTTTCACACAAATAGACCCAGAATGATGTGAAATTGTGCTTCGTGCAACATAATTCTGGGTGCCATTAAAAAACGATAAGTGCTAATGACTCCATTCCTTTTTGTGGCTGTAGGGGCTGTTGATTGGAGTACACTAAAACAAACCTGATCTCTCTAGGACGTTCAGAAGCCAGGTTATAAGCGCACAAATGTGTAACTGGACTACTTTTTTAAATTGACACCGATCCGGTGACCTTTGGGACATGGTTTTACCTCCTTAGGAAAGTGCTATCATCATGAAACGTTCAGATCACTTACAACTCAATAGATTCTACCTTCCTGTAACGTTTCAGCCTGATTGGACCTTGTTTTCACACAAATGAACCCAGAATGATGTGAAATTGTGCTTCGTGCCACATAATTCTGGGTGCCACTTACAAACCATGAGTGCTAATGACTCCATTCCTTTTTGTGGTTGTAGGGGCTGTTGATTGGAGTACACTAAAACAAACCTGATCTCTCTAGGACATTCAGAAGCCAAGTTATAAGCCCACGAATGTGTAACTGGACTACTTCTTTAAATTGACACCGATCCGGTGATCTTTGGGACATGGTTTGACCCCCTTAGGAAAGTGCTATCACCATGAAACGTTCAGATCACTTACAACTCAATAGATTCTACCTTCCTGTAACGTTTCAGCCTGATTGGACCTTGTTTTCACACAAATGAACCCAGAATGATGTGAAATTGTGCTTCGTGTAACATAATTCTGGGTGCCATTTAAAAACCATAAGTGCTAATGACTCCATTCTTTTTTGTGGTTGTAGGGGCTGTTGATTGGAGTACACTAAAACAAACCTGACCTCTTTAGGATATTCAGAAGCCAAGTTATAAGCCCACAAAGGTGTAACTGGACTACTTCTTTAAAGTGACACCAGGCCCGGTGACCTTTGGGACATGGTTTGACCCCCTTCGGAATGTGCGATCATCATGAAACGTTCAGATCACTTACAACTCAATAGATTCTACCTTCTTGTAACGTTTCAACCTGATTGGACCTTGTTTTCACACAAATGGACCCAGAATGATGTGAAATTGTGCTTCGTGCAACATAATTCTGGGTGCCATTTACAAACCATAAGTGCTTTTGACTCCATTCCTTTTTGTGGCTGTAGGGGCTGTTGATTGGAGTACACTAAAACAAGCCTGACCTCTCTAGGACATTCAGAAGCCAAGTTATAAGCCCACAAAGGTGTAACTGGACTACTTCTTTAAAGTGACACCAGGCCCGGTGACCTTTGGGACATGGTTTGACCCCCTATAGGAATGTGCGATCATCATGAAACGTTCAGATCACTTACAACTCAATAGATTCTACCTTCTTGTAACGTTTCAGCCTGAATGGACCTTGTTTTCACACAAATGGACCCAGAATGATGTGAAATTGTGCTTCGTGCAACATAATTCTGGGTGCCATTTAAAAACCATAAGTGTTAATGACTAAATTCCTTTTTGGGGTAATGGGGGCTGTTAATTGGAGTACTCTAAATTAAACCTGACCTCTCTAGGATATTCAGAAGCCAAGTTATAAGCCCACAAATGTGTAACTGGACTACTTCTTTAAAGTGACACCAGGCCCGGTGACCTTTGGGACATGGTTTGACCCCCTTAGGAAAGTGCTATCATCATGAAACGTTCAGATCACTTGCAACTCAATAGATTGTACCTTCCTGTAACGTTTCAGCCCGATTGGACCTTGTTTTCACACAAATGGACCCAGAATGACGTGAAATTGTGCTTCGTGCAACATAATTCTGGGTGCCATTTACAAACCATAAGTGCCAATGACTCAATTTCTTTTTGTGGCTGTAGGGGCTGTTGATTGGAGTACACCAAAACAAGCCTGACCTCTCTAGGACATTCAGAAGCCAAGTTATAAGCCCACAAAGGTGTAACTGGACTACTTCTTTAAAGTGACACCAGGCCCGGATACCTTTGGGACATGGTTTGACCCCCTATAGGAATGTGCGATCATCATGAAACGTTCAGATCACTTACAACTCAATAGATTCTACCTTCTTGTAACGTTTCAGCCTTAATGGACCTTGTTTTCACACAAATGGACCCAGAATGATGTGAAATTGTGCTTCGTGCAACATAATTCTGGGTGCCATTTACAAACCATAAGTGCTAATGACTCCATTCCTTTTTGTGGTTGTAGGGGCTGTTGATTGGAGTACACCAAAACAAACCTGATCTCTCTAGGACATTCAGAAGCCAAGTTATAAGCCCACAATGGTGTAACTGGACTACTTCTTTAAAGTGACACCAGATCCGGTGACCTTTGGGACATAATTTGACCCCCTTAGGAATGTGCGATCATCATGAAACTTTCAGATCACTTACAACTCAATAGATTCTACCTTCTTGAAACGTTTCAGCCTGATTGGACCTTGTTTTCACACAAATGGACCCAGAATGATGTGAAATTGTGCTTTGTGCAACATAATTCTGGGTGCCATTTAAAAACCGTGAGTGCTAATGACTCCACTTCTTTTTGAGGTAATAGGGGCTGTTAATTGGAGTACTTTAAAACAAACCTGACCTCTCTAGGATATTCAGAAGCCAAGTTATAAGCCCACAAATATGTAACTGGACTACTTCTTTAAAGTGACACCAGATCCGGTGACCTTTAGGACATGGTTTGAACCCCTTAGGAAAGTGCGATCATCATGAAACGTTCAGATCACTTACAACTCAATAGATTCTACCATCCTGTAACGTTTCAGCCTGATTGGACCTTGTTTTCACACAAATGAACCCAGAATGATGTGAAATTGTGCTTTGTGCAACATAATTCTGGGTGCCATTTAAAAACCATAAGTGCTAATGACTCCATTCCTTTTTGGGGTGATGGGGGCTGTTGATTGGAGTACTCTAAAACAAACCTGACCTCTTTAGGATATTCAGAAGCCAAGTTATAAGCCCACAAAGGTTTAACTGGACTACTTCTTTAAAGTGACACCAGGCCCGGTGACCTTTGGGACATGGTTTGACCCCCTATAGGAATGTGCGATCATCATGAAACGTTCAGATCACTTACAACTCAACAGATTCTACCTTCTTGTAATGTTTCAGCCTGACTGGACCTTGTTTTCACACAAATGGACCCAGAATGATGTGAAATTGTGCTTCGTGCAACATAGATCTGGGTGCCATTTAAAAACCATAAGTGCTAATGACTCCATTCCTTTTTGTGGTTGTAGGGGCTGTTGATTGGAGTACACTAAAACAAACCTGATCTCTCTAGGACATTGAGAAGCCAAGTTATAAGCCCACAAATGTGTAACTGGACTACTTCTTTAAATTGACAACAGATCCGGTGACCTCTGGGACATGGTTTGACCCCCTTAGGAAAGTGCTATCATCATGAAACGTTCAGATCACTTACAACTAAATAGATCCTACCTTCCTGTAACGTTTCAGCCCTATTGGACCTTGTTTTCACACAAATGGACCCAGAATGATGTGAAATTGTGCTTCGTGCAACATAATTCTGGGTGCCATTTAAAAACCATAAGTGTTAATGACTAAATTCCTTTTTGGGGTAATGGGGGCTGTTAATTGGAGTACTCTAAATTAAACCTGACCTCTCTAGGATATTCAGAAGCCAAGTTATAAGCCCACAAATGTGTAACTGGACTACTTCTTTAAAGTGACACCAGGCCCGGTGACCTTTGGGACATGGTTTGACCCCCTTAGGAAAGTGCTATCATCATGAAACGTTCAGATCACTTGCAACTCAATAGATTGTACCTTCCTGTAACGTTTCAGCCCGATTGGACCTTGTTTTCACACAAATGGACCCAGAATGATGTGAAATTGTGCTTCGTGCAACATAATTCTGGGTGCCATTTACAAACCATAAGTGCCAATGACTCAATTTCTTTTTGTGGCTGTAGGGGCTGTTGATTGGAGTACACCAAAACAAGCCTGACCTCTCTAGGACATTCAGAAGCCAAGTTATAAGCCCACAAAGGTGTAACTGGACTACTTCTTTAAAGTGACACCAGGCCCGGATACCTTTGGGACATGGTTTGACCCCCTATAGGAATGTGCGATCATCATGAAACGTTCAGATCACTTACAACTCAATAGATTCTACCTTCTTGTAACGTTTCAGCCTTAATGGACCTTGTTTTCACACAAATGGACCCAGAATGATGTGAAATTGTGCTTCGTGCAACATAATTCTGGGTGCCATTTACAAACCATAAGTGCTAATGACTCCATTCCTTTTTGTGGTTGTAGGGGCTGTTGATTGGAGTACACCAAAACAAACCTGATCTCTCTAGGACATTCAGAAGCCAAGTTATAAGCCCACAATGGTGTAACTGGACTACTTCTTTAAAGTGACACCAGATCCGGTGACCTTTGGGACATAATTTGACCCCCTTAGGAATGTGCGATCATCATGAAACTTTCAGATCACTTACAACTCAATAGATTCTACCTTCTTGAAACGTTTCAGCCTGATTGGACCTTGTTTTCACACAAATGGACCCAGAATGATGTGAAATTGTGCTTTGTGCAACATAATTCTGGGTGCCATTTAAAAACCGTGAGTGCTAATGACTCCACTTCTTTTTGAGGTAATAGGGGCTGTTAATTGGAGTACTTTAAAACAAACCTGACCTCTCTAGGATATTCAGAAGCCAAGTTATAAGCCCACAAATATGTAACTGGACTACTTCTTTAAAGTGACACCAGATCCGGTGACCTTTAGGACATGGTTTGAACCCCTTAGGAAAGTGCGATCATCATGAAACGTTCAGATCACTTACAACTCAATAGATTCTACCATCCTGTAACGTTTCAGCCTGATTGGACCTTGTTTTCACACAAATGAACCCAGAATGATGTGAAATTGTGCTTTGTGCAACATAATTCTGGGTGCCATTTAAAAACCATAAGTGCTAATGACTCCATTCCTTTTTGGGGTGATGGGGGCTGTTGATTGGAGTACTCTAAAACAAACCTGACCTCTTTAGGATATTCAGAAGCCAAGTTATAAGCCCACAAAGGTTTAACTGGACTACTTCTTTAAAGTGACACCAGGCCCGGTGACCTTTGGGACATGGTTTGACCCCCTATAGGAATGTGCGATCATCATGAAACGTTCAGATCACTTACAACTCAACAGATTCTACCTTCTTGTAATGTTTCAGCCTGACTGGACCTTGTTTTCACACAAATGGACCCAGAATGATGTGAAATTGTGCTTCGTGCAACATAGATCTGGGTGCCATTTAAAAACCATAAGTGCTAATGACTCCATTCCTTTTTGTGGTTGTAGGGGCTGTTGATTGGAGTACACTAAAACAAACCTGATCTCTCTAGGACATTGAGAAGCCAAGTTATAAGCCCACAAATGTGTAACTGGACTACTTCTTTAAATTGACAACAGATCCGGTGACCTCTGGGACATGGTTTGACCCCCTTAGGAAAGTGCTATCATCATGAAACGTTCAGATCACTTACAACTAAATAGATCCTACCTTCCTGTAACGTTTCAGCCCTATTGGACCTTGTTTTCACACAAATGGACCCAGAATGATGTGAAATTGTGCTTCGTGCAACATAATTCTGGGTGCCATTTAAAAACCATAAGTGTTAATGACTAAATTCCTTTTTGGGGTAATGGGGGCTGTTAATTGGAGTACTCTAAATTAAACCTGACCTCTCTAGGATATTCAGAAGCCAAGTTATAAGCCCACAAATGTGTAACTGGACTACTTCTATAAAGTGACACCAGGCCCGGTGACCTTTGGGACATGGTTTGACCCCCTTAGGAAAGTGCTATCATCATGAAACGTTCAGATCACTTGCAACTCAATAGATTGTACCTTCCTGTAACGTTTCAGCCCGATTGGACCTTGTTTTCACACAAATGGACCCAGAATGATGTGAAATTGTGCTTCGTGCAACATAATTCTGGGTGCCATTTACAAACCATAAGTGCCAATGACTCAATTTCTTTTTGTGGCTGTAGGGGCTGTTGATTGGAGTACACCAAAACAAGCCTGACCTCTCTAGGACATTCAGAAGCCAAGTTATAAGCCCACAAAGGTGTAACTGGACTACTTCTTTAAAGTGACACCAGGCCCGGATACCTTTGGGACATGGTTTGACCCCCTATAGGAATGTGCGATCATCATGAAACGTTCAGATCACTTACAACTCAATAGATTCTACCTTCTTGTAACGTTTCAGCCTTAATGGACCTTGTTTTCACACAAATGGACCCAGAATGATGTGAAATTGTGCTTCGTGCAACATAATTCTGGGTGCCATTTACAAACCATAAGTGCTAATGACTCCATTCCTTTTTGTGGTTGTAGGGGCTGTTGATTGGAGTACACCAAAACAAACCTGATCTCTCTAGGACATTCAGAAGCCAAGTTATAAGCCCACAATGGTGTAACTGGACTACTTCTTTAAAGTGACACCAGATCCGGTGACCTTTGGGACATAATTTGACCCCCTTAGGAATGTGCGATCATCATGAAACTTTCAGATCACTTACAACTCAATAGATTCTACCTTCTTGAAACGTTTCAGCCTGATTGGACCTTGTTTTCACACAAATGGACCCAGAATGATGTGAAATTGTGCTTTGTGCAACATAATTCTGGGTGCCATTTAAAAACCGTGAGTGCTAATGACTCCACTTCTTTTTGAGGTAATAGGGGCTGTTAATTGGAGTACTTTAAAACAAACCTGACCTCTCTAGGATATTCAGAAGCCAAGTTATAAGCCCACAAATATGTAACTGGACTACTTCTTTAAAGTGACACCAGATCCGGTGACCTTTAGGACATGGTTTGAACCCCTTAGGAAAGTGCGATCATCATGAAACGTTCAGATCACTTACAACTCAATAGATTCTACCATCCTGTAACGTTTCAGCCTGATTGGACCTTGTTTTCACACAAATGAACCCAGAATGATGTGAAATTGTGCTTTGTGCAACATAATTCTGGGTGCCATTTAAAAACCATAAGTGCTAATGACTCCATTCCTTTTTGGGGTGATGGGGGCTGTTGATTGGAGTACTCTAAAACAAACCTGACCTCTTTAGGATATTCAGAAGCCAAGTTATAAGCCCACAAAGGTTTAACTGGACTACTTCTTTAAAGTGACACCAGGCCCGGTGACCTTTGGGACATGGTTTGACCCCCTATAGGAATGTGCGATCATCATGAAACGTTCAGATCACTTACAACTCAACAGATTCTACCTTCTTGTAATGTTTCAGCCTGACTGGACCTTGTTTTCACACAAATGGACCCAGAATGATGTGAAATTGTGCTTCGTGCAACATAGATCTGGGTGCCATTTAAAAACCATAAGTGCTAATGACTCCATTCCTTTTTGTGGTTGTAGGGGCTGTTGATTGGAGTACACTAAAACAAACCTGATCTCTCTAGGACATTGAGAAGCCAAGTTATAAGCCCACAAATGTGTAACTGGACTACTTCTTTAAATTGACAACAGATCCGGTGACCTCTGGGACATGGTTTGACCCCCTTAGGAAAGTGCTATCATCATGAAACGTTCAGATCACTTACAACTAAATAGATCCTACCTTCCTGTAACGTTTCAGCCCTATTGGACCTTGTTTTCACACAAATGGACCCAGAATGATGTGAAATTGTGCTTCGTGCAACATAATTCTGGGTGCCATTTAAAAACCATAAGTGTTAATGACTAAATTCCTTTTTGGGGTAATGGGGGCTGTTAATTGGAGTACTCTAAATTAAACCTGACCTCTCTGTGATATTCAGAAGCCAAGTTATAAGCCCACAAATGTGTAACTGGACTACTTCTTTAAAGTGACACCAGGCCCGGTGACCTTTGGGACATGGTTTGACCCCCTTAGGAAAGTGCTATCATCATGAAACGTTCAGATCACTTGCAACTCAATAGATTGTACCTTCCTGTAACGTTTCAGCCTGATTGGACCTTGTTTTCACACAAATGGACCCAGAATGATGTGAAATTGTGCTTCGTGCAACATAATTCTGGGTGCCATTTACAAACCATAAGTGCCAATGACTCCATTCCTTTTTGTGGCTGTAGGGGCTGTTGATTGGAGTACACCAAAACAAGCCTGACCTCTCTAGGACATTCAGAAGCCAAGTTATAAGCCCACAAAGGTGTAACTGGACTACTTCTTTAAAGTGACACCAGGCCCGGATACCTTTGGGACATGGTTTGACCCCCTATAGGAATGTGCGATCATCATGAAACGTTCAGATCACTTACAACTCAATAGATTCTACCTTCTTGTAACGTTTCAGCCTTACTGGACCTTGTTTTCACACAAATGGACCCAGAATGATGTGAAATTGTGCTTCGTGCAACATAATTCTGGGTGCCATTTACAAACCATAAGTGCTAATGACTCCATTCCTTTTTGTGGTTGTAGGGGCTGTTGATTGGAGTACACCAAAACAAACCTGATCTCTCTAGGACATTCAGAAGCCAAGTTATAAGCCCACAAAGGTGTAACTGGACTACTTCTTTAAAGTGACACCAGATCCGGTGACCTTTGGGACATAATTTGACCCCCTTAGGAATGTGCGATCATCATGAAACTTTCAGATCACTTACAACTCAATAGATTCTACCTTCTTGAAACGTTTCAGCCTGATTGGACCTTGTTTTCACACAAATGGACCCAGAATGATGTGAAATTGTGCTTTGTGCAACATAATTCTGGGTGCCATTTAAAAACCATGAGTGCTAATGACTCCATTTCTTTTTGAGGTAATAGGGGCTGTTAATTGGAGTACTCTAAAACAAACCTGACCTCTCTAGGATATTCAGAAGCCAAGTTATAAGCCCACAAATATGTAACTGGACTACTTCTTTAAAGTGACACCAGATCCGGTGACCTTTAGGACATGGTTTGAACCCCTTAGGAAAGTGTGATCATCATGAAACGTTCAGATCACTTACAACTCAATAGATTCTACCATCCTGTAACGTTTCAGCCTGATTGGACCTTGTTTTCACACAAATGAACCCAGAATGATGTGAAATTGTGCTTTGTGCAACATAATTCTGGGTGCCATTTAAAAACCATAAGTGCTCATGACTCCATTCCTTTTTGGGGTGATGGGGGCTGTTGATTGGAGTACTCTAAAACAAACCTGACCTCTTTAGGATTTTCAGAAGCCAAGTTATAGGCCCACAAAGGTTTAACTGGACTACTTCTTTAAAGTGACACCAGGCCCGGTGACCTTTGGGACATGGTTTGACCCCCTATAGGAATGTGCGATCATCATGAAACGTTCAGATCACTTACAACTCAATAGATTCTACCTTCTTGTAACGTTTCAGCCTTAATGGACCTTGTTTTCACACAAATGGACCCAGAATGATGTGAAATTGTGCTTCGTGCAACATAATTCTGGGTGCCATTTACAAACCATAAGTGCTAATGACTCCATTCCTTTTTGTGGTTGTAGGGGCTGTTGATTGGAGTACACCAAAACAAACCTGATCTCTCTAGGACATTCAGAAGCCAAGTTATAAGCCCACAAAGGTGTAACTGGACTACTTCTTTAAAGTGACACCAGATCCGGTGACCTTTGGGACATAATTTGACCCCCTTAGGAATGTGCGATCATCATGAAACTTTCAGATCACTTACAACTCAGTAGATTCTACCTTCTTGAAACGTTTCAGCCTGATTGGACGTTGTTTTCACACAAATGGACCCAGAATGATGTGAAATTGTGCTTTGTGCAACATAATTCTGGGTGCCATTTAAAAACCATGAGTGCTAATGGCTCCATTTCTTTTTGAGGTAATAGGGGCTGTTAATTGGAGTACTCTAAAACAAACCTGACCTCTCTAGGATATTCAGAAGCCAAGTTATAAGCCCACAAATATGTAACTGGACTACTTCTTTAAAGTGACACCAGATCCGGTGACCTTTAGGACATGGTTTGAACCCCTTAGGAAAGTGCGATCATCATGAAACGTTCAGATCACTTACAACTCAATAGGTTCTACCATCCTGTAACGTTTCAGCCTGATTGGACCTTGTTTTCACACAAATGAACCCAGAATGATGTGAAATTGTGCTTTGTGCAACATAATTCTGGGTGCATTTAAAAACCATAAGTGCTAATGACTCCATTCCTTTTTGGGGTGATGGGGGCTGTTGATTGGAGTACTCTAAAACAAACCTGACCTCTTTAGGATATTCAGAAGCCAAGTTATAAGCCCACAAAGGTTTAACTGGACTACTTCTTTAAAGTGACACCAGGCCCGGTGACCTTTGGGACATGGTTTGACCCCCTATAGGAATGTGCGATCATCATGAAACGTTCAGATCACTTACAACTCAACAGATTCTACCTTCTTGTAACGTTTCAGCCTGACTGGACCTTGTTTTCACACAAATGGACCCAGAATGATGTGAAATTGTGCTTCGTGCAACATAGATCTGGGTGCCATTTAAAAACCATAAGTGCTACTGACTCCATTCCTTTTTGTGGTTGTAGGGGCTGTTGATTGGAGTACACTAAAACAAACCTGATCTCTCTAGGACATTGAGAAGCCAAGTTATAAGCCCACAAATGTGTAACTGGACTACTTCTTTAAATTGACAACAGATCCGGTGACCTCTGGGACATGGTTTGACCCCCTTAGGAAAGTGCTATCATCATGAAACGTTCAGATCACTTACAACTAAATAGATCCTACCTTCCTGTAACGTTTCAGCCCTATTGGACCTTGTTTTCACACAAATGGACCCAGAATGATGTGAAATTGTGCTTCGTGCAACATAATTCTGGGTGCCATTTAAAAACCATAAGTGCTAATGATTCCATTCCTTTTTGGGGTAATGGGGGCTGTTAATTGGAGTACTCTAAATTAAAACTGACCTCTCTAGGATATTCAGAAGCCAAGTTATAAGCCCACAAAGGTGTAACTGGACTACTTCTTTAAAGTGACACCAGGCCCGGTGACCTTTGGGACATGGTTTGACCCCCTTAGGAATGTGCGATCATCATGAAACGTTCAGATCACTTACAACTCAATAGATTCTACCTTCTTCTAACGTTTCAGCCTGATTGGACCTTGTTTTCACACAAATGGACCCAGAATGATGTGAAATTGTTCTTCGTGCAACATAATTCTGGGTGCCATTTACAAACCATAAGTGCTTTTGACTCCATTCCTTTTTGTGGTTGTAGGGGCTGTTGATTGGAGTACACTAAAACAAACCTGATCTCTCTAGGACATTCAGAAGCCAAGTTATAAGCCCACAAATGTGTAACTGGACTACTTTTTTAAATTGACACCGATCCGGTGACCTTTGGGACATGGTTTTACCTCCTTAGGAAAGTGCTATCATCATGAAACGTTCAGATCACTTACAACTCAATAGATTCTACCTTCCTGTAACGTTTCAGCCTGATTGGACCTTGTTTTCACACAAATGAACCCAGAATGATGTGAAATTGTGCTTCGTGCCACATAATTCTGGGTGCCATTTAAAAACCATAAGTGCTAATGACTCCATTCCTTTTTGGGGTAATGGGGGCTGTTGATTGGAGTACTCTAAAACAAACCTGACCTCTTTAGGATATTCAGAAGCCAAGTTATAAGCCCACAAAGGTTTAACTGGACTACTTCTTTAAAGTGACACCAGGCCCGGTGACCTTTGGGACATGGTTTGACCCCCTATAGGAATGTGCGATCATCATGAAACGTTCAGATCACTTACAACTCAACAGATTCTACCTTCCAGTAACGTTTCAGCCTGACTGGACCTTTTTTTCACACAAATGGACCCAGAATGATGTGAAATTGTGCTTCGTGCAACATAGATCTGGGTGCCATTTAAAAACCATAAGTGCTAATGACTCCATTCCTTTTTGTGGTTGTAGGGGCTGTTGATTGGAGTACACTAAAACAAACCTGATCTCTCTAGGACATTGAGAAGCCACGTTATAAGCCCACAAATGTGTAACTGGACTACTTCTTTAAATTGACAACAGATCCGGTGACCTCTGGGACATGGTTTGACCCCCTTAGGAAAGTGCTATCATCATGAAACGTTCAGATCACTTACAACTAAATAGATCCTACCTTCCTGTAATGTTTCAGCCCTATTGGACCTTGTTTTCACACAAATGGACCCAGAATGATGTGAAATTGTGCTTCGTGCAACATAATTCTGGGTGCCATTTAAAAACCATAAGTGCTAATGACTCCATTCCTTTTTGTGGTTGTAGGGGCTGTTGATTGGAGTACACTAAAACAAACCTGATCTCTCTAGGACATTCAGAAGCCAAGTTATAAGCCCACAAATGTGTAACTGGACTACTTTTTTAAATTGACACCGATCCGGTGACCTTTGGGACATGGTTTTACCTCCTTAGGAAAGTGCTATCATCATGAAACGTTCAGATCAATTACAACTCAATAGATTCTACCTTCCTGTAACGTTTCAGCCTGATTGGACCTTGTTTTCACACAAATGAACCCAGAATGATGTGAAATTGTGCTTCGTGCCACATAATTCTGGGTGCCATTTACAAACCATGAGTGCTAATGACTCCATTCCTTCTTGTGGTTGTAGGGGCTGTTGATTGGAGTACACTAAAACAAACCTGATCTCTCTAGGACATTCAGAAGCCAAGTTATAAGCCCACGAATGTGTAACTGGACTACTTCTTTAAATTGACACAGATCCGGTGACCTTTGTGACATGGTTTTACCCCCTTAGGAAAGTGCTATCATCATGAAACGTTCAGATCACTTACAACTCAATAGATTCTACCTTCCTGTAACGTTTCAGCCTGATTGGACCTTGTTTTCACACAAATGAACCCAGAATGATGTGAAATTGTGCTTCGTGCAACATAATTCTGGGTGCCATTTAAAAACCATAAGTGCTAATGACTCCATTCCTTTTTGGGGTAATGGGGGCTGTTACTTGGAGTACTCTAAATTAAAACTGACCTCTCTAGGATATTCAGAAGCCAAGTTATAAGCCCACAAAGGTGTAACTGGACTACTTCTTTAAAGTGACACCAGGCCCGGTGACCTTTGGGACATGGTTTGACCCCCTATAGGAATGTGCGATCATCATGAAACGTTCAGATCACTTACAACTCAATAGATTCTACCTTCTTGTAACGTTTCAGCCTGAATGGACCTTGTTTTCACACAAATGGACCCAGAATGATGTGAAATTGTGCTTCGTGCAACATAATTCTGGGTGCCATTTACAAACCATAAGTGCTAATGACTCCATTCCTTTTTGTGGTTGTAGGGGCTGTTGATTGGAGTACTCTGAAACAAACCTGATCACTCTAGGACATTCAGAAGCCAAGTTATAAGCCCACAAATGTGTAACTGGACTACTTCTTTAAATTGACACCGATCCGGTGACCTTTGGGACATGGTTTGACCCCCTTAGGAAAGTGCTATCATCATGAAACGTTCAGATCACTTACAACTCAATAGATTCTACCTTCTTGTAACGTTTCAGCCTGATTGGACCTTGTTTTCACACAAATGGACCCAGAATGATGTGAAATTGTGCTTCGTGCAACATAATTCTGGGTGCCATTTAAAAACCATAAGTGTTAATGACTTAATTCCTTTTTGGGGTAATGGGGGCTGTTAATTGGAGTACTCTAAATTAAACCTGACCTCTCTAGGATATTCAGAAGCCAAGTTATAAGCCCACAAATGTGTAACTGGACTACTTCTTTAAAGTGACACCAGGCCCGGTGACCTTTGGGACATGGTATGACCCCCTTAGGAAAGTGCTATCATCATGAAACGTTCAGATCACTTACAACTCAATAGATTCTACCTTCCTGTAACGTTTCAGCCTGATTGGACCTTGTTTTCACACAAATGGACCCAGAATGATGTGAAATTGTGCTTCGTGCAACATAATTCTGGGTGCCATTTACAAACCATAAGTGCCAATGACTCCATTCCTTTATGTGGCTGTAGGGGCTGTTGATTGGAGTACACTAAAACAAGCCTGACCTCTCTAGGACATTCAGAAGCCAAGTTATAAGCCCACAAAGGTGTAACTGGACTACTTCTTTAAAGTGACACCAGGCCCGGATACCTTTGGGACATGGTTTGACCCCCTATAGGAATGTGCGATCATCATGAAACGTTCAGATCACTTACAACTCAATAGATTCTACCTTCTTGTAACGTTTCAGCCTTAATGGACCTTGTTTTCACACAAATGGACCCAGAATGATGTGAAATTGTGCTTCGTGCAACATAATTCTGGGTGCCATTTACAAACCATAAGTGCTAATGACTCCATTCCTTTTTGTGGTTGTAGGGGCTGTTGATTGGAGTACACCAAAACAAACCTGATCTCTCTAGGACATTCAGAAGCCAAGTTATAAGCCCACAAAGGTGTAACTGGACTACTTCTTTAAAGTGACACCAGATCCGGTGACCTTTGGGACATAATTTGACCCCCTTAGGAATGTGCGATCATCATGAAACTTTCAGATCACTTACAACTCAATAGATTCTACCTTCTTGTAACGTTTCAGCCTGATTGGACCTTGTTTTCACACAAATGGACCCAGAATGATGTGAAATTGTGCTTCGTGCAACATAATTCTGGGTGCCATTTACAAACCATAAGTGCTAATGACTCCATTCCTTTTTGTGGTTGTAGAGGCTGTTGATTGGAGTACACTAAAACAAACCTGATCTCTCTAGGACATTCAGAAGCCAAGTTATAAGCCCACAAAGGTGTAACTGGACTACTTCTTTAAAGTGACACCAGGCTCAGTGACCTTTGGGACATGGTTTGACCCCCTATAGGAATGTGCGATCATCATGAAACGTTCATATCACTTACAACTCAATAGATTCTACCTTCTTGTAACGTTTCAGCCTGATTGGACCTTGTTTTCACACAAATCGACCCAGAATGATGTGAAATTGTGCTTCGTGCAACATAATTCTGGGTGCCATTTACAAACCATAAGTGCTAATGACTCCATTCTTTTTTGTGGTTGTAGGGACTGTTGATTGGAGTACACTAAAACAAACCTGATCTCTCTAGGACATTCAGAAGCCAAGTTATAAGCCCACAAATGTGTAACTGGACTACTTCTTTAAAGTGACACCAGATCCGGTGACTTTTGGGACATGGTTTGACCCACTTAGGAATGTGAGATCATCATGAAACGTTCAGATCACTTACAACTCAATAGATTCTACCTTCTTGAAACGTTTCAGCCTGATTGGACCTTGTTTTCACACAAATGGACCCAGAATGATGTGAAATTCTGCTTTGTGCAACATAATTCTGGGTGCCATTTAAAAACCATAAGTGCTAATGACTCCATTTCTTTTTGAGGTTGTAGGGGCTGTTAATTGGAGTACTCTAAAACAAACCTGACCTCTCTAGGATATTCAGAAGCCAAGTTATAAGCCCACAAATATGTAACTGGACTACTTCTTTAAAGTGAAACCAGATCCGGTGACCTTTAGGACATGGTTTGAACCCCTTAGAAAAGTGCGATCATCATGAAACGTTCAGATCACTTACAACTCAATAGATTCTACCATCCTGTAACGTTTCAGCCTGATTGGACCTTGTTTTCACACAAATGAACCCAGAATGATGTGAAATTGTGCTTTGTGCAACATAATTCTGGGTGCCATTTAAAAACCATAAGTGCTAATGACTCCATTCCATTTTGGGGTAATGGGGGCTGTTGATTGGAGTACTCTAAAACAAACCTGACCTCTCTAGGATATTCAGAAGCCAAGTTATAAGCCCACAAAGGTTTAACTGGACTACTTCTTTAAAGTGACACCAGGCCCGGTGACCTTTGGGACATGGTTTGACCCCCTATAGGAATGTGCGATCATCATGAAACGTTCAGATCACTTACAACTCAACAGATTCTACCTTCTTGTAACGTTTCAGCCTGACTGGACCTTGTTTTCACACAAATGGACCCAGAATGATGTGAAATTGTGCTTCGTGCAACATAGATCTGGGTGCCATTTAAAAACCATAAGTGCTAATGACTCCATTCCTTTTTGTGGTTGTAGGGGCTGTTGATTGGAGTACACTAAATCAAACCTGATCTCTCTAGGACATTCAGAAGCCAAGTTATAAGCCCACAAATGTGTAACTGGACTACTTTTTTAAATTGACACCGATCCGGTGACCTTTGGGACATGGTTTTACCTCCTTAGGAAAGTGCTATCATCATGAAACGTTCAGATCACTTACAACTCAATAGATTCTACCTTCCTGTAACGTTTCAGCCTGATTGGACCTTGTTTTCACACAAATGAACCCAGAATGATGTGAAATTGTGCTTCGTGCCACATAATTCTGGGTGCCATTTAAAAACCATAAGTGCTAATGACTCCATTCCTTTTTGGGGTAATGGGGGCTGTTGATTGGAGTACTCTAAAACAAACCTGACCTCTTTAGGATATTCAGAAGCCAAGTTATAAGCCCACAAAGGTTTAACTGGACTACTTCTTTAAAGTGACACCAGGCCCGGTGACCTTTGGGACATGGTTTGACCCCCTATAGGAATGTGCGATCATCATGAAACGTTCAGATCACTTACAACTCAACAGATTCTACCTTCTTGTAACGTTTCAGCCTGACTGGACCTTTTTTTCACACAAATGGACCCAGAATGATGTGAAATTGTGCTTCGTGCAACATAGATCTGGGTGCCATTTAAAAACCATAAGTGCTAATGACTCCATTCCTTTTTGTGGTTGTAGGGGCTGTTGATTGGAGTACACTAAAACAAACCTGATCTCTCTAGGACATTGAGAAGCCACGTTATAAGCCCACAAATGTGTAACTGGACTACTTCTTTAAATTGACAACAGATCCGGTGACCTCTGGGACATGGTTTGACCCCCTTAGGAAAGTGCTATCATCATGAAACGTTCAGATCACTTACAACTAAATAGATCCTACCTTCCTGTAACGTTTCAGCCCTATTGGACCTTGTTTTCACACAAATGGACCCAGAATGATGTGAAATTGTGCTTCGTGCAACATAATTCTGGGTGCCATTTAAAAACCATAAGTGCTAATGACTCCATTCCTTTTTGTGGTTGTAGGGGCTGTTGATTGGAGTACACTAAAACAAACCTGATCTCTCTAGGACATTCAGAAGCCAAGTTATAAGCCCACAAATGTGTAACTGGACTACTTTTTTAAATTGACACCGATCCGGTGACCTTTGGGACATGGTTTTACCTCCTTAGGAAAGTGCTATCATCATGAAACGTTCAGATCAATTACAACTCAATAGATTCTACCTTCCTGTAACGTTTCAGCCTGATTGGACCTTGTTTTCACACAAATGAACCCAGAATGATGTGAAATTGTGCTTCGTGCCACATAATTCTGGGTGCCATTTACAAACCATGAGTGCTAATGACTCCATTCCTTTTTGTGGTTGTAGGGGCTGTTGATTGGAGTACACTAAAACAAACCTGATCTATCTAGGACATTCAGAAGCCAAGTTATAAGCCCACGAATGTGTAACTGGACTACTTCTTTAAATTGACACCGATCCGGTGACCTTTGGGACA
Organism: Nothobranchius furzeri; assembly: GCF_043380555.1. Lineage (NCBI taxonomy): Eukaryota > Metazoa > Chordata > Actinopteri > Cyprinodontiformes > Nothobranchiidae > Nothobranchius > Nothobranchius furzeri. The sequence continues at coordinate 7,955,508 of NC_091747.1, forward strand.
TGGTTTTACCCCCTTAGGAAAGTGCTATCATCATGAAACGTTCAGATCACTTACAACTCAATAGATTCTACCTTCCTGTAACGTTTCAGCCTGATTGGACCTTGTTTTCACACAAATGAACCCAGAATGATGTGAAATTGTGCTTCGTGCAACATAATTCTGGGTGCCATTTAAAAACCATAAGTGCTAATGACTCCATTCCTTTTTGGGGTAATGGGGGCTGTTATTTGGAGTACTCTAAATTAAAACTGACCTCTCTAGGATATTCAGAAGCCAAGTTATAAGCCCACAAAGGTGTAACTGGACTACTTCTTTAAAGTGACACCAGGCCCGGTGACCTTTGGGACATGGTTTGACCCCCTTAGGAATGTGCGATCATCATGAAACGTTCAGATCACTTACAACTCAATAGATTCTACCTTCTTGTAACGTTTCAACCTGATTGGACCTTGTTTTCACACAAATGGACCCAGAATGATGTGAAATTGTGCTTCGTGCAACATAATTCTGGGTGCCATTTACAAACCATAAGTGCTTTTGACTCCATTCCTTTTTGTGGCTCTAGGGGCTGTTGATTGGAGTACACTAAAACAAGCCTGACCTCTCTAGGACATTCAGAAGCCAAGTTATAAGCCCACAAAGGTGTAACTGGACTACTTCTTTAAAGTGACACCAGGCCCGGTGACCTTTGGGACATGGTTTGACCCCCTATAGGAATGTGCGATCATCATGAAACGTTCAGATAACTTACAACTCAATAGATTCTACCTTCTTGTAACGTTTCAGCCTGAATGGACCTTGTTTTCACACAAATGGACCCAGAATGATGTGAAATTGTGCTTCGTGCAACATAATTCTGGGTGCCATTTACAAACCATAAGTGCTAATGACTCCATTCCTTTTTGTGGTTGTAGGGACTGTTGATTGGAGTACTCTGAAACAAACCTGATCACTCTAGGACATTCAGAAGCCAAGTTATAAGCCCACAAATGTGTAACTGGACTACTTCTTTAAATTGACACCGATCCGGTGACCTTTGGGACATGGTTTGACCCCCTTAGGAAAGTGCTATCATCATGAAACGTTCAGATCACTTACAACTCAATAAATTCTACCTTCTTGTAATGTTTCAGCCTGATTGGACCTTGTTTTCACACAAATGGACCCAGAATGATGTGAAATTGTGCTTCGTGCAACATAATTCTGGGTGCCATTTAAAAACCATAAGTGTTAATGACTAAATTCCTTTTTGGGGTAATGGGGGCTGTTAATTGGAGTACTCTAAATTAAACCTGACCTCTCTAGGATATTCAGAAGCCAAGTTATAAGCCCACAAATGTGTAACTGGACTACTTCTTTAAAGTGACACCAGGCCCGGTGACCTTTGGGACATGGTATGACCCCCTTAGGAAAGTGCTATCATCATGAAACGTTCAGATCACTTACAACTCAATAGATTCTACCTTCCTGTAACGTTTCAGCCTGATTGGACCTTGTTTTCACACAAATGGACCCAGAATGATGTGAAATTGTGCTTCGTGCAACATAATTCTGGGTGCCATTTACAAACCATAAGTGCCAATGACTCCATTCCTTTTTGTGGCTGTAGGGGCTGTTGATTGGAGTACACTAAAACAAGCCTGACCTCTCTAGGACATTCAGAAGCCAAGTTATAAGCCCACAAAGGTGTAACTGGACTACTTCTTTAAAGTGACACCAGGCCCGGATACCTTTGGGACATGGTTTGACCCCCTATAGGAATGTGCGATCATCATGAAACGTTCAGATCACTTACAACTCAATAGATTCTACCTTCTTGTAACGTTTCAGCCTTAATGGACCTTGTTTTCACACAAATGGACCCAGAATGATGTGAAATTGTGCTTCGTGCAACATAATTCTGGGTGCCATTTACAAACCATAAGTGCTAATGACTCCATTCCTTTTTGTGGTTGTAGGGGCTGTTGATTGGAGTACACCAAAACAAACCTGATCTCTCTAGGACATTCAGAAGCCAAGTTATAAGCCCACAAAGGTGTAACTGGACTACTTCTTTAAAGTGACACCAGATCCGGTGACCTTTGGGACATAACTTGACCCCCTTAGGAATGTGCGATCATCATCAAACTTTCAGATCACTTACAACTCAATTGATTCTACCTTCTTGTAACGTTTCAGCCTTAATGGACCTTGTTTTCACACAAATGGACCCAGAATGATGTGAAATTGTGCTTCGTGCAACATAATTCTGGGTGCCATTTACAAACCATAAGTGCTAATGACTCCATTCCTTTTTGTGGTTGTAGGGGCTGTTGATTGGAGTACACTAAAAAAAACCTGATCTCTCTAGGACATTCAGAAGCCAAGTTATAAGCCCACAAAGGTGTAACTGGACTACTTCTTTAAAGTGACACCAGGCCCGGTGACCTTTGGGACATGGTTTGACCCCCTATAGGAATGTGCGATCATCATGAAACGTTCAGATCACTTACAACTCAATAGATTCTACCTTCTTGTAACGTTTCAGCCTGATTGGACCTTGTTTTCACACAAATCGACCCAGAATGATGTGAAATTGTGCTTCGTGCAACATAATTCTGGGTGCCATTTACAAACCATAAGTGCTAATGACTCCATTCTTTTTTGTGGTTGTAGGGGCTGTTGATTGGAGTACACTAAAACAAACCTGATCTCTCTAGGACATTCAGAAGCCAAGTTATAAGCCCACAAATGTGTAACTGGACTACTTCTTTGAAGTGACACCAGGCCCGGTGACCTTTGGGACATGGTTTGACCCCCTTAGGAAAGTGCTATCATCATGAAACGTTCAGATCACTTACAACTCAATAGATTCTACCTTCCTGTAACGTTTCAGCCTGACTGGACCTTGTTTTCACACAAATGGACCCAGAATGATGTGAAATTGTGCTTCGTTTAACATAATTCTGGGTGCCATTTACAAACCATAAGTGCCAATGACTCCATTCTTTTTTGTGGCTGTAGGGGCTGTTGATTGGAGTACACTAAAACAAGCCTGATCTCTCTAGGACATTCAGAAGCCAAGTTATAAGCCCACAAAGGTGTAACTGGACTACTTCTTTAAAGTGACACCAGGCCCGGATACCTTTGGGACATGGTTTGACCCCCTTAGGAAAGTGCTATCATCATGAAACGTTCAGATCACTTACAACTCAATAGATTCTACCTTCCTGTAACGTTTCAGCCTGATTGGACCTTGTTTTCACACAAATGGACCCAGAATGATGTGAAATTGTGCTTTGTGCAACATAATTCTGGGTGCCATTTAAAAACCATAAGTGTTAATGACTAAATTCTTTTTTGGGGTAATGGGGGCTGTTAATTGGAGTACTCTAAATTAAACCTGACCTCTCTAGGATATTCAGAAGCCAAGTTATAAGCCCACAAATGTGTAACTGGACTACTTCTTTAAAGTGACACCAGGCCCGGTGACCTTTGGGACATGGTTTGACCCCCTTAGCAAAGTGCTATCATCATGAAACGTTCAGATCACTTACAACTCAATAGATTCTACCTTCCTGTAACGTTTCAGCCTGATTGGACCTTGTTTTCACACAAATGGACCCAGAATGATGTGAAATTGTGCTTCGTGCAACATAATTCTGGGTGCCATTTACAAACCATAAGTGCCAATGACTCCATTCCTTTTTGTGGCTGTAGGGGCTGTTGATTGGAGTACACTAAAACAAGCCTGACCTCTCTAGGACATTCAGAAGCCAAGTTATAAGCCCACAAAGGTGTAACTGGACTACTTCTTTAAAGTGACACCAGGCCCGGATACCTTTGGGACATGGTTTGACCCCCTATAGGAATGTGCGATCATCATGAAACGTTCAGATCACTTACAACTCAATAGATTCTACCTTCTTGTAACGTTTCAGCCTTAATGGACCTTGTTTTCACACAAATGGACCCAGAATGATGTGAAATTGTGCTTCGTGCAACATAATTCTGGGTGCCATTTACAAACCATAAGTGCTAATGACTCCATTCCTTTTTGTGGTTGTAGGGGCTGTTGATTGGAGTACACCAAAACAAACCTGATCTCTCTAGGACATTCAGAAGCCAAGTTATAAGCCCACAAAGGTGTAACTGGACTACTTCTTTAAAGTGACACCAGATCCGGTGACCTTTGGGACATAACTTGACCCCCTTAGGAATGTGCGATCATCATGAAACTTTCAGATCACTTACAACTCAATAGATTCTACCTTCTTGTAACGTTTCAGCCTGATTAGACCTTGTTTTCACACAAATGGACCCAGAATGATGTGAAATTGTTCTTCGTGCAACATAATTCTGGGTGCCATTTACAAACCATAAGTGCTAATGACTCCATTCCTTTTTGTGGTTGTAGGGGCTGTTGATTGGAGTACACTAAAACAAACCTGATCTCTCTAGGACATTCAGAAGCCAATTTATAAGCCCACAAAGGTGTAACTGGACTACTTCTTTAAAGTGACACCAGGCCCGGTGACCTTTGGGACATGGTTTGACCCCCTATAGGAATGTGCGATCATCATGAAACGTTCATATCACTTACAACTCAATAGATTCTACCTTCTTGTAACGTTTCAGCCTGATTGGACCTTGTTTTCACACAAATCGACCCAGAATGATGTGAAATTGTGCTTCGTGCAACATAATTCTGGGTGCCATTTACAAACCATAAGTGCTAATGACTCCATTCTTTTTTGTGGTTGTAGGGGCTGTTGATTGGAGTACACTAAAAGAAACCTGATCTCTCTAGGACATTCAGAAGCCAAGTTATAAGCCCACAAATGTGTAACTGGACTACTTCTTTAAAGTGACACCAGATCCGGTGACTTTTGGGACATGGTTTGACCCACTTAGGAATGTGAGATCATCATGAAACGTTCAGATCACTTACAACTCAATAGATTATACCTTCTTGTAACGTTTCAGCCTTAATGGACCTTGTTTTCACACAAATGGACCCAGAATGATGTGAAATTGTGCTTCGTGCAACATAATTCTGGGTGCCATTTAAAAACCATAAGTGCTAATGACTCCATTCCTTTTTGTGGTTGTAGGGGCTGTTGATTGGAGTACACCAAAACAAACCTGATCTCTCTAGGACATTCAGAAGCCAAGTTATAAGCCCACAAAGGTGTAACTGGACTACTTCTTTAAAGTGACACCAGATCCGGTGACCTTTGGGACATAACTTGACCCCCTTAGGAATGTGCGATCATCATCAAACTTTCAGATCACTTACAACTCAATAGATTCTACCTTCTTGTAACGTTTCAGCCTTAATGGACCTTGTTTTCACACAAATGGACCCAGAATGATGTGAAATTGTGCTTCGTGCAACATAACTCTGGGTGCCATTTACAAACCATAAGTGCTAATGACTCCATTCCTTTTTGTGGTTGTAGGGGCTGTTGATTGGAGTACACTAAAACAAACCTGATCTCTCTAGGACATTCAGAAGCCAAGTTATAAGCCCACAAAGGTGTAACTGGACTACTTCTTTAAAGTGACACCAGGCCCGGTGACCTTTGGGACATGGTTTGACCCCCTATAGGAATGTGCGATCATCATGAAACGTTCATATCACTTACAACTCAATAGATTCTACCTTCTTGTAACGTTTCAGCCTGATTGGACCTTGTTTTCACACAAATGGACCCAGAATGATGTGAAATTGTGCTTCGTGCAACATAATTCTGGGTGCCATTTACAAACCATAAGTGCCAATGACTCCATTCCTTTTTGTGGCTGTAGGGGCTGTTGATTGGAGTACACTAAAACAAGCCTGACCTCTCTAGGACATTCAGAAGCCAAGTTATAAGCCCACAAAGGTGTAACTGGACTACTTCTTTAAAGTGACACCAGGCCCGAATACCTTTGGGACATGGTTTGACCCCCTTAGGAAAGTGCTATCATCATGAAACGTTCAGATCACTTACAACTCAATAGATTCTACCTTCCTGTAACGTTTCAGCCTGATTGGACCTTGTTTTCACACAAATGGACCCAGAATGATGTGAAATTGTGCTTCGTGCAACATAATTCTGGGTGCCATTTAAAAACCATAAGTGTTAATGACTAAATTCTTTTTTGGGGTAATGGGGGCTGTTAATTGGAGTACTCTAAATTAAACCTGACCTCTCTAGGATATTCAGAAGCCAAGTTATAAGCCCACAAATGTGTAACTGGACTACTTCTTTAAAGTGACACCAGGCCCGGTGACCTTTGGGACATGGTTTGACCCCCTTAGGAAAGTGCTATCATCATGAAACGTTCAGATCACTTACAACTCAATAGATTCTACCTTCCTGTAACGTTTCAGCCTGATTGGACCTTGTTTTCACACAAATGGACCCAGAATGATGTGAAATTGTGCTTCGTGCAACATAATTCTGGGTGCCATTTACAAACCATAAGTGCCAATGACTCCATTCCTTTTTGTGGCTGTAGGGGCTGTTGATTGGAGTACACTAAAACAAGCCTGACCTCTCGAGTACATTCAGAAGCCAAGTTATAAGCCCACAAAGGTGTAACTGGACTACTTCTTTAAAGTGACACCAGGCCCGGATACCTTTGGGACATGGTTTGACCCCCTATAGGAATGTGCGATCATCATGAAACGTTCAGATCACTTACAACTCAATAGATTCTACCTTCTTGTAACGTTTCAGCCTGATTGGACCTTGTTTTCACACAAATGGACCCAGAATGATGTGAAATTGTGCTTCGTGCAACATAATTCTGGGTGCCATTTACAAACCATAAGTGCTAATGACTCCATTCTTTTTTGTGGTTGTAGGGGCTGTTGATTGGAGTACACTAAAACAAACCTGATCTCTCTAGGACATTCAGAAGCCAAGTTATAAGCCCACAAATGTGTAACTGGACTACTTCTTTAAAGTGACACCAGATCCGGTGACTTTTGGGACATGGTTTGACCCACTTAGGAATGTGAGATCATCATGAAACGTTCAGATCACTTACAACTCAATAGATTATACCTTCTTGTAACGTTTCAGCCTTAATGGACCTTGTTTTCACACAAATGGACCCAGAATGATGTGAAATTGTGCTTCGTGCAACATAATTCTGGGTGCCATTTAAAAACCATAAGTGCTAATGACTCCATTCCTTTTTGTGGTTGTAGGGGCTGTTGATTGGAGTACACCAAAACAAACCTGATCTCTCTAGGACATTCAGAAGCCAAGTTATAAGCCCACAAAGGTGTAACTGGACTACTTCTTTAAAGTGACACCAGATCCGGTGACCTTTGGGACATAACTTGACCCCCTTAGGAATGTGCGATCATCATCAAACTTTCAGATCACTTACAACTCAATAGATTCTACCTTCTTGTAACGTTTCAGCCTTAATGGACCTTGTTTTCACACAAATGGACCCAGAATGATGTGAAATTGTGCTTCGTGCAACATAATTCTGGGTGCCATTTACAAACCATAAGTGCTAATGACTCCATTCCTTTCTGTGGTTGTAGGGGCTGTTGATTGGAGTACACTAAAACAAACCTGATCTCTCTAGGACATTCAGAAGCCAAGTTATAAGCCCACAAAGGTGTAACTGGACTACTTCTTTAAAGTGACACCAGGCCCGGTGACCTTTGGGACATGGTTTGACCCCCTATAGGAATGTGCGATCATCATGAAACGTTCATATCACTTACAACTCAATAGATTCTACCTTCTTGTAACGTTTCAGCCTGATTGGACCTTGTTTTCACACAAATCGACCCAGAATGATGTGAAATTGTGCTTCGTGCAACATAATTCTGGGTGCCATTTACAAACCATAAGTGCTAATGACTCCATTCTTTTTTGTGGTTGTAGGGGCTGTTGATTGGAGTACACTAAAACAAACCTGATCTCTCTAGGACATTCAGAAGCCAAGTTATAAGCCCACAAATGTGTAACTGGACTACTTCTTTAAAGTGACACCAGGCCCGGTGACCTTTGGGACATGGTTTGACCCCCTTAGGAAAGTGCTATCATCATGAAACGTTCAGATCACTTACAACTCAATAGATTCTACCTTCCTGTAACGTTTCAGCCTGATTGGACCTTGTTTTCACACAAATGGACCCAGAATGATGTGAAATTGTGCTTCGTGCAACATAATTCTGGGTGCCATTTACAAACCATAAGTGCCAATGACTCCATTCCTTTTTGTGGCTGTAGGGGCTGTTGATTGGAGTACACTAAAACAAGCCTGACCTCTCTAGGACATTCAGAAGCCAAGTTATAAGCCCACAAAGGTGTAACTGGACTACTTCTTTAAAGTGACACCAGGCCCGGATACCTTTGGGACATGGTTTGACCCCCTTAGGAAAGTGCTATCATCATGAAACGTTCAGATCACTTACAACTCAATAGATTCTACCTTCCTGTAACGTTTCAGCCTGATGGGACCTTGTTTTCACACAAATGGACCCAGAATGATGTGAAATTGTGCTTCGTGCAACATAATTCTGGGTGCCATTTAAAAACCATAAGTGTTAATGACTAAATTCTTTTTTGGGGTAATGGGGGCTGTTAATTGGAGTACTCTAAATTAAACCTGACCTCTCTAGGATATTCAGAAGCCAAGTTATAAGCCCACAAATGTGTAACTGGACTACTTCTTTAAAGTGGCACCAGGCCCGGTGACCTTTGGGACATGGTTTGACCCCCTTAGGAAAGTGCTATCATCATGAAACGTTCAGATCACTTACAACTCAATAGATTCTACCTTCCTGTAACGTTTCAGCCTGATTGGACCTTGTTTTCACACAAATGGACCCAGAATGATGTGAAATTGTGCTTCGTGCAACATAATTCTGGGTGCCATTTACAAACCATAAGTGCCAATGACTCCATTCCTTTTTGTGGCTGTAGGGGCTGTTGATTGGAGTACACTAAAACAAGCCTGACCTCTCTAGGACATTCAGAAGCCAAGTTATAAGCCCACAAAGGTGTAACTGGACTACTTTTTTAAAGTGACACCAGGCCCGGATACCTTTGGGACATGGTTTGACCCCCTATAGGAATGTGCGATCATCATGAAACGTTCAGATCACTTACAACTCAATAGATTCTACCTTCTTGTAACGTTTCAGCCTTAATGGACCTTGTTTTCACACAAATGGACCCAGAATGATGTGAAATTGTGCTTCGTGCAACAAAATTCTGGGTGCCATTTACAAACCATAAGTGCTAATGACTCCATTCCTTTTTGTGGTTGTAGGGGCTGTTGATTGGAGTACACCAAAACAAACCTGATCTCTCTAGGACATTCAGAAGCCAAGTTATAAGCCCACAAAGGTGTAACTGGACTACTTCTTTAAAGTGACACCAGATCCGGTGACCTTTGGGACATAAGTTGACCCCCTTAGGAATGTGCGATCATCAAGAAACTTTCAGATCACTTACAACTCAATAGATTCTACCTTCTTGTAACGTTTCAGCCTGATTAGACCTTGTTTTCACACAAATGGACCCAGAATGATGTGAAATTGTGCTTCGTGCAACATAATTCTGGGTGCCATTTACAAACCATAAGTGCTAATGACTCCATTCCTTTTTGTGGTTGTAGGGGCTGTTGATTGGAGTACACTAAAACAAACCTGATCTCTCTAGGACATTCAGAAGCCAAGTTATAAGCCCACAAATGTGTAACTGGACTACTTCTTTAAAGTGACACCAGATCCGGTGACTTTTGGGACATGGTTTGACCCACTTAGGAATGTGAGATCATCATGAAACGTTCAGATCACTTACAACTCAATAGATTCTACCTTCTTGTAACGTTTCAGCCTGATTGGACCTTGTTTTTACACAAATCGACCCAGAATGATGTGAAATTGTGCTTCGTGCAACATAATTCTGGGTGCCATTTACAAACCATAAGTGCTAATGACTCCATTCTTTTTTGTGGTTGTAGGGGCTGTTGATTGGAGTACACTAAAACAAACCTGATCTCTCTAGGACATTCAGAAGCCAAGTTATAAGCCCACAAATGTGTAACTGGACTACTTCTTTAAAGTGACACCAGATCCGGTGACTTTTGGGACATGGTTTGACCCACTTAGGAATGTGAGATCATCATGAAACGTTCAGATCACTTACAACTCAATAGATTCTACCTTCTTGAAACGTTTCAGCCTGATTGGACCTTGTTTTCACACAAATGGACCCAGAATGATGTGAAATTGTGCTTTGTGCAACATAATTCTGGGTGTCATTTAAAAACCATAAGTGCTAATGACTCCATTTCTTTTTGAGGTAATAGGGGCTGTTAATTGGAGTACTCTAAAACAAACCTGACCTCTCTAGGATATTCAGAAGCCAAGTTATAAGCCCACAAATATGTAACTGGACTACTTCTTTAAAGTGACACCAGATCCGGTGACCTTTAGGACATGGTTTGAACCCCTTAGGAAAGTGCGATCATCATGAAACGTTCAGATCACTTACAACTCAATAGATTCTACCTTCTTGTAACGTTTCAGCCTGACTGGACCTTGTTTTCACACAAATGGACCCAGAATGATGTGAAATTGTGCTTCGTGCAACATAATTCTGGGTGCCATTTAAAAACCATAAGTGCTAATGACTCCATTCCTTTTTGTGGTTGTAGGGGCTGTTGATTGGAGTACACTAAAACAAACCTGATCTCTCTAGGACATTCAGAAGCCAAGTTATAAGCCCACAAATGTGTAACTGGACTACTTCTTTAAATTGACAACAGATCCGGTGACCTCTGGGACATGGTTTGACCCCCTTAGGAAAGTGCTATCATCATGAAATGTTCAGATCACTTACAACTCAATAGATTCTACCTTCCTGTAACGTTTCAGCCTGACTGGACCTTGTTTTCGCACAAATGGACCCAGAATGATGTGAAATTGTGCTTCGTGCAACATAATTCTGGGTGCCATTTAAAAACCATAAGTGCTAATGACTCCATTCCTTTTTGTGTTTGTAGGGGCTGTTGATTGGAGTACACTAAAACAAACCTGATCTCTCTAGGACATTCAGAAGCCAAGTTATAAGCCCACAAAGGTGTAACTGGACTACTTTAAATTGACAACAGATCCGGTGACCTCTGGGACATGGTTTGACCCCCTTAGGAAAGTGCTATCATCATGAAACGTTCAGATCACTTACAACTCAATAGATTCTACCTTCCTGTAACGTTTCAGCCTGATTGGACCTTGTTGTCACACAAATGGACCCAGAATGATGTGAAATTGTGCTTCGTGCAACATAATTCTGGGTGCCATTTAAAAACCATAAGTGCTAATGACTCCATTCCTTTTTGTGGTTGTAGGGGCTGTTGATTGGAGTACACTAAAACAAGCCTGATCTCTCTAGGACATTCAGAAGCCAAGTTATAAGCCCACAAAGGTGTAACTGGACTACTTCTTTAAAGTGACACCAGGCCCGGTGACCTTTGGGACATGGTTTGACCCCCTATAGGAATGTGCGATCATCATGAAACGTTCAGATCACTTACAACTCAATAGATTCTACCTTCTTGTAACGTTTCAGCCTGATTGGACCTTGTTTTCACACAAATGGACCCAGAATGATGTGAAATTGTGCTTCGTGCAACATAATTCTGGGTGCCATTTACAAACCATAAGTGCTAATGACTCCATTCCTTTTTGTGGTTGTAGGGGCTGTTGATTGGAATACACTAAAACAAACCTGATCTCTCTAGGACATTCAGAAGCCAAGTTATAAGCCCACAAAGGTGTAACTGGACTACTTCTTTAAAGTGACACCAGGCCCGGTGACCTTTGGGACATGGTTTGACCCCCTATAGGAATGTGCGATCATCATGAAACGTTCAGATCACTTACAACTCAATAGATTCTACCTTCTTGTAACGTTTCAGCCTGAATGGACCTTGTTTTCAAACAAATGGACCCAGAATGATGTGAAATTGTGCTTCGTGCAACATAATTCTGGGTGCCATTTACAAACCATAAGTGCTAATGACTCCATTCCTTTTTGTGGTTGTATGGGCTGTTGATTGGAGTACACTAAAACAAACCTGATCTCTCTAGGACATTCAGAAGCCAAGTTATAAGCCCACAAATGTGTAACTGGACTACTTCTTTAAAGTGACACCAGATCCGGTGAGCTTTGGGACATGGTTTGACCCACTTAGGAATGTGCGATCATCATGAAACTTTCAGATCACTTACAACTCAATAGATTCTAACTTCTTGTAACGTTTCAGCCTGATTGGACCTTGTTTTCACACAAATGGACCCAGAATGATGTGAAATTGTGCTTCGTTTAACATAATTCTGGGTGCTATTTACAAACCATAAGTGCTAATGACTCCATTCCTTTTTGTAGTTGTAGGGGCTGTTGATTGGAGTACACTAAAACAAACCTGATCACTCTAGGACATTCAGAAGCCAAGTTATAAGGCCACAAAGGTGTAACTGGACTACTTCTTTAAAGTGACACCAGGCCCGGTGACCTTTGGGACATGGTTTGACCCCCTATAGGAATGTGCGATCATCATGAAACGTTCATATCACTTACAACTCAATAGATTCTACCTTCTTGTAACGTTTCAGCCTGATTGGACCTTGTTTTCACACAAATGGACCCAGAATGATGTGAAATTGTGCTTCGTGCAACATAATTCTGGGTGCCATTTACAAACCATAAGTGCTAATGACTGAATTCTTTTTTGTGGTTGTAGGGGCTGTTGATTGGAGTGCACTAAAACAAACCTGATCTCTCTAGGACATTCAGAAGCCAAGTTATAAGCCCACAAATGTGTAACTGGACTACTTCTTTAAAGTGACACCAGATCCGGTGACTTTTGGGACATGGTTTGACCCACTTAGGAATGTGCGATCATCATGAAACGTTCAGATCACTTACAACTCAATAGATTCTACCTTCTTGTAACGTTTCAGCCTGATTGGACATTGTTTTCACACAAATGGACCCAGAATGATGTGAAATTGTGCTTCGTGCAACATAATTCTGGGTGCCATTTAAAAACCATAAGTGCTAATGACTCCATTCCTTTTTGAGGTAATAGGGGCTGTTAATTGGAGTACTCTAAAACAAACCTGACCTCTTTAGGATATTCAGAAGCCAAGTTATAAGCCCACAAAGGTGTAACTGGACTACTTCTTTAAAGTGACACCAGGCCCGGTGACCTTTGGGACATGGTTTGACCCCCTATAGGATTGTGCGATCATCATGAAACTTTCAGATCACTTACAACTCAACAGATTCTACCTTCTTGTAACGTTTCAGCCTGACTGGACCTTGTTTTCACACAAATGGACCCAGAATGATGTGAAATTGTGCTTCGTGCAACATAATTCTGGGTGCCATTTAAAAACCATAAGTGCTAATGACTCCATTCCTTTTTGTGGTTGTAGGGGCTGTTGATTGGAGTACACTAAAACAAACCTGATCTCTCTAGGACATTCAGAAGCCAAGTTATAAGCCCACAAATATGTAACTGGACTACTTCTTTAAAGTGACACCAGATCCGGTGACCTTTAGGACATGGTTTGAACCCCTTAGGAAAGTGCGATCATCATGAAACGTTCAGATCACTTACAACTCAATAGATTCTACCTTCTTGTAACGTTTCAGCCTGACTGGACCTTGTTTTCACACAAATGGACCCAGAATGATGTGAAATTGTGCTTCGTGCAACATAATTCTGGGTGCCATTTAAAAACCATAAGTGCTAATGACTCCATTCCTTTTTGTGGTTGTAGGGGCTGTTGATTGGAGTACACTAAAACAAACCTGATCTCTCTAGGACATTCAGAAGCCAAGTTATAAGCCCACAAATGTGTAACTGGACTACTTCTTTAAATTGACAACAGATCCGGTGACCTCTGGGACATGGTTTGACCCCCTTAGGAAAGTGCTATCATCATGAAACGTTCAGATCACTTACAACTCAATAGATTCTACCTTCCTGTAACGTTTCAGCCTGACTGGACCTTGTTTTCGCACAAATGGACCCAGAATGATGTGAAATTGTGCTTCGTGCAACATAATTCTGGGTGCCATTTAAAAACCATAAGTGCTAATGACTCCATTCCTTTTTGTGTTTGTAGGGGCTGTTGATTGGAGTACACTAAAACAAACCTGATCTCTCTAGGACATTCAGAAGCCAAGTTATAAGCCCACAAAGGTGTAACTGGACTACTTCTTTAAATTGACAACAGATCCGGTGACCTCTGGGACATGGTTTGACCCCCTTAGGAAAGTGCTATCATCATGAAACGTTCAGATCACTTACAACTCAATAGATTCTACCTTCCTGTAACGTTTCAGCCTGATTGGACCTTGTTTTCACACAAATGGACCCAGAATGATGTGAAATTGTGCTTCGTGCAACATAATTCTGGGTGCCATTTAAAAACCATAAGTGCTAATGACTCCATTCCTTTTTGTGGTTGTAGGGGCTGTTGATTGGAGTACACTAAAACAAGCCTGATCTCTCTAGGACATTCAGAAGCCAAGTTATAAGCCCACAAAGGTGTAACTGGACTACTTCTTTAAAGTGACACCAGGCCCGGTGACCTTTGGGACATGGTTTGACCCCCTATAGGAATGTGCGATCATCATGAAACGTTCAGATCACTTACAACTCAATAGATTCTACCTTCTTGTAACGTTTCAGCCTGATTGGACCTTGTTTTCACACAAATGGACCCAGAATGATGTGAAATTGTGCTTCGTGCAACATAATTCTGGGTGCCATTTACAAACCATAAGTGCTAATGACTCCATTCCTTTTTGTGGTTGTAGGGGCTGTTGATTGGAATACACTAAAACAAACCTGATCTCTCTAGGACATTCAGAAGCCAAGTTATAAGCCCACAAAGGTGTAACTGGACTACTTCTTTAAAGTGACACCAGGCCCGGTGACCTTTGGGACATGGTTTGACCCCGTATAGGAATGTGCGATCATCATGAAACGTTCAGATCACTTACAACTCAATAGATTCTACCTTCTTGTAACGTTTCAGCCTGAATGGACCTTGTTTTCAAACAAATGGACCCAGAATGATGTGAAATTGTGCTTCGTGCAACATAATTCTGGGTGCCATTTACAAACCATAAGTGCTAATGACTCCATTCCTTTTTGTGGTTGTATGGGCTGTTGATTGGAGTACACTAAAACAAACCTGATCTCTCTAGGACATTCAGAAGCCAAGTTATAAGCCCACAAATGTGTAACTGGACTACTTCTTTAAAGTGACACCAGATCCGGTGACCTTTGGGACATGGTTTGACCCACTTAGGAATGTGCGATCATCATGAAACTTTCAGATCACTTACAACTCAATAGATTCTACCTTCTTGTAACGTTTCAGCCTGATTGGACCTTGTTTTCACACAAATGGACCCAGAATGATGTGAAATTGTGCTTCGTTTAACATAATTCTGGGTGCTATTTACAAACCATAAGTGCTAATGACTCCATTCCTTTTTGTAGTTGTAGGGGCTGTTGATTGGAGTACACTAAAACAAACCTGATCACTCTAGGACATTCAGAAGCCAAGTTATAAGCCCACAAAGGTGTAACTGGACTACTTCTTTAAAGTGACACCAGGCCCGGTGACCTTTGGGACATGGTTTGACCCCCTATAGGAATGTGCGATCATCATGAAACGTTCAGATCACTTACAACTCAATAGATTCTACCTTCTTGTAACGTTTCAGCCTGATTGGACCTTGTTTTCACACAAATGGACCCAGAATGATGTGAAATTGTGCTTCGTGCAACATAATTCTGGGTGCCATTTACAAACCATAAGTGCTAATCACTCCATTCCTTTTTGTGGTTGTAGGGGCTGTTGATTGGAATACACTAAAACAAACCTGATCTCTCTAGGACATTCAGAAGCCAAGTTATAAGCCCACAAAGGTGTAACTGGACTACTTCTTTAAAGTGACACCAGGCCCGGTGACCTTTGGGACATGGTTTGACCCCCTATAGGAATGTGCGATCATCATGAAACGTTCAGATCACTTACAACTCAATAGATTCTACCTTCTTGTAACGTTTCAGCCTGAATGGACCTTGTTTTCAAACAAATGGACCCAGAATGATGTGAAATTGTGCTTCGTGCAACATAATTCTGGGTGCCATTTACAAACCATAAGTGCTAATGACTCCATTCATTTTTGTGGTTGTATGGGCTGTTGATTGGAGTACACTAAAACAAACCTGATCTCTCTAGGACATTCAGAAGCCAAGTTATAAGCCCACAAATGTGTAACTGGACTACTTCTTTAAAGTGACACCAGATCCGGTGACCTTTGGGACATGGTTTGACCCACTTAGGAATGTGCGATCATCATGAAACTTTCAGATCACTTACAACTCAATAGATTCTACCTTCTTGTAACGTTTCAGCCTGATTGGACCTTGTTTTCACACAAATGGACCCAGAATGATGTGAAATTGTGCTTCGTTTAACATAATTCTGGGTGCTATTTACAAACCATAAGTGCTAATGACTCCATTCCTTTTTGTAGTTGTAGGGGCTGTTGATTGGAGTACACTAAAACAAACCTGATCACTCTAGGACATTCAGAAGCCAAGTTATAAGGCCACAAAGGTGTAACTGGACTACTTCTTTAAAGTGACACCAGGCCCGGTGACCTTTGGGACATGGTTTGACCCCCTATAGGAATGTGCGATCATCATGAAACGTTCATATCACTTACAACTCAATAGATTCTACCTTCTTGTAACGTTTCAGCCTGATTGGACCTTGTTTTCACACAAATGGACCCAGAATGATGTGAAATTGTGCTTCGTGCAACATAATTCTGGTTGCCATTTACAAACCATAAGTGCTAATGACTGAATTCTTTTTTGTGGTTGTAGGGGCTGTTGATTGGAGTGCACTAAAACAAACCTGATCTCTCTAGGACATTCAGAAGCCAAGTTATAAGCCCACAAATGTGTAACTGGACTACTTCTTTAAATTGACACCAGATCCGGTGACCTCTGGGACATGGTTTGACCCCCTTAGGAAAGTGCTATCATCATGAAACGTTCAGCTCACTTACAACTCAATAGATTCTACCTTCCTGTAACGTTTCAGCCTGACTGGACCTTGTTTTCGCACAAATGGACCCAGAATGATGTGAAATTGTGCTTCGTGCAACATAATTCTGGGTGCCATTTAAAAACCATAAGTGCTAATGACTCCATTCCTTTTTGTGTTTGTAGGGGCTGTTGATTGGAGTACACTAAAACAAACCTGATCTCTCTAGGACATTCAGAAGCCAAGTTATAAGCCCACAAAGGTGTAACTGGACTACTTCTTTAAATTGACAACAGATCCGGTGACCTCTGGGACATGGTTTGACCCCCTTAGGAAAGTGCTATCACCATGAAACGTTCAGATCACTTACAACTCAATAGATTCTACCTTCCTGTAACGTTTCAGCCTGATTGGACCTTGTTTTCACACAAATGGACCCAGAATGATGTGAAATTGTGCTTCGTGCAACATAATTCTGGGTGCCATTTAAAAACCATAAGTGCTAATGACTCCATTCCTTTTTGTGGTTGTAGGGGCTGTTGATTGGAGTACACTAAAACAAGCCTGATCTCTCTAGGACATTCAGAAGCCAAGTTATAAGCCCACAAAGGTGTAACTGGACTACTTCTTTAAAGTGACACCAGGCCCGGTGACCTTTGGGACATGGTTTGACCCCCTATAGGAATGTGCGATCATCATGAAACGTTCAGATCACTTACAACTCAATAGATTCTACCTTCTTGTAACGTTTCAGCCTGATTGGACCTTGTTTTCACACAAATGGACCCAGAATGATGTGAAATTGTGCTTCGTGCAACATAATTCTGGGTGCCATTTACAAACCATAAGTGCTAATGACTCCATTCCTTTTTGTGGTTGTAGGGGCTGTTGATTGGAATACACTAAAACAAACCTGATCTCTCTAGGACATTCAGAAGCCAAGTTATAAGCCCACAAAGGTGTTACTGGACTACTTCTTTAAAGTGACATCAGGCCCGGTGACCTTTGGGACATGGTTTGACCCCCTATAGGAATGTGCGATCATCATGAAACGTTCAGATCACTTACAACTCAATAGATTCTACCTTCTTGTAACGTTTCAGCCTGAATGGACCTTGTTTTCAAACAAATGGACCCAGAATGATGTGAAATTGTGCTTCGTGCAACATAATTCTGGGTGCCATTTACAAACCATAAGTGCTAATGACTCCATTCCTTTTTGTGGTTGTATGGGCTGTTGATTGGAGTACACTAAAACAAACCTGATCTCTCTAGGACATTCAGAAGCCAAGTTATAAGCCCACAAATGTGTAACTGGACTACTTCTTTAAAGTGACACCAGATCCGGTGACATTTGGGACATGGTTTGACCCACTTAGGAATGTGCGATCATCATGAAACTTTCAGATCACTTACAACTCAATAAATTCTACCTTCTTGTAACGTTTCAGCCTGATTGGACCTTGTTTTCACACAAATGGACCCAGAATGATGTGAAATTGTGCTTCGTGCAACATAATTCTGGGTGCCATTTACAAACCATAAGTGCTAATGACTGAATTCTTTTTTGTGGTTGTAGGGGCTGTTGATTGGAGTGCACTAAAACAAACCTGATCTCTCTAGGACATTCAGAAGCCAAGTTATAAGCCCACAAATGTGTAACTGGACTACTTCTTTAAAGTGACACCAGATCCGGTGACTTTTGGGACATGGTTTGACCCACTTAGGAATGTGCGATCATCATGAAACGTTCAGATCACTTACAACTCAACAGATTCTACCTTCTTGTAACGTTTCAGCCTGACTGGACCTTGTTTTCACACAAATGGACCCAGAATGATGTGAAATTGTGCTTCGTGCAACATAATTCTGGGTGCCATTTAAAAACCATAAGTGCTAATGACTCCATTCCTTTTTGTGGTTGTAGGGGCTGTTGATTGGAGTACACTAAAACAAACCTGATCTCTCTAGGACATTCAGAAGCCAAGTTATAAGCCCACAAATGTGTAACTGGACTACTTCTTTAAATTGACACCAGATCCGGTGACCTCTGGGACATGGTTTGACCCCCTTAGGAAAGTGCTATCATCATGAAACGTTCAGATCACTTACAACTCAATAGATTCTACCTTCCTGTAACGTTTCAGTCTGATTTGACCTTGTTTTCACACAAATGAACCCAGAATGATGTGAAATTGTGCTTCGTGCAACATAATTCTGGGTGCCATTTAAAAACCATAAGTGCTAATGACTCCATTCCTTTTTGTGGTTGTAGGGGCTGTTTATTGAAGTACACTAAAACAAGCCTGACCTCTCTAGGACATTCAGAAGCCAAGTTATAAGCCCACAAATGTGTAACTGGACTACTTCTTTAAAGTGACACCAGATCCGGTGACCTTTGGGACATGGTTTGACCCACTTAGGAATGTGCGATAATCATGAAACTTTCAGATCACTTACAACTCAATAGATTCTACCTTTTTGTAACGTTTCAGCCTGATTGGACCTTGTTTTCACACAAATGGACCCAGAATGATGTGAAATTGTGCTTCGTTTAACATAATTCTGGGTGCCATTTACAAACCATAAGTGCTAATGACTCCATTCCTTTTTGTAGTTGTAGGGGCTGTTGATTGGAGTACACTAAAACAAACCTGATCTCTCTAGACATTCAGAAGCCAAGTTATAAGGCCACAAAGGTGTAACTGGACTACTTCTTTAAAGTGACACCAGGCCCGGTGACCTTTGGGACATGGTTTGACCCCCTATAGGAATGTGCGATCATCATGAAACGTTCATATCACTTACAACTCAATAGATTCTACCTTCTTGTAACGTTTCAGCCTGATTGGACCTTGTTTTCACACAAATGGACCCAGAATGATGTGAAATTGTGCTTCGTGCAACATAATTCTGGGTGCCATTTACAAACCATAAGTGCTAATGACTGAATTCTTTTTTGTGGTTGTAGGGGCTGTTGATTGGAGTGCACTAAAACAAACCTGATCTCTCTAGGACATTCAGAAGCCAAGTTATAAGCCCACAAATGTGTAACTGGACTACTTCTTTAAAGTGACACCAGATCCGGTGACTTTTGGGACATGGTTTGACCCACTTAGGAATGTGTGATCATCATGAAACGTTCAGATCACTTACAACTCAATAGATTCTACCTTCTTGTAACGTTTGAGCCTGATTGGACATTGTTTTCACACAAATGGACCCAGAATGATGTGAAATTGTGCTTCGTGCAACATAATTCTGGGTGCCATTTAAAAACCATAAGTGCTAATGACTCCATTCCTTTTTGAGGTAATAGGGGCTGTTAATTGGAGTACTCTAAAACAAACCTGACCTCTTTAGGATATTCAGAAGCCAAGTTATAAGCCCACAAAGGTGTAACTGGACTACTTCTTTAAAGTGACACCAGGCCCGGTGACCTTTGGGACATGGTTTGACCCCCTATACGAATGTGCTGTTGGGGTTATTAGGAGCGAACAATTCGTAAGCTTTAACTTACTTTTGGATTCTTCAATAAATTCTGTAAATATGGAACTATTTACTGATTTATTAATTAATTAAGATATTCTTAGATATCTTCGGGGCACCACCCTTTAATTAGAAAGGGAAATGAATCCAAAACTCTTATCAGTCTTTCTTGAAGTTCGTAGAATCCTCGGAGCAGAGACTTCTCTTCGACACAACAAAGCTACTGGACACAAAAATCTGAATTTTATAACATTTAATTAACAATTTGTCAAATGAATAAACAGTGGAATAGATGAATAATAACCGTGTGATATGATTGAAGATGGATGTGTTTGCATGTGATGGAGGATGTATGAATGGGGTCCTTTGTTCTCACAAAGGAGTAGTGTGTGTGTGTGTGTGTGTGTGTGTGTGTGTGTGTGTGTGTGTGTGTGTGTGTGTGTGTGTGTGTGTGCGTGTGTATGGATTCAAAATGGAGTCTTGAATACAAGATGGCTGACCCCTTTGTCTGGCTAAAGTGTCGGTGGCAACTTGCACTTTAACTTCCAAAGCACTTAGAATCAGTAGTAACTTAACCTTAAATCACTCAAAACATTTCAAAAGATCATGAAACAACACAAAAGATTAATCACAAATTAATATCTTTTAGTTTCAGCCTGGCCATGACAGAAACCATTTTAAGATACCAAACAATGATCAATAAGCAGTTTATTCTTTCAAAATGACCCGACGGACGTGTTTGGGACGAAAGAGGAAAACACGAAGCTACTTTTTAAGCAATAGCGCGGTTTTATTGCTTATTCTGGACTATAGAGTTAACGGAAGAAGAAGGAGAGAGAGAAAGAGATGAGTTGCTGATCACCAGAAGAGCGAGGCGTCCCTCCCTCTTTGATTTGACGGTTCTCCGTGTTTCTCCGCAGCTTTCGGCGTCGTCCGTCGGTTTGATGCTTTCTCCGTTGTTTGGCGTTCACGAGTGTTTCTCCACGGGCTGGACAGAGACAGCAAAGTTTCTTTCTGTGCTGAGTTATAACTTACAGCGTGCTTGATGGAGTTGTTGCTTTCCTCCGCAGTTCTGTGTCCTCAAACATCAGCTGGAGGGGAGCAGAAACGAGCAGATCTGATGGGCTTGCAGTTTAGTTTCCAGCAGTTCCGTGGGCTCAACTTGGGCACTTAGAGCTTCCGCGTGCTCAAGGGAGTCGGAGCGTTGACAAGCGTGTCCTTACCGCCAGGTATCCTGGGCAAAAGAACGAGGATTCTTTGTCTCTGCTGAAGATTTATGGTCTTAGTTCGCGGGAAAAGCTCCACGGCTTCCCGCACATGCGCAGAACGTGTTTCTGGTACTAGGCGGTGACATCATCCCAATGCTTCCGTGTGCAAAGCATCATGGGAAATGAAGTTTCTTGGCGCTGATGTGATTATTTGCTTTTCAGAGCAATTTAAGCACAGTCATTTTGGAGAAAATCACTGCATAGTAATTTCCTCATGAGGTCAGACCCTCAACATTCCCCCTTTTGGTTTCGGGGATCGCGCCCAAAGCTCGATCGTCGGAAGCACATATGGGTTTGTTCCTCATGAACGTAGGTCGACTTGATTGTCGGAAGCACAGGTGGGTTTGTCCCTTAGGACGTTGGTCTCCTTGAACGCCTTTGTCTTTGGTCTTTGTCTTGGATCCTGGCGCCTTTGGTCTTTGATCCTGGTCAGGCACAAAGAGGATAGGAAACGGGATAGTCCCCAACGCGCATAACGAGAAGAAGCCACTCACGCAGGTGGTACGCAATGATGATGTCGTCCATGCGAGAGGTAGTAGTGTAGAAGGAGGAAGGTCGGTGGGCGGTTAACTCCACGAGGGGACACAAAGGCATCTCACCGCCGGCCATACAGTTCAGTTTATGGATCACGCGGTGATGTACGAGGTCCATAGTTCGCAAACGCGCATTGACCTATGTGGTCCCAAGATTCCCCCCTTTTTTGGTCCAAAGGGTGGATCAGGACAGTCTTTGGGCTAAAACAAGGACCATAAAACTAAGAGGTACTACAATGTGCTGGTGCGTCAGACAGAGTCATTGACAGACTGAGCTGGGCCGGCACATAACCACTAGTCAATATGTGACCAAGTAAGAAACAAAAATACAGAAAACCCAAAAAAAAAACATATAACATCCAAGAAAATTCATAGCAACCTTGAGGTCTCATAAAATACATTCTTAGGTCATACATTCAGTGTGTAGCTTATAAAGAATGTGACATAATGCAACACTCAGATAAAAATGTGAGGTAGACTAAAGTGAGAACTACTCTTAGGGTTACAGAATAACAAAGAAAATGTTGCTCACCCCCTTTAGACAGGTGTGGTACATTCACGCTTGGAGTCTCCCCGAACGCGGTCACGAGGCACACCGTAGGTGAGCAAGTGCATCTTATCTTGGAGTTTATTAACACGCCTGTAGGCAGAATAAGCTATCACGGCCGTGATGAGCCATTCCATCCCCAGGGCGACCAATGTGCAGATTAAATCGTATAATCTGTGTCAATGTAGCGTCTTGGGCGTCAAAGTAAGTTCACGCGGGTTTTGTGTGAACTTAACAAATTTGGTTCCTTCAATCAGTAATTGTTGGTCAATTTCTAAATCGAAGGCAAAGTTATAACCCTGGAAAGCGTCCATGATCTCAATCTCTGAGTCATGCTGTTCGAGGTTGAGGTGATGGAGTGTCAGGTTTCTAGTTCAAAGTGGAAATGCCTACCGTCCTTTCAAATACCAATGCTCAGCATCGACCTAAACCTATAGATGTGAGGTGTCACAATTATGGGAACGTTTAACAGGAAACCGAGTTCTAATTTTTTTCAACGTGAATGGGATTTGCACTGCCTAGGCTGTACGCTAGGTGGATTTGTGAAAGGTGCACAGTAGAGGGGTAGCAGCTGTCAAGCTAACTTTGAGCAGGTCCAGTGGTACCAAGTACGGGGAAATACGACTTTCAACCAAGCTGTCCAGAGTGGAACTTACTTCTCTGAGCAGGTCCTGCATCAAATCTCTCACCACTCATGTGTACACAATATCCTGATGTATGGTGTCAGACAAAGTCTTGATTGCACGTAGAGATTCATTAATCAGAGCAGAATGTAGGTTGACTGTTACAAGAGTACCCTGTAAGGTTTTAGTAAGAATTCCTGTTTGCGGTCTAGGAGGAGGAGGTTCCCCTGGATCTCTGGCATCTCATCCTGGAGTTCGGCAATGTGTCGTTGGACAGTCTTAAGACTAATTGTGTTAGCCGCCGAAAGTCCAACTGAAAAGAGGGAACCCACCGCGGACACCGCAGCAATGAGTCCACCTAGAAACCTTTTTGGGCGGTTATTTTCTCCGAGGTCATCTTCAGTGACTATAAATTTTTGAAGTTGTGCCAACATGTAAGCGGTGGTGCGCTTGGCATGTTGAACAGTACCAATAATGGACTTGTGAGGAGGAGGGGCCGGTATCACGTGTTTGTGATAGACGTCCCACGGGTCCAAAGGGACAACGATACGTTGCGTATGAATGCGGCAGTGTGTGATCAACAATCCGGGGTTGTCTTGGAGGACCATCCCGGTTGGTGGTCCCGGTTTAATGATGGCTGATGGAGTGGCTGCCGTTGATCCAAAGAGGATGCAGAAGATCCAGAGGAACTCCATCCTGTAATGGAGAGACTCGTGGTTAGTGAAAAGAACGGCGGGGGGGGGGGGGGGGGGGGCGGGGGGGTCTTGTTCTTTGTCGGTTAGTACATGTTAGTGGGTTAAACGTGCACTTCCCCCCCCCCCCCCCCCCTTTCCATTTCCATGCATAGAACTATGTCGAGACTACGTCTACCTCCTGCGGGGAGTCTGGTCTCTGTACCCGCGGGGATGGTTTGACGTAGGGTTTGATTTGGTTTGCATGCACCCATTTGTAGACAGGCTCCTGTCTCGCTTTGGTGATGCGTAACCTGTATGCAACTGGAGAGAGTTTTGCCACGATCTCAAATGGTCCTGACCAGCAGGGCAGGAACTTCTTAGCTTTGCGTGCCGGTTGGGCGAACCGAAAGTAGAATACTTTGTCACCCACCTCGTATTCGCGGCTGGTTGTCTTTTGGTCGTAGTAGGCTTTAGCGCCTTCTACGTTGGTCTCCAGTTTCTTCTGAGCGTGCGCGAACGTAGCTCTGAGGTGTGTTTTCAAGTCTGCCACATACTGATGGGCGGTATAGGCAGTGGCAACACTGACATCCTCTGGGTGATACAGGAGGTGCAGTGGTAGAGTCATCAGTCTGCCGGTCATCATCTCAAAGGGCGTAACCCCAGTGGATCGCTGTGGAGTGGACCGTATGGCCATCAGGACCAGAGGGAGCTTGACGTCCCAGTCCTTCCCAGTGGAGCAGACGTACTTTTTGAGCATAGAGACGACCGTGCGGTTCATCCGTTCGACCTGTCCGGATGACTGTGGGTGATAGGGAAGGTGGAATCTCACTTCCACTCCCAGAAGTTCAAACAGGGACGTCATTATACTGGATGTGAAATGAGTTCCTCGGTCAGAGTCAATGCAGAGTGGAAGTCCCCATCGACTGAAAACGTGGTTAATCAGCAGTACAGCGGTTGTGACGGCTGTATCGTTTGGCGCTGGAAGGCATTCCACCCACTTTGTGAAACTGCAAGTTACAGTTAGCATATATTTGTTTCCTCTTGCCGATTTGGGAACCGGTCCAACCCAGTCGATCTGCAGGTGGGACCAAGGGAAGGTTATAACCCCTGCGTTGCAGTGGTGCTCTAGCAAGCGGCTGGGAGGGTTGAAACTGGGCACAGACGAGGCAGCCTTGGACATAGCTGTGTACGTCCTTGGACATCGACGGCCAATATGCTACTTCTGTCAGTGACGCGAGGGTAGCTTTTGCTCCACGGTGACCTCCAACCGGAGTGTCGTGGGCGTAGGCAAGCATCACTCCTCTGTGGTCGAGTGGAACAACCCAGCGCGGCGGGCTGTGATCGTCACGCATGTTAACTAACAAATCGTTTTGTAGTTTCAGGTGCGCGAGTTGACGATGCAGGTTTACCAAATCTTGGCTTGCACCAATAGGTGGTGATGGTTGTTTAGACATCGGGCCCTTTTGGAGAAGCTCGCGGATGAGCTTCAGGTCAGGATCTTGTTCCTGCATGGTGACTAGGTCCACGTCCTGTGGTTTTCTGCCTAGAAACACGGGTACCTCAACGTTCTGAGGTTCATCTGCCTGTTTAGCATGGCGACGAGTAATCGCGCAGACCTCGTGAACGGCCTTGGGTGGAAGCCACTCGTCTTTGAATTCCCAACAGGTTCCCTGGTCAGCACCGAGCTTAGCAAGGCGGTCAGCTTCGTCATTACCATCTTTCTCCGGACCTATGGTCCTGGAGTGACCTTTGACCTTTTTCCAGTAGACCATTATGCCTTTCTCAGTGGTGAGCAGATCACACGCTAGGAATAACTCCGAGTGTTTCACATCTCTGTTCCTGGCGTTTTTCATGTGGTTCTCCTTCCACATGGGGAAGTGAGAAATGAAGCTGTGTCTAGCGTAGTTTGAATCAGAGCAAAGGACGATTTGAGTGATGTCCAAGGCTGCTGCCTGCTGGAGGGTTATCAACACTGCAGCGATTTCGGCGTACTGACTAGACTTTTGGCCCAACCGGTAGTGATTTGGTTGCTTGGTGTCACAGTCCACCCAAACGACTCCAACCCCAGCACGGAGCTGGCCTTCGTGAAGGTAGGAGCATCCATCAGTGTAAACTTTCGGAAGCCCTTGGCAAACATTCTCATCAAAGTAGCGATGATTGGATGCGGTTGGGTAGACTGCGGCAGGTGTGTCCAGGGGGCCCATGACGGAGTCAGAGTCACAGTGCTGGCAGCCTGCTAGCCCTTGTCCTAGCGCTAGCTTGGTGTTCTGACCATACTTGACCTCAATGTTGTATCCTTGGAGCACCATCATCCACGTCGCAATGCGGCTGTTTGACACTCTTCCTTCGCGCAGACGCTGGCTGTTTAGGAAGGTGACAGGCTGATGACACGTTTCAATGATCACTTTCTGTCCACCGATGTAACTACAAAAGTGTTTGACAGCCCAGACTGTAGAGAGGAGAGCTCTCTCGCAGTCTGAGAACTGGAGTTCCACCTTGCTCAGAGGCTTGCTGGCGTATGCCACAACTCTCATGTCCTGATCGTGTTTCTGCTTCAAAGCAGCGCTCAGGCAGTGAGAGGAGAAAGTAGCCTCTATGTAGAACTCTTTATCCTTGTCTGGGTAAGCCAGACAGGGTGCGGACGCCAACTTCTGTTTTAGGAACTGGAAGGAGTGTTCTTGGGGTCTGTCCCACACGAAAGGTGTGTCGTTCCGAAGTAGCTCGGTGAGGGGCCTCGCTATTTCAGCGTACTCCTCAATGAACTGCCTGGAGTAGTTGCAGACTCCGAGGAAGCTCCTGAGTTCAGTCAGATTAGCTGGGGCTTTGATGTCCTGAATGGCTCTAATGCGTCCCGCTTGGGGCTCGACTCCATTAGGGCCAACCAGCAGTCCAACATACTCCAATTTGGTTCGACACCACTGTCCCTTGAGAATCGCCAATTTAGCTCCGGCATCAGCGAGCTGTTGCAGCACGTGACGGAGTTCGGCCAGGTGCTCCTCGAAGGTTCGACTCCTCATCAAGATGTCATCGACATATATGAGGTTCCCTCTGGAAGCAGCATCTGACATGGCTTTGTGGAGGAAGATGTTGAACTCTGCAGGTGAGTTAGAGTAGCCAAAGGGGCAGCGGTTCCAAGTATATTGGCGATTTCCAAAGGAGAAAGCTAGTTTATACTGGTCCGCCGGCTCAACCTTCATGGTCCAGAAGCCGTTGGCTACGTCAACCGTAGAGAAGAAACGAGCATCTCTGACTCTGGCTAGCTCTTGATCTAAATGGATCATAGGCCATCTGGAGAGAGGTACTTGTTTGTTCAGTGCACGATAGTCTATGGTGAGACGCCATTTCCCAGTCGGTTTCAGAACCGGCCAGATGGGAGAGTTGTAAGTGGAGTTACACTCTCTGATGATGTTTTTCTCCTTCAGCTGATCGAGGATCTCCTGGATCGACTCATAAGCAGCGAGGGGAATCTTGTACTGACGTACAAAAGTAGGAGGGGCATTCGGGTTCGTTGGAATGCGAACCGTGTGCAGGTTTGTGAGTCCACAGTCCAGGGAGTCCCTGGATAAGACGGACTGAAACTCATAGAACAGGCTTCTAAGCTCTGCTCTCTGCTCCTCTGACTCCAGCGCATCCGCTTTGTCAAGCTGCTGGCTGACTTCGGCCTCGAAGCCGTCATAAGGTTCAGAGGAGGAGGGTCTCTGGTGTTCCGGGCTTTCAGCCGGTGACTCAGAGGGTTGAGTATTTATTGCAAAAACCGTTAGACACTGACCACCGTCAGTATCTAAGGTTGCACTGCAAATGGGTTCCTCAGGAAGGGCTTCATGCCGCTTGATGGTAATCATTTGTGAAGGGAAAGTACTGAATGTGTCTACACCAACCTGTCTGTCGTTCAAGAACAACGGAAGTTGTCCGATCACGGGGACTGACAGTTCGAAGTCATGGAATGAGCTATCTATCAGCATGCCCAAGGGCTTTCCTGCCGGCATGTGGATAGGACTCCGGGTCGGATTTTCGACCAACAAGTAGGCAGAACGATTGTTCAGCTCCAAGAGTGGCGTGCCACAGACGGCTAAGTTGAGCTCCAAGAAGTGCGGTGATGGCTGGAAGAAGGCCTGTGTGCCTGGCAGCTTCTGATGCTTCATCAGAGTCAGACGAACAGGCACTCCCTTGACCAGTGGGGGCAGAACCGTGCTGGCCTCAACCACTGCACGGCAGGCCTGTGGAATGGTCTGACCGGACAGCAAGTGTTCACGGCCTTCTGAGCGAGGCTCAGAGGAAGGTGTGGCTCGGGCCCAAATGACTTGATTGCAAGTGTCCAGCTGGGCACCGAGTCGAACCAGCAGATCTGCTCCAATGAGTGCAGGTGGATCAAGCTGTGGTATGATGCTGAATGTATGTGTGACCTGTCTTGCTCCAAGTTGGATAGTCAGAGAGCAGACCTCTGGCGCTTTCAGGAGCCTCTGCGGCCAAGTAGGTGACAAGAGCCGATGGCTACGTGTCACGCTGACCAGAAGGGGGTCCTTCTGACGCAGGTGTTCAAACGTCTGCTGGCTGATGGCTGACTTTTCAGACCAAAGAGCAAGGCGAGCATCTGAGATGTGGGTGCAGTTGATGGTAAGACCACCAACTATGTGTGGTGCATATGGCTGCAGGCTGACGTTCTTCAGCGAGCAGAGAAAAGATGAATGTGCGCGGAGCGGAGTTCCAGGAGCGGTTTCGTGCCTTTGCAGGCGGTCATCGTCTGTGGGAGCCGTAGGGAGGGGCATGACCTTGGAACAAGGGTTTTGCTGCTCACTTATGCTGACTTCAAGAATGGAGGATGGTCGGCTGCTATCCGGGTTCCAGGGCTTAGGTGTGTCCACCTGGGCCCACAGTTGACCCTTCTGGCAGTCGATGAGGGGAGCTAGACGTTCAAGCAGGTCCTGACCAATGAGAAGTGGTTCAGTGTCTAGCTGGCAGACATAAAACGGGTGAACCAGAGTCATGTCTTGGAAGGTGATGTCCAGCCACGCCCGGTGAGTGATACACTCCCGGGTCTGGGTGTAGCTGGTGATTTTCAGGTCACAGGGTTCTACCTGGACTGGTTTCCCGAGCGACCGCATGGTGTCAGACAAGCGATGGAACAGTGTGGAGCATATCAGGGTGATTTCTGAGCCAGTATCCAGCAGAGCATCAACCTGTATGCATCCACCTACGTTGGTGCTACAGTACAAACGGCGAGCATGATCATGGTTTGTTAAGTCACCAAGGAACTTCAGAAATTTAGTATCAGGTTTCTCTGGGGGGTAGATTTCAGGAGACTCCTGTGATCTACCAGTAGTGTTCCCCCAGCTGATCAGGTAGGTCCTGGCCACGCTGGGAGGTTGAGCCACGCCTAGTCATGCGGACGTTGGCTCTGGGTCTGGCTTCTTAGAAGAAGACTTTGGTGCAGGGGTCTCTCCTGCAGATCTCAGCTGTTCCTTCTGTTTAGCTAGGAACTGCTGAAACATCTCCTGGAGGTCGGCTTTGGTCAAGTACTCACCTGCGGACTTGTGTTCGGGACCTACCTGTGGGCGGCGCTCCTTAAACCTTCCACTGTTCCGACCTGCTTGCCATTGGTTTTGGTTGGGCCACTTCCTGTCTGATTGTCCAGACCTAGGCAGCCAATCAGCACCCCCCTTCCCCTGTTGAGGAGATTGGGACTGCTCTCGCGGTTTAACAGGTCTAGGTTTAGCAGATTTTGGCTTAGTGGGTGGAGCTTCTGTGCCTTCGAGCTCCAAACGCGGCTCGGCGTCGGGAGCTAGGTGCATAACGCAGTGATGTGCTTCAGGCTTTTGGGGCTTTCCGCCGGCTTCCCAAGCCTGTTGAGCATATCTCCTAATCTCCTGAGTTGTCAGTTTTTTCATCCGACAATACATTGAGACTTCGGATCGAACACACTCGTGCAGGTTGTGAATGAACAGGGATCTGAAGGCAGGGTCTTCCTCGAGCCCAGGGCCGTTTCGACCTTGGAAATAAGCACTTTTGAGTCGGCGATAATACTCTCTGGGGGGTTCGTTCCTCCCGTGTTTGATGGAGAAGGCCCCCAGAGTCTGCATACGTGGCGTATTCATCTCTCAACGCTCGGCAGAGCGAGGAGTACCGATCACGAATGTCAGGTGGTAGAGTTTCCATGAAACCGTGCACCGTTCTAGATGTGGTTTTCCAAATTAGCTTGAGCTTTTCCCTTGAAGAGGGTGCTGGAAGATCAAGCAGACAACGTTCTATCTCCCTGAGATAATCGTCGACATTGGATTCATTGGTGTTAGGATCAAAGCGTTCTATGTCTTTAGCTAGCGATTCAATTTGACGTACACGGAGCCCTGACTCACGGTACGGCGCGTCATCCTCTGACTCTGACCCACGGTCTGTCTCAGAGGGCGCTGGATATCGCTGGTGTGCTCTGGGCTCCCAATGTTGACTCCTGGGGCCCAAATCGGGGTCCGGCATGTGGTGGTGGGCTGCTGGCACGTCACGTGGGTGTCTTGGGAGGTCCTCCTCCCGGGGCACGTCTGCGTAGTGCAGCCTGCATCTTTCAACTGGGGCTTCTGCGTAATACACTTTGTCCGGATACGGACTGGCGTATGATGCTTTGTCCTGCAGCTGGTTACCGGCATGCCGAATACCGGAGTAGCTAGGATGGGTGGATGGTTGAGGTGCAGCTTGGGGTGCATAACCCCAGCCGGCACCTTGCACCCTTCGTGGACTGGGGGAGCGGTCTAAATAGAGGTGCCGCTCAGCTGGTCGACTTCTCACAGATTGAGAAGGCCGTGAAGATGAGGGTGGTGGTCCAACCTGGGGTTCGAGGGCGAATTGCCCTCGGCCCCTAGGTGGTCCTGAATGCCCTATAGTGTGTGTAGGGAACGGGGCCGAAGGTTGGAACAGATGAGCTTCATCTCTCCCCTGCGGCGTGCGTCCGTCCAGAGAGTCCTGGTGTTTCCCCCCTTCCCACTGTCTGTTGTCATCAGCAGAAGGGGGCGGGGTCTTCTCCCCATCTTCCCCAGAATCGGTGCTGGTGTCGTCTTCCTCCTCGTCATCCTTCTGCCTTCCATTTTGCTGCCTTTCAGCTAGCATGCTCTGGAGGTTCATGATCTTCTGACCACGTTGGAGTCCTCTCTGATAGAGGATCAGGGCTAACTTAGCTAAGTGAACCTGGATTGGTTTTGTACCATCCGGGTTTTCTATTTGATCAATTACAGCTTCTAGCTCGACGCTACGCTGTTCTTCAGTGAAATCCCTAGAAGGGTAGTCGGGTTCTCGAGCAACCGCGACCAGTTTGGACAATATTTGTCCAGAAAGTAGGCCAGGTTCATAGTCGTGGGCCGCAGCGCCACCTGGTTGCTGGGAGTTGGTCAGTTCACTACTCTGTCCCTCCATTTTTAACAACCGAACCAAAAATAGCCTAGTAGAGCTTCTGCAGATAGCTCAAGCTGCACCTTTTGGGCAGCAACTGCTAGCTTTGTAGCAGAAAAACACTAAATTAACCTTTGTGCGCACAGGTTTTAGCGTTTTAAGATTGCACGGAATGCCGTGACTAACACCTAAAATACTATTCCTTTCAGTATTTTAGCAAAAGCTGGTGCGTTGCCGTAGCAACGTCTTACAACACTTGCAGTGTTAAATATGCTAGTTATTCCTTCAGAATATTAGCAAACAAGGTGTTATCAGTCTTTGAGTGAAGGTTTCAGTTAGTTACAATAGCCACTGTGAGTTAAAGTCGCTAAATTAGCAGTTAATTTTAGCCTAAAAGGGTTAGTCAGAATTACTTACACGCTGCACCTTTAATGAGGAACTGAATTTTAACCTAAAAGGTTAGCCAGAATTAATTACATGTTGCACCTTTAAGGAAAAGCTGAATTTTAACCTAAAAGGTTAGCCAGAATTAATTACACGTTGCACCTTTAAGGAAAAACTGAATTTTTAACCTAAAAGGTCAACCAGAATTAATTTACACGTTGCACCTTTAAAGAAGCACTGAGTTACTGGTGAGAGTTCGATGCAGCTTCCTGCTCAGCGAAATCAGCACCACTCTGTTGCTGGTTCAAGGCTGAACAACGGATTATTTTTAATTCAAGCTCTTTGGATTTATTTGTTTGTTTGTGCCGGATAGAAATCTCTGTGTATCCAAGCCTCACACGGCCGCACCAATAAAATGTTGGTGTTATTAGGAGCGAACAATTCGTAAGCTTTAACTTACTTTTGGATTCTTCAATAAATTCTGTAAATATGGAACTATTTACTGATTTATGAATTAATTAAGATATTCTTAGATATCTTCGGGGCACCACCCTTTAATTAGAAAGGGAAATGAATCCAAAACTCTTATCAGTCTTTCTTGAAGTTCGTAGAATCCTCGGAGCAGAGACTTCTCTTCGACACAACAAAGCTACTGGACACAAAAATCTGAATTTTATAACATTTAATTAACAATTTGTCAAATGAATAAACAGTGGAATAGATGAATAATAACCGTGTGATATGATTGAAGATGGATGTGTTTGCATGTGATGGAGGATGTATGAATGGGGTCCTTTGTTCTCACAAAGGAGTAGTGTGTGTGTGTGTGTGTGTGTGTGTGTGTGTGTGTGTGTGTGTGCGTGTGTATGGATTCAAAATGGAGTCTTGAATACAAGATGGCTGACCCCTTTGTCTGGCTAAAGTGTGGGTGGCAACTTGCACTTTAACTTCCAAAGCACTTAGAATCAGTAGTAACTTAACCTTAAATCACTCAAAACATTTCAAAAGATCATGAAACAACACAAAAGATTAATCACAAATTAATATCTTTTAGTTTCAGCCTGGCCATGACAGAAACCATTTTAAGATACCAAACAATGATCAATAAGCAGTTTATTCTTTCAAAATGACCCGACGGACGTGTTTGGGACGAAAGAGGAAAACACGAAGCTACTTTTTAAGCAATAGCGCGGTTTTATTGCTTATTCTGGACTATAGAGTTAACGGAAGAAGAAGGAGAGAGAGAAAGAGATGAGTTGCTGATCACCAGAAGAGCGAGGCGTCCCTCCCTCTTTGATTTGACGGTTCTCCGTGTTTCTCCGCAGCTTTCGGCGTCGTCCGTCGGTTTGATGCTTTCTCCGTTGTTTGGCGTTCACGAGTGTTTCTCCACGGGCTGGACAGAGACAGCAAAGTTTCTTTCTGTGCTGAGTTATAACTTACAGCGTGCTTGATGGAGTTGTTGCTTTCCTCCGCAGTTCTGTGTCCTCAAACATCAGCTGGAGGGGAGCAGAAACGAGCAGATCTGATGGGCTTGCAGTTTAGTTTCCAGCAGTTCCGTGGGCTCAACTTGGGCACTTAGAGCTTCCGCGTGCTCAAGGGAGTCGGAGCGTTGACAAGCGTGTCCTTACCGCCAGGTATCCTGGGCAAAAGAACGAGGATTCTTTGTCTCTGCTGAAGATTTATGGTTTTAGTTCGCGGGAAAAGCTCCACGGCTTCCCGCACATGCGCAGAACGTGTTTCTGGTACTAGGCGGTGACATCATCCCAATGCTTCCATGTGCAAAGCATCATGGGAAATGAAGTTTCTTGGCGCTGATGTGATTATTTGCTTTTCAGAGCAATTTAAGCACAGTCATTTTGGAGAAAATCACTGCATAGTAATTTCCTCATGAGGTCAGACCCTCAACAGTGCGATCATCATGAAACGTTCAGATCACTTACAAATCAATAGATTCTACCTTCTTGTAACGTTTCAGCCTGACTGGACCTTGTTTTCACACAAATGGACCCAGAATGATGTGAAATTGTGCTTCGTACAACATAATTCTGGGTGCCATTTAAAAACCATAAGTGCTAATGACTCCATTCCTTTTTGGGGTAATGGGGGCTGTTAATTGGAGTACTCTAAAACAAACCTGACCTCTGTAGGATATTCAGAAGCCAAATTATAAGCCCACAAAGGTGTAACTGGACTACTTCTTTAAAGTGACACCAGGCCCGGTGACCTTTGGGACATGGTTTGACCCCCTATAGCAGACCTGGGCATTTTACGGCCCGCGGGCCACATACGGCCCTTTGGTTGACTTTGACCGGCCCGCGTAAGGTTAATTGGAAATTACAAAATAAATGTATTTTCTCATTTTACCTCATGCATGGGCTAAGGCTGCATTGCTTTTATTTTGAAGTTGTTTTTTACGTGCACAATGACGCAATACGTATAGCAACAGGTGCCTGCGGTTGACATGGTGATTGTAGCCCGAGAAATGTCCGCTCATGCAAAAAAAAAAAAAAAAAAAAGAAAAGAAAGAAAGATGCCGAATGCAGGATTTTCAACAAAAATTGGACTGCTAAGTATTTTTTTTACTGAAGCCGGAGGTAAAGCCGTGTGTTTGGTTTGCGGGGGGGGAGATTGCCGTGTTTAAGGACTACAATTTGAGTCGGCATTACGACAAGAAACACTCGGAAAAATACAAGAACTTGTCTGATGCTGAGAGGGCACGGACATCCGAAGCTTTGCTAGCAAAGTTGCAAAAGCAGCAAGGCTGTTTTACTAAGCTTCACACATCCAGGGATGCAGCAACCAGGACCAGCTTTGTGATATCCCACAAAATAGCTAAAAACAACAAGCCGTTTTCAGAGGGAGAGTTTGTCAAAGAGTGCATGGTGGACTCTGCCGCACTAATATGCCCTGAAAAAAAGGAGCATTTGAGCAAATCCCGCTGTCCAGGCGAACCGTGACCGGGAGGATCGAGGACATTGCGGGGAACCTGGAGCTTCAGCTGCAACGTGAAGTGGCAAGTTTAGACTTTTTCTCATCAGACGAGAGCTGTGATGTCCGGGACACAGCCCAGCTGCTCGTATTTGTCCGGGGGATAACGGAGCTCACAGAGGAGCGGGCAGCAATGCAGCCGATGAAAGGGACAACGACAGGGAGTGATCTTTTTACAGAGGTAAATGCGTGCACGGACACTCTGGGATTGAAATGGGAGAGACTGTCAGGTGTCACAACAGACGGTTGTCCAAATCTTACAGGGAAAAATGTCGAACTTTAGAAATGCATGCAAGATAAAGTGACAGAAATCGATGCAGATTAAAAATAGGTGTTTTTGCCTTGAATTATACACCAACATGTGTTGTGAAAGTCAGTGCTAAAAATCAACCATGTTACTGATGTTGTTACTAAAATAATAAACTTCATCAGGGCGCGGGCAATAAATCACAGACAGTTTGTAGCTCTTTTGGAGGACTCCACACAGCTGTCAGATGGCTCAGCCTGGGGAAAGTGCTGAAGAGGG
This sequence comes from Nothobranchius furzeri, assembly GCF_043380555.1. NCBI lineage: Eukaryota > Metazoa > Chordata > Actinopteri > Cyprinodontiformes > Nothobranchiidae > Nothobranchius > Nothobranchius furzeri. The sequence goes on from NC_091747.1 coordinate 7,991,009, forward strand.
TTTGGGACTTGAAAGCAGAGATTCAGGATCTCTGCTGGATTTCTACTCTTCTCTTAAGGAGGACTTTCCAAACCTGAAGAGACATGCTCAGAAGATGTTGGTTTTCTTCGGCTCTACCTACATTTGTGAACAAACATTTTCAATGATGAAGTTTACAAAATCCAGGTAAAGATCCTCTCTCACTGATGATCATTTGTCAGCTGTGCTTCGCATCTCCACCTCAGACATTCAACCTGACTGATGCACTCGTTAAAGCCCAGCAGAGACTAGATTTCTCTCACTGAATAAGAAAAAAATCGCTTAAAAACACAAAATAAGGTGTTTGGACCACAAATGTAGGCAACTAGCAGTGAACTGGGACACTTTTTTTTAAACCTCTTTCTCAAGATCACAGTTCAGTGATTTTATTTTACAGACAATACTGTGTGTCTGTAGAATGCTAAGAACCTCTTTCCAACAATATTTGAAACTCAAAATGTGTTTTGGAGTGAATGTGACTAAAACTGTTAACTAATATAAGTCACAAATGTTTAACAAAAACCAAATGCGCACTTTGTTTACCATTGCCTTGGGAAATTTGAATAAATCACATTTTTGTAAGCCAACCTCACTTTTTCCTTTTTGCTCATTTATAACATATAGCCTACTCTTACCAACTTGAAAAAACAATGGTATTTACTGCTTTTTATAAAGAAATACCATTAATATTATGCATAATTGACTTCAGCCTTTTGGCCTGGCCCTCCACAATATTTTCTATTTCTCATGTGGCCCCATGGAAAAAATAATTGCCCACCCCTGCCCTATAGGAATGAGCGATCATCATGAAACTTTCAGATCACTTACAACTCAACAGATTCTACCTTCTTGTAACGTTTCAGCCTGACTGGACCTTGTTTTCACACAAATGGACCCAGAATGATGTGAAATTGTGCTTTGTGCAACATAATTCTGGGTGCCATTTAAAAACCATAAGTGCTAATGACTCCATTCCTTTTTGTGGTTGTAGGGGCTGTTTATTGAAGTACACTAAAACAAGCCTGACCTCTCTAGGACATTCAGAAGCCAAGTTATAAGCCCACAAAGGTGTAACTGGACTACTTCTTTAAAGTGGCACCAGGCCCGGTGACCTTTGGGACATGGTTTGACCCCCTTTGGAATGTGCTATCATCATGAAACGTTCAGATCACTTACAACTCAATAGATTCTACCTTTCTGTAACGTTTCAGCCTGATTGGACCTTGTTTTCACACAAATGAACCCAGAATGATGTGAAATTGTGCTTCGTGCAACATAATTCTGGGTGCCATTTAAAAACCATAAGTGCTAATGACTCCATTCCTTTTTGTGGTTGTAGGAGCTGTTGATTGGAGTACACTAAAACAAACCTGATCTCTCTAGGACATTCAGAAGCCAAGTTATAAGCCCGCAAATGTGTAACTGGACTACTTTTTTAAATTGACACCGATCCGGTGACCTTTGGGACATGGTTTTACCTCCTTAGGAAAGTGCTATCATCATGAAACATTCAGATCACTTACAACTCAATAGATTCTACCTTCTTGTAACATTTCAGCCTGATTGGACCTTGTTTTCACACAAATGGACCCAGAATGATGTGAAATTGTGCTTCGTGCAACATAATTCTGGGTGCCATTTACAAACCATAAGTTCTAATGACTCCATTCTTTTTTGTGGTTGTAGGGGCTGTTGATTGGAGTACACTAAAACAAACCTGATCTCTCTAGGACATTCAGAAGCCAAGTTATAAGCCCTCAAATGTGTAACTGGACTACTTCTTTAAAGTGACACCAGATCCGGTGACCTTTGGTACATGGTTTGACCAACTTAGGAATGTGCGATCATCATGAAACGTTCAGATCACTTACAACTCAATAGATTCTACCTTCTTGTAACATTTCAGCCTGATTGGACCTTGTTTTCACCCAAATGGACCCAGAATGATGTGAAATTGTGCTTCGTGCAACATAATTCTGGGTGCCATTTAAAAACCATAAGTGCTAATGACTCCATTCCTTTTTGAGGTAATAGGGGCTGTTAATTGGAGTACTATAAAACAAACCTGACCTCTCTAGGATATTCAGAAGCCAAGTTATAAGCCCACAAATGTGTAACTGGACTACTTCTTTAAAGTGACACCAGATCCGGTGACCTTTAGGACATGGATTGACACCCTTAGGAAACTGCTATCATCATGAAATGTTCAGATCACTTACAACTCAATAGATTCTACCTTCCTGTAACGTTTCAGCCTGATTGGACCTTGTTTTCACACAAATGAACCCAGAATGATGTGAAATTGTGCTTCGTGCAACATAATTCTGGGTGCCATTTAAAAACCATAAGTGCTAATGACTCCATTCCTTTTTGGGGTAATGGGGGCTGTTAATTGGAGTACTCTAAATTAAACCTGACCTCTCTAGGATATTCAGAAGCCAAGTTATAAGCCCACAAAGGTGTAACTCGACTACTTCTTTAAAGTGACACCAGGCCCGGTGACCTTTGGGACATGGTTTGACCCCCTTAGGAATGTGCGATCATCATGAAACGTTCAGATCACTTACAACTCAATAGATTCTACCTTCTTGTAACGTTTCAGCCTGATTGGACCTTGTTTTCACACAAATGGACCCAGAATGATGTGAAATTGTGCTTCATGCAACATAATTCTGGGTGCCATTTACAAACCATAATGACTCCATTCCTTTTTGTGGTTGTAGGGGCTGTTGATTGGAGTACACTAAAACAAACCTGATCTCTCTAGGACATTCAGAAGCCAAGTTATAAGCCCACAAAGGTGTAACAGGACTACTTCTTTAAAGTGACACCAGGCCCGGTGACCTTTGGGACATGGTTTGACCCCCTATAGGAATGTGCGATCATCATGAAACGTTCATAACACTTAAAACTCAATTGATTCTACCTTCTTGTAACGTTTCAGCCTGATTGGACCTTGTTTTCACACAAATGAACCCAGAATGATGTGAAATTGTGCTTTGTGCAACATAATTCTGGGTGCCATTTAAAAACCATAAGTGCTAATGACTCCATTCCTTTTTGGGGTAATGGGGGCTGTTAACTGGAGTACTCTAAAACAAACCTGACCTCTGTAGGATATTCAGAAGCCAAGTTATAAGCCCACAAAGGTGTAACTGGACTACTTCTATAAAGTGACACCAGGCCCGGTGACCTTTGGGACATGGTTTGACCCCCTATAGGAATGTGCGATCATCATGAAACTTTCAGATCACTTACAACTCAACAGATTCTACCTTCTTGTAACGTTTCAGCCTGACTGGACCTTGTTTTCACACAAATGGACCCAGAATGATGTGAAATTGTGCTTCGTGCAACATAATTCTGGGTGCCATTTAAAAGCCATAAGTGCTAATGACTCCATTCCTTTTTGCGGTTGTAGGGGCTGTTGATTGGAGTACACTAAAACAAACCTGATCTCTCTAGGACATTCAGAAGCCAAGTTATAAGCCCACAAATGTGTCTCTGGACTACTTTTTTAAATTGACACCGATCCGGTGACCTTTGTGTCATGGTTTTACCTCCTTAGGAAAGTGCTATCATCATGAAACGTTCAGATCACTTACAACTCAATAGATTCTACCTTCTTGTAACGTTTCAGCCTGATTGGACCTTGTTTTCACACAAATGGACCCAGAATGATGTGAAATTGTGCTTCGTGCAACATAATTCTGGGTGCTATTTAAAAACCATAAGTGCTTTTGACTCCATTCCTTTTTGTGGCTGTAGGGGCTGTTGATTGGAGTACACTAAAACAAGCCTGACCTCTCTAGGACATTCAGAAGCCAAGTTATAAGCCCACAAAGGTGTAACTGGACTACTTCTTTAAAGTGACACCAGGCCCGGTGACCTTTGGGACATGGTTTGACCCCCTATAGGAATGTGCGATCATCATGAAACGTTCAGATCACTTACAACTCAATAGATTCTACCTTCTTGTAACGTTTAAGCCTGAATGGACCTTGTTTTCACACAAATGGACCCAGAATGATGTGAAATTGTGCTTCGTGCAACATAATTCTGGGTGCCATTTACAAACCATAAGTGCTAATGACTCCATTCCTTTTTGTGGTTGTAGGGGCTGTTGATTGGAGTACTCTGAAACAAACCTGATCACTCTAGGACATTCAGAAGCCAAGTTATAAGCCCACAAATGTGTAACTGGACTACTTCTTTAAATTGACACCGATCCGGTGACCTTTGGGACATGGTTTGACCCCCTTAGGAAAGTGCTATCATCATGAAACGTTCAGATCACTTACAACTCAATAGATTCTACCTTCCTGTAACGTTTCAGCCTGATTGGACCTTGTTTTCACACAAATGAACCCAGAATGATGTGAAATTGTGCTTCGTGCAACATAATTCTGGGTGCCATTTACAAACCATGAGTGCTAATGACTCCATTCCTTTTTGGGGTTGTAGGGGCTGTTGATTGGAGTACACTAAAACAAACCTGATCTCTCTAGGACATTCAGAAGCCAAGTTATAAGCCCACAAAGGTGTAACTGGACTACTTCTTTAAAGTGACACCATATCTGGTGACCTTTGGGACATGGTTTGACCCACTTAGGAATGTGCGATCATCCTGAAACGTTCAGATCACTTACAACTCAATAGATTCTACCTTCTTGTAACGTTTCAGCCTGATTGGACCTTGTTTTCACACAAATGGACCCAGAATGATGTGAAATTGTGCTTCGTGCAACATAATTCTGGGTGCCATTTACAAACCATAAGTGCTAATGACTCCATTCCTTTTTGTGGTTGTAGGGGCTGTTGATTGGAATACACTAAAACAAACCTGATCTCTCTAGGACATTCAGAAGCCAAGTTATAAGCCCACAAAGGTGTAACTGGAATAATTCTGGGTGCCATTTAAAAACCATAAGTGCTAATGACTCCATTCCTTTTTGGGGTAATGGGGGCTGTTAATTGGAGTACTCTAAGACAAACCTGACCTCTGTAGGATATTCAGAAGCCAAGTTATAAGCCCACAAAGGTGTAACTGGACTACTTCTTTAAAGTGACACCAGGCCCGGTGACCTTTGGGACATGGTTTGACCCCCTATAGGAATGTGAGATCATCATGAAACTTTCAGATCACTTACAACTCAACAGATTCTACCTTCTTGTAACGTTTCAGCCTGACTGGACCTTGTTTTCACACAAATGGACCCAGAATGATGTGAAATTGTGCTTCGTGCAACATAATTCTGGGTGCCATTTAAAAGCCATAAGTGCTAATGACTCCATTCCTTTTTGTGGTTGTAGGGGCTGTTGATTGGAGTACACTAAAACAAACCTGACCTCTCTAGGACATTCAGAAGCCAAGTTATAAGCCGACAAAGGTGTAACTGGACTACTTCTTTAAAGTGGCACCAGGCCCGGTGACCTTTGGGACATGGTTTGACCCCCTTTGGAATGTGCTATCATCATGAAACGTTCAGATCACTTACAACTCAATAGATTCTACCTTCCTGTAACGTTTCAGCCTGATTGGACCTTGTTTTCACACAAATGAACCCAGAATGATGTGAAATTGTGCTTCGTGCAACATAATTCTGGGTGCCATTTAAAAACCATAAGTGCTAATGACTCCATTCCTTTTTGTGGTTGTAGGGGCTGTTGATTGGAGTAAACTAAAACAAACCTGATCTCTCTAGGACATTCAGAAGCCAAGTTATAAGCCCACAAATGTGTAACTGGACTACTTTTTTAAATTGACACCGATCCGGTGACCTTTGGGACATGGTTTTACCTCCTTAGGAAAGTGCTATCATCATGAAACGTTCAGATCACTTACAACTCAATAGATTCTACCTTCCTGTAACGTTTCAGCCTGATTGGACCTTGTTTTCACACAAATGAACCCAGAATGATGTGAAATTGTGCTTTGTGCAACATAATTCTGGGTGCCATTTAAAAACCATAAGTGCTAATGACTCCATTCCTTTTTGGGGTAATGGGGGCTGTTAATTGGAGTACTCTAAAACAAACCTGACCTCTGTAGGATATTCAGAAGCCAAGTTATAAGCCCACAAAGGTGTAACTGGACTACTTCTTTAAAGTGACACCAGGCCCGGTGACCTTTGGGACATGGTTTGACCCCCTATAGGAATTTGCGATCATCATGAAACTTTCAGATCACTTACAACTCAACAGATTCTACCTTCTTGTAACGTTTCAGCCTGACTGGACCTTGTTTTCACACAAATGGACCCAGAATGATGTGAAATTGTGCTTCGTGCAACATAATTCTGGGTGCCATTTAAAAGCCATAAGTGCTAATGACTCCATTCCTTTTTGTGGTTGTAGGGGCTGTTGATTGGAGTACACTAAAACAAACCTGATCTCTCTAGGACATTCAGAAGCCAAGTTATAAGCCCACAAATGTGTAACTGGACTACTTCTTTAAATTGACACCAGATCCGGTGACCTCTGGGACATGGTTTGACCCCCTTAGGAAAGTGCTATCATCATGAAACGTTCAGATCACTTACAACTCAATAGATTCTACCTTCCTGTAACGTTTCAGCCTGATTGGACCCTGTTTTCACACAAATGAACCCAGAATGATGTGAAATTGTGCTTTGTGCAACATAATTCTGGGTGCCATTTAAAAACCATAAGTGCTAATGACTCCATTCCTTTTTGTGGTTGTAGGGGCTGTTTATTGAAGTACACTAAAACAAGCCTGACCTCTCTAGGACATTCAGAAGCCAAGTTATAAGCCCACAAAGGTGTAACTGGACTACTTCTTTAAAGTGGCACCAGGCCCGGTGACCTTTGGGACATGGTTTGACCCCCTTTGGAATGTGCTATCATCATGAAACGTTCAGATCACTTACAACTCAATAGATTCTACCTTCCTGTAACGTTTCAGCCTGATTGGACCTTGTTTTCACACAAATGAACCCAGAATGATGTGAAATTGTGCTTCGTGCAACATAATTCTGGGTGCCATTTAAAAACCATAAGTGCTAATGACTCCATTCCTTTTTGGGGTAATGGGGGCTGTTAATTGGAGTACTCTAAAACAAACCTGACCTCTTTAGGATATTCAGAAGCCAAGTTATAAGCCCACAAAGGTGTAACTGGACTACTTCTTTAAAGTGACACCAGGCCCGGTGACCTTTGGGACATGGTTTGACCCCCTGTAGGAATGTGCGATCATCATGAAACGTTCAGATCACTTACAACTCAATAGATTCTACCTTCTTGTAACGTTTCAGCCTGATTGGACCTTGTTTTCACACGAATGGACCCAGAATGATGTGAAATTGTGCTTCGTGCCACATAATTCTGGGTGCCATTTACAAACCATAAGTGCTAATGACTCTATTCCTTTTTGTGGTTGTAGGGGCTGTTGATTGGAGTACACTAAAACAAACCTGATCTCTCTAGGACATTCAGAAGCCAAGTTATAAGCCCACAAATGTGTAACTGGACTACTTCTTTAAATTTACACCAATCCAGTTACCTTTGGGACATGGTTTGACCCCATATAGGAAAGTGCTATCATCATGAAACGTTCAGGTCACTTACAACTCAATAGATTCTACCTTCCTGTAACGTTTCAGCCTGATTGGACCTTGTTTTCACACAAATGGACCCAGAATGATGTGAAATTGTGCTTCATGCACCATAATTCTGGGTGCCATTTACAAACCATAATGACTCCATTCCTATTTGTGGTTGTAGGGGCTGTTGATTGGAGTACACTAAAACAAACCTGATCTCTCTAGGACATTCAGAAGCCAAAATATAAGCCCACAAAGGTGTAACTGGACTACTTCTTTAAAGTGACACCAGGCCCGGTGACCTTTGGGACATGGTTTGACCCCCTATAGGAATGTGCGATCATCATGAAACGTTCATATCACTTAAAACTCAATTGATTCTACCTTCTTGTAACGTTTCAGCCTGATTGGACCTTGTTTTCACACAAATGAACCCAGAATGATGTGAAATTGTGCTTTGTGCAACATAATTCTGGGTGCCATTTAAAAACCATAAGTGCTAATGACTCCATTCCTTTTTGGGGTAATGTGGGCTGTTAATTGGAGTACTCTAAAACAAACCTGACCTCTGTAGGATATTCAGAAGCCAAGTTATAAGCCCACAAAGGTGTAACTGGACTACTTCTTTAAAGTGACACCAGGCCCGGTGACCTTTGGGACATGGTTTGACCCCCTATAGGAATGTGCGATGATCATGAAACTTTCAGATCACTTACAACTCAACAGATTCTACCTTCTTGTAACGTTTCAGCCTGACTGGACCTTGTTTTCACACAAATGGACCCAGAATGATGTGAAATTGTGCTTCGTGCAACATAATTCTGGGTGGCATTTAAAAGCCATAAGTGCTAATGACTCCATTCCTTTTTGTGGTTGTAGGGGCTGTTGATTGGAGTACACTAAAACAAACCTGACCTCTCTAGGACATTCAGAAGCCAAGTTATAAGCCGACAAAGGTGTAACTGGACTACTTCTTTAAAGTGGCACCAGGCCCGGTGACCTTTGGGACATGGTTTGACCCCCTTTGGAATGTGCTATCATCATGAAACGTTCAGATCACTTACAACTCAATAGATTCTACCTTCCTGTAACGTTTCAGCCTGATTGGACCTTGTTTTCACACAAATGAACCCAGAATGATGTGAAATTGTGCTTCGTGCAACATAATTCTGGGTGCCATTTAAAAACCATAAGTGCTAATGACTCCATTCCTTTTTGTGGTTGTAGGGGCTGTTGATTGGAGTACACTAAAACAAACCTGATCTCTCTAGGACATTCAGAAGCCAAGTTATAAGCCCACAAATGTGTAACTGGACTACTTTTTTAAATTGACACCGATCCGGTGACCTTTGGGACATGGTTTTACCTCCTTAGGAAAGTGCTATCATCATGAAACGTTCAGATCACTTACAACTCAATAGATTCTACCTTCCTGTAACGTTTCAGCCTGATTGGACCTTGTTTTCACACAAATGAACCCAGAATGATGTGAAATTGTGCTTTGTGCAACATAATTCTGGGTGCCATTTAAAAACCATAAGTGCTAATGACTCCATTCCTTTTTGGAGTAATGGGGGCTGTTAATTGGAGTACTCTAAAACTAACCTGACCTCTGTAGGATATTCAGAAGCCAAGTTATAAGCCCCCAAGGTGTAACTGGACTACTTCTTTAAAGTGACACCAGGCCCGGTGACCTTTGGGACATGGTTTGACCCCCTATAGGAATGTGCGATCATCATGAAACTTTCAGATCACTTACAACTCAACAGATTCTACCTTCTTGTAACGTTTCAGCCTGACTGGACCTTGTTTTCACACAAATGGACCCAGAATGATGTGAAATTGTGCTTCGTGCAACATAATTCTGGGTGCCATTTAAAAGCCATAAGTGCTAATGACTCCATTCCTTTTTGTGGTTGTAGGGGCTGTTGATTGGAGTACACTAAAACAAACCTGATCTCTCTAGGACATTCAGAAGCCAAGTTATAAGCCCACAAATGTGTAACTGGACTACTTCTTTAAATTGACACCAGATCCGGTGACCTCTGGGACATGGTTTGACCCCCTTAGGAAAGTGCTATCATCATGAAATGTTCAGATCACTTACAACTCAATAGATTCTACCTTCCTGTAACGTTTCAGCCTGATTGGACCCTGTTTTCACACAAATGAACCCAGAATGATGTGAAATTGTGCTTTGTGCAACATAATTCTGGGTGCCATTTAAAAACCATAAGTGCTAATGACTCCATTCCTTTTTGTGGTTGTAGGGGCTGTTTATTGAAGTACACTAAAACAAGCCTGACCTCTCTAGGACATTCAGAAGCCAAGTTATAAGCCCACAAAGGTGTAACTGGACTACTTCTTTAAAGTGGCACCAGGCCCGGTGACCTTTGGGACATGGTTTGACCCCCTTTGGAATGTGCTATCATCATGAAACGTTCAGATCACTTACAACTCAATAGATTCTACCTTCCTGTAACGTTTCAGCCTGATTGGACCTTGTTTTCACACAAATGAACCCAGAATGATGTGAAATTGTGCTTCGTGCAACATAATTCTGGGTGCCATTTAAAAACCATAAGTGCTAATGACTCCATTCCTTTTTGGGGTAATGGGGGCTGTTAATTGGAGTACTCTAAAACAAACCTGACCTCTTTAGGATATTCAGAAGCCAAGTTATAAGCCCACAAAGGTGTAACTGGACTACTTCTTTAAAGTGACACCAGGCCCGGTGACCTTTGGGACATGGTTTGACCCCCTGTAGGAATGTGCGATCATCATGAAACGTTCAGATCACTTACAACTCAATAGATTCTACCTTCTTGTAACGTTTCAGCCTGATTGGACCTTGTTTTCACACGAATGGACCCAGAATGATGTGAAATTGTGCTTCGTGCCACATAATTCTGGGTGCCATTTACAAACCATAAGTGCTAATGACTCTATTCCTTTTTGTGGTTGTAGGGGCTGTTGATTGGAGTACACTAAAACAAACCTGATCTCTCTAGGACATTCAGAAGCCAAGTTATAAGCCCACAAATGTGTAACTGGACTACTTCTTTAAATTTACACCAATCCAGTGACCTTTGGGACATGGTTTGACCCCCTATAGGAAAGTGCTATCATCATGAAACGTTCAGGTCACTTACAACTCAATAGATTCTACCTTCCTGTAACGTTTCAGCCTGATTGGACCTTGTTTTCACACAAATGGACCCAGAATGATGTGAAATTGTGCTTCATGCAACATAATTCTGGGTGCCATTTACAAACCATAATGACTCCATTCCTTTTTGTGGTTGTAGGGGCTGTTGATTGGAGTACACTAAAACAAACCTGATCTCTCTAGGACATTCAGAAGCCAAAATATAAGCCCACAAAGGTGTAACTGGACTACTTCTTTAAAGTGACACCAGGCCCGGTGACCTTTGGGACATGGTTTGACCCCGTATAGGAATGTGCGATCATCATGAAACGTTCATATCACTTAAAACTCAATTGATTCTACTTTCTTGTAACGTTTCAGCCTGATTGGACCTTGTTTTCACACAAATGAACCCAGAATGATGTGAAATTGTGCTTTGTGCAACATAATTCTGGGTGCCATTTAAAAACCATAAGTGCTAATGACTCCATTCCTTTTTGGGGTAATGTGGGCTGTTAATTGGAGTACTCTAAAACAAACCTGACCTCTGTAGGATATTCAGAAGCCAAGTTATAAGCCCACAAAGGTGTAACTGGACTACTTCTTTAAAGTGACACCAGGCCCGGTGACCTTTGGGACATGGTTTGACCCCCTATAGGAATGTGCGATGATCATGAAACTTTCAGATCACTTACAACTCAACAGATTCTACCTTCTTGTAAAGTTTCAGCCTGACTGGACCTTGTTTTCACACAAATGGACCCAGAATGATGTGAAATTGTGCTTCGTGCAACATAATTCTGGGTGGCATTTAAAAGCCATAAGTGCTAATGACTCCATTCCTTTTTGTGGTTGTAGGGGCTGTTGATTGGAGTACACTAAAACAAACCTGATCTCTCTAGGACATTCAGAAGCCAAGTTATAAGCCCACAAATGTGTAACTGGACTACTTCTTTAAATTGACACCAGATCCGGTGACCTCTGGGACATGGTTTGACCCCCTTAGGAAAGTGCTATCATCATGAAACGTTCAGATCAGTTACAACTCAATAGATTCTACCTTCCTTTAACGTTTCAGCCTGATTGGACCTTGTTTTCACACAAATGAACCCAGAATGATGTGAAATTGTGCTTTGTGCAACATAATTCTGGGTGCCATTTAAAAACCATAAGTGCTAATGACTCCATTCCTTTTTGTGGTTGTAGGGGCTGTTTATTGAAGTACACTAAAACAAGCCTGACCTCTCTAGGACATTCAGAAGCCAAGTTATAAGCCCACAAAGGTGTAACTGGACTACTTCTTTAAAGTGGCACCAGGCCCGGTGACCTTTGGGACATGGTTTGACCCCCTTAGGAATGTCCTATCATCATGAAACGTTCAGATCACTTACAACTCAATAGATTCTACCTTCCTGTAACGTTTCAGCCTGATTGGACCTTGTTTTCACACAAATGAACCCAGAATGATGTGAAATTGTGCTTCGTGCAACATAATTCTGGGTGCCATTTACAAACCATAAGTGCTAATGACTCCATTCCTTTTTGTGGTCGTAGGGGCTGTTGATTGGAGTACACTAAAACAAACCTGATCTCTCTAGGACATTCAGAAGCCAAGTTATAAGCCCACAAATGTGTAACTGGACTACTTTTTTAAATTGACACCGATCCGGTGACCTTTGGGACATGGTTTTACCTCCTTAGGAAAGTGCTATCATCATGAAACGTTCAGATCACTTACAACTCAATAGATTCTACCTTCCTGTAACGTTTCAGCCTGATTGGACCTTGTTTTCACACAAATGAACCCAGAATGATTTGAAATTTTGCTTCGTGCCACATAATTCTGGGTGCCATTTACAACCCATAAGTGCTAATGACTCCATTCCTTTTTGGGGTAATGGGGGCTGTTAATTGGAGTACTCTAAATTAAACCTGACCTCTCTAGGATATTTAGAAGCCAAGTTATAAGCCCACAAAGGTGTAACTGGACTACTTCTTTAAAGTGACACCAGGCCCGGTGACCTTTGGGACATGGTTTGACCCCCTTAGGAATGTGCGATCATCATGAAACGTTCAGATCCCTTACAACTCAATAGATTCTACCTTCTTGTAACGTTTCAGCCTGATTGGACCTTGTTTTCACACAAATGGACCCAGAATGATGTGAAATTGTGCTTCGTGCAACATAATTCTGGGCGCCATTTACAAACCATAAGTGCTAATGACTCCATTCCTTTTTTTTGCTGTAGGGGGTGTTTATTGGAGTACACTAAAACAAGCCTGACCTCTCTAGGACATTCAGAAGCCAAGTTATAAGCCCACAAAGGTGTAACTGGACTACTTATTTAAAGTGACACCAGGCCCGGTGACCTTTGGGACATGGTTTGACCCCCTATAGGAATGTGCGTTCATCATGAAACGTTCAGATCACTTACAACACAATAGATTCTACCTTCTTGTAACGTTTCAGCCTTAATGGACCTTGTTTTCACACAAATGGACCCAGAATGGTGTGAAATTGTGCTTCGTGCATCATAATTCTGGGTGCCATTTACAAACCATAAGTCCTAATGACTCCATTCCTTTTTGCTGTTGTAGGGGCTGTTGATTGTAGTACTCTGAAACAAACCTGATCACTCTAGGACATTCAGAAGCCAAGTTATAAGCCCACAAATGTGTAACGGGACTACTTCTTTACATTGACACCAGGCCCGTTGACCTTTGGGACATGATTTGACCCCCTATAGGAATGTGCGATCATCATGAAACGTTCATATCACTTACAACTCAATAGATTCTACCTTCTTGTAACGTTTCAGCCTGATTGGACCTTGTTTTCACATAAATGGACCCAGAATGATGTGAAATTATGCTTCGTGCAACATAATTCTGGGTGCCATTTACAAACCATAAGTTCTAATGACTCCATTCTTTTTTGTGGTTGTAGGGGCTGTTGATTGGAGTACACTAAAACAAACCTGATCTCTCTAGGACATTCAGAAGCCAAGTTATAAGCCCACAAATGTGTAACTGGACTACTTCTTTAAAGTGACACCAGATCCGGTGACCTTTGGGACATGGTTTGACCCACTTAGGAATGTGCGATCATCATGAAACGTTCAGATCACTTACAACTCAATAGATTCTACCTTCTTGTAACGTTTCAGCCTGATTGGACCTTGTTTTCACCCAAATGGACCCAGAATGATGTGAAATTGTGCTTCGTGCAACATCATTCTGGGTGCCATTTAAAAACCATAAGTGCTAATGACTCCATTCCTTTTTGAGGTAATAGGGGCTGTTAATTTGAGTACTCTAAAACAAACCTGACCTCTCTAGGATATTCAGAAGCCAAGTTATAAGCCCACAAATGTGTAACTGGACTACTTCTTTAAAGTGACACCAGATCCGGTGACCTTTAGGACATGGATTGACACCCTTAGGAAAGTGCTATCATCATGAAACGTTCAGATCACTTACAACTCAATAGATTCTACCTTCCTGTAACGTTTCAGCCTGATTGGACCTTGTTTTCACACAAATGAACCCAGAATGATGTGAAATTGTGCTTTGTGCAACATAATTCTGGGTGCCATTTAAAAACCATAAGTGCTAATGACTCCATTCCTTTTTGGGGTAATGGGGGCTGTTAACTGGAGTACTCTAAAACAAACCTGACCTCTTTAGGATATTCAGAAGCCAGGTTATAAGCCCACAAATGTGTAACTGGACTACTTCTTTAAATTGACAACAGATCCGGTGACCTCTGGGACATGGTTTGACACCCTTAGGAAAGTGCTATCATCATGAAACGTTCAGATCACTTACAACTCAATAGATTCTACCGTCCTGTAACGTTTCAGCCTGACTGGACCTTGTTTTCACACAAATGGACCCAGAATGATGTGAAATTGTGCTTCGTGCAACATAATTCTGGGTGCCATTTAAAAACCATAAGTGCTAATGACTCCATTCCTTTTTGTGGTTGTAAGGGCTGTTGATTGGAGTACACTAAAACAAACCTGATCTCTCTAGGACATTCAGAAGCCAAGTTATAAGCCCACAAATGTGTAACTGGACTACTTCTTTAAATTGACAACAGATCCGGTGACCTCTGGGACATGGTTTGACCCCCTTAGGAAAGTGCTATCATCATGAAACGTTCAGATCACTTACAACTCAAAGATTCTACCTTCCTGTAACGTTTCAGCCTGATTGGACCTTGTTTTCACACAAATGGACCCAGAATGATGTGAAATTGTGCTTCGTGCAACATAATTCTGGGTGCCATTTAAAAACCATAAGTGCTAATGACTCCATTCCTTTTTGTGGCTGTAGGGGCTGTTGATTGGAGTACACTAAAACAAGCCTAACCTCTCTAGGACATTCAGAAGCCAAGTTATAAGCCCACAAATGTGTAACTGGACTACTTCTTTAAAGTGACACCAGGCCCGGTGACCTTTGGGACATGGTTTGACCCCCTATAGGAATGTGCGATCATCATGAAACGTTCAGATCACTTACAACTCAATAGATTCTACTTTCTTGTAACGTTTCAGCCTGAATGGACCTTGTTTTCACACAAATGGACCCAGAATGATGTGAAATTGTGCTTCGTGCAACATAATTCTGGGTGCCATTTACAAACCATAAGTGCTAATGACTCCATTCCTTTTTGTGGTTGTAGGGGCTGTTGATTGGAGTACTCTGAAACAAACCTGATCACTCTAGGACATTCAGAAGCCAAGTTATAAGCCCACAAATTTGTAACTGGACTACTTCTTTAAATTGACACCGATCCGGTGACCTTTGGGACATGGTTTGACCCCCTTAGGAAAGTGCTATCATCATGAAACGTTCAGATCACTTACAACTCAATAGATTCTACCTTCCTGTAACGTTTCAGCCTGATTGGACCTTGTTTTCACACAAATGAACCCAGAATGATGTGAAATTGTGCTTCGTGCAACATAATTCTGGGTGCCATTTACAAACCATAAGTGCTAATGACTCCAGTCCTTTTTGGTTTGTAGGGGCTGTTGATTGGAGTACACTAAAACAAACCTGATCTCTCTAGGACATTCAGAAGCCAAGTTATAAGCCCACAAAGGTGTAACTGGACTACTTCTTTAAAGTGACACCAGGCCCGGTGACCTTTGGGACATGGTTTGACCCCCTATATGAATGTGCGATCATCATGAAACATTCAGATCACTTACAACTCAATAGATTCTACCTTCTTGTAACGTTTCAGCCTGATTGGACCTTGTTTTCACACAAATGGACCCAGAATGATGTGAAATTGTGCTTCGTGCAACATAATTCTGGGTGCCATTTACAAACCATAAGTGCTAATGACTCCATTCCTTTTTGTGGTTGTAGGGGCTGTTGATTGGAGTACACTAAAACAAACCTGATCTCTCTAGGACATTCAGAAGCCAAGTTATAAGCCCACAAATGTGTAACTGGACTACTTCTTTAAAGTGACACCAGATCTGGTGACCTTTGGGACATGGTTTGACCCACTTAGGAATGTGCGATCATCATGAAACGTTCAGATCACTTACAACTCAATAGATTCTACCTTCTTGTAACGTTTCAGCCTGATTGGACCTTGTTTTCACACAAATGGACCCAGAATGATGTGAAATTGTGCTTCGTGCAACTTAATTCTGGGTGCCATTTACAAACCATAAGTGCTAATGACTCCATTCCTTTTTGTGGTTGTAGGGGCTGTTGATTGGAATACACTAAAACAAACCTGATCTCTCTAGGACATTCAGAAGCCAAGTTATAAGCCCACAAAGGTGTAACTGGACTACTTCTTTAAAGTGACACCAGGCCCGGTGACCTTTGGGACATGGTTTGACCCCCTATAGGAATGTGCGATCATCATGAAATGTTCAGATCACTTACAACTCAATAGATTCTACCTTCTTGTAACGTTTCAGCCTGAATGGACCTTGTTTTCAAACAAATGGACCCAGAATGATGTGAAATTGTGCTTCATGCAACATAATTCTGGGTGCCATTTACAAACCATAAGTGCTAATGACTCCATTCCTTTTTGTGGTTGTATGGGCTGTTGATTGGAGTACACTAAAACAAACCTGATCTCTCTAGGACATTCAGAAGCCAAGTTATAAGCCCACAAATGTGTAACTGGACTACTTCTTTAAAGTGACACCAGGCCCGGTGACCTTTGGGACATGGTTTGACTCCCTATAGGAATGTGCGATCATCATGAAACGTTCAGATCACTTACAACTCAATAGATTCTACTTTCTTGTAACGTTTCAGCCTGAATGGACCTTGTTTTCACACAAATGGACCCAGAATGATGTGAAATTGTGCTTCGTGCAACATAATTCTGGGTGCCATTTACAAACCATAAGTGCTAATGACTCCATTCCTTTTTGTGGTTGTAGGGGCTGTTGATTGGAGTACTCTGAAACAAACCTGATCACTCTAGGACATTCAGAAGCCAAGTTATAAGCCCACAAATGTGTAACTGGACTACTTCTTTAAATTGACACCGATCCGGTGACCTTTGGGACATGGTTTGACCCCCTTAGGAAAGTGCTATCATCATGATACGTTCAGATCACTTACAACTCAATAGATTCTACCTTCCTGTAACGTTTCAGCCTGATTGGACCTTGTTTTCACACAAAAGAACCCAGAATGATGTGAAATTGTGCTTCGTGCAACATAATTCTGGGTGCCATTTACAAACCATAAGTGCTAATGACTCCAGTCCTTTTTGTGTTTGTAGGGGCTGTTGATTGGAGTACACTAAAACAAACCTGACCTCTCTAGGACATTCAGAAGCCAAGTTATAAGCCCACAAATGTGTAACTGGACTACTTCTTTAAATTGACACCGATCCGATGACCTTTGGGACATGGTTTGACCCCCTTAGGAAAGTGCTATCATCATGAAACGTTCAGATCACTTACAACTCAATAGATTCTACCTTCTTGTAACGTTTCAGCCTGATTGGACCTTGTTTTTACACAAATGAACCCAGAATGATGTGAAATTGTGCTTCGTGCAACATAATTCTGGGTGCCATTTACAAACCATAAGTGCTAATGACTCCAGTCCTTTTTGTGTTTGTAGGTGCTGTTGATTGGAGTACACTAAAACAAACCTGATCTCTCTAGGACATTCAGAAGCCAAGTTATAAGCCCACAAAGGTGTAACTGGACTACTTCTTTAAAATGACACCAGGCCCGGTGACCTTTGGGACATGGTTTGACCCCCTATAGGAATGTGCGATCATCATGAAACATTCAGATCACTTACAACTCAATAGATTCTACCTTCTTGTAACGTTTCAGCCTGATTGGACCTTGTTTTCACACAAATGGACCCAGAATGATGTATAATTGTGCTTCGTGCAACATAATTCTGGGTGCCATTTACAAACCATAAGTGCTAATGACTCCATTCCTTTTTGTGGTTGTAGGGGCTGTTGATTGGAGTACACTAAAACAAACCTGATCTCTCTAGGACATTCAGAAGCCAAGTTATAAGCCCACAAATGTGTAACTGGACTACTTCTTTAAAGTGACACCAGATCTGGTGACCTTTGGGACATGGTTTGACCCACTTAGGAATGTGCGATCATCATGAAACGTTCAGATCACTTACAACTCAATAGATTCTACCTTCTTGTAACGTTTCAGCCTGATTGGACCTTGTTTTCACACAAATGGACCCAGAATGATGTGAAATTGTGCTTCGTGCAACATAATTCTGGGTGCCATTTACAAACCATAAGTGCTAATGACTCCATTCCTTTTTGTGGTTGTAGGGGCTGTTGATTGGAATACACTAAAACAAACCTGATCTCTCTAGGACATTCAGAAGCCAAGTTATAAGCCCACAAAGGTGTAACTGGACTACTTCTTTAAAGTGACACCAGGCCCGGTGACTTTTGGGACATGGTTTGACCCCCTATAGGAATGTGCGATCATCATGAAATGTTCAGATCACTTACAACTCAATAGATTCTACCTTCTTGTAACGTTTCAGCCTGAATGGACCTTGTTTTCAAACAAATGGACCCAGAATGATGTGAAATTGTGCTTCGTGCAACATAATTCTGGGTGCCATTTACAAACCATAAGTGCTAATGACTCCATTCCTTTTTGTGGTTGTATGGGCTGTTGATTGGAGTACACTAAAACAAACCTAATCTCTCTAGGACATTCAGAAGCCAAGTTATAAGCCCACAAATGTGTAACTGGACTACTTCTTTAAAGTGACACCAGATCCGGTGACCTTTGGGACATGGTTTGACCCACTTAGGAATGTGCGATCATCATGAAACTTTCAGATCACTTACAACTCAATAGATTCTACCTTCTTGTAACGTTTCAGCCTGATTGGACCTTGTTTTCACACAAATGGACCCAGAATGATGTGAAATTGTGCTTCGTTTAACATAATTCTGGGTGCCATTTACAAACCATAAGTGCTAATGACTCCATTCCTTTTTGTAGTTGTAGGGGCTGTTGATTGGAGTACACTAAAACAAACCTGATCTCTCTAGGACATTCAGAAGCCAGGTTATAAAGCCACAAATGTGTAACTGGACTACTTCTTTAAAGTGACACCAGGCCCGGTGACCTTTGGGACATGGTTTGACCACCTATAGGAATGTGCGATCATCATGAAACGTTCATATCACTTACAACTCAATAGATTCTACCTTCTTGTAACGTTTCAGCCTGATTGGACCTTGTTTTCACACAAATGGACCCAGAATGATGTGAAATTGTGCTTCGTGCAACATAATTCTGGGTGCCATTTACAAACCATAAGTGCTAATGACTGAATTCTTTTTTGTGGTTGTAGGGGCTGTTGATTGGAGTGCACTAAAACAAACCTGATCTCTATAGGACATTCAGAAGCCAAGTTATAAGCCCACAAATGTGTAACTGGACTACTTCTTTAAAGTGACACCAGATCCGGTGACTTTTGGGACATGGTTTGACCCACTTAGGAATGTGCGATCATCATGAAACGTTCAGATCACTTACAACTCAATAGATTCTACCTTCTTGTAACGTTTCAGCCTGATTGGACATTGTTTTCACACAAATGGACCCAGAATGATGTGAAATTGTGCTTCGTGCAACATAATTCTGGGTGCCATTTAAAAACCATAAGTGCTAATGACTCCATTCCTTTTTGAGGTAATAGGGGCTGTTAATTGGAGTACTCTAAAACAAACCTGACCTCTTTAGGATATTCAGAAGCCAAGTTATAAGCCCACAAAGGTGTAACTGGACTACTTCTTTAAAGTGACACCAGGCCCGGTGACCTTTGGGACATGGTTTGACCCCCTATAGGAATGTGCGATCATCATGAAACTTTCAGATCACTTACAACTCAACAGATTCTACCTTCATGTAACGTTTCAGCCTGACTGGACCTTGTTTTCACACAAATGGACCCAGAATGATGTGAAATTGTGCTTCGTGCAACATAATTCTGGGTGCCATTTAAAAACCATAAGTGCTAATGACTCCATTCCTTTTTGTGGTTGTAGGGGCTGTTGATTGGAGTACACTAAAACAAACCTGATCTCTCTAGGAAATTCAGAAGCCAAGTTATAAGCCCACAAATGTGTAACTGGACTACTTCTTTAAAGTGACACCAGATCCGGTGACTTTTGGGACATGGTTTGACCCACTTAAGAATGTGCGATCATCATGAAACGTTCAGATCACTTACAACTCAATAGATTCTACCTTCTTGTAACGTTTCAGCCTGATTGGACCTTGTTTTCACACAAATGGACCCAGAATGATGTGAAATTGTGCTTCGTGCAACATAATTCTGGGTGCCATTTAAAAAACATAAGTGCTAATGACTCCATTCCTTTTTGAGGTAATATGGGCTGTTAATTGGAGTACTCTAAAACAAACCTGACCTCTCTAGGATATTCAGAAGCCAAGTTATAAGCCCACAAATGTGTAACTGGACTACTTCTTTAAAGTGACACCAGATCCGGTGACCTTTAGGACATGGTTTGACCCACTTAGGAAAGTGCTATCATCATGAAACGTTCAGATTACTTACAACTCAATAGATTCTACCTTCCTGTAACGTTTCAGCCTGATTGGACCTTGTTTTCACACAAATGAACCCAGAATGATGTGAAATTGTGCTTTGTGCAACATAATTCTGGGTGCCATTTAAAAACCATAAGTGCTAATGACTCCATTCCTTTTTGGGGTAATGGGGGCTGTTAATTGGAGTACTCTAAAACAAACCTGACCTCTGTAGGATATTCAGAAGCCAAGTTATAAGCCCACAAAGGTGTAACTGGACTACTTCTTTAAAGTGACACCAGGCCCGGTGACCTTTGGGACATGGTTTGACCCCCTATAGGAATGTAATATCATCATGAAACTTTCAGATCACTTACAACTCAACAGATTCTACCTTCTTGTAACGTTTCAGCCTGATTGGACCTTGTTTTCACACAAATGGACCCAGAATGATGTGAAATTGTGCTTCGTGCAACATAATTCTGGGTGCCATTTAAAAGCCATAAGTGCTAATGACTCCATTCCTTTTTGTGGTTGTAGGGGCTGTTGATTGGAGTACACTAAAACAAACCTGATCTCTCTAAGACATTCAGAAGCCAAGTTATAAGCCCACAAATGTGTAACTGGACTACTTCTTTAAATTGACAACAGATCCGGTGACCTCTGGGACATGGTTTGACCCCCTTAGGAAAGTGCTATCATCATGAAACGTTCAGATCACTTACAACTCAATAGATTCTACCTTCCTGTAACGTTTCAGCCTGATTGGACCTTGTTTTCACACAAATGAACCCAGAATGATGTGAAATTGTGCTTTGTGCAACATAATTCTCGGTGCCATTTAAAAACCATAAGTGCTAATGACTCCATTCCTTTTTGTGGTTGTAGGGGCTGTTTATTGAAGTACACTAAAACAAGCCTGACCTCTTTAGGATATTCAGAAGCCAGGTTATAAGCCCACAAATGTGTAACTGGACTACTTCTTTAAATTGACAACAGATCCGGTGACCTCTGGGACATGGTTTGACACCCTTAGGAAAGTGCTATCATCATGAAACGTTCAGATCACTTACAACTCAATAGATTCTACCGTCCTGTAACGTTTCAGCCTGACTGGACCTTGTTTTCACACAAATGGACCCAGAATGATGTGAAATTGTGCTTCGTGCAACATAATTCTGGGTGCCATTTAAAAACCATAAGTGCTAATGACTCCATTCCTTTTTGTGGTTGTAGGGGCTGTTGATTGGAGTACACTAAAACAAACCTGATCTCTCTAGGACATTCAGAAGCCAAGTTATAAGCCCACAAATGTGTAACTGGACTACTTCTTTAAATTGACAACAGATCCGGTGACCTCTGGGACATGGTTTGACCCCCTTAGGAAAGTGCTATCATCATGAAACGTTCAGATCACTTACAACTCAAAGATTCTACCTTCCTGTAACGTTTCAGCCTGATTGGACCTTGTTTTCACACAAATGGACCCAGAATGATGTGAAATTGTGCTTCGTGCAACATAATTCTGGGTGCCATTTAAAAACCATAAGTGCTAATGACTCCATTCCTTTTTGTGGCTGTAGGGGCTGTTGATTGGAGTACACTAAAACAAGCCTGACCTCTCTAGGACATTCAGAAGCCAAGTTATAAGCCCACAAATGTGTAACTGGACTACTTCTTTAAAGTGACACCAGGCCCGGTGACCTTTGGGACATGGTTTGACCCCCTATAGGAATGTGCGATCATCATGAAACGTTCAGATCACTTACAACTCAATAGATTCTACTTTCTTGTAACGTTTCAGCCTGAATGGACCTTGTTTTCACACAAATGGACCCAGAATGATGTGAAATTGTGCTTCGTGCAACATAATTCTGGGTGCCATTTACAAACCATAAGTGCTAATGACTCCATTCCTTTTTGTGGTTGTAGGGGCTGTTGATTGGAGTACTCTGAAACAAACCTGATCACTCTAGGACATTCAGAAGCCAAGTTATAAGCCCACAAATGTGTAACTGGACTACTTCTTTAAATTGACACCGATCCGGTGACCTTTTGGACATGGTTTGACCCCCTTAGGAAAGTGCTATCATCATGAAACGTTCAGATCACTTACAACTCAATAGATTCTACCTTCCTGTAACGTTTCAGCCTGATTGGACCTTGTTTTCACACAAATGAACCCAGAATGATGTGAAATTGTGCTTCGTGCAACATAAATCTGGGTGCCATTTACAAACCATAAGTGCTAATGACTCCAGTCCTTTTTGTGTTTGTAGGGGCTGTTGATTGGAGTACACTAAAACAAACCTGATCTCTCTAGGACATTCAGAAGCCAAGTTATAAGCCCACAAAGGTGTAACTGGACTACTTCTTTAAAGTGACACCAGGCCCGGTGACCTTTGGGACATGGTTTGACCCCCTATAGGAATGTGCGATCATCATGAAATGTTCAGATCACTTACAACTCAATACATTCTACCTTCTTGTAACGTTTCAGCCTGAATGGACCTTGTTTTCAAACAAATGGACCCAGAATGATGTGAAATTGTGCTTCGTGCAACATAATTCTGGGTGCCATTTACAAACCATAAGTGCTAATGACTGAATTCTTTTTTGTGGTTGTAGGGGCTGTTGATTGGAGTGCACTAAAACAAACCTGATCTCTATAGGACATTCAGAAGCCAAGTTATAAGCCCACAAATGTGTAACTGGACTACTTCTTTAAAGTGACACCAGATCCGGTGACAATTGGGACATGGTTTGACCCACTTAGGAATGTGCGATCATCATGAAACGTTCAGATCACTTACAACTCAATAGATTCTACCTTCTTGTAACGTTTCAGCCTGATTGGACATTGTTTTCACACAAATGGACCCAGAATGATGTGAAATTGTGCTTCGTGCAACATAATTCTGGGTGCCATTTAAAAACCATAAGTGCTAATGACTCCATTCCTTTTTGAGGTAATAGAGGCTGTTAATTGGAGTACTCTAAAACAAACCTGACCTCTTTAGGATATTCAGAAGCCAAGTTATAAGCCCACAAAGGTGTAACTGGACTACTTCTTTAAAGTGACACCAGGCCCGGTGACCTTTGGGACATGGTTTGACCCCCTATAGGAATGTGCGATCATCATGAAACTTTCAGATCACTTACAACTCAACAGATTCTACCTTCATGTAACGTTTCAGCCTGACTGGACCTTGTTTTCACACAAATGGACCCAGAATGATGTGAAATTGTGCTTCGTTTAACATAATTCTGGGTGCCATTTACAAACCATAAGTGCTAATGACTCCATTCCTTTTTGTAGTTGTAGGGGCTGTTGATTGGAGTACACTAAAACAAACCTGATCTCTCTAGGACATTCAGAAGCCAGGTTATAAAGCCACAAATGTGTAACTGGACTACTTCTTTAAAGTGACACCAGGCCCGGTGACCTTTCGGACATGGTTTGACCACCTATAGGAATGTGCGATCATCATGAAACGTTCATATCACTTACAACTCAATAGATTCTACCTTCTTGTAACGTTTCAGCCTGATTGGACCTTGTTTTCACACAAATGGACCCAGAATGATGTGAAATTGTGCTTCGTGCAACATAATTCTGGGTGCCATTTACAAACCATAAGTGCTAATGACTGAATTCTTTTTTGTGGTTGTAGGGGCTGTTGATTGGAGTGCACTAAAACAAACCTGATCTCTATAGGACATTCAGAAGCCAAGTTATAAGCCCACAAATGTGTAACTGGACTACTTCTTTAAAGTGACACCAGATCCGGTGACTTTTGGGACATGGTTTGACCCACTTAGGAATGTGCGATCATCATGAAACGTTCAGATCACTTACAACTCAATAGATTCTACCTTCTTGTAACGTTTCAGCCTGATTGGACATTGTTTTCACACAAATGGACCCAGAATGATGTGAAATTGTGCTTCGTGCAACATAATTCTGGGTGCCATTTAAAAACCATAAGTGCTAATGACTCCATTCCTTTTTCAGGTAATAGGGGCTGTTAATTGGAGTACTCTAAAACAAACCTGACCTCTTTAGGATATTCAGAAGCCAAGTTATAAGCCCACAAAGGTGTAACTGGACTACTTCTTTAAAGTGACACCAGGCCCGGTGACCTTTGGGACATGGTTTGACCCCCTATAGGAATGTGCGATCATCATGAAACTTTCAGATCACTTACAACTCAACAGATTCTACCTTCATGTAACGTTTCAGCCTGACTGGACCTTGTTTTCACACAAATGGACCCAGAATGATGTGAAATTGTGCTTCGTGCAACATAATTCTGGGTGCCATTTAAAAACCATAAGTGCTAATGACTCCATTCCTTTTTGTGGTTGTAGGGGCTGTTGATTGGAGTACACTAAAACAAACCTGATCTCTCTAGGAAATTCAGAAGCCAAGTTATAAGCCCACAAATGTGTAACTGGACTACTTTAAAGTGACACCAGATCCGGTGACTTTTGGGACATGGTTTGACCCACTTAAGAATGTGCGATCATCATGAAACGTTCAGATCACTTACAACTCAATAGATTCTACCTTCTTGTAACGTTTCAGCCTGATTGGACCTTGTTTTCACACAAATGGACCCAGAATGATGTGAAATTGTGCTTCGTGCAACATAATTCTGGGTGCCATTTAAAAACCATAAGTGCTAATGACTCCATTCCTTTTTGAGGTAATATGGGCTGTTACTTGGAGTACTCTAAAACAAACCTGACCTCTCTAGGATATTCAGAAGCCAAGTTATAAGCCCACAAATGTGTAACTGGACTACTTCTTTAAAGTGACACCAGGCCCGGTGACCTTTGGGACATGGTTTTACCCCCTTAGGAAAGTGCTATCATCATGAAACGTTCAGATCACTTACAACACAATAGATTCTACCTTCCTGTAACGTTTCAGCCTGATTGGACCTTGTTTTCACACAAATGAACCCAGAATGATGTGAAATTGTGCTTTGTGCAACATAATTCTGGGTGCCATTTAAAAACCATAAGTGCTAATGACTCCATTCCTTTTTGGGGTAATGGGGGCTGTTAATTGGAGTACTCTAAAACAAACCTGACCTCTGTAGGATATTCAGAAGCCAAGTTATAAGCCCACAAAGGTGTAACTGGACTACTTCTTTAAAGTGACACCAGGCCCGGTGACCTTTGGGACATGGTTTGACCCCCTATAGGAATGTGATATCATCATGAAACTTTCAGATCACTTACAACTCAACAGATTCTACCTTCTTGTAACGTTTCAGCCTGACTGGACCTTGTTTTCACACAAATGGACCCAGAATGATGTGAAATTGTGCTTCGTGCAACATAATTCTGGGTGCCATTTAAAAGCCATAAGTGCTAATGACTCCATTCCTTTTTGTGGTTGTAGGGGCTGTTGAATGGAGTACACTAAAACAAACCTGATCTCTCTAAGACATTCAGAAGCCAAGTTATAAGCCCACAAATGTGTAACTGGACTACTTCTTTAAAGTGACACCAGGCCCGGTGACCTTTGGGACATGGTTTTACCCCCTTAGGAAAGTGCTATCATCATGAAACGTTCAGATCACTTACAACTCAATAGATTCTACCTTCCTGTAACGTTTCAGCCTGATTGGACCTTGTTTTCACACAAATGAACCCAGAATGATGTGAAATTGTGCTTTGTGCAACATAATTCTGGGTGCCATTTAAAAACCATAAGTGCTAATGACTCCATTCCTTTTTGGGGTAATGGGGGCTGTTAATTGGAGTACTCTAAAACAAACCTGACCTCTGTAGGATATTCAGAAGCCAAGTTATAAGCCCACAAAGGTGTAACTGGACTACTTCTTTAAAGTGACACCAGGCCCGGTGACCTTTGGGACATGGTTTGACCCCCTATAGGAATGTGATATCATCATGAAACTTTCAGATCACTTACAACTCAACAGATTCTACCTTCTTGTAACGTTTCAGCCTGACTGGACCTTGTTTTCACACAAATGGACCCAGAATGATGTGAAATTGTGCTTCGTGCAACATAATTCTGGGTGCCATTTAAAAGCCATAAGTGCTAATGACTCCATTCCTTTTTGTGGTTGTAGGGGCTGTTGATTGGAGTACACTAAAACAAACCTGATCTCTCTAAGACATTCAGAAGCCAAGTTATAAGCCCACAAATGTGTAACTGGACTACTTCTTTAAATTGACAACAGATCCGGTGACCTCTGGGACATGGTTTGACCCCCTTAGGAAAGTGCTATCATCATGAAACGTTCAGATCACTTACAACTCAATAGATTCTACCTTCCTGTAACGTTTCAGCCTGATTGGACCTTGTTTTCACACAAATGAACCCAGAATGATGTGAAATTGTGCTTTGTGCAACATAATTCTGGGTGCCATTTAAAAACCATAAGTGCTAATGACTCCATTCCTTTTTGTGGTTGTAGGGGCTGTTTATTGAAGTACACTAAAACAAGCCTGACCTCTCTAGGACATTCAGAAGCCAAGTTATAAGCCCACAAAGGTGTAACTGGACTACTTCTTTAAAGTGGCACCAGGCCCGGTGACCTTTGGGACACGGTTGGACCCCCTTTGGAATGTGCTATCATCATGAAACGTTCAGATCACTTACAACTCAATAGATTCTACCTTCCTGTAACGTTTCAGCCTGATTGGACCTTGTTTTCACACAAATGAACCCAGAATGATGTGAAATTGTGCTTCGTGCAACATAATTCTGGGTGCCATTTAAAAACCATAAGTGCTAATGACTCCATTCCTTTTTGTGGTTGTAGGGGCTGTTGATTGGAGTACACTAAAACAAACCTGATCTCTCTAGGGCATTCAGAAGCCAAGTTATAAGCCCACAAATGTGTAACTGGACTACTTTTTTAAATTGACACCGATCCGGTGACCTTTGGGACATGGTTTTACCTCCTTAGGAAAGTGCTATCATCATGAAACGTTCAGATCACTTACAACTCAATAGATTCTACCTTCTTGTAACGTTTCAGCCTGATTGGACCTTGTTTTCACACAAATGGACCCAGAATGATGTGAAATTGTGCTTCCTGCAACATAATTCTGGGTGCCATTTACAAACCATAAGTTCTAATGACTCCATTCTTTTTTGTGGTTGTAGGGGCTGTTGATTGGAGTACACTAAAACAAACCTGATCTCTCTAGGACATTCAGAAGCCAAGTTATAAGCCCACAAATGTGTAACTGGACTACTTCTTTAAAGTGACACCAGATCCGGTGACCTTTGGTACATGGTTTGACCCACTTAGGAATGTGCGATCATCATGAAACGTTCAGATCACTTACAACTCAATAGATTCTACCTTCTTGTAACGTTTCAGCCTGATTGGACCTTGTTTTCACCCAAATGGACCCAGAATGATGTGAAATTGTGCTTCGTGCAACATAATTCTGGGTGCCATTTAAAAACCATAAGCACAAATGTGTAACTGGACTACTTCTTTAAAGTGACACCAGATCCGGTGACCTTTAGGACATGGATTGACACCCTTAGGAAACTGCTATCATCATGAAACGTTCAGATCACTTACAACTCAATAGATTCTACCTTCCTGTAACGTTTCAGCCTGATTGGACCTTGTTTTCACACAAATGAACCCAGAATGATGTGAAATTGTGCTTTGTGCAACATAATTCTGGGTGCCATTTAAAAACCATAAGTGCTAATGACTCCATTCCTTTTTGGGGTAATGGGGGCTGTTAATTGGAGTACTCTAAAACAAACCTGACCTCTTTAGGATATTCAGAAGCCAAGTTATAAGCCCACAAAGGTGTAACTGGACTACTTCTTTAAAGTGACACCAGGCCCGGTGACCTTTGGGACATGGTTTGACCCCCTGTAGGAATGTGCGATCATCATGAAACGTTCAGATCACTTACAACTCAATAGATTCTACCTTCTTGTAACGTTTCAGCCTGATTGGACCTTGTTTTCAAACGAATGGACCCAGAATTATGTGAAATTGTGCTTCGTGCCACATAATTCTGGGTGCCATTTACAAACCATAAGTGCTAATGACTCTATTCCTTTTTGTGGTTGTAGGGGCTGTTGATTGGAGTACACTAAAACAAACCTGATCTCTCTAGGACATTCAGAAGCCAAGTTATAAGCCCACAAATGTGTAACTGGACTACTTCTTTAAATTTACACCGATCCAGTATCCTTTGGGACATGGTTTGACCCCCTATAGGAAAGTGCTATCATCATGAAACGTTCAGATCACTTACAACTCAATAGATTCTACCTTCCTGTAACGTTTCAGCCTGATTGGACCTTGTTTTCACACAAATGAACCCAGAATGATGTGAAATTGTGCTTCGTGCAACATAATTCTGGGTGCCATTTAAAAACCATAAGTTCTAATGACTCCATTCCTTTTTGGGGTAATGGGGGCTGTTAATTGGAGTACTCTAAATTAAACCTGACCTCTCTAGGATATTCAGAAGCCAAGTTATAAGCCCACAAAGGTGTAACTGGACTACTTCTTTAAAGTGACACCAGGCCCGGTGACCTTTGGGACATGGTTTGACCCCCTTAGGAATGTGCGATCATCATGAAACGTTCAGATCAATTACAACTCAATAGATTCTACATTCTTCTAACGTTTCAGCCTGATTGGACCTTGTTTTCACACAAATGGACCCAGAAGATGTGAAATTGTGCTTCATGCAACATAATTCTGGGTGCCATTTACAAACCATAATGACTCCATTCCTTTTTGTGGTTGTAGGGGCTGTTGATTGGAGTACACTAAAACAAACCTGATCTCTCTAGGACATTCAGAAGCCAAGTTATAAGCCCACAAAGGTGTAACTGGACTACTTCTTTAAAGTGATACCAGGCCCGGTGACCTTTGGGACATGGTTTGACCCCCTATAGGAATGTGCGATCATCATGAAACGTTCATATCACTTAAAACTCAATTGATTCTACCTTCTTGTAACGTTTCAGCCTGATTGGACATTGTTTTCACACAAATTAACCCAGAATGATGTGAAATTGTGCTTTGTGCAACATAATTCTGTTTGCCATTTAAAAACCATAAGTGCTAATGACTCCATTCCTTTTTGGGGTAATGGGGGCTGTTAATTGGAGTACTCTAAAACAAACCTGACCTCTGTAGGATATTCAGAAGCCAAGTTATAAGCCCACAAAGGTGTAACTGGACTACTTCTTTAAAGTGACACCAGGCCCGGTGACCTTTGGGACATGGTTTGACCCCCTGTAGGAATGTGCGATCATCATGAAACTTTCAGATCACTTACAACTCAACAGATTCTACCTTCTTGTAACGTTTCAGCCTGACTGGACCTTGTTTTCACACAAATGGACCCAGAATGATGTGAAATTGTGCTTCGTGCAACATAATTCTGGGTGCCATTTAAAAGCCATAAGTGCTAATGACTCCATTCCTTTTTGTGGTTGTAGGGGCTGTTGATTGGAGTACACTAAAACAAACCTGATCTCTCTAGGACATTCAGAAGCCAAGTTATAAGCCCACAAATGTGTAACTGGACTACTTCTTTAAATTGACACCAGATCCGGTGACCTCTGGGACATGGTTTGACCCCCTTAGGAAAGTGCTATCATCATGAAATGTTCAGATCACTTACAACTCAATAGATTCTACCTTCCTGTAACGTTTCAGCCTGATTGGACCTTGTTTTCACACAAATGAACCCAGAATGATGTGAAATTGTGCTTTGTGCAACATAATTCTGGGTGCCATTTAAAAACCATAAGTGCTAATGACTCCATTCCTTTTTGTGGTTGTAGGGGCTGTTTATTGAAGTACACTAAAACAAGCCTGACCTCTCTAGGACATTCAGAAGCCAAGTTATAAGCCCACAAATGTGTAACTGGACTACTTCTTTAAATTGACACCAGATCCGGTGACCTCTGGGACATGGTTTGACCCCCTTAGGAAAGTGCTATCATCATGAAACGTTCAGATCACTTACAACTCAATAGATTCTACCTTCCTGTAACGTTTCAGCCTGATTGGACCTTGTTTTCACACAAATGAACCCAGAATGATGTGAAATTGTGCTTTGTGCAACATAATTCTGGGTGCCATTTAAAAACCATAAGTGCTAATGACTCCATTCCTTTTTGTGGTTGTAGGGGATGTTTATTGAAGTACACTAAAACAAGCCTGACCTCCCTAGGACATTCAGAAGCCAAGTTATAAGCCCACAAAGGTGTAACTGGACTACTTCTTTAAAGTCGCACCAGGCCCGGTGACATTTGGGACATGGTTTGACCCCCTTAGGAATGTCCTATCATCATGAAACGTTCAGATCACTTACAACTCAATAGATTCTACCTTCCTGTAACGTTTCAGCCTGATTGGACCTTGTTTTCACACAAATGAACCCAAAATGATGTGAAATTGTGCTTCGTGCAACATAATTCTGGGTGCCATTTAAAAACCATGAGTGCTAATGACTCCATTCCTTTTTGTGGTTGTAGGGGCTGTTGATTGGAGTACACTAAAACAAACCTGATCTCTCTAGGACATTCAGAAGCCAGAATGATGTGAAATTTTGCTTCGTGCCACTCTCCTGGAGGTGCTCAGTAAGACCCAGTGTTGACATGTGGCAAGACGCTCCTCGGGGCACGTCTTGCTTGGGCCTCTCTCCTGGAGGCGCTCAGTCAGACCCAGTGTTGACATGTGGCAAGACGCTCCTCGGGGCGCGTCTTGCTTGGGCCTCTCTCCTGGAGGCGCTCAGTCAGACCCAGTGTTGACATGTGGCAAGACACTCCTCAGGGCGTGTCTTGCTTTGGCCTCTACTGGAGGCGCTCCGTCAGACCGAGTGCTGACATGTGGCAAGAAGCTCCTCGGGGCGCGTCTTGCTTGGGCTTCTCTCCTGGAGGCGCTCAGTCAGACCCAGTGTTGACATGTGGCAAGACACTCCTCGGGGCGTGTCTTGCTTTGGCCTCTCCTGGAGGCGCTCAGTCAGACCGAGTGCTGACATGTTGCAAGAATCTCCTCGGGGCGCGTCTTGCTTGGGCTTCTCTCCTGGAGGCCCTCAGTCAGACCCATTGTTGACATGTGGCAAGACGCTCCTCGGGGCGCGTCTTGCTTGGGCCTCTCTCCAGAAGGCCCTCAATCAGACCCAGTGTTGACACGTGGCAAGACGCTCCTCGGGGCGCTTCTTGCTTGGGCCTCTCTCCTGGAGGCGCTCAGTCAGACCCAGTGGTGACATGTGGCAAGACGCTCCTTGGGGCGCGTACTGCTTGGGGCTCTCTCCTGGATGCCCTCTGTCAGACCCAGTGTTGACATGTGGCAAGACTCTCCTCGGGGCGCGTCTTGCTTGGGCTTCTCTCATGGAGGCCCTCAGTCAGACCCAGTGTTGACATGTGGCAAGACACTCCTCGGGGCGTGTCTTGCTTTGGCCTCTCCTGGAGGCGCTCAGTCAGACCGAGTGCTGACATGTGGCAAGAAGCTCCTCGGGGTGCGTCTTGCTTGGGCTTCTCTCCTGGAGGCCCTCAGTCAGACCCATTGTTGACATGTGGCAAGACGCTCCTCGGGGCGCTTCTTGCTTGGGCCTCTCTCCTGGAGGCGCTCAGTCAGACCCAGTGGTGACATGTGGCAAGACGCTCCTTGGGGCGCGTACTGCTTGGGGCTCTCTCCTGGATGCCCTCTGTCAGACCCAGTGTTGACATGTGGCAAGACTCTCCTCGGGGCGCGTCTTGCTTGGGCTTCTCTCATGGAGGCCCTCAGTCAGACCCAGTGTTGACATGTGTCAAGACGCTCCTCGGGGCGTGTCTTGCTTGGGCCTCTCTCCTGGAGGCGCTCAGTCAGACCCAGTGTTGACATGTGGCAAGACGCTCCTCGGGGCGCGTCTTGCTTGGGCTTCTCTCATGGAGGCCCTCAGTCAGACCCAGTGTTGACATGTGGCAAGACACTCCTCGGGGCGCGTCTTGCTTGGGCCTCTCTCATGGAGGCCCTCTGTCAGACCCAGTGTAATGTCGTGTGCCCGTCCCATTTATCGGTTCCTTTAAAACCCAGTTCCGTTAGAACTTATGAGACGGTGCATCCATCAGGGTTCGGGGGTGTATCGACGAGTATAATTGTACTAGATCCGGGTTTGGACTACCTAATTAGAATCTTGTCTTTTATTTTAAAGGTGAAATGACTTGCACGAATAGCCAGCCCCAGAGTACTACACTTCTTTTAAACTCGTTACCTTTTGGTTAAGATACTAGAGAGAAGTCTGGAGGCAAGCCAAGCCTCTCAGCAATTGTTTGGATTACCCGGAATTAATTGCGCCTCTAACAGCTTATGTGGGAGGTTGGTAACTATAAAATGATTTATGCTAGTTGATCAGGCTATCATAAGTTTATCAATTTATTTATTAATCCAACCTTCCAGCTGATTAGAGACTTTTTCAACCTGCAATCAGAGCCAAAATAACCTCGAATATTTTGCTTTTATCGCCCTTAAGACAACTCGTTACTCGCAAGGAGGGGGAAGTTAAAACTTCCCTTATCTTAAGGTTTCTTTATATTATTCTGTTATAAACTGTAAAGTAAGTCCTGATAATTCAGAGACCGATCTTCGACATGCTTACCTCTGTGCAATTATGGTCAGGGCCCCAAACGTGAAGCTTTAGAGAAAACCTGAAAGAATCAGGATTATGTTTCTTTTTCAAAAAAGGTTTATTACAAAATCAAAATACAAAAATGGGTAAAGTGAAAAGCAACTACTATCCCCCACGGAGGAATTGGTTCAAAATGATTAAATAAGAGTTAGTTTACACTAGCTCTCGTCTTCTCAGAATCTCCCCAAGAACCCAGCTCGCTCGATCTGAGCTGCATCCTTTTATATCACTTCTGAGACTGCTCTAAACAATGTAAGAGTCACAAGTCATTCTCTCCTGACAGTTTAGGTCAAGGGGTCATTTACCAGATACACTTTTTTAGCTCTACATAAGACATTTGGTATCATTTTCAATACATGCAGTGTTCACATGAGGGCACAAAAGTTACATTCTGCACTCCTGGAATGAGAGCACAGGTCATAAATCTTCATGTTGGTAGCAAATTGTAGATCTTCCTCCAGCATTCCTGAGAGCTTCTGGGTCCAGTTAGACCTTCCTCACTCCATGCCAGTCCTTCTTTTCCCGCCAGAGGTGGAGTTAGGGGCGGGCCCAGGGGTGTGTCCATGGGTGGATGCAGAGAGGACAGGCTGTCTTTTGACCCTTTGCCTAGTTCTGTCCTCACCAGCAAGTCCTGAACTATTGTCCTCTTGACCCTTGTGTGACCCTTGTCTCTGACCACTGTTTCTAAGCCTTGACCGATTGCTCGGACTTGCAACATCCCCCATGAGGACGAACTGAGGCAAAGGACCATAAAAAGATAGAGCAGCAATGCAAGCCTTCATAAATCTAGCATCCATCTCACTCAGGAACGGCTGAACACTCAGACACCTAACTGTGGCCTCCACATCAACCCTCATTCTCATCATAATGCCATCATCAGCTACGGGTAAGCACAAGGTCCCTTTGCGGGTTGTTACATAACCTTTAAACTGCTTTCTCCCATCTGTGGGATCTTCGCCCAGAAAGAATAAAGATAAATCCATCACCGGAGCTTCTCCACGTGGAAGCGATCCCATCATTTGAGGTGGGAAGCTGGCGCTGAAAACCAAAACATGATTTTTCGTATCCAACAAAGGTGCGGTCCCAAAAGAGTCACAGACTTCTGGGCCGAACCATCCAGTCTTTACAGACAAAATATTCATAAACTGAAAGCAATCTATAATCTTGCCTTGACAAACAAAGTAACACCCCTTCTGGGATTTAATTCTCCTTCTCATTTCTCTCCCAGGTGCAATTCGGACAGGGGAAGGAATGCCTGCTGGCTCACTACTTAGACAGACCATAGGGATTTCACGTATCACATCAGGACACGGGACGCATGTCAAAGCTGCCGTCATTACTGATACAACCTCTTCAGCCACGTCAGATGAGGGCGCCGTTGTCAGCTCCTCGTCGTGGGCCTGCTCAAGCAGGGCATCTACTCCCGGGGAGGACAACATTAGTATGTCGTCTTCCTGATCAGTCTCCCGCTTGAATCCCTTTTCCATTTGGTCTGGATGTACTGAATAAACCTGCAAGACACGCAGCGTTTATTCATCGTAGCATGTTCACACTGGAGCCCGATTGTCTTAGTCTGAGGCAATCCATCCCTCCCGCGATTCACGGTGCACAAATAGTATGCGCCATTCAGAGAGAAAACAGTTGATGGACCTGCAGAGGGGATTAATCCCTCTATGATATTCTGCCGAATCGAGTCCATCTGGAAGGAACATAAAATTTGTTCCACATGAGATATATAACTCATTCCATGAAGCAATAAGTAACTGCATTACTGCATAAACACTTCTTAATTATAGGAGAAAATAAATCATCAGAAGCTGCAGGAAGAACCACACTACAATTCCTATCTGCAGGCATAGTTTTACAACAATAATCCTCACAACAAGTGTACACCAGTTATGAAATGTCTACAACATCCTAAAGACAAACTGGATAAAATAGTTACAAAATCCTGACATACCTCCAGATTCAGAGCGTCAATCAGCTCAGATTCAGGGTGAGTTTGATGAGCCATTGGTTCACTTCAAGTTACAGACTGACAGTTAAGGAGCAAGTGACACGCGGTGCAGAGAGGCCTGCACTTAAACAGGAGCAACAAGAAGGGGGGCTAATACTCCCTCTACCTTGACACCTCTCTTCCCATCTTATCTGGATCTACCAGGTCCTTTTTCCTTTCTCCTAACAGCTTTCTTCCTGTCAACTGCCACTTGTTGTTTTTACAGGCCAAAATCATACCGATTATTAAAATAATCACCCCACACATCAATCCTAGAGCGCACAGAGGCCAGAACAGAGCATCCCAGACGGGCCTAATGATGTGCTCTCTAACTCCTTTTACCAACATTCCCATTGAATCAGAAGTTCCTTGAATTACATTATTAGAAACCTGCACTACACTGTCACTCATAATTTCATTTACACCACGTACTATCAGACTCACATGACGTAATGTGCCATTTATGCCATATGCAAAATAATCAAACCAGTCAGCTTTTTGCTGATCTAACGATCTTCGAAATGGTGAGCAAAAACCACTTCTCAGATCCCAATTTGGGAAATTTCTGAAGTTAGGAAACTCTTTGGGTGCATCAGGGTCAATTGTGAATCTTTCAGGTTGAGGATTTTTCCCTACTCTCGGATCATTAAAACACACATGATGGTCTATGCCTAACCCGTTAAGGTAATTGAAATTGACCAGACTAAACGCTCCCCATTTCGTCGTTCCTGGCGCTGTAAATCCAGGTGGCACTAAGTCTCCAACTTTATCATTCATAATCATTATATGATCTAAAAGACCATTTCCTGTTTTTGTATCATTTACTTCCCAAGTATTTGTTTTATCAATAGAAAACCAATTTGTTTTAACTCGAAGTTGACCATGTTCCATCACAAGAGTTTTAGTTCCCACTAATTTTCTTTCAAATGTTTCTGCTTCAATCCTTGTGTCCTGGGGGTAATAATCATATTTTTGCTTATTATATCCCTCTCCATACCAGTATGTCATAGGATATGTCTCGTACATTCCTTTTCTATAATATCTATAATCTTCTGGAATATCTCTTTGCATATAACCACGTAAGACTTTATAGCATAATTCTCCAGTTCCTAAAGTAGCTATGTTTAGATAAGGAGGCCTAGGTTTAAAAAACTCTCGATCTCCTAATGTGTCTGGACGCAGACCTCCAACTGTTAATCCATATAGTTGTGAATACCAAAAAATACACATCCTTCTAGTTAACCCTTTAGTATTATTACAGACTTCCACCTGACATCCTTCAAGCATTAAGGTGTAATTTCTAGCCCATGTGGGACTGTGATAAAAATCTTTCTTATGGGTTGGTCTAATCATTTCATTTACTGCTTCGAAGATGGAGTCTGCCTCAATTATACTATCAGGAGTAGCTGTACCTTTTTGATAATATGCTCCTGCGATCCTTATTCTAAGTGGCTCGCCTCCCTGCCATACAGCGCTATTATTCGCTTTCCTGGTTAAACAGAGTCTAGTTTCCTCATTCCATGCATGCAATCCTGTATCTAAGTTAGTGGGATCAGATTGATCCTTTTTCATCCATTGCACTACTTTTGGGTGTTTAAAATTAGGAACCTCATAAACCCATTCTGTATAAAGAGTGTGTCTTATTGGATGCAGTTCCCATCCTTGTGGCTGAAGGCCTACCTCATTATGGAGGCAGAAAAATGTCCAGTTAAAATATGTACTATTAGTGGGAAGTATATAATTCTGATATCCTGTGTAATTTGCATATTCACTATGACCTTTACGTAAGAGTCGAGCTAAGTCTGAAGTAGATCTCTTACCCCGCACACCGGGCTCTAGAAAGAGAGGAACGGTCTCTTCACCTTCCTCTGCCTCAGCCAGGGGATCAGACATTGCAGGGGGTACTTTTGATAACCATTTAATCACATTATCTTTTACTTTCTGCCACATGTGACTCTCTCCTATCAATTTCACATCATTCTGGGTCCATTTGGGTGAAAACAAGGTCCAATCAGGCTGAAACGTTACAAGAAGGTAGAATCAATTGAGTTTTAAGTGTTATGAACGTTTCATGATGATCGCACATTCCTATAGGGGGTCAAACCATGTCCCAAAGGTCACCGGGCCTGGTGTCACTTTAAAGAAGTAGTCCAGTTACACCTTTGTGGGCTTATAACTTGGCTTCTGAATGTCCTAGAGAGATCAGGTTTGTTTAGTGTACTCCAATCAACAGCCCCTACAACCACAAAAAGGAATGGAGTCATTATGGTTTGTAAATGGCACCCAGAATTATGTTGCATGAAGCAAAATTTCACATCATTCTGGGTCCATTTGTGTGAAAACAAGGTCCAATCAGGCTGAAACGTTACAAGAAGGTAGAATCTATTGAGTTGTAAGTGATCTGAACGTTTCATGATGATCGCACATTCCTAAGGGGGTCAAACCATGTCCCAAAGGTCACCGGGCCTGGTGTCACTTTAAAGAAGTAGTCCAGTTACACCTTTGTGGGCTTATAACTTGGCTTCTGAATATCCTAGAGAGGTCAGGTTTAATTTAGAGTACTCCAATTAACAGCCCCCATTACCCCAAAAAGGAATGGAGTCATTAGAACTTATGGTTTTTAAATGGCACC
Organism: Nothobranchius furzeri; assembly: GCF_043380555.1. NCBI lineage: Eukaryota > Metazoa > Chordata > Actinopteri > Cyprinodontiformes > Nothobranchiidae > Nothobranchius > Nothobranchius furzeri. Next base: position 8,029,092 of record NC_091747.1, read on the forward strand.
CAGAATTATGTTGCACGAATCACAATTTCACATCATTCTGGGTTCATTTGTGTGAAAACAAGGTCCAATCAGGCTGAAACGTTACAGGAAGGTAGAATCTATTGAGTTGTAAGTGATCTGAACATTTCATGATGATAGCACTTTCCTATAGGGGGTCAAACCATGTCCCAAAGGTCACTGGATCGGTGTAAATTTAAAGAAGTAGTCCAGTTACACATTTGTGGGCTTATAACTTGGCTTCTGAATATCCTAGAGAGGTCAGGTTTAATTTAGAGTACTCCAATTAACAGCCCCCATTACCCCAAAAAGGAATGGAGTCATTAGCACTTATGGGTTGTAAATGGCACCCAGAATTATGTGGCACGAAGCAAAATTTCACATCATTCTGGGTTCATTTGTGTGAAAACAAGGTCCAATCAGGGTGAAACGTTACAGGAAGGTAGAATCTATTGAGTTGTAAGTGATCTGAACGTTTCATGATGATAGGACATTCCTAAGGGGGTCAAACCATGTCCCAAAGGTCACCGGGCCTGGTGCCACTTTAAAGAAGTAGTCCAGTTACACCTTTGTGGGCTTATAACTTGGCTTCTGAATGTCCTAGAGAGGTCAGGCTTGTTTTAGTGTACTTCAATAAACAGCCCCTACAACCACAAAAAGGAATGGAGTCATTAGCACTTATGGTTTTTAAATGGCACCCAGAATTATGTTGCACAAAGCACAATTTCACATCATTCTGGGTTCATTTGTGTGAAAACAAGGTCCAATCAGGCTGAAACGTTACAGGAAGGTAGAATCTATTGAGTTGTAAGTGATCTGAACGTTTCATGATGATAGCACTTTCCTAAGGGGGTCAAACCATGTCCCAGAGGTCACCGGATCTGGTGTCAATTTAAAGAAGTAGTCCAGTTACACATTTGTGGGCTTATAACTTGGCTTCTGAATGTCCTAGAGAGATCAGGTTTGTTTTAGTGTACTCCAATCAACAGCCCCTACAACCACAAAAAGGAATGGAGTCATTAGCACTTATGGCTTTTAAATGGCACCCAGATTTATGTTGCACGAAGCACAATTTCACATAATTCTGGGTCCATTTGTGTGAAAACAAGGTCCAGTCAGGCTGAAACGTTACAAGAAGGTAGAATCTGTTGAGTTGTAAGTGATCTGAAAGTTTCATGATGATCGCACATTCCTATAGGGGGTCAAACCATGTCCCAAAGGTCACCGGGCCTGGTGTCACTTTAAAGAAGTAGTCCAGTTACACCTTTGTGGGCTTATAACTTGGCTTCTGAATATCCTACAGAGGTCAGGTTTGTTTTAGAGTACTCCAATTAACAGCCCCCATTACCCCAAAAAGGAATGGAGTCATTAGCACTTATGGTTTTTAAATGGCACCCAGAATTATGTTGCACAAAGCACAATTTCACATCATTCTGGGTTCATTTGTGTGAAAACAAGGTCCAATCAGGCTGAATCGTTACAAGAAGGTAGAATCAATTGAGTTTTAAGTGATATGAACGTTTCATGATGATCGCACATTCCTATAGGGTGGTCAAACCATGTCCCAAAGGTCACCGGGCCTGGTGTCACTTTAAAGAAGTAGTCCAGTTACACCTTTGTGGGCTTATAACTTGGCTTCTGAATGTCCTAGAGAGATCAGGTTTGTTTTAGTGTACTCCAATCAACAGCCCCTTCAACCACAAAAAGGAATGGAGTCATTATGGTTTGTAAATGGCACCCAGAATTATGTTGCATGAAGCACAATTTCACATCATTCTGGGTCCATTTGTGTGAAAACAAGGTCCAATCAGGCTGAAACGTTACAAGAAGGTAGAATCTATTGAGTTGTAAGTGATCTGAACGTTTCATGATGATCGCACATTCCTAAGGGGGTCAAACCATGTCCCAAAGGTCACCGGGCCTGGTGTCACTTTAAAGAAGTAGTCCAGTTACACCTTTGTGGGCTTATAACTTGGCTTCTGAATATCCTAGAGAGGTCAGGTTTAATTTAGAGTACTCCAATTAACAGCCCCCATTACCCCAAAAAGGAATGGAGTCATTAGAACTTATGGTTTTTAAATGGCACCCAGAATTATGTTGCACGAAGCACAATTTCACATCATTCTGGGTTCATTTGTGTGAAAACAAGGTCCAATCAGGCTGAAACATTACAGGAAGGTAGAATCTATTGAGTTGTAAGTGATCTGAACGTTTCATGATGATAGCACTTTCCTATAGGGGGTCAAACCATGTCCCAAAGGTCACTGGATCGGTGTATATTTAAAGAAGTAGTCCAGTTACACATTTGTGGGCTTATAACTTGGCTTCTGAATGTCCTAGAGAGATCAGGTTTGTTTTAGTGTACTCCAATCAACAGCCCCTACAACCACAAAAAGGAATAGAGTCATTAGCACTTATGGTTTGTAAATGGCACCCAGAATTATGTGGCACGAAGTACAATTTCACATCATTCTGGGTCCATTCGTGTGAAAACAAGGTCCAATCAGGCTGAAACGTTACAAGAAGGTAGAATCTATTGAGTTGTAAGTGATCTGAACGTTTCATGATGATCGCACATTCCTACAGGGGGTCAAACCATGTCCCAAAGGTCACCGGGCCTGGTGTCACTTTAAAGAAGTAGTCCAGTTACACCTTTGTGGGCTTATAACTTGGCTTCTGAATATCCTAAAGAGGTCAGGTTTGTTTTAGAGTACTCCAATTAACAGCCCCCATTACCCCAAAAAGGAATGGAGTCATTAGCACTTATGGTTTTTAAATGGCACCCAGAATTATGTTGCACAAAGCACAATTTCACATCATTCTGGGTTCATTTGTGTGAAAACAAGGTCCAATCAGGCTGAAACGTTACAGGAAGGTAGAATCTATTGAGTTGTAAGTGATCTGAACGTTTCATGATGATAGCAGTTTCCTAAGGGTGTCAATCCATGTCCTAAAGGTCACCGGATCTGGTGTCACTTTAAAGAAGTAGTCCAGTTACACATTTGTGGGCTTATAACTTGGCTTCTGAATATCCTAGAGAGGTCAGGTTTGTTTTATAGTACTCCAATTAACAGCCCCTATTACCTCAAAAAGGAATGGAGTCATTAGCACTTATGGTTTTTAAATGGCACCCAGAATTATGTTGCACGAAGCACAATTTCACATCATTCTGGGTCCATTTGGGTGAAAACAAGGTCCAATCAGGCTGAAACGTTACAAGAAGGTAGAATCTATCGAGTTGTAAGTGATCTGAACGTTTCATGATGATCGCACATTCCTAAGTGGGTCAAACCATGTACCAAAGGTCACCGGATCTGGTGTCACTTTAAAGAAGTAGTCCAGTTACACATTTGTGGGCTTATAACTTGGTTTCTGAATGTCCTAGAGAGATCAGGTTTGTTTTAGTGTACTCCAATCAACAGCCCCTACAACCACAAAAAGGAATAGAGTCATTAGCACTTATGGTTTGTAAATGGCACCCAGAATTATGTGGCACGAAGCACAATTTCACATCATTCTGGGTCCATTCGTGTGAAAACAAGGTCCAATCAGGCTGAAACGTTACAAGAAGGTAGAATCTATTGAGTTGTAAGTGATCTGAACGTTTCATGATGATCGCACATTCCTACAGGGGGTCAAACCATGTCCCAAAGGTCACCGGGCCTGGTGTCACTTTAAAGAAGTAGTCCAGTTACACCTTTGTGGGCTTATAACTTGGCTTCTGAATATCCTAAAGAGGTCAGGTTTGTTTTAGAGTACTCCAATTAACAGCCCCCATTACCCCAAAAAGGAATGGAGTCATTAGCACTTATGGTTTTTAAATGGCACCCAGAATTATGTTGCACGAAGCACAATTTCACATCATTCTGGGTTCATTTGTGTGAAAACAAGGTCCAATCAGGCTGAAACGTTACAGGAAGGTAGAATCTATTGAGTTGTAAGTGATCTGAACGTTTCATGATGATAGCAGTTTCCTAAGGGTGTCAATCCATGTCCTAAAGGTCACCGGACCTGGTGTCACTTTAAAGAAGTAGTCCAGTTACACATTTGTGGGCTTATAACTTGGCTTCTGAATATCCTAGAGAGGTCAGGTTTGTTTTATAGTACTCCAATTAACAGCCCCTATTACCTCAAAAAGGAATGGAGTCATTAGCACTTATGGTTTTTAAATGGCACCCAGAATTATGTTGCACGAAGCACAATTTCACATCCTTCTGGGTCCATTTGGGTGAAAACAAGGTCCAATCAGGCTGAAACGTTACAAGAAGGTAGAATCTATCGAGTTGTAAGTGATCTGACTGTTTCATGATGATCGCACATTCCTAAGTGGGTCAAACCATGTACCAAAGGTCACCGGATCTGGTGTCACTTTAAAGAAGTAGTCCAGTTACACATTTGTGGGCTTATAACTTAGCTTCTGAATGTCCTAGAGAGATCAGGTTTGTTTTAGTGTACTCCAATCAACAGCCCCTACAACCACAAAAAAGAATGGAGTCATTAGAACTTATGGTTTGTAAATGGCACCCAGAATTATGTTGCACGAAGCACAATTTCACATCATTCTGGGTCCATTTGTATGAAAACAAGGTCCAATCAGGCTGAAACGTTACAAGAAGGTAGAATCTATTGAGTTGTAAGTGATGTGAACGTTTCATGATGATAGCACTTTCCTAAGGAGGTAAAACCATGTCCCAAAGGTCACCGGATCGGTGTCAATTTAAAAAAGTAGTCCAGTTACACATTTGTGGGCTTATAACTTGGCTTCTGAATGTCCGAGAGAGATCAGGTTTGTTTTAGTGTACTCCAATCAACAGCCCCTACAACCACAAAAAGGAATGGAGTCATTAGCACTTATGGTTTTTAAATGGCACCCAGAATTATGTTGCACAAAGCACAATTTCACATCTTTCTGGGTTCATTTGTGTGAAAACAAGGTCCAATCAGGCTGAAACGTTACAGGAAGGTAGAATCTATTGAGTTGTAAGTGATCTGAACGTTTCATGATGATAGCACTTTCCTAAGGGGGTCAAACCATGTCCCAGAGGTCACCGGATCTGGTGTCAATTTTAAGAAGCAGTCCAGTTACACATTTGTGGGCTTATAACTTGGCTTCTGAATGTCCTAGAGAGATCAGGTTTGTTTTAGTGTACTCCAATCAACAGCCCCTACAACCTCAAAAAGGAATGGAGTCATTAGCACTTATGGCTTTTAAATGGCACCCAGAATTATGTTGCACGAAGCACAATTTCACATCATTCTGGGTCCATTTGTGTGAAAACAAGGTCCAGTCAGGCTGAAACGTTACAAGAAGGTAGAATCTGTTGAGTTGTAAGTGATCTGAAAGTTTCATGATGATATCACATTCCTATAGGGGGTCAAACCATGTCCCAAAGGTCACCGGGCCTGGTGTCACTTTAAAGAAGTAGTCCAGTTACACCTTTGTGGGCTTATAACTTGGCTTCTGAATATCCTACAGAGGTCAGGTTTGTTTTAGAGTACTCCAATTAACAGCCCCCATTACCCCAAAAAGGAATGGAGTCATTAGCACTTATGGTTTTTAAATGGCACCCAGAATTATGTTGCACAAAGCACAATTTCACATCATTCTGGGTTCATTTGTGTGAAAACAAGGTCCAATCAGGCTGAAACGTTACAGGAAGGTAGAATCTATTGAGTTGTAAGTGATCTGAACGTTTCATGATGATAGCACTTTCCTAAGGGGGTCAAACCATGTCCTAAAGGTCACCGGATCTGGTGTCACTTTAAAGAAGTAGTCCAGTTACACATTTGTGGGCTTATAACTTGGCTTCTGAATATCCTAGAGAGGTCAGGTTTGTTTTAGAGTACTCCAATTAACAGCCCATATTACCTCAAAAAGGAATGGAGTCATTAGCACTTATGGTTTTTAAATGGCACCCAGAATTATGTTGCACGAAGCACAATTTCACATCATTCTGGGTCCATTTGTGTGAAAACAAGGTCCAATCAGGCTGAAACGTTACAAGAAGGTAGAATCTATTGAGTTGTAAGTGATCTGAACGTTTCATGATGATCGCACATTCCTAAGGGGGTCAAACCATGTCCCAGAGGCCACCGGATCTGGTGTCAATTTAAAGAAGTATTCCAGTTTACACATTTGTGGGCTTATAACTTGGCTTGTGAATTTCCTAGAGAGATCAGGTTTGTTTTAGTGTACTCCAATCAACAGCCCCTACAACCACAAAAAGGAATGGAGTCATTAGCACTTATGGTTTTTAAATGGCACCCAGAATTATGTTGCACGAAGCAAAATTTCACATCATTCTGGGTCCATTTGTGTGAAAACAAGGTCCAGTCAGGCTGAAACGTTACAAGAAGGTAGAATCTGTTGAGTTGTAAGTGATCTGAAAGTTTCATGATGATCGCACATTCCTATAGGGGGTCAAACCATGTCCCAAAGGTCACCGGGCCTGGTGTCACTTTAAAGAAGTAGTCCAGTTACACCTTTGTGGGCTTATAACTTGGCTTCTGAATATCCTAAAGAGGTCAGGTTTGTTTTAGAGTACTCCAATTAACAGCCCCTATTACCTCAAAAAGGAATGGAGTCATTAGCACTTATGGTTTTTAAATGGCACCCAGAATTATGTTGCACGAAGCACAATTTCACATCATTCTGGGTCCATTTGTGTGAAAACAATGTCCAATCAGGCTGAAACGTTACAAGAAGGTAGAATCTATTGAGTTGTAAGTGATCTGAACGTTTCATGATGATCGCACATTCCTAAGTGGGTCAAACCATGTCCCAAAAGTCACCGGATCTGGTGTCACTTTAAAGAAGTAGTCCAGTTACACATTTGTGGGCTTATAACTTGGCTTCTGAATGTCCTAGAGAGATCAGGTTTGTTTTAGTGCACTCCAATCAACAGCCCCTACAACCACAAAAAAGAATTCAGTCATTAGCACTTATGGTTTGTAAATGGCACCCAGAATTATGTTGCACGAAGCACAATTTCACATCATTCTGGGTCCATTTGTGTGAAAACAAGGTCCAATCAGGCTGAAACGTTACAGGAAGGTAGAATCTATTGAGTTGTAAGTGATCTGAACGTTTCATGATGATAGCACATTCCAAAGGGGGTCAAACCATGTCCCAAAGGTCACCGGGCCTGGTGCCACTTTAAAGAAGTAGTCCAGTTACACCTTTGTGGGCTTATAACTTGGCTTCTGAATGTCCTAGAGAGGTCAGGCTTGTTTTAGTGTACTTCAATAAACAGCCCCTACAACCACAAAAAGGAATGGAGTCATTAGCACTTATGGTTTTTAAATGGCACCCAGAATTATGTTGCACAAAGCACAATTTAACATCATTCTGGGTTCATTTGTGTGAAAACAAGGTCCCATCAGGCTGAAACGTTACAGGAAGGTAGAATCTATTGAGTTGTAAGTGATCTGAACGTTTCATGATGATAGCACTTTCCTAAGGGGGTCAAACCATGTCCCAGAGGTCACCGGATCTGGTGTCAATTTAAAGAAGCAGTCCAGTTACACATTTGTGGGCTTATAACTTGGCTTCTGAATGTCCTAGAGAGATCAGGTTTGTTTTAGTGTACTCCAATCAACAGCCCCTACAACCTCAAAAAGGAATGGAGTCATTAGCACTTATGGCTTTTAAATGGCACCCAGAATTATGTTGCACGAAGCACAATTTCACATCATTCTGGGTCCATTTGTGTGAAAACAAGGTCCAGTCAGGCTGAAACGTTACAAGAAGGTAGAATCTGTTGAGTTGTAAGTGATCTGAAAGTTTCATGATGATATCACATTCCTATAGGGGGTCAAACCATGTCCCAAAGGTCACCGGGCCTGGTGTCACTTTTAAGAAGTAGTCCAGTTACACCTTTGTGGGCTTATAACTTGGCTTCTGAATATCCTACAGAGGTCAGGTTTGTTTTAGAGTACTCCAATTAACAGCCCCCATTACCCCAAAAAGGAATGGAGTCATTAGCACTTATGGTTTTTAAATGGCACCCAGAATTATGTTGCACAAAGCACAATTTCACATCATTCTGGGTTCATTTGTGTGAAAACAAGGTCCAATCAGGCTGAAACGTTACAGGAAGGTAGAATCTATTGAGTTGTAAGTGATCTGAACGTTTCATGATGATAGCACTTTCCTAAGGGGGTCAAACCATGTCCTAAAGGTCACCGGATCTGGTGTCACTTTAAAGAAGTAGTCCAGTTACACATTTGTGGGCTTATAACTTGGCTTCTGAATATCCTAGAGAGGTCAGGTTTGTTTTAGAGTACTCCAATTAACAGCCCATATTACCTCAAAAAGGAATGGAGTCATTAGCACTTATGGTTTTTAAATGGCACCCAGAATTATGTTGCACGAAGCACAATTTCACATCATTCTGGGTCCATTTGTGTGAAAACAAGGTCCAATCAGGCTGAAACGTTACAAGAAGGTAGAATCTATTGAGTTGTAAGTGATCTGAACGTTTCATGATGATCGCACATTCCTAAGGGGGTCAAACCATGTCCCAGAGGTCACCGGAACTGGTGTCAATTTAAAGAAGTATTCCAGTTTACACATTTGTGGGCTTATAACTTGGCTTGTGAATTTCCTAGAGAGATCAGGTTTGTTTTAGTGTACTCCAATCAACAGCCCCTACAACCACAAAAAGGAATGGAGTCATTAGCACTTATGGTTTTTAAATGGCACCCAGAATTATGTTGCACGAAGCACAATTTCACATCATTCTGGGTCCATTTGTGTGAAAACAAGGTCCAGTCAGGCTGAAACGTTACAAGAAGGTAGAATCTGTTGAGTTGTAAGTGATCTGAAAGTTTCATGATGATCGCACATTCCTATAGGGGGTCAAACCATGTCCCAAAGGTCACCGGGCCTGGTGTCACTTTAAAGAAGTAGTCCAGTTACACCTTTGTGGGCTTATAACTTGGCTTCTGAATATCCTAAAGAGGTCAGGTTTGTTTTAGAGTACTCCAATTAACAGCCCCTATTACCTCAAAAAGGAATGGAGTCATTAGCACTTATGGTTTTTAAATGGCACCCAGAATTATGTTGCACGAAGCACAATTTCACATCATTCTGGGTCCATTTGTGTGAAAACAATGTCCAATCAGGCTGAAACGTTACAAGAAGGTAGAATCTATTGAGTTGTAAGTGATCTGAACGTTTCATGATGATCGCACATTCCTAAGTGGGTCAAACCATGTCCCAAAAGTCACCGGATCTGGTGTCACTTTAAAGAAGTAGTCCAGTTACACATTTGTGGGCTTATAACTTGGCTTCTGAATGTCCTAGAGAGATCAGGTTTGTTTTAGTGCACTCCAATCAACAGCCCCTACAACCACAAAAAAGAATTCAGTCATTAGCACTTATGGTTTGTAAATGGCACCCAGAATTATGTTGCACGAAGCACAATTTCACATCATTCTGGGTCCATTTGTGTGAAAACAAGGTCCAATCAGGCTGAAACGTTACAAGAAGGTAGAATCTATTGAGTTGTAAGTGATATGAACGTTTCATGATGATCGCACATTCCTAAGTGGGTCAAACCATGTCCCAAAGGTCACCGGGCCTGGTGTCACTTTAAAGAAGTAGTCCAGTTACACATTTGTGGCTTTATAACCTGGCTTCTGAATGTCCTAGAGAGATCAGGTTTGTTTTAGTGTACTCCAATCAACAGCCCCTACAACTACAAAAAGGAATGGAGTCATTAGCACTTATGGTTTGTAAATGGCACCCAGAATTATGTTAAACGAAGCACAATTTCACATCATTCTGGGTCCATTTGTGTGAAAACAAGGTCCAATCAGGCTGAAACGTTACAAGAAGGTAGAATCTATTGAGTTGTAAGTGATCTGAAAGTTTCATGATGATCGCACATTCCTAAGTGGGTCAAACCATGTCCCAAAGGTCACCGGATCTGGTGTCACTTTAAAGAAGTAGTCCAGTTACACATTTGTGGGCTTATAACTTGGCTTCTGAATGTCCTAGAGAGATCAGGTTTGTTTTAGTGTACTCCAATCAACAGCCCATACAACCACAAAAAGGAATGGAGTCATTAGCACTTATGGTTTGTAAATGGCACCCAGAATTATGTTGCACGAAGCACAATTTCACATCATTCTGGGTCCATTTGTTTGAAAACAAGGTCCATTCAGGCTGAAACGTTACAAGAAGGTAGAATCTATTGAGTTGTAAGTGATCTGAACATTTCATGATGATCGCACATTCCTATAGGGGGTCAAACCATGTCCCAAAGGTCACCGGGCCTGGTGTCACTTTAAAGAAGTAGTCCAGTTACACCTTTGTGGGCTTATAACTTGGCTTCTGAATGTCCTAGAGAGATCAGGTTTGTTTTAGTGTATTCCAATCAACAGCCCCTACAACCAGAAAAAGGAATGGAGTCATTAGCACTTATGGTTTGTAAATGGCACCCAGAATTATGTTGTACGAAGCACAATTTCACATCATTCTGGGTCCATTTGTGTGAAAACAAGGTCCAATCAGGCTGAAACGTTACAAGAAGGTAGAATCTATTGAGTTGTAAGTGATCTGAACGTTTCATGATGATCGCACATTCCTAAGTGGGTCAAACCATGTCCCAAAGGTCACCAGATCTGGTGTCACTTTAAAGAAGTAGTCCAGTTACACATTTGTGGGCTTATAACTTGGCTTCTGAATGTCCTAGAGAGATCAGGTTTGTTTTATGTACTCCAATCAACAGCCCCTACAACCACAAAAAGGAATGGAGTCATTAGCACTTATGGTTTGTAAATGGCACCCAGAATTATGTTGCACGAAGCACAATTTCACATCATTCTGGGTCCATTTGTGTGAAAACAAGGTCCAATCAAGCTGAAACGTTACAAGAAGGTAGAATCTATTGAGTTGTAAGTGATCTGAATGTTTCATGATGATCGCACATTCCTATAGGGGGTCAAACCATGTCCCAAAGGTCACCGGGCCTGGTGTCACTTTAAAGAAGTAGTCCAGTTACACCTTTGTGGGCTTATAACTTGGCTTCTGAATTTCCTAGAGAGATCAGGTTTGTTTTAGTGTACTCCAATCAACATCCCCTACAACCACAAAAAGGAATGGAGTCATTAGCACTTATGGTTTGTAAATGGCACCCAGAATTATGTTGCACGAAGCACAATTTCACATCATTCTGGGTTCATTTGTGTGAAAACAAGGTCCAATCAGGCTGAAACGTTACAGGAAGGTAGAATCTATTGAGTTGTAAGTGATCTGAACGTTTCATGATGATAGCACTTTCCTAAGGGGGTCAAACCATGTCCCAGAGGTCACCGGATCTGTTGTCAATTTAAAGAAGTAGTCTAGTTACACATTTGTGGGCTTATAACTTGGCTTCTGAATGTCCTAGAGAGATCAGGTTTGTTTTAGTGTACTCCAATCAACAGCCCCTACAACCACAAAAAGGAATGGAGTCATTAGCAATTATGGTTTTTAAATGGCACCCAGAATTATGTTGCACGAAGCACAATTTCACATCATTCTGGGTCCATTTGTGTGAAAACAAGGTCCAATCAGGCTGAAACGTTACAGGAAGGTAGAATCTATTGAGTTGTAAGTGATCTGAACGTTTCATGATGATAGCACTTTCCTAAGGGTGTCAATCCATGTCCTAAAGGTCACCAGGACTGGTGTCACTTTAAAGAAGTAGTCCAGTTACACATTTGTGGGCTTATAACTTGGCTTCTGAATATCCTAGAGAGGTCAGGTTTAATTTAGAGTACTCCAATTAACAGCCCCCATTACCCCAAAAAGGAATGGAGTCATTAGAACTTATGGTTTTTAAATGGCACCCAGAATTATGTTGCACGAAGCACAATTTCACATCATTCTGGGTTCATTTGTGTGAAAACAAGGTCCAATCAGGCTGAAACGTTACAGGAAGGTAGAATCTATTGAGTTGTAAGTGATCTGAACGTTTCATGATGATAGCTCTTTCCTATAGGGGGTCAAACCATGTCCCAAAGGTCACTGGATCGGTGTAAATTTAAAGAAGTAGTCCAGTTACACATTTGTGGGCTTATAACTTGGCTTCTGAATGTCCTAGAGAGATCAGGTTTGTTTTAGTGTACTCAAATCAACAGCCCCTACAACCACAAAAAGGAATAGAGTCATTAGCACTTATGGTTTGTAAATGGCACCCAGAATTATGTGGCACGAAGCACAATTTCACATCATTCTGGGTCCATTCGTGTGAAAACAAGGTCCAATCAGGCTGAAACGTTACAAGAAGGTAGAATCTATTGAGTTGTAAGTGATCTGAACGTTTCATGATGATCGCACATTCCTACAGGGGGTCAAACCATGTCCCAAAGGTCACCGGGCCTGGTGTCACTTTAAAGAAGTAGTCCAGTTACACCTTTGTGGGCTTATAACTTGGCTTCTGAATATCCTAAAGAGGTCAGGTTTGTTTTAGAGTACTCCAATTAACAGCCCCCATTACCCCAAAAAGGAATGGAGTCATTAGCACTTATGGTTTTTAAATGGCACCCAGAATTATGTTGCACAAAGCACAATTTCACATCATTCTGGGTTCATTTGTGTGAAAACAAGGTCCAATCAGGCTGAAACGTTACAGGAAGGTAGAATCTATTGAGTTGTAAGTGATCTGAACGTTTCATGATGATAGCGGTTTCCTAAGGGTGTCAATCCATGTCCTAAAGGTCACCGGATCTGGTGTCACTTTAAAGAAGTAGTCCAGTTACACATTTCTGGGCTTATAACTTGGCTTCTGAATATCCTAGAGAGGTCAGGTTTGTTTTATAGTACTCCAATTAACAGCCCCTATTACCTCAAAAAGGAATGGAGTCATTAGCACTTATGGTTTTTAAATGGCACCCAGAATTATGTTGCACGAAGCACAATTTCACATCATTCTGGGTCCATTTGGGTGAAAACAAGGTCCAATCAGGCTGAAACGTTACAAGAAGGTAGAATCTATTGAGTTGTAAGTGATCTGAACGTTTCATGATGATCGCACATTCCTAAGTGGGTCAAACCATGTACCAAAGGTCACCGGATCTGGTGTCACTTTAAAGAAGTAGTCCAGTTACACATTTGTGGGCTTATAACTTGGCTTCTGAATGTCCTAGAGAGATCAGGTTTGTTTTAGTGTACTCCATTCAACAGCCCCTACAACCACAAAAAAGACTGGAGTCATTAGAACTTATGGTTTGTAAATGGCACCCAGAATTATGTTGCACGAAGCACAATTTCACATCATTCTGGGTCCATTTGTGTGAAAACAAGGTCCATTCAGGCTGAAACGTTACAAGAAGGTAGAATCTATTGAGTTGTAAGTGATCTGAACGTTTCATGATGATAGCACTTTCCTAAGGAGGTAAAACCATGTCCCAAAGGTCACCGGGCCTGGTGTCACTTTAAATAAGTAGTCCAGTTACACCTTTGTGGGCTTATAACTTGGCTTCTGAATGTCCTAGAGAGGTCAGGCTTGTTTTAGTGTACTCCAATAAACAGCCCCTACAGCCACAAAAAGGAATGGAGTCATTAGCACTTATGGTTTGTAAATGGCGCCCAGAATTAGGTTGCACGAAGCACAATTTCACATCATTCTGGGTCCATTTGTGTGAAAACAAGGTCCAATCAGGCTGAAACGTTACAAGAAGGTAGAATATATTGAGTTGTAAGGGATCTGAACGTTTCATGATGATCGCACATTCCTAAGGGGGTCAAACCATGTCCCAAAGGTCACCGGGCCTGGTGTCACTTTAAAGATGTAGTCCAGTTATACCTTTGTGGGCTTATAACTTGGCTTCTGAATATCCTAGAGAGGTCAGGTTTAATTTAGAGTACTCCAATTAACAGCCCCCATTACCCCAAAAAGGAATGGAGTCATTAGCACTTATGGGTTGTAAATGGCACCCAGAATTATGTGGCACGAAGCAAAATTTCACATCATTCTGGGTTCATTTGTGTGAAAACAAGGTCCAATCAGGCTGAAACGTTACAGGAAGGTAGAATCATGAGTTGTAAGTGATCTGAACGTTTCATGATGATAGGATATTCCTAAGGGGGTAAAACCATGTCCCAAAGTTCACCGGGCCTGGTGCCACTTTAAAGAAGTAGTCCAGTTACACCTTTGTGGGCTTATAACTTGGCTTCTGAATGTCCTAGAGAGGTCAGGCTTGTTTTACTGTACTTGAATAAACAGCCCCTACAACCACAATAAGGAATGGAGTCATTAGCACTTATGGTTTTTAAACGGCACCCAGAATTATGTTGCACAAAGCACAATTTCACATCATTCTGGGTTCATTTGTGTGAAAACAAGGTCCAATCAGGCTGAAACATTACAGGAAGGTAGAATCTATTGAGTTGTAAGTGATCTGAACGTATCATGATGATAGCCCTTTCCTAAGGGGGTCAAACCATGTCCCAGAGGTCACCGGATCTGGTGTCAATTTAAAGAAGTAGTCCAGTTACACATTTGTTGGCTTATAACTTGGCTTCTGAATGTCCTAGAGAGATCAGGTTTGTTTTAGTGTACTCCAATCAACAGCCCCTACAACCACAAAAAGGAATGGAGTCATTAGCACTTATGGCTTTTAAATGGCACCCAGAATTATGTTGCACGAAGCACAATTTCACATCATTCTGGGTCCATTTGTGTGAAAACAAGGTCCAGTCAGGCTGAAACGTTACAAGAAGGTAGAATCTGTTGAGTTGTAAGTGATCTGAAAGTTTCATGATGATCGCACATTCCTATAGGGGGTCAAACCATGTCCCAAAGGTCACCGGGCCTGGTGTCACTTTAAAGAAGTAGTCCAGTTACACCTTTGTGGGCTTATAACTTGGCTTCTGAATATCCTACAGAGGTCAGGTTTGTTTTAGAGTACTCCAATTAACAGCCCCCATTACCCCAAAAAGGAATGGAGTCATTAGCACTTATGGTTTTTAAATGGCACCCAGAATTATGTTGCACAAAGCACAATTTCACATCATTCTGGGTTCATTTGTGTGAAAACAAGGTCCAATCAGGCTGAAACGTTACAAGAAGGTAGAATCAATTGAGTTTTAAGTGTTATGAACGTTTCATGATGATCGCACATTCCTATAGGGGGTCAAACCATGTCCCAAAGGTCACCGGGCCTGGTGTCACTTTAAAGAAGTAGTCCAGTTACACCTTTGTGGGCTTATAACTTGGCTTCTGAATGTCCTAGAGAGATCAGGTTTGTTTTAGTGTACTCCAATCAACAGCCCCTACAACCACAAAAAGGAATGGAGTCATTATGGTTTGTAAATGGCACCCAGAATTATGTTGCATGAAGCACAATTTCACATCATTCTGGGTCCATTTGTGTGAAAACAAGGTCCAATCAGGCTGAAACGTTACAAGAAGGTAGAATCTATTGAGTTGTAAGTGATCTGAACGTTTCATGATGATCGCACATTCCTAAGGGGGTCAAACCATGTCCCAAAGGTCACCGGGCCTGGTGTCACTTTAAAGAAGTAGTCCAGTTACACCTTTGTGGGCTTATAACTTGGCTTCTGAATATCCTAGAGAGGTCAGGTTTAATTTAGTGTACTCCAATTAACAGCCCCCATTACCCCAAAAAGGAATGGAGTCATTAGAACTTATGGTTTTTAAATGGCACCCAGAATTATGTTGCACGAAGCACAATTTCACATCATTCTGGGTTCATTTGTGTGAAAACAAGGTCCAATCAGGCTGAAACGTTACAGGAAGGTAGAATCTATTGAGTTGTAAGTGATCTGAACGTTTCATGATGATAGCACTTTCCTATAGGGGGTCAAACCATGTCCCAAAGGTCACTGGATCGGTGTAAATTTAAAGAAGTAGTCCAGTTACACATTTGTGGGCTTATAACTTGGCTTCTGAATGTCCTAGAGAGATCAGGTTTGTTTTAGTGTACTCAAATCAACAGCCCCTACAACCACAAAAAGGAATAGAGTCATTAGCACTTATGGTTTGTAAATGGCACCCAGAATTATGTGGCACGAAGCACAATTTCACATCATTCTGGGTCCATACGTGTGAAAACAAGGTCCAATCAGGCTGAAACGTTAAAAGAAGGTAGAATCTTTTGAGTTGTAAGTGATCTGAACGTTTCATGATGATCGCACATTCCTACAGGGGGTCAAACCATGTCCCAAAGGTCACCGGGCCTGGTGTCACTTTAAAGAAGTAGTCCAGTTACACCTTTGTGGGCTTATAACTTGGCTTCTGAATATCCTAAAGAGGTCAGGTTTGTTTTAGAGTACTCCAATTAACAGCCCCCATTACCCCAAAAAGGAATGGAGTCATTAGCACTTATGGTTTTTAAATGGCACCCAGAATTATGTTGCACAAAGCACAATTTCACATCATTCTGGGTTCATTTGTGTGAAAACAAGGTCCAATCAGGCTGAAACGTTACAGGAAGGTAGAATCTATTGAGTTGTAAGTGATCTGAACGTTTCATGATGATAGCAGTTTCCTAAGGGTGTCAATCCATGTCCTAAAGGTCACCGGATCTGGTGTCACTTTAAAGAAGTAGTCCAGTTACACATTTGTGGGCTTATAACTTGGCTTCTGAATATCCTAGAGAGGTCAGGTTTGTTTCATAGTACTCCAATTAACAGCCCATATTACCTCAAAAAGGAATGGAGTCATTAGCACTTATGGTTTTTAACTGGCACCCAGAATTATGTTGCACGAAGCACAATTTCACATCATTCTGGGTCCATTTGGGTGAAAACAAGGTCCAATCAGGCTGAAACGTTACAAGAAGGTAGAATCTATTGAGTTGTAAGTGATCTGAACGTTTCATGATGATCGCACATTCCTAAGTTGGTCAAACCATGTACCAAAGGTCACCGGATCTGGTGTCACTTTAAAGAAGTAGTCCAGTTACACATTTGTGGGCTTATAACTTGGCTTCTGAATGTCCTAGAGAGATCAGGTTTGTTTTAGTGTACTCCAATCAACAGCCCCTAAAACCACAAAAAAGAATGGAGTCATTAGACCTTATGGTTTGTAAATGGCACCCAGAATTATGTTGCACGAAGCACAATTTCACATCATTCTGGGTCCATTTGTGTGAAAACAAGGTCCAATCAGGCTGAAATGTTACAAGAAGGTAGAATCTATTGAGTTGTAAGTGATCTGAACGTTTCATGATGATAGCACTTTCCTAAGGAGGTAAAACCATGTCCCAAAGGTCACCGGATCGGTGTCAATTTAAAAAAGTAGTCCAGTTACACATTTGTGGGCTTATAACTTGGCTTCTGAATGTCCTAGAGAGATCAGGTTTGTTTTAGTGTACTCCAATCAACAGCCCCTACAACCACAAAAAGGAATGGAGTCATTAGCACTTATGGTTTTTAAATGGCACCCAGAATTATGTTGCACGAAGCACAATTTCACATCATTCTGGGTTCATTTGTGTGAAAACAAGGTCCAATCAGGCTGAAACGTTACAGGAAGGTAGAATCTATTGAGTTGTAAGTGATCTGAACGTTTCATGATGATAGCACATTCCAAAGGGGGTCAAACCATGTCCCAAAGGTCACCGGGCCTGGTGCCACTTTAAAGAAGTAGTCCAGTTACACCTTTGTGGGCTTATAACTTGGCTTCTGAATGTCCTAGAGAGGTCAGGCTTGTTTTAGTGTACTTCAATAAACAGCCCCTACAACCACAAAAAGGAATGGAGTCATTAGCACTTATGGTTTTTAAATGGCACCCAGAATTATGTTGCACAAAGCACAATTTCACATCATTCTGGGTCCATTTGTGTGAAAACAAGGTCCAGTCAGGCTGAAACGTTACAAGAAGGTAGAATCTGTTGAGTTGTAAGTGATCTGAAAGTTTCGTGATGATCGCTCATTCCTATAGGGGGTCAAACCATGTCCCAAAGGTCACCGGGCCTGGTGTCACTTTAAAGAAGTAGTCCAGTTACACCTTTGTGGGCTTATAACTTGGCTTCTGAATATCCTACAGACGTCAGGTTTGTTTTAGAGTACTCCAATTAACAGCCCCCATTACCCCAAAAAGGAATGGAGTCATTAGCACTTATGGTTTTTAAATGGCACCCAGAATTATGTTGTACGAAGCACAATTTCACATCATTCTGGGTCCATTTGTGTGAAAACAAGGTCCAGTCAGGCTGAAACGTTACAAGAAGGTAGAATCTATTGAGTTGTAAGTGATCTGAACGTTTCATGATGATCGCACATTCCTATAGGGGGTCAAACCATGTCCCAAAGGTCACCGGGCCTGGTGTCACTTTAAAGAAGTAGTCCAGTTACACCTTTGTGGGCATATAACTTGGCTTCTGAATATCCTAAAGAGGTCAGGTTTGTTTTAGAGTACTCCAATTAACAGCCCCTATTACCTCAAAAAGGAATGGAGTCATTAGCACTTATGGTTTTTAAATGGCACCCAGAATTATATTGCACGAAGCACAATTTCACATCATTCTGGGTCCATTTGTGTGAAAACAATGTCCAATCAGGCTGAAACGTTACAAGAAGGTAGAATCTATTGAGTTGTAAGTGATCTGAACGTTTCATGATGATCGCACATTCCTAAGTGGGTCAAACCATGTCCCAAAAGTCACCGGATCTGGTGTCACTTTAAAGAAGTAGTCCAGTTACACATTTGTGGGCTTATAACTTGGCTTCTGAATGTCCTAGAGAGATCAGGTTTGTTTTAGTGCACTCCAATCAACAGCCCCTACAACCACAAAAAAGAATTCAGTCATTAGCACTTATGGTTTGTAAATGGCACCCAGAATTATGTTGCACGAAGCACAATTTCACATCATTCTGGGTCCATTTGTGTGAAAACAAGGTCCAATCAGGCTGAAACGTTACAAGAAGGTAGAATCTATTGAGTTGTAAGTGATCTGAACATTTCATGATGATCGCACATTCCTATAGGGGGTCAAACCATGTCCCAAAGGTCACCGGGCCTGGTGTCACTTTAAAGAAGTAGTCCAGTTACACCTTTGTGGGCTTATAACTTGGCTTCTGAATATCCTAGAGAGGTCAGGTTTAATTTAGAGTACTCCAATTAACAGCCCCCATTACCCCAAAAAGGAATGGAGTCATTAGCACTTATGGGTTGTAAATGGCACCCAGAATTATGTGGCACGAAGCAAAATTTCACATCATTCTGGGTTCATTTGTGTGAAAACAAGGTCCAATCAGGCTGAAACGTTACAGGAAGGTAGAATCATGAGTTGTAAGTGATCTGAACGTTTCATGATGATAGGATATTCCTAAGGGGGTAAAACCATGTCCCAAAGGTCACCGGGCCTGGTGCCACTTTAAAGAAGTAGTCCAGTTACACCTTTGTGGGCTTATAACTTGGCTTCTGAATGTCCTAGAGAGGTCAGGCTTGTTTTACTGTACTTGAATAAACAGCCCCTACAACCACAATAAGGAATGGAGTCATTAGCACTTATGGTTTTTAAACGGCACCCAGAATTATGTTGCACAAAGCACAATTTCACATCATTCTGGGTTCATTTGTGTGAAAACAAGGTCCAATTAGGCTGAAACATTACAGGAAGGTAGAATCTATTGAGTTGTAAGTGATCTGAACGTATCATGATGATAGCCCTTTCCTAAGGGGGTCAAACCATGTCCCAGAGGTCACCGGATCTGGTGTCAATTTAAAGAAGTAGTCCAGTTACACATTTGTTGGCTTATAACTTGGCTTCTGAATGTCCTAGAGAGATCAGGTTTGTTTTAGTGTACTCCAATCAACAGCCCCTACAACCACAAAAAGGAATGGAGTCATTAGCACTTATGGCTTTTAAATGGCACCCAGAATTATGTTGCACGAAGCACAATTTCACATCATTCTGGGTCCATTTGTGTGAAAACAAGGTCCAGTCAGGCTGAAACGTTACAAGAAGGTAGAATCTGATGAGTTGTAAGTGATCTGAAAGTTTCATGATGATCGCACATTCCTATAGGGGGTCAAACCATGTCCCAAAGGTCACCGGGCCTGGTGTCACTTTAAAGAAGTAGTCCAGTTACACCTTTGTGGGCTTATAACTTGGCTTCTGAATATCCTACAGAGGTCAGGTTTGTTTTAGAGTACTCCAATTAACAGCCCCCATTACCCCAAAAAGGAATGGAGTCATTAGCACTTATGGTTTTTAAATGGCACCCAGAATTATGTTGCACAAAGCACAATTTCACATCATTCTGGGTTCATTTGTGTGAAAACAAGGTCCAATCAGGCTGAAACGTTACAAGAAGGTAGAATCAATTGAGTTTTAAGTGTTATGAACGTTTCATGATGATCGCACATTCCTATAGGGGGTCAAACCATGTCCCAAAGGTCACCGGGCCTGGTGTCACTTTAAAGAAGTAGTCCAGTTACACCTTTGTGGGCTTATAACTTGGCTTCTGAATGTCCTAGAGAGATCAGGTTTGTTTTAGTGTACTCCAATCAACAGCCCCTACAACCACAAAAAGGAATGGAGTCATTATGGTTTGTAAATGGCACCCAGAATTATGTTGCATGAAGCACAATTTCACATCATTCTGGGTCCATTTGTGTGAAAACAAGGTCCAATCAGGCTGAAACGTTACAAGAAGGTAGAATCTATTGAGTTGTAAGTGATCTGAACGTTTCATGATGATCGCACATTCCTAAGGGGGTCAAACCATGTCCCAAAGGTCACCGGGCCTGGTGTCACTTTAAAGAAGTAGTCCAGTTACACCTTTGTGGGCTTATAACTTGGCTTCTGAATATCCTAGAGAGGTCAGGTTTAATTTAGTGTACTCCAATTAACAGCCCCCATTACCCCAAAAAGGAATGGAGTCATTAGAACTTATGGTTTTTAAATGGCACCCAGGATTATGTTGCACGAAGCACAATTTCACATCATTCTGGGTTCATTTGTGTGAAAACAAGGTCCAATCAGGCTGAAACGTTACAGGAAGGTAGAATCTATTGAGTTGTAAGTGATCTGAACGTTTCATGATGATAGCACTTTCCTATAGGGGGTCAAACCATGTCCCAAAGGTCACTGGATCGGTGTAAATTTAAAGAAGTAGTCCAGTTACACATTTGTGGGCTTATAACTTGGCTTCTGAATGTCCTAGAGAGATCAGGTTTGTTTTAGTGTACTCAAATCAACAGCCCCTACAACCACAAAAAGGAATAGAGTCATTAGCACTTATGGTTTGTAAATGGCACCCAGAATTATGTGGCACGAAGCACAATTTCACATCATTCTGGGTCCATACGTGTGAAAACAAGGTCCAATCAGGCTGAAACGTTAAAAGAAGGTAGAATCTTTTGAGTTGTAAGTGATCTGAACGTTTCATGATGATCGCACATTCCTACAGGGGGTCAAACCATGTCCCAAAGGTCACCGGGCCTGGTGTCACTTTAAAGAAGTAGTCCAGTTACACCTTTGTGGGCTTATAACTTGGCTTCTGAATATCCTAAAGAGGTCAGGTTTGTTTTAGAGTACTCCAATTAACAGCCCCCATTACCCCAAAAAGGAATGGAGTCATTAGCACTTATGGTTTTTAAATGGCACCCAGAATTATGTTGCACAAAGCACAATTTCACATCATTCTGGGTTCATTTGTGTGAAAACAAGGTCCAATCAGGCTGAAACGTTACAGGAAGGTAGAATCTATTGAGTTGTAAGTGATCTGAACGTTTCATGATGATAGCAGTTTCCTAAGGGTGTCAATCCATGTCCTAAAGGTCACCGGATCTGGTGTCACTTTAAAGAAGTAGTCCAGTTACACATTTGTGGGCTTATAACTTGGCTTCTGAATATCCTAGAGAGGTCAGGTTTGTTTCATAGTACTCCAATTAACAGCCCATATTACCTCAAAAAGGAATGGAGTCATTAGCACTTATGGTTTTTAACTGGCACCCAGAATTATGTTGCACGAAGCACAATTTCACATCATTCTGGGTCCATTTGGGTGAAAACAAGGTCCAATCAGGCTGAAACGTTACAAGAAGGTAGAATCTATTGAGTTGTAAGTGATCTGAACGTTTCATGATGATCGCACATTCCTAAGTTGGTCAAACCATGTACCAAAGGTCACCGGATCTGGTGTCACTTTAAAGAAGTAGTCCAGTTACACATTTGTGGGCTTATAACTTGGCTTCTGAATGTCCTAGAGAGATCAGGTTTGTTTTAGTGTACTCCAATCAACAGCCCCTAAAACCACAAAAAAGAATGGAGTCATTAGACCTTATGGTTTGTAAATGGCACCCAGAATTATGTTGCACGAAGCACAATTTCACATCATTCTGGGTCCATTTGTGTGAAAACAAGGTCCAATCAGGCTGAAATGTTACAAGAAGGTAGAATCTATTGAGTTGTAAGTGATCTGAACGTTTCATGATGATAGCACTTTCCTAAGGAGGTAAAACCATGTCCCAAAGGTCACCGGATCGGTGTCAATTTAAAAAAGTAGTCCAGTTACACATTTGTGGGCTTATAACTTGGCTTCTGAATGTCCTAGAGAGATCAGGTTTGTTTTAGTGTACTCCAATCAACAGCCCCTACAACCACAAAAAGGAATGGAGTCATTAGCACTTATGGTTTTTAAATGGCACCCAGAATTATGTTGCACGAAGCACAATTTCACATCATTCTGGGTTCATTTGTGTGAAAACAAGGTCCAATCAGGCTGAAACGTTACAGGAAGGTAGAATCTATTGAGTTGTAAGTGATCTGAACGTTTCATGATGATAGCACATTCCAAAGGGGGTCAAACCATGTCCCAAAGGTCACCGGGCCTGGTGCCACTTTAAAGAAGTAGTCCAGTTACACCTTTGTGGGCTTATAACTTGGCTTCTGAATGTCCTAGAGAGGTCAGGCTTGTTTTAGTGTACTTCAATAAACAGCCCCTACAACCACAAAAAGGAATGGAGTCATTAGCACTTATGGTTTTTAAATGGCACCCAGAATTATGTTGCACAAAGCACAATTTCACATCATTCTGGGTCCATTTGTGTGAAAACAAGGTCCAGTCAGGCTGAAACGTTACAAGAAGGTAGAATCTGTTGAGTTGTAAGTGATCTGAAAGTTTCGTGATGATCGCTCATTCCTATAGGGGGTCAAACCATGTCCCAAAGGTCACCGGGCCTGGTGTCACTTTAAAGAAGTAGTCCAGTTACACCTTTGTGGGCTTATAACTTGGCTTCTGAATATCCTACAGACGTCAGGTTTGTTTTAGAGTATTCCAATTAACAGCCCCCATTACCCCAAAAAGGAATGGAGTCATTAGCACTTATGGTTTTTAAATGGCACCCAGAATTATGTTGTACGAAGCACAATTTCACATCATTCTGGGTCCATTTGTGTGAAAACAAGGTCCAGTCAGGCTGAAACGTTACAAGAAGGTAGAATCTATTGAGTTGTAAGTGATCTGAACGTTTCATGATGATCGCACATTCCTATAGGGGGTCAAACCATGTCCCAAAGGTCACCGGGCCTGGTGTCACTTTAAAGAAGTAGTCCAGTTACACCTTTGTGGGCATATAACTTGGCTTCTGAATATCCTAAAGAGGTCAGGTTTGTTTTAGAGTACTCCAATTAACAGCCCCTATTACCTCAAAAAGGAATGGAGTCATTAGCACTTATGGTTTTTAAATGGCACCCAGAATTATATTGCACGAAGCACAATTTCACATCATTCTGGGTCCATTTGTGTGAAAACAATGTCCAATCAGGCTGAAACGTTACAAGAAGGTAGAATCTATTGAGTTGTAAGTGATCTGAACGTTTCATGATGATCGCACATTCCTAAGTGGGTCAAACCATGTCCCAAAAGTCACCGGATCTGGTGTCACTTTAAAGAAGTAGTCCAGTTACACATTTGTGGGCTTATAACTTGGCTTCTGAATGTCCTAGAGAGATCAGGTTTGTTTTAGTGCACTCCAATCAACAGCCCCTACAACCACAAAAAAGAATTCAGTCATTAGCACTTATGGTTTGTAAATGGCACCCAGAATTATGTTGCACGAAGCACAATTTCACATCATTCTGGGTCCATTTGTGTGAAAACAAGGTCCAATCAGGCTGAAACGTTACAAGAAGGTAGAATCTATTGAGTTGTAAGTGATCTGAACATTTCATGATGATCGCACATTCCTATAGGGGGTCAAACCATGTCCCAAAGGTCACCGGGCCTGGTGTCACTTTAAAGAAGTAGTCCAGTTACACCTTTGTGGGCTTATAACTTGGCTTCTGAATATCCTAGAGAGGTCAGGTTTAATTTAGAGTACTCCAATTAACAGCCCCCATTACCCCAAAAAGGAATGGAGTCATTAGCACTTATGGGTTGTAAATGGCACCCAGAATTATGTGGCACGAAGCAAAATTTCACATCATTCTGGGTTCATTTGTGTGAAAACAAGGTCCAATCAGGCTGAAACGTTACAGGAAGGTAGAATCATGAGTTGTAAGTGATCTGAACGTTTCATGATGATAGGATATTCCTAAGGGGGTAAAACCATGTCCCAAAGGTCACCGGGCCTGGTGCCACTTTAAAGAAGTAGTCCAGTTACACCTTTGTGGGCTTATAACTTGGCTTCTGAATGTCCTAGAGAGGTCAGGCTTGTTTTACTGTACTTGAATAAACAGCCCCTACAACCACAATAAGGAATGGAGTCATTAGCACTTATGGTTTTTAAACGGCACCCAGAATTATGTTGCACAAAGCACAATTTCACATCATTCTGGGTTCATTTGTGTGAAAACAAGGTCCAATTAGGCTGAAACATTACAGGAAGGTAGAATCTATTGAGTTGTAAGTGATCTGAACGTATCATGATGATAGCCCTTTCCTAAGGGGGTCAAACCATGTCCCAGAGGTCACCGGATCTGGTGTCAATTTAAAGAAGTAGTCCAGTTACACATTTGTTGGCTTATAACTTGGCTTCTGAATGTCCTAGAGAGATCAGGTTTGTTTTAGTGTACTCCAATCAACAGCCCCTACAACCACAAAAAGGAATGGAGTCATTAGCACTTATGGCTTTTAAATGGCACCCAGAATTATGTTGCACGAAGCACAATTTCACATCATTCTGGGTCCATTTGTGTGAAAACAAGGTCCAGTCAGGCTGAAACGTTACAAGAAGGTAGAATCTGATGAGTTGTAAGTGATCTGAAAGTTTCATGATGATCGCACATTCCTATAGGGGGTCAAACCATGTCCCAAAGGTCACCGGGCCTGGTGTCACTTTAAAGAAGTAGTCCAGTTACACCTTTGTGGGCTTATGACTTGGCTTCTGAATATCCTACAGAGGTCAGGTTTGTTTTAGAGTACTCCAATTAACAGCCCCCATTACCCCAAAAAGGAATGGAGTCATTAGCACTTATGGTTTTTAAATGGCACCCAGAATTATGTTGCACAAAGCACAATTTCACATCATTCTGGGTTCATTTGTGTGAAAACAAGGTCCAATCAGGCTGAAACGTTACAAGAAGGTAGAATCAATTGAGTTTTAAGTGTTATGAACGTTTCATGATGATCGCACATTCCTATAGGGGGTCAAACCATGTCCCAAAGGTCACCGGGCCTGGTGTCACTTTAAAGAAGTAGTCCAGTTACACCTTTGTGGGCTTATAACTTGGCTTCTGAATGTCCTAGAGAGATCAGGTTTGTTTTAGTGTACTCCAATCAACAGCCCCTACAACCACAAAAAGGAATGGAGTCATTATGGTTTGTAAATGGCACCCAGAATTATGTTGCATGAAGCACAATTTCACATCATTCTGGGTCCATTTGTGTGAAAACAAGGTCCAATCAGGCTGAAACGTTACAAGAAGGTAGAATCTATTGAGTTGTAAGTGATCTGAACGTTTCATGATGATCGCACATTCCTAAGGGGGTCAAACCATGTCCCAAAGGTCACCGGGCCTGGTGTCACTTTAAAGAAGTAGTCCAGTTACACCTTTGTGGGCTTATAACTTGGCTTCTGAATATCCTAGAGAGGTCAGGTTTAATTTAGTGTACTCCAATTAACAGCCCCCATTACCCCAAAAAGGAATGGAGTCATTAGAACTTATGGTTTTTAAATGGCACCCAGAATTATGTTGCACGAAGCACAATTTCACATCATTCTGGGTTCATTTGTGTGAAAACAAGGTCCAATCAGGCTGAAACGTTACAGGAAGGTAGAATCTATTGAGTTGTAAGTGATCTGAACGTTTCATGATGATAGCACTTTCCTATAGGGGGTCAAACCATGTCCCAAAGGTCACTGGATCGGTGTAAATTTAAAGAAGTAGTCCAGTTACACATTTGTGGGCTTATAACTTGGCTTCTGAATGTCCTAGAGAGATCAGGTTTGTTTTAGTGTACTCAAATCAACAGCCCCTACAACCACAAAAAGGAATAGAGTCATTAGCACTTATGGTTTGTAAATGGCACCCAGAATTATGTGGCACGAAGCACAATTTCACATCATTCTGGGTCCATACGTGTGAAAACAAGGTCCAATCAGGCTGAAACGTTAAAAGAAGGTAGAATCTTTTGAGTTGTAAGTGATCTGAACGTTTCATGATGATCGCACATTCCTACAGGGGGTCAAACCATGTCCCAAAGGTCACCGGGCCTGGTGTCACTTTAAAGAAGTAGTCCAGTTACACCTTTGTGGGCTTATAACTTGGCTTCTGAATATCCTAAAGAGGTCAGGTTTGTTTTAGAGTACTCCAATTAACAGCCCCCATTACCCCAAAAAGGAATGGAGTCATTAGCACTTATGGTTTTTAAATGGCACCCAGAATTATGTTGCACGAAGCACAATTTCACATCATTCTGGGTTCATTTGTGTGAAAACAAGGTCCAATCAGGCTGAAACGTTACAGGAAGGTAGAATCTATTGAGTTGTAAGTGATCTGAACGTTTCATGATGATAGCAGTTTCCTAAGGGTGTCAATCCATGTCCTAAAGGTCACCGGATCTGGTGTCACTTTAAAGAAGTAGTCCAGTTACACATTTGTGGGCTTATAACTTGGCTTCTGAATATCCTAGAGAGGTCAGGTTTGTTTCATAGTACTCCAATTAACAGCCCATATTACCTCAAAAAGGAATGGAGTCATTAGCACTTATGGTTTTTAACTGGCACCCAGAATTATGTTGCACGAAGCACAATTTCACATCATTCTGGGTCCATTTGGGTGAAAACAAGGTCCAATCAGGCTGAAACGTTACAAGAAGGTAGAATCTATTGAGTTGTAAGTGATCTGAACGTTTCATGATGATCGCACATTCCTAAGTTGGTCAAACCATGTACCAAAGGTCACCGGATCTGGTGTCACTTTAAAGAAGTAGTCCAGTTACACATTTGTGGGCTTATAACTTGGCTTCTGAATGTCCTAGAGAGATCAGGTTTGTTTTAGTGTACTCCAATCAACAGCCCCTAAAACCACAAAAAAGAATGGAGTCATTAGACCTTATGGTTTGTAAATGGCACCCAGAATTATGTTGCACGAAGCACAATTTCACATCATTCTGGGTCCATTTGTGTGAAAACAAGGTCCAATCAGGCTGAAATGTTACAAGAAGGTAGAATCTATTGAGTTGTAAGTGATCTGAACGTTTCATGATGATAGCACTTTCCTAAGGAGGTAAAACCATGTCCCAAAGGTCACCGGATCGGTGTCAATTTAAAAAAGTAGTCCAGTTACACATTTGTGGGCTTATAACTTGGCTTCTGAATGTCCTAGAGAGATCAGGTTTGTTTTAGTGTACTCCAATCAACAGCCCCTACAACCACAAAAAGGAATGGAGTCATTAGCACTTATGGTTTTTAAATGGCACCCAGAATTATGTTGCACGAAGCACAATTTCACATCATTCTGGGTTCATTTGTGTGAAAACAAGGTCCAATCAGGCTGAAACGTTACAGGAAGGTAGAATCTATTGAGTTGTAAGTGATCTGAACGTTTCATGATGATAGCACATTCCAAAGGGGGTCAAACCATGTCCCAAAGGTCACCGGGCCTGGTGCCACTTTAAAGAAGTAGTCCAGTTACACCTTTGTGGGCTTATAACTTGGCTTCTGAATGTCCTAGAGAGGTCAGGCTTGTTTTAGTGTACTTCAATAAACAGCCCCTACAACCACAAAAAGGAATGGAGTCATTAGCACTTATGGTTTTTAAATGGCACCCAGAATTATGTTGCACAAAGCACAATTTCACATCATTCTGGGTCCATTTGTGTGAAAACAAGGTCCAGTCAGGCTGAAACGTTACAAGAAGGTAGAATCTGTTGAGTTGTAAGTGATCTGAAAGTTTCGTGATGATCGCTCATTCCTATAGGGGGTCAAACCATGTCCCAAAGGTCACCGGGCCTGGTGTCACTTTAAAGAAGTAGTCCAGTTACACCTTTGTGGGCTTATAACTTGGCTTCTGAATATCCTACAGACGTCAGGTTTGTTTTAGAGTATTCCAATTAACAGCCCCCATTACCCCAAAAAGGAATGGAGTCATTAGCACTTATGGTTTTTAAATGGCACCCAGAATTATGTTGTACGAAGCACAATTTCACATCATTCTGGGTCCATTTGTGTGAAAACAAGGTCCAGTCAGGCTGAAACGTTACAAGAAGGTAGAATCTATTGAGTTGTAAGTGATCTGAACGTTTCATGATGATCGCACATTCCTATAGGGGGTCAAACCATGTCCCAAAGGTCACCGGGCCTGGTGTCACTTTAAAGAAGTAGTCCAGTTACACCTTTGTGGGCATATAACTTGGCTTCTGAATATCCTAAAGAGGTCAGGTTTGTTTTAGAGTACTCCAATTAACAGCCCCTATTACCTCAAAAAGGAATGGAGTCATTAGCACTTATGGTTTTTAAATGGCACCCAGAATTATATTGCACGAAGCACAATTTCACATCATTCTGGGTCCATTTGTGTGAAAACAATGTCCAATCAGGCTGAAACGTTACAAGAAGGTAGAATCTATTGAGTTGTAAGTGATCTGAACGTTTCATGATGATCGCACATTCCTAAGTGGGTCAAACCATGTCCCAAAAGTCACCGGATCTGGTGTCACTTTAAAGAAGTAGTCCAGTTACACATTTGTGGGCTTATAACTTGGCTTCTGAATGTCCTAGAGAGATCAGGTTTGTTTTAGTGCACTCCAATCAACAGCCCCTACAACCACAAAAAAGAATTCAGTCATTAGCACTTATGGTTTGTAAATGGCACCCAGAATTATGTTGCACGAAGCACAATTTCACATCATTCTGGGTCCATTTGTGTGAAAACAAGGTCCAATCAGGCTGAAACGTTACAAGAAGGTAGAATCTATTGAGTTGTAAGTGATATGAACATTTCATGATGATCGCACATTCCTATAGGGGGTCAAACCATGTCCCAAAGGTCACCGGGCCTGGTGTCACTTTAAAGAAGTAGTCCAGTTACACCTTTGTGGCCTTATAACTTGGCTTCTGAATGTCTAGAGAGATCAGGTTTGTTTTAGTGTACTCCAATCAACAGTCCCTACAACTACAAAAAGGAATGGAGTCATTAGCACTTATGGTTTGTAAATGGCACCCAGAATTATGTTAAACGAAGCACAATTTCACATAATTCTGGGTCCATTTGTGTGAAAACAAGGTCCAATCAGGCTGAAACGTTACAAAAAGGTAGAATCTATTGAGTTGTAAGTGATCTGAAAGTTTCATGATGATCGCACATTCCTAAGTGGGTCAAACCATGTCCCAAAGGTCACCGGATCTGGTGTCACTTTAAAGAAGTAGTCCAGTTACACATTTGTGGGCTTATAACTTGGCTTCTGAATGTCCTAGAGAGGTTAGGCTTGTTTTAGTGTACTTCAATAAACAGCCCCTACAACCACAAAAAGGAATGGAGTCATTAGCACTTATGGTTTTTAAATGGCACCCAGAATTATGTTGCACGAAGCACAATTTCACATCATTCTGGGTTCATTTGTGTGAAAACAAGGTCCAATCAGACTGAAACGTTACAGGAAGGTAGAATCTATTGAGTTGTAAGTGATCTGAACGTTTCATGATGATAGCACTTTCCTAAGGGGGTCAAACCATGTCCCAGAGGTCACCGGATCTGGTGTCAATTTAAAGAAGTAGTCCAGGTACACATTTGTGGGCTTATAACTTGGCTTCTGAATGTCCTAGAGAGATCAGGTTTGTTTTAGTGTACTCCAATCAACAGCCCCTACAACCACAAAAAGGAATGGAGTCATTAGCACTTATGGTTTTTAAATGGCACCCAGAATTATGTTGCACGAAGCACAATTTCACATCATTCTGGGTCCATTTGTGTGAAAACAAGGTCCAGTCAGGCTGAAACGTTACAAGAAGGTAGAATCTGTTGAGTTGTAAGTGATCTGAAAGTTTCATGATGATCGCACAATCCTATAGGGGGTCAAACCATGTCCCAAAGGTCACCGGGCCTGGTGTCACTTTAAAGAAGTAGTCCAGTTACACCTTTGTGGGCTTATAACTTGGCTTCTGAATATCCTAAAGAGGTCAGGTTTGTTTTAGAGTACTCCAATTAACAGCCCCTATTACCTCAAAAAGGAATGGAGTCATTAGCACTTATGGTTTTTAAATGGCACCCAGAATTATGTTGCACGAAGCACAATTTCACATCATTCTGGGTCCATTTGTGTGAAAACAATGTCCAATCAGGCTGAAACGTTACAAGAAGGTAGAATCTATTAAGTTGTAAGTGATATGAACATTTCATGATGATCGCACATTCCTATAGGGGGTCAAACCATGTCCCAAAGGTCACCGGGCCTGGTGTCACTTTACAGAAGTAGTCCAGTTACACCTTTGTGGCCTTATAACTTGGCTTCTGAATGTCTAGAGAGATCAGGTTTGTTTTAGTGTACTCCAATCAACAGCCCCTACAACTACAACAAGGAATGGAGTCATTAGCACTTATGGTTTGTAAATGGCACCCAGAATTATGTTAAACGAAGCACAATTTCACATCATTCTGGGTCCATTTGTGTGAAAACAAGGTCCAATCAGGCTGAAACATTACAAAAAGGTAGAATCTATTGAGTTGTAAGTGATCTGAAAGTTTCATGATGATCGCACATTCCTAAGTGGGTCAAACCATGTCCCAAAGGTCACCGGATCTGGTGTCACTTTAAAGAAGTAGTCCAGTTACACATTTGTGGGCTTGTAACTTGGCTTCTGAATGTCCTAGAGAGGTCAGGCTTGTTTTAGTGTACTTCAATAAACAGCCCCTACAACCACAAAAAGGAATGGAGTCATTAGCACTTATGGTTTTTAAATGGCACCCAGAATTATGTTGCACGAAGCACAATTTCACATCATTCTGGGTTCATTTGTGTGAAAAAAAGGTCCAATCAGACTGAAACGTTACAGGAAGGTAGAATCTATTGAGTTGTAAGTGATCTGAACGTTTCATGATGATAGCACTTTCCTAAGGGGGTCAAACCATGTCCCAGAGGTCACCGGATCTGGTGTCAATTTAAAGAAGTAGTCCAGTTACACATTTGTGGGCTTATAACTTGGCTTCTGAATGTCCTAGAGAGATCAGGTTTGTTTTAGTGTACTCCAATCAACAGCCCCTACAACCACAAAAAGGAATGGAGTCATTAGCACTTATGGTTTTTAAATGGCACCCAGAATTATGTTGCACGAAGCACAATTTCACATCATTCTGGGTCCATTTGTGTGAAAACAAGGTCCAGTCAGGCTGAAACGTTACAAGAAGGTAGAATCTGTTGAGTTGTAAGTGATCTGAAAGTTTCATGATGATCGCACAATCCTATAGGGGGTCAAACCATGTCCCAAAGGTCACCGGGCCTGGTGTCACTTTAAAGAAGTAGTCCAGTTACACCTTTGTGGGCTTATAACTTAGCTTCTGAATATCCTAAAGAGGTCAGGTTTGTTTTAGAGTAGGGTAGGGTAGTAGAGTAGGGTAGAGTAATCGGCGAAGGTTCAAATATTAGATACCGGACTATTCGACGTAGAACTATGTCTTTTAGGCTGATAAAAGCTTACGCACTATGGACCTGATACGCTTATAACCTTGGAGTGAAAACCGCACCAATTTCTCGAAAAGGAAAGAAATTTGGGAGAACGGACGATTAACTCAAAGAGGTATAAAGAAATCACGGCTTTCCGACGTAAGAAAAGCCAAGGATAAAAGCTAGGCAAAAAATAAAAAGGAATAAAGAGTAAGAATAAAGAATAAGACGTGAAAACGAATAAAAATAAAACAAATAATAAAAAAGAGAAACTTTCAACCAGCCATGGCAGATAGATCTTTAACGGTGAAACCGGAAAATGTTCTCCTTAATGTGAGATTTGTCACCGGAGAAATAGCGACATTTCAAGGTGAACCACAAAGCGTTTTAGCAGTATCCTGTAACCGGAGCTTTCAGAACGAGACAGGCACAGCTCAAGCCGCAGCGGAGCGCTGTCCGAATGCTGAAACTCAAGTAAAGAATAATCATGTATTTCCGTTAGTGGGTGATTTGGTGATTCTAGCAGAACAACAAAACGATCCTGTTTTTAATCAGATAGCGTGGTGTTGTTGGGAAAATCCAGCGAAACTCCCCACGGGCGAGCAGTATGAGATCCTTCTGGGATTGCTTGAGCAAATACCAACTGGACCGGAACCTTTAGTTCTCACTCCATTTGGAGTCGGGCAGTACCGATGTGATCAGGGAGCGATGTACTCTGCTATGGCGGAGTTCGTGGTTCAACGGGCTAATAGTAGAACAATTTACTTCTTATCTAGAAGCAAAAATGAGGCAATTCAAATGAGACAGGCGTTATGTAACCGACTGGGGATCACGGAGCTCCAAGCGGACATGTACCGGAGACGAGCTGCAGTTGAAATGTCGGCCTCCTGGGATGAAGTCCAATCGGTTCCGACCGCGCCCCCTTTGTATCCAGCGCTCCGCGGGGAATTCCCTGTGAGCCCCGGTTCCGAGAGCGGATTTCCTCCACCCCCACCGAACCCGCCTGACGCGGTTCGGCCGGCGCAGTGGAACCCGTTTCTACATGTACAAACCCCTTCTCAGGTGCCCATGAGAGGAGCGGAGAGACCGCCCACTGAACAGCATGTTGCTGCGTGGGACAAAGACGAGACTCAGAGACGGTCAGGGGCTGAAAGGACTCCAAACCCAATTCCTTTTCCCCCGTTAGAACCGCATAGTCCCGCGGCTCCTCCGAATCATGTTACGATAGGTCAAGAACCGGTAATAATTTTGTCAGGCGAGAAAATAGATGGGGAGATCCGAGAAGAAGATGTGTTGATCTTTCTGAAAGATCCACAAAGTTCTGCCAGTACTACGTCCTCCTTAAGTTCTCTGAGGAGACTTTTAGGGGCAGAAAGCAGAAGTTCTATGATTCCGCTGGTAGATCGTAATTACGAAGCTGGAGAAATTACTACTCTCTTAGACAAGCAATTAGGGAATCTGGAAGGTCGTGTCAGCGCTATTTCCATAATTAACGTAGACCCTCATAATCCCGACATCTCTTTTCACCAAGCTTGGGAGCGGGTGGTGTCAGAAGCCTTGGATTTAGGAGCGCGACGGCTAGTGTTTAAGCTTAATAACAAACCCCAGGTGTGTCGGATAACTGAAGCATATGGCGCAGGTTTAGTGATTTATTCCGAAGCCTCTAGCAGGTTAGGAGACATCCCGGTCGTAATTTTAGTGGATAAGTCAGCCTTGCCGCGAGTAGAGAAGAAAGTCAAACATTGGTTTGAGGCCAGAGACAGAGGCAGCGAGAGTGAGGCTGAATCGGAGGAAGAACAGGGTTCCCAACTGGTGGTGCGTGGCACACCCAAAGGGACGCTCAGGTCAGAATGCGGATCCCAACAAAAATGCAGCACTCGGATCCCTGGTGGCAAAACACCTGAAAAAGTGAGTTGGTTATCCCCAGTTACAGCCCATGAGCAAGGTGAGAACAGAGAAAATGTAGAGCAACAACCCCAGAGAGCAGAAAAAGGAGATGAGACAAATCCTATGGTTTATGGCATTAGAGGACTAAATAAGAAAAGCCGTCCAGTACAGATGAAATATTATGACCCTCAGGCACCTCCTAACATAGGCCCAGTTAGACCGGTTCCAGAACCAGGACGAGGCCAGTTTGCAATTAATACAGAGGGAGACCAGAATTATGCAGGAGAAGTAGCAGAAAATCCTTTTCCAGACTGGTACCCTGTAGATGGCTTCACGGCTTCAGCAATTCAAGCAGCAAAAAGTAGGGAAGAAGTCATGTTGCAACCAGGATGGGGGCAACCTTTTAAGCATGCTTATTTAGGCCAAGGATATGATTTTTATCGCGGTGGATGTATGGCTAGAGATTCGGCAGTGAAAACTCACTGCTACTCGCCGTGCAGCCCCTCCCAACCTTTGGATGTAAACCGAAGCACTCCGCAGGGAGGACAGCTTAATCCAATGCCTAAAGAGAGAATCCTAGAACAGGAATATTCCCCATATTGGCAAACTGCTCAGGAACAGTCAAGAGTAAGCTTAGGACATTTTGATCATACCATTCTGCCACAAAGAGCATCGGGTGAGACAGACGCTGGGTATGTACAGCGGCTTCAGGATCGAGGTATGACGATTGAAAAACTTTCAAGTCCATAAATTTCTCAGGTTATAGCATTAAAAAACGATCTGCGTTTAACCCCAGGAGCCTCGTTGATGTCCCTGGCGGAGAGTTCTCCCAGAGGGATTGGTGAGGATTCTGGGGAACGACGGAGGAAAGCTTTAAGCTCTGAAATCAGTACAGGAAAAGTTACATTAGCTGGGTGTTTGGGAACAATCGCAGGGCTTTCCCAAGTACAGCAGGAAAAACTTTTAGCTGATCTGCCCGGGGGATTAATGATGGCTGCGATGTGGCCTAATCTCTCCCCTGCAGAAGAAATCAGACAAGCGCAGGCGTGGGATCGCACAAGGGAATTTAAGCAGTCAAAAAACGAATTAGGACGGCAGGCCGGAAACAGATTGAAAGGTCAGATACCATCCCCTCTGCCCCCTCCACACCAAGGGGAGCAAGGGAGCCAATCAGTGAGCTCTCAACCGAGGCAACTCCCACCCAGAACAGAACCGAATCAGAACCAGAGAACCAGGGGCCAAATGGACCCAAATGCAAGGCCGTTTTTCATGGGACCCCCCGGCTGCCCTGTGGCTCGACCCAGGAGAGCGAATCCGGAGGAGTGGGCCCGGATGACCAGAGAACAGAAGGAGAAATTGATCCAATCAATCAAAGATTGGGACGCGAAATACCACAATCAGAGAAGACCGCCACCACAAAAGTAGAAATAATTGAGTCGCTCTCATCTCATACGCATTGGGATGGGGAGTGGCTTAAAGTAAAATACGAAAATACAAAATACATTTTAGATACCGGGGCATTAATATCAGTAAAGCGTGAAAATAATCCGATGGAACAAATAGGATACAAGAATGTGATACTCGCAGACGGCTCTGTACGTAACATGGCAGTTCATAAAGACGAACAGGGAATTCTTTACATAAAAGGTGCAGAAAACTTAATTAGTTTAAAGGATTTAGTTAAAATAACAAAAGACCCAGCACTGCATGTGAGTTTTTTAGGTGAATTAGATATGGATAGTCTCATTAAAGAACAACTGGAGAAGACTAGTTTGGACCCGCACAAACTCAGAGAAATAATCCAAAAAGGTAATTGGGCTACACACAAAAATGACTGTGGCAGAGTAAAAGAACAATGCATTATTAAAGGAGCGATGCCTGCCAGGGAAAAGCAGTATCCGATCAGAGAAGGAAGAGATGAGATCAGATGTACTCTCGCTGAGCTTAAAGAAAAAGGGATAATCGAAGAGAAAGATACATTATCCACCTGTCTTCCCATTCAAGCTGTTCCTAAACCTGATGGCACCTACAGACTGGTACACAATTTAAAAGGTTTAAATAGAGTGACTCCGCACGACGTGCGTAAAACTTTTGACCCATACATGCAGCTCCGAACCATGCCTATTAAAAAATATAAAACATGCATCGATTTGGCTAACGGTTTTTGGTCTGTACCTTTAGCGCAAGAAAGTCGAGCTAAAACTGGATTTACATCTGAAGGGAAACATTATGAATGGTGCGTTTTACCCAGATGGGCAAAGTGGGAGATGTTATTGGCAAACCCGCAGATTCACGTAGAAGGAGAAACAAAACTTAAGCCTGACAGGAAAGAGGTTGTTAAACCCATAAAACCAGAGGCAGTTTACTACACTGATGGATCTAAGAAAACAGCAGATGCAGACTTCTGTAAGTGGGGGTTTGTGAGACTGCTAAAGGACAGGAAATATCAACAAGCTGGACAGACTGTCGGATCCGCTCAAACTGCAGAATTGACGGCCGTTGTCATGGCGCTCGCTGACGCGTGTAAGCTGAAGCTCAAATCAGTAAGATTGGTCACAGACTCTAAATACGTTAAAGACGGGCTGGATGATCATTTAGCATTTTGGGAAGCTAAAGATTTCCAGAAAACTGATGGAGAAAGATTGGAACACGCTGACTTGTGGACTTTAGTATCGTGTTATAAGAAAAAATTACAGATTCAGGTGACACATGTAAATAGCCATACAAATGGAAAAAGCGAAGATGAGATCGGAAACGCAGAAGTGGATGAATTAGTACAAGCTCGCGCTTTGTTTCTACCCACAGCGTTTTTACAGAACAGGAGCGCTGCAGCTGATGAAGAGCTGGTGACATTTGCGCATAAAAATTACGGACACGTAGGAGTATTACGGTTGCGTGAGATTTTCAAAAAAGAAAATATTTCTGTACCAAAGCTGAAAGAACTAACAGCACGAGTAAAAGCGACGTGTGAGTCATGTAAAGTAAAAGGAGGGGCTCAACCCGTGATTTATGACCATCTGCCCATCATGTGTGATGTGCCGGGGGTGCATTTCAGCACGGATGTTGGTGAATGTGCCTCTAGAGGAGTGAACGGACATAAGTTCTTTTTGGTAATCAAAGATAATGGACCAGGTGATCAGAGCAAGATAATACCGCTGAAACGTGTCACAGGAAATATGGTCAGCATGGCCTTATCTCTACACCTGCCCCTCACGTGTGAGTCACTCCGTTCGGATGGAGGACCTGAATTTAAGAATGACAACGTTTCTTGTCTGCTTGAATCAAGGGGGATAAGACACATTTTTTCTATCCCATACGAGTCCCACACTAACGGAATAGCAGAAAGAGCAGTTAGGACGATAAAAAATCACATCCTGACTAACCTGAGCTCCCGATGGGATACACCGGAGGGAGTTTCAGAACTAAATGTGATCCTTAATATGACGAAACTGAAAAGAACTGAGAAAAAAACTAACCCGGAACACGTCTCTGTGTTACAGAAAGGTGAAAGAATTTGGGTCAAAAGAGGACCGGTTCGAAAAGGAGATTGCATTAAGCATAACGTAAGTGGTCCCTTTATAATAAAAGACGTAACTGGGAACGTGGTTTTAACTGACACTGGTTTGCGCGTTCACCCTCATCAAGTTATAAAATAACTCTGAAAAATAAAAGTAATTAATTGAAAAAATAAATAAATAAATAAATAAATAAATAAATAAATAATTTTTTAATTAATTACTTGATTAAAGGTCATGGCTGGGCCAAAATCTAGTGAAGAAATGACTTGTAAGATCCCAGGTACTACGGGCCTAATTTTGCTAACGAAGGGGGATTGTGTTAAAGATTGTAAAGTGGCTATGTTTCCGGGCTTCATAGAATCTTCAAATGCGTATCGTTACGCGCAATGGGGAGGCTTGAGGCCGGGAACATGCGTGATATGCGGATATCTGTGCACCCTAATTAAATGGTCGGGGCTCCGGGAGCAGAAGCCCCCTCACCTGGAGAGAGGAACAGACTTACATACAGGTGCAGTGGAGCTGTCTGCTCCCATTAAAATATGTTTTTGCGGAACCTGCTTGAGGAATAATCCAGGCATCATCTCCTGGCAGGTCTGTGAATGCACCCACAGAGGTGAAATCAAAGATGGGTGCTGTTTCACGAAGAATGGTGTTTTGACTACCTGCTTACCGACAAGCCAGCCAAGTATGTTTTTTGTAGGAGAGCTGCTCAGGAATCCTAGCCTGGTGAAGCCGGTTAGAGATTTATGGGTGGAAGCTTATCCATTTGTGTTCAAGCTCAAGACCAGAGAAAAAGGACTGGAAGAGCTTCAGGCTCGGTCCAAATTTGAGTCCATTAAGAGCTTAATATTAGGACAGCAATTTGGTACGCTGGCTGATGCATGGGAAACAGGTACACAGATTGGGGTAACTCAAGAGTATAAAGACGACAGATGGGGAACTTATCTGTCAGGGACTCTGGACTGGCATACAGGATTGTCTGTTCAGGAGCCCCCAGGGATGCGTAAGCGTGTTACATCATACCTGGTTGAGCTGAAGAGTCTGGGACCAGGGGCGGAGCGTAAGTTCATGCCTTATCAGTTAACTTTGATAGAGGTAATAGACCTGTCGGGTCGCGTTTGCAGCTCGGCTGTTAACATAGTGACCACCCGGAGAGGAGAGGCACATTGGCCTAAGATTTATGGGACTGCTCACACTAGAATGTCTCGTAGAAGGCTGGTCCCCAATCTGACTCTACCTAACTAGAGCAGGGCGCTTTCATTTCTGCTGATTTTTATGCTTCTGTTTTACAGATGTTGTCTACTCAGAAGCATAAGAGGGAAACCAGCAGAAAACGAAAAGTGGTCAGGTATGCAACTCCGGCGGGAGTTGACCCCAAAGTTAAAAAGAAAAATGTAAATATTCCGAAAGGACAGAATTGGATAATAAAATGGATTAAATGGGCCTTTTTTATCCTTTTCGAATTTAGCCTCATAGGATTAAGTATAGCGATTGCATATGGGGTACATGTATATCTCCGAACGTATCATGTGTCCTCAGTGACATATAACATAACTCACGGAGGACCACAACAATTAGTAGGGAATTGGAATGTATCCAAAATTAAGCTGTTATGGCCCAAAGAAGATTTTAATGAGAATATAACCACCTGCATGATAGCAACACAGATTGGATTCAAGATTTGTAGTGTAACAGGGAACAAAACTGGCTGCCTGCGCTTGCCCTGTGGAGAAAATGGATTTGACCGGATCATGGCTACACCCTCCGTGACATCATTTTCTGCAGCAGAGCAGGAGGAGAAGAATGACACGGAGTGTGGTGAGACTGGCCCATGGGCGGAGTATAAGGCAGTCTTGATGGATCACACAGGATCCACAGAGCTTGATCGATCTTGTCAGATAATATTGAGGAAAAAGAAAATCTTAAATCAAACTTCAGGTGAAGTAGAGTTGTGGGTTTACAAATATTGCCTTAGAAATGATTTAGAATGGGGACACAACTTCACCACTTTCAAAGTGATAAAGATAGAAAGATGGTGGCCTCGTAGAATCGAATTTGGGTGTTTTCAGACCAAAGACAGTAGTTTAAGTTCCTGGCAAACAGGAAATATTACGCATTGGTATCAAAGATTATCAAGAGGGAGGGAACGAAGAGATGTTTGCCCGACCCCCCCTCCTAACACAACACTAAAATATGATTCCTTGTCCATGATAGGAGAGAGTCACATGTGGCAGAAAGTAAAAGATAATGTGATTAAATGGTTATCAAAAGTACCCCCTGCAATGTCTGATCCCCTGGCTGAGGCAGGGGAAGGTGAAGAGACCGTTCCTCTCTTTCTAGAGCCCGGTGTGCGGGGTAAGAGATCTACTTCAGACTTAGCTCGACTCTTACGTAAAGGTCATAGTGAATATGCAAATTACACAGGATATCAGAATTATATACTTCCCACTAATAGTACATATTTTAACTGGACATTTTTCTGCCTCCATAATGAGGTAGGCCTTCAGCCACAAGGATGGGAACTGCATCCAATAAGACACACTCTTTATACAGAATGGGTTTATGAGGTTCCTAATTTTAAACACCCAAAAGTAGTGCAATGGATGAAAAAGGATCAATCTGATCCCACTAACTTAGATACAGGATTGCATGCATGGAATGAGGAAACTAGACTCTGTTTAACCAGGAAAGCGAATAATAGCGCTGTATGGCAGGGAGGCGAGCCACTTAGAATAAGGATCGCAGGAGCATATTATCAAAAAGGTACAGCTACTCCTGATAGTATAATTGAGGCAGACTCCATCTTCGAAGCAGTAAATGAAATGATTAGACCAACCCATAAGAAAGATTTTTATCACAGTCCCACATGGGCTAGAAATTACACCTTAATGCTTGAAGGATGTCAGGTGGAAGTCTGTAATAATACTAAAGGGTTAACTAGAAGGATGTGTATTTTTTGGTATTCACAACTATATGGATTAACAGTTGGAGGTCTGCGTCCAGACACATTAGGAGATCGAGAGTTTTTTAAACCTAGGCCTCCTTATCTAAACATAGCTACTTTAGGAACTGGAGAATTATGCTATAAAGTCTTACGTGGTTATATGCAAAGAGATATTCCAGAAGATTATAGATATTATAGAAAAGGAATGTACGAGACATATCCTATGACATACTGGTATGGAGAGGGATATAATAAGCAAAAATATGATTATTACCCCCAGGACACAAGGATTGAAGCAGAAACATTTGAAAGAAAATTAGTGGGAACTAAAACTCTTGTGATGGAACATGGTCAACTTCGAGTTAAAACAAATTGGTTTTCTATTGATAAAACAAATACTTGGGAAGTAAATGATACAAAAACAGGAAATGGTCTTTTAGATCGTATAATGATTATGAATGATAAAGTTGGAGACTTAGTGCCACCTGGATTTACAGCGCCAGGAACGACGAAATGGGGAGCGTTTAGTCTGGTCAATTTCAATTACCTTAACGGGTTAGGCATAGACCATCATGTGTGTTTTAATGATCCGAGAGTAGGGAAAAATCCTCAACCTGAAAGATTCACAATTGACCCTGATGCACCCAAAGAGTTTCCTAACTTCAGAAATTTCCCAAATTGGGATCTGAGAAGTGGTTTTTGCTCACCATTTCGAAGATCGTTAGATCAGCAAAAAGCTGACTGGTTTGATTATTTTGCATATGGCATAAATGGCACATTACGTCATGTGAGTCTGATAGTACGTGGTGTAAATGAAATTATGAGTGACAGTGTAGTGCAGGTTTCTAATAATGTAATTCAAGGAACTTCTGATTCAATGGGAATGTTGGTAAAAGGAGTTAGAGAGCACATCATTAGGCCCGTCTGGGATGCTCTGTTCTGGCCTCTGTGCGCTCTAGGATTGATGTGTGGGGTGATTATTTTAATAATCGGTATGATTTTGGCCTGTAAAAACAACAAGTGGCAGTTGACAGGAAGAAAGCTGTTAGGAGAAAGGAAAAAGGACCTGGTAGATCCAGATAAGATGGGAAGAGAGGTGTCAAGGTAGAGGGAGTATTAGCCCCCCTTCTTGTTGCTCCTGTTTAAGTGCAGGCCTCTCTGCACCGCGTGTCACTTGCTCCTTAACTGTCAGTCTGTAACTTGAAGTGAACCAATGGCTCATCAAACTCACCCTGAATCTGAGCTGATTGACGCTCTGAATCTGGAGGTATGTCAGGATTTTGTAACTATTTTATCCAGTTTGTCTTTAGGATGTTGTAGACATTTCATAACTGGTGTACACTTGTTGTGAGGATTATTGTTGTAAAACTATGCCTGCAGATAGGAATTGTAGTGTGGTTCTTCCTGCAGCTTCTGATGATTTATTTTCTCCTATAATTAAGAAGTGTTTATGCAGTAATGCAGTTACTTATTGCTTCATGGAATGAGTTATATATCTCATGTGGAACAAATTTTATGTTCCTTCCAGATGGACTCGATTCGGCAGAATATCATAGAGGGATTAATCCCCTCTGCAGGTCCATCAACTGTTTTCTCTCTGAATGGCGCATACTATTTGTGCACCGTGAATCGCGGGAGGGATGGATTGCCTCAGACTAAGACAATCGGGCTCCAGTGTGAACATGCTACGATGAATAAACGCTGCGTGTCTTGCAGGTTTATTCAGTACATCCAGACCAAATGGAAAAGGGATTCAAGCGGGAGACTGATCAGGAAGACGACATACTAATGTTGTCCTCCCCGGGAGTAGATGCCCTGCTTGAGCAGGCCCACGACGAGGAGCTGACAACGGCGCCCTCATCTGACGTGGCTGAAGAGGTTGTATCAGTAATGACGGCAGCTTTGACATGCGTCCCGTGTCCTGATGTGATACGTGAAATCCCTATGGTCTGTCTAAGTAGTGAGCCAGCAGGCATTCC
Organism: Nothobranchius furzeri; assembly: GCF_043380555.1. Classification (NCBI taxonomy): domain Eukaryota; kingdom Metazoa; phylum Chordata; class Actinopteri; order Cyprinodontiformes; family Nothobranchiidae; genus Nothobranchius; species Nothobranchius furzeri. The sequence goes on from NC_091747.1 coordinate 8,071,428, forward strand.
TTCCCCTGTCCGAATTGCACCTGGGAGAGAAATGAGAAGGAGAATTAAATCCCAGAAGGGGTGTTACTTTGTTTGTCAAGGCAAGATTATAGATTGCTTTCAGTTTATGAATATTTTGTCTGTAAAGACTGGATGGTTCGGCCCAGAAGTCTGTGACTCTTTTGGGACCGCACCTTTGTTGGATACGAAAAATCATGTTTTGGTTTTCAGCGCCAGCTTCCCACCTCAAATGATGGGATCGCTTCCACGTGGAGAAGCTCCGGTGATGGATTTATCTTTATTCTTTCTGGGCGAAGATCCCACAGATGGGAGAAAGCAGTTTAAAGGTTATGTAACAACCCGCAAAGGGACCTTGTGCTTACCCGTAGCTGATGATGGCATTATGATGAGAATGAGGGTTGATGTGGAGGCCACAGTTAGGTGTCTGAGTGTTCAGCCGTTCCTGAGTGAGATGGATGCTAGATTTATGAAGGCTTGCATTGCTGCTCTATCTTTTTATGGTCCTTTGCCTCAGTTCGTCCTCATGGGGGATGTTGCAAGTCCGAGCAATCGGTCAAGGCTTAGAAACAGTGGTCAGAGACAAGGGTCACACAAGGGTCAAGAGGACAATAGTTCAGGACTTGCTGGTGAGGACAGAACTAGGCAAAGGGTCAAAAGACAGCCTGTCCTCTCTGCATCCACCCATGGACACACCCCTGGGCCCGCCCCTAACTCCACCTCTGGCGGGAAAAGAAGGACTGGCATGGAGTGAGGAAGGTCTAACTGGACCCAGAAGCTCTCAGGAATGCTGGAGGAAGATCTACAATTTGCTACCAACATGAAGATTTATGACCTGTGCTCTCATTCCAGGAGTGCAGAATGTAACTTTTGTGCCCTCATGTGAACACTGCATGTATTGAAAATGATACCAAATGTCTTATGTAGAGCTAAAAAAGTGTATCTGGTAAATGACCCCTTGACCTAAACTGTCAGGAGAGAATGACTTGTGACTCTTACATTGTTTAGAGCAGTCTCAGAAGTGATATAAAAGGATGCAGCTCAGATCGAGCGAGCTGGGTTCTTGGGGAGATTCTGAGAAGACGAGAGCTAGTGTAAACTAACTCTTATTTAATCATTTTGAACCAATTCCTCCGTGGGGGATAGTAGTTGCTTTTCACTTTACCCATTTTTGTATTTTGATTTTGTAATAAACCTTTTTTGAAAAAGAAACATAATCCTGATTCTTTCAGGTTTTCTCTAAAGCTTCACGTTTGGGGCCCTGACCATAATTGCACAGAGGTAAGCATGTCGAAGATCGGTCTCTGAATTATCAGGACTTACTTTACAGTTTATAACAGAATAATATAAAGAAACCTTAAGATAAGGGAAGTTTTAACTTCCCCCTCCTTGCGAGTAACGAGTTGTCTTAAGGGCGATAAAAGCAAAATATTCGAGGTTATTTTGGCTCTGATTGCAGGTTGAAAAAGTCTCTAATCAGCTGGAAGGTTGGATTAATAAATAAATTGATAAACTTATGATAGCCTGATCAACTAGCATAAATCATTTTATAGTTACCAACCTCCCACATAAGCTGTTAGAGGCGCAATTAATTCCGGGTAATCCAAACAATTGCTGAGAGGCTTGGCTTGCCTCCAGACTTCTCTCTAGTATCTTAACCAAAAGGTAACGAGTTTAAAAGAAGTGTAGTACTCTGGGGCTGGCTATTCGTGCAAGTCATTTCACCTTTAAAATAAAAGACAAGATTCTAATTAGGTAGTCCAAACCCGGATCTAGTACAATTATACTCGTCGATACACCCCCGAACCCTGATGGATGCACCGTCTCATAAGTTCTAACGGAACTGGGTTTTAAAGGAACCGATAAATGGGACGGGCACACGACATTACACTGGGTCTGACAGAGGGCCTCCATGAGAGAGGCCCAAGCAAGACGCGCCCCGAGGAGTGTCTTGCCACATGTCAACACTGGGTCTGACTGAGGGCCTCCATGAGAGAAGCCCAAGCAAGACGCGCCCCGAGGAGCGTCTTGCCACATGTCAACACTGGGTCTGACTGAGCGCCTCCAGGAGAGAGGCCCAAGCAAGACACGCCCCGAGGAGCGTCTTGACACATGTCAACACTGGGTCTGACTGAGGGCCTCCATGAGAGAAGCCCAAGCAAGACGCGCCCCGAGGAGAGTCTTGCCACATGTCAACACTGGGTCTGACAGAGGGCATCCAGGAGAGAGCCCCAAGCAGTACGCGCCCCAAGGAGCGTCTTGCCACATGTCACCACTGGGTCTGACTGAGCGCCTCCAGGAGAGAGGCCCAAGCAAGAAGCGCCCCGAGGAGCGTCTTGCCACATGTCAACAATGGGTCTGACTGAGGGCCTCCAGGAGAGAAGCCCAAGCAAGACGCACCCCGAGGAGCTTCTTGCCACATGTCAGCACTCGGTCTGACTGAGCGCCTCCAGGAGAGGCCAAAGCAAGACACGCCCCGAGGAGTGTCTTGCCACATGTCAACACTGGGTCTGACTGAGGGCCTCCATGAGAGAAGCCCAAGCAAGACGCGCCCCGAGGAGAGTCTTGCCACATGTCAACACTGGGTCTGACAGAGGGCATCCAGGAGAGAGCCCCAAGCAGTACGCGCCCCAAGGAGCGTCTTGCCACATGTCACCACTGGGTCTGACTGAGCGCCTCCAGGAGAGAGGCCCAAGCAAGAAGCGCCCCGAGGAGCATCTTGCCACGTGTCAACACTGGGTCTGATTGAGGGCCTTCTGGAGAGAGGCCCAAGCAAGACGCGCCCCGAGGAGCGTCTTGCCACATGTCAACAATGGGTCTGACTGAGGGCCTCCAGGAGAGAAGCCCAAGCAAGACGCGCCCCGAGGAGATTCTTGCAACATGTCAGCACTCGGTCTGACTGAGCGCCTCCAGGAGAGGCCAAAGCAAGACACGCCCCGAGGAGTGTCTTGCCACATGTCAACACTGGGTCTGACTGAGCGCCTCCAGGAGAGAAGCCCAAGCAAGACGCGCCCCGAGGAGCTTCTTGCCACATGTCAGCACTCGGTCTGACGGAGCGCCTCCAGGAGAGGCCAAAGCAAGACACGCCCTGAGGAGTGTCTTGCCACATGTCAACACTGGGTCTGACTGAGCGCCTCCAGGAGAGAGGCCCAAGCAAGACGCGCCCCGAGGAGCGTCTTGCCACGTGTAAACACTGGGTCTGACTTAGCGCCTCCAGGAGAGAGGCCCAAGCAAGATGCGCCCCGAGGAGCGTCTTGCCACGTTTCACCACTGGGTCTGACTGAGCTCCTCCAGGAGAGAGGCCCCAGCAGGACGCGCCCCGAGGAGCATCTTGCCACATGTCACTACTCGGTTTAACTGAGCGCCTCCAGGAGATAGGTCCAAGCAAGACGCGCCCCGAGGAGCATCTTGCCACATGTCACTACTCGGTTTAACTGAGCGCCTCCAGGAGAGAGGCCCAAGCAAGACGCGCCCCGAGGAGCGTCTTGTCACATGTCACTACTCGGTCTGACTGAGTGCCTCCAGGAGAGAGGCCCAAGCAAGACGTGCCCCGAGGAGCGTCTTGCCACATGTCAACACTGGGTCTGACTGAGCGCCTCCAGGAGAGAGGCCCAAGCAAGACACGCCCCGAGGAGCGTCTTGACACATGTCAACACTGGGTCTGACTGAGGGCCTCCATGAGAGAAGCCCAAGCAAGACGCGCCCCGAGCAGAGTCTTGCCACATGTCAACACTGGGTCTGACAGAGCGCCTCCAGGAGAGAGGCCCAAGCAAGACGCGCCCCGAGGAGCGTCTTGCCACATGTCACCACTGGGTCTGACTGAGCGCCTCCAGGAGAGAGGCCCAAGCAAGAAGCGCCCCGAGGAGCGTCTTGCCACATGTCAACACTGGGTCTGATTGAGGGCCTTCTGGAGAGAGGCCCAAGCAAGACGCGCCCCGAGGAGCGTCTTGCCACATGTCAACAATGGGTCTGACTGAGGGGCTCCAGGAGAGAAGCCCAAGCAAGACGCGCCCCGAGGAGCTTCTTGCCACATGTCAGCACTCGGTCTGACTGAGCGCCTCCAGGAGAGGCCAAAGCAAGACGCGCCCAGAGGAGCGTCTTGACACATGTCAACACTGGGTCTGACAGAGGGCCTCCATGAGAGAGGCCCAAGCAAGACGCGCCCCGAGGAGTGTCTTGCCACATGTCAACACTGGGTCTGACTGAGCGCCTCCAGGAGAGAGGCCCAAGCAAGACGCGCCCCGAGGAGCGTCTTGCCACGTGTCAACACTGGGTCTGACTTAGCGCCTCCAGGAGAGAGGCCCAAGCAAGATGCGCCCCGAGGAGCATCTTGTCACGTGTCACCACTGGGTCTTACTGAGCTTCTCCAGGAGACAGGCCCAAGCAAGACGCGCACCGAGGAGCTTCTTGCCACATGTCAGCACTCGGTCTGACTGAGCGCCTCCAGGAGAGGCCAAAGCAAGACACGCCCCGAGGAGTGTCTTGCCACATGTCAACACTGGGTCTGACTGAGCTTCTCCAGGAGACAGGCCCAAGCAAGACGCGCCCCGAGGAGCTTCTTGCCACATGTCAGCACTCGGTCTGACTGAGCGCCTCCAGGAGAGGCCAAAGCAAGACACGCCCGAGGAGTTTCTTGCCAGGTGTCAACACTGGGTCTGACTGAGCGCCTCCAGGAGAGAGGCCCAAGCAAGACGCGCCCCGAGGAGCATCTTGCCACATGTCAATACTCGGTTAAACTGAGCGCCTCCAGGAGAGAGGTCCAAGCAAGACGCGCCCCGAGGAGCGTCTTGCCACATGTCACTACTCGGTCTGACTGAGCGCCTCCAGGAGGGAGGTCCAAGCAAGACGCGCCCCGAGGAGCGTCTTGCCACATGTGAACACTGGGTCTGACTGAGCGCCTCCAGGAGAGAGGCCCAAGCAAGACGCGCCCCGAGGAGCATCTTGCCACATGTCAACACTGGGTCTGACTGAGAACCTCCAGGAGAGAGGCCCAAGCAAGACGCGCCCCGAGGAGCGTCTTGCCACATGTCAACACTGGGTCTGACTGAGCGCCTCCAGGAGAGAGGCCCAAGCAAGACGCGCCCCGAGGAGCGTCTTGTCACATGTCACTACTCGGTCTGACTGAGTGCCTCCAGGAGAGAGGCCCAAGAAAGACGTGCCCCGAGGAGCGTCTTGCCACATGTCAACAATGGGTCTGACTGAGGGCCTTCAGGAGAGAAGCCCAAGCAAGAAGCGCCCCGAGGAGCGTCTTGCCACATGTCAACACTGGGTCTGACTGAGCGCCTCCAGGAGAGAGGCCCAAGCAAGACACGCCCCGAGGAGCGTCTTGACACATGTCAACACTGGGTCTGACTGAGGGCCTCCATGAGAGAAGCCCAAGCAAGACGCGCCCCGAGGAGAGTCTTGCCACATGTCAACACTGGGTCTGACAGAGGGCATCCAGGAGAGAGCCCCAAGCAATACGCGCCCCGAGGAGCGTCTTGCCACATGTCACCACTGGGTCTGACTGAGCGCCTCCAGGAGAGAGGCCCAAGCAAGAAGCGCCCCGAGGAGCGTCTTGCCACGTGTCAACACTGGGTCTGATTGAGGGCCTTCTGGAGAGAGGCCCAAGCAAGATGCGCCCCAAGGAGCGTCTTGCCACATGTCAAAAATGGGTCTGACTGAGGGGCTCCAGGAGAGAAGCCCAAGCAAGACGCGCCCCGTGGAGCTTCTTGCCACATGTCAGCACTCGGTCTGACTGAGCGCCTCCAGGAGAGGCCAAAGCAAGACGCGCCCCGAGGAGCGTCTTGACACATGTCAACACTGGGTCTGACAGAGGGCCTCCATGAGAGAGGCCCAAGCAAGACGCGCCCCGAGGAGTGTCTTGCCACATGTCAACACTGGGTCTGAATGAGCGCCACCAGGAGAGAGGCCCAAGCAAGACGCGCTCCGAGGAGCGTTTTGCCACGTGTCAACACTGGGTCTGACTTAGCGCCTCCAGGAGAGAGGCCCAAGCAAGATGCGCCCCGAGGAGCGTCTTGCCACGTGTCACCACTGGGTCTGACTGAGCTCCTCCAGGAGACAGGCCCAAGCAAGACGCGCCCCGAGGAGCGTCTTGCCATGAGTCACCACTGGGTCTGATTGAGCACCTCCAGGAGAGAGGCCCAAGCAAGACGCGCCCGGAGGAGCGTCTTGCCACATGTAAGCACTCGGTCTGACTGAGCGCCTCCAGGAGAGAGGCCCGAGGAGCGTCTTGCCACATGTCACCTCTGGGTCTGACTGAGCGGCTCCAGGAGAGAAGCCCAAGCAAGAAACGCCCGAGGAGCGTCTTGACACATGTCAACACTGGGTCTGACTGAGCGCTTCCAGGAGAGAGGTCCAAGCAACATGCGCCCCGAGGAGCGTCTTGCCACATGTCAACACTGGGTCTGACTGAGTGCCTCCATGAGAGAAGCCCCAGCAAGACGCGCCCCGAGGAGCGTCTTGTCACATGTCACTACTCGGTCTGACTGAGCGCCTCCAGGAGAGAGGCCCAAGCAAGACGTGCCCCGAGGAGCGTCTTGCCACATGTCAACAATGGGTCTGACTGAGGGCCTCCATGAGAGAGGCCCAAGCAAGATGCGCCCCGAGGAGCGTCTTGCCACGTGTCACCACTGGGTCTGACTGAGCTCCTCCAGGAGACAGGCCCAAGCAAGACGCGCCCCGAGGAGCGTCTTGCCACGTGTCACCACTGGGTCTGATTGAGCACCTCCAGGAGAGAGGCCCCAGCAAGACGCACCCCGCGGAGCGTCTTGTCTTATGTCAGCACTTGGTCTGACTGAGCACCTCCAGGAGAGAGGCCCAAGCAAGACGCGCCCGGAGGAGCGTCTTGCCACATGTCAGCACTCGGTCTGACTGAGCGCCTCCAGGAGAGAGGCCCGAGGAGCGTCTTGCCACATGTCACCTCTGGGTCTGACTGAGCGGCTCCAGGAGAGAGGCCCAAGCAAGAAACGCCCGAGGAGCGTCTTGACACATGTCAACACTGGGTATGACTGAGCGCTTCCAGGAGAGAGGTCCAAGCAACACGCGCCCCGAGGAGCGTCTTGCCACATGTCAACACTGGGTCTGACTGAGTGCCTCCAGGAGAGAAGCCCAAGGAAGACGTGCCCCGAGGAGCTTCTTGCCACATGTCAGCACTTGGTCTGACTGAGCGCCTCCAGGAGAGAGGCCAAAGCAAGATGCGCCCCGAGGAGCGTCTTGACACATGTCAACACTGGGTCTGACTGAGCGCCTCCAGGAGAGAGGCCCAAGCAAGACGCGCCCAGAGGAGCGTCTTGCCACATGCCAGCATTCGGTCTGACTGAGCGCCTCCAGGAGAGAGGCCCAAGCAAGACGCGCCCCGAGGAGCGTCTTGACACATGTCTCCTCTGGGTCTGACTGAGCGCCTCCAGGAGAGAGGCCCAAGCAAGACGTGCCCCGAGGAGCATCTTGCCACATGTCAACACTGGGTCTGACTGAGTGCCTCCATGAGAGAAGCCCCAGCAAGACGCGCCCCGAGAAGCGTCTTGCCACATGTCAACACTGAGTCTGACTGAGCACCTCCAGGAGAGAGGCCCAAACAAGACGCGCCCCGAGGAGCGTCTTGCCACATGTCAACACTGGGTCTGACTGAGTTCCTCCAGGAGAGAGGCCCCAGCAAGACGCGCCCCAAGGAGCGTCTTGCCACATGTCACTACTCGGTTTAACTTAGCGCCTCCAGGAGAGAGGTCCAAGCAAGACGCGCCCCGAGGAGCGTCTTGCCACATGTCACTACTCTGTCTGACTGAGCGCCTCCAGGAGAGAGGCCCAAGCAAGACGTGCCCCGAGGAGCGTCTTGCCACATGTCAACAATGGGTCTGACTGAGGGCCTCCAGGAGAGAAGCCCAAGCAAGACGCGCCCCGAGGAGCGTCTTGCCACATGTCAACACTGGGTCTGACTGAGGGCCTCCAGGAGAGAGGCCCAAATAAGACGCACCCCGAGGAGCGTCTTGCCACATGTCAACAATGGGTCTGACTGAGGGCCTCCAGGAGAGAAGCCCAAGCAAGACGCGCCCCGAGGAGCGTCTTGCCACATGTCAGCACTCGGTCTGACTGAGCGCCTCCAGGAGAGAGGCCCAAGCAAGACACGCCCCGAGGAGCGTCTTGCCACATGTGAACACTGGGTCTGACTGAGCGCCTCCAGGAGAGAGGCCCAAGCAAGACGCGCCCGGAGGAGCGTCTTGCCACATGTCAGCACTCGGTCTGACTGAGCGCCTCCAGGAGAGAGGCCCAAGCAAGACGCGCCCCGAGGAGCGTCTTGACACATGTCTCCTCTGGGTCTGACTGAGCGCCTCCAGGAGAGAGGCCCAAGCAAGACGTTCCCCGAGGAGCATCTTGCCACATGTCAACACTGGGTCTGACTGAGTGCCTCCATGAGAGAATTCCCAGCAAGACGCGCCCCGAGAAGCGTCTTGCCACATGTCAATACTGCGTCTGACTGAGCACCTCCAGGAGAGAGGCCCAAGCAAGACGCGCCCCGAGGAGCGTCTTGCCACATGTCAACACTGGGTCTGACTGAGCGCCTCCAGGAGAGAGGCCCAAGCAAGACGTGCCCCGAGGAGCGTCTTGCCACATGTCAACACTGGGTCTTACTGAGCACCTCCAGGAGAGTGGCACGAAGCAAAATTTCACATCATTCTGGGTTCATTTGTGTGAAAACAAGGTCCAATCAGGCTGAAACGTTACAGGAAGGTAGAATCTATTGAGTTGTAAGTGATCTGAACGTTTCATGATGATAGCCCTTTCCTAAGGAGGTAAAACCATGTCCCAAAGGTCACCGGATCGGTGTCAATTTAAAAAAGTAGTCCAGTTACACATTTGTGGGCTTATAACTTGGCTTCTGAATGTCCTAGAGAGATCAGGTTTGTTTTAGTGTACTCCAATCAACAGCCCCTACAACCACAAAAAGGAATGGAGTCATTAGCACTCATGGTTTTTAAATGGCACCCAGAATTACGTTGCACGAAGCACAATTTCACATCATTTTGGGTTCATTTGTGTGAAAACAAGGTCCAATCAGGCTGAAACGTTACAGGAAGGTAGAATCTATTGAGTTGTAAGTGATCTGAACGTTTCATGATGATAGGACATTCCTAAGGGGGTCAAACCATGTCCCAAATGTCACCGGGCCTGGTGCGACTTTAAAGAAGTAGTCCAGTTACACCTTTGTGGGCTTATAACTTGGCTTCTGAATGTCCTAGAGAGGTCAGGCTTGTTTTAGTGTACTTCAATAAACAGCCCCTACAACCACAAAAAGGAATGGAGTCATTAGCACTTATGGTTTTTAAATGGCACCCAGAATTATGTTGCACAAAGCACAATTTCACATCATTCTGGGTTCATTTGTGTGAAAACAAGGTCCAATCAGGCTGAAACGTTACAGGAAGGTAGAATCTATTGAGTTGTAAGTGATCTGAACATTTCATGATGATAGCACTTTCCTAAGGGGGTCAAACCATGTCCCAGAGGTCACCGGATCTGGTGTCAATTTAAAGAAGTAGTCCAGTTACACATTTGTGGGCTTATAACTTGGCTTCTGAATGTCCTAGAGAGATCAGGTTTGTTTTAGTGTACTCCAATCAACAGCCCCTACAACCACAAAAAGGAATGGAGTCATTAGCACTTATGGCTTTTAAATGGCACCCAGAATTATGTTGCACGAAGCACAATTTCACATCATTCTGGGTCCATTTGTGTGAAAACAAGGTCCAGTCAGGCTGAAACGTTACAAGAAGGTAGAATCTGTTGAGTTGTAAGTGATCTGAAAGTTTCATGATGATCGCACATTCCTACAGGGGGTCAAACCATGTCCCAAAGGTCACCGGGCCTGGTGTCACTTTAAAGAAGTAGTCCAGTTACACCTTTGTGGGCTTATAACTTGGCTTCTGAATATCCTACAGAGGTCAGGTTTGTTTTAGAGTACTCCAATTAACAGCCCCCATTACCCCAAAAAGGAATGGAGTCATTAGCACTTATGGTTTTTAAATGGCAAACAGAATTATGTTGCACAAAGCACAATTTCACATCATTCTGGGTTAATTTGTGTGAAAACAATGTCCAATCAGGCTGAAACGTTACAAGAAGGTAGAATCAATTGAGTTTTAAGTGATATGAACGTTTCATGATGATCGCACATTCCTATAGGGGGTCAAACCATGTCCCAAAGGTCACCGGGCCTGGTGTCACTTTAAAGAAGTAGTCCAGTTACACCTTTGTGGGCTTATAACTTGGCTTCTGAATGTCCTAGAGAGATCAGGTTTGTTTTAGTGTACTCCAATCAACAGCCCCTACAACCACAAAAAGGAATGGAGTCATTATGGTTTGTAAATGGCACCCAGAATTATGTTGCATGAAGCACAATTTCACATCTTCTGGGTCCATTTGTGTGAAAACAAGGTCCAATCAGGCTGAAACGTTTGAAGAAGGTAGAATCTATTGAGTTGTAATTGATCTGAACGTTTCATGATGATCGCACATTCCTAAGGGGGTCAAACCATGTCCCAAAGGTCACCGGGCCTGGTGTCACTTTAAAGAAGTAGTCCAGTTACACCTTTGTGGGCTTATAACTTGGCTTCTGAATATCCTAGAGAGGTCAGGTTTAATTTAGAGTACTCCAATTAACAGCCCCCATTACCCCAAAAAGGAATGGAGTCATTAGAACTTATGGTTTTTAAATGGCACCCAGAATTATGTTGCACGAAGCACAATTTCACATCATTCTGGGTTCATTTGTGTGAAAACAAGGTCCAATCAGGCTGAAACGTTACAGGAAGGTAGAATCTATTGAGTTGTAAGTGATCTGAACGTTTCATGATGATAGCACTTTCCTATAGGGGGTCAAACCATGTCCCAAAGGATACTGGATCGGTGTAAATTTAAAGAAGTAGTCCAGTTACACATTTGTGGGCTTATAACTTGGCTTCTGAATGTCCTAGAGAGATCAGGTTTGTTTTAGTGTACTCCAATCAACAGCCCCTACAACCACAAAAAGGAATAGAGTCATTAGCACTTATGGTATGTAAATGGCACCCAGAATTATGTGGCACGAAGCACAATTTCACATAATTCTGGGTCCATTCGTGTGAAAACAAGGTCCAATCAGGCTGAAACGTTACAAGAAGGTAGAATCTATTGAGTTGTAAGTGATCTGAACGTTTCATGATGATCGCACATTCCTACAGGGGGTCAAACCATGTCCCAAAGGTCACCGGGCCTGGTGTCACTTTAAAGAAGTAGTCCAGTTACACCTTTGTGGGCTTATAACTTGGCTTCTGAATATCCTAAAGAGGTCAGGTTTGTTTTAGAGTACTCCAATTAACAGCCCCCATTACCCCAAAAAGGAATGGAGTCATTAGCACTTATGGTTTTTAAATGGCACCCAGAATTATGTTGCACAAAGCACAATTTCACATCATTCTGGGTTCATTTGTGTGAAAACAAGGTCCAATCAGGCTGAAACGTTACAGGAAGGTAGAATCTATTGAGTTGTAAGTGATCTGAACGTTTCATGATGATAGCAGTTTCCTAAGGGTGTCAATCCATGTCCTAAAGGTCACCGGATCTGGTGTCACTTTAAAGAAGTAGTCCAGTTACACATTTGTGCTTATGGTTTTTAAATGGCACTCAGAATTATGTTGCACGAAGCACAATTTCACATCATTCTGGGTCCATTTGGGTGAAAACAAGGTCCAATCAGGCTGAAACGTTACAAGAAGGTAGAATCTATTGAGTTGTAAGTGATCTGAACGTTTCATGATGATCGCACATTCCTAAGTGGGTCAAACCATGTACCAAAGGTCACCGGATCTGGTGTCACTTTAAAGAAGTAGTCCAGTTACACATTTGTGGGCTTATAACTTGGCTTCTGAATGTCCTAGAGAGATCAGGTTTGTTTTAGTGTACTCCAATCAACAGCCCCTACAACCACAAAAAAGAATGGAGTCATTAGAACTTATGGTTTGTAAATGGCACCCAGAATTATGTTGCACGAAGCACAATTTCACATCATTCTGGGTCCATTTGTGTGAAAACAAGGTCCAATCAGGCTGAAACGTTACAAGAAGGTAGAATCTATTGAGTTGTAAGTGATCTGAACGTTTCATGATGATAGCACTTTCCTAAGGAGGTAAAACCATGTCCCAAAGGTCACCGGATCGGTGTCAATTTAAAAAAGTAGTCCAGTTACACATTTGTGGGCTTATAACTTGGCTTCTGAATGCCCTAGAGAGATCAGGTTTGTTTTAGTGTACTCCAATCAACAGCCCCTACAACCACAAAAAGGAATGGAGTCATTAGCACTTATGGTTTTTAAATGGCACCCAGAATTATGTTGCACGAAGCACAATTTCACATCATTCTGGGTTCATTTGTGTGAAAATAAGGTCCAATCAGGCTGAAACGTTACAGGAAGGTAGAATCTATTGAGTTGTAAGTGATCTGAACGTTTCATGATGATAGCACATTCCAAAGGGGGTCCAACCGTGTCCCAAAGGTCACCGGGCCTGGTGCCACTTTAAAGAAGTAGTCCAGTTACACCTTTGTGGGCTTATAACTTGGCTTCTGAATGTCCTAGAGAGGTCAGGCTTGTTTTAGTGTACTTCAATAAACAGCCCCTACAACCACAAAAAGGAATGGAGTCATTAGCACTTATGGTTTTTAAATGGCACCCAGAATTATGTTGCACAAAGCACAATTTCACATCATTCTGGGTTCATTTGTGTGAAAACAAGGTCCAATCAGGCTGAAACGTTACAGGAAGGTAGAATCTATTGAGTTGTAAGTGATCTGAACGTTTCATGATGATAGCACTTTCCTAAGGGGGTCAAACCATGTCCCAGAGGTCACCGGATCTGTTGTCAATTTAAAGAAGTAGTCCAGTTACACATTTGTGGGCTTATAACTTGGCTTCTGAATGTCTTAGAGAGATCAGGTTTGTTTTAGTGTACTCCAATCAACAGCCCCTACAACCACAAAAAGGAATGGAGTCATTAGCACTTATGGCTTTTAAATGGCACCCAGAATTATGTTGCACGAAGCACAATTTCACATCATTCTGGGTCCATTTGTGTGAAAACAAGGTCCAGTCAGGCTGAAACGTTACAAGAAGGTAGAATCTGTTGAGTTGTAAGTGATCTGAAAGTTTCATGATGATATCACATTCCTATAGGGGGTCAAACCATGTCCCAAAGGTCACCGGGCCTGGTGTCACTTTAAAGAAGTAGTCCAGTTACACCTTTGTGGGCTTATAACTTGGCTTCTGAATATCCTACAGAGGTCAGGTTTGTTTTAGAGTACTCCAATTAACAGCCCCCATTACCCCAAAAAGGAATGGAGTCATTAGCACTTATGGTTTTTAAATGGCACCCAGAATTATGTTGCACAAAGCACAATTTCACATCATTCTGGGTTCATTTGTGTGAAAACAAGGTCCAATCAGGCTGAAACGTTACAGGAAGGTAGAATCTATTGAGTTGTAAGTGATCTGAACGTTTCATGATGATAGCACTTTCCTAAGGGGGTAAAACCATGTCCCAAAGGTCACCGGGCCTGGTGTCACTTTAAAGAAGTAGTCCAGTTACACATTTGTGGGCTTATAACTTGGCTTCTGAATGTCTTAGAGAGATCAGGTTTGTTTTAGTGTACTCCAATCAACAGCCCCTACAACCACAAAAAGGAATGGAGTCATTAGCACTTATGGCTTTTAAATGGCACCCAGAATTATGTTGCACGAAGCACAATTTCACATCATTCTGGGTCCATTTGTGTGAAAACAAGGTCCAGTCAGGCTGAAACGTTACAAGAAGGTAGAATCTGTTGAGTTGTAAGTGATCTGAAAATTTCATGATGATATCACATTCCTATAGGGGGTCAAACCATGTCCCAAAGGTCACCGGGCCTGGTGTCACTTTAAAGATGTAGTCCAGTTACACCTTTGTGGGCTTATAACTTGGCTTCTGAATATCCTACAGAGGTCAGGTTTGTTTTAGAGTACTCCAATTAACAGCCCCCATTACCCCAAAAAGGAATGGAGTCATTAGCACTTATGGTTTTTAAATGGCACCCAGAATTATGTTGCACAAAGCACAATTTCACATCATTCTGGGTTCATTTGTGTGAAAACAAGGTCCAATCAGGCTGAAACGTTACAGGAAGGTAGAATCTATTGTGTTGTAAGTGATCTGAACGTTTCATGATGATAGCACTTTCCTAAGGGGGTAAAACCATGTCCCAAAGGTCACCGGGCCTGGTGTCACTTTAAAGAAGTAGTCCAGTTACACATTTGTGGGCTTATAACTTGGCTTCTGAATATCCTAGAGAGGTCAGGTTTGTTTTAGAGTACTCCAAGTAACAGCCCATATTACCTCAAAAAGGAATGGAGTCATTAGCACTTATGGTTTTTAAATGGCACCCAGAATTATGTTGCACGAAGCACAATTTCACATCATTCTGGGTCCATTTGTGTGAAAACAAGGTCCAATCAGGCTGAAACGTTACAAGAAGGTAGAATCTATTGAGTTGTAAGTGATCTGAACGTTTCATGATGATCGCACATTCTTAAGTGGGTCAAACCATGTCCCAAAAGTCACCGGATCTGGTGTCACTTTAAAGAAGTAGTCCAGTTACACATTTGTGGGCTTATAACTTGGCTTCTGAATTTCCTAGAGAGATCAGGTTTGTTTTAGTGTACTCCAATCAACAGCCCCTACAACCACAAAAAGGAATGGAGTCATTAGCACTTATGGTTTTTAAATGGCACCCAGAATTATGTTGCACGAAGCACAATTTCACATCATTCTGGGTCCATTTGTGTGAAAACAAGGTCCAGTCAGGCTGAAACGTTACATGAAGGTAGAATCTGTTGAGTTGTAAGTGATCTGAAAGTTTCATGATGATCGCACATTCCTATAGGGGGTCAAACCATGTCCCAAAGGTCACCGGGCCTGGTGTCACTTTAAAGAAGTAGTCCAGTTACACCTTTGTGGGCTTATAACTTGGCTTCTGAATATCCTAAAGAGGTCAGGTTTGTTTTAGAGTACTCCAATTAACAGCCCCTATTACCTCAAAAAGGAATGGAGTCATTAGCACTTATGGTTTTTAAATGGCACCCAGAATTATGTTGCACGAAGCACAATTTCACATCATTCTGGGTCCATTTGTGTGAAAACAATGTCCAATCAGGCTGAAACGTTACAATAAGGTAGAATCTATTGAGTTGTAAGTGATCTGAACGTTTCATGATGATCGCACATTCCTAAGTGGGTCAAACCATGTCCCAAAAGTCACCGGATCTGGTGTCACTTTAAAGAAGTAGTCCAGTTACACATTTGTGGGCTTATAACTTGGCTTCTGAATGTCCTATAGAGATCAGGTTTGTTTTAGTGCACTCCAATCAACAGCCCCTACAACCACAAAAAAGAATTCAGTCATTAGCACTTATGGTTTGTAAATGGCACCCAGAATTATGTTGCACGAAGCACAATTTCACATCATTCTGGGTCCATTTGTGTGAAAACAAGGTCCAATCAGGCTGAAACGTTACAAGAAGGTAGAATCTATTGAGTTGTAAGTGATATGAACGTTTCATGATGATCACACATTCCTATAGGTGGTCAAACCATGTCCGAAAGGTCACCGGGCCTGGTGTCACTTTAAAGAAGTAGTCCAGTTACACATTTGTGGCTTTATAACCTGGCTTCTGAATGTCCTAGAGAGATCAGGTTTGTTTTAGTGTACTCCAATCAACAGCCCCTACAACTACAAAAAGGAATGGAGTCATTAGCACTTATGGTTTGTAAATGGCACCCAGAATTATGTTGCACGAAGCACAATTTCACATCATTCTGGGTCCATTTGTGTGAAAAAAGGTCCAATCAGGCTGAAACGTTACAAGAAGGTAGAATATATTGAGTTGTAAGTGATATGAACGTTTCATGATGATCGCACATTCCTATAGGTGGTCAAACCATGTCCCAAAGGTCACCGGGCCTGGTGTCACTTTAAAGAAGTAGTCCAGTTACACATTTGTGGCTTTATAACCTGGCTTCTGAATGTCCTAGAGAGATCAGGTTTGTTTTAGTGTACTCCAATCAACAGCCCCTACAACTACAAAAAGGAATGGAGTCATTAGC
The DNA here is from genome assembly GCF_043380555.1 of Nothobranchius furzeri. NCBI lineage: Eukaryota > Metazoa > Chordata > Actinopteri > Cyprinodontiformes > Nothobranchiidae > Nothobranchius > Nothobranchius furzeri. The sequence goes on from NC_091747.1 coordinate 8,087,588, forward strand.
ACTTATGGTTTGTAAATGGCACCCAGAATTATGTTAAACGAAGCACAATTTCACATCATTCTGGGTCCATTTGTGTGAAAACAAGGTCCAATCAGGCTGAAACGTTACAAGAAGGTAGAATCTATTGAGTTTTAAGTGATCTGAAAGTTTCATGATGATCGCACATTCCTAAGTGGGTCAAACCATGTCCCAAAGGTCACCGGATCTGTTGTCACTTTAAAGAAGTAGTCCAGTTACACATTTGTGGGCTTATAACTTGGCTTCTGAATGTCCTAGAGAGATCAGGTTTGTTTTAGTGTACTCCAATCAACAGCCCATACAACCACAAAAAGGAATGGAGTCATTAGCACTTATGGTTTGTAAATGGCACCCAGAATTATGTTGCACGAAGCACAATTTCACATCATTCTGGGTCCATTTGTTTGAAAACAAGGTCCATTCAGGCTGAAACGTTACAAGAAGGTAGAATCTATTGAGTTGTAAGTGATCTGAACATTTCATGATGATCGCACATTCCTATAGGGGGTCAAACCATGTCCCAAAGGTCACCGGGCCTGGTGTCACTTTAAAGAAGTAGTCCAGTTACACCTTTGTGGGCTTATAACTTGGCTTCTGAATGTCCTAGAGAGATCAGGTTTGTTTTAGTGTATTCCAATCAACAGCCCCTACAACCACAAAAAGGAATGGAGTCATTAGCACTTATGGTTTGTAAATGGCACCCAGAATTATGTTGCACGAAGCACAATTTCACATCATTCTGGGTCCATTTGTGTGAAAACAAGGTCCAATCAGGCTGAAACGTTACAAGAAGGTAGAATCTATTGAGTTGTAAGTGATCTGAACGTTTCATGATGATCGCACATTCCTAAGTGGGTCAAACCATGTCCCAAAGGTCACCAGATCTGGTGTCACTTTAAAGAAGTAGTCCAGTTACACATTTGTGGGCTTATAACTTGGCTTCTGAATGTCCTAGAGAGGTCAGGCTTGTTTTAGTGTACTCCAATCAACAGCCCCTACAACCACAAAAAGGAATGGAGTCATTAGCACTTATGGTTTGTAAATGGCACCCAGAATTATGTTGCACGAAGCACAATTTCACATCATTCTGGGTCCATTTGTGTGAAAACAAGGTCCAATCAGGCTGAAACGTTACAAGAAGGTAGAATCTATTGAGTTGTAAGTGATCTGAATGTTTCATGATGATCGCACATTCCTATAGGGGGTCAAAACATGTCCCAAAGGTCACCGGGCCTGGTGTCACTTTAAAGAAGTAGTCCAGTTACACCTTTGTGGGCTTATAACTTGGCTTCTGAATGTCCTAGAGAGATCAGGTTTGTTTTAGTGTACTCCAATCAACAGCCCCTACAAACACAAAAAGGACTGGAGTCATTAGCACTTATGGTTTGTAAATGGCACCCAGAATTATGTTGCACGAAGCACAATTTCACATCATTCTGGGTTCATTTGTGTGAAAACAAGGTCCAATCAGGCTGAAACGTTACAGGAAGGTAGAATCTATTGAGTTGTAAGTGATCTGAACGTTTCATGATGATAGCACTTTCCTAAGGGGGTCAAACCATGTCCAAAAGGTCACCGGATCGGTGTCAATTTAAAGAAGTAGTCCAGTTACACATTTGTGGGCTTATAACTTGGCTTCTGAATGTCCTAGAGTGATCAGGTTTGTTTCAGAGTACTCCAATCAACAGCCCCTACAACCACAAAAAGGAATGGAGTCATTAGCACTTATGGTTTGTAAATGGCACCCAGAATTATGTTGCACGAAGCACAATTTCACATCATTCTGGGTCCATTTGTGTGAAAACAAGGTCCATTCAGGCTGAAACGTTACAAGAAAGTAGAATCTATTGAGTTGTAAGTGATCTGAACGTTTCATGATGATCGCACATTCCTATAGGGGGTCAAACCATGTCCCAAAGGTCACCGGGCCTGGTGTCACTTTAAAGAAGTAGTCCAGTTACACATTTGTGGGCTTATAACTTGGCTTCTGAATGTCCTAGAGAGGTCAGGCTTGTTTTAGTGTACTCCAATCAACAGCCCCTACAGCCACAAAAAGGAATGGAGTCATTAGCACTTATGGTTTTTAAATGGCACCCAGAATTATGTTGCACGAAGCACAATTTCACATCATTCTGGGTCCATTTGTGTGAAAACAAGGTCCAATCAGGCTGAAACGTTACAGGAAGGTAGAATCTTTGAGTTGTAAGTGATCTGAACGTTTCATGATGATAGCACTTTCCTAAGGGGGTCAAACCATGTCCCAGAGGTCACCGGATCTGTTGTCAATTTAAAGAAGTAGTCCAGTTACACATTTGTGGGCTTATAACTTGGCTTCTGAATGTCCTAGAGAGATCAGGTTTGTTTTAGTGTACTCCAATCAACAGCCCCTACAACCACAAAAAGGAATGGAGTCATTAGCACTTATGGTTTTTAAATGGCACCCAGAATTATGTTGCACGAAGCACAATTTCACATCATTCTGGGTCCATTTGTGTGAAAACAAGGTCCAGTCAGGCTGAAACGTTACAGGACGGTAGAATCTATTGAGTTGTAAGTGATCTGAACGTTTCATGATGATAGCACTTTCCTAAGGGTGTCAAACCATGTCCCAGAGGTCACCGGATCTGTTGTCAATTTAAAGAAGTAGTCCAGTTACACATTTGTGGGCTTATAACCTGGCTTCTGAATATCCTAAAGAGGTCAGGTTTGTTTTAGAGTACTCCAGTTAACAGCCCCCATTACCCCAAAAAGGAATGGAGTCATTAGCACTTATGGTTTTTAAATGGCACCCAGAATTATGTTGCACAAAGCACAATTTCACATCATTCTGGGTTCATTTGTGTGAAAACAAGGTCCAATCAGGCTGAAACGTTACAGGAAGGTAGAATCTATTGAGTTGTAAGTGATCTGAACGTTTCATGATGATAGCACATTCCAAAGGGGGTCAAACCGTGTCCCAAAGGTCACCGGGCCTGGTGCCACTTTAAAGAAGTAGTCCAGTTACACCTTTGTGGGCTTATAACTTGGCTTCTGAATGTCCTAGAGAGGTCAGGCTTGTTTTAGTGTACTTCAATAAACAGCCCCTACAACCACAAAAAGGAATGGAGTCATTAGCACTTATGGTTTTTAAATGGCACCCAGAATTATGTTGCACAAAGCACAATTTCACATCATTCTGGGTTCATTTGTGTGAAAACAAGGTCCAATCAGGCTGAAACGTTACAGGAAGGTAGAATCTATTGAGTTGTAAGTGATCTGAACGTTTCATGATGATAGCACTTTCCTAAGGGGGTCAAACCATGTCCCAGAGGTCACCGGATCTGTTGTCAATTTAAAGAAGTAGTCCAGTTACACATTTGTGGGCTTATAACTTGGCTTCTGAATGTCTTAGAGAGATCAGGTTTGTTTTAGTGTACTCCAATCAACAGCCCCTACAACCACAAAAAGGAATGGAGTCATTAGCACTTATGGCTTTTAAATGGCACCCAGAATTATGTTGCACGAAGCACAATTTCACATCATTCTGGGTCCATTTGTGTGAAAACAAGGTCCAATCAGGCTGAAACGTTACAAGAAGGTAGAATCTGTTGAGTTGTAAGTGATCTGAAAGTTTCATGATGATATCACATTCCTATAGGGGGTCAAACCATGTCCCAAAGGTCACCGGGCCTGGTGTCACTTTAAAGAAGTAGTCCAGTTACACCTTTGTGGGCTTATAACTTGGCTTCTGAATATCCTACAGAGGTCAGGTTTGTTTTAGAGTACTCCAATTAACAGCCCCCATTACCCCAAAAAGGAATGGAGTCATTAGCACTTATGGTTTTTAAATGGCACCCAGAATTATGTTGCACAAAGCACAATTTCACATCATTCTGGGTTCATTTGTGTGAAAACAAGGTCCAATCAGGCTGAAACGTTACAGGAAGGTAGAATCTATTGAGTTGTAAGTGATCTGAACGTTTCATGATGATAGCACTTTCCTAAGTGGGTCAAACCATGTCCTAAAGGTCACCGGATCTGGTGTCACTTTAAAGAAGTAGTCCAGTTACACATTTGTGGGCTTATAACTTGGCTTCTGAATATCCTAGAGAGGTCAGGTTTGTTTTAGAGTACTCCAATTAACAGCCCATATTACCTCAAAAAGGAATGGAGTCATTAGCACTTATGTTTTTTAAATGGCACCCAGAATTATGTTGCACGAAGCACAATTTCACATCATTCTGGGTCCATTTGTGTGAAAACAAGGTCCAATCAGGCTGAAACGTTACAAGAAGGTAGAATCTATTGAGTTGTAAGTGATCTGAACGTTTCATGATGATCGCACATTCTTAAGTGGGTCAAACCATGTCCCAAAAGTCACCGGATCTGGTGTCACTTTAAAGAAGTAGTCCAGTTACACCTTTGTGGGCTTATAACTTGGCTTCTGAATATCCTAAAGAGGTCAGGTTTGTTTTAGAGTACTCCAATTAACAGCCCCTATTACCTCAAAAAGGAATGGAGTCATTAGCACTTATGGTTTTTAAATGGCACCCAGAATTATGTTGCACGAAGCACAATTTCACATCATTCTGGGTCCATTTGTGTGAAAACAATGTCCAATCAGGCTGAAACGTTACAAGAAGGTAGAATCTATTGAGTTGTAAGTGATCTGAACGTTTCATGATGATCGCACATTCCTAAGTGGGTCAAACCATGTCCCAAAAGTCACCGGATCTGGTGTCACTTTAAAGAAGTAGTCCAGTTACACATTTGTGGGCTTATAACTTGGCTTCTGAATGTCCTATAGAGATCAGGTTTGTTTTAGTGCACTCCAATCAACAGCCCCTACAACCACAAAAAAGAATTCAGTCATTAGCACTTATGGTTTGTAAATGGCACCCAGAATTATGTTGCACGAAGCACAATTTCACATCATTCTGGGTCCATTTGTGTGAAAACAAGGTCCAATCAGGCTGAAACGTTACAAGAAGGTAGAATCTATTGAGTTGTAAGTGATATGAACGTTTCATGATGATCGCACATTCCTATAGGTGGTCAAACCATGTCCCAAAGGTCACCGGGCCTGGTGTCACTTTAAAGAAGTAGTCCAGTTACACATTTGTGGCTTTATAACCTGGCTTCTGAATGTCCTAGAGAGATCAGGTTTGTTTTAGTGTACTCCAATCAACAGCCCCTACAACTACAAAAAGGAATGGAGTCATTAGCACTTATGGTTTGTAAATGGCACCCAGAATTATGTTAAACGAAGCACAATTTCACATCATTCTGGGTCCATTTGTGTGAAAACAAGGTCCAATCAGGCTGAAACGTTACAAGAAGGTAGAATCTATTGAGTTGTAAGTGATCTGAAAGTTTCATGATGATCGCACATTCCTAAGTGGGTCAAACCATGTCCCAAAGGTCACCGGATCTGGTGTCACTTTAAAGAAGTAGTCCAGTTACACATTTGTGGGCTTATAACTTGGCTTCTGAATGTCCTAGAGAGATTAGGTTTGTTTTAGTGTACTCCAATCAACAGCCCATACAACCACAAAAAGGAATGGAGTCATTAGCACTTATGGTTTGTAAATGGCACCCAGAATTATGTTGCACGAAGCACAATTTCACATCATTCTGGGTCCATTTGTTTGAAAACAAGGTCCATTCAGGCTGAAACGTTACAAGAAGGTAGAATCTATTGAGTTGTAAGTGATCTGAACATTTCATGATGATCGCACATTCCTATAGGGGGTCAAACCATGTCCCAAAAGTCACCGGGCCTGGTGTCACTTTAAAGAAGTAGTCCAGTTACACCTTTGTGGGCTTATAACTTGGCTTCTGAATGTCCTAGAGAGATCAGGTTTGTTTTAGTGTATTCCAATCAACAGCCCCTACAACCACAAAAAGGAATGGAGTCATTAGCACTTATGGTTTGTAAATGGCACCCAGAATTATGTTGCACGAAGCACAATTTCACATCATTCTGGGTCCATTTGTGTGAAAACAAGGTCCAATCAGGCTGAAACGTTACAAGAAGGTAGAATCTATTGAGTTGTAAGTGATCTGAACGTTTCATGATGATCGCACATTCCTAAGTGGGTCAAACCATGTCCCAAAGGTCACCAGATCTGGTGTCACTTTAAAGAAGTAGTCCAGTTACACATTTGTGGGCTTATAACTTGGCTTCTGAATGTCCTAGAGAGATCAGGTTTGTTTTAGTGTACTCCAATCAACAGCCCCTACAACCACAAAAAGGAATGGAGTCATTAGCACTTATGGTTTGTAAATGGCACCCAGAATTATGTTGCACGAAGCACAATTTCACATCATTCTGGGTCCATTTGTGTGAAAACAAGGTCCAATCAGGCTGAAACGTTACAAGAAGGTAGAATCTATTGAGTTGTAAGTGATCTGAATGTTTCATGATGATCGCACATTCCTATAGGGGGTCAAACCATGTCCCAAAGGTCACCGGGCCTGGTGTCATTTTAAAGAAGTAGTCCAGTTACACCTTTGTGGGCTTATAACTTGGCTTCTGAATGTCCTAGAGAGATCAGGTTTGTTTTAGTGTACTCCAATCAACAGCACCTACAAACACAAAAAGGACTGGAGTCATTAGCACTTATGGTTTGTAAATGGCACCCAGAATTATGTTGCACGAAGCACAATTTCACATCATTCTGGGTTCATTTGTGTAAAAACAAGGTCCAATCAGGCTGAAACGTTACAAGAAGGTAGAATCTATTGAGTTGTAAGTGATCTGAACGTTTCATGATGATAGCACTTTCCTAAGGGGGTCAAACCATGTCCCAAAGGTCATCGGATCGGTGTCAATTTAAAGAAGTAGTCCAGTTACACATTTGTGGGCTTATAACTTGGCTTCTGAATGTCCTATAGAGATAGGGTTTGTTTTAGTGCACTCCAATCAACATCCCGTACAACCACAAAAAAGAATTCAGTCATTAGCACTTATGGTTTGTAAATGGCACCCAGAATTATGTTGCACGAAGCACAATTTCACATCATTCTGGGTCCATTTGTGTGAAAACAAGGTCCAATCAGGCTGAAACGTTACAAGAAGGTAGAATCTATTGAGTTGTAAGTGATATGAACGTTTCATGATGATCGCACATTCCTATAGGTGGTCAAACCATGTCCCAAAGGTCACCGGGCCTGGTGTCACTTTAAAGAAGTAGTCCAGTTACACATTTGTGGCTTTATAACCTGGCTTCTGAATGTCCTAGAGAGATCAGGTTTGTTTTAGTGTACTCCAATCAACAGCCCCTACAACTACAAAAAGGAATGGAGTCATTAGCACTTATGGTTTGTAAATGGCACCCAGAATTATGTTAAACGAAGCACAATTTCACATCATTCTGGGTCCATTTGTGTGAAAACAAGGTCCAATCAGGCTGAAACGTTACAAGAAGGTAGAATCTATTGAGTTGTAAGTGATCTGAAAGTTTCATGATGATCGCACATTCCTAAGTGGGTCAAACCATGTCCCAAAGGTCACCGGATCTGGTGTCACTTTAAAGAAGTAGTCCAGTTACACATTTGTGGGCTTATAACTTGGCTTCTGAATGTCCTAGAGAGATTAGGTTTGTTTTAGTGTACTCCAATCAACAGCCCATACAACCACAAAAAGGAATGGAGTCATTAGCACTTATGGTTTGTAAATGGCACCCAGAATTATGTTGCACGAAGCACAATTTCACATCATTCTGGGTCCATTTGTTTGAAAACAAGGTCCATTCAGGCTGAAACGTTACAAGAAGGTAGAATCTATTGAGTTGTAAGTGATCTGAACATTTCATGATGATCGCACATTCCTATAGGGGGTCAAACCATGTCCCAAAAGTCACCGGACCTGGTGTCACTTTAAAGAAGTAGTCCAGTTACACCTTTGTGGGATTATAACTTGGCTTCTGAATGTCCTAGAGAGATCAGGTTTGTTTTAGTGTATTCCAATCAACAGCCCCTACAACCACAAAAAGGAATGGAGTCATTAGCACTTATGGTTTGTAAATGGCACCCAGAATTATGTTGCACGAAGCACAATTTCACATCATTCTGGGTCCATTTGTGTGAAAACAAGGTCCAATCAGGCTGAAACGTTACAAGAAGGTAGAATCTATTGAGTTGTAAGTGATCTGAACGTTTCATGATGATCGCACATTCCTAAGTGGGTCAAACCATGTCCCAAAGGTCACCGGGCCTGGTGTCATTTTAAAGAAGTAGTCCAGTTACACCTTTGTGGGCTTATAACTTGGCTTCTGAATGTCCTAGAGAGATCAGGTTTGTTTTAGTGTACTCCAATCAACAGCACCTACAAACACAAAAAGGACTGGAGTCATTAGCACTTATGGTTTGTAAATGGCACCCAGAATTATGTTGCACGAAGCACAATTTCACATCATTCTGGGTTCATTTGTGTAAAAACAAGGTCCAATCAGGCTGAAACGTTACAAGAAGGTAGAATCTATTGAGTTGTAAGTGATCTGAACGTTTCATGATGATAGCACTTTCCTAAGGGGGTCAAACCATGTCCCAAAGGTCATCGGATCGGTGTCAATTTAAAGAAGTAGTCCAGTTACACATTTGTGGGCTTATAACTTGGCTTCTGAATTTCCTAGAGAGATCAGGTTTGTTTTAGTGTACTCCAATCAACAGCCCCTACAACCACAAAAAGGAATGGAGTCATTAGCACTTATGGTTTTTAAATGGCACCCAGAATTATGTTGCACGAAGCACAATTTCACATCATTCTGGGTCCATTTGTGTGAAAACAAGGTCCAGTCAGGCTGAAACGTTACATGAAGGTAGAATCTGTTGAGTTGTAAGTGATCTGAAAGTTTCATGATGATCGCACATTCCTATAGGGGGTCAAACCATGTCCCAAAGGTCACCGGGCCTGGTGTCACTTTAAAGAAGTAGTCCAGTTACACCTTTGTGGGCTTATAACTTGGCTTCTGAATATCCTAAAGAGGTCAGGTTTGTTTTAGAGTACTCCAATTAACAGCCCCTATTACCTCAAAAAGGAATGGAGTCATTAGCACTTATGGTTTTTAAATGGCACCCAGAATTATGTTGCACAAAGCACAATTTCACATCATTCTGGGTTCATTTGTGTGAAAACAAGGTCCAATCAGGCTGAAACGTTACAGGAAGGTAGAATCTATTGAGTTGTAAGTGATCTGAACGTTTCATGATGATAGCACTTTCCTAAGTGGGTCAAACCATGTCCTAAAGGTCACCGGATCTGGTGTCACTTTAAAGAAGTAGTCCAGTTACACATTTGTGGGCTTATAACTTGGCTTCTGAATATCCTAGAGAGGTCAGGTTTGTTTTAGAGTACTCCAATTAACAGCCCATATTACCTCAAAAAGGAATGGAGTCATTAGCACTTATGTTTTTTAAATGGCACCCAGAATTATGTTGCACGAAGCACAATTTCACATCATTCTGGGTCCATTTGTGTGAAAACAAGGTCCAATCAGGCTGAAACGTTACAAGAAGGTAGAATCTATTGAGTTGTAAGTGATCTGAACGTTTCATGATGATCGCACATTCTTAAGTGGGTCAAACCATGTCCCAAAAGTCACCGGATCTGGTGTCACTTTAAAGAAGTAGTCCAGTTACACCTTTGTGGGCTTATAACTTGGCTTCTGAATATCCTAAAGAGGTCAGGTTTGTTTTAGAGTACTCCAATTAACAGCCCCTATTACCTCAAAAAGGAATGGAGTCATTAGCACTTATGGTTTTTAAATGGCACCCAGAATTATGTTGCACGAAGCACAATTTCACATCATTCTGGGTCCATTTGTGTGAAAACAATGTCCAATCAGGCTGAAACGTTACAAGAAGGTAGAATCTATTGAGTTGTAAGTGATCTGAACGTTTCATGATGATCGCACATTCCTAAGTGGGTCAAACCATGTCCCAAAAGTCACCGGATCTGGTGTCACTTTAAAGAAGTAGTCCAGTTACACATTTGTGGGCTTATAACTTGGCTTCTGAATGTCCTATAGAGATCAGGTTTGTTTTAGTGCACTCCAATCAACAGCCCCTACAACCACAAAAAAGAATTCAGTCATTAGCACTTATGGTTTGTAAATGGCACCCAGAATTATGTTGCACGAAGCACAATTTCACATCATTCTGGGTCCATTTGTGTGAAAACAAGGTCCAATCCGGCTGAAACGTTACAAGAAGGTAGAATCTATTGAGTTGTAAGTGATATGAACGTTTCATGATGATCGCACATTCCTATAGGTGGTCAAACCATGTCCCAAAGGTCACCGGGCCTGGTGTCACTTTAAAGAAGTAGTCCAGTTACACATTTGTGGCTTTATAACCTGGCTTCTGAATGTCCTAGAGAGATCAGGTTTGTTTTAGTGTACTCCAATCAACAGCCCCTACAACTACAAAAAGGAATGGAGTCATTAGCACTTATGGTTTGTAAATGGCACCCAGAATTATGTTAAACGAAGCACAATTTCACATCATTCTGGGTCCATTTGTGTGAAAACAAGGTCCAATCAGGCTGAAACGTTACAAGAAGGTAGAATCTATTGAGTTGTAAGTGATCTGAAAGTTTCATGATGATCGCACATTCCTAAGTGGGTCAAACCATGTCCCAAAGGTCACCGGATCTGGTGTCACTTTAAAGAAGTAGTCCAGTTACACATTTGTGGGCTTATAACTTGGCTTCTGAATGTCCTAGAGAGATTAGGTTTGTTTTAGTGTACTCCAATCAACAGCCCATACAACCACAAAAAGGAATGGAGTCATTAGCACTTATGGTTTGTAAATGGCACCCAGAATTATGTTGCACGAAGCACAATTTCACATCATTCTGGGTCCATTTGTTTGAAAACAAGGTCCATTCAGGCTGAAACGTTACAAGAAGGTAGAATCTATTGAGTTGTAAGTGATCTGAACATTTCATGATGATCGCACATTCCTATAGGGGGTCAAACCATGTCCCAAAAGTCACCGGGCCTGGTGTCACTTTAAAGAAGTAGTCCAGTTACACCTTTGTGGGCTTATAACTTGGCTTCTGAATGTCCTAGAGAGATCAGGTTTGTTTTAGTGTATTCCAATCAACAGCCCCTACAACCACAAAAAGGAATGGAGTCATTAGCACTTATGGTTTGTAAATGGCACCCAGAATTATGTTGCACGAAGCACAATTTCACATCATTCTGGGTCCATTTGTGTGAAAACAAGGTCCAATCAGGCTGAAACGTTACAAGAAGGTAGAATCTATTGAGTTGTAAGTGATCTGAACGTTTCATGATGATCGCACATTCCTAAGTGGGTCAAACCATGTCCCAAAGGTCACCAGATCTGGTGTCACTTTAAAGAAGTAGTCCAGTTACACATTTGTGGGCTTATAACTTGGCTTCTGAATGTCCTAGAGAGATCAGGTTTGTTTTAGTGTACTCCAATCAACAGCCCCTACAACCACAAAAAGGAATGGAGTCATTAGCACTTATGGTTTGTAAATGGCACCCAGAATTATGTTGCACGAAGCACAATTTCACATCATTCTGGGTCCATTTGTGTGAAAACAAGGTCCAATCAGGCTGAAACGTTACAAGAAGGTAGAATCTATTGAGTTGTAAGTGATCTGAATGTTTCATGATGATCGCACATTCCTATAGGGGGTCAAACCATGTCCCAAAGGTCACCGGGCCTGGTGTCATTTTAAAGAAGTAGTCCAGTTACACCTTTGTGGGCTTATAACTTGGCTTCTGAATGTCCTAGAGAGATCAGGTTTGTTTTAGTGTACTCCAATCAACAGCACCTACAAACACAAAAAGGACTGGAGTCATTAGCACTTATGGTTTGTAAATGGCACCCAGAATTATGTTGCACGAAGCACAATTTCACATCATTCTGGGTTCATTTGTGTAAAAACAAGGTCCAATCAGGCTGAAACGTTACAAGAAGGTAGAATCTATTGAGTTGTAAGTGATCTGAACGTTTCATGATGATAGCACTTTCCTAAGGGGGTCAAACCATGTCCCAAAGGTCATCGGATCGGTGTCAATTTAAAGAAGTAGTCCAGTTACACATTTGTGGGCTTATAACTTGGCTTCTGAATGTCCTATAGAGATAGGGTTTGTTTTAGTGCACTCCAATCAACATCCCGTACAACCACAAAAAAGAATTCAGTCATTAGCACTTATGGTTTGTAAATGGCACCCAGAATTATGTTGCACGAAGCACAATTTCACATCATTCTGGGTCCATTTGTGTGAAAACAAGGTCCAATCAGGCTGAAACGTTACAAGAAGGTAGAATCTATTGAGTTGTAAGTGATATGAACGTTTCATGATGATCGCACATTCCTATAGGTGGTCAAACCATGTCCCAAAGGTCACCGGGCCTGGTGTCACTTTAAAGAAGTAGTCCAGTTACACATTTGTGGCTTTATAACCTGGCTTCTGAATGTCCTAGAGAGATCAGGTTTGTTTTAGTGTACTCCAATCAACAGCCCCTACAACTACAAAAAGGAATGGAGTCATTAGCACTTATGGTTTGTAAATGGCACCCAGAATTATGTTAAACGAAGCACAATTTCACATCATTCTGGGTCCATTTGTGTGAAAACAAGGTCCAATCAGGCTGAAACGTTACAAGAAGGTAGAATCTATTGAGTTGTAAGTGATCTGAAAGTTTCATGATGATCGCACATTCCTAAGTGGGTCAAACCATGTCCCAAAGGTCACCGGATCTGGTGTCACTTTAAAGAAGTAGTCCAGTTACACATTTGTGGGCTTATAACTTGGCTTCTGAATGTCCTAGAGAGATTAGGTTTGTTTTAGTGTACTCCAATCAACAGCCCATACAACCACAAAAAGGAATGGAGTCATTAGCACTTATGGTTTGTAAATGGCACCCAGAATTATGTTGCACGAAGCACAATTTCACATCATTCTGGGTCCATTTGTTTGAAAACAAGGTCCATTCAGGCTGAAACGTTACAAGAAGGTAGAATCTATTGAGTTGTAAGTGATCTGAACATTTCATGATGATCGCACATTCCTATAGGGGGTCAAACCATGTCCCAAAAGTCACCGGACCTGGTGTCACTTTAAAGAAGTAGTCCAGTTACACCTTTGTGGGATTATAACTTGGCTTCTGAATGTCCTAGAGAGATCAGGTTTGTTTTAGTGTATTCCAATCAACAGCCCCTACAACCACAAAAAGGAATGGAGTCATTAGCACTTATGGTTTGTAAATGGCACCCAGAATTATGTTGCACGAAGCACAATTTCACATCATTCTGGGTCCATTTGTGTGAAAACAAGGTCCAATCAGGCTGAAACGTTACAAGAAGGTAGAATCTATTGAGTTGTAAGTGATCTGAACGTTTCATGATGATCGCACATTCCTAAGTGGGTCAAACCATGTCCCAAAGGTCACCGGGCCTGGTGTCATTTTAAAGAAGTAGTCCAGTTACACCTTTGTGGGCTTATAACTTGGCTTCTGAATGTCCTAGAGAGATCAGGTTTGTTTTAGTGTACTCCAATCAACAGCACCTACAAACACAAAAAGGACTGGAGTCATTAGCACTTATGGTTTGTAAATGGCACCCAGAATTATGTTGCACGAAGCACAATTTCACATCATTCTGGGTTCATTTGTGTAAAAACAAGGTCCAATCAGGCTGAAACGTTACAAGAAGGTAGAATCTATTGAGTTGTAAGTGATCTGAACGTTTCATGATGATAGCACTTTCCTAAGGGGGTCAAACCATGTCCCAAAGGTCATCGGATCGGTGTCAATTTAAAGAAGTAGTCCAGTTACACATTTGTGGGCTTATAACTTGGCTTCTGAATGTCCTAGAGAGGTCAGGTTTGTTTTAGTGTACTCCAATCAACAGCCCCTACAAACACAAAAAGGACTGGAGTCATTAGCACTTATGGTTTGTAAATGGCACCCAGAATTATGTTGCACGAAGCACAATTTCACATCATTCTGGGTTCTTTTGTGTGAAAACAAGGTCCAATCAGGCTGAAACGTTACAAGAAGGTAGAATCTATTGAGTTGTAAGTGATCTGAACGTTTCATGATGATCGCACATTCCTAAGTGGGTCAAACCATGTCCCAAAGGTCACCGGGCCTGGTGTCATTTTAAAGAAGTAGTCCAGTTACACCTTTGTGGGCTTATAACTTGGCTTCTGAATGTCCTAGAGAGATCAGGTTTGTTTTAGTGTACTCCAATCAACAGCACCTACAAACACAAAAAGGACTGGAGTCATTAGCACTTATGGTTTGTAAATGGCACCCAGAATTATGTTGCACGAAGCACAATTTCACATCATTCTGGGTTCATTTGTGTAAAAACAAGGTCCAATCAGGCTGAAACGTTACAAGAAGGTAGAATCTATTGAGTTGTAAGTGATCTGAACGTTTCATGATGATAGCACTTTCCTAAGGGGGTCAAACCATGTCCCAAAGGTCACCGGATCGGTGTCAATTTAAAGAAGTAGTCCAGTTACACATTTGTGGGCTTTTAACTTGGCTTCTGAATGTCCTAGAGTGATCAGGTTTGTTTCAGAGTACTCCAATCAACAGCCCCTACAACCACAAAAAGGAATGGAGTCATTAGCACTTATGGTTTGTAAATGGCACCCAGAATTATGTTGCACGAAGCACAATTTCACATCATTCTGGGTCCATTTGTGTGAAAACAAGGTCCATTCAGGCTGAAACGTTACAAGAAAGTAGAATCTATTGAGTTGTAAGTGATCTGAACGTTTCATGATGATCGCACATTCCTATAGGGAGTCAAACCATGTCCCAAAGGTCACCGGGCCTGGTGTCACTTTAAAGAAGTAGTCCAGTTACACATTTGTGGGCTTATAACTTGGCTTCTGAATGTCCTAGAGAGATCAGGTTTGTTTTAGTGTACTCCAATCAACAGCCCATACAACCACAAAAAGGAATGGAGTCATTAGCACTTATGGTTTGTAAATGGCACCCAGAATTATGTTGCATGAAGCACAATTTCACATCATTCTGGGTCCATTTGTTTGAAAACAAGGTCCATTCAGGCTGAAACGTTACAAGAAGGTAGAATCTATTGAGTTGTAAGTGATCTGAACATTTCATGATGATCGCACATTCCTATAGGGGGTCAAACCATGTCCCAAAGGTCACCGGGCCTGGTGTCACTTTAAAGAAGTAGTCCAGTTACACCTTTGTGGGCTTATAACTTGGCTTCTGAATGTCCTAGAGAGATCAGGTTTGTTTTAGTGTATTCCAATCAACAGCCCCTACAACCACAAAAAGGAATGGAGTCATTAGCACTTATGGTTTGTAAATGGCACCCAGAATTAAGTTGCACGAAGCACAATTTCACATCATTCTGGGTCCATTTGTGTGAAAACAAGGTCCAATCAGGCTGAAACGTTACAAGAAGGTAGAATATATTGAGTTGTAAGTGATCTGAACGTTTCATGATGATCGCACATTCCTAAGTGGGTCAAACCATGTCCCAAAGGTCACCAGATCTGGTGTCACTTTAAAGAAGTAGTCCAGTTACACATTTGTGGGCTTATAACTTGGCTTCTGAATGTCCTAGAGAGATCAGGTTTGTTTTAGTGTACTCCAATCAACAGCCCCTACAACCACAAAAAGGAATGGAGTCATTAGCACTTATGGTTTGTAAATGGCACCCAGAATTATGTTGCACGAAGCACAATTTCACATCATTCTGGGTTCATTTGTGTAAAAACAAGGTCCAATCAGGCTGAAACGTTACAAGAAGGTAGAATCTATTGAGTTGTAAGTGATCTGAACGTTTCATGATGATAGCACTTTCCTAAGGGGGTCAAACCATGTCCCAAAGGTCACCGGATCGGTGTCAATTTAAAGAAGTAGTCCAGTTACACATTTGTGGGCTTTTAACTTGGCTTCTGAATGTCCTAGAGTGATCAGGTTTGTTTCAGAGTACTCCAATCAACAGCCCCTACAACCACAAAAAGGAATGGAGTCATTAGCACTTATGGTTTGTAAATGGCACCCAGAATTATGTTGCACGAAGCACAATTTCACATCATTCTGGGTCCATTTGTGTGAAAACAAGGTCCATTCAGGCTGAAACGTTACAAGAAAGTAGAATCTATTGAGTTGTAAGTGATCTGAACGTTTCATGATGATCGCACATTCCTATAGGGAGTCAAACCATGTCCCAAAGGTCACCGGGCCTGGTGTCACTTTAAAGAAGTAGTCCAGTTACACATTTGTGGGCTTATAACTTGGCTTCTGAATGTCCTAGAGAGATCAGGTTTGTTTTAGTGTACTCCAATCAACAGCCCATACAACCACAAAAAGGAATGGAGTCATTAGCACTTATGGTTTGTAAATGGCACCCAGAATTATGTTGCATGAAGCACAATTTCACATCATTCTGGGTCCATTTGTTTGAAAACAAGGTCCATTCAGGCTGAAACGTTACAAGAAGGTAGAATCTATTGAGTTGTAAGTGATCTGAACATTTCATGATGATCGCACATTCCTATAGGGGGTCAAACCATGTCCCAAAGGTCACCGGGCCTGGTGTCACTTTAAAGAAGTAGTCCAGTTACACCTTTGTGGGCTTATAACTTGGCTTCTGAATGTCCTAGAGAGATCAGGTTTGTTTTAGTGTATTCCAATCAACAGCCCCTACAACCACAAAAAGGAATGGAGTCATTAGCACTTATGGTTTGTAAATGGCACCCAGAATTAAGTTGCACGAAGCACAATTTCACATCATTCTGGGTCCATTTGTGTGAAAACAAGGTCCAATCAGGCTGAAACGTTACAAGAAGGTAGAATATATTGAGTTGTAAGTGATCTGAACGTTTCATGATGATCGCACATTCCTAAGTGGGTCAAACCATGTCCCAAAGGTCACCAGATCTGGTGTCACTTTAAAGAAGTAGTCCAGTTACACATTTGTGGGCTTATAACTTGGCTTCTGAATGTCCTAGAGAGATCAGGTTTGTTTTAGTGTACTCCAATCAACAGCCCCTACAACCACAAAAAGGAATGGAGTCATTAGCACTTATGGTTTGTAAATGGCACCCAGAATTATGTTGCACGAAGCACAATTTCACATCATTCTGGGTCCATTTGTGTGAAAACAAGGTCCAATCAGGTGAAACGTTACAAGAAGGTAGAATCTATTGAGTTGTAAGTGATCTGAATGTTTCATGATGATCGCACATTCCTATAGGGGGTCAAACCATGTCCCAAAGGTCACCGGGCCTGGTGTCACTTTAAAGAAGTAGTCCAGTTACACCTTTGTGGGCTTATAACTTGGCTTCTGAATGTCCTAGAGAGATCAGGTTTGTTTTAGTGTACTCCAATCAACAGCCCCTACAAACCAAAAAGGACTGGAGTCATTAGCACTTATGGTTTGTAAATGGCACCCAGAATTATGTTGCACAAAGCACAATTTCACATCATTCTGGGTTCATTTGTGTGAAAACAAGGTCCAATCAGGCTGAAACGTTACAGGAAGGTAGAATCTATTGAGTTGTAAGTGATCTGAACGTTTCATGATGATAGCACTTTCCTAAGGGGGTCAAACCATGTCCCAAAGGTCACCGGATCGGTGTCAATTTAAAGAAGTAGTCCAGTTACAAATTTGTGGGCTTATAACTTGGCTTCTGAATGTCCTAGAGTGATCAGGTTTGTTTCAGAGTACTCCAATCAACAGCCCCTACAACCACAAAAAGGAATGGAGTCATTAGCACTTATGGTTTGTAAATGGCACCCAGAATTATGTTGCACGAAGCACAATTTCACATCATTCTGGGTCCATTTGTGTGAAAACAAGGTCCATTCAGGCTGAAACGTTACAAGAAAGTAGAATCTATTGAGTTGTAAGTGATCTGAACGTTTCATGATGATCGCACATTCCTATAGGGGGTCAAACCATGTCCCAAAGGTCACCGGGCCTGGTGTCACTTTAAAGAAGTAGTCCAGTTAAACATTTGTGGGCTTATAACTTGGCTTCTGAATGTCCTAGAGAGGTTAGGCTTGTTTTAGTGTACTCCAATCAACAGCCCCTACAGCCACAAAAAGGAATGGAGTCATTAGCACTTATGGTTTTTAAATGGCACCCAGAATTATGTTGCACGAAGCACAATTTCACATCATTCTGGGTCCATTTGTGTGAAAACAAGGTCCAATCAGGCTGAAACGTTACAGGAAGGTAGAATCTTTGAGTTGTAAGTGATCTGAACGTTTCATGATGATAGCACTTTCCTAAGGGGGTCAAACCATGTCCCAGAGGTCACCGGATCTGTTGTCAATTTAAAGAAGTAGTCCAGTTACACATTTGTGGGCTTATAACTTGGCTTCTGAATGTCCTAGAGAGATCAGGTTTGTTTTAGTGTACTCCAATCAACAGCCCCTACAACCACAAAAAGGAATGGAGTCATTAGCACTTATGGTTTTTAAATGGCACCCAGAATTATGTTGCACGAAGCACAATTTCACATCATTCTGGGTCCATTTGTGTGAAAACAAGGTCCAGTCAGGCTGAAACGTTACAGGACGGTAGAATCTATTGAGTTGTAAGTGATCTGAACGTTTCATGATGATAGCACTTTCCTAAGGGTGTCAAACCATGTCCCAGAGGTCACCGGATCTGTTGTCAATTTAAAGAAGTAGTCCAGTTACACATTTGTGGGCTTATAACCTGGCTTCTGAATATCCTAAAGAGGTCAGGTTTGTTTTAGAGTACTCCAGTTAACAGCCCCCATTACCCCAAAAAGGAATGGAGTCATTAGCACTTATGGTTTTTAAATGGCACCCAGAATTATGTTGCACAAAGCACAATTTCACATCATTCTGGGTTCATTTGTGTGAAAACAAGGTCCAATCAGGCTGAAACGTTACAGGAAGGTAGAATCTATTGAGTTGTAAGTGATCTGAACGTTTCATGATGATAGCACTTTCCTAAGGGTGTCAATCCATGTCCTAAAGGTCACCGGATCTGGTGTCACTTTAAAGAAGTAGTCCAGTTACACATTTGTGGGCTTATAACTTGGCTTCTGAATATCCTAGAGAGGTCAGGTTTGTTTTAGAGTACTCAAATTAACAGCCCCTATTACCTCAAAAAGGAATGGAGTCATTAGCACTTATGGTTTTTAAATGGCACCCAGAATGATGTTGCACGAAGCACAATTTCACATCATTCTGGGTCCATTTGGGTGAAAACAAGGTCCAATCAGGCTGAAACGTTACAAGAAGGTAGAATCTATTGAGTTGTAAGTGATCTGAACGTTTCATGATGATCGCACATTCCTAAGTGGGTCAAACCATGTCCCAAAGGTCACCGGATCTGGTGTCACTTTAAAGAAGTAGTCCAGTTACACATTTGTGGGCTTATAACTTGGCTTCTGAATGTCCTAGAGAGATCAGGTTTGTTTTAGTGTACTCCAATCAACAGCCCCTACAACCACAAAAAAGAATGGAGTCATTAGAACTTATGGTTTGTAAATGGCACCCAGAATTATGTTGCACGAAGCATAATTTCACATCATTCTGGGTCCATTTATGTGAAAACAAGGTCCAATCAGGCTGAAACGTTACAAGAAGGTAGAATCTATTGAGTTGTAAGTGATATGAACGTTTCATGATGATCGCACATTCCTTTAGGGGGTCAAATCATGTCCCAAAGGTCAACGGGCCTGGTGTCAATGTAAAGAAGTAGTCCCGTTACACATTTGTGGGCTTATAACTTGGCTTCTGAATGTCCTAGAGTGATCAGGTTTGTTTCAGAGTACTACAATCAACAGCCCCTACAACAGCAAAAAGGAATGGAGTCATTAGGACTTATGGTTTGTAAATGGCACCCAGAATTATGATGCACGAAGCACAATTTCACATCATTCTGGGTCCATTTGTGTGAAAACAAGGTCCATTAAGGCTGAAACGTTACAAGAAGGTAGAATCTATTGTGTTGTAAGTGATCTGAACGTTTCATGATGAACGCACATTCCTATAGGGGGTCAAACCATGTCCCAAAGGTCACCGGGCCTGGTGTCACTTTAAATATGTAGTCCAGTTACACCTTTGTGGGCTTATAACTTGGCTTCTGAATGTCCTAGAGAGGTCAGGCTTGTTTTAGTGTACTCCAATAAACACCCCCTACAGCAAAAAAAAGGAATGGAGTCATTAGCACTTATGGTTTGTAAATGGCGCCCAGAATTATGTTGCACGAAGCACAATTTCACATCATTCTGGGTCCATTTGTGTGAAAACAAGGTCCAATCAGGCTGAAACGTTACAAGAAGGTAGAATCTATTGAGTTGTAAGGGATCTGAACGTTTCATGATGATCGCACATTCCTAAGGGGGTCAAACCATGTCCCAAAGGTCACCGGGCCTGGTGTCACTTTAAAGAAGTAGTCCAGTTACACCTTTGTGGGCTTATAACTTGGCTTCTAAATATCCTAGAGAGGTCAGGTTTAATTTAGAGTACTCCAATTAACAGCCCCCATTACCCCAAAAAGGAATGGAGTCATTAGCACTTATGGGTTGTAAATGGCACCCAGAATTATGTGGCACGAAGCAAAATTTCACATCATTCTGGGTTCATTTGTGTGAAAACAAGGTCCAATCAGGCTGAAACGTTACAGGAAGGTAGAATCTATTGAGTTGTAAGTGATCTGAACGTTTCATGATGATAGCACTTTCCTAAGGAGGTAAAACCATGTCCCAAAGGTCACCGGATCGGTGTCAATTTAAAAAAGTAGTCCAGTTACACATTTGTGGGCTTATAACTTGGCTTCTGAATGTCCTAGAGAGATCAGGTTTGTTTTAGTGTACTCCAATCAACAGCCCCTACGACCACAAAAAGGAATGGAGTCATTAGCACTTATGGTTTGTAAATGGCACCCAGAATTATGTTGCACGAAGCACAATTTCACATCATTCTGGGTTCATTTGTGTGAAAACAAGGTCCAATCAGGCTGAAACGTTACAGGAAGGTAGAATCTATTGAGTTGTAAGTGATCTGAACGTTTCATGATGATAGGACATTCCTAAGGGGGTCAAACCATGTCCCAAAGGTCACCGGGCCTGGTGCCACTTTAAAGAAGTAGTCCAGTTACACCTTTGTGGGCTTATAACTTGGCTTCTGAATGTCCTAGAGAGGTCAGGCTTGTTTTAGTGTACTTCAATAAACAGCCCCTACAACCACAAAAAGGAATGGAGTCATTAGCACTTATGGTTTTTAAATGGCACCCAGAATTATGTTGCACAAAGCACAATTTCACATCATTCTGGGTTCATTTGTGTGAAAACAAGGTCCAATCAGGCTGAAACGTTAAAGGAAGGTAGAATCTATTGAGTTGTAACTGATCTGAACGTTTCATGATGATAGCACTTTCCTAAGGGGGTCAAACCATGTCCCAGAGGTCACCGGATCTGGTGTCAATTTAAAGAAGTAGTCCAGTTACACATTTGTGGGCTTATAACTTGGCTTCTGAATGTCCTAGAGAGATCAGGTTTGTTTTAGTGTACTCCAATCAACAGCCCCTACAACCACAAAAAGGAATGGAGTCATTAGCACTTATGGCTTTTAAATGCCACCCAGAATTATGTTGCACGAAGCACAATTTCACATCATTCTGGGTCCATTTGTGTGAAAACAAGGTCCAGTCAGGCTGAAACGTTACAAGAAGGTAGAATCTGTTGAGTTGTAAGTGATCTGAAAGTTTCATGATCATCAAACATTCCTATAGAGGGTCAAACCATGTCCCAAAGGTCACCGGGCCTGGTGTCACTTTAAAGAAGTAGTCCAGTTACACCTTTGTGGGCTTATAACTTGGCTTCTGAATATCCTACAGAGGTCAGGTTTGTTTTAGAGTACTCCAATTAACAGCCCACATTACCCCAAAAAGGAATGGAGTCATTAGCACTTATGGTTTTTAAATGGCACCCAGAATTATGTTGCACAAAGCACAATTTCACATCATTCTGGGTTCATTTGTGTGAAAACAAGGTCCAATCAGGCTGAAACGTTACAAGAAGGTAGAATCAATTGAGTTTTAAGTGATATGAACGTTTCATGATGATCGCACATTCCTATAGGGGGTCAAACCATGTCCCAAAGGTCACCGGGCCTGGTGTCACTTTAAAGAAGTAGTCCAGTTACACCTTTGTGGGCTTATATTTTGGCTTCTGAATGTCCTAGAGAGATCAGGTTTGTTTTAGTGTACTCCAATCAACAGCCCCTACAACCACAAAAAGGAATGGAGTCATTATGGTTTGTAAATGGCACCCAGAATTATGTTGCATGAAGCACAATTTCACATCATTCTGGGTCCATTTGTGTGAAAACAAGGTCCAATCAGGCTGAAACGTTACAGGAAGGTAGAATCTATTGAGTTGTAAGTGACCTGAACGTTTCATGATGATAGCACTTTCCTATAGGGTGTCAAACCATGTCCCAAAGGTCACTGGATTGGTGTAAATTTAAAGAAGTAGTCCAGTTACACATTTGTGGGCTTATAACTTGGCTTCTGAATGTCCTAGAGAGATCAGGTTTGTTTTAGTGTACTCCAATCAACAGCCCCTACAACCACAAAAAGGAATAGAGTCATTAGCACTTATGGTTTGTAAATGGCACCCAGAATTATGTGGCACGAAGCACAATTTCACATCATTCTGGGTCCATTCGTGTGAAAACAAGGTCCAATCAGGCTGAAACGTTACAGGAAGGTAGAATCTATTGAGTTGTAAGTGATCTGAACGTTTCATGATGATAGCACATTCCAAAGGGGGTCAAACCATGTCCCAAAGGTCACCGGGCCTGGTGCCACTTTAAAGAAGTAGTCCAGTTACACCTTTGTGGGCTTATAACTTGGCTTCTGAATGTCCTAGAGAGGTCAGGCTTGTTTTAGTGTACTTCAATAAACAGCCCCTACAACCACAAAAAGGAATGGAGTCATTAGCACTTATGGTTTTTAAATGGCGCCCAGAATTATGTTGCACAAAGCACAATTTCACATCATTCTGGGTTCATTTGTGTGAAAACAGGGTCCAATCAGGCTGAAACGTTACAGGAAGGTAGAATCTATTGAGTTGTAAGTGATCTGAACGTTTCATGATGATAGCACTTTCCTAAGGGGGTCAAACCATGTCCCAGAGGTCACCGGATCTGGTGTCAGTTTAAAGAAGTAGTCCAGTTACACATTTGTGGGCTTATAACTTGGCTTCTGAATGTCCTAGAGAGATCAGGTTTGTTTTAGTGTACTCCAATCAACAGCCCCTACAACCACAAAAAGGAATGGAGTCATTAGCACTTATGGCTTTTAAATGGCACCCAGAATTATGTTGCACGAAGCACAATTTCACATCATTCTGGGTCCATTTGTGTGAAAACAAGGTCCAGTCAGGCTGAAACGTTACAAGAAGGTAGAATCTGTTGAGTTGTAAGTGATCTGAAAGTTTCATGATGATCGCACATTCCTATAGGGGGTCAAACCATGTCCCAAAGGTCACCGGGCCTGGTGTCACTTTAAAGAAGTAGTCCAGTTACACCTTTGTGGGCTTATAACTTGGCTTCTGAATATCCTACAGAGGTCAGGTTTGTTTTAGAGTACTCCAATTAACAGCCCCCATTACCCCAAAAAGGAATGGAGTCATTAGCACTTATGGTTTTTAAATGGCACCCAGAATTATGTTGCACAAAGCACAATTTCACATCATTCTGGGTTCATTTGTGTGAAAACAAGGTCCAATCAGGCTGAAACGTTACAGGAAGGTACAATCTATTGAGTTGTAAGTGATCTGAACGTTTCATGATGATAGCACTTTCCTAAGGAGGTAAAACCATGTCCCAAAGGTCACCGGATCGGTGTCAATTTAAAAAAGTAGTCCAGTTACACATTTGTGGGCTTATAACTTGGCTTCTGAATGTCCTAGAGAGATCAGGTTTGTTTTAGTGTACTCCAATCAACAGCCCCTACAACCACAAAAAGGAATGGAGTCATTAGCACTTATGGTTTTTAAATGGCACCCAGAATTATGTTGCACGAAGCACAATTTCACATCATTCTGGGTTCATTTGTGTGAAAACAAGGTCCAATCAGGCTGAAACGTTACAGGAAGGTAGAATCTATTGAGTTGTAAGTGATCTGAACGTTTCATGATGATAGCACATTCCAAAGGGGGTCAAACCATGTCCCAAAGGTCACCGGGCCTGGTGCCACTTTAAAGAAGTAGTCCAGTTACACCTTTGTCGGCTTATAACTTGGCTTCTGAATGTCCTAGAGAGGTCAGGTTTGTTTTAGTGTACTCCAATCAACAGCCCCTACAACCACAAAAAGGAATGGAGTCATTAGCACTTATGGCTTTTAAATGCCACCCAGAATTATGTTGCACGAAGCACAATTTCACATCATTCTGGGTCCATTTGTGTGAAAACAAGGTCCAGTCAGGCTGAAACGTTACAAGAAGGTAGAATCTGTTGAGTTGTAAGTGATCTGAAAGTTTCATGATCATCGCACATTCCTATAGGGGGTCAAACCATGTCCCAAAGGTCACCGGGCCTGGTGTCACTTTAAAGAAGTAGTCCAGTTACACCTTTGTGGGCTTATAACTTGGCTTCTGAATATCCTACAGAGGTCAGGTTTGTTTTAGAGTACTCCAATTAACAGCCCACATTACCCCAAAAAGGAATGGAGTCATTAGCACTTATGGTTTTTAAATGGCACCCAGAATTATGTTGCACAAAGCACAATTTCACATCATTCTGGGTTCATTTGTGTGAAAACAAGGTCCAATCAGGCTGAAACGTTACAAGAAGGTAGAATCAATTGAGTTTTAAGTGATATGAACGTTTCATGATGATCGCACATTCCTATAGGGGGTCAAACCATGTCCCAAAGGTCACCGGGCCTGGTGTCACTTTAAAGAAGTAGTCCAGTTACACCTTTGTGGGCTTATATTTTGGCTTCTGAATGTCCTAGAGAGATCAGGTTTGTTTTAGTGTACTCCAATCAACAGCCCCTACAACCACAAAAAGGAATGGAGTCATTATGGTTTGTAAATGGCACCCAGAATTATGTTGCATGAAGCACAATTTCACATCATTCTGGGTTCATTTGTGTGAAAACAAGGTCCAATCAGGCTGAAACGTTACAGGAAGGTAGAATCTATTGAGTTGTAAGTGACCTGAACGTTTCATGATGATAGCACTTTCCTATAGGGGGTCAAACCATGTCCCAAAGGTCACTGGATTGGTGTAAATTTAAAGAAGTAGTCCAGTTACACATTTGTGGGCTTATAACTTGGCTTCTGAATGTCCTAGAGAGATCAGGTTTGTTTTAGTGTACTCCAATCAACAGCCCCTACAACCACAAAAAGGAATAGAGTCATTAGCACTTATGGTTTGTAAATGGCACCCAGAATTATGTGGCACGAAGCACAATTTCACATCATTCTGGGTCCATTCGTGTGAAAACAAGGTCCAATCAGGCTGAAACGTTACAAGAAGGTAGAATCTATTGAGTTGTAAGTGATCTGAACGTTTCATGATGATCGCACATTCCTACAGGGGGTCAAACCATGTCCCAAAGGTCACCGGGCCTGGTGTCACTTTAAAGAAGTAGTCCAGTTACACCTTTGTGGGCTTATAACTTGGCTTCTGAATATCCTAAAGAGGTCAGGTTTGTTTTAGAGTACTCCAATTAACAGCCCCCATTACCCCAAAAAGGAATGGAGTCATTAGCACTTATGGTTTTTAAATGGCACCCAGAATTATGTTGCACGAAGCACAATTTCACATCATTCTGGGTTCATTTGTGTGAAAACAAGGTCCAATCAGGCTGAAACGTTACAGGAAGGTAGAATCTATTGAGTTGTAAGTGATCTGAACGTTTCATGATGATAGCACATTCCAAAGGGGGTCAAACCATGTCCCAAAGGTCACCGGGCCTGGTGCCACTTTAAAGAAGTAGTCCAGTTACACCTTTGTGGGCTTATAACTTGGCTTCTGAATGTCCTAGAGAGGTCAGGCTTGTTTTAGTGTACTTCAATAAACAGCCCCTACAACCAAAAAAAGGAATGGAGTCATTAGCACTTATGGTTTTTAAATGGCACCCAGAATTATGTTGCACAAAGCACAATTTCACATCATTCTGGGTTCATTTGTGTGAAAACAGGGTCCAATCAGGCTGAAACGTTACAGGAAGGTAGAATCTATTGAGTTGTAAGTGATCTGAACGTTTCATGATGATAGCACTTTCCTAAGGGGGTCAAACCATGTCCCAGAGGTCACCGGATCTGGTGTCAATTTAAAGAAGTAGTCCAGTTACACATTTGTGGGCTTATAACTTGGCTTCTGAATGTCCTAGAGAGATCAGGTTTGTTTTAGTGTACTCCAATCAACAGCCCCTACAACCACAAAAAGGAATGGAGTCATTAGCACTTATGGCTTTTAAATGGCACCCAGAATTATGTTGCACGAAGCACAATTTCACATCATTCTGGGTCCATTTGTGTGAAAACAAGGTCCAGTCAGGCTGAAACGTTACAAGAAGGTAGAATCTGTTGAGTTGTAAGTGATCTGAAAGTTTCATGATGATCGCACATTCCTATAGGGGGTCAAACCATGTCCCAAAGGTCACCGGGCCTGGTGTCACTTTAAAGAAGTAGTCCAGTTACACCTTTGTGGGCTTATAACTTGGCTTCTGAATATCCTACAGAGGTCAGGTTTGTTTTAGAGTACTCCAATTAACAGCCCCCATTACCCCAAAAAGGAATGGAGTCATTAGCACTTATGGTTTTTAAATGGCACCCAGAATTATGTTGCACAAAGCACAATTTCACATCATTCTGGGTTCATTTGTGTGAAAACAAGGTCCAATCAGGCTGAAACGTTACAGGAAGGTAGAATCTATTGAGTTGTAAGTGATCTGAACGTTTCATGATGATAGCACTTTCCTAAGGAGGTAAAACCATGTCCCAAAGGTCACCGGATCGGTGTCAATTTAAAAAAGTAGTCCAGTTACACATTTGTGGGCTTATAACTTGGCTTCTGAATGTCCTAGAGAGATCAGGTTTGTTTTAGTGTACTCCAATCAACAGCCCCTACAACCACAAAAAGGAATGGAGTCATTAGCACTTATGGTTTTTAAATGGCACCCAGAATTATGTTGCACGAAGCACAATTTCACATCATTCTGGGTTCATTTGTGTGAAAACAAGGTCCAATCAGGCTGAAACGTTACAGGAAGGTAGAATCTATTGAGTTGTAAGTGATCTGAACGTTTCATGATGATAGCACATTCCAAAGGGGGTCAAACCATGTCCCAAATGTCACCGGGCCTGGTGCCACTTTAAAGAAGTAGTCCAGTTACACCTTTGTGGGCTTATAACTTGGCTTCTGAATGTCCTAGAGAGGTCAGGTTTGTTTTAGTGTACTCCAATCAACAGCCCCTACAACCACAAAAAGGAATGGAGTCATTAGCACTTATGGCTTTTAAATGGCACCCAGAATTATGTTGCACGAAGCACAATTTCACATCATTCTGGGTCCATTTGTGTGAAAACAAGGTCCAGTCAGGCTGAAACGTTACAAGAAGGTAGAATCTGTTGAGTTGTAAGTGATCTGAAAGTTTCATGATGATCTCACATTCCTATAGGGGGTCAAACCATGTCCCAAAGGTCACCGGGCCTGGTGTCACTTTAAAGAAGTAGTCCAGTTACACCTTTGTGGGCTTATAACTTGGCTTCTGAATATCCTACAGAGGTCAGGTTTGTTTTAGAGTACTCCAATTAACAGCCCCCATTACCCCAAAAAGGAATGGAGTCATTAGCACTTATGGTTTTTAAATGGCACCCAGAATTATGTTGCACAAAGCACAATTTCACATCATTCTGGGTTCGTTTGTGTGAAAACAAGGTCCAATCAGGCTGAAACATTACAGGAAGGTAGAATCTATTGAGTTGTAAGTGATCTGAATGTTTCATGATGATAGCACTTTCCTAAGGGGGTCAAACCATGTCCCAGAGGTCACCGGATCTGGTGTCAATTTAAAGAAGTAGTCCAGTTACACATTTGTGGGCTTATAACTTGGCTTCTGAATGTCCTAGAGAGATCAGGTTTGTTTTAGTGTACTCCAATCAACAGCCCCTACAACCACAAAATGGAATGGAGACATTAGCACTTATGGTTTTTAAATGGCACCCAGAATTATGTTGCACGAAGCACAATTTCACATCATTCTGGGTCCATTTGTGTGAAAACAAGGTCCAGTCAGGCTGAAACGTTACAAGAAGGTAGAATCTGTTGAGTTGTAAGTGATATGAAAGTTTCATGATGATCGCACATTCCTATAGGGGGTCAAACCATGTCCCAAAGGTCACCGGGCCTGGTGTCACTTTAAAGAAGTAGTCCAGTTACACCTTTGTGGGCTTATAACTTGGCTTCTGAATATCCTAAAGAGGTCAGGTTTGTTTTAGAGTACTCCAATTAACAGCCCCTATTACCTCAAAAAGGAATGGAGTCATTAGCACTTATGGTTTTTAAATGGCACCCAGAATTATGTTGCACGAAGCACAATTTCACATCATTCTGGGTCCATTTGTGTGAAAACAATGTCCAATCAGGCTGAAACGTTACAAGAAGGTAGAATCTATTGAGTTGTAAGTGATCTGAACGTTTCATGATGATCGCACATTCCTAAGTGGGTCAAACCATGTCCCAAAAGTCACCGGATCTGGTGTCACTTTAAAGAAGTAGTCCAGTTACACATTTGTGGGCTTATAACTTGGCTTCTGAATGTCCTAGAGAGATCAGGTTTGTTTTAGTGCACTCCAATCAACAGCCCCTACAACCACAAAAAAGAATTCAGTCATTAGCACTTATGGTTTGTAAATGGCACCCAGAATTATGTTGCACGAAGCACAATTTCACATCATTCTGGGTCCATTTGTGTGAAAACAAGGTCCAATCAGGCTGAAACGTTACAAGAAGGTAGAATCTATTGAGTTGTAAGTGATATGAACGTTTCATGATGATCGCACATTCCTATAGGGGGTCAAACCATGTCCCAAAGGTCACCGGGCCTGGTGTCACTTTAAAGAAGTAGTCCAGTTACACTTTTGTGGCCTTATAACTTGGCTTCTGAATGTCCTAGAGAGATCAGGTTTGTTTTAGTGTATTCCAATCAACAGCCCCTACAACTACAAAAAGGAATGGAGTCATTAGCACTTATGGTTTGTAAATGGCACCCAGAATTATGTTAAACGAAGCACAATTTCACATCATTCTGGGTCCATTTGTGTGAAAACAAGGTCCAATCAGGCTGAAACGTTACAAGAAGGTAGAATCTATTGAGTTGTAAGTGATCTGAAAGTTTCATGATGATCGCACATTCCTAAGTGGGTCAAACCATGTCCCAAAGGTCACCGGATCTGGTGTCACTTTAAAGAAGTAGTCCAGTTACACATTTGTGGGCATATAACTTGGCTTCTGAATGTCCTAGAGAGATCAGGTTTGTTTTAGTGTACTCCAATCAACAGCCCATACAACCACAAAAAGGAATGGAGTCATTAGCACTTATGGTTTGTAAATGGCACCCAGAATTATGTTGCACGAAGCACAATTTCACATCATTCTGGGTCCTTTTGTTTGAAAACAAGGTCCATTCAGGCTGAAACGTTACAAGAAGGTAGAATCTATTGAGTTGTAAGTGATCTGAACGTTTCATGATGATCGCACATTCCTATAGGGGGTCAAACCATGTCCCAAAGGTCACCGGGCCTGGTGTCACTTTAAAGAAGTAGTCCAGTTACACCTTTGTGGGCTTATAACTTGGCTTCTGAATGTCCTAGAGAGATCAGGTTTGTTTTAGTGTATTCCAATCAACAGCCCCTACAACCACAAAAAGGAATGGAGTCATTAGCACTTATGGTTTGTAAATGGCACCCAGAATTATGTTGCACGAAGCACAATTTCACATCATTCTGGGTCCATTTGTGTGAAAACAAGGTCCAATCAGGCTGAAACGTTACAAGAAGGCAGAATCTATTGAGTTGTAAGTGATCTGAACGTTTCAGGATGATCGGACATTCCTAAGTGGGTCAAACCATGTCCCAAAGGTCACCGGGCCTGGTGTCACTTTAAAGAAGTAGTCCAGTTACACCTTTGTGGGCTTATAACTTGGCTTCTGAATGTCCTAGAGAGATCAGGTTTGTTTTAGTGTACTCCAATCAACAGCCCCTACAACCACAAAAAGGAATGGAGTCATTAGCACTTATGGTTTGTAAATGGCACCCAGAATTATGTTGCACGAAGCACAATTTCACATCATTCTGGGTTCATTTGTGTGAAAACAAGGTCCAATCAGGCTGAAACGTTACAGGAAGGTATAATCTATTGAGTTGTAAGTGATCTGAACGTTTCATGATGATAGCACTTTCCTAAGTGGGTCAAACCATGTCCCAAAGGTCACCGGATCGGTGTCAATTTAAAGAAGTAGTCCAGTTACACATTTGTGGGCTTATAACTTGGCTTCTGAATGTCCTAGAGTGATCAGGTTTGTTTCAGAGTACTCCAATCAACAGCCCCTACAACCATAAAAAGGAATGGAGTCATTAGCACTTATGGTTTGTAAATGGCACCCAGAAATATGTTGCACGAAGCACAATTTCACATCATTCTGGGTCCATTTGTGTGAAAACAAGGTCCATTCAGGCTGAAACGTTACAAGAAGGTAGAATCTATTGAGTTGTAAGTGATCTGAACGTTTCATGATGATAGCACTTTCCTAAGGGGGTCAAACCATGTCCCAAAGGTCACCGGATCGGTGTCAATTTAAAGAAGTAGTCCAGTTACACATTTGTGGGCTTATAACTTGGCTTCTGAATGTCCTAGAGTGATCAGATTTGTTTCAGAGTACTCCAATCAACAGCCCCTACAACCACAAAAAGGAATGGAGTCATTAGCACTTATGGTTTGTAAATGGCACCCAGAATTATGTTGCACGAAGCACAATTTCACATCATTCTGGGTTCATTTGTGTGAAAACAAGGTCCAATCAGGCTGAAACGTTACAAGAAGGTAGAATCTATTGAGTTGTAAGTGATCTGAACGTTTCATGATGATCGCACATTCCTACAGGGGGTCAAACCATGTCCCAAAGGTCACCGGGCCTGGTGCCACTTTAAAGAAGTAGTCCAGTTACACCTTTGTGGGCTTATAACTTGGCTTCTGAATGTCCTAGAGAGGTCAGGCTTGTTTTAGTGTACTTCAATAAACAGCCCCTACAACCACAAAAAGGAATGGAGTCATTAGCACTTATGGTTTTTAAATGGCACCCAGAATTATGTTGCACAAAGCACAATTTCACATCATTCTGGGTTCATTTGTGTGAAAACAAGGTCCAATCAGGCTGAAACGTTAAAGGAAGGTAGAATCTATTGAGTTGTAACTGATCTGAACGTTTCATGATGATAGCACTTTCTTAAGGGGGTCAAACCATGTCCCAGAGGTCACCGGATCTGGTGTCAATTTAAAGAAGTAGTCCAGTTACACATTTGTGGGCTTATAACTTGGCTTCTGAATGTCCTAGAGAGATCAGGTTTGTTTTAGTGTACTCCAATCAACAGCCCCTACAACCACAAAAAGGAATGGAGTCATTAGCACTTATGGCTTTTAAATGGCACCCAGAATTATGTTGCACGAAGCACAATTTCACATCATTCTGGGTCCATTTGTGTGAAAACAAGGTCCAGTCAGGCTGAAACGTTACAAGAAGGTAGAATCTGTTGAGTTGTAAGTGATCTGAAAGTTTCATGATGATCTCACATTCCTATAGGGGGTCAAACCATGTCCCAAAGGTCACCGGGCCTGGTGTCACTTTAAAGAAGTAGTCCAGTTACACCTTTGTGGGCTTATAACTTGGCTTCTGAATATCCTACAGAGGTCAGGTTTGTTTTAGAGTACTCCAATTAACAGCCCCCATTACCCCAAAAAGGAATGGAGTCATTAGCACTTATGGTTTTTAAATGGCACCCAGAATTATGTTGCACAAAGCACAATTTCACATCATTCTGGGTTCGTTTGTGTGAAAACAAGGTCCAATCAGGCTGAAACATTACAGGAAGGTAGAATCTATTGAGTTGTAAGTGATCTGAATGTTTCATGATGATAGCACTTTCCTAAGGGGGTCAAACCATGTCCCAGAGGTCACCGGATCTGGTGTCAATTTAAAGAAGTAGTCCAGTTACACATTTGTGGGCTTATAACTTGGCTTCTGAATGTCCTAGAGAGATCAGGTTTGTTTTAGTGTACTCCAATCAACAGCCCCTACAACCACAAAATGGAATGGAGACATTAGCACTTATGGTTTTTAAATGGCACCCAGAATTATGTTGCACGAAGCACAATTTCACATCATTCTGGGTCCATTTGTGTGAAAACAAGGTCCAGTCAGGCTGAAACGTTACAAGAAGGTAGAATCTGTTGAGTTGTAAGTGATATGAAAGTTTCATGATGATCGCACATTCCTATAGGGGGTCAAACCATGTCCCAAAGGTCACCGGGCCTGGTGTCACTTTAAAGAAGTAGTCCAGTTACACCTTTGTGGGCTTATAACTTGGCTTCTGAATATCCTAAAGAGGTCAGGTTTGTTTTAGAGTACTCCAATTAACAGCCCCTATTACCTCAAAAAGGAATGGAGTCATTAGCACTTATGGTTTTTAAATGGCACCCAGAATTATGTTGCACGAAGCACAATTTCACATCATTCTGGGTCCATTTGTGTGAAAACAATGTCCAATCAGGCTGAAACGTTACAAGAAGGTAGAATCTATTGAGTTGTAAGTGATCTGAACGTTTCATGATGATCGCACATTCCTAAGTGGGTCAAACCATGTCCCAAAAGTCACCGGATCTGGTGTCACTTTAAAGAAGTAGTCCAGTTACACATTTGTGGGCTTATAACTTGGCTTCTGAATGTCCTAGAGAGATCAGGTTTGTTTTAGTGCACTCCAATCAACAGCCCCTACAACCACAAAAAAGAATTCAGTCATTAGCACTTATGGTTTGTAAATGGCACCCAGAATTATGTTGCACGAAGCACAATTTCACATCATTCTGGGTCCATTTGTGTGAAAACAAGGTCCAATCAGGCTGAAACGTTACAAGAAGGTAGAATCTATTGAGTTGTAAGTGATATGAACGTTTCATGATGATCGCACATTCCTATAGGGGGTCAAACCATGTCCCAAAGGTCACCGGGCCTGGTGTCACTTTAAAGAAGTAGTCCAGTTACACTTTTGTGGCCTTATAACTTGGCTTCTGAATGTCCTAGAGAGATCAGGTTTGTTTTAGTGTATTCCAATCAACAGCCCCTACAACTACAAAAAGGAATGGAGTCATTAGCACTTATGGTTTGTAAATGGCACCCAGAATTATGTTAAACGAAGCACAATTTCACATCATTCTGGGTCCATTTGTGTGAAAACAAGGTCCAATCAGGCTGAAACGTTACAAGAAGGTAGAATCTATTGAGTTGTAAGTGATCTGAAAGTTTCATGATGATCGCACATTCCTAAGTGGGTCAAACCATGTCCCAAAGGTCACCGGATCTGGTGTCACTTTAAAGAAGTAGTCCAGTTACACATTTGTGGGCATATAACTTGGCTTCTGAATGTCCTAGAGAGATCAGGTTTGTTTTAGTGTACTCCAATCAACAGCCCATACAACCACAAAAAGGAATGGAGTCATTAGCACTTATGGTTTGTAAATGGCACCCAGAATTATGTTGCACGAAGCACAATTTCACATCATTCTGGGTCCTTTTGTTTGAAAACAAGGTCCATTCAGGCTGAAACGTTACAAGAAGGTAGAATCTATTGAGTTGTAAGTGATCTGAACGTTTCATGATGATCGCACATTCCTATAGGGGGTCAAACCATGTCCCAAAGGTCACCGGGCCTGGTGTCACTTTAAAGAAGTAGTCCAGTTACACCTTTGTGGGCTTATAACTTGGCTTCTGAATGTCCTAGAGAGATCAGGTTTGTTTTAGTGTATTCCAATCAACAGCCCCTACAACCACAAAAAGGAATGGAGTCATTAGCACTTATGGTTTGTAAATGGCACCCAGAATTATGTTGCACGAAGCACAATTTCACATCATTCTGGGTCCATTTGTGTGAAAACAAGGTCCAATCAGGCTGAAACGTTACAAGAAGGTAGAATCTATTGAGTTGTAAGTGATCTGAACGTTTCAGGATGATCGGACATTCCTAAGTGGGTCAAACCATGTCCCAAAGGTCACCGGGCCTGGTGTCACTTTAAAGAAGTAGTCCAGTTACACCTTTGTGGGCTTATAACTTGGCTTCTGAATGTCCTAGAGAGATCAGGTTTGTTTTAGTGTACTCCAATCAACAGCCCCTACAACCACAAAAAGGAATGGAGTCATTAGCACTTATGGTTTGTAAATGGCACCCAGAATTATGTTGCACGAAGCACAATTTCACATCATTCTGGGTTCATTTGTGTGAAAACAAGGTCCAATCAGGCTGAAACGTTACAGGAAGGTATAATCTATTGAGTTGTAAGTGATCTGAACGTTTCATGATGATAGCACTTTCCTAAGTGGGTCAAACCATGTCCCAAAGGTCACCGGATCGGTGTCAATTTAAAGAAGTAGTCCAGTTACACATTTGTGGGCTTATAACTTGGCTTCTGAATGTCCTAGAGTGATCAGGTTTGTTTCAGAGTACTCCAATCAACAGCCCCTACAACCATAAAAAGGAATGGAGTCATTAGCACTTATGGTTTGTAAATGGCACCCAGAAATATGTTGCACGAAGCACAATTTCACATCATTCTGGGTCCATTTGTGTGAAAACAAGGTCCATTCAGGCTGAAACGTTACAAGAAGGTAGAATCTATTGAGTTGTAAGTGATCTGAACGTTTCATGATGATAGCACTTTCCTAAGGGGGTCAAACCATGTCCCAAAGGTCACCGGATCGGTGTCAATTTAAAGAAGTAGTCCAGTTACACATTTGTGGGCTTATAACTTGGCTTCTGAATGTCCTAGAGTGATCAGATTTGTTTCAGAGTACTCCAATCAACAGCCCCTACAACCACAAAAAGGAATGGAGTCATTAGCACTTATGGTTTGTAAATGGCACCCAGAATTATGTTGCACGAAGCACAATTTCACATCATTCTGGGTTCATTTGTGTGAAAACAAGGTCCAATCAGGCTGAAACGTTACAAGAAGGTAGAATCTATTGAGTTGTAAGTGATCTGAACGTTTCATGATGATCGCACATTCCTACAGGGGGTCAAACCATGTCCCAAAGGTCACCGGGCCTGGTGCCACTTTAAAGAAGTAGTCCAGTTACACCTTTGTGGGCTTATAACTTGGCTTCTGAATGTCCTAGAGAGGTCAGGCTTGTTTTAGTGTACTTCAATAAACAGCCCCTACAACCACAAAAAGGAATGGAGTCATTAGCACTTATGGTTTTTAAATGGCACCCAGAATTATGTTGCACAAAGCACAATTTCACATCATTCTGGGTTCATTTGTGTGAAAACAAGGTCCAATCAGGCTGAAACGTTAAAGGAAGGTAGAATCTATTGAGTTGTAACTGATCTGAACGTTTCATGATGATAGCACTTTCTTAAGGGGGTCAAACCATGTCCCAGAGGTCACCGGATCTGGTGTCAATTTAAAGAAGTAGTCCAGTTACACATTTGTGGGCTTATAACTTGGCTTCTGAATGTCCTAGAGAGATCAGGTTTGTTTTAGTGTACTCCAATCAACAGCCCCTACAACCACAAAAAATGAATGGAGTCATTAGCACTTATGGCTTTTAAATGGCACCCAGAATTATGTTGCACAAAGCACAATTTCACATCATTCTGGGTCCATTTGTGTGAAAACAAGGTCCAGTCAGGCTGAAACGTTACAAGAAGGTAGAATCTGTTGAGTTGTAAGTGATCTGAAAGTTTCATGATGATCGCACATTCCTATAGGGGGTCAAACCATGTCCCAAAGGTCACCGGGCCTGGTGTCACTTTAAAGAAGTAGTCCAGTTACACCTTTGTGGGCTTATAACTTGGCTTCTGAATATCCTACAGAGGTCAGGTTTGTTTTAGAGTACTCCAATTAACAGCCCCCATTACCCCAAAAAGGAATGGAGTCATTAGCACTTATGGTTTTTAAATGGCACCCAGAATTATGTTGCACAAAGCACAATTTCACATCATTCTGGGTTCATTTGTGTGAAAACAAGGTCCAATCAGGCTGAAACGTTACAAGAAGGTAGAATCAATTGAGTTTTAAGTGATATGAACGTTTCATGATGATCGCACATTCCTATAGGGGGTCAAACCATGTCCCAAAGGTCACCGGGCCTGGTGTCACTTTAAAGAAGTAGTCCAGTTACACCTTTGTGGGCTTATATTTTGGCTTCTGAATGTCCTAGAGAGATCAGGTTTGTTTTAGTGTACTCCAATCAACAGCCCCTACAACCACAAAAAGGAATGGAGTCATTATGGTTTGTAAATGGCACCCAGAATTATGTTGCATGAAGCACAATTTCACATCATTCTGGGTCCATTTGTGTGAAAACAAGGTCCAATCAGGCTGAAACGTTATAAGAAGGTAGAATCTATTGAGTTGTAAGTGATCTGAAAGTTTCATGATGATCGCACATTCCTAAGGGGGTCAAACCATGTCCCAAAGGTCACCGGGCCTGGTGTCACTTTAAAGAAGTAGTCCAGTTACACCTTTGTGGGCTTATAACTTGGCTTCTGAATATCCTAGAGAGTTCAGGTTTAATTTAGAGTACTCCAATTAACAGCCCCCATTACCCCAAAAAGGAATGGAGTCATTAGAACTTATGGTTTTTAAATGGCACCCAGAATTATGTTGCACGAAGCACAATTTCACATCATTCTGTGTTCATTGTGTGAAAACAAGGTCCAATCAGGCTGAAACGTTACAGGAAGGTAGAATCTATTGAGTTGTAAGTGATCTGAACATTTCATGATGATAGCACATTCCTAAGGGGGTCAAACCATGTCCCAAAGGTCACCGGGCCTGGTGTCACTTTAAAGAAGTAGTCCAGTTACACCTTTGTGGGCTTATAACTTGGCTTCTGAATATCCTACAGAGGTCAGGTTTGTTTTAGAGTACTCCAATTAACAGCCCCCATTACCCCAAAAAGGAATGGAGTCATTAGCACTTATGGTTTTTAAATGGCACCCAGAATTATGTTGCACAAAGCACAATTTCACATCATTCTGGGTTCATTTGTGTGAAAACAAGGTCCAATCAGGCTGAAACGTTACAGGAAGGTAGAATCTATTGAGTTGTAAGTGATCTGAACGTTTCATGATGATAGCAGTTTCCTAAGGGTGTCAATCCATGTCCTAAAGGTCACCGGATCTGGTGTCACTTTAAAGAAGTAGTCCAGTTACACATTTGTGGGCTTATAACTTGGCTTCTGAATATCCTAGAGAGGTCAGGTTTGTTTTATAGTACTCCAATTAACAGCCCCTATTACCTCAAAAAGGAATGGAGTCATTAGCACTTATGGTTTTTAAATGGCACCCAGAATTATGTTGCACGAAGCACAATTTCACATCATTCTGGGTCCATTTGGGTGAAAACAAGGTCCAATCAGGCTGAAAGGTTACAAGAAGGTAGAATCTATTGAGTTGTAAGTGATCTGAACGTTTCATGATGATAGCACTTTCCTAAGGAGGTAAAACCATGTCCCAAAGGTCACCGGATCGGTGTCAATTTAAAAAAGTAGTCCAGTTACACATTTGTGGGCTTATAACTTGGCTTCTGAATGTCCTAGAGAGATCAGGTTTGTTTTAGTGTACTCCAATCAACAGCCCCTACAACCACAAAAAGGAATGGAGTCATTAGCACTTATGGTTTTTAAATGGCACCCATAATTATGTTGCACGAAGCACAATTTCACATCATTCTGGGTTCATTTGTGTGAAAACAAGGTCCAATCAGGCTGAAACGTTACAGGAAGGTAGAATCTATTGAGTTGTAAGTGATCTGAACGTTTCATGATGATAGCACATTCCAAAGGGGGTCAAACCATGTCCCAAAGGTCACCGGGCCTGGTGCCACTTTAAAGAAGTAGTCCAGTTACACCTTTGTGGGCTTATAACTTGGCTTCTGAATGTCCTAGAGAGGTCAGTTTTGTTTTAGTGTACTCCAATCAACAGCCCCTACAACCACAAAAAGGAATGGAGTCATTAGCACTTATGGCTTTTAAATGGCACCCAGAATTATGTTGCACGAAGCACAATTTCACATCATTCTGGGTCCATTTGTGTGAAAACAAGGTCCAGTCAGGCTGAAACGTTACAAGAAGGTAGAATCTGTTGAGTTGTAAGTGATCTGAAAGTTTCATGATGATCTCACATTCCTATAGGGGGTCAAACCATGTCCCAAAGGTCACCGGGCCTGGTGTCACTTTAAAGAAGTAGTCCAGTTACACCTTTGTGGGCTTATAACTTGGCTTCTGAATATCCTACAGAGGTCAGGTTTGTTTTAGAGTACTCCAATTAACAGCCCCCATTACCCCAAAAAGGAATGGAGTCATTAGCACTTATGGTTTTTAAATGGCACCCAGAATTATGTTGCACAATGCACAATTTCACATCATTCTGGGTTCATTTGTGTGAAAACAAGGTCCAATCAGGCTGAAACGTTACAGGAAGGTAGAATCTATTGAGTTGTAAGTGATCTGAATGTTTCATGATGATAGCACTTTCCTAAGGGGGTCAAACCATGTCCCAGAGGTCACTGGATCTGGTGTCAATTTAAAGAAGTAGTCCAGTTACACATTTGTGGACTTATAACTTGGCTTCTGAATGTCCTAGAGAGATCAGGTTTGTTTTAGTGTACTCCAATCAACAGCCCCTACAACCACAAAATGGAATGGAGTCATTAGCACTTATGGTTTTTAAATGGCACCCAGAATTATGTTGCACGAAGCACAATTTCACATCATTCTGGGTCCATTTGTGTGAAAACAAGGTCCAGTCAGGCTGAAACGTTACAAGAAGGTAGAATCTGTTGAGTTGTAAGTGATCTGAAAGTTTCATGATGATCGCACATTCCTATAGGGGGTCAAACCATGTCCCAAAGGTCACCGGGCCTGGTGTCACTTTAAAGAAGTAGTCCAGTTACACCTTTGTGGCCTTATAACTTGGCTTCTGAATGTCCTAGAGAGATCAGGTTTGTTTTAGTGTATTCCAATCAACAGCCCCTACAACTACAAAAAGGAATGGAGTCATTAGCACTTATGGTTTTTAAATGGCACCCAGAATTATGTTGCACGAAGCACAATTTCACATCATTCTGGGTTCATTTGTGTGAAAACAAGGTCCAATCAGGCTGAAACGTTACAAGAAGGTAGAATCTATTGAGTTGTAAGTGATCTGAACGTTTCATGATGATAGCACTTTCCTAAGGGGGTCAAACCATGTCCCAGAGGTCACCGGATCTGGTGTCAATTTAAAGAAGTAGTCCAGTTACACATTTGTGGGCTTATAACTTGGCTTCTGAATGTCCTAGAGAGATCAGGTTTGTTTTAGTGTACTCCAATCAACAGCCCCTACAACCACAAAAAGGAATGGAGTCATTAGCACTTATGGCTTTTAAATGGCACCCAGAATTATGTTGCACGAAGCACAATTTCACATCATTCTGGGTCCATTTGTGTGAAAACAAGGTCCAGTCAGGCTGAAACGTTACAAGAAGGTAGAATCTGTTGAGTTGTAAGTGATCTGAAAGTTTCATGATGATCGCACATTCCTATAGGGGGTCAAACCATGTCCCAAAGGTCACCGGGCCTGGTGTCACTTTAAAGAAGTAGTCCAGTTACACCTTTGTGGGCTTATAACTTGGCTTCTGAATATCCTACAGAGGTCAGGTTTGTTTTAGAGTACTCCAATTAACAGCCCCCATTACCCCAAAAAGGAATGGAGTCATTAGCACTTATGGTTTTTAAATGGCACCCAGAATTATGTTGCACAAAGCACAATTTCACATCATTCTGGGTTCATTTGTGTGAAAACAAGGTCCAATCAGGCTGAAACGTTACAGGAAGGTAGAATCTATTGAGTTGTAAGTGATCTGAACGTTTCATGATGATAGCAGTTTCCTAAGGGTGTCAATCCATGTCCTAAAGGTCACCGGATCTGGTGTCACTTTAAAGAAGTAGTCCAGTTACACATTTGTGGGCTTATAACTTGGCTTCTGAATATCCTAGAGAGGTCAGGTTTGTTTTATAGTACTCCAATTAACAGCCCCTATTACCTCAAAAAGGAATGGAGTCATTAGCACTTATGGTTTTTAAATGGCACCCAGAATTATGTTGCACGAAGCACAATTTCACATCATTCTGGGTCCATTTGGGTGAAAACAAGGTCCAATCAGGCTGAAAGGTTACAAGAAGGTAGAATCTATTGAGTTGTAAGTGATCTGAACGTTTCATGATGATAGCACTTTCCTAAGGAGGTAAAACCATGTCCCAAAGGTCACCGGATCGGTGTCAATTTAAAAAAGTAGTCCAGTTACACATTTGTGGGCTTATAACTTGGCTTCTGAATGTCCTAGAGAGATCAGGTTTGTTTTAGTGTACTCCAATCAACAGCCCCTACAACCACAAAAAGGAATGGAGTCATTAGCACTTATGGTTTTTAAATGGCACCCATAATTATGTTGCACGAAGCACAATTTCACATCATTCTGGGTTCATTTGTGTGAAAACAAGGTCCAATCAGGCTGAAACGTTACAGGAAGGTAGAATCTATTGAGTTGTAAGTGATCTGAACGTTTCATGATGATAGCACATTCCAAAGGGGGTCAAACCATGTCCCAAAGGTCACCGGGCCTGGTGCCACTTTAAAGAAGTCTTCCAGTTACACCTTTGTGGGCTTATAACTTGGCTTCTGAATGTCCTAGAGAGGTCAGTTTTGTTTTAGTGTACTCCAATCAACAGCCCCTACAACCACAAAAAGGAATGGAGTCATTAGCACTTATGGCTTTTAAATGGCACCCAGAATTATGTTGCACGAAGCACAATTTCACATCATTCTGGGTCCATTTGTGTGAAAACAAGGTCCAGTCAGGCTGAAACGTTACAAGAAGGTAGAATCTGTTGAGTTGTAAGTGATCTGAAAGTTTCATGAAGATCTCACATTCCTATAGTGGGTCAAACCATGTCCCAAAGGTCACCGGATCTGGTGTCACTTTAAAGAAGTAGTCCAGTTACACATTTGTGGGCTTATAACTTGGCTTCTGAATGTCCTAGAGAGATCAGGTTTGTTTTAGTGTACTCCAATCAACAGCCCATACAACCACAAAAAGGAATGGAGTCATTAGCACTTATGGTTTGTAAATGGCACCCAGAATTATGTTGCACGAAGCACAATTTCACATCATTCTGGGTCCTTTTGTTTGAAAACAAGGTCCATTCA
The DNA here is from genome assembly GCF_043380555.1 of Nothobranchius furzeri. Classification (NCBI taxonomy): domain Eukaryota; kingdom Metazoa; phylum Chordata; class Actinopteri; order Cyprinodontiformes; family Nothobranchiidae; genus Nothobranchius; species Nothobranchius furzeri. The sequence goes on from NC_091747.1 coordinate 8,129,098, forward strand.
GGCTGAAACGTTACAAGAAGGTAGAATCTACTGAGTTGTAAGTGATCTGAACGTTTCATGATGATCGCACATTCCTATAGGGGGTCAAACCATGTCCCAAAGGTCACCGGGCCTGGTGTCACTTTAAAGAAGTAGTCCAGTTACACCTTTGTGGGCTTATAACTTGGCTTCTGAATGTCCTAGAGAGATCAGGTTTGTTTTAGTGTATTCCAATCAACAGCCCCTACAACCACAAAAAGGAATGGAGTCATTAGCACTTATGGTTTGTAAATGGCACCCAGAATTATGTTGCACGAAGCACAATTTCACATCATTCTGGGTCCATTTGTGTGAAAACAAGGTCCAATCAGGCTGAAACGTTACAAGAAGGTAGAATCTATTGAGTTGTAAGTGATCTGAACGTTTCAGGATGATCGGACATTCCTAAGTGGGTCAAACCATGTCCCAAAGGTCACCGGGCCTGGTGTCACTTTAAAGAAGTAGTCCAGTTACACCTTTGTGGGCTTATAACTTGGCTTCTGAATGTCCTAGAGAGATCAGGTTTGTTTTAGTGTACTCCAATCAACAGCCCCTACAACCACAAAAAGGAATGGAGTCATTAGCACTTATGGTTTGTAAATGGCACCCAGAATTATGTTGCACGAAGCACAATTTCACATCATTCTGGGTTCATTTGTGTGAAAACAAGGTCCAATCAGGCTGAAACGTTACAGATAGGTATAATCTATTGAGTTGTAAGTGATCTGAACGTTTCATGATGATAGCACTTTCCTAAGGGGGTCAAACCATGTCCCAAAGGTCACCGGATCGGTGTCAATTTAAAGAAGTAGTCCAGTTACACATTTGTGGGCTTATAACTTGGCTTCTGAATGTCCTAGAGTGATCAGGTTTGTTTCAGAGTACTCCAATCAACAGCCCCTACAACCACAAAAAGGAATGGAGTCATTAGCACTTATGGTTTGTAAATGGCACCCAGAATTATGTTGCACGAAGCACAATTTCACATCATTCTGGGTCCATTTGTGTGAAAACAAGGTCCATTCAGGCTGAAACGTTACAAGAAGGTAGAATCTATTGAGTTGTAAGTGATCTGAACGTTTCATGATGATAGCACTTTCCTAAGGGGGTCAAACCATGTCCCAAAGGTCACCGGATCGGTGTCAATTTAAAGAAGTAGTCCAGTTACACATTTGTGGGCTTATAACTTGGCTTCTGAATGTCCTGGAGTGATCAGGTTTGTTTCAGAGTACTCCAATCAACAGCCCCTACAACCACAAAAAGGAATGGAGTCATTAGCACTTATGGTTTGTAAATGGCACCCAGAATTATGTTGCACGAAGCACAATTTCACATCATTCTGGGTCCATTTGTGTGAAAACAAGGTCCAATCAGGCTGAAACGTTACAAGAAGGTAGAATCTATTGAGTTGTAAGTGATCTGAACGTTTCATGATGATCGCACATTCCTATAGGGGGTCAAACCATGTCCCAAAGGTCACCGGGCCTGGTGTCACTTTAAAGAAGTAGTCCAGTTACACATTTGTGGGCTTATAACTTGGCTTCTGAATATCCTAGAGAGGTCAGGTTCAATTTAGAGTACTCCAATTAACAGCCCCCATTACCCCAAAAAGGAATAGAGTCATTAGCACTTATGGTTTTTAAATGGCACCCAGAATTATGTTGCACGAAGCACAATTTCACATCATTCTGGGTTCATTTGTGTGAAAACAAGGTCCAATCAGGCTGAAACGTTACAGGAAGGTAGAATCTATTGAGATGTAAGTGATATGAACGTTTCATGATGATAGCACTTTCCTAAGGGGGTCAAACCATGTCCCAGAGGTCACCGGATCTGTTGTCAATTTAAAGAAGTAGTCCAGTTACACCTTTGTGGGCTTATAACTTGGCTTCTGAATGTCCTAGAGAGATCAGGTTTGTTTTAGTGTACTCCAATCAACAGCCCCTACAACCACAAAAAGGAATGGAGTCATTAGCACTTATGGTTTTTAAATGGCACCCAGAATTATGTTGCACGAAGCACAATTTCACATCATTCTGGGTCCATTTGTGCGAAAACAAGGTCCAGTCAGGCTGAAACGTTACAGGAAGGTAGAATCTATTGAGTTGTAAGTGATCTGAACGTTTCATGATGATAGCACTTTCCTAAGGGGGTCAAACCATGTCCCAGAGGTCACCGGATCTGTTTCAATTTAAAGAAGTAGTCCAGTTACACATTTGTGGGCTTATAACTTGGCTTCTGAATGTCCTAGAGAGATCAGGTTTGTTTTAGTGTACTCCAATCAACAGCCCCTACAACCACAAAAAGGAATGGAGTCATTAGCACTTATGGTTTTTAAATGGCACCCAGAATTATGTTGCACGAAGCACAATTTCACATCATTCTGGGTCCATTTGTGTGAAAACAAGGTCCAGTCAGGCTGAAACGTTACAAGAAGGTAGAATCTGTTGAGTTGTAAGTTATCTGAACGTTTCATGATGATCGCACATTCCTATAGGGGGTCAAACCATGTCCCAAAGGTCACCGGGCCTGGTGTCACTTTAAAGAAGTAGTCCAGTTAAACCTTTGTGGGCTTATAACTTGGCTTCTGAATATCCTAAAGAGGTCAGGTTTGTTTTAGAGTACTCCAATCAACAGCCCCCATTACCCCAAAAATGAATGGAGTCATTAGCACTTATGGTTTTTAAATGGCACCCAGAATTATGTTGCACAAAGCACAATTTCACATCATTCCGGGTTCATTTGTGTGAAAACAAGGTCCAATCAGGCTGAAACGTTACAGGATCGTAGAATCTATTGAGTTGTAAGTGATCTGTACGTTTCATGATGATCGCACTTTCCTAAGGGGTTCAAACCATGTCCCAAAAGTCACCGGATCTGGTGTCACTTTAAAGAAGTAGTCCAGTTACACATTTGTGGGCTTATAACTTGGCTTCTGAATGTCCTAGAGAGATCAGGTTTGTTTTAGTGTACTCCAATCAAAAGCCCCTACAACCACAAAAAAGAATGGAGTCATTAGCACTTATGGTTTGTAAATGGCACCCAGAATTATGTTGCACGAAGCACAATTTCACATCATTCTGGGTCGATTTGTGTGAAAACAAGGTCCAATCAGGCTGAAATGTTACAAGAAGGTAGAATCTATTGAGTTGTAAGTGATATGAACGTTTCATGATGATCGCACATTCCTATAGGGGGTCAAACCATGTCCCAAAGGTCACCGGGCCTGGTGTCACTTTAAAGAAGTAGTCCAGTTACACCTTTGTGGGCTTATAACTTGGCTTCTGAATGTCCTAGAGAGATCAGGTTTGTTTTAGTGTACTCCATTCAACAGCCCCTACAACCACAAAAAGGAATGGAGTCATTAGCACTTATGGTTTGTAAATGGCACCCAGAATTATGTTGCACGAAGCACAATTTCACATCATTCTGGGTCCATTTGTGTGAAAACAAGGTCCAATCAGGCTGAAACGTTACAAGAAGGTAGAATCTATTGAGTTGTAAGTGATCTGAAAGTTTCATGATGATCGCACATGCCTAAGGGGGTCAAGTTATGTCCCAAAGGTCACCGGATCTGGTGTCACTTTAAAGAAGTAGTCCAGTTACACCTTTGTGGGCTTATAACTTGGCTTCTGAATGTCCTAGAGTGATCAGGTTTGTTTCAGAGTACTCCAATCAACAGCCCCTACAACCACAAAAAGGAATGGAGTCATTAGCACTTATGGTTTGTAAATGGCACCCAGAATTATGTTGCACGAAGCACAATTTCACATCATTCTGGGTTCATTTGTGTGAAAACAAGGTCCAATCAGGCTGAAACGTTACAAGAAGGTAGAATCTATTGAGTTGTAAGTGATCTGAACGTTTCATGATGATCGCACATTCCTACAGGGGGTCAAACCATGTCCCAAAGGTCACCGGGCCTGGTGCCACTTTAAAGAAGTTGTCCAGTTACACCTTTGTGGGCTTATAACTTGGCTTCTGAATGTCCTAGAGAGGTCAGGCTTGTTTTAGTGTACTTCAATAAACAGCCCCTACAACCACAAAAAGGAATGGAGTCATTAGCACTTATGGTTTTTAAATGGCACCCAGAATTATGTTGCACAAAGCACAATTTCACATCATTCTGGGTTCATTTGTGTGAAAACAAGGTCCAATCAGGCTGAAACGTTAAAGGAAGGTAGAATCTATTGAGTTGTAACTGATCTGAAAGTTTCATGATGATCGCACATTCCTATAGGGGGTCAAACCATGTCCCAAAGGTCACCGGGCCTGGTGTCACTTTAAAGAAGTAGTCCAGTTACACCTTTGTGGGCTTATAACTTGGCTTCTGAATGTCCTAGAGAGGTCAGGCTTGTTTTAGTGTACTCCAATCAACAGCCCCTACAACCACAAAAAGGAATGGAGTCATTAGCACTTATGGTTTGTAAATGGCACCCAGAATTATGTTGCACGAAGCACAATTTCACATCATTCTGGGTTCATTTGTGTGAAAACAAGGTCCAATCAGGCTGAAACGTTACAGATAGGTATAATCTATTGAGTTGTAAGTGATCTGAACGTTTCATGATGATAGCACTTTCCTAAGGGGGTCAAACCATGTCCCAAAGGTCACCGGATCGGTGTCAATTTAAAGAAGTAGTCCAGTTACACATTTGTGGGCTTATAACTTGGCTTCTGAATGTCCTAGAGTGATCAGGTTTGTTTCAGAGTACTCCAATCAACAGCCCCTACAACCACAAAAAGGAATGGAGTCATTAGCACTTATGGTTTGTAAATGGCACCCAGAATTATGTTGCACGAAGCACAATTTCACATCATTCTGGGTCCATTTGTGTGAAAACAAGGTCCATTCAGGCTGAAACGTTACAAGAAGGTAGAATCTATTGAGTTGTAAGTGATCTGAACGTTTCATGATGATAGCACTTTCCTAAGGGGGTCAAACCATGTCCCAAAGGTCACCGGATCGGTGTCAATTTAAAGAAGTAGTCCAGTTACACATTTGTGGGCTTATAACTTGGCTTCTGAATGTCCTGGAGTGATCAGGTTTGTTTCAGAGTACTCCAATCAACAGCCCCTACAACCACAAAAAGGAATGGAGTCATTAGCACTTATGGTTTGTAAATGGCACCCAGAATTATGTTGCACGAAGCACAATTTCACATCATTCTGGGTCCATTTGTGTGAAAACAAGGTCCAATCAGGCTGAAACGTTACAAGAAGGTAGAATCTATTGAGTTGTAAGTGATCTGAACGTTTCATGATGATCGCACATTCCTATAGGGGGTCAAACCATGTCCCAAAGGTCACCGGGCCTGGTGTCACTTTAAAGAAGTAGTCCAGTTACACATTTGTGGGCTTATAACTTGGCTTCTGAATATCCTAGAGAGGTCAGGTTCAATTTAGAGTACTCCAATTAACAGCCCCTACAACCACAAAAAGGAATGGAGTCATTAGCACTTATGGTTTTTAAATGGCACCCAGAATTATGTTGCACGAAGCACAATTTCACATCATTCTGGGTCCATTTGTGTGAAAACAAGGTCCAGTCAGGCTGAAACGTTACAAGAAGGTAGAATCTGTTGAGTTGTAAGTTATCTGAACGTTTCATGATGATCGCACATTCCTATAGGGGGTCAAACCATGTCCCAAAGGTCACCGGGCCTGGTGTCACTTTAAAGAAGTAGTCCAGTTAAACCTTTGTGGGCTTATAACTTGGCTTCTGAATATCCTAAAGAGGTCAGGTTTGTTTTAGAGTACTCCAATCAACAGCCCCCATTACCCCAAAAATGAATGGAGTCATTAGCACTTATGGTTTTTAAATGGCACCCAGAATTATGTTGCACAAAGCACAATTTCACATCATTCCGGGTTCATTTGTGTGAAAACAAGGTCCAATCAGGCTGAAACGTTACAGGATCGTAGAATCTATTGAGTTGTAAGTGATCTGTACGTTTCATGATGATCGCACTTTCCTAAGGGGTTCAAACCATGTCCCAAAAGTCACCGGATCTGGTGTCACTTTAAAGAAGTAGTCCAGTTACACATTTGTGGGCTTATAACTTGGCTTCTGAATGTCCTAGAGAGATCAGGTTTGTTTTAGTGTACTCCAATCAAAAGCCCCTACAACCACAAAAAAGAATGGAGTCATTAGCACTTATGGTTTGTAAATGGCACCCAGAATTATGTTGCACGAAGCACAATTTCACATCATTCTGGGTCGATTTGTGTGAAAACAAGGTCCAATCAGGCTGAAATGTTACAAGAAGGTAGAATCTATTGAGTTGTAAGTGATATGAACGTTTCATGATGATCGCACATTCCTATAGGGGGTCAAACCATGTCCCAAAGGTCACCGGGCCTGGTGTCACTTTAAAGAAGTAGTCCAGTTACACCTTTGTGGGCTTATAACTTGGCTTCTGAATGTCCTAGAGAGATCAGGTTTGTTTTAGTGTACTCCATTCAACAGCCCCTACAACCACAAAAAGGAATGGAGTCATTAGCACTTATGGTTTGTAAATGGCACCCAGAATTATGTTGCACGAAGCACAATTTCACATCATTCTGGGTCCATTTGTGTGAAAACAAGGTCCAATCAGGCTGAAACGTTACAAGAAGGTAGAATCTATTGAGTTGTAAGTGATCTGAAAGTTTCATGATGATCGCACATGCCTAAGGGGGTCAAGTTATGTCCCAAAGGTCACCGGATCTGGTGTCACTTTAAAGAAGTAGTCCAGTTACACCTTTGTGGGCTTATAACTTGGCTTCTGAATGTCCTAGAGTGATCAGGTTTGTTTCAGAGTACTCCAATCAACAGCCCCTACAACCACAAAAAGGAATGGAGTCATTAGCACTTATGGTTTGTAAATGGCACCCAGAATTATGTTGCACGAAGCACAATTTCACATCATTCTGGGTTCATTTGTGTGAAAACAAGGTCCAATCAGGCTGAAACGTTACAAGAAGGTAGAATCTATTGAGTTGTAAGTGATCTGAATGTTTCATGATGATAGCACTTTCCTAAGGGGGTCAAACCATGTCCCAAAGGTCACCAGGCCTGGTGTCACTTTAAAGAAGTAGTCCAGTTACACATTTGTGGGCTTATAACTTGGCTTCTGAATATCCTAAAGAGGTCAGGTTTAATTTAGAGTACTCCAATCAACAGCCCCTACAACCACAAAAAAGAATTCAGTCATTAGCACTTATGGTTTGTAAATGGCACCCAGAATTATGTTGCACGAAGCACAATTTCACATCATTCTGGGTCCATTTGTGTGAAAACAAGGTCCAATCAGGCTGAAACGTTACAAGAAGGTAGAATCTATTGAGTTGTAAGTGATATGAACGTTTCATGATGATCGCACATTCCTATAGGTGGTCAAACCATGTCCCAAAGGTCACCGGGCCTGGTGTCACTTTAAAGAAGTAGTCCAGTTACACCTTTGTGGCCTTATAACTTGGCTTCTGAATGTCCTAGAGAGATCAGGTTTGTTTTAGTGTACTCCAATCAACAGCCCCTACAACTACAAAAAGGAATGGAGTCATTAGCACTTATGGTTTGTAAATGGCACCCAGAATTATGTTAAACGAAGCACAATTTCACATCATTCTGGGTCCATTTGTGTGAAAACAAGGTCCAATCAGGCTGAAACGTTACAAGAAGGTAGAATCTATTGAGTTGTAAGTGATCTGAAAGTTTCATGATGATCGCACATTCCTAAGTGGGTCAAACCATGTCCCAAAGGTCACCGGATCTGGTGTCACTTTAAAGAAGTAGTCCAGTTACACATTTGTGGGCTTATAACTTGGCTTCTGAATGTCCTAGAGAGATCAGGTTTGTTTTAGTGTACTCCAATCAACAGCCCATACAACCACAAAAAGGAATGGAGTCATTAGCACTTATGGTTTGTAAATGGCACCCAGAATTATGTTGCACGAAGCACAATTTCACATCATTCTGGGTCCTTTTGTTTGAAAACAAGGTCCATTCAGGCTGAAACGTTACAAGAAGGTAGAATCTATTGAGTTGTAAGTGATCTGAACGTTTCATGATGATCGCACATTCCTTTAGGGGGTCAAACCATGTCCCAAAGGTCACCGGGCCTGGTGTCACTTTAAAGAAGTAGTCCAGTTACACCTTTGTGGGCTTATAACTTGGCTTCTGAATGTCCTAGAGAGATCAGGTTTGTTTTAGTGTATTCCAATCAGCAGCCCCTACAACCACAAAAAGGAATGGAGTCATTAGCACTTATGGTTTGTAAATGGCACCCAGAATTATGTTGCACGAAGCACAATTTCACATCATTCTGGGTCCATTTGTGTGAAAACAAGGTCCAATTAGGCTGAAACGTTACAAGAAGGTAGAATCTATTGAGTTGTAAGTGATCTGAACGTTTCAGGATGATCGCACATTCCTAAGTGGGTCAAACCATGTCCCAAAGGTCACCGGGCCTGGTGTCACTTTAAAGAAGTAGTCCAGTTACACCTTTGTGGGCTTATAACTTGGCTTCTGAATGTCCTAGAGAGATCAGGTTTGTTTTAGTGTACTCCAATCAACAGCCCCTACAACCACAAAAAGGAATGGAGTCATTAGCACTTATGGTTTGTAAATGGCACCCAGAATTATGTTGCACGAAGCACAATTTCACATCATTCTGGTATCATTTGTGTGAAAACAAGGTCCAATCAGGCTGAAACGTTACAGGAAGGTAGAATCTATTGAGTTGTAAGTGATCTGAACGTTTCATGATGATAGCACTTTCCTAAGGGGGTCAAACCATGTCCCAAAGGTCACCGGATCGGTGTCAATTTAAAGAAGTAGTCCAGTTACACATTTGTGGGCTTATAACTTGGCTTCTGAATGTCCTAGAGTGATCAGGTTTGTTTCAGAGTACTCCAATCAACAGCCCCTACAACCACAAAAAGGAATGGAGTCATTAGCACTTATGGTTTGTAAATGGCACCCAGAATTATGTTGCACGAAGCACAATTTCACATCATTCTGGGTCCATTTGTGTGAAAACAAGGTCCATTCAGGCTGAAACGTTACAAGAAGGTAGAATCTATTGAGTTGTAAGTTATCTGAACGTTTCATGATGATAGCACTTTCCTAAGGGGGTCAAACCATGTCCCAAAGGTCACCGGATCGGTGTCAATTTAAAGAAGTAGTCCAGTTACACATTTGTGGGCTTATAACTTGGCTTCTGAATGTCCTAGAGTGATCAGGTTTGTTTCAGAGTACTCCAATCAACAACCCCTACAACCACAAAAAGGAATGGAGTCATTAGCACTTATGGTTTGTAAATGGCACCCAGAATTATGTTGCACGAAGCACAATTTCACATCATTCTGGGTCCATTTGTGTGAAAACAAGGTCCAATCAGGCTGAAACGTTACAAGAAGGTAGAATCTATTGAGTTGTAAGTGATCTGAACGTTTCATGATCATCGCACATTCCTATAGGGGGTCAAACCATGTCCCAAAGGTCACCGGGCCTGGTGTCACTTTAAAGAAGTAGTCCAGTTACACCTTTGTGGGCTTATAACTTGGCTTCTGAATATCCTAGAGAGGTCAGGTTCAATTTAGAGTACTCCAATTAACAGCCCCAATTACCCCAAAAAGGAATGGAGTCATTAGCACTTATGGTTTTTAAATGGCACCCAGAATTATGTTGCACGAAGCACAATTTCACATCATTCTGGGTTCATTTGTGTGAAAACAAGGTCCAATCAGGCTGAAACGTTACAGGAAGGTAGAATCTATTGAGTTGTAAGTTATCTGAACGTTTCATGATGATAGCACTTTCCTAAGGGGGTAAAACCATGTCCCAAAGGTCACCGGATCAGTGTCAAGTTAAAGAAGTAGCCCAGTTACACATTTGTGGGCTTATAACTTGGCTTCTGAATGTCCAAGAGAGATCAGGTTTGTTTTAGTGTACTCCAATCAACAGCCCCTACAACCACAAAAAGGAATGGAGTCATTAGCACTCATGGTTTGTAAATGGCACCCAGAATTATGTGGCACGAAGCACAATTTCACATCATTCTGGGTTCATTTGTGTGAAAACAAGGTCCAATCAGGCTGAAACGTTACAGGAAGGTAGAATCTATTGAGTTGTAAGTGATCTGAACGTTTCATGATGATAGCACTTTCCTAAGGAGGTAAAACCATGTCCCAAAGGTCACCGGATCGGTGTCAATTTAAAAAAGTAGTCCAGTTACACATTTGTGGGCTTATAACTTGGCTTCTGAATGTCCTAGAGAGATCAGGCTTGTTTTAGTGTACTCCAATCAACAGCCCCTACAACCACAAAAAGGAATGGAGTCATTAGCACTTATGGTTTTTAAATGGCACCCAGAATTATGTTGCACGAAGCACAATTTCACATCATTCTGGGTCCATTTGTGTGAAAACAAGGTCCAATCAGGCTGAAACGTTACAGGAAGGTAGAATCTATTGAGTTGTAAGTGATATGAACGTTTCATGATGATAGCACTTTCCTAAGGGGGTCAAACCATGTCCTAGAGGTCACCGGATCTGTTGTCAATTTAAAGAATTAGTCCAGTTACACCTTTGTGGGCTTATAACTTGGCTTCTGAATGTCCTAGACTGATCAGGTTTGTTTTAGTGTACTCCAATCAACAGCCCCTACAACCACAAAAAGGAATGGAGTCATTAGCACTTATGGTTTTTAAATGGCACCCAGAATTATGTTGCACGAAGCACAATTTCACATCATTCTGGGTCCATTTGTGTGAAAACAAGGTGCAGTCAGGCTGAAACGTTACAAGAAGGTAGAATCTGTTGAGTTGTAAGTGATCTGAACGTTTCATGATGATCGCACATTCCTATAGGGGGTCAAACCATGTCCCAAAGGTCACCGGGCCTGGTGTCACTTTAAAGAAGTAGTCCAGTTAAACCTTTGTGGGCTTATAACTTGGCTTCTGAATATCCTAAAGAGGTCAGGTTTGTTTTAGAGTACTCCAATCAACAGCCCCCATTACCCCAAAAAGGAATGGAGTCATTAGCACTTATGGTTTTTAAATGGCACCCAGAATTATGTTGCACGAAGCACAATTTCACATCATTCTGGGTCCATTTGTGTGAAAACAAGGTCCATTCAGGCTGAAACGTTACAAGAAGGTAGAATCTATTGAGTTGTAAGTGATCTGAACGTTTCATGATGATAGCACTTTCCTAAGGGGGTCAAACCATGTCCCAAAGGTCACCGGATCGGTGTCAATTTAAAGAAGTAGTCCAGTTACACATTTGTGGGCTTATAACTTGGCTTCTGAATGTCCTAGAGTGATCAGGTTTGTTTCAGAGTACTCCAATCAACAACCCCTACAACCACAAAAAGGAATGGAGTCATTAGCACTTATGGTTTGTAAATGGCACCCAGAATTATGTTGCACGAAGCACAATTTCACATCATTCTGGGTCCATTTGTGTGAAAACAAGGTCCAATCAGGCTGAAACGTTACAAGAAGGTAGAATCTATTGAGTTGTAAGTGATCTGAACGTTTCATGATGATCGCACATTCCTATAGGGGGTCAAACCATGTCCCAAAGGTCACCGGGCCTGGTGTCACTTTAAAGAAGTAGTCCAGTTACACCTTTGTGGGCTTATAACTTGGCTTCTGAATATCCTAGAGAGGTCAGGTTCAATTTAGAGTACTCCAATTAACAGCCCCAATTACCCCAAAAAGGAATGGAGTCATTAGCACTTATGGTTTTTAAATGGCACCCAGAATTATGTTGCACGAAGCACAATTTCACATCATTCTGGGTTCATTTGTGTGAAAACAAGGTCCAATCAGGCTGAAACGTTACAGGAAGGTAGAATCTATTGAGTTGTAAGTTATCTGAACGTTTCATGATGATAGCACTTTCCTAAGGGGGTAAAACCATGTCCCAAAGGTCACCGGATCGGTGTCAAGTTAAAGAAGTAGCCCAGTTACACATTTGTGGGCTTATAACTTGGCTTCTGAATGTCCTAGAGAGATCAGGTTTGTTTTAGTGTACTCCAATCAACAGCCCCTACAACCACAAAAAGGAATGGAGTCATTAGCACTCATGGTTTGTAAATGGCACCCAGAATTATGTGGCACGAAGCACAATTTCACATCATTCTGGGTTCATTTGTGTGAAAACAAGGTCCAATCAGGCTGAAACGTTACAGGAAGGTAGAATCTATTGAGTTGTAAGTGATCTGAACGTTTCATGATGATAGCACTTTCCTAAGGAGGTAAAACCATGTCCCAAAGGTCACCGGATCGGTGTCAATTTAAAAAAGTAGTCCAGTTACACATTTGTGGGCTTATAACTTGGCTTCTGAATGTCCTAGAGAGATCAGGCTTGTTTTAGTGTACTCCAATCAACAGCCCCTACAACCACAAAAAGGAATGGAGTCATTAGCACTTATGGTTTTTAAATGGCACCCAGAATTATGTTGCACGAAGCACAATTTCACATCATTCTGGGTCCATTTGTGTGAAAACAAGGTCCAATCAGGCTGAAACGTTACAGGAAGGTAGAATCTATTGAGTTGTAAGTGATATGAACGTTTCATGATGATAGCACTTTCCTAAGGGGGTCAAACCATGTCCCAGAGGTCACCGGATCTGTTGTCAATTTAAAGAATTAGTCCAGTTACACCTTTGTGGGCTTATAACTTGGCTTCTGAATGTCCTAGACTGATCAGGTTTGTTTTAGTGTACTCCAATCAACAGCCCCTACAACCACAAAAAGGAATGGAGTCATTAGCACTTATGGTTTTTAAATGGCACCCAGAATTATGTTGCACGAAGCACAATTTCACATCATTCTGGGTCCATTTGTGTGAAAACAAGGTCCAGTCAGGCTGAAACGTTACAGGAAGGTAGAATCTATTGAGTTGTAAGTGATCTGAACGTTTCATGATGATAGCACTTTCCTAAGGGGGTCAAACCATGTCCCAGAGGTCACCGGATCTGTTGTCAATTTAAAGAAGTAGTCCAGTTACACATTTGTGGGCTTATAACTTGGCTTCTGAATGTCCTAGAGAGATCAGGTTTGTTTTAGTGTACTCCAATCAACAGCCCCTACAACCACAAAAAGGAATGGAGTCATTAGCACTTATGGTTTTTAAATGGCACCCAGAATTATGTTGCACGAAGCACAATTTCACATCATTCTGGGTCCATTTGTGTGAAAACAAGGTCCAATCAGGCTGAAATGTTACAAGAAGGTAGAATCTATTGAGTTGTAAGTGATATGAACGTTTCATGATGATCGCACATTCCTATAGGGGGTCAAACCATGTCCCAAAGGTCACCGGGCCTGGTGTCACTTTAAAGAAGTAGTCCAGTTACACCTTTGTGGGCTTATAACTTGGCTTCTGAATGTCCTAGAGAGATCAGGTTTGTTTTAGTGTACTCCAATCAACAGCCCCTACAACCACAAAAAGGAATGGAGTCATTAGCACTTATGGTTTGTAAATGGCACCCAGAATTATGTTGCACGAAGCACAATTTCACATCATTCTGGGTCCATTTGTGTGAAAACAAGGTCCAATCAGGCTGAAACGTTACAGGAAGGTAGAATCTATTGAGTTGTAAGTGATCTGAACGTTTCATGATGATAGCACTTTCCTAAGGGGGTCAAACCATGTCCCAAAGGTCACCGGATCGGTGTCAATTTAAAGAAGTAGTCCAGTTACACATTTGTGGGCTTATAACTTGGCTTCTGAATGTCCTAGAGTGATCAGGTTTGTTTCAGAGTACTCCAATCAACAGCCCCTACAACCACAAAAAGGAATGGAGTCATTAGCACTTATGGTTTGTAAATGGCACCCAGAATTATGTTGCACGAAGCACAATTTCACATCATTCTGGGTCCATTTGTGTGAAAACAAGGTCCATTCAGGCTGAAACGTTACAAGAATGTAGAATCTATTGAGTTGTAAGTGAACTGAACGTTTCATGATGATCGCACATTCCTATAGGGGGTCAAACCATGTCCCAAAGGTATCCGGGCCTGGTGTCACTTTAAAGAAGTAGTCCAGTTACACCTTTGTGGGCTTATAACTTGGCTTCTGAATGTCCTAGAGAGGTCAGGCTTGTTTTAGTGTACTCCAATCAACAGCCCCTACAGCCACAAAAAGGATTGGAGTCAAAAGCACTTATGGTTTGTAAATGGCACCCAGAATTATGTTGCACGAAGCACAATTTCACATCATTCTGGGTTGTGTGAAAACAAGGTCCAATCAGGCTGAAACGTTACAAGAAGGTAGAATCTATTGAGTTGTAGGAGATCTGAACGTTTCATGATGATCGCACATTCCTAAGGGGGTCAAACCATGTCCCAAAGGTCACCGGGCCTGGTGTCACTTTAAAGAAGTAGTCCAGTTACACCTTTGTGGGCTTATAACTTGGCTTCTGAATATCCTAGAGAGGTCAGTTTTAATTTAGAGTACTCCAATTAACAGCCCCCATTACCCCAAAAAGGAATGGAGTCATTAGCACTTATGGTTTTTAAATGGCACCTAGAATTATGTTGCACGAAGCACAATTTCACATCATTCTGGGTTCATTTGTGTGAAAACAAGGTCCAATAAGCTGAAATGTTACAGGAAGGTAGAATCTATTGAGTTGTAAGTGATCTGAACGTTTCATGATGATAGCACTTTCCTAAGGGGGTAAAACCATGTCCCAAAGGTCACCGGATCAGTGTCAATTTAAAGAAGTAGTCCAGTTACACATTTGTGGGCTTATAACTTGGCTTCTGAATGTCCTAGAGAGATCAGGTTTGTTTTAGTGTACTCCAATCCTCAGCCCCTACAACCACAAAAAGGAATGGAGTCATTAGCACTCATGGTTTGTAAATGGCACCCAGAATTATGTGGCACGAAGCACAATTTCACATCATTCTGGGTTCATTTGTGTGAAAACAAGGTCCAATCAGGCTGAAACGTTACAGGAAGGTAGAATCTATTGAGTTGTAAGTGATCTGAACGTTTCATGATGATGGCACTTTCCTAAGGGGGTCAAACCATGTCCCAAAGGTCACCGGGCCTGGTGTCACTTTAAAGAAGTAGTCCAGTTACACATTTGTGGGCTTATAACTTGGCTTCTGAATATCCTAGAGAGGTCAGGTTTAATTTAGAGTACTCCAATTAACAGCCCCCATTACCCCAAAAAGGAATTTAGTCATTAACACTCATGGTTTTTAAATGGCACCCAGAATTATGTTGCACGAAGCACAATTTCACATCATTCTGGGTCCATTTGTTTGAAAACAAGGTCCAATCAGGCTGAAACGTTACAGGAAGGTAGAATCTATTGAGTTGTAAGTGATCTGAACGTTTCATGATGATAGCACTTTCCTAAGGGGGTCAAACCATGTCCCAAAGGTCACCGGATCGGTGTCAATTTAAAGAAGTAGTCCAGTTACACATTTGTGGGCTTATAACTTGGCTTCTGAATGTCCTAGAGTGATCAGGTTTGTTTCAGAGTACTCCAATCAACAGCCCCTACAACCACAAAAAGGAATGGAGTCATTAGCACTTATGGTTTGTAAATGGCACCCAGAATTATGTTGCACGAAGCACAATTTCACATCATTCTGGGTCCATTTGTGTGAAAACAAGGTCCATTCAGGCTGAAACGTTACAAGAAGGTAGAATCTATTGAGTTGTAAGTGATCTGAACGTTTCATGATGATCGCACATTCCTATAGGGGGTCAAACCATGTCCAAAAGGTCACCGGGCCTGGTGTCACTTTAAAGAAGTAGTCCAGTTACACCTTTGTGGGCTTATAACTTGGCTTCTGAATGTCCTAGAGAGGTCAGGCTTGTTTTAGTGTACTCCAATCAACAGCCCCTACAGCCACAAAAAGGAATGGAGTCAAAAGCACTTATGGTTTGTAAATGGCACCCAGAATTATGTTGCACGAAGCACAATTTCACATCATTCTGGGTCCATTTGTGTGAAAACAAGGTCCAATCAGGCTGAAACGTTAGAAGAAGGTAGAATCTATTGAGTTGTAAGTGATCTGAACGTTTCATGATGATCGCACATTCCTAAGGGGGTCAAACCATGTCCCAAAGGTCACCGGGCCTGGTGTCACTTTAAAGAAGTAGTCCAGTTACAACTTTGTGGGCTTATAACTTGGCTTCTGAATATCCTAGAGAGGTCAGTTTTAATTTAGAGTACTCCAATTAACAGCCCCCATTACCCCAAAAAGGAATGGAGTCATTAGCACTTATGGTTTTTAAATGGCACCCAGAATTATGTTGCACGAAGCACAATTTCACATCATTCTGGGTTCATTTGTGTTAAAACAAGGTCCAATCAGGCTGAAACGTTACAGGAAGGTAGAATCTATTGAGTTGTAAGTGATCTGAACGTTTCATGATGATAGCACTTTCCTAAGGGGGTAAAACCATGTCCCAAAGGTCACCGGATCGGTGTCAATTTAAATAAGTAGTCCAGTTACACATTTGTGGGCTTATAACTTGGCTTCTGAATGTCCTAGAGAGATCAGGTTTGTTTTAGTGTACTCCAATCAACAGCCCCTACAACCAAAAAAAGGAATTGAGTCATTAGCACTCATGGTTTGTAAATGGCACCCAGAATTATGTGGCACGAAGCACAATTTCACATCATTCTGGGTTCATTTGTGTGAAAACAAGGTCCAATCAGGCTGAAACGTTACAGGAAGGTAGAATCTATTGAGTTGTAAGTGATCTGAACGTTTCATGATGATCGCACTTTCCTAAGGAGGTAAAACCATGTCCCAAAGGTCACCGGATCGGTGTAAATTTAAAAAAGTAGTCCAGTTACACATTTGTGGGCTTATAACTTGGCTTCTGAATGTCCTAGAGAGATCAGGTTTGTTTTAGTGTACTCCAATCAACAGCCCCTACAACCACAAAAAGGAATGGAGTTATTAGCACTTATGGTTTTTAAATGGCACCCAGAATTATGTTGCACGAAGCACAATTTCACATCATTCTGGGTCCATTTGTGTGAAAACAAGGTCCAATCAGGCTGAAACGTTACAAGAAGGTAGAATCTATTTAGTAAAAAGTGATCTGAACGTTTCATGATGATAGCACTTTCCTAAGGGGGTCAAACCATGTCCCAGAGGTCACCGGATCTGTTGTCAATTTAAAGAAGTAGTCCAGTTACACATTTGTGGGCTTATAACTTGGCTTCTCAATGTCCTAGAGAGATCAGGTTTGTTTTAGTGTACTCCAATCAACAGCCCCTACAACCACAAAAAGGAATGGAGTCATTAGCACTTATGGTTTTTAAATGGCACCCAGAATTATGTTGCACGAAGCACAATTTCACATCATTCTGGGTCCATTTGTGTGAAAACAAGGTCCAGTCAGGCTGAAACGTTACAAGAAGGTAGAATCTGTTGAGTTGTAAGTGATCTGAACGTTTCATGATGATCGCACATTCCTATAGGGGGTCAAACCATGTCCCAAAGGTCACCGGGCCTGGTGTCACTTTAAAGAAGTAGTCCAGTTAAACATTTGTGGGCTTATAACTTGGCTTCTGAATATCCTAAAGAGGTCAGGTATGTTTTAGAGTACTCCAATTAACAGCCCCCATTACCCCAAAAAGGAATGGAGTCGTTAGCACTTATGGTTTTTAAATGGCACCCAGAATTATGTTGCACAAAGCACAATTTCACATCATTCTGGGTTCATTTGTGTGAAAACAAGGTCCAATCAGGCTGAAACGTTACAGGATGGTAGAATCTATTGAGTTGTAAGTGATCTGAACGTTTCATGATGATCGCACTTTCCTAAGGGGGTCAAACCATGTCCTAAAGGTCACCGGATCTGGTGTCACTTTAAAGAAGTAGTCCAGTTACACATTTGTGGGCTTATAACTTGGCTTCTGAATATCCTAGAGAGGTCAGGTTTGTTTTAGAGTACTCCAATTAACAGCCCCTATTACCTCAAAAAGAAATGGAGTCATTAGCACTTATGGTTTTTAAATGGCACCCAGAATTATGTTGCACGAAGCACAATTTCACATCATTCTGGGTCCATTTGTGTGAAAACAAGGTCCAATCAGGCTGAAACGTTACAAGAAGGTAGAATCTATTGAGTTGTAAGTGATCTGAAAGTTTCATGATGATCGCACATTCCTAAGGGGTCAAATTATGCCCCAAAGGTCACCGGATCTGGTGTCACTTTAAAGAAGTAGTCCAGTTACACCTTTGTGGGCTCATAACTTGGCTTCTGAATGTCCTAGAGAGATCAGGTTTGTTTTGGTGTACTCCAATCAACAGCCCCTACAACCACAAAAAGGAATGGAGTCATTAGCACTTATGGTTTGTAAATGGCACCCAGAATTATGTTGCACGAAGCACAATTTCACATCATTCTGGGTCCATTTGTGTGAAAACAAGGTCCATTAAGGCTGAAACGTTACAAGAAGGTAGAATCTATTGAGTTGTAAGTGATCTGAATGTTTCATGATGATAGCACTTTCCTAAGGGGGTCAAACCATGTCCCAAAGGTCACCGGGCCTGGTGTCACTTTAAAGAATTAGTCCAGTTACACATTTGTGGGCTTATCACTTGGCTTCTGAATATCCTAGAGAGGTCAGGTTTAATTTAGAGTACTCCAATTAACAGCCCCCATTACCCCAAAAAGGAATTTAGTAATTAGCACTTATGGTTTTTAAATGGCACCCAGAATTATGTTGCACGAAGCACAATTTCACATCATTCTGGGTTCATTTGTGTGAAAACAAGGTCCAATCAGGCTGAAACGTTACAGGAAGGTAGAATCTATTGAGTTGTAAGTGATCTGAACGTTTCATGATGATAGCACTTTCCTAAGGGGGTAAAACCATGTCCCAAAGGTCACCGGATCAGTGTCAATTTAAAGAAGTAGTCCAGTTACACATTTGTGGGCTTATAACTTGGCTTCTGAATGTCCTAGAGAGATCAGGTTTGTTTTAGTGTACTCCAATCAACAGCCCCTACAACCACAAAAAGGAATGGAGTCATTAGCACTTATGGTTTGTAAATGGCACCCAGAATTATGTGGCACGAAGCACAATTTCACATCATTCTGGGTTCATTTGTGTGAAAACAAGGTCCAATCAGGCTGAAACGTTACAGGAAGTTAGAATCTTTTGAGTTGTAAGTGATTTGAACGTTTCATGATGATAGCACTTTCCTAAGGAGGTAAAACCATGTCCCAAAGGTCACCGGATCGGTGTCAATTTCAAAAAGTAGTCCAGTTACACATTTGTGGGCTTATAACTTGGCTTCTGAATGTCCTAGAGAGATCAGGTTTGTTTTAGTGTACTCCAATCAACAGCCCCTAAAACCACAAAAAGGAATGGAGTCATTAGCACTTATGGCTTTTAAATGGCACCCAGAATTATGTTGCACGAAGCACAATTTCACATCATTCTGGGTTCATATGTGTGAAAACAAGGTCCAATCAGGCTGAAACGTTACTGGAAGGTAGAATCTATTGAGTTGTAAGTGATCTGAACGTTTCATGACGATAGCACATTCCTAAGGGGGTCAAACCATGTCCCAAAGGTCACCGGGCCTGGTACCACTTTAAAGAAGTAGTCCAGTTACACCTTTGTGGGCTTATAACTTGGCTTCTGAATGTCCTAGACAGGTCAGGCTTGTTTTAGTGTACTTCAATAAACAGCCCCTACAACCACAAAAAGGAATGGAGTCATTAGCACTTATGGTTTTTAAATGGCACCCAGAATTATGTTGCACGAAGCACAATTTCACATCATTCTGGGTTCATATGTGTGAAAACAAGGTCCAATCAGGCTGAAACGTTACTGGAAGGTAGAATCTATTGAGTTGTAAGTGATCTGAACGTTTCATGATGATAGCACTTTCCTAAGGAGGTAAAACCATGTCCCAAAGGTCACCGGATCGGTGTCAATTTCAAAAAGTAGTCCAGTTACACATTTGTGGGCTTATAACTTGGCTTCAGAATGTCCTAGAGAGATCAGGTTTGTTTTAGTGTACTCCAATCAACAGCCCCTACAACCACAAAAAGGAATGGAGTCATTAGCACTTATGGTTTTCAAATGGTACCCAGAATTATGTTGCACGAAGCACAATTTCACATCATTCTGGGTTCATTTGTGTGAAAACAAGGTCCAGTCAGGCTGAAACGTTACAGGAAGGTAGAATCTATTGAGTTGTAAGTGATTTGAACGTTTCATGATGATAGTACTTTCCTAAGGGGGTCAAACCATGTCCCAAAGGTCACCGGGCCTGGTGTCACTTTAAAGAAGTAGTCCAGTTACACCTTTGTGGGCTTATAACTTGGCTTCTGAATGTCCTAGAGAGGTCAGGCTTGTTTTAGTGTACTCCAATCAACAGCCCCTACAGCCACAAAAAGGAATGGAGTCATTAGCACTTATGGTTTGTAAATGGCACCCAGAATTATGTTGGACGAAGCACAATTTCACATCATTCTGGGTTCATTTGTGTGAAAACAAGGTCCATTAAGGCTGAAACGTTACAAGAAGGTAGAATCTATTGAGTTGTAAGTGATCTGAACGTTTCATGATGATCGCACATTCCTATAGGGGGACAAACCATGTCCCGAAGGTCACCGGGCCTGGTGTCACTTTAAAGAAGTAGTCCAGTTACACCTTTGTGGGCTTATAACTTGGCTTCTGAATATCCTAGAGAGGTCAGGTTTGTTTTAGAGTACTCCAATTAACAGCCCCCATTTCTCCAAAAAGGAATGGAGTCATTAGCACTTATGGTTTTTAAGTGGCACCCAGAATTATGTTGCACGAAGCACAATTTCACATCATTCTGGGTACATTTGTGTGAAAACAAGGTCCAATCAGGCTGAAACGTTACAGGAAGGTAGAATCTATTGAGTTGTAAGTGATCTGAACGTTTCATGATGATCGCACTTTCCTAAGGGGGTCAAACCATGTCCCAGAGGTCACCGGATCTGGTGTCAATGTAAAGAAGTAGTCCAGTTACCCATTTGTGGGCTTATAACTTGGCTTCTGAATGTCCTAGAGAGATCAGGTTTGTTTTAGTGTACTCCAATCAACAGCCCCTACAACCACAAAAAGGAATGGAGTCATTAGCACTTATGGTTTTTAAATGGCACCCAGAATTATGTTGCACGAAGCACAATTTCACATCATTCTGGGTCCATTTGTGTGAAAACAAGGTCCAGTCAGGCTGAAACGTTACAAGAAGGTAGAATCTATTGAGTTGTAAGTGATATGAACGTTTCATGATGATCGCACATTCCTATAGGGGGTCAAACCATGTCCCAAAGGTCACCGGGCCTGGTGTCACTTTAAAGAAGTAGTCCAGTAACACCTTTGTGGGCTTATAACTTGGCTTCTGAATGTCCTAGAGAGGTCAGGTTTGTTTTAGTGTACTCCAATCAACAGCCCCTACAACCACAAAAATGAATGGAGCCATTAGCACTTATGGTTTGTAAATGGCACCCAGAATTATGTTGCACGAAGCACAATTTCACATCATTATGGGTCCATTTGTGTGAAAACAAGGTCCAGTCAGGCTGAAACGTTACAAGAAGGTAGAATCTATTGAGTTGTAAGTGATCTGAACGTTTCATGATGATCGCACATTCCTATAGGGGGTCAAACCATGTCCCAAAGGTCACCGGGCCTGGTGTCACTTTAAAGAAGTAGTCCAGTTTCACATTTGTGGGCTTATAACTTGGCTTCTGAATGTCCTAGAGAGGTCAGGTTTGTTTTAGTGTACTCCAATAAACAGCCCCTACAACCACAAAAATTAATGGAGTCATTAGCACTTATGGTTTGTAAATGGCACCCAGAATTATGTTGCACGAAGCACAATTTCACATCATTCTGGGTTCATTTGTGTGAAAACAAGGTCCAATCAGGCTGAAACGTTACAAGAAGGTAGAATCTATTGAGTTGTAAGTGATCTGAACGTTTCATGATGATCGCACATTCCTATAGGGGGTCAAACCATGTCCCAAAGGTCACCGGGCCTGGTGTCACTTTAAAGATGTAGTCCAGTTACACCTTTGTGGGCTTATAACTTGGCTTCTAAATATCCTAGAGAGGTCAGGTTTGTTTTAGAATACTCCATTTAACAGCCCCCATTACCCCAAAAAGGAATGGAGTCATTAGCACTTATGGTTTTCAAATGGTACCCAGAATTATGTTGCACGAAGCACAATTTCACATCATTATGGGTCCATTTGTGTGAAAACAAGGTCCAGTCAGGCTCAAACGTTACAAGAAGGTAGAATCTATTGAGTTGTAAGTGATCTGAACGTTTCATGATGATCGCACATTCCTATAGGGGGTCAAACCATGTCCCAAAGGTCACCGGGCCTGGTGTCACTTTAAAGAAGTAGTCCAGTTTCACATTTGTGGGCTTATAACTTGGCTTCTGAATGTCCTAGAGAGGTCAGGTTTGTTTTAGTGTACTCCAATAAACAGCCCCTACAACCACAAAAATTAATGGAGTCATTAGCACTTATGGTTTGTAAATGGCACCCAGAATTATGTTGCACGAAGCACAATTTCACATCATTCTGGGTTCATTTGTGTGAAAACAAGGTCCAATCAGGCTGAAACGTTACAAGAAGGTAGAATCTATTGAGTTGTAAGTGATCTGAACGTTTCATGATGATCGCACATTCCTATAGGGGGTCAAACCATGTCCCAAAGGTCACCGGGCCTGGTGTCACTTTAAAGATGTAGTCCAGTTACACCTTTGTGGGCTTATAACTTGGCTTCTAAATATCCTAGAGAGGTCAGGTTTGTTTTAGAATACTCCATTTAACAGCCCCCATTACCCCAAAAAGGAATGGAGTCATTAGCACTTATGGTTTTCAAATGGTACCCAGAATTATGTTGCACGAAGCACAATTTCACATCATTCTGGGTTCATTTGTGTGAAAACAAGGTCTAATCAGGCTGAAACGTTACAAGAAGGTAGAATCTATTGAGTTGTAAGTGATCTGAACATTTCATGATGATCGCACATTCCTATAGGGGGTCAAACCATGTCCCAAAGGTCACCGGGCCTGGTGTCACTTTAAAGATGTAGTCCAGTTACACCTTTGTGGGCTTATGACTTGGCTTCTGAATATCCTAGAGAGGTCAGGTTTGTTTTAGAGTACTCCATTTAACAGCCCCCATTACCCCAAAAAGGAATGGAGTCATTAGCACTTATGGTTTTCAAATGGTACCCAGAATTATGTTGCACGAAGCACAATTTCACATCATTCTGGGTTCATTTGTGTGAAAACAAGGTCCAGTCAGGCTGAAACTTTACAGGAAGGTAGAATCTATTGAGTTGTAAGTGATTTGAACGTTTCATGATGATAGCACTTTCCTAAGGGGGTCAAACCATGTCCCAAAAGTCACCGGGCCTGGTGTCACTTTAAAGTAGTAGTCCAGTTACACCTTTGTGGGCTTATAACTTGGCTTCTGAATGTCCTAGAGAGGTCAGGCTTGTTTTGGTGTACTCCAATCAACAGCCCCTACAGCCACAAAAAGGAATGGAGTCATTAGCACTTATGGTTTGTAAATGGCACCCAGAATTATGTTGCACGAAGCACAATTTCACATCTTTCTGGGTCCATTTGAGTGAAAACAAGGTCCAATCAGGCTGAAACGTTACAAGAAGGTAGAATCTATTGAGTTGTAAGTGATCTGAACGTTTCATGATGATAGCACTTTCCTAAGGGGGTCAAACCATGTCCCAAAGTTCACCGGGCCTGGTGTCACTTTAAAGAAGTAGTCCAGTTTCACATTTGTGGGCTTATAACTTGGCTTCTGAATGTCCTATAGAGGTCAGGTTTGTTTTAGTGTACTCCAATCAACAGCCCCTACAACCACAAAAATGAATGGAGTCATTAGCACTTATGGTTTGTAAATGGCACCCAGAATTATGTTGCACGAAGCACAATTTCACATCATTCTGGGTTCATTTGTGTGAAAACAAGGTCCTATCAGGCTGAAACGTTACAAGAAGGTAGAATCTATTGAGTTGTAAGTGATCTGAACGTTTCATCATGATCGCACATTCCTATAGGGGGTCAAACCATGTCCCAAACGTCACCGGGCCTGGTGTCACTTTAAAGATGTAGTCCAGTTACACCTTTGTGGGCTTATAACTTGAATTCTGAATATCCTAGAGAGGTCAGGTTTGTTTTAGAGTACTCCAATTCACAGCCCCCATTACCCCAAAAAGGAATGGAGTCATTAGCACTTATGGTTTTTAAATGGCACCCAGAATTATGTTGCACGAAGCACAATTTCACATCATTCTGGGTTCATTTGTGTGAAAACAAGGTCCAATCAGGCTGAAACGTTACAGGAAGGTAGAATCTATTGAGTTGTAAGTGATCTGAACGTTTCATGATGATAACACTTTCCTAAGGGGGTCAAACCATGTCCCAAAGGTCACCGGATCTGGTGTCAATTTAAAGAAGTGGTCCAGTTACACATTTGTGGGCTTATAACTTGGCTTTTGAATGTCCTAGAGAGATCAGGTTTGTTTTAGTGTACTCCAATCAACAGCCCCTACAACCACAAAAAGGAATGGAGTCATTAGCACTTATGGTTTTTAAATGGCACCCAGAATTATGTTGCACGAAGCACAATTTCACATCATTCTGGGTTCATTTGTGTGAAAACAAGGTCCAATCATGCTGAAACGTTACAAGAAGGTAGAATCTATTACATCGGCGATCAACGTGAGCATAGAGGTCGCTGTCGTTTTACTGTACGCCAGGATATCCGTGTGTGAGTGCACGCTCGACGTCGATTGAAACCGGTCATGTCAGACCTGATCAGACCTTCCGAACACATGACCATTAGTTGTTGTGCGGCCGAGAGTATCGCGATCATACCGTTGAGATGTGTAGAAAGCGCGTACACGCCAGCCTTCCACATTTCCAAAGTTTCCAGCAGTCTAGAGGGACTTGTCTTAGTGCGCACGGCTGTGCTGAATTTGCGTTGGGTAGACACAACGGCTTCGACCTCGCTTAGGATCTTGTGGGCTCATGTACTCGTGGTAGGCCAAGACGTGTATATTCGAGCGCGGTGACGCCCCGAACACTTGACCCGATTTTGTTGTTGCGATATGCGTGTCCAGTAACACGGCAAAGTCCGCGTGCCTAGCTTGTATTGATTTTACAGCTCACTCATACCCCAATAGTACCGTCGGTAGAAGTTCGTTCACTTGTTTCCATGCGCTCGTTGAACACAGGACATCGCAACCTCTGTGATACTCAAGTAAAGCGTCACACACCAGCTGCTTGCACGTTGGAAATACAATCGGTAGTAACTTCTTACTCCACTCTATGTTGAACTCGTATAGTATGTATATGGGCGGTTGCGGCGGTTTGCGCATTTTCTATCTACCCTCCGCTAATATGACTCTGTGGTCTGTCTCCTGAGACGGTGCGGTTGGAACTTGCGAGAGTGCGCTATCGACGGTCGGCGTTTCCATTTCGTCAACTGTGCCATTTTCAGCCGCTGGCAAACGGCCGTCGACGGTCGATGCGAGACACCAACATAACGTTAGACCGCGACCCCCATGCCAGTTTTCTGTAGTACTGGTTGTAGTTTCTGGTGCACACTCGAAACGCCATTACGATCACAATTACGTTGATTAATAAATCCAGTGTTGTAGCGACTGCAGCCAGCGCCGTCACGCAACTCGTGTCGGTGTTATCTCTCGATACTTTCATTCGTATCCGAGCGTATGCAGAATCTACGGATCTGGTGAAGTTGCTTGTCACTAGCTTGCGCACGTTTGATATGGCCCTTTGCGCGAGACTCACACAACCTGCAGTGGCGACCGTCACGTCAGTGCAAAGTTTTTCCGATATATCGCTCGCAACATCGTTTGTCATTTGCTGTACACTGCGCACACTGGCCGCGAGGTCACGGAGAGGGTCTTCGTTACGAGTTGTGTAATATCCGCTGACTTGCCAATTCAATTCTGGTGGCGCTGACCCAAACGAGAACGCTTTTAAGGCGCATGTCGTGGTAACTCTGGTAGCGCCGTGGTTGACGAAGACGATCATCTTTAGCAATAGTTCATCTCGAAGCGCAACGATGGTGAGGGCGACGGGTTGGCCGGTTCCACCTTCAGGCCACTCGGTTGCCGCTAGATTGCCCAATGCCACACACACAGACGAACCCTGTACACACTCAATGACCCGTGTGCGATCGTTGATTTCTGCTAGTACGTTTGCTAGTTCTACGTGCTTCCACGGATCGGGCGTGGGCACGCGCTTGTTTTAGAGGCGTTTTCGCGCAGCCTCTACCCTGCACGACCGCTCGTGGCCGCACTAGCTATTTTTATCTTTATTTGTTTCACACACACACACACACACACACACACACACACACACACACACACACACACACACACACACACACACACACACACACACACACACACACACACACACACACACAGGCCCTTGCGTGCAAACCCCGGTCAGGCCTGCAGTGTACACATCAGAGACATGATGTTCTTTCACAGAACTGAGGTTGTTCATTACTAAATGACTTTTACAGGAATATTGTTATTATACTATTCAACAGGTTGATCATAATAATGTGTATTAAACCCACAACCTAGCACTGAGGACAGAGGGACTTTATTTAAATTAGTACTTAATGGAAACGATACATAATGATACATAAGAGCCATGTCATACATTCAGCCTAGGAATAGTAGCATTGTGCACTATTAAAAATAAACACATCAATTGCTTGAATCCCATTGTTGCAAAGTAAAACTCTAATAAAACTCTAGTCAGACATCAACAGAGAAGACTTAGTGTATGTACTACAAATACAGCATTAGGATTTCGAGTGGACCGTGCACCTTGTGAACCATCAGAGGCTTATGACGCAACATATCTTCCAGTTGCTATTTGACAAGTTATAATTCTCGACCATTTTTCGGAACTGGTTTCTTGGGTCCGTGAGTAAATGCCAAATGAGATGATAGTCCTTAAGTAAGTTCCTGGCGATCCCATGTCACGCTCTTGCCCATCAGCCGGTGAACGCTGAGATGGAACTCGATGAGAGCGATGTATTTTTTAAGTGCTCCGAATGTACTTCTAACAAGCGTGCGATTCACTTCGTGAGTAAACCGCAGCTGCAGCTGATTCAAACAGTCGAGCCAACTTTCTACATCACAATATGCGTTTTGTAGTTAGTCGAGTTACCTTTTGTGTGGCGCATGCACGGGTCGTTAGCGTCCAGCTCCCAGCTTAGAGAGTCCTGTATTGACACAGACGTCAATACATCTCGATGTCATGCAACACAAAGTCTGTCGCATACAGGTGGGTTAACATATGTACGATACCTTTTGTGTGGCGCATGCACGGGTCGTTAGCGTCCAGCTCCCGGCTTATAGAGAGTCCTGTATTGACACAGACGTCAATACATCTCGATGTCATGCAACACACAAAGTCTGTCGCATACAGGTGGGTTAACACACATGTACGATGTGTGCGATGGCGCGCCCATTTACAATGGGACACGACGATGATCATTGTTAACCAAACTCTTGTTTCTCACGACAGGTGGTAGCGTTGTCTCCTGCACCTGGTCTTCGTGCACAGAGGGTGCTGTAATGTGCTCGTCATAGTCGCGATCGTTGTCACTCGAATCCGTTGTTCTCACGACAGGTGGTAGCGTTGTCTCCTGCATGTTGTCTTCGCGTGCGGCAAGCGTTGTGCTGTGCTCGTTATAATGGTTGTCTTCGTACAAAGGGGGTGTTGAATACTCCTTCGCGAGTAGTCTAGGAGGTGGTGTGATGGGACGTATCTCAGAGGCGTTATGTGAGCGTACCACCATGGCCTGAGCAACTGCGACTACTGAGAGTACACCCAGTACAGACAGCAAGATCATTTTTTTTCTTGGGTGTTGTACGTGTGGGTACAGCCGCTTTAATGGCAGTGGGAGCAAGTGGGCAAATGTATTTATAGGTCACTAGCAGAAACTAAGGCACGTGGTCAGAGTGTAATCGTAACCACCGTAGCTCTTGTCATAATTTAATATACATAGAAATCAGAAACGGGCATGTCAGGATAGACATCGCGAGTGACAATGCGGCCAGTAACTGTGTGCGCTTGAGAGCACCTTGTTGTTCTACTGTGGTGCCCACGCCGCCGGGTCTGCAAATGTCATCGACCTTCTTTATATACGCATACGCTAAAGACCGTATATTCTCTATGGATTTGAACACGTCCTTTGTTTCGCGTAACGCTTGAGCTGTCTCGAGCGTGATGTTGTGAGCGTACGCCAGTGTTTCGCGTGCACTGAGGTCCGAAAGGGCGTGCGCTACAACTATTAACCTTGGTTTGGGAGTGTGGCGAAACGCTCGCTCCGCTGTAATGGGCGGATGGAATGTTATCACCTGGTACGTTTCGTTAGTCGGGTCGTAACACACCGGTCCGTGACACGGACCGTCACATTGTATGGGGCACAGTAAGGACAACACGCCGCCGACCGTGACTTCGCACTCGACCGCGGTGGTGTTGTCGATTTGCAAAGGATCACATACGCCTCTCCAGTCGCAGTGAGGCACATTGTAGTCGACGCGACCGTCGGTCACCATAGCTTTCGTCAGCCAACACACTCGATTGCCCTTCTAAACATCGGCGATCAACGTGAGCGTAGAGGTCACCGTCGCTTTACTGTACGCCAGGATATCCGTGTGTGAGTGCACGCTCGACGTGGATTGACAACCGGTCATGTCAGACCTGATCAGACCTTCCGAACACATGACCATTAGTTGTTGTGCGGCCGAGAGTATCGCGATCATACCGTTGAGATGTGTAGAAAGCGCGTACACGCCAGCCTTCCACGTTTCCAAAGTTTCCAGCAGTCTAGAGGGACTTGTCTTAGCGCGCACGGCTGTGCTGGATTTGCGTTGGGTAGACACAACGGCTTCGACCTCGCTTAGGATCTGTGGGCTCATGTACTCGTGGTAGGCCAAGACGTGTATAGTCGAGCGCGGTGACGCCCCGAACACTTGACCCGGTCTTGTTGTGGCGATATGCTTGTCCAGTAACGCGGCAAAGTCCGCGTGTCTAGCGTGTATTGATTTTACAGCTCCCTCATACCCCAACAGTACGGTCCGTAGAAGTTCGTTCACTTGTTTCCATGCGCTCGTGGAACACAGGACATCGAAACCTCTGTAATACTCAAGTAAAGCGTCACACACCAGCTGCTTGCACGTTGGAAATACATTCGGTAGTAACTTCTTACTCCACTCTATGTTGAACTCGTATAGTATGTATATGGGCAGTTGCGGCGGTTTGCGCATTTTCTATCTACCCTCCGCTAATATGACTCTGTGGTCTGTCTCCTGAGATGGTGCGGTTGGAACTTGCGAGAGTGCACTATCGACGGTCGGCGTTTCCATTTCGTCAACTGTGCCATTTTCAGCCGCTGGCAAACGGCCGTCGACGGTCGATGCGAGACACCAACATAACGTTAGACCGCGACCCTCATGCCAGTTTTCTGTAGTACTGGTTGTAGTTTCTGGTTCACACTCGATACGCCATTAAGATCACAATTACGTTGATTAATAAATCCAGTGTTGTAGCGACTGCAGCCAGCGCCGTCGCGCAACTCGTGTCGGTGTCAACACTGGGTCTGACTGAGCGCCTCCAGGAGAGAAGCCCCAGCAAGACGTGCCCCGAGGAGCGTCTTGCCACATGTCAGCACTCGGTCTGACTGAGTGCCTCCAGGAGAGAGGCCCAAGCAAGATGCGCCCGGAGGAGCGTCTTGCCACATGTAAACAATGGGTCTGACTGAGGGCCTCCAGGAGAGAAGCCCAAGCAAGATGCGCCCCGAGGAGCGTCTTGCCACATGTCAACGAAGGGTCTGACTGAGGGCCTCCAGGAGAGAAGCCCAAGCAAGACGCGCCCCGAGGAGCGTCTTGCCACATGTCAGCACTAGGTCTGACTGAGCGCCTCCAGGAGAGAGGCCCAAGCAAGACGCGCCCGGAGGAGCGTCTTGCCACATGTCAACACTGGGTCTGACTGAGCGCCTCCAGGAGAGAGGCCCAAGCAAGAAACGCCCGAGGAGCGTCTTGACACATGTCAACACTGGGTCTGACTGATCGCCGCCCCAGGAGAGAGGCCCAAGCAAGACGCGCCCCGAGGAGCGTCTTGCCACATGTCAACACTGGGTCTGACTGAGCGCCTCCAGGTGAGAGGCCCAAGCAAGACGCGCCCGGAGGAGCGTCTTGCCACATGTCAGCACTCGGTCTGACTGAGCGCCTCCAGGAGAGAGGCCCAAGCAAGACGCGCTCGAGGAGCATCTTGCCACATGTCAACAATGGGTCTGACTGAGGGCCTCCAGGAGAGAAGCCCAAGCAAGACGCGCCCCAAGGAGCGTCTTGCCACAAGTCAGCACTCGGTCTGACTGAGCGCCTCCAGGAGAGAGGCCCAAGCAAGACGTGCCCCGAGGAGCGTCTTGCCAGATGTCAACACTGGGTCTGACTGAGCTTCTCCAGGAGAGAGGCCCAAGCAAGACGCGCCCCGAGGAGCGTCTTGCCACATGTCACCTCTGGGTCTGACTGAGCACCTCCAGGAGAGAGGCCCAAGCAAGACGCGCCCCGAGGAGCGTCTTGTCACATGTCAACACTGGGTCTGACTGAGCGCCTCCAGGAGAGAGGCCCAAGCAAGAAACGCCCGAGGAGCGTCTTGAAACATGTCAACACTGGGTCTGACTGATCGCCTCCCCAGGAGAGGGGCCCAAGCAAGACGCGCCCTGAGGAGCGTCTTGCCACATGTCAACACTGGGTCTGACTGAGTGCCTCCATGAGAGAAGCCCCAGCAAGATGTGCCCCGAGGAGCGTCTTGCCACATGTCAGCACTCGGTCTGACTGAGCGCCTCCAGGAGAGAGGCCCAAGCAAGACGCGCCCCAAGGAGCGTCTTGCCACATGTCAACACTGGGTCTGACTGAGAGCCTCCAGGAGAGAGGCCCAAGCAAGACGCGCCAGGAGGAGCGTTTTGCCACATGTCAACACTGGGTCTGACAGAGGGCCTCAAGGAGAGAGGCCCAAGCAAGATGCGCCCCGAGGAGCATCTTGCCACATGTCAACAATGCGTCTGACTGAGGGCCTACAGGAGAGAAGCCCAAGCAAGAAGCTCCCCGAGGAGCGTCTTGCCACATGTCAGCACTCGGTCTTACTGAGCGCCTCCAGGAGAGAGGCCCAAATAAGACGCGCCCCGAGGAGCGTCTTGCCACATGTCAAGAATGGGTCTGAGTGAGGGCCTCCAGGAGAGAAGCCCAAGCAAGACGCGCCCCGAGGAGCGTCTTGCCACATGTCAACTCTGGGTCTGACTGAGCACCTCCAGGAGAGAGGCCCAAGCAAGACGCGCCCCGAGGAGCGTCTTGTCACATGTCAACACTGGGTCTGACTGAGCGCCTCCAGGAGAGAGGCCCAAGCAAGAAACGCCCGAGGAGCGTCTTGAAACATGTCAACACTGGGTCTGACTGATCGCCTCCCCAGGAGAGAGGCCCAAGCAAGACGCGCCCTGAGGAGCGTCTTGCCACATGTCAATACTGGGTCTGACTGAGTGCCTCCATGAGAGAAGCCCCAGCAAGATGCGCCCCGAGGAGCGTCTTGCCACATGTCAGCACTCGGTCTGACTGAGCGCCTCCAGGAGAGAGGCCCAAGCAAGACGCGCCCCAAGGAGCGTCTTGCCACATGTCAACACTGGGTCTGACTGAGCGCCTCCAGGAGAGAGGCCCAAGCAAGACGCGCCAGGAGGAGCGTTTTGCCACATGTCAACACTGGGTCTGACAGAGGGCCTCAAGGAGAGAGGCCCAAGCAAGATGCGCCCCGAGGAGCATCTTGCCACATGTCAACAATGCGTCTGACTGAGGGCCTACAGGAGAGAAGCCCAAGCAAGAAGCTCCCCGAGGAGCGTCTTGCCACATGTCAGCACTCGGTCTTACTGAGCGCCTCCAGGAGAGAGGCCCAAATAAGACGCGCCCCGAGGAGCGTCTTGCCACATGTCAAGAATGGGTCTGAGTGAGGGCCTCCAGGAGAGAAGCCCAAGCAAGACGCGCCCCGAGGAGCGTCTTGCCACATGTCAACTCTGTGTCTGACTGAGCACCTCCAGGAGAGAGGCCCAAGCAAGACGCGCCCCGAGGAGCGTCTTGTATCATGTCAACACTGGGTCTGACTGAGCGCCTCCAGGAGAGAGGCCCAAGCAAGAAACGCCCGAGGAGCGTCTTGAAACATTTCAACACTGGGTCTGACTGATCGCCTCCCCAGGAGAGAGGCCCAAGCAAGACGCGCCCTGAGGAGCGTCTTGCCACATGTCAATACTGGGTCTGACTGAGTGCCTCCATGAGAGAAGCCCCAGCAAGATGCGCCCCGAGGAGCGTCTTGCCACATGTCAGCACTCGGTCTGACTGAGCGCCTCCAGGAGAGAGGCCCAAGCAAGACGCGCCCCAAGGAGCGTCTTGGCACATGTCAACACTGGGTCTGACTGACACCTCCAGGAGAGAGGCCCAAGCAAGACGCGCCAGGAGGAGCGTTTTGCCACATGTCAACACTGGGTCTGACAGAGGGCCTCAAGGAGAGAGGCCCAAGCAAGATGCGCCCCGAGGAGCATCTTGCCACATGTCAACAATGCGTCTGACTGAGGGCCTACAGGAGAGAAGCCCAAGCAAGAAGCGCCCCGAGGAGCGTCTTGCCACATGTCAGCACTCGGTCTTACAGAGCGCCTCCAGGAGAGAGGCCCAAATAAGACGCGCCCCGAGGAGCGTCTTGCCACATGTCAAGAATGGGTCTGACTGAGGGCCTCCAGGAGAGAGGCCCAAGCAAGACGCGCCCCGAGGAGCGTCTTGTCACATGTCAACACTGGGTCTGACTGAGCGCCTCCAGGAGAGAGGCCCAAGCAAGAAACGCCCGAGGAGCGTCTTGAAACATGTCATCACTGGGTCTGACTGATCGCCTCCCCAGGAGAGAGGCCCAAGCAAGACGCGCCCTGAGGAGCGTCTTGCCACATGTCAACACTGGGTTTGACTGAGTGCCTCCATGAGAGAAGCCCCAGCAAGATGCGCCCCGAGGAGCGTGTTGCCACATGTCAGCACTCGGTCTGACTGAGCGCCTCCAGGAGAGAGGCCCAAGCAAGACGCACCCCAAGGAGCGTCTTGCCACATGTCAACACTGGGTCTGACTGCGCGCCTCCAGGAGAGAGGCTCAAGCAAGACGCGCCAGGAGGAGCGTTTTGCCACATGTCAACACTGGGTCTGACAGAGGGCCTCAAGGAGAGAGGCCCAAGCAAGATGCACCCCGAGGAGCATCTTGCCACATGTCAACAATGCGTCTGACTGAGGGCCTACAGGAGAGAAGCCCAAGCAAGAAGCGCCCCGAGGAGCGTCTTGCCACATGTCAGAACTCGGTCTGACTGAGCGCCTCCAGGAGAGAGGCCCAAGCAAGACGTGCCCCGAGGAGCGTCTTGCCAGATGTCAACAATGGGTCTGACTGAGCGCCTCCAGGAGAGAGGCCCAAGCAAGACGCACCCCAAGGAGCGTCTTGCCACATGTCAACACTGGGTCTGACTGCGCGCCTCCAGGAGAGAGGCTCAAGCAAGACGCGCCAGGAGGAGCGTTTTGCCACATGTCAACACTGGGTCTGACAGAGGGCCTCAAGGAGAGAGGCCCAAGCAAGATGCACCCCGAGGAGCATCTTGCCACATGTCAACAATGCGTCTGACTGAGGGCCTACAGGAGAGAAGCCCAAGCAAGAAGCGCCCCGAGGAGCGTCTTGCCACATGTCAGAACTCGGTCTGACTGAGCGACTCCAGGAGAGAGGCCCAAGCAAGACGTGCCCCGAGGAGCGTCTTGCCAGATGTCAACAATGGGTCTGACTGAGCGCCTCCAGGAGAGAGGCCCAAGCAAGACGCGCCCCGAGGAGCGTCTTGCCACATGTCAACACTGGGTCTGACTGAGCGCCTCCAGGAGAGAGGCCCAATCAAGACGCGCCCCGAGGAGCGTCTTGTCACATGTCACTACTCGGTCTTACTGAGTGCCTCCAGGAGAGAGGCCCAAGCAAGACGTGCCCCGAGGAGCGTCTTGCCACATGTCAACAATGGGTCTGAGTGAGGGCCTCCAGGAGAGAAGCCCAAGCAAGAAGCGCCCCGAGGAGCGTCTTGCCACATGTCAACACTGGGTCTGACTGAGCGCCTCCAGGAGAGAGGCCCAAGCAAGACACGCCCCGAGGAGCGTCTTGACACATGTCAACACTGGGTCTGACTGAGGGCCTCCATGAGAGAAGCCCAAGCAAGACGCGCCCCGAGGAGAGTCTTGCCACATGTCAACACTGGGTCTGACAGAGGGCATCCAGGAGAGAGCCCCAAGCAAGAAGCGCCCCGAGGAGCGTCTTGCCACGTGTCAACACTGGGTCTGATTGAGGGCCTTCTGGAGAGAGGCCCAAGCAAGACGCGCCCCGAGGAGCGTCTTACCACATGTCAACAATGGGTCTGACTGAGGGCCTCCAGGAGAGAAGCCCAAGCAAGACGCGCCCCGAGAAGCTTCTTGCCACATGTCAGCACTCGGTCTG
Source organism: Nothobranchius furzeri (assembly GCF_043380555.1). Taxonomy (NCBI): domain Eukaryota; kingdom Metazoa; phylum Chordata; class Actinopteri; order Cyprinodontiformes; family Nothobranchiidae; genus Nothobranchius; species Nothobranchius furzeri. The sequence goes on from NC_091747.1 coordinate 8,163,722, forward strand.
ACTGAGCGCCTCCAGGAGAGGCCAAAGCAAGATGCGCCCCGAGGAGTGTCTTGACACATGTCAACACTCTGTCTGACAGAGGGCCTCCATGAGAGAGGCCCAAGCAAGACGCGCCCCGAGGAGTGTCTTGCCACATGTCAACACTGGGTCTGACTGAGCGCCTCCAGGAGAGAGGCCCAAGCAAGACGCGCCCCGAGGAGCGTCTTGCCACGTGTCAACACTGGGTCTGACTTAGCGCCTCCAGGAGAGAGGCCCAAGCAAGATGCGCCCCGAGGAGCGTCTTGCCACGTGTCACCACTGGGTCTGACTGAGCTCCTCCAGGAGACAGGCCCAAGCAAGACGCGCCCCGAGGAGCGTCTTGCCACGTGTCACCACTGGGTCTGATTGAGCACCTCCAGGAGAGAGGCCCCAGCAAGACACGCCCCGAGGAGCGTCTTGCCTTATGTCAGCACTCGGTCTGACTGAGCGCCTCCAGGAGAGAGGCCCAAGCAAGACGCGCCCCGAGGAGCGTCTTGCCACATGTCAACACTGGGTCTGACTGAGCGCCTCCAGGAGAGAGGCCCGAGGAGCGTCTTGCCTTATGTCAGCACTCGGTCTGACTCAGCGCCTCCAGGAGAGAGGCCCAAGCAAGACGCGCCCCGAGGAGCGTCTTGCCACATGTCAACACTGGGTCTGACTGAGCACCTCCAGGAGAGAGGCCCAAGCAAGACGCACCCCGAGGAGCGTCTTGCCACATGTCAACACTGGGTCTGACTGAGCGCCTCCAGGAGAGAGGCCCGGGGAGCGTCTTGCCACCTGTCACCTCTGGGTCTGACTGAGCGCCTCCAGGAGAGAGGCCCAAGCAAGAAACGCCCGAGGAGCGTCTTGACACATGTCAACACTGGGTCTGACTGAGCGCTTCCAGGAGAGACTGACTGAGCGCTTCCAGGAGAGAGGTCCAATCAACACGCGCCCCGAGGAGCGTCTTGCCACATGTCAACACTGGGTCTGACTGAGTGCCTCCATGAGAGAAGCCCCAGCAAGACGCGCCCCGAGGAGCGTCTTGTCACATGTCACTACTCGGTCTGACTGAGCGCCTCCAGGAGAGAGGCCCAAGCAAGACGTGCCCCGAGGAGCGTCTTGCCACATGTCAACAATGGGTCTGACTGAGGGTCTCCAGGAGAGAAGCCCAAGCAAGAAGCGCCCCGAGGAGCGTCTTGCCACATGTCAACACTGGGTCTGACTGAGCGCCTCAAGGAGAGAGGCCCAAGCAAGACACGCCCCAAGGAGCGTCTTGACACATGTCAACACTGGGTCTGACTGAGGGCCTCCATGTGAGAAGCCCAAGCAAGACGCGCCCCGAGGAGTGTCTTGCCACGTGTCAACACTGGGTCTGACTTAGCGCCTCCAGGAGAGAGGCCCAAGCAAGATGCGCCCCGAGGAGCGTCTTGCCACGTGTCACCACTGGGTCTGACTGAGCTCCTCCAGGAGACAGGCCCAAGCAAGACGCGCCCCGAGGAGCGTCTTGCCACGTGTCACCACTGGGTCTGATTGAGCACCTCCAGGAGAGAGGCCCCAGCAAGACACTCCCCGAGGAGCGTCTTGCCTTATGTCAGCACTCGGTCTGACTGAGCGCCTCCAGGAGAGAGGCCCAAGCAAGACGCGCCCCGTGGAGCGTCTTAGCACATGTCAACACTGGGTCTGACTGAGCGCCTCCAGGAGAGAGGCCCGAGGAGCGTCTTGCCTTATGTCAGCACTGGGTCTGACTGAGCGCCTCCAGGAGAGAGGCCCAAGCAAGACGCGCCCCGAGGAGCGTCTTGCCACATGTCAACACTGGGTCTGACTGAGCACCTCCAGGAGAGAGGCCCAAGCAAGACGCGCCCCGAGGAGCGTCTTGCCACATGTCAACACTGGGTCTGACTGAGCGCCTCCAGGAGAGAGGCCCGAGGAGCGTCTTGCCACCTGTCACCTCTGGGTCTAACTGAGCGCCTCCAGGAGAGAGGCCCAAGCAAGAAACGCCCGAGGAGCGTCTTAACACATGTCAACACTGGGTCTGACTGAGCGCTTCCAGGAGAGACTGACTGAGCGCTTCCAGGAGAGAGGTCCAATCAACACGCGCCCCGAGGAGCGTCTTGCCACATGTCAACACTGGGTCTGACTGAGTGCCTCCATGAGAGAAGCCCCAGCAAGACGCGCCCCGAGGAGCGTCTTGTCACATGTCACTACTCGGTCTGACTGAGCGCCTCCAGGAGAGAGGCCCAAGCAATACGTGCCCCGAGGAGCGTCTTGCCACATGTCAACAATGGGTCTGACTGAGGGCCTCCAGGAGAGAAGCCCAAGCAAGAAGCGCCCCGAGGAGCGTCTTGCCACATGTCAACACTGGGTCTGACTGAGCGCCTCCAGGAGAGAGGCCCAAGCAAGACAGGCCCCAAGGAGCGTCTTGACACATGTCAACACTGGGTCTGACTGAGGGCCTCCATGTGAGAAGCCCAAGCAAGACGCGCCCCGAGGAGTGTCTTGCCACGTGTCAACACTGGGTCTGACTTAGCGCCTCCAGGAGAGAGGTCCAAGCAAGATGCGCCCCGAGGAGCGTCTTGCCACGTGTCACCACTGGGTCTGACTGAGCTCCTCCAGGAGACAGGCCCAAGCAAGACGCGCCCCGAGGAGCGTCTTGCCACGTGTCACCACTGGGTCTGATTGAGCACCTCCAGGAGAGAGGCCCCAGAAAGACACGCCCCGAGGAGCGTCTTGCCTTATGTCAGCACTCGGTCTGACTGAGCGCCTCCAGGAGAGAGGCCCAAGCAAGACGCGCCCCGAGGAGCGTCATGCCACATGTCAACACTGGGTCTGACTGAGCGCCTCCAGGAGAGAGGCCCGAGGAGCGTCTTGCCTTATGTCAGCAATCGGTCTGACTGAGCGCCTCCAGGAGAGTGGCCCAAGCAAGACGCGCCCCGAGGAGCGTCTTGCCACATGTCAACACTGGGTCTGACTGAGCACCTCCAGGAGAGAGGCCCAAGCAAGACGCGCCCCGAGGAGCGTCTTGCCACATGTCAACACTGGGTCTGACTGAGCGCCTCCAGGAGAGAGGCCCGAGGAGCATCTTGCCACATGTCACCTCTGGGTCTGACTGAGCGCCTCCAGGAGAGAGGCCCAAGCAAGAAACGCCCGAGGAGCGTCTTGACACATGTCAACACTGGGTCTGACTGAGTGCTTCCAGGAGAGAGGTCCAATCAACCCGCGCCCCGAGGAGCGTCTTGCCACATGTCAACACTGGGTCTGACTGAGTGCCTCCATGAGAGAAGCCCCAGCAAGACGCGCCCCGAGGAGCGTCTTGTCACATGTCACTACTCGGTCTGACTGAGCGCCTCCAGGAGAGAGGCCCAAGCAAGACGTGCCCCGAGGAGCGTCTTGCCACATGTCAACAATGGGTCTGTCTGAGGGCCTCCAGGAGAGAAGCCCAAGCAAGAAGCGCCCCGAGGAGCGTCTTGCCACATGTCAACACTGGGTCTGACTGAGCGCCTCCAGGAGAGAGGCCCAAGCAAGACGCGCCCCGAGGAGCGTCTTGCCACGTGTCAACACTGGGTATGACTTAGCGCCTCCAGGAGAGAGGCCCAAGCAAGATGCGCCCCGAGGAGCGTCTTGCCACGTGTCACCACTGGGTCTGACTGAGCTCCTCCAGGAGAGGCCAAAGCAAGACGCGCCCCGAGGAGCGTCTTGACACATGTCAACACTCTGTCTGACAGAGGGCCTCCATGAGAGAGGCCCAAGCAAGATGCGCCCCGAGGAGTGTCTTGCCACATGTCAACACTGGGTCTGACTGAGCGCCTCCAGGAGAGAGGCCCAAGCAAGACGCGCCCCGAGGAGCGTCTTGCCACGTGTCAACACTGGGGCTGACTTAGCGCCTCCAGGAGAGAGGCCCAAGCAATATGCGCCCCGAGGAGCGTCTTGCCACGTGTCACCACTGGGTCTGACTGAGCTCCTCCAGGAGACAGGCCCAAGCAAGACGCGCCCCGAGGAGCGTCTTGCCACGTGTCACCACTGGGTCTGATTGAGCACCTCCAGGAGAGAGGCCCCAGCAAGACACGCCCCGAGGAGCGTCTTGCCTTATGTCAGCACTCGGTCTGACTGAGCGCCTCCAGGAGAGAGGCCCAAGCAAGACGCGCCCCGAGGAGCGTCTTGCCACATGTCAACACTGGGTCTGACTGAGCGCCTCCAGGAGAGAGGCCCGAGGAGCGTCTTGCCTTATGTCAGCACTCGGTCTGACTGAGCGCCTCCAGGAGAGAGGCCCAAGCAAGACGCGCCCCGAGGAGCGTCTTGCCACATGTCAACACTGGGTCTGACTGAGCACCTCCAGGAGAGAGGCCCAAGCCAGACGCGCCCCGAGGAGCGTCTTGCCACATGTCAACACTGGGTCTGACTGAGCGCCTCCAGGAGAGAGGCCCGAGGAGCGTCTTGCCACCTGTCACCTCTGGGTCTGACTGAGCGTCTCCAGGAGAGAGGCCCAAGCAAGAAACGCCCGAGGAGCGTCTTGACACATGTCAACACTGGGTCTGACTGAGCGCTTCCAGGAGAGACTGACTGAGCGCTTCCAGGAGAGAGGTCCAATCAACACGCGCCCCGAGGAGCGTCTTGCCACATGTCAACACTGGGTCTGACTGAGTGCCTCCATGAGAGAAGCCCCAGCATGACGCGCCCCGAGGAGCGTCTTGTCACATGTCACTACTCGGTCTGACTGAGCGCCTCCAGGAGAGAGGCCCAAGCAAGACGTGCCCCGAGGAGCGTCTTGCCACATGTCAACAATGGGTCTGACTGAGGGCCTCCAGGAGAGGCCAAAGCAAGACGCGCCCCGAGGAGCGTCTTGCCACATGTCACTACTCGGTCTGACTGAGCGCCTCCAGGAGGGAGGTCCAAGCAAGACGCGCCCCGATGAGCGTCTTGCCACATGTGAACACTGGGTCTGACTGAGCGCCTCCAGGAGAGAGTTCCAAGCAAGACGCGCCCCGAGGAGCATCTTGCCACATGTCAACACTGGGTCTGACTGAGAACCTCCAGGAGAGAGGCCCAAGCAAGACGCGCCCTGAGGAGCGTCTTGCCACATGTCAACACTGGGTCTGATTGAGCGCCTCCAGGAGAGAGGCCCAAGCAAGACGCGCCCCGAGGAGCGTCTTGTCACATGTCACTACTCGGTCTGACTGAGTGCCTCCAGGAGAGAGGCCCAAGCAAGACGTGCCCCGAGGAGTGTCTTGCCACATGTCAACAATGGGTCTGACTGAGGGCCTCCAGGAGAGAAGCCCAAGCAAGAAGCGCCCCGAGGAGCGTCTTGCCACATGTCAACACTGGGTCTGACTGAGCGCCTCCAGGAGAGAGGCCCAAGCAAGACACGCCCCGAGGAGCGTCTTGACACATGTCAACACTGGGTCTGACTGAGGGCCTCCATGAGAGAAGCCCAAGCAAGACGCGCCCCGAGGAGAGTCTTGCCACATGTCAACACTGGGTCTGACAGAGGGCATCCAGGAGAGAGCCCCAAGCAGTACGCGCCCCAAGGAGCGTCTTGCCACATGTCACCACTGGGTCTGACTGAGCGCCTCCAGGAGAGAGGCCCAAGCAAGAAGCGCCCCGAGGAGCGTCTTGCCACGTGTCAACACTGGGTCTGATTGAGGGCCTTCTGGAGAGAGGCCCAAGCATGACGCGCCCCGAGGAGCGTCTTGCCACATGTCAACAATGGGTCTGACTGAGGGCCTCCAGGAGAGAAGCCCAAGCAGGACGCGCCCCGAGGAGCTTCTTGCCACATGTCAGCACTCGATCTGAATGAGCCCCTCCAGGAGAGGCCAAAGCAAGACACGCCCCGAGGAGTGTATTGCCACGTGTCAACACTGGGTCTGACTGAGCGCCTCCAGGAGAGAGGCCCAAGCAAGACGCGCCCCGAGGAGCGTCTTGCCATGTGTCACCACTGGGTCTGACTGAGCTCCTCCAGGAGAAAGGCCCCAGCAACACGCGCCCCGAGGAGCGTCTTGCCACATGTCACTACTCGGTTTAACTGAGCGCCTCCAGGAGAGAGGTCCAAGCAAGACGCGCCCCGAGGAGCGTCTTGCCACATGTCACTACTCGGTCTGACTGAGCGCCTCCAGGAGGGAGGTCCAAGCAAGACGCGCCCCGAGGAGCGTCTTGCCACATGTGAACACTGGGTCTGACTGAGCGCCTCCAGGAGAGAGGCCCAAGCAAGACGCGCCCCGAGGAGCATCTTGCCACATGTCAACACTGGGTCTGACTGAGAACCTCCAGGAGAGAGGCCCAAGCAAGTCGCGCCCCGAGTAGCGTCTTGCCACATGTCAACACTGTGTCTGACTGAGTGCCTCCAGGAGAGAGGCCCAAGCAAGACGTATCCCGAGGAGCGTCTTGCCACATGTCAACAATGGGTCTGACTGAGGGCCTCCAGGAGAGAAGCCCAAGCAAGAAGCACCCCGAGGAGCGTCTTGCCACATGTCAACACTGGTTCTGACTGAGCGCCTCCAGGAGAGAGGCCCAAGCAAGACACGCCCCGAGGAGCGTCTTGACACATGTCAACACTGGGTCTGACTGAGGGCCTCCATGAGAGAAGCCCAAGCAAGCCGCGCCCCAAGGAGAGTCTTGCCACATGTCAACACTGGGTCTGACAGAGGGCATCCAGGAGAGAGCCCCAAGCAAGACGCGCCCCGAGGAGCGTCTTGCCACATGTCACCACTGGGTCTGACTGAGCGCCTCCAGGAGAGAGGCCCAAGCAAGACGTGCCCCGAGGAGCGTCTTGCCACATGTCAACAATGGGTCTGACTGAGGGCCTCCAGGAGAGGCCAAAGCAAGACGCGCCCCGAGGAGCGTCTTGCCACATGTCACTACTCGGTCTGACTGAGCGCCTCCAGGAGGGAGGTCAAAGCAAGACGCGCCCCGATGAGCGTCTTGCCACATGTGAACACTGGGTCTGACTGAGCGCCTCCAGGAGAGAAGCCCAAGCAGGACGCGCCCCGAGGAGCTTCTTGCCACATGTCAGCACTCGGTCTGAATGAGCGCCTCCAGGAGAGGCCAAAGCAAGACACGCCCCGAGGAGTGTATTGCCACATGTCAACATTGGGTCTGACTGAGCGCCTCCAGGAGAGAGGCCCAAGCAAGACGCGCCCCGAGGAGCGTCTTGCCACGTGTCACCACTGGGTCTGACTGAGCTCCTCCAGGAGAAAGGCCCCAGCAACACGCGCCCCGAGGAGCGTCTTGCCACAAGTCACTACTCGGTCTGACTGAGCGCCTCCAGGACGGAGGTCCAAGCAAGACGCGCCCCGAGGAGCGTCTTGCCACATGTGAACACTGGGTCTGACTGAGCGCCTCCAAGAGAGAGGCCCAAGCAAGACGCGCCCCGAGGAGCATCTTGCCACATGTCAACACTGGGTCTGACTGAGAACCTCCAGGAGAGAGGCCCAAGCAAGTCGCGCCCCGAGTAGCGTCTTGCCACATGTCAACACTGGGTCTGACTGAGCGCCTCCAGAAGAGAGGCCCTAGCAAGACGCGCCCCGAGGAGCGTCTTGTCACATGTCACTAGAAAGAAGGTAGAATCTATTGAGTTGTAAGTGATATGAACATTTCATGATGATCGCACATTCCTATAGGGGGTCAAACCATGTCCCAAAGGTCACCGGGCCTGGTGTCACTTTAAAGAAGTAGTCCAGTTACACCTTTGTGGCCTTATAACTTGGCTTCTGAATGTCTAGAGAGATCAGGTTTGTTTTAGTGTACTCCAATCAACAGTCCCTACAACTACAAAAAGGAATGGAGTCATTAGCACTTATGGTTTGTAAATGGCACCCAGAATTATGTTAAACGAAGCACAATTTCACATAATTCTGTGTCCATTTGTGTGAAAACAAGGTCCAATCAGGCTGAAACGTTACAAAAAGGTAGAATCTATTGAGTTGTAAGTGATCTGAAAGTTTCATGATGATCGCACATTCCTAAGTGGGTCAAACCATGTCCCAAAGGTCACCGGATCTGGTGTCACTTTAAAGAAGTAGTCCAGTTACACATTTGTGGGCTTATAACTTGGCTTCTGAATGTCCTAGAGAGGTTAGGCTTGTTTTAGTGTACTTCAATAAACAGCCCCTACAACCACAAAAAGGAATGGAGTCATTAGCACTTATGGTTTTTAAATGGCACCCAGAATTATGTTGCACGAAGCACAATTTCACATCATTCTGGGTTCATTTGTGTGAAAACAAGGTCCAATCAGACTGAAACGTTACAGGAAGGTAGAATCTATTGAGTTGTAAGTGATCTGAACGTTTCATGATGATAGCACTTTCCTAAGGGCGTCAAACCATGTCCCAGAGGTCACCGGATCTGGTGTCAATTTAAAGAAGTAGTCCAGTTACACATTTGTGGGCTTATAACTTGGCTTCTGAATGTCCTAGAGAGATCAGGTTTGTTTTAGTGTACTCCAATCAACAGCCCCTACAACCACAAAAAGGAATGGAGTCATTAGCACTTATGGTTTTTAAATGGCACCCAGAATTATGTTGCACGAAGCACAATTTCACATCATTCTGGGTCCATTTGTGTGAAAACAAGGTCCAGTCAGGCTGAAACGTTACAAGAAGGTAGAATCTGTTGAGTTGTAAGTGATCTGAAAGTTTCATGATGATCGCACAATCCTATAGGGGGTCAAACCATGTCCCAAAGGTCACCGGGCCTGGTGTCACTTTAAAGAAGTAGTCCAGTTACACCTTTGTGGGCTTATAACTTGGCTTCTGAATATCCTAAAGAGGTCAGGTTTGTTTTAGAGTACTCCAATTAACAGCCCCTATTACCTCAAAAAGGAATGGAGTCATTAGCACTTATGGTTTTTAAATGGCACCCAGAATTATGTTGCACGAAGCACAATTTCACATCATTCTGGGTCCATTTGTGTGAAAACAATGTCCAATCAGGCTGAAACGTTACAAGAAGGTAGAATCTATTAAGTTGTAAGTGATATGAACATTTCATGATGATCGCACATTCCTATAGGGGGTCAAACCATGTCCCAAAGGTCACCGGGCCTGGTGTCACTTTACAGAAGTAGTCCAGTTACACCTTTGTGGCCTTATAACTTGGCTTCTGAATGTCTAGAGAGATCAGGTTTGTTTTAGTGTACTCCAATCAACAGCCCCTACAACTACAAAAAGGAATGGAGTCATTAGCACTTATGGTTTGTAAATGGCACCCAGAATTATGTTAAACGAAGCACAATTTCACATCATTCTGGGTCCATTTGTGTGAAAACAAGGTCCAATCAGGCTGAAACATTACAAAAAGGTAGAATCTATTGAGTTGTAAGTGATCTGAAAGTTTCATGATGATCGCACATTCCTAAGTGGGTCAAACCATGTCCCAAAGGTCACCGGATCTGGTGTCACTTTAAAGAAGTAGTCCAGTTACACATTTGTGGGCTTGTAACTTGGCTTCTGAATGTCCTAGAGAGGTCAGGCTTGTTTTAGTGTACTTCAATAAACAGCCCCTACAACCACAAAAAGGAATGGAGTCATTAGCACTTATGGTTTTTAAATGGCACCCAGAATTATGTTGCACGAAGCACAATTTCACATCATTCTGGGTTCATTTGTGTGAAAACAAGGTCCAATCAGACTGAAACGTTACAGGAAGGTAGAATCTATTGAGTTGTAAGTGATCTGAACGTTTCATGATGATAGCACTTTCCTAAGGGGGTCAAACCATGTCCCAGAGGTCACCGGATCTGGTGTCAATTTAAAGAAGTAGTCCAGTTACACATTTGTGGGCTTATAACTTGGCTTCTGAATGTCCTAGAGAGATCAGGTTTGTTTTAGTGTACTCCAATCAACAGCCCCTACAACCACAAAAAGGAATGGAGTCATTAGCACTTATGGTTTTTAAATGGCACCCAGAATTATGTTGCACGAAGCACAATTTCACATCATTCTGGGTCCATTTGTGTGAAAACAAGGTCCAGTCAGGCTGAAACGTTACAAGAAGGTAGAATCTGTTGAGTTGTAAGTGATCTGAAAGTTTCATGATGATCGCACAATCCTATAGGGGGTCAAACCATGTCCCAAAGGTCACCGGGCCTGGTGTCACTTTAAAGAAGTAGTCCAGTTACACCTTTGTGGGCTTATAACTTAGCTTCTGAATATCCTAAAGAGGTCAGGTTTGTTTTAGAGTACTCCAATTAACAGCCCCTATTACCTCAAAAAGGAATGGAGTCATTAGCACTTATGGTTTTTAAATGGCACCCAGAATTATGTTGCACGAAGCACAATTTCACATCATTCTGGGTCCATTTGTGTGAAAACAATGTCCAATCAGGCTGAAACGTTACAAGAAGGTAGAATCTATTGAGTTGTAAGTGATATGAACGTTTCATGATGATCACACATTCCTATAGGGGGTCAAACCATGTCCCAAAGGTCACCGGGCCTGGTGTCACTTTAAAGAAGTAGTCCAGTTACACCTTTGTGGCCTTATAACTTGGCTTCTGAATGTCCTAGAGTGATCAGGTTTGTTTTAGTGTACTCCAATCAACAGCCCCTACAACTACAAAAAGGAATGGAGTCATTAGCACTTATGGTTTGTAAATGGCACCCAGAATTATGTTAAACGAAGCACAATTTCACATCATTCTGGGTCCATTTGTGTGAAAACAAGGTCCAATAAGGCTGAAACGTTACAGGAAGATAGAATCTATTGAGTTGTAAGTGATCTGAACGTTTCATGATGATAGCACTTTCCTAAGGGGGTCAAACCATGTCCCAAAGGTCACCGGATCGGTGTCAATTTAAAGAAGTAGTCCAGTTACACATTTGTGGGCTTATAACTTGGCTTCTGAATGTCCTAGAGTGATCAGGTTTGTTTCAGAGTACTCCAATCAACAGCCCCTACAACCACAAAAAGGAATGGAGTCATTAGCACTTATGGTTTGTAAATGGCACCCAGAATTATGTTGCACGAAGCACAATTTCACATCATTCTGGGTCCATTTGTGTGAAAACAAGGTCCATTCAGGCTTAAACGTTACAAGAAGGTAGAATCTATTGAGTTGTAAGTGATCTGAACGTTTCATGATGATCGCACATTCCTATAGGGGGTCAAACCATGTCCCAAAGGTCACCGGGCCTGGTGTCACTTTAAAGAAGTAGTCCAGTTACACCTTTGTGGGCTTATAACTTGGCTTCTGAATGTCCTAGAGAGGTCAGGCTTGTTTTAGTGTACTCCAATCAACAGCCCCTACAGCCACAAAAAGGAATGGAGTCAAAAGCACTTATGGTTTTTAAATGGCACCCAGAATTATGTTGCACGAAGCACAATTTCACATCATTCTGGGTCCATTTGTGTGAAAACAAGGTCCAATCAGGCTGAAACGTTACAAGAAGGTAGAATCTATTGAGTTGTAAGTGATCTGAACGTTTCATGATGATAGCACTTTCCTAAGGAGGTAAAACCATGACACAAAGGTCACCGGATCGGTGTCAATTTAAAAAAGTAGTCCAGTTACACATTTGTGGGCTTATAACTTGGCTTCTGAATGTCCTAGAGAGATCAGGTTTGTTTTAGTGTACTCCAATCAACAGCCCCTACAACCGCAAAAAGGAATGGAGTCATTAGCACTTATGGTTTTTAAATGGCACCCAGAATTATGTTGCACGAAGCACAATTTCACATCATTCTGGGTCCATTTGTGTGAAAACAAGGTCCAGTCAGGCTGAAACGTTACAAGAAGGTAGAATCTGTTGAGTTGTAAGTGATCTGAAAGTTTCATGATGATCGCACATTCCTATAGGGGGTCAAACCATGTCCCAAAGGTCACCGGGCCTGGTGTCACTTTAAAGAAGTAGTCCAGTTACACCTTTGTGGGCTTATAACTTGGCTTCTGAATATCCTACAGAGGTCAGGTTTGTTTTAGAGTACTCCAGTTAACAGCCCCCATTACCCCAAAAAGGAATTGAGTCATTAGCACTTATGGTTTTTAAATGGCACCCAGAATTATGTTGCACAAAGCACAATTTCACATCATTCTGGGTTCATTTGTGTGAAAACAAGGTCCAATCAGGCTGAAACGTTACAAGAAGGTAGAATCAATTGAGTTTTAAGTGTTATGAACGTTTCATGATGATCGCACATTCCTATAGGGGGTCAAACCATGTCCCAAAGGTCACCGGGCCTGGTGTCACTTTAAAGAAGTAGTCCTGTTACACCTTTGTGGGCTTATAACTTGGCTTCTGAATGTCCTAGAGAGATCAGGTTTGTTTTAGTGTACTCCAATCAACAGCCCCTACAACCACAAAAAGGAATGGAGTCATTATGGTTTGTAAATGGCACCCAGAATTATGTTGCATGAAGCACAATTTCACATCATTCTGGGTCCATTTGTGTGAAAACAAGGTCCAATCAGGCTGAAACGTTACAAGAAGGTAGAATCTATTGAGTTGTAAGTGATCTGAACGTTTCATGATGATCGCACATTCCTAAGGGGGTCAAACCATGTCCCAAAGGTCACCGGGCCTGGTGTCACTTTAAAGAAGTAGTCGAGTTACACCTTTGTGGGCTTATAACTTGGCTTCTGAATATCCTAGAGAGGTCAGGTTTAATTTAGAGTACTCCAATTAACAGCCCCCATTACCCCAAAAAGGAATGGAGTCATTAGCACTTATGGTTTTTAAATGGCACCCAGAATTATGTTGCACGAAGCACAATTTCACATCATTCTGGGTTCATTTGTGTGAAAACAAGGTCCAATCAGGCTGAAACGTTACAGGAAGGTAGAATCTATTGAGTTGTAAGTGATCTGAACATTTCATGATGATAGCAGTTTCCTAAGGGTGTCAATCCATGTCCTAAAGGTCACCGGATCTGGTGTCACTTTAAAGAAGTAGTCCAGTTACACATTTGTGGGCTTATAACTTGGCTTCTGAATATCCTAGAGAGGTCAGGTTTGTTTTATAGTACTCCAATTAACAGCCCCTATTACCTCAAAAAGGAATGGAGTCATTAGCACTTATGGTTTTTAAATGGCACCCAGAATTATGTTGCACGAAGCACAATTTCACATCATTCTGGGTCCATTTGGGTGAAAACAAGGTCCAATCAGGCTGAAACGTTACAAGAAGGTAGAATCTATTGAGTTGTAAGTGATCTGAACGTTTCATGATGATCGCACATTCCTAAGTTGGTCAAACCATGTACCAAAGGTCACCGGATCTGGTGTCACTTTAAAGAAGTAGTCCAGTTACACATTTGAGGGCTTATAACTTGGCTTCTGAATGTCCTAGAGAGATCAGGTTTGTTTTAGTGTACTCCAATCAACAGCCCCTACAACCACAAAAAAGAATGGAGTCATTAGAACTTATGGTTTGTAAATGGCACCCAGAATTATGTTGCACGAAGCACAATTTCACATCATTCTGGGTCCATTTGTGTGAAAACAAGGTCCAATCAGGCTGAAATGTTACAAGAAGGTAGAATCTATTGAGTTGTAAGTGATCTGAATGTTTCATGATGATAGCACTTTCCTAAGGAGGTAAAACCATGTCCCAAAGGTCACCGGATCGGTGTCAATTTAAAAAAGTAGTCCAGTTACACATTTGCGGGCTTATAACTTGGCTTCTGAATGTCCTAGAGAGATCAGGTTTGTTTTAGTGTACTCCAATCAACAGCCCCTACAACCACAAAAAGGAATGGAGTCATTAGCACTTATGGTTTTTAAATGGCACCCAGAATTATGTTGCACAAAGCACAATTTCACATCATTCTGGGTTCATTTGTGTGAAAACAAGGTCCAATCAGGCTGAAACGTTACAGGAAGGTAGAATCTATTGAGTTGTAAGTGATCTGAACGTTTCATGATGATAGCACATTCCAAAGGGGGTCAAACCATGTCCCAAAGGTCACCGGGCCTGGTGCCACTTTAAAGAAGTAGTCCAGTTACACCTTTGTGGGCTTATAACTTGGCTTCTGAATGTCCTAGAGAGGTCAGGCTTGTTTTAGTGTACTTCAATAAACAGCCCCTACAACCACAAAAAGGAATGGAGTCATTAGCACTTATGGTTTTTAAATGGCACCCAGAATTATGTTGCACAAAGCACAATTTCACATCATTCTGGGTCCATTTGTGTGAAAACAAGGTCCAGTCAGGCTGAAACGTTACAAGAAGGTAGAATCTGTTGAGTTGTAAGTGATCTGAAAGTTTCATGATGATCGCTCATTCCTATAGGGCAGGGGTGGGCAATTATTTTTTCCATGGGGCCACATGAGAAATAGAAAATATTGTGGAGGGCCAGGCCAAAAGGCTGAAGTCAATTATGCATAATATTAATGGTATTTCTTTATAAAAAGCAGTAAATACCATTGTTTTTTCAAGCTGGTAAGAGTAGGCTATATGTTATAAATGAGCAAAAAGGAAAAAGTGAGGTTGGCTTACAAAAATGTGATTTATTCAAATTTCCCAAGGCAATGGTAAACAAAGTGCGCATTTGGTTTTTGTTAAACATTTGTGACTTATATTAGTTAACAGTTTTAGTCACATTCACTCCAAAACACATTTTGAGTTTCAAATATTGTTGGAAAGAGGTTCTTAGCATTCTACAGACACACAGTATTGTCTGTAAAATAAAATCACTGAACTGTGATCTTGAGAAAGAGGTTTAAAAAAAAGTGTCCCAGTTCACTGCTAGTTGCCTACATTTGTGGTCCAAACACCTTATTTTGTGTTTTTAAGCGATTTTTTTCTTATTCAGTGAGAGAAATCTAGTCTCTGCTGGGCTTTAACGAGTGCATCAGTCAGGTTGAATGTCTGAGGTGGAGATGCGAAGCACAGCTGACAAATGATCATCAGTGAGAGAGGATCTTTACCTGGATTTTGTAAACTTCATCATTGAAAATGTTTGTTCACAAATGTAGGTAGAGCCGAAGAAAACCAACATCTTCTGAGCATGTCTCTTCAGGTTTGGAAAGTCCTCCTTAAGAGAAGAGTAGAAATCCAGCAGAGATCCTGAATCTCTGCTTTCAAGTCCCAAACCCTCTTCAGCACTTTCCCCAGGCTGAGCCATCTGACAGCTGTGTGGAGTCCTCCAAAAGAGCTACAAACTGTCTGTGATTTATTGCCCGCGCCCTGATGAAGTTTATTATTTTAGTAACAACATCAGTAACATGGTTGATTTTTAGCACTGACTTTCACAACACATGTTGGTGTATAATTCAAGGCAAAAACACCTATTTTTAATCTGCATCGATTTCTGTCACTTTATCTTGCATGCATTTCTAAAGTTCGACATTTTTCCCTGTAAGATTTGGACAACCGTCTGTTGTGACACCTGACAGTCTCTCCCATTTCAATCCCAGAGTGTCCGTGCACGCATTTACCTCTGTAAAAAGATCACTCCCTGTCGTTGTCCCTTTCATCGGCTGCATTGCTGCCCGCTCCTCTGTGAGCTCCGTTATCCCCCGGACAAATACGAGCAGCTGGGCTGTGTCCCGGACATCACAGCTCTCGTCTGATGAGAAAAAGTCTAAACTTGCCACTTCACGTTGCAGCTGAAGCTCCAGGTTCCCCGCAATGTCCTCGATCCTCCCGGTCACGGTTCGCCTGGACAGCGGGATTTGCTCAAATGCGCCTTTTTTTCAGGGCATATTAGTGCGGCAGAGTCCACCATGCACTCTTTGACAAACTCTCCCTCTGAAAACGGCTTGTTGTTTTTAGCTATTTTGTGGGATATCACAAAGCTGGTCCTGGTTGCTGCATCCCTGGATGTGTGAAGCTTAGTAAAACAGCCTTGCTGCTTTTGCAACTTTGCTAGCAAAGCTTCGGATGTCCGTGCCCTCTCAGCATCAGACAAGTTCTTGTATTTTTCCGAGTGTTTCTTGTCGTAATGCCGACTCAAATTGTAGTCCTTAAACACGGCAATCTCCCCCCCGCAAACCAAACACACGGCTTTACCTCCGGCTTCAGTAAAAAAAATACTTAGCAGTCCAATTTTTGTTGAAAATCCTGCATTCGGCATCTTTCTTTCTTTTCTTTTTTTTTTTTTTTTTTTTGCATGAGCGGACATTTCTCGGGCTACAATCACCATGTCAACCGCAGGCACCTGTTGCTATACGTATTGCGTCATTGTGCACGTAAAAAACAACTTCAAAATAAAAGCAATGCAGCCTTAGCCCATGCATGAGGTAAAATGAGAAAATACATTTATTTTGTAATTTCCAATTAACCTTACGCGGGCCGGTCAAAGTCAACCAAAGGGCCGTATGTGGCCCGCGGGCCGTAAAATGCCCAGGTCTGCTATAGGGGGTCAAACCATGTCCCAAAGGTCACCGGGCCTGGTGTCACTTTAAAGAAGTAGTCCAGTTACACCTTTGTGGGCTTATAACTTGGCTTCTGAATATCCTACAGAGGTCAGGTTTGTTTTAGAGTACTCCAATTAACAGCCCCCATTACCCCAAAAAGGAATGGAGTCATTAGCACTTATGGTTTTTAAATGGCACCCAGAATTATGTTGTACGAAGCACAATTTCACATCATTCTGGGTCCATTTGTGTGAAAACAAGGTCCAGTCAGGCTGAAACGTTACAAGAAGGTAGAATCTATTGATTTGTAAGTGATCTGAACGTTTCATGATGATCGCACTGTTGAGGGTCTGACCTCATGAGGAAATTACTATGCAGTGATTTTCTCCAAAATGACTGTGCTTAAATTGCTCTGAAAAGCAAATAATCACATCAGCGCCAAGAAACTTCATTTCCCATGATGCTTTGCACACGGAAGCATTGGGATGATGTCACCGCCTAGTACCAGAAACACGTTCTGCGCATGTGCGGGAAGCCGTGGAGCTTTTCCCGCGAACTAAGACCATAAATCTTCAGCAGAGACAAAGAATCCTCGTTCTTTTGCCCAGGATACCTGGCGGTAAGGACACGCTTGTCAACGCTCCGACTCCCTTGAGCACGCGGAAGCTCTAAGTGCCCAAGTTGAGCCCACGGAACTGCTGGAAACTAAACTGCAAGCCCATCAGATCTGCTCGTTTCTGCTCCCCTCCAGCTGATGTTTGAGGACACAGAACTGCGGAGGAAAGCAACAACTCCATCAAGCACGCTGTAAGTTATAACTCAGCACAGAAAGAAACTTTGCTGTCTCTGTCCAGCCCGTGGAGAAACACTCGTGAACGCCAAACAACGGAGAAAGCATCAAACCGACGGACGACGCCGAAAGCTGCGGAGAAACACGGAGAACCGTCAAATCAAAGAGGGAGGGACGCCTCGCTCTTCTGGTGATCAGCAACTCATCTCTTTCTCTCTCTCCTTCTTCTTCCGTTAACTCTATAGTCCAGAATAAGCAATAAAACCGCGCTATTGCTTAAAAAGTAGCTTCGTGTTTTCCTCTTTCGTCCCAAACACGTCCGTCGGGTCATTTTGAAAGAATAAACTGCTTATTGATCATTGTTTGGTATCTTAAAATGGTTTCTGTCATGGCCAGGCTGAAACTAAAAGATATTAATTTGTGATTAATCTTTTGTGTTGTTTCATGATCTTTTGAAATGTTTTGAGTGATTTAAGGTTAAGTTACTACTGATTCTAAGTGCTTTGGAAGTTAAAGTGCAAGTTGCCACCCACACTTTAGCCAGACAAAGGGGTCAGCCATCTTGTATTCAAGACTCAATTTTGAATCCATACACACGCACACACACACACACACACACACACACACACACACACACACACACACTACTCCTTTGTGAGAACAAAGGACCCCATTCATACATCCTCCATCACATGCAAACACATCCATCTTCAATCATATCACACGGTTATTATTCATCTATTCCACTGTTTATTCATTTGACAAATTGTTAATTAAATGTTATAAAATTCAGATTTTTGTGTCCAGTAGCTTTGTTGTGTCGAAGAGAAGTCTCTGCTCCGAGGATTCTACGAACTTCAAGAAAGACTGATAAGAGTTTTGGATTCATTTCCCTTTCTAATTAAAGGGTGGTGCCCCGAAGATATCTAAGAATATCTTAATTAATTAATAAATCAGTAAATAGTTCCATATTTACAGAATTTATTGAAGAATCCAAAAGTAAGTTAAAGCTTACGAATTGTTTGCTCCTAATAACACCAACATTTTATTGGTGCGGCCGTGTGAGGCTTGGATACACAGAGATTTCTATCCGGCACAAACAAACAAATAAATCCAAAGAGCTTGAATTAAAAATAATCCGTTGTTCAGCCTTGAACCAGCAACAGAGTGGTGCTGATTTCGCTGAGCAGGAAGCTGCATCGAACTCTCACCAGTAACTCAGTGCTTCTTTAAAGGTGCAACGTGTAAATTAATTCTGGTTGACCTTTTAGGTTAAAAATTCAGTTTTTCCTTAAAGGTGCAACGTGTAATTAATTCTGGCTAACCTTTTAGGTTAAAATTCAGCTTTTCCTTAAAGGTGCAACATGTAATTAATTCTGGCTAACCTTTTAGGTTAAAATTCAGTTCCTCATTAAAGGTGCAGCGTGTAAGTAATTCTGACTAACCCTTTTAGGCTAAAATTAACTGCTAATTTAGCGACTTTAACTCACAGTGGCTATTGTAACTAACTGAAACCTTCACTCAAAGACTGATAACACCTTGTTTGCTAATATTCTGAAGGAATAACTAGCATATTTAACACTGCAAGTGTTGTAAGACGTTGCTACGGCAACGCACCAGCTTTTGCTAAAATACTGAAAGGAATAGTATTTTAGGTGTTAGTCACGGCATTCCGTGCAATCTTAAAACGCTAAAACCTGTGCGCACAAAGGTTAATTTAGTGTTTTTCTGCTACAAAGCTAGCAGTTGCTGCCCAAAAGGTGCAGCTTGAGCTATCTGCAGAAGCTCTACTAGGCTATTTTTGGTTCGGTTGTTAAAAATGGAGGGACAGAGTAGTGAACTGACCAACTCCCAGCAACCAGGTGGCGCTGCGGCCCACGACTATGAACCTGGCCTACTTTCTGGACAAATATTGTCCAAACTGGTCGCGGTTGCTCGAGAACCCGACTACCCTTCTAGGGATTTCACTGAAGAACAGCGTAGCGTCGAGCTAGAAGCTGTAATTGATCAAATAGAAAACCCGGATGGTACAAAACCAATCCAGGTTCACTTAGCTAAGTTAGCCCTGATCCTCTATCAGAGAGGACTCCAACGTGGTCAGAAGATCATGAACCTCCAGAGCATGCTAGCTGAAAGGCAGCAAAATGGAAGGCAGAAGGATGACGAGGAGGAAGACGACACCAGCACCGATTCTGGGGAAGATGGGGAGAAGACCCCGCCCCCTTCTGCTGATGACAACAGACAGTGGGAAGGGGGGAAACACCAGGACTCTCTGGACGGACGCACGCCGCAGGGGAGAGATGAAGCTCATCTGTTCCAACCTTCGGCCCCGTTCCCTACACACACTATAGGGCATTCAGGACCACCTAGGGGCCGAGGGCAATTCGCCCTCGAACCCCAGGTTGGACCACCACCCTCATCTTCACGGCCTTCTCAATCTGTGAGAAGTCGACCAGCTGAGCGGCACCTCTATTTAGACCGCTCCCCCAGTCCACGAAGGGTGCAAGGTGCCGGCTGGGGTTATGCACCCCAAGCTGCACCTCAACCATCCACCCATCCTAGCTACTCCGGTATTCGGCATGCCGGTAACCAGCTGCAGGACAAAGCATCATACGCCAGTCCGTATCCGGACAAAGTGTATTACGCAGAAGCCCCAGTTGAAAGATGCAGGCTGCACTACGCAGACGTGCCCCGGGAGGAGGACCTCCCAAGACACCCACGTGACGTGCCAGCAGCCCACCACCACATGCCGGACCCCGATTTGGGCCCCAGGAGTCAACATTGGGAGCCCAGAGCACACCAGCGATATCCAGCGCCCTCTGAGACAGACCGTGGGTCAGAGTCAGAGGATGACGCGCCATACCGTGAGTCAGGGCTCCGTGTACGTCAAATTGAATCGCTAGCTAAAGACATAGAACGCTTTGATCCTAACACCAATGAATCCAATGTCGACGATTATCTCAGGGAGATAGAACGTTGTCTGCTTGATCTTCCAGCACCCTCTTCAAGGGAAAAGCTCAAGCTAATTTGGAAAACCACATCTAGAACGGTGCACGGTTTCATGGAAACTCTACCACCTGACATTCGTGATCGGTACTCCTCGCTCTGCCGAGCGTTGAGAGATGAATACGCCACGTATGCAGACTCTGGGGGCCTTCTCCATCAAACACGGGAGGAACGAACCCCCCAGAGAGTATTATCGCCGACTCAAAAGTGCTTATTTCCAAGGTCGAAACGGCCCTGGGCTCGAGGAAGACCCTGCCTTCAGATCCCTGTTCATTCACAACCTGCACGAGTGTGTTCGATCCGAAGTCTCAATGTATTGTCGGATGAAAAAACTGACAACTCAGGAGATTAGGAGATATGCTCAACAGGCTTGGGAAGCCGGCGGAAAGCCCCAAAAGCCTGAAGCACATCACTGCGTTATGCACCTAGCTCCCGACGCCGAGCTGCGTTTGGAGCTCGAAGGCACAGAAGCTCCACCCACTAAGCCAAAATCTGCTAAACCTAGACCTGTTAAACCGCGAGAGCAGTCCCAATCTCCTCAACAGGGGAAGGGGGGTGCTGATTGGCTGCCTAGGTCTGGACAATCAGACAGGAAGTGGCCCAACCAAAACCAACGGCAAGCAGGTCGGAACAGTGGAAGGTTTAAGGAGCGCCGCCCACAGGTAGGTCCCGAACACAAGTCCGCAGGTGAGTACTTGACCAAAGCCGACCTCCAGGAGATGTTTCAGCAGTTCCTAGCTAAACAGAAGGAACAGCTGAGATCTGCAGGAGAGACCCCTGCACCAAAGTCTTCTTCTAAGAAGCCAGACCCAGAGCCAACGTCCGCATGACTAGGCGTGGCTCAACCTCCCAGCGTGGCCAGGACCTACCTGATCAGCTGGGGGAACACTACTGGTAGATCACAGGAGTCTCCTGAAATCTACCCCCCAGAGAAACCTGATACTAAATTTCTGAAGTTCCTTGGTGACTTAACAAACCATGATCATGCTCGCCGTTTGTACTGTAGCACCAACGTAGGTGGATGCATACAGGTTGATGCTCTGCTGGATACTGGCTCAGAAATCACCCTGATATGCTCCACACTGTTCCATCGCTTGTCTGACACCATGCGGTCGCTCGGGAAACCAGTCCAGGTAGAACCCTGTGACCTGAAAATCACCAGCTACACCCAGACCCGGGAGTGTATCACTCACCGGGCGTGGCTGGACATCACCTTCCAAGACATGACTCTGGTTCACCCGTTTTATGTCTGCCAGCTAGACACTGAACCACTTCTCATTGGTCAGGACCTGCTTGAACGTCTAGCTCCCCTCATCGACTGCCAGAAGGGTCAACTGTGGGCCCAGGTGGACACACCTAAGCCCTGGAACCCGGATAGCAGCCGACCATCCTCCATTCTTGAAGTCAGCATAAGTGAGCAGCAAAACCCTTGTTCCAAGGTCATGCCCCTCCCTACGGCTCCCACAGACGATGACCGCCTGCAAAGGCACGAAACCGCTCCTGGAACTCCGCTCCGCGCACATTCATCTTTTCTCTGCTCGCTGAAGAACGTCAGCCTGCAGCCATATGCACCACACATAGTTGGTGGTCTTACCATCAACTGCACCCACATCTCAGATGCTCGCCTTGCTCTTTGGTCTGAAAAGTCAGCCATCAGCCAGCAGACGTTTGAACACCTGCGTCAGAAGGACCCCCTTCTGGTCAGCGTGACACGTAGCCATCGGCTCTTGTCACCTACTTGGCCGCAGAGGCTCCTGAAAGCGCCAGAGGTCTGCTCTCTGACTATCCAACTTGGAGCAAGACAGGTCACACATACATTCAGCATCATACCACAGCTTGATCCACCTGCACTCATTGGAGCAGATCTGCTGGTTCGACTCGGTGCCCAGCTGGACACTTGCAATCAAGTCCTTTGGGCCCGAGCCACACCTTCCTCTGAGCCTCGCTCAGAAGGCCGTGAACACTTGCTGTCCGGTCAGACCATTCCACAGGCCTGCCGTGCAGTGGTTGAGGCCAGCACGGTTCTGCCCCCACTGGTCAAGGGAGTGCCTGTTCGTCTGACTCTGATGAAGCATCAGAAGCTGCCAGGCACACAGGCCTTCTTCCAGCCATCACCGCACTTCTTGGAGCTCAACTTAGCCGTCTGTGGCACGCCACTCTTGGAGCTGAACAATCGTTCTGCCTACTTGTTGGTCGAAAATCCGACCCGGAGTCCTATCCACATGCCGGCAGGAAAGCCCTTGGGCATGCTGATAGATAGCTCATTCCATGACTTCGAACTGTCAGTCCCCGTGATCGGACAACTTCCGTTGTTCTTGAACGACAGACAGGTTGGTGTAGACACATTCAGTACTTTCCCTTCACAAATGATTACCATCAAGCGGCATGAAGCCCTTCCTGAGGAACCCATTTGCAGTGCAACCTTAGATACTGACGGTGGTCAGTGTCTAACGGTTTTTGCAATAAATACTCAACCCTCTGAGTCACCGGCTGAAAGCCCGGAACACCAGAGACCCTCCTCCTCTGAACCTTATGACGGCTTCGAGGCCGAAGTCAGCCAGCAGCTTGACAAAGCGGATGCGCTGGAGTCAGAGGAGCAGAGAGCAGAGCTTAGAAGCCTGTTCTATGAGTTTCAGTCCGTCTTATCCAGGGACTCCCTGGACTGTGGACTCACAAACCTGCACACGGTTCGCATTCCAACGAACCCGAATGCCCCTCCTACTTTTGTACGTCAGTACAAGATTCCCCTCGCTGCTTATGAGTCGATCCAGGAGATCCTCGATCAGCTGAAGGAGAAAAACATCATCAGAGAGTGTAACTCCACTTACAACTCTCCCATCTGGCCGGTTCTGAAACCGACTGGGAAATGGCGTCTCACCATAGACTATCGTGCACTGAACAAACAAGTACCTCTCTCCAGATGGCCTATGATCCATTTAGATCAAGAGCTAGCCAGAGTCAGAGATGCTCGTTTCTTCTCTACGGTTGACGTAGCCAACGGCTTCTGGACCATGAAGGTTGAGCCGGCGGACCAGTATAAACTAGCTTTCTCCTTTGGAAATCGCCAATATACTTGGAACCGCTGCCCCTTTGGCTACTCTAACTCACCTGCAGAGTTCAACATCTTCCTCCACAAAGCCATGTCAGATGCTGCTTCCAGAGGGAACCTCATATATGTCGATGACATCTTGATGAGGAGTCGAACCTTCGAGGAGCACCTGGCCGAACTCCGTCACGTGCTGCAACAGCTCGCTGATGCCGGAGCTAAATTGGCGATTCTCAAGGGACAGTGGTGTCGAACCAAATTGGAGTATGTTGGACTGCTGGTTGGCCCTAATGGAGTCGAGCCCCAAGCGGGACGCATTAGAGCCATTCAGGACATCAAAGCCCCAGCTAATCTGACTGAACTCAGGAGCTTCCTCGGAGTCTGCAACTACTCCAGGCAGTTCATTGAGGAGTACGCTGAAATAGCGAGGCCCCTCACCGAGCTACTTCGGAACGACACACCTTTCGTGTGGGACAGACCCCAAGAACACTCCTTCCAGTTCCTAAAACAGAAGTTGGCGTCCGCACCCTGTCTGGCTTACCCAGACAAGGATAAAGAGTTCTACATAGAGGCTACTTTCTCCTCTCACTGCCTGAGCGCTGCTTTGAAGCAGAAACACGATCAGGACATGAGAGTTGTGGCATACGCCAGCAAGCCTCTGAGCAAGGTGGAACTCCAGTTCTCAGACTGCGAGAGAGCTCTCCTCTCTACAGTCTGGGCTGTCAAACACTTTTGTAGTTACATCGGTGGACAGAAAGTGATCATTGAAACGTGTCATCAGCCTGTCACCTTCCTAAACAGCCAGCGTCTGCGCGAAGGAAGAGTGTCAAACAGCCGCATTGCGACGTGGATGATGGTGCTCCAAGGATACAACATTGAGGTCAAGTATGGTCAGAACACCAAGCTAGCGCTAGGACAAGGGCTAGCAGGCTGCCAGCACTGTGACTCTGACTCCGTCATGGGCCCCCTGGACACACCTGCCGCAGTCTACCCAACCGCATCCAATCATCGCTACTTTGATGAGAATGTTTGCCAAGGGCTTCCGAAAGTTTACACTGATGGATGCTCCTACCTTCACGAAGGCCAGCTCCGTGCTGGGGTTGGAGTCGTTTGGGTGGACTGTGACACCAAGCAACCAAATCACTACCGGTTGGGCCAAAAGTCTAGTCAGTACGCCGAAATCGCTGCAGTGTTGATAACCCTCCAGCAGGCAGCAGCCTTGGACATCACTCAAATCGTCCTTTGCTCTGATTCAAACTACGCTAGACACAGCTTCATTTCTCACTTCCCCATGTGGAAGGAGAACCACATGAAAAACGCCAGGAACAGAGATGTGAAACACTCGGAGTTATTCCTAGCGTGTGATCTGCTCACCACTGAGAAAGGCATAATGGTCTACTGGAAAAAGGTCAAAGGTCACTCCAGGACCATAGGTCCGGAGAAAGATGGTAATGACGAAGCTGACCGCCTTGCTAAGCTCGGTGCTGACCAGGGAACCTGTTGGGAATTCAAAGACGAGTGGCTTCCACCCAAGGCCGTTCACGAGGTCTGCGCGATTACTCGTCGCCATGCTAAACAGGCAGATGAACCTCAGAACGTTGAGGTACCCGTGTTTCTAGGCAGAAAACCACAGGACGTGGACCTAGTCACCATGCAGGAACAAGATCCTGACCTGAAGCTCATCCGCGAGCTTCTCCAAAAGGGCCCGATGTCTAAACAACCATCACCACCTATTGGTGCAAGCCAAGATTTGGTAAACCTGCATCGTCAACTCGCGCACCTGAAACTACAAAACGATTTGTTAGTTAACATGCGTGACGATCACAGCCCGCCGCGCTGGGTTGTTCCACTCGACCACAGAGGAGTGATGCTTGCCTACGCCCACGACACTCCGGTTGGAGGTCACCGTGGAGCAAAAGCTACCCTCGCGTCACTGACAGAAGTAGCATATTGGCCGTCGATGTCCAAGGACGTACACAGCTATGTCCAAGGCTG
Source organism: Nothobranchius furzeri (assembly GCF_043380555.1). Taxonomy (NCBI): domain Eukaryota; kingdom Metazoa; phylum Chordata; class Actinopteri; order Cyprinodontiformes; family Nothobranchiidae; genus Nothobranchius; species Nothobranchius furzeri. The sequence continues at coordinate 8,188,846 of NC_091747.1, forward strand.
CCTCGTCTGTGCCCAGTTTCAACCCTCCCAGCCGCTTGCTAGAGCACCACTGCAACGCAGGGGTTATAACCTTCCCTTGGTCCCACCTGCAGATCGACTGGGTTGGACCGGTTCCCAAATCGGCAAGAGGAAACAAATATATGCTAACTGTAACTTGCAGTTTCACAAAGTGGGTGGAATGCCTTCCAGCGCCAAACGATACAGCCGTCACAACCGCTGTACTGCTGATTAACCACGTTTTCAGTCGATGGGGACTTCCACTCTGCATTGACTCTGACCGAGGAACTCATTTCACATCCAGTATAATGACGTCCCTGTTTGAACTTCTGAAAGTGGAAGTGAGATTCCACCTTCCCTATCACCCACAGTCATCCGGACAGGTCGAACGGATGAACCGCACGGTCGTCTCTATGCTCAAAAAGTACGTCTGCTCCACTGGGAAGGACTGGGACGTCAAGCTCCCTCTGGTCCTGATGGCCATACGGTCCACTCCACAGCGATCCACTGGGGTTACGCCCTTTGAGATGATGACCGGCAGACTGATGACTCTACCACTGCACCTCCTGTATCACCCAGAGGATGTCAGTGTTGCCACTGCCTATACCGCCCATCAGTATGTGGCAGACTTGAAAACACACCTCAGAGCTACGTTCGCGCACGCTCAGAAGAAACTGGAGACCAACGTAGAAGGCGCTAAAGCCTACTACGACCAAAAGACAACCAGCCGCGAATACGAGGTGGGTGACAAAGTATTCTACTTTCGGTTCGCCCAACCGGCACGCAAAGCTAAGAAGTTCCTGCCCTGCTGGTCAGGACCATTTGAGATCGTGGCAAAACTCTCTCCAGTTGCATACAGGTTACGCATCACCAAAGCGAGACAGGAGCCTGTCTACAAATGGGTGCATGCAAACCAAATCAAACCCTACGTCAAACCATCCCCGCGGGTACAGAGACCAGACTCCCCGCAGGAGGTAGACGTAGTCTCGACATAGTTCTATGCATGGAAATGGAAGGGGGGGGGGGGGGGGAAGTGCACGTTTAACCCACTAACATGTACTAACCGACAAAGAACAAGACCCCCCCGCCCCCCCCCCCCCCGCCGTTCTTTTCACTAACCACGAGTCTCTCCATTACAGGATGGAGTTCCTCTGGATCTTCTGCATCCTCTTTGGATCAACGGCAGCCACTCCATCAGCCATCATTAAACCGGGACCACCAACCGGGATGGTCCTCCAAGACAACCCCGGATTGTTGATCACACACTGCCGCATTCATACGCAACGTATCGTTGTCCCTTTGGACCCGTGGGACGTCTATCACAAACACGTGATACCGGCCCCTCCTCCTCACAAGTCCATTATTGGTACTGTTCAACATGCCAAGCGCACCACCGCTTACATGTTGGCACAACTTCAAAAATTTATAGTCACTGAAGATGACCTCGGAGAAAATAACCGCCCAAAAAGGTTTCTAGGTGGACTCATTGCTGCGGTGTCCGCGGTGGGTTCCCTCTTTTCAGTTGGACTTTCGGCGGCTAACACAATTAGTCTTAAGACTGTCCAACGACACATTGCCGAACTCCAGGATGAGATGCCAGAGATCCAGGGGAACCTCCTCCTCCTAGACCGCAAACAGGAATTCTTACTAAAACCTTACAGGGTACTCTTGTAACAGTCAACCTACATTCTGCTCTGATTAATGAATCTCTACGTGCAATCAAGACTTTGTCTGACACCATACATCAGGATATTGTGTACACATGAGTGGTGAGAGATTTGATGCAGGACCTGCTCAGAGAAGTAAGTTCCACGCTGGACAGCTTGGTTGAAAGTCGTATTTCCCCGTACTTGGTACCACTGGACCTGCTCAAAGTTAGCTTGACAGCTGCTACCCCTCTACTGTGCACCTTTCACAAATCCACCTAGCGTACAGCCTAGGCAGTGCAAATCCCATTCACGTTGAAAAAAATTAGAACTCGGTTTCCTGTTAAACGTTCCCATAATTGTGACACCTCACATCTATAGGTTTAGGTCGATGCTGAGCATTGGTATTTGAAAGGACGGTAGGCATTTCCACTTTGAACTAGAAACCTGACACTCCATCACCTCAACCTCGAACAGCATGACTCAGAGATTGAGATCATGGACGCTTTCCAGGGTTATAACTTTGCCTTCGATTTAGAAATTGACCAACAATTACTGATTGAAGGAACCAAATTTGTTAAGTTCACACAAAACCCGCGTGAACTTACTTTGACGCCCAAGACGCTACATTGACACAGATTATACGATTTAATCTGCACATTGGTCGCCCTGGGGATGGAATGGCTCATCACGGCCGTGATAGCTTATTCTGCCTACAGGCGTGTTAATAAACTCCAAGATAAGATGCACTTGCTCACCTACGGTGTGCCTCGTGACCGCGTTCGGGGAGACTCCAAGCGTGAATGTACCACACCTGTCTAAAGGGGGTGAGCAACATTTTCTTTGTTATTCTGTAACCCTAAGAGTAGTTCTCACTTTAGTCTACCTCACATTTTTATCTGAGTGTTGCATTATGTCACATTCTTTATAAGCTACACACTGAATGTATGACCTAAGAATGTATTTTATGAGACCTCAAGGTTGCTATGAATTTTCTTGGATGTTATATGTTTTTTTTTGGGGTTTTCTGTATTTTTGTTTCTTACTTGGTCACATATTGACTAGTGGTTATGTGCCGGCCCAGCTCAGTCTGTCAATGACTCTGTCTGACGCACCAGCACATTGTAGTACCTCTTAGTTTTATGGTCCTTGTTTTAGCCCAAAGACTGTCCTGATCCACCCTTTGGACCAAAAAAGGGGGGAATCTTGGGACCACATAGGTCAATGCGCGTTTGCGAACTATGGACCTCGTACATCACCGCGTGATCCATAAACTGAATTGTATGGCCGGCGGTGAGATGCCTTTGTGTCCCCTCGTGGAGTTAACCGCCCACCGACCTTCCTCCTTCTACACTACTACCTCTCGCATGGACGACATCATCATTGCGTACCACCTGCGTGAGTGGCTTCTTCTCGTTATGCGCGTTGGGGACTATCCCGTTTCCTATCCTCTTTGTGCCTGACCAGGATCAAAGACCAAAGGCGCCAGGATCCAAGACAAAGACCAAAGACAAAGGCGTCCAAGGAGACCAACGTCCTAAGGGACAAACCCACCTGTGCTTCCGACAATCAAGTCGACCTACGTTCATGAGGAACAAACCCATATGTGCTTCCGACGATCGAGCTTTGGGCGCGATCCCCGAAACCAAAAGGGGGAATGTTGAGGGTCTGACCTCATGAGGAAATTACTATGCAGTGATTTTCTCCAAAATGACTGTGCTTAAATTGCTCTGAAAAGCAAATAATCACATCAGCGCCAAGAAACTTCATTTCCCATGATGCTTTGCACACGGAAGCATTGGGATGATGTCACCGCCTAGTACCAGAAACACGTTCTGCGCATGTGCGGGAAGCCGTGGAGCTTTTCCCGCGAACTAAGACCATAAATCTTCAGCAGAGACAAAGAATCCTCGTTCTTTTGCCCAGGATACCTGGCGGTAAGGACACGCTTGTCAACGCTCCGACTCCCTTGAGCACGCGGAAGCTCTAAGTGCCCAAGTTGAGCCCACGGAACTGCTGGAAACTAAACTGCAAGCCCATCAGATCTGCTCGTTTCTGCTCCCCTCCAGCTGATGTTTGAGGACACAGAACTGCGGAGGAAAGCAACAACTCCATCAAGCACGCTGTAAGTTATAACTCAGCACAGAAAGAAACTTTGCTGTCTCTGTCCAGCCCGTGGAGAAACACTCGTGAACGCCAAACAACGGAGAAAGCATCAAACCGACGGACGACGCCGAAAGCTGCGGAGAAACACGGAGAACCGTCAAATCAAAGAGGGAGGGACGCCTCGCTCTTCTGGTGATCAGCAACTCATCTCTTTCTCTCTCTCCTTCTTCTTCCGTTAACTCTATAGTCCAGAATAAGCAATAAAACCGCGCTATTGCTTAAAAAGTAGCTTCGTGTTTTCCTCTTTCGTCCCAAACACGTCCGTCGGGTCATTTTGAAAGAATAAACTGCTTATTGATCATTGTTTGGTATCTTAAAATGGTTTCTGTCATGGCCAGGCTGAAACTAAAAGATATTAATTTGTGATTAATCTTTTGTGTTGTTTCATGATCTTTTGAAATGTTTTGAGTGATTTAAGGTTAAGTTACTACTGATTCTAAGTGCTTTGGAAGTTAAAGTGCAAGTTGCCACCCACACTTTAGCCAGACAAAGGGGTCAGCCATCTTGTATTCAAGACTCCATTTTGAATCCATACACACGCACACACACACACACACACACACACACACACACACACACACACACACACACACACACTACTCCTTTGTGAGAACAAAGGACCCCATTCATACATCCTCCATCACATGCAAACACATCCATCTTCAATCATATCACACGGTTATTATTCATCTATTCCACTGTTTATTCATTTGACAAATTGTTAATTAAATGTTATAAAATTCAGATTTTTGTGTCCAGTAGCTTTGTTGTGTCGAAGAGAAGTCTCTGCTCCGAGGATTCTACGAACTTCAAGAAAGACTGATAAGAGTTTTGGATTCATTTCCCTTTCTAATTAAAGGGTGGTGCCCCGAAGATATCTAAGAATATCTTAATTAATTAATAAATCAGTAAATAGTTCCATATTTACAGAATTTATTGAAGAATCCAAAAGTAAGTTAAAGCTTACGAATTGTTCGCTCCTAATAACCCCAACAGCACATTCGTATAGGGGGTCAAACCATGTCCCAAAGGTCACCGGGCCTGGTGTCACTTTAAAGAAGTAGTCCAGTTACACCTTTGTGGGCTTATAACTTGGCTTCTGAATATCCTAAAGAGGTCAGGTTTGTTTTAGAGTACTCCAATTAACAGCCCCTATTACCTCAAAAAGGAATGGAGTCATTAGCACTTATGGTTTTTAAATGGCACCCAGAATTATGTTGCACGAAGCACAATTTCACATCATTCTGGGTCCATTTGTGTGAAAACAATGTCCAATCAGGCTCAAACGTTACAAGAAGGTAGAATCTATTGAGTTGTAAGTGATCTGAACGTTTCATGATGATCGCACATTCCTAAGTGGGTCAAACCATGTCCCAAAAGTCACCGGATCTGGTGTCACTTTAAAGAAGTAGTCCAGTTACACATTTGTGGGCTTATAACTTGGCTTCTGAATGTCCTAGAGAGATCAGGTTTGTTTTAGTGCACTCCAATCAACAGCCCCTACAACCACAAAAAAGAATTCAGTCATTAGCACTTATGGTTTGTAAATGGCACCCAGAATTATGTTGCACGAAGCACAATTTCACATCATTCTGGGTCCATTTGTGTGAAAACAAGGTCCAATCAGGCTGAAACGTTACAAGAAGGTAGAATCTATTGAGTTGTAAGTGATATGAACGTTTCATGATGATCGCACATTCCTATAGGGGGTCAAACCATGTCCCAAAGGTCACCGGGCCTGGTGTCACTTTAAAGAAGTAGTCCAGTTACACCTTTGTGGCCTTATAACTTGGCTTCTGAATGTCTAGAGAGATCAGGTTTGTTTTAGTGTACTCCAATCAACAGCCCCTACAACTACAAAAAGGAATGGAGTCATTAGCACTTATGGTTTGTAAATGGCACCCAGAATTATGTTAAACGAAGCACAATTTCACATCATTCTGGGTCCATTTGTGTGAAAACAAGGTCCAATCAGGCTGAAACGTTACAAAAAGGTAGAATCTATTGAGTTGTAAGTGATCTGAAAGTTTCATGATGATCGCACATTCCTAAGTGGGTCAAACCATGTCCCAAAGGTCACCGGATCTGGTGTCACTTTAAAGAAGTAGTCCAGTTACACATTTGTGGGCTTATAACTTGGCTTCTGAATGTCCTAGAGAGGTCAGGCTTGTTTTAGTGTACTTCAATAAACAGCCCCTACAACCACAAAAAGGAATGGAGTCATTAGCACTTATGGTTTTTAAATGGCACCCAGAATTATGTTGCACGAAGCACAATTTCACATCATTCTGGGTCCATTTGTGTGAAAACAAGGTCCAGTCAGGCTGAAACGTTACAAGAAGGTAGAATCTGTTGAGTTGTAAGTGATCTGAAAGTTTCATGATGATCGCACAATCCTATAGGGGGTCAAACCATGTCCCAAAGGTCACCGGGCCTGGTGTCACTTTAAAGAAGTAGTCCAGTTACACCTTTGTGGGCTTATAACTTGGCTTCTGAATATCCTAAAGAGGTCAGGTTTGTTTTAGAGTACTCCAATTAACAGCCCCTATTACCTCAAAAAGGAATGGAGTCATTAGCACTTATGGTTTTTAAATGGCACCCAGAATTATGTTGCTCGAAGCACAATTTCACATCATTCTGGGTCCATTTGTGTGAAAACAATGTCCAATCAGGCTGAAACGTTACAAGAAGGTAGAATCTATTGAGTTGTAAGTGATCTGAACGTTTCATGATGATCGCACATTCCTAAGTGGGTCAAACCATGTCCCAAAAGTCACCGGATCTGGTGTCACTTTAAAGAAGTAGTCCAGTTACACATTTGTGGGCTTATAACTTGGCTTCTGAATGTCCTAGAGAGATCAGGTTTGTTTTAGTGCACTCCAATCAACAGCTCCTACAACCACAAAAAAGAATTCAGTCATTAGCACTTATGGTTTGTAAATGGCACCCAGAATTATGTTGCACGAAGCACAATTTCACATCATTCTGGGTCCATTTGTGTGAAAACAAGGTCCAATCAGGCTGAAACGTTACAAGAAGGTAGAATCTATTGAGTTGTAAGTGATATGAACGTTTCATGATGATCGCACATTCCTATAGGGGGTCAAACCATGTCCCAAAGGTCACCGGGCCTGGTGTCACTTTAAAGAAGTAGTCCAGTTACACCTTTGTGGCCTTATAACTTGGCTTCTGAATGTCCTAGAGTGATCAGGTTTGTTTTAGTGTACTCCAATCAACAGCCCCTACAACTACAAAAAGGAATGGAGTCATTAGCACTTATGGTTTGTAAATAGCACCCAGAATTATGTTAAACGAAGCACAATTTCACATCATTCTGGGTCCATTTGTGTGAAAACAAGGTCCAATCAGGCTGAAACGTTACAAGAAGGTAGAATTTATTGAGTTGTAAGTGATCTGAAAGTTTCATGATGATCGCACATTCCTAAGTGGGTCAAACCATGTCCCAAATGTCACCGGATCTGGTGTCACTTTAAAGAAGTAGTCCAGTTACACATTTGTGGGCTTATAACTTGGCTTCTGAATGTCCTAGAGAGATCAGGTTTGTTTTAGTGTACTCCAATCAACAGCCCATACAACCACAAAAAGGAATGGAGTCATTAGCACTTATGGTTTGTAAATGGCACCCAGAATTATGTTGCACGAAGCACAATTTCACATCATTCTGGGTCCATTTGTTTGAAAACAAGGTCCATTCAGGCTGAAACGTTACAAGAAGGTAGAATCTATTGAGTTGTAAGTGATCTGAACGTTTCATGATGATCGCACATTCCTATAGGGGGTCAAACCATGTCCCAAAGGTCACCGGGCCTGGTGTCACTTTAAAGAAGTAGTCCAGTAACACCTTTGTGGGTTTATAACTTGGCTTCTGAATGTCCTAGAGAGATCAGGTTTGTTTTAGTGTATTCCAATCAACAGCCCCTACAACCACAAAAAGGAATGGAGTCATTAGCACTTATGGTTTGTAAATGGCACCCAGAATTATGTTGCACGAAGCACAATTTCACATCATTCTGGGTCCATTTGTGTGAAAACAAGGTCCAATCAGGCTGAAACGCTACAAGAAGGTAGAATCTATTGAGTTGTAAGTGATCTGAACGTTTCATGATGATCGCACATTCCTATAGGGGGTCAAACCATGTCCCAAAGGTCACCGGGCCTGGTGTCACTTTAAAGAAGTAGTCCAGTTACACCTTTGTGGGCTTATAACTTGGCTTCTGAATGTCCTAGAGAGATCAGGCTTGTTTTAGTGTACTCCAATCAACAGCCCCTACAACCACAAAAAGGAATGGAGTCATTAGCACTTATGGTTTTTAAATGGCACCCAGAATTATGTTGCACGAAGCACAATTTCACATCATTCTGGGTCCATTTGTGTGAAAACAAGGTCCAATCAGGCTGAAACGTTACAGGAAGGTAGAATCTATTGAGTTGTAAGTGATCTGAACGTTTCATGGTGATAGCACTTTCCTAAGGGGGTCAAACCATGTCCCAGAGGTCACCGGATCTGTTGTCATTTTAAAGAAGTAGTCCAGTTACACCTTTGTGGGCTTATAACTTGGCTTCTGAATGTCCTAGAGAGATCAGGTTTGTTTTAGTGTACTCCAATCAACAGCCCCTACAAACACAAAAAGGAATGGAGTCATTAGCACTTATGGTTTTTAAATGGCACCCAGAATTATGTTGCACGAAGCACAATTTCACATCATTCTGGGTCCATTTGTGCGAAAACAAGGTCCAGTCAGGCTGAAACGTTACAGGAAGTTAGAATCTATTGAGTTGTAAGTGATCTGAACGTTTCATGATGATAGCACTTTCCTAAGGGGGTCAAACCATGTCCCAAAGGTCACCGGGCCTGGTGTCACTTTAAAGAAGTAGTCCAGTTACACCTTTGTGGCCTTATAACTTGGCTTCTGAATGTCTAGAGAGATCAGGTTTGTTTTAGTGTACTCCAATCAACAGCCCCTACAACTACAAAAAGGAATGGAGTCATTAGCACTTATGGTTTGTAAATGGCACCCAGAATTATGTTAAACGAAGCACAATTTCACATCATTCTGGGTCCATTTGTGTGAAAACAAGGTCCAATCAGGCTGAAACGTTACAAAAAGGTAGAATCTATTGAGTTGTAAGTGATCTGAAAGTTTCATGATGATCGCACATTCCTAAGTGGGTCAAACCATGTCCCAAAGGTCACCGGATCTGGTGTCACTTTAAAGAAGTAGTCCAGTTACACATTTGTGGGCTTATAACTTGGCTTCTGAATGTCCTAGAGAGGTCAGGCTTGTTTTAGTGTACTTCAATAAACAGCCCCTACAACCACAAAAAGGAATGGAGTCATTAGCACTTATGGTTTTTAAATGGCACCCAGAATTATGTTGCACGAAGCACAATTTCACATCATTCTGGGTTCATTTGTGTGAAAACAAGGTCAAATCATACTGAAACGTTACAGGAAGGTAGAATCTATTGAGTTGTAAGTGATCTGAACGTTTCATGATGATAGCACTTTCCTAAGGGGGTCAAACCATGTCCCAGAGGTCACCGGATCTGGTGTCAATTTAAAGAAGTAGTCCAGTTACACATTTGTGGGCTTATAACTTGGCTTCTGAATGTCCTAGAGAGATCAGGTTTGTTTTAGTGTACTCCAATCAACAGCCCCTACAACCACAAAAAGGAATGGAGTCATTAGCACTTATGGTTTTTAAATGGCACCCAGAATTATGTTGCACGAAGCACAATTTCACATCATTCTGGGTCCATTTGTGTGAAAACAAGGTCCAGTCAGGCTGAAACGTTACAAGAAGGTAGAATCTGTTGAGTTGTAAGTGATCTGAAAGTTTCATGATGATCGCACAATCCTATAGGGGGTCAAACCATGTCCCAAAGGTCACCGGGCCTGGTGTCACTTTAAAGAAGTAGTCCAGTTACACCTTTGTGGGCTTATAACTTGGCTTCTGAATATCCTAAAGAGGTCAGGTTTGTTTTAGAGTACTCCAATTAACAGCCCCTATTACCTCAAAAAGGAATGGAGTCATTAGCACTCATGGTTTTTAAATGGCACCCAGAATTATGTTGCACGAAGCACAATTTCACATCATTCTGGGTCCATTTGTGTGAAAACAATGTCCAATCAGGCTGAAACGTTACAAGAAGGTAGAATCTATTGAGTTGTAAGTGATCTGAACGTTTCATGATGATCGCACATTCCTAAGTGGGTCAAACCATGTCCCAAAAGTCACCGGATCTGGTGTCACTTTAAAGAAGTAGTCCAGTTACACATTTGTGGGCTTATAACTTGGCTTCTGAATGTCCTAGAGAGATCAGGTTTGTTTTAGTGCACTCCAATCAACAGCCCCTACAACCACAAAAAAGAATTCAGTCATTAGCACTTATGGTTTGTAAATGGCACCCAGAATTATGTTGCACGAAGCACAATTTCACATCATTCTGGGTCCATTTGTGTGAAAACAAGGTCCAATCAGGCTGAAACGTTACAAGAAGGTAGAATCTATTGAGTTGTAAGTGATATGAACGTTTCATGATGATCGCACATTCCTATAGGGGGTCAAACCATGTCCCAAAGGTCACCGGGCCTGGTGTCACTTTAAAGAAGTAGTCCAGTTACACCTTTGTGGCCTTATAACTTGGCTTCTGAATGTCCTAGAGTGATCAGGTTTGTTTTAGTGTACTCCAATCAACAGCCCCTACAACTACAAAAAGGAATGGAGTCATTAGCACTTATGGTTTGTAAATAGCACCCAGAATTATGTTAAACGAAGCACAATTTCACATCATTCTGGGTCCATTTGTGTGAAAACAAGGTCCAATCAGGCTGAAACGTTACAAGAAGGTAGAATTTATTGAGTTGTAAGTGATCTGAAAGTTTCATGATGATCGCACATTCCTAAGTGGGTCAAACCATGTCCCAAATGTCACCGGATCTGGTGTCACTTTAAAGAAGTAGTCCAGTTACACATTTGTGGGCTTATAACTTGGCTTCTGAATGTCCTAGAGAGATCAGGTTTGTTTTAGTGTACTCCAATCAACAGCCCATACAACCACAAAAAGGAATGGAGTCATTAGCACTTATGGTTTGTAAATGGCACCCAGAATTATGTTGCACGAAGCACAATTTCACATCATTCTGGGTCCATTTGTTTGAAAACAAGGTCCATTCAGGCTGAAACGTTACAAGAAGGTAGAATCTATTGAGTTGTAAGTGATCTGAACGTTTCATGATGATCGCACATTCCTATAGGGGGTCAAACCATGTCCCAAAGGTCACCGGGCCTGGTGTCACTTTAAAGAAGTAGTCCAGTAACACCTTTGTGGGTTTATAACTTGGCTTCTGAATGTCCTAGAGAGATCAGGTTTGTTTTAGTGTATTCCAATCAACAGCCCCTACAACCACAAAAAGGAATGGAGTCATTAGCACTTATGGTTTGTAAATGGCACCCAGAATTATGTTGCACGAAGCACAATTTCACATCATTCTGGGTCCATTTGTGTGAAAACAAGGTCCAATCAGGCTGAAACGTTACAAGAAGGTAGAATCTATTGAGTTGTAAGTGATCTGAACGTTTCATGATGATCGCACATTCCTATAGGGGGTCAAACCATGTCCCAAAGGTCACCGGGCCTGGTGTCACTTTAAAGAAGTAGTCCAGTTACACCTTTGTGGGCTTATAACTTGGCTTCTGAATGTCCTAGAGAGATCAGGCTTGTTTTAGTGTACTCCAATCAACAGCCCCTACAACCACAAAAAGGAATGGAGTCATTAGCACTTATGGTTTTTAAATGGCACCCAGAATTATGTTGCACGAAGCACAATTTCACATCATTCTGGGTCCATTTGTGTGAAAACAAGGTCCAATCAGGCTGAAACGTTACAGGAAGGTAGAATCTATTGAGTTGTAAGTGATCTGAACGTTTCATGGTGATAGCACTTTCCTAAGGGGGTCAAACCATGTCCCAGAGGTCACCGGATCTGTTGTCATTTTAAAGAAGTAGTCCAGTTACACCTTTGTGGGCTTATAACTTGGCTTCTGAATGTCCTAGAGAGATCAGGTTTGTTTTAGTGTACTCCAATCAACAGCCCCTACAAACACAAAAAGGAATGGAGTCATTAGCACTTATGGTTTTTAAATGGCACCCAGAATTATGTTGCACGAAGCACAATTTCACATCATTCTGGGTCCATTTGTGCGAAAACAAGGTCCAGTCAGGCTGAAACGTTACAGGAAGTTAGAATCTATTGAGTTGTAAGTGATCTGAACGTTTCATGATGATAGCACTTTCCTAAGGGGGTCAAACCATGTCCCAAAGGTCACCGGGCCTGGTGTCACTTTAAAGAAGTAGTCCAGTTACACCTTTGTGGCCTTATAACTTGGCTTCTGAATGTCTAGAGAGATCAGGTTTGTTTTAGTGTACTCCAATCAACAGCCCCTACAACTACAAAAAGGAATGGAGTCATTAGCACTTATGGTTTGTAAATGGCACCCAGAATTATGTTAAACGAAGCACAATTTCACATCATTCTGGGTCCATTTGTGTGAAAACAAGGTCCAATCAGGCTGAAACGTTACAAAAAGGTAGAATCTATTGAGTTGTAAGTGATCTGAAAGTTTCATGATGATCGCACATTCCTAAGTGGGTCAAACCATGTCCCAAAGGTCACCGGATCTGGTGTCACTTTAAAGAAGTAGTCCAGTTACACATTTGTGGGCTTATAACTTGGCTTCTGAATGTCCTAGAGAGGTCAGGCTTGTTTTAGTGTACTTCAATAAACAGCCCCTACAACCACAAAAAGGAATGGAGTCATTAGCACTTATGGTTTTTAAATGGCACCCAGAATTATGTTGCACGAAGCACAATTTCACATCATTCTGGGTTCATTTGTGTGAAAACAAGGTCAAATCAGACTGAAACGTTACAGGAAGGTAGAATCTATTGAGTTGTAAGTGATCTGAACGTTTCATGATGATAGCACTTTCCTAAGGGGGTCAAACCATGTCCCAGAGGTCACCGGATCTGGTGTCAATTTAAAGAAGTAGTCCAGTTACACATTTGTGGGCTTATAACTTGGCTTCTGAATGTCCTAGAGAGATCAGGTTTGTTTTAGTGTACTCCAATCAACAGCCCCTACAACCACAAAAAGGAATGGAGTCATTAGCACTTATGGTTTTTAAATGGCACCCAGAATTATGTTGCACGAAGCACAATTTCACATCATTCTGGGTCCATTTGTGTGAAAACAAGGTCCAGTCAGGCTGAAACGTTACAAGAAGGTAGAATCTGTTGAGTTGTAAGTGATCTGAAAGTTTCATGATGATCGCACAATCCTATAGGGGGTCAAACCATGTCCCAAAGGTCACCGGGCCTGGTGTCACTTTAAAGAAGTAGTCCAGTTACACCTTTGTGGGCTTATAACTTGGCTTCTGAATATCCTAAAGAGGTCAGGTTTGTTTTAGAGTACTCCAATTAACAGCCCCTATTACCTCAAAAAGGAATGGAGTCATTAGCACTTATGGTTTTTAAATGGCACCCAGAATTATGTTGCACGAAGCACAATTTCACATCATTCTGGGTCCATTTGTGTGAAAACAATGTCCAATCAGGCTGAAACGTTACAAGAAGGTAGAATCTATTGAGTTGTAAGTGATCTGAACGTTTCATGATGATCGCACATTCCTAAGTGGGTCAAACCATGTCCCAAAAGTCACCGGATCTGGTGTCACTTTAAAGAAGTAGTCCAGTTACACATTTGTGGGCTTATAACTTGGCTTCTGAATGTCCTAGAGAGATCAGGTTTGTTTTAGTGCACTCCAATCAACAGCCCCTACAACCACAAAAAAGAATTCAGTCATTAGCACTTATGGTTTGTAAATGGCACCCAGAATTATGTTGCACGAAGCACAATTTCACATCATTCTGGGTCCATTTGTGTGAAAACAAGGTCCAATCAGGCTGAAACGTTACAAGAAGGTAGAATCTATTGAGTTGTAAGTGATATGAACGTTTCATGATGATCGCACATTCCTATAGGGGGTCAAACCATGTCCCAAAGGTCACCGGGCCTGGTGTCACTTTAAAGAAGTAGTCCAGTTACACCTTTGTGGCCTTATAACTTGGCTTCTGAATGTCCTAGAGTGATCAGGTTTGTTTTAGTGTACTCCAATCAACAGCCCCTACAACTACAAAAAGGAATGGAGTCATTAGCACTTATGGTTTGTAAATAGCACCCAGAATTATGTTAAACGAAGCACAATTTCACATCATTCTGGGTCCATTTGTGTGAAAACAAGGTCCAATCAGGCTGAAACGTTACAAGAAGGTAGAATTTATTGAGTTGTAAGTGATCTGAAAGTTTCATGATGATCGCACATTCCTAAGTGGGTCAAACCATGTCCCAAATGTCACCGGATCTGGTGTCACTTTAAAGAAGTAGTCCAGTTACACATTTGTGGGCTTATAACTTGGCTTCTGAATGTCCTAGAGAGATCAGGTTTGTTTTAGTGTACTCCAATCAACAGACCATACAACCACAAAAAGGAATGGAGTCATTAGCACTTATGGTTTGTAAATGGCACCCAGAATTATGTTGCACGAAGCACAATTTCACATCATTCTGGGTCCATTTGTTTGAAAACAAGGTCCATTCAGGCTGAAACGTTACAAGAAGGTAGAATCTATTGAGTTGTAAGTGATCTGAACGTTTCATGATGATCGCACATTCCTATAGGGGGTCAAACCATGTCCCAAAGGTCACCGGGCCTGGTGTCACTTTAAAGAAGTAGTCCAGTAACACCTTTGTGGGTTTATAACTTGGCTTCTGAATGTCCTAGAGAGATCAGGTTTGTTTTAGTGTATTCCAATCAACAGCCCCTACAACCACAAAAAGGAATGGAGTCATTAGCACTTATGGTTTGTAAATGGCACCCAGAATTATGTTGCACGAAGCACAATTTCACATCATTCTGGGTCCATTTGTGTGAAAACAAGGTCCAATCAGGCTGAAACGTTACAAGAAGGTAGAATCTATTGAGTTGTAAGTGATCTGAACGTTTCATGATGATCGCACATTCCTATAGGGGGTCAAACCATGTCCCAAAGGTCACCGGGCCTGGTGTCACTTTAAAGAAGTAGTCCAGTTACACCTTTGTGGGCTTATAACTTGGCTTCTGAATGTCCTAGAGAGATCAGGCTTGTTTTAGTGTACTCCAATCAACAGCCCCTACAACCACAAAAAGGAATGGAGTCATTAGCACTTATGGTTTTTAAATGGCACCCAGAATTATGTTGCACGAAGCACAATTTCACATCATTCTGGGTCCATTTGTGTGAAAACAAGGTCCAATCAGGCTGAAACGTTACAGGAAGGTAGAATCTATTGAGTTGTAAGTGATCTGAACGTTTCATGGTGATAGCACTTTCCTAAGGGGGTCAAACCATGTCCCAGAGGTCACCGGATCTGTTGTCATTTTAAAGAAGTAGTCCAGTTACACCTTTGTGGGCTTATAACTTGGCTTCTGAATGTCCTAGAGAGATCAGGTTTGTTTTAGTGTACTCCAATCAACAGCCCCTACAAACACAAAAAGGAATGGAGTCATTAGCACTTATGGTTTTTAAATGGCACCCAGAATTATGTTGCACGAAGCACAATTTCACATCATTCTGGGTCCATTTGTGCGAAAACAAGGTCCAGTCAGGCTGAAACGTTACAGGAAGTTAGAATCTATTGAGTTGTAAGTGATCTGAACGTTTCATGATGATCGCACATTCCTATAGGGGGTCAAACCATGTCCCAAAGGTCACCGGGCCTGGTGTCACTTTAAAGAAGTAGTCCAGTTACACCTTTGTGGCCTTATAACTTGGCTTCTGAATGTCCTAGAGTGATCAGGTTTGTTTTAGTGTACTCCAATCAACAGCCCCTACAACTACAAAAAGGAATGGAGTCATTAGCACGCATGGTTTGTAAATAGCACCCAGAATTATGTTAAACGAAGCACAATTTCACATCATTCTGGGTCCATTTGTGTGAAAACAAGGTCCAATCAGGCTGAAACGTTACAAGAAGGTAGAATCTATTGAGTTGTAAGTGATCTGAAAGTTTCATGATGATCGCACATTCCTAAGTGGGTCAAACCATGTCCCAAAGGTCACCGGATCTGGTGTCACTTTAAAGAAGTAGTCCAGTTACACATTTGTGGGCTTATAACTTGGCTTCTGAATGTCCTAGAGAGATCAGGTTTGTTTTAGTGTACTCCAATCAACAGCCCATACAACCACAAAAAGGAATGGAGTCATTAGCACTTATGGTTTGTAAATGGCACCCAGAATTATGTTGCACGAAGCACAATTTCACATCATTCTGGGTCCATTTGTTTGAAAACAAGGTCCATTCAGGCTGAAACGTTACAAGAAGGTAGAATCTATTGAGTTGTAAGTGATCTGAACGTTTCATGATGATCGCACATTCCTATAGGGGGTCAAACCATGTCCCAAAGGTCACCGGGCCTGGTGTCACTTTAAAGAAGTAGTCCAGTTACACCTTTGTGGGCTTATAACTTGGCTTCTGAATGTCCTAGAGAGATCAGGTTTGTTTTAGTGTATTCCAATCAACAGCCCCTACAACCACAAAAAGGAATGGAGTGATTAGCACTTATGGTTTGTAAATGGCACCCAGAATTATGTTGCACGAAGCACAATTTCACATCATTCTGGGTCCATTTGTGTGAAAACAAGGTCCAATCAGGCTGAAACGTTACAAGAAGGTAGAATCTATTGAGTTGTAAGTGATCTGAAAGTTTCATGATGATCGCACATTCCTAAGTGGGTCAAACCATGTCCCAAAGGTCACCGGATCTGGTGTCACTTTAAAGAAGTAGTCCAGTTACACATTTGTGGGCTTATAACTTGGCTTCTGAATGTCCTAGAGAGATCAGGTTTGTTTTAGTGTACTCCAATCAACAGCCCATACAACCACAAAAAGGAATGGAGTCATTAGCACTTATGGTTTGTAAATGGCACCCAGAATTATGTTGCACGAAGCACAATTTCACATCATTCTGGGTCCATTTGTTTGAAAACAAGGTCCATTCAGGCTGAAACGTTACAAGAAGGTAGAATCTATTGAGTTGTAAGTGATCTGAACGTTTCATGATGATCGCACATTCCTATAGGGGGTCAAACCATGTCCCAAAGGTCACCGGGCCTGGTGTCACTTTAAAGAAGTAGTCCAGTTACACCTTTGTGGGCTTATAACTTGGCTTCTGAATGTCCTAGAGAGATCAGGTTTGTTTTAGTGTATTCCAATCAACAGCCCCTACAACCACAAAAAGGAATGGAGTCATTAGCACTTATGGTTTGTAAATGGCACCCAGAATTATGTTGCACGAAGCACAATTTCACATCATTCTGGGTCCATTTGTGTGAAAACAAGGTCCAATCAGGCTGAAACGTTACAAGAAGGTAGAATCTATTGAGTTGTAAGTGATCTGAACGTTTCATGATGATCGCACATTCCTATAGGGGGTCAAACCATGTCCCAAAGGTCACCGGGCCTGGTGTCACTTTAAAGAAGTAGTCCAGTTACACCTTTGTGGGCTTATAACTTGGCTTCTGAATGTCCTAGAGAGATCAGGCTTGTTTTAGTGTACTCCAATCAACAGCCCCTACAACCACAAAAAGGAATGGAGTCATTAGCACTTATGGTTTTTAAATGGCACCCAGAATTATGTTGCACGAAGCACAATTTCACATCATTCTGGGTTCATTTGTGTGAAAACAAGGTCCAATCAGGCTGAAACGTTACAGGAAGGTAGAATCTATTGAGTTGTAAGTGATCTGAACGTTTCATGATGATAGCACTTTCCTAAGGGGGTCAAACCATGTCCCAGAGGTCACCGGATCTGTTGTCAATTTAAAGAAGTAGTCCAGTTACACCTTTGTGGGCTTATAACTTGGCTTCTGAATGTCCTAGAGAGATCAGGTTTGTTTTAGTGTACTCCAATCAACAGCCCCTACAAACACAAAAAGGAATGGAGTCATTAGCAATTATGGTTTTTAAATGGCACCCAGAATTATGTTGCACGAAGCACAATTTCACATCATTCTGGGTCCATTTGTGCGAAAACAAGGTCCAGTCAGGCTGAAACGTTACAGGAAGGTAGAATCTATTGAGTTGTAAGTGATCTGAACGTTTCATGATGATAGCACTTTCCTAAGGGGGTCAAACCATGTCCCAGAGGTCACCGGATCTGTTGTCAATTTAAAGAAGTAGTCCAGTTACACATTTGTGGGCTTATAACTTGGCTTCTGAATGTCCTAGAGAGATCAGGTTTGTTTTAGTGTACTCCAATAAACAGCCCCTACAACCACAAAAAGGAATGGAGTCATTAGCACTTATGGTTTTTAAATGGCACCCAGAATTATGTTGCACGAAGCACAATTTCACATCATTCTGGGTCCATTTGTGTGAAAACAAGGTCCAGTCAGGCTGAAACGTTACAAGAAGGTAGAATCTGTTGAGTTGTAAGTGATCTGAAAGTTTCATGATGATCGCACAATCCTATAGGGGGTCAAACCATGTCCCAAAGGTCACCGGGCCTGGTGTCACTTTAAAGAAGTAGTCCAGTTACACCTTTGTGGGCTTATAACTTGGCTTCTGAATATCCTAAAGAGGTCAGGTTTGTTTTAGAGTACTCCAATTAACAGCCCCTATTACCTCAAAAAGGAATGGAGTCATTAGCACTTATGGTTTTTAAATGGCACCCAGAATTATGTTGCACGAAGCACAATTTCACATCATTCTGGGTCCATTTGTGTGAAAACAATGTCCAATCAGGCTGAAACGTTACAAGAAGGTAGAATCTATTGAGTTGTAAGTGATCTGAACGTTTCATGATGATCGCACATTCCTAAGTGGGTCAAACCATGTCCCAAAAGTCACCGGATCTGGTGACACTTTAAAGAAGTAGTCCAGTTACACATTTGTGGGCTTATAACTTGGCTTCTGAATGTCCTAGAGAGATCAGGTTTGTTTTAGTGCACTCCAATCAACAGCCCCTACAACCACAAAAAAGAATTCAGTCATTAGCACTTATGGTTTGTAAATGGCACCCAGAATTATGTTGCACGAAGCACAATTTCACATCATTCTGGGTCCATTTGTGTGAAAACAAGGTCCAATCAGGCTGAAACGTTACAAGAAGGTAGAATCTATTGAGTTGTAAGTGATATGAACGTTTCATGATGATCGCACATTCCTATAGGGGGTCAAACCATGTCCCAAAGGTCACCGGGCCTGGTGTCACTTTAAAGAAGTAGTCCAGTTACACCTTTGTGGCCTTATAACTTGGCTTCTGAATGTCCTAGAGTGATCAGGTTTGTTTTAGTGTACTCCAATCAACAGCCCCTACAACTACAAAAAGGAATGGAGTCATTAGCACTTATGGTTTGTAAATAGCACCCAGAATTATGTTAAACGAAGCACAATTTCACATCATTCTGGGTCCATTTGTGTGAAAACAAGGTCCAATCAGGCTGAAACGTTACAAGAAGTTAGAATCTATTGAGTTGTAAGTGATCTGAAAGTTTCATGATGATCGCACATTCCTAAGTGGGTCAAACCATGTCCCAAAGGTCACCGGATCTGGTGTCACTTTAAAGAAGTAGTCCAGTTACACATTTGTGGGCTTATAACTTGGCTTCTGAATGTCCTAGAGAGATCAGGTTTGTTTTAGTGTACTCCAATCAACAGCCCATACAACCACAAAAATGAATGGAGTCATTAGCACTTATGGTTTGTAAATGGCACCCAGAATTATGTTGCACGAAGCACAATTTCACATCATTCTGGGTCCATTTGTTTGAAAACAAGGTCCATTCAGGCTGAAACGTTACAAGAAGGTAGAATCTATTGAGTTGTAAGTCATCTGAACGTTTCATGATGATCGCACATTCCTATAGGGGGTCAAACCATGTCCCAAAGGTCACCGGGCCTGGTGTCACTTTAAAGAAGTAGTCCAGTTACACCTTTGTGGGCTTATAACTTGGCTTCTGAATGTCCTAGAGAGATCAGGTTTGTTTTAGTGTATTCCAATCAACAGCCCCTACAACCACAAAAAGGAATGGAGTCATTAGCACTTATGGTTTGTAAATGGCACCCAGAATTATGTTGCACGAAGCACAATTTCACATCATTCTGGGTCCATTTGTGTGAAAACAAGGTCCAATCAGGCTGAAACGTTACAAGAAGGTAGAATCTATTGAGTTGTAAGTGATCTGAACGTTTCATGATGATCGCACATTCCTATAGGGGGTCAAACCATGTCCCAAAGGTCACCGGGCCTGGTGTCACTTTAAAGAAGAAGTCCAGTTACACCTTTGTGGGCTTATAACTTGGCTTCTGAATGTCCTAGAGAGATCAGGCTTGTTTTAGTGTACTCCAATCAACAGCCCCTACAACCACAAAAAGGAATGGAGTCATTAGCACTTATGGTTTTTAAATGGCACCCAGAATTATGTTGCACGAAGCACAATTTCACATCATTCTGGGTCCATTTGTGTGACAACAAGGTCCAATCAGGCTGAAACGTTACAGGAAGGTAGAATCTATTGAGTTGTAAGTGATCTGAACGTTTCATGATGATAGCACTTTCCTAAGGGGGTCAAACCATGTCCCAGAGGTCACCGGATCTGTTGTCAATTTAAAGAAGTAGTCCAGTTACACCTTTGTGGGCTTATAACTTGGCTTCTGAATGTCCTAGAGAGATCAGGTTTGTTTTAGTGTACTCCAATCAACAGCCCCTACAAACACAAAAAGGAATGGAGTCATTAGCACTTATGGTTTTTAAATGGCACCCAGAATTATGTTGCACGAAGCACAATTTCACATCATTCTGGGTCCATTTGTGCGAAAACAAGGTCCAGTCAGGCTGAAACGTTACAGGAAGGTAGAATCTATTGAGTTGTAAGTGATCTGAACGTTTCATGATGATAGCACTTTCCTAAGGGGGTCAAACCATGTCCCAGAGGTCACCGGATCTGTTGTCAATTTAAAGAAGTAGTCCAGTTACACATTTGTGGGCTTATAACTTGGCTTCTGAATGTCCTAGAGAGATCAGGTTTGTTTTAGTGTACTCCAATCAACAGCCCCTACAACCACAAAAAGGAATGGAGTCATTAGCACTTATGGTTTTTAAATGGCACCCAGAATTATGTTGCACGAAGCACAATTTCACATCATTCTGGGTCCATTTGTGTGAAAACAAGGTCCAGTCAGGCTGAAACGTTACAAGAAGGTAGAATCTATTGAGTTGTAAGTGATCTGAACGTTTCATGATGATCGCACTTTCCTAAGGGGTTCAAACCATGTCCTAAAGGTCACCGGATCTGGTGTCACTTTAAAGAAGTAGTCCAGTTACATATTTGTGGGCTTATAACTTGGCTTCTGAATATCCTAGAGAGGTCAGGTTTGTTTTAGAGTACTCCAATTAACAGCCCCTATTACCTCAAAAAGAAATGGAGTCATTAGCACTTATGGTTTTTAAATGACACCCAGAATTATGTTGCACAAAGCACAATTTCACATCATTCTGGGTCCATTTGTGTGAAAACAAGGTCCAATCAGGCTGAAACGTTTCAAGAAGGTAGAATCTATTGAGTTGTAAGTGATCTGAACGTTTCATGATGATCTCACATTCCTAAGTGGGTCAAACCATGTCCCAAAAGTCACCGGATCTGGTGTCACTTTAAAGAAGTAGTCCAGTTACACATTTGTGGGCTTATAACTTGGCTTCTGAATGTCCTAGAGAGATCAGGTTTGTTTTAGTGTACTCCAATCAACAGCCCCTACAACCACAAAAAAGAATGGAGTCATTAGCACTTATGGTTTGTAAATGGCACCCAGAATTATGTTGCACGAAGCACAATTTCACATCATTCTGGGTCGATTTGTGTAAAAACAAGGTCCAATCAGGCTGAAACGTTACAAGAAGGTAGAATCTATTGAGTTGTAAGTGATCTGAACGTTTCATGATGATCTCACATTCCTAAGTGGGTCAAACCATGTCCCAAAAGTCACCGGATCTGGTGTCACTTTAAAGAAGTAGTCCAGTTACACATTTGTGGGCTTATAACTTGGCTTCTGAATGTCCTAGAGAGATCAGGTTTGTTTTAGTGTACTCCAATCAACAGCCCCTACAACCACAAAAAGGAATGGAGTCATTAGCACTTATGGTTTGTAAATGGCACCCAGAATTATGTTGCACGAAGCACAATTTCACATCATTCTGGGTCCATTTGTGTGAAAACAAGGTCTAATCAGGCTTAAACGTTACAAGAAGGTAGAATCTATTGAGTTGTAAGTGATCTGAAAGTTTCATGATGATCGCACATTCCTAAGGGGGTCAACTTATGTCCCAAAGGTCACCGGATCTGGTGTCACTTTAAAGAAGTAGTCCAGTTACACCTTTGTGGGCTTATAACTTGGCTTCTGAATGTCCTAGAGAGATCAGGTTTGTTTTGGTGTACTCCAATCAACAGCCCCTACAACCACAAAAAGGAATGGAGTCATTAGCACTTATGGTTTGTAAATGGCACCCAGAATTTTGTTGCACGAAGCACAATTTCACATCATTCTGGGTCCATTTGTGTGAAAACAAGGTCCATTAAGGCTGAAACGTTACAAGAAGGTAGAATCTATTGAGTTGTAAGTGATCTGAACGTTTCATGATGATCGCACATTCCTATAGGGGGTCAAACCATGTCCCAAAGGTATCCGGGCCTGGTGTCACTTTAAAGAAGTAGTCCAGTTACACCTTTGTGGGCTTATAACTTGGCTTCTGAATGTCCTAGAGAGGTCAGGCTTGTTTTAGTGTACTCCAATCAACAGCCCTTACAGCCACAAAAAGGAATGGAGTCATTGGCACTTATGGTTTGTAAATGGCACCCAGAATTATGTTGCACGAAGCACAATTTCACATCATTCTGGGTCCATTTGTGTGAAAACAAGGTCCAATCAGGCTGAAACGTTACAGGAAGGTAGAATCTATTGAGTTGTAAGTGATCTGAACGTTTCATGATGATAGCACTTTCCTAAGGGGGTCAAACCATGTCCCAAAGGTCACCGGGCCTGGTGTCACTTTAAAGAAGTAGTCCAGTTACACATTTGTGGGCTTATAACTTGGCTTCTGAATATCCTAGAGAGGTCAGGTTTAATTTAGAGTACTCCAATTAACAGCCCCCATTACCCCAAAAAAGAATTTAGTCATTAACACTTATGGTTTTTAAATGGCACCCAGAATTATGTTGCACGAAGCACAATTTCACATCATTCTGGGTCCATTTGTGTGAAAACAAGGTCCCATCAGGCTGAAATGTTACAGGAAGGTAGAATCTATTGAGTTGTAAGTGATCTGAACGTTTCATGATGATAGCACTTTCCTAAGGGGGTCAAACCATGTCCCAAAGGTATCCGGGCCTGGTGTCACTTTAAAGAAGTAGTCCAGTTACACCTTTGTGGGCTTATAACTTGGCTTCTGAATGTCCTAGAGAGGTCAGGCTTGTTTTAGTGTACTCCAATCAACAGCCCCTACAGCCACAAAAAGGAATGGAGTCATTGGCACTTATGGTTTGTAAATGGCACCCAGAATTATGTTGCACGAAGCACAATTTCACATCATTCTGGGTCCATTTGTGTGAAAACAAGGTCCAATCAGGCTGAAACGTTACAGGAAGGTAGAATCTATTGAGTTGTAAGTGATCTGAACGTTTCATGATGATAGCACTTTCCTAAGGGGGTCAAACCATGTCCCAAAGGTCACCGGGCCTGGTGTCACTTTAAAGAAGTAGTCCAGTTACACATTTGTGGGCTTATAACTTGGCTTCTGAATGTCCTAGAGAGATCAGGTTTGTTTTAGTGTACTCCAATCAACAGCCCCTACAACCACAAAAAAGAATGGAGTCATTAGCACTTATGGTTTGTAAATGGCACCCAGAATTATGTTGCACGAAGCACAATTTCACATCATTCTGGGTCGATTTGTGTGAAAACAAGGTCCAATCAGGCTGAAACGTTACAAGAAGGTAGAATCTATTGAGTTGTAAGTGATATGAACGTTTCATGATGATCGCACATTCCTATAGGGGGTCAAACCATGTCCCAAAGGTCACCGGGCCTGGTGTCACTTTAAAGAAGTAGTCCAGTTACACCTTTGTGGGCTTATAACTTGGCTTCTGAATGTCCTAGAGAGATCAGGTTTGTTTTGGTGTACTCCAATCAACAGCCCCTACAACCACAAAAAGGAATGGAGTCATTAGCACTTATGGTTTTTAAATGGCACCCAGAATTATGTTGCACGAAGCACAATTTCACATCATTCTGGGTCCATTTGTGTGAAAACAAGGTCCATTAAGGCTGAAACGTTACAAGAAGGTATAATCTATTGAGTTGTAAGTGATCTGAAAGTTTCATGATGATCTCACATTCCTAAGTGGGTCAAACCATGTCCCAATAGTCACCGGATCTGGTGTCACTTTAAAGAAGTAGTCCAGTTACACATTTGTGGGCTTATAACTTGGCTTCTGAATGTCCTAGAGAGATCAGGTTTGTTTTAGTGTACTCCAATCAACAGCCCCTACAACCACAAAAAAGAATGGAGTCATTAGCACTTATGGTTTGTAAATGGCACCCAGAATTATGTTGCACGAAGCACAATTTCACATCATTCTGGGTCGATTTGTGTGAAAACAAGGTCCAATCAGGCTGAAACGTTACAAGAAGGTAGAATCTATTGAGTTGTAAGTGATCTGAACGTTTCATGATGATCGCACATTCCTATAGGGGGTCAAACCATGTCCCAAAGGTATCCGGGCCTGGTGTCACTTTAAAGAAGTAGTCCAGTTACACCTTTGTGGGCTTATAACTTGGCTTCTGAATGTACTCGAGAGGTCAGGCTTGTTTTAGTGTACTCCAATCAACAGCCCCTACAGCCACAAAAAGGAATGGAGTCATTGGCACTTATGGTTTGTAAATGGCACCCAGAATTATGTTGCACGAAGCACAATTTCACATCATTCTGGGTCCATTTGTGTGAAAACAAGGTCCAATCAGGCTGAAACGTTACAGGAAGGTAGAATCTATTGAGTTGTAAGTGATCTGAACGTTTCATGATGATAGCACTTTCCTAAGGGGGTCAAACCATGTCCCAAAGGTCACCGGGCCTGGTGTCACTTTAAAGAAGTAGTCCAGTTACACATTTGTGGGCTTATAACTTGGCTTCTGAATATCCTAGAGAGGTCAGGTTTAATTTAGAGTACTCCAATTAACAGCCCCCATTACCCCAAAAAAGAATTTAGTCATTAACACTTATGGTTTTTAAATGGCACCCAGAATTATGTTGCACGAAGCACAATTTCACATCATTCTGGGTCCATTTGTGTGAAAACAAGGTCCAATCAGGCTGAAACGTTACAGGAAGGTAGAATCTATTGAGTTGTAAGTGATCTGAACGTTTCATGATGATAGCCCTTTCCTAAGGGGGTCAAACCATGTCCCAAAGGTATTCGGGCCTGGTGTCACTTTAAAGAAGTAGTCCAGTTACACCTTTGTGGGCTTATAACTTGGCTTCTGAATGTCCTAGAGAGGTCAGGCTTGTTTTAGTGTACTCCAATCAACAGCCCCTACAGCCACAAAAAGGAATGGAGTCATTGGCACTTATGGTTTGTAAATGGCACCCAGAATTATGTTGCACGAAGCACAATTTCACATCATTCTGGGTCCATTTGTGTGAAAACAAGGTCCAATCAGGCTGAAACGTTACAAGAAGGTAGAATCTATTGAGTTGTAAGTGATATGAACGTTTCATGATGATCGCACATTCCTATAGGGGGTCAAACCATGTCCCAAAGGTCACCGGGCCTGGTGTCACTTTAAAGAAGTAGTCCAGTTACACCTTTGTGGGCTTATAACTTGGCTTCTGAATGTCCTAGAGAGATCAAGTTTGTTTTAGTGTACTCCAATCAACAGCCCCTACAACCACAAAAAGGAATGGAGTCATTAGCACTTATGGTTTGTAAATGGCACCCAGAATTATGTTGCACGAAGCACAATTTCACATCATTCTGGGTCCATTTGTGTGAAAACAAGGTCCATTAAGGCTGAAACGTTACAAGAAGGTAGAATCTATTGAGTTGTAAGTGATCTGAAAGTTTGATGATGATCGCACATTCCTAAGGGGGTCAAGTTATGTCCCAAAGGTCACCGGATCTGGTGTCACTTTAAAGAAGTAGTCCAGTTACACCTTTGTGGGCTTATAACTTGGCTTCTGAATGTCCTAGAGAGATCAGGTTTGTTTTGGTGTACTCCAATCAACAGCCCCTACAACCACAAAAAGGAATGGAGTCATTAGCACTTATGGTTTTTAAATGGCACCCAGAATTATGTTGCACGAAGCACAATTTCACATCATTCTGGGTCCATTTGTGTGAAAACAAGGTCCATTAAGGCTGAAACGTTACAAGAAGGTATAATCTATTGAGTTGTAAGTGATCTGAACGTTTCATGATGATCTCACATTCCTAAGTGGGTCAAACCATGTCCCAAAAGTCACCGGATCTGGTGTCACTTTAAAGAAGTAGTCCAGTTACACATTTGTGGGCTTATAACTTGGCTTCTGAATGTCCTAGAGAGATCAGGTTTCTTTTAGTGTACTCCAATCAACAGCCCCTACAACCACAAAAAAGAATGGAGTCATTAGCACTTATGGTTTGTAAATGGCACCCAGAATTATGTTGCACGAAGCACAATTTCACATCATTCTGGGTCGATTTGTGTGAAAACAAGGTCCAATCAGGCTGAAACGTTACAAGAAGGTAGAATCTATTGAGTTGTAAGTGATATGAACGTTTCATGATGATCGCACATTCCTATAGGGGGTCAAACCATGTCCCAAAGGTCACCGGGCCTGGTGTCACTTTAAAGAAGTAGTCCAGTTACACCTTTGTGGGCTTATAAATTGGCTTCTGAATGTCCTAGAGAGATCAGGTTTGTTTTAGTGTACTCCAATCAACAGCCCCTACAACCACAAAAAGGAATGGAGTCATTAGCACTTATGGTTTGTAAATGGCACCCAGAATTATGTTGCACGAAGCACAATTTCACATCATTCTGGGTCCATTTGTGTGAAAACAAGGTCTAATCAGGCTGAAACGTTACAAGAAGGTAGAATCTATTGAGTTGTAAGTGATCTGAAAGTTTCATGATGATCGCACATTCCTAAGGGGGTCAAGTTATGTCCCAAAGGTCACCGGATCTGGTGTCACTTTAAAGAAGTAGTCCAGTTACACCTTTGTGGGCTTATAACTTGGCTTCTGAATGTCCTAGAGAGATCAGGTTTGTTTTGGTGTACTCCAATCAACAGCCCCTACAACCACAAAAAGGAATGGAGTCATTAGCACTTATGGTTTGTAAATGGCACCCAGAATTATGTTGCACGAAGCACAATTTCACATCATTCTGGGTCCATTTGTGTGAAAACAAGGTCCATTAAGGCTGAAACGTTACAAGAAGGTAGAATCTATTGAGTTGTAAGTGATCTGAACGTTTCATGATGATCGCACATTCCTATAGGGGGTCAAACCATGTCCCAAAGGTATCCGGGCCTGGTGTCACTTTAAAGAAGTAGTCCAGTTACACCTTTGTGGGCTTATAACTTGGCTTCTGAATGTCCTAGAGAGGTCAGGCTTGTTTTAGTGTACTCCAATCAACAGCCCCTACAGCCACAAAAAGGAATGGAGTCATTGGCACTTATGGTTTGTAAATGGCACCCAGAATTATGTTGCACGAAGCACAATTTCACATCATTCTGGGTCCATTTGTGTGAAAACAAGGTCCAATCAGGCTGAAACGTTACAGGAAGGTAGAATCTATTGAGTTGTAAGTGATCTGAACGTTTCATGATGATAGCACTTTGCTAAGGGGGTCAAACCATGTCCCAAAGGTCACCGGGCCTGGTGTCACTTTAAAGAAGTAGTCCAGTTACACATTTGTGGGCTTATAACTTGGCTTCTGAATATCCTAGAGAGGTCAGGTTTAATTTAGAGTACTCCAATTAACAGCCCCCATTACCCCAAAAAAGAATTTAGTCATTAACACTTATGGTTTTTAAATGGCACCCAGAATTATGTTGCACAAAGCACAATTTCACATTATTCTGGGTCCATTTGTGTGAAAACAAGGTCCAATCAGGCTGAAACGTTACAGGAAGGTAGAATCTATTGAGTTGTAAGTGATCTGAACGTTTCATGATGATAGCACTTTCCTAAGGGGGTCAAACCATGTCCCAAAGGTCACCGGGCCTGGTGTCACTTCAAAGAAGTAGTCCAGTTACACATTTGTGGGCTTATAACTTGGCTTCTGAATGTCCTAGAGAGATCAGGTTTGTTTTAGTGTACTCCAATCAACAGCCCCTACAACCACAAAAAAGAATGGAGTCATTAGCACTTATGGTTTGTAAATGGCACCCAGAATTATGTTGCACGAAGCACAATTTCACATCATTCTGGGTCGATTTGTGTGAAAACAAGGTCCAATCAGGCTGAAACGTTACAAGAAGGTAGAATCTATTGAGTTGTAAGTGATCTGAACGTTTCATGATGATCGCACATTCCTATAGGGGGTCAAACCATGTCCCAAAGGTCACCGGGCCTGGTGTCACTTTAAAGAAGTAGTCCAGTTACACCTTTGTGGGCTTATAACTTGGCTTCTGAATGTCCTAGAGAGATCAGGTTTGTTTTAGTGTACTCCAATCAACAGCCCCTACAACCACAAAAAGGAATGGAGTCATTAGCACTTATGGTTTGTAAATGGCACCCAGAATTATGTTGCACGAAGCACAATTTCACATCATTCTGGGTCCATTTGTGTGAAAACAAGGTCCATTAAGGCTGAAACGTTACAAGAAGGTAGAATCAATTGAGTTGTAAGTGATCTGAAAGTTTGATGATGATCGCACATTCCTAAGGGGGTCAAGTTATGTCCCAAAGGTCACCGGATCTGGTGTCACTTTAAAGAAGTAGTCCAGTTACACCTTTGTGGGCTTATAACTTGGCTTCTGAATGTCCTAGAGAGATCAGGTTTGTTTTGGTGTACTCCAATCAACAGCCCCTACAACCACAAAAAGGAATGGAGTCATTAGCACTTATGGTTTGTAAATGGCACCCAGAATTATGTTGCACGAAGCACAATTTCACATCATTCTGGGTCCATTTGTGTGAAAACAAGGTCCATTAAGGCTGAAACGTTACAAGAAGGTAGAATCTATTGAGTTGTAAGTGATCTGAACGTTTCATGATGATCGCACATTCCTATAGGGGGTCAAACCATGTCCCAAAGGTATCCGGGCCTGGTGTCACTTTAAAGAAGTAGTCCAGTTACACCTTTGTGGGCTTATAACTTGGCTTCTGAATGTCCTAGAGAGGTCAGGCTTGTTTTAGTGTACTCCAATCAACAGCCCCTACAGCCACAAAAAGGAATGGAGTCATTGGCACTTATGGTTTGTAAATGGCACCCAGAATTATGTTGCACGAAGCACAATTTCACATCATTCTGGGTCCATTTGTGTGAAAACAAGGTCCAATCAGGCTGAAACGTTACAGGAAGGTAGAATCTATTGAGTTGTAAGTGATCTGAACGTTTCATGATGATAGCACTTTCCTAAGGGGGTCATACCATGTCCCAAAGGTCACCGGGCCTGGTGTCACTTTAAAGAAGTAGTCCAGTTACACATTCGTGGGCTTATAACTTGGCTTCTGAATATCCTAGAGAGGTCAGGTTTAATTTAGAGTACTCCAATTAACAGCCCCCATTACCCCAAAAAGGAATTTAGTCATTAACACTTATGGTTTTTAAATGGCACCCAGAATTATGTTGCACGAAGCACAATTTCACATCATTCTGGGTCCATTTGTGTGAAAACAAGGTCCAATCAGGCTGAAACATTACAAGAAGGTAGAATTTATTGAGTTGTAAGTGATCTGAACGTTTCATGATGATAGCACTTTCCTAAGGGGGTCAAACCATGTCCCAAAGGTCACCGGATCGGTGTCAATTTAAAGAAGTAGTCCAGTTACACATTTGTGGGCTTATAACTTGGCTTCTGAATGTCCTAGAGTGATCAGGTTTGTTTCAGAGTACTCCAATCAACAGTCCCTACAACCACAAAAAGGAATGGAGTCATTAGCACTTATGGTTTGTAAATGGCACCCAGAATTATGTTGCACGAAGCACAATTTCACATCATTCTGGGTCCATTTGTGTGAAAACAAGGCCCATTCAGGCTGAAACGTTACAAGAAGGTAGAATCTATTGAGTTGTAAGTGATCTGAACGTTTCATGATGATCGCACATTCCTATAGGGGGTCAAACCATGTCCCAAAGGTCACCGGGCCTGGTGTCACTTTAAAGAAGTAGTCCAGTTACACCTTTGTGGGCTTATAACTTGGCTTCTGAATGTCCTAGAGAGGTCAGGCTTGTTTTAGTGTACTCCAATCAACAGCCCCTACAGCCACAAAAAGGAATGGAGTCAAAAGCACTTATGGTTTGTAAATGGCACCCAGAATTATGTTGCACGAAGCACAATTTCACATCATTCTGGGTCCATTTGTGTGAAAACAAGGTCCAATCAGGTTGAAACGTTACAAGAAGGTAGAATCTATTGAGTTGTAAGTGATCTGAACGTTTCATGATGATCGCACATTCCTAAGGGGGTCAAACCATGTCCCAAAGGTCACCGGGCCTGGTGTCACTTTAAAGAAGTAGTCCAGTTACACCTTTGTGGGCTTATAACGTGGCTTCTGAATATCCTAGAGAGGTCAGTTTTAATTTAGAGTACTCCAAATAACAGCCCCCATTACCCCAAAAAGGAATGGAGTCATTAGCACTTATGGTTTTTAAATGGCACCCAGAATTATGTTGCACGAAGCACAATTTCACATCATTCTGGGTTCATTTGTGTGAAAACAAGGTCCAATCAGGCTGAAACGTTACAGGAAGGTAGAATCTATTGAGTTGTAAGTGATCTGAACGTTTCATGATGATAGCACTTTCCTAAGGGGGTAAAACCATGTCCCAAAGGTCACCGGATCGGTGTCAATTTAAAGAAGTAGTCCAGTTACACATTCGTGGGCTTATAACTTGGCTTCTGAATGTCCTAGATAGATCAGGTTTGTTTTAGTGTACTCCAATCAACAGCCCCTACAACCACAAAAAGGAATGGAGTCATTAGCACTCATGGTTTGTAAATGGCACCCAGAATTATGTGGCACGAAGCACAATTTCACATCATTCTGGGTTCATTTGTGTGAAAACAAGGTCCAATCAGGCTGAAACGTTACAGGAAGGTAGAATCTATTGAGTTGTAATTGATCTGAACGTTTCATGATGATAGCACTTTCCTAAGGAGGTAAAACCATGTCCCAAAGGTCACCGGATCGGTGTCAATTTAAAAAAGTAGTCCAGTTACACATTTGTGGGCTTATAACTTGGCTTCTGAATGTCCTAGAGAGATCAGGTTTGTTTTAGTGTACTCCAATCAACAGCCCCTACAACCACAAAAAGGAATGGAGTCATTAGCACTTATGGTTTTTAAATGGCACCCAGAATTATGTTGCACGAAGCACAATTTCACATCATTCTGGGTCCATTTGTGTGAAAACAAGGTCCAATAGGGCTGAAACGTTACAGGAAGGTAGGATCTATTTAGTTGTAAGCTATCTGAACGTTTCATGATGATAGCACTTTCCTAAGGGGGTCAAACCATGTCCCAGAGGTCACCGGGCCTGGTGTCACTTTAAAGAAGTAGTCCAGTTAAACCTTAGTGGGCTTATAACTTGGCTTCTGAATATCCTAAAGAGGTCAGGTTTGTTTTAGAGTACTCCAATCAACAGCCCCCATTACCCCAAAAAGGAATGGAGTCATTAGCACTTATGGTTTTTAAATGGCACCCAGAATTATGTGGCACGAAGCACAATTTCACATCATTCTGGGTTCATTTGTGTGAAAACAAGGTCCAATCAGGCTGAAACGTTACAGGAAGGTAGAATCTATTGAGTTGTAAGTGATCTGAACGTTTCATGATGATAGCACTTTCCTAAGGAGGTAAAACCATGTCCCAAAGGTCACCGGATCGGTGTCAATTTAAAAAAGTAGTCCAGTTACACATTTGTGGGCTTATAACTTGGCTTCTGAATGTCCTAGAGAGATCAGGTTTGATTTAGTGTACTCCAATCAACAGCCCCTACAACCACAAAAAGGAATGGAGTCATTAGCACTTATGGTTTTTAAATGGCACCCAGATCTATGTTGCACGAAGCACAATTTCACATCATTCTGGGTCCATTTGTGTGAAAACAAGGTCCAGTCAGGCTGAAACGTTACAAGAAGGTAGAATCTGTTGAGTTGTAAGTGATCTGAACGTTTCATGATGATCGCACATTCCTATAGGGGGTCAAACCATGTCCCAAAGGTCACCGGGCCTGGTGTCACTTTAAAGAAGTAGTCCAGTTAAACCTTTGTGGGCTTATAACTTGGCTTCTGAATATCCTAGAGAGGTCAGGTTTGTTTTAGAGTACTCCAATCAACAGCCCCCATTACCCCAAAAAGGAATGGAGTCATTAGCACTTATGGTTTTTAAATGGCACCCAGATCTATGTTGCACGAAGCACAATTTCACATCATTCTGGGTCCATTTGTGTGAAAACAAGGTCCAGTCAGGCTGAAACGTTACAAGAAGGTAGAATCTGTTGAGTTGTAAGTGATCTGAACGTTTCATGATGATCGCACATTCCTATAGGGGGTCAAACCATGTCCCAAAGGTCACCGGGCCTGGTGTCACTTTAAAGAAGTAGTCCAGTTAAACCTTTGTGGGCTTATAACTTGGCTTCTGAATATCCTAGAGAGGTCAGGTTTGTTTTAGAGTACTCCAATCAACAGCCCCCATTACCCCAAAATGGAATGGAGTCATTAGCACTTATGGTTTTTAAATGGCACCCAGAATTATGTTGCACAAAGCACAATTTCACATCATTCTGGGTTCATTTGTGTGAAAACAAGGTCCAATCAGGCTGAAACGTTACAGGATGGTAGAATCTATTGAGTTGTAAGTGATCTGAACGTTTCATGATGATCGCACTTTTCTAAGGGGTTCAAACCATGTCCTAAAGGTCACCGGATCTGGTTTCACTTTAAAGAAGTAGTCCAGTTACATATTTGTGGGCTTATAACTTGGCTTCTGAATATCCTAGAGAGGTCAGGTTTGTTTTAGAGTACTCCAATTAACAGCCCCTACAACCTCAAAAAGAAATGGAGTCATTAGCACTTATGGTTTTTAAATGGCACCCAGAATTATGTTGCACAAAGCAGAATTTCACATCATTCTGGGTCCATTTGTGTGAAAACAAGGTCCAATCAGGCTGAAACGTTTCAAGAAGGTAGAATCTATTGAGTTGTAAGTGATCTGAACGTTTCATGATGATCTCACATTCCTAAGTGGGTCAAACCATGTCCCAAAAGTCACCGGATCTGGTGTCACTTTAAAGAAGTAGTCCAGTTACACATTTGTGGGCTTATAACTTGGCTTCTGAATGTCCTAGAGAGATCAGGTTTGTTTTAGTGTACTCCAATCAACAGCCCCTACAACCACAAAAAATAATGGAGTCATTTGCACTTATGGTTTGTAAATGGCACCCAGAATTATGTTGCACGAAGCACAATTTCACATCATTCTGGGTCGATTTGTGTGAAAACAAGGTCCAATCAGGCTGAAACGTTACAAGAAGGTAGAATCTATTGAGTTGTAAGTGATATGAACGTTTCATGATGATCGCACATTCCTATAGGGGGTCAAACCATGTCCCAAAGGTCACCGAGCCTGGTGTCACTTTAAAGAAGTAGTCCAGTTACACCTTTGTGGGCTTATAACTTGGCTTCTGAATGTCCTAGAGAGATCAGGTTTGTTTTAGTGTACTCCAATCAACAGCCTCTACAACCACAAAAAGGAATGGAGTCATTAGCACTTATGGTTTGTAAATGGCACCCAGAATTATGTTGCACGAAGCACAATTTCACATCATTCTGGGTCCATTTGTGTGAAAACAAGGTCCAATCAGGCTGAAACGTTACAAGAAGGTAGAATCTATTGAGTTGTAAGTGATCTGAAAGTTTCATGATGATCGCACATTCCTAAGGGGGTCAAATTATGTCCCAAAGGTCACCGGATCTGGTGTCACTTTAAAGAAGTAGTCCAGTTACACCTTTGTGGGCTTATAACTTGGCTTCTGAATGTCCTAGAGAGATCAGGTTTGTTTTGGTGTACTCCAATCAACAGCCCCTACAACCACAAAAAGGAATGGAGTCATTAGCACTTATGGTTTGTAAATGGCACCCAGAATTATGTTGCACGAAGCACAATTTCACATCATTCTGGGTCCATTTGTGTGAAAACAAGGTCCATTAAGGCTGAAACGTTACAAGAAGGTAGAATCTATTGAGTTGTAAGTGATCTGAACGTTTCATGATGATCGCACATTCCTATAGGGGGTCAAACCATGTCCCAAAGGTATCCGGGCCTGGTGTCACTTTAAAGAAGTAGTCCAGTTACACCTTTGTGGGCTTATAACTTGGCTTCTGAATGTCCTAGAGAGGTCAGGCTTGTTTTAGTGTACTCCAATCAACAGCCCCTACAGCCACAAAAAGGAATGGAGTCATTGGCACTTATGGTTTGTAAATGGCACCCAGAATTATGTTGCACGAAGCACAATTTCACATCATTCTGGGTCCATTTGTGTGAAAACAAGGTCCAATCAGGCTGAAACGTTACAGGAAGGTAGAATCTATTGAGTTGTAAGTGATCTGAACGTTTCATGATGATAGCACTTTCCTAAGGGGGTCATACCATGTCCCAAAGGTCACCGGGCCTGGTGTCACTTTAAAGAGGTAGTCCAGTTACACATTTGTGGGCTTATAACTTGGCTTCTGAATATCCTAGAGAGGTCAGGTTTAATTTAGAGTACTCCAATTAACAGCCCCCATTACCCCAAAAAGGAATTAAGTCATTAACACTTATGGTTTTTAAATGGCACCCAGAATTATGTTGCACGAAGCACAATTTCACATCATTCTGGGTCCATTTGTGTGAAAACAAGGTCCAATCAGGCTGAAACGTTACAAGAAGGTAGAATCTATTGAGTTGTAAGTGATCTGAACGTTTCATGATGATAGCACTTTCCTAAGGGGGTCAAACCATGTCCCAAAGGTCACCGGATCGGTGTCAATTTAAAGAAGTAGTCCAGTTACACATTTGTGGGCTTATAACTTGGCTTCTGAATGTCCTAGAGTGATCAGGTTTGTTTCAGAGTACTCCAATCAACAGCCCCTACAACCACAAAAAGGAATGGAGTCATTAGCACTTATGGTTTGTAAATGGCACCCAGAATTATGTTGCACGAAGCACAATTTCACATCATTCTGGGTCCATTTGTGTGAAAACAAGGTCCATTCAGGCTGAAACGTTACAAGAAGGTAGAATCTATTGAGTTGTAAGTGATCTGAACGTTTCATGATGATCGCACATTCCTATAGGGGGTCAAACCATGTCCCAAAGGTCACCGGGCCTGGTGTCACTTTAAAGAAGTAGTCCAGTTACACCTTTGTGGGCTTATAACTTGGCTTCTGAATATCCTAAAGAGGTCAGGTTTGTTTTAGAGTACTCCAATCAACAGCCCCCATTACCCCAAAAAGGAATGGAGTCATTAGCACTTATGGTTTTTAAATGGCACCCAGAATTATGTGGCACGAAGCACAATTTCACATCATTCTGGGTTCATTTGTGTGAAAACAAGGTCCAATCAGGCTGAAACGTTACAGGAAGGTAGAATCTATTGAGTTGTAAGTGATCTGAACGTTTCATGATGATAGCACTTTCCTAAGGAGGTAAAACCATGTCCCAAAGGTCACCGGATCGGTGTCAATTTAAAAAAGTAGTCCAGTTACACATTTGTGGGCTTATAACTTGGCTTCTGAATGTCCTAGAGAGATCAGGTTTGTTTTAGTGTACTCCAATCAACAGCCCCTACAACCACAAAAAGGAATGGAGTCAAAAGCACTTATGGTTTGTAAATGGCACCCAGAATTATGTTGCACGAAGAACAATTTCACATCATTCTGGGTCCATTTGTGTGAAAACAAGGTCCAATCAGGCTGAAACGTTAGAAGAAGGTAGAATCTATTGAGTTGTAAGTGATCTGAAAGTTTCATGATGATCGCACATTCCTAAGGGGGTCAAACCATGTCCCAAAGGTCACCGGGCCTGGTGTCACTTTAAAGAAGTAGTCCAGTTACACCTTTGTGGGCTTATAACTTGGCTTCTGAATATCCTAGAGAGGTCAGTTTTAATTTAGAGTACTCCAATTAACAGCCCCCATTACCCCAAAAAGGAATGGAGTCATTAGCACTTATGGTTTTTAAATGGCACCCAGAATTATGTTGCACGAAGCACAATTTCACATCATTCTGGGTCCATTTGTGTGAAAACAAGGTCCAATAGGGCTGAAACGTTACAGGAAGGTAGGATCTATTTAGTTGTAAGTGATCTGAACGTTTCATGATGATAGCACTTTCCTAAGGGGGTCAAACCATGTCCCAGAGGTCACCGGATCTGTTGTCAATTTAAAGAAGTAGTCCAGTTACACATTTGTGGGCTTATAACTTGGCTTCTCAATGTCCTAGAGAGATCAGGTTTGTTTTAGTGTACTCCAATCAACAGCCCCTACAACCACAAAAAGGAATGGAGTCATTAGCACTTATGGTTTTTAAATGGCACCCAGAATTATGTTGCACGAAGCACAATTTCACATCATTCTGGGTCCATTTGTGTGAAAACAAGGTCCAATAGGGCTGAAACGTTACAGGAAGGTAGGATCTATTTAGTTGTAAGTGATCTGAACGTTTCATGATGATAGCACTTTCCTAAGGGGGTCAAACCATGTCCCAGAGGTCACCGGATCTGTTGTCAATTTAAAGAAGTAGTCCAGTTACACATTTGTGGGCTTATAACGTGGCTTCTCAATGTCCTAGAGAGATCAGGTTTGTTTTAGTGTACTCCAATCAACAGCCCCTACAACCACAAAAAGGAATGGAGTCATTAGCACTTATGGTTTTTAAATGGCACCCAGATCTATGTTGCACGAAGCACAATTTCACATCATTCTGGGTCCATTTGTGTGAAAAAAAGGTCCAGTCAGGCTGAAACGTTACAAGAAGGTAGAATCTGTTGAGTTGTAAGTGATCTGAACGTTTCATGATGATCGCACATTCCTATAGGGGGTCAAACCATGTCCCAAAGGTCACCGGGCCTGGTGTCACTTTAAAGAAGTAGTCCAGTTAAACCTTTGTGGGCTTATAACTTGGCTTCTGAATATCCTAAAGAGGTCAGGTTTGTTTTAGAGTACTCCAATCAACAGCCCCCATTACCCCAAAAAGGAATGGAGTCATTAGCACTTATGGTTTTTAAATGGCACCCAGAATTATGTGGCACGAAGCACAATTTCACATCATTCTGGGTTCATTTGTGTGAAAACAAGGTCCAATCAGGCTGAAACGTTACAGGAAGGTAGAATCTATTGAGTTGTAAGTGATCTGAACGTTTCATGATGATAGCACTTTCCTAAGGAGGTAAAACCATGTCCCAAAGGTCACCGGATCGGTGTCAATTTAAAAAAGTAGTCCAGTTACACATTTGTGGGCTTATAACTTGGCTTCTGAATGTCCTAGAGAGATCAGGTTTGTTTTAGTGTACTCCAATCAACAGCCCCTACAACCACAAAAAGGAATGGAGTCAAAAGCACTTATGGTTTGTAAATGGCACCCAGAATTATGTTGCACGAAGAACAATTTCACATCATTCTGGGTCCATTTGTGTGAAAACAAGGTCCAATCAGGCTGAAACGTTAGAAGAAGGTAGAATCTATTGAGTTGTAAGTGATCTGAAAGTTTCATGATGATCGCACATTCCTAAGGGGGTCAAACCATGTCCCAAAGGTCACCGGGCCTGGTGTCACTTTAAAGAAGTAGTCCAGTTACACCTTTGTGGGCTTATAACTTGGCTTCTGAATATCCTAGAGAGGTCAGTTTTAATTTAGAGTACTCCAATTAACAGCCCCCATTACCCCAAAAAGGAATGGAGTCATTAGCACTTATGGTTTTTAAATGGCACCCAGAATTATGTTGCACGAAGCACAATTTCACATCATTCTGGGTCCATTTGTGTGAAAACAAGGTCCAATAGGGCTGAAACGTTACAGGAAGGTAGGATCTATTTAGTTGTAAGTGATCTGAACGTTTCATGATGATAGCACTTTCCTAAGGGGGTCAAACCATGTCCCAGAGGTCACCGGATCTGTTGTCAATTTAAAGAAGTAGTCCAGTTACACATTTGTGGGCTTATAACTTGGCTTCTCAATGTCCTAGAGAGATCAGGTTTGTTTTAGTGTACTCCAATCAACAGCCCCTACAACCACAAAAAGGAATGGAGTCAGTAGCACTTATGGTTTTTAAATGGCACCCAGATCTATGTTGCACGAAGCACAATTTCACATCATTCTGGGTCCATTTGTGTGAAAACAAGGTCCAGTCAGGCTGAAACGTTACAAGAAGGTAGAATCTGTTGAGTTGTAAGTGATCTGAACGTTTCATGATGATCGCACATTCCTATAGGGGGTCAAACCATGTCCCAAAGGTCACCGGGCCTGGTGTCACTTTAAAGAAGTAGTCCAGTTAAACCTTTGTGGGCTTATAACTTGGCTTCTGAATATCCTAAAGAGGTCAGGTTTGTTTTAGAGTACTCCAATCAACAGCCCCCATCACCCCAAAAAGGAATGGAGTCATTAGCACTTATGGTTTTTAAATGCACCCAGAATTATGTTACACAAAGCACAATTTCACATCATTCTGGGTTCATTTGTGTGAAAACAAGGTCCAATCAGGCTGAAACGTTACAGGATGGTAGAACCTATTGAGTTGTAAGTGATCTGAACGTTTCATGATGATCGCACTTTCCTAAGGGGTTCAAACCATGTCCTAAAGGTCACCGGATCTGGTGTCACTTTAAAGAAGTAGTCCAGTTACATATTTGTGGGCTTATAACTTGGCTTCTGAATATCCTAGAGAGGTCAGGTTTGTTTTAGAGTACTCCAATTAACAGCCCCTATTACCTCAAAAAGAAATGGAGCCATTAGCACTCATGGTTTTTAAATGGCACCCAGAATTATGTTGCACAAAGCACAATTTCACATCATTCTGGGTCCATTTGTGTGAAAACAACGTCCAATCAGGCTGAAACGTTTCAAGAAGGTAGAATCTACTGAGTTGTAAGTGATCTGAAAGTTTCATGATGATCGCACATTCCTAAGGGGGTCAAATTATGTCCCAAAGGTCACCGGATCTGGTGTCACTTTAAAGAAGTAGTCCAGTTACACCTTTGTGGGCTTATAACTTGGCTTCTGAATGTCCTAGAGAGATCAGGTTTGTTTTGGTGTACTCCAATCAACAGCCCCTACAACCACAAAAAGGAATGGAGTCATTAGCACTTATGGTTTGTAAATGGCACCCAGAATTATGTTGCACGAAGCACAATTTCACATCATTCTGGGTCCATTTGTGTGAAAACAAGGTCCATTAAGGCTGAAACGTTACAAGAAGGTAGAATCTATTGAGTTGTAAGTGATCTGAACGTTTCATGATGATCGCACATTCCTATAGGGGGTCAAACCATGTCCCAAAGGTCACCGGGCCTGGTGTCACTTTAAAGAAGTAGTCCAGTTAAACCTTTGTGGGCTTATAACTTGGCTTCTGAATATCCTAAAGAGGTCAGGTTTGTTTTAGAGTACTCCAATCAACAGCCCCCATCACCCCAAAAAGGAATGGAGTCATTAGCACTTATGGTTTTTAAATGGCACCCAGAATTATGTTGCACAAAGCACAATTTCACATCATTCTGGGTTCATTTGTGTGAAAACAAGGTCCAATCAGGCTGAAACGTTACAGGATGGTAGAATCTATTGAGTTGTAAGTGATCTGAACGTTTCATGATGATCGCACTTTCCTAAGGGGTTCAAACCATGTCCTAAAGGTCACCGGATCTGGTGTCACTTTAAAGAAGTAGTCCAGTTACATATTTGTG
The DNA here is from genome assembly GCF_043380555.1 of Nothobranchius furzeri. Classification (NCBI taxonomy): domain Eukaryota; kingdom Metazoa; phylum Chordata; class Actinopteri; order Cyprinodontiformes; family Nothobranchiidae; genus Nothobranchius; species Nothobranchius furzeri. The sequence goes on from NC_091747.1 coordinate 8,228,912, forward strand.
GGCTTATAACTTGGCTTCTGAATATCCTAGAGAGGTCAGGTTGGTTTTAGAGTACTCCAATTAACAGCCCCTATTACCTCAAAAAGAAATGGAGTCATTAGCACTCATGGTTTTTAAATGGCACCCAGAATTATGTTGCACAAAGCACAATTTCACATCATTCTGGGTCCATTTGTGTGAAAACAAGGTCCAATCAGGCTGAAACGTTTCAAGAAGGTAGAATCTATTGAGTTGTAAGTGATCTGAAAGTTTCATGATGATCGCACATTCCTAAGGGGGTCAAATTATGTCCCAAAGGTCACCGGATCTGGTGTCACTTTAAAGAAGTAGTCCAGTTACACCTTTGTGGGCTTATAACTTGGCTTCTGAATGTCCTAGAGAGATCAGGTTTGTTTTGGTGTACTCCAATCAACAGCCCCTACAACCACAAAAAGGAATGGAGTCATTAGCACTTATGGTTTGTAAATGGCACCCAGAATTATGTTGCACGAAGCACAATTTCACATCATTCTGGGTCCATTTGTGTGAAAACAAGGTCCAGTAAGGCTGAAACGTTACAAGAAGGTAGAATCTATTGAGTTGTAAGTGATCTGAACGTTTCATGATGATCGCACATTCCTATAGGGGGTCAAACCATGTCCCAAAGGTATCCGGGCCTGGTGTCACTTTAAAGAAGTAGTCCAGTTACACCTTTGTGGGCTTATAACTTGGCTTCTGAATGTCCTAGAGAGGTCAGGCTTGTTTTGGTGTACTCCAATCAACAGCCCCTACAGCCACAAAAAGGAATGGAGTCATTGGCACTTATGGTTTGTAAATGGCACCCAGAATGATGTTGCACGAAGCACAATTTCACATCATTCTGGGTCCATTTGTGTGAAAACAAGGTCCAATCAGGCTGAAACGTTACAGGAAGGTACAATCTATTGAGTTGCAAGTGATCTGAACGTTTCATGATGATAGCACTTTCCTAAGGGGGTCAAACCATGTCCCAAAGGTCACCGGGCCTGGTGTCACTTTAAAGAAGTAGTCCAGTTACACATTTGTGGGCTTATAACTTGGCTTCTGAATATCCTAGAGAGGTCAGGTTTAATTTAGAGTACTCCAATTAACAGCCCCCATTACCCCAAAAAGGAATTTAGTCATTAACACTTATGGTTTTTAAATGGCACCCAGAATTATGTTGCACGAAGCACAATTTCACATCATTCTGGGTCCATTTGTGTGAAAACAAGGTCCAATAGGGCTGAAACGTTACAGGAAGGTAGAATCTATTTAGTTGTAAGTGATCTGAACGTTTCATGATGATAGCACTTTCCTAAGGGGGTCAAACCATGTCCCAGAGGTCACCGGATCTGTTGTCAATTTAAAGAAGTAGTCCAGTTACACATTTGTGGGCTTATAACTTGGCTTCTCAATGTCCTAGAGAGATCAGGTTTGTTTTAGTGTACTCCAATCAACAGCCCCTACAACCACAAAAAGGAATGGAGTCAGTAGCACTTATGGTTTTTAAATGGCACCCAGATCTATGTTGCACGAAGCACAATTTCACATCATTCTGGGTCCATTTGTGTGAAAACAAGGTCCAGTCAGGCTGAAACATTACAAGAAGGTAGAATCTGTTGAGTTGTAAGTGATCTGAACGTTTCATGATGATCGCACATTCCTATAGGGGGTCAAACCATGTCCCAAAGGTCACCGGGCCTGGTGTCACTTTAAAGAAGTAGTCCAGTTAAACCTTTGTGGGCTTATAACTTGGCTTCTGAATATCCTAAAGAGGTCAGGTTTGTTTTAGAGTACTCCAATCAACAGCCCCCATCACCCCAAAAAGGAATGGAGTCATTAGCACTTATGGTTTTTAAATGGCACCCAGAATTATGTTGCACAAAGCACAATTTCACATCATTCTGGGTTCATTTGTGTGAAAACAAGGTCCAATCAGGCTGAAACGTTACAGGATGGTAGAATCTATTGAGTTGTAAGTGATCTGAACGTTTCATGATGATCGCACTTTCCTAAGGGGTTCAAACCATGTCCTAAAGGTCACCGGATCTGGTGTCACTTTAAAGAAGTAGTCCAGTTACATATTTGTGGGCTTATAACTTGGCTTCTGAATATCCTAGAGAGGTCAGGTTTGTTTTAAAGTACTCCAATTAACAGCCCCTATTACCTCAAAAAGAAGTGGAGTCATTAGCACTCACGGTTTTTAAATGGCACCCAGAATTATGTTGCACAAAGCACAATTTCACATCATTCTGGGTCCATTTGTGTGAAAACAAGGTCCAATCAGGCTGAAACGTTTCAAGAAGGTAGAATCTATTGAGTTGTAAGTGATCTGAAAGTTTCATGATGATCGCACATTCCTAAGGGGGTCAAATTATGTCCCAAAGGTCACCGGATCTGGTGTCACTTTAAAGAAGTAGTCCAGTTACACCATTGTGGGCTTATAACTTGGCTTCTGAATGTCCTAGAGAGATCAGGTTTGTTTTGGTGTACTCCAATCAACAGCCCCTACAACCACAAAAAGGAATGGAGTCATTAGCACTTATGGTTTGTAAATGGCACCCAGAATTATGTTGCACGAAGCACAATTTCACATCATTCTGGGTCCATTTGTGTGAAAACAAGGTCCATTAAGGCTGAAACGTTACAAGAAGGTAGAATCTATTGAGTTGTAAGTGATCTGAACGTTTCATGATGATCGCACATTCCTATAGGGGGTCAAACCATGTCCCAAAGGTATCCGGGCCTGGTGTCACTTTAAAGAAGTAGTCCAGTTACACCTTTGTGGGCTTATAACTTGGCTTCTGAATGTCCTAGAGAGGTCAGGCTTGTTTTGGTGTACTCCAATCAACAGCCCCTACAGCCACAAAAAGAAATGGAGTCATTGGCACTTATGGTTTGTAAATGGCACCCAGAATTATGTTGCACGAAGCACAATTTCACATCATTCTGGGTCCATTTGTGTGAAAACAAGGTCCAATCGGGCTGAAACGTTACAGGAAGGTACAATCTATTGAGTTGCAAGTGATCTGAACGTTTCATGATGATAGCACTTTCCTAAGGGGGTCAAACCATGTCCCAAAGGTCACCGGGCCTGGTGTCACTTTAAAGAAGTAGTCCAGTTACACATTTGTGGGCTTATAACGTGGCTTCTGAATATCCTAGAGAGGTCAGGTTTAATTTAGAGTACTCCAATTAACAGCCCCCATTACCCCAAAAAGGAATTTAGTCATTAACACTTATGGTTTTTAAATGGCACCCAGAATTATGTTGCACGAAGCACAATTTCACATCATTCTGGGTCCATTTGTGTGAAAACAAGGTCCATTCAGGCTGAAACGTTACAAGAAGGTAGAATCTATTGAGTTGTAAGTGATCTGAACGTTTCATGATGATCGCACATTCCTATAGGGGGTCAAACCATGTCCCAAAGGTCACCGGGCCTGGTGTCACTTTAAAGAAGTAGTCCAGTTACACCTTTGTGGGCTTATAACTTGGCTTCTGAATGTCCTAGAGAGGTCAGGCTTGTTTTAGTGTACTCCAATCAACAGCCCCTACAGCCACAAAAAGGAATGGAGTCAAAAGCACTTATGGTTTGTAAATGGCACCCAGAATTATGTTGCACGAAGCACAATTTCACATCATTCTGGGTCCATTTGTGTGAAAACAAGGTCCAATCAGGTTGAAACGTTACAAGAAGGTAGAATCTATTGAGTTGTAAGTGATCTGAACGTTTCATGATGATCGCACATTCCGAAGGGGGTCAAACCATGTCCCAAAGGTCACCGGGCCTGGTGTCACTTTAAAGAAGTAGTCCAGTTACACCTTTGTGGGCTTATAACTTGGCTTCTGAATATCCTAAAGAGGTCAGGTTTGTTTTAGTGTACTCCAATCAACAGCCCCTACAACCACAAAAAAGAATGGAGTCATTAGCACTTATGGTTTTTAAATGGCACCCAGAATTATGTTGCACGAAGCACAATTTCACATCATTCTGGGTTCATTTGTGTGAAAACAAGGTCCAATCAGGCTGAAACGTTACAGGAAGGTAGAATCTATTGAGTTGTAAGTGATCTGAACGTTTCATGATGATAGCACTTTCCTAAGGGGGTCAAACCATGTCCCAAAGATCACCGGATCGGTGTCAATTTAAAGAAGTAGTCCAGTTACACATTCGTGGGCTTATAACTTGGCTTCTGAATGTCCTAGAGAGATCAGGTTTGTTTTAGTGTACTCCAATCAACAGCCCCTACAACCACAAAAAGGAATGGAGTCATTAGCACTCATGGTTTGTAAATGGCACCCAGAATTATGTGGCACGAAGCACAATTTCACATCATTCTGGGTTCATTTGTGTGAAAACAAGGTCCAATCAGGCTGAAACGTTACAGGAAGGTAGAATCTATTGAGTTGTAAGTGATCTGAACGTTTCATGATGATAGCACTTTCCTAAGGAGGTAAAACCATGTCCCAAAGGTCACCGGATCGGTGTCAATTTAAAAAAGTAGTCCAGTTACACATTTGTGCGCTTATAACTTGGCTTCTGAACGTCCTAGAGAGATCAGGTTTGTTTTAGTGTACTCCAATCAACAGCCCCTACAGCCACAAAAAGGAATGGAGTCATTAGCACTTATCGTTTTTTAATGGCACCCAGAATTATGTTGCACGAAGCACAATTTCACATCATTCTGGGTCTATTTGTGTGAAAACAAGGTCCAATCAGGCTGAAACGTTACAGGAAGGTAGGATCTATTTAGTTGTAAGTGATCTGAACGTTTCATGATGATAGCACTTTCCTAAGGGGGTCAAACCATGTCCCAGAGGTCACCGGATCTGTTGTCAATTTAAAGAAGTAGTCCAGTTACACATTTGTGTATGGCAAGCCAAATGAGCATTTATTCTGATATCAGGATATCAGCCAGAATTGTCATGAACATGTAAGCCATTTCTGTCCACTAGTTAACTAGTTAGACATGTTTGTGTCAACTAGTTAAATATCGAGGGTGAAAATGTGCCCACTAGTTAACTAGTGACAGCAGAAATGCGCACTAGTTAACTAGTGAACACATTTAGGCTTCAGTAGTTAACTAGTTGACACAAAAACTGCTCACTAGTTAACTAGTAAAAGCAGAAATGCATAGCAGTCAGCTACTTGAAGGTATTTGTCTCACTAGTGAGGGTCAAAATGTGCACACTAGTTAACTTGTGGTAGACATAAATGCGCACTAGTTAACTAGTGAACATATTTTGGCTTCACTAGTTAACTAGTTGACACATAAATGGCTCACTAGTTAACTAGTAAAGACCAAAATGCATACCAGTCAGCTAGTTGAAGGTTTTTGTGTCTCACTAGTTAACTAGTGATGGCCAAAATGTGCACACTAGTTAACTTGTGGTAGACATAAATGTGCACTAGTTAACTAGTGAACACATTTTGGCTTCACTAGTTAACTAGTTGTCACATAAATGGCTCACTAGTTAACTAGTAAAGGCCAAAGTGCATACCAGTCAGCTAGTTGAAGGTTTTTTGTGTCTCACTAGTTAACTAGTGATGGCCAAAATGTGCACACTACTTAACTAGTGAAGGCTTAACTCCTAACTAGTTAACTAGTTGGAGTAGGTCAGTGCCACTAGTTAACTAGTGAACCATTAATGGCTCACTAGCTAGCTAGTTGATGGCAGCAGGCTCACTAGTTACCTAGTTGATGCATCCATTGTCCAAACTAGTTAACTAGTGAGGACATAAATGTATACTAGTAAACTAGTTCAAGTCTACATTCACACTAGCTAGCTAGTTGCGCAGAATTCTAATTAGGAGGCGGAGAATTTCTCAAATTAAGACTCTCTATTGGCTCCCTGTGTCAAAATAAAATATGACAACCAATCACAGTGCGGAATTTCGTAAAATCCCACCCCAAACATTTGCATGCGGCACACAAGTTAACATGCTGGCCAGAGGAACCTCAGCTAGTGAACTAGTAGTGGCTTCAGTGTGACACTTACATGTAAACTTGTGAAGGCAGAACTGCTCACTAGTTAACTAGAGAGGGTACAAATGTCCACTAGTTAACTAGTGAGGTGCAAAATAAGTGTCACTAGTTCACTAGTGGGCCCCAAATCGCCCACAAGTTAACTAGTAAGGTGCGGATATGCTCACTAGTTAACTAGTGAGGTGCAGATTTGCTCACTAGTTAACTAGTGCGCCCTAAAGCGCCCACTAGTTAACTAGTAAGGTGCAAAAAAGCATCACTAGTTAACTTGTAAAGTGCAGATATGCTCACTAGTTAACTAGTGGGCCCCAAAATGTCAACAAGTTAACTAGTAGGGTGCGGATTTGCTCACTAGTTAACTAGTGAGGCACAGATATGCTCACTAGTTAACTAGTGATGTGCGGATTTGCTCACTAGTTAACTAGTGAGGTGCAGATTTGCTCACTAGTTAACTAGTGTGCCCTAAAGCACCCACTAGTTAACTAGTAAGGTGCAAAAAAGCATCACTAGTTAACTTGTAAAGTGCAGATATGCTCACTAGTTAACTAGTGGGCCCCAAAACGCCAACTAGTTAACTAGTAGGGTGCGGATTTGCTCACTAGTTAACTAGTGAGGCACAGATATGCTCACTAGTTAACTAGTGAAGTGCGGATTTGCTTACTAGCTAACTAGTGAGGCGCGGATTTGCTCACTAGTTAACTAGTGAAGTGCGGATTTGCTCACTAGTTAACTAGTGAGGTGCGGATTTGCTCACTAGTTAACTAGTGAGGTGCGGATTTGCTCACTAGTTAACTAGTGAGGTGCGGATTTGCTCACTAGTTAACTAGTGAGGTGCAGATATGCTCACTAGTTAACTAGTGAGGTGCAGATATGCTCACTAGTTAACTAGTGCGCACAAGACGCACACTAGTTGCTGTTTTTGGAGCAATCTAGTTTACTTGTTATGTAAAAATGTGTTCTTACTAGTTAACTAGTGACAAATTTACCTTCACTAGTTAACTAGTTGACATATTTGGCCTTTCTAGTTCACTTGTAATGGGACAGGAAGCACTCACTAGTTAACTAGTGAGCATATCTGCATTATAATTTTTTCTCACTAGCTTATAGAGGGCAAACTGAGCCTTACATGTTAAGTAGTGAACACAAAACACTGTCACTAGTTAACTAGCTGCAGAAAAATGCCCCTCAAACTAGTAAATTTGTGGAATTTGAATAAATACACACTTGGCTGGCATTCTGTGTAACATGTTAACTAGTTCGACCGCTGTACTGCTCACTAGTTAGCTAGTGAGCAAATCCGGCCTTTACATGCAAATGAAGAAATGCAGAACAGCAATGTGATTGGTCCATGTAGGACTGAGAAACAGAGAAAGTATGGCGGACTCTGTTCAGGCTGTTCTAAGAGAAAATTTGATAAACTAAGATCGTTTGAGCACTTAAATATGTTTTGACGATATTTGTAGCGAGAAAGTTGTGGTGTATTGCTGTAATCTTTGTTCAGTTAACGTGTGCAGTCTTTAGTTTTCAGTTATTAGTCTGAAAAAGCCTGGAGGCGGAAGGCAGCGGCAGACAGCATGTCTGTTTCTGTTGACAGGAAAGTGCAGAAACTCCGCAGAAATCTCCGTCAGATATATTGTTTCACATTTGTACGGAAGCGACAAGTTTATAATAATAAAAAAGGCTCTATTTTACATACGTTGCTGTAAAGCCTGCCAGCACTCATAGTGTTTTAAAGGTATGAATTTGCGAAGAAATGTAGCACCTAGTGCTGGTGGTCTAGTGACTAACGCGTTCGCCTGCAATGGTGAAGGTCGCGGGTTCGATACTGGATCATAAACTTTAGTTTTGTACATTATTTCACTTCTTTTCTTTTGCATAATTTTTGTATTTATGTCAACAAGAAACAAAATACGTAACGGATTAGTGGGCAGAGTTACACACACACACACACACACACAGAAAACATGTAAACAAGTATTTTATGAGTATGAATCTGATTATTGCCGACAGTCGATATTTAAGCATGTGTGTCCCCCTTCCTCAATCCATCCTCGCAAAATAAAATCATCGGCACAGCACAGCAGGCTTTCTCTTGATCCAGAACTAGCACTTCGAAATTGATCATGTCCGCGGCCATCTGCTGCACAATCAGCTGCTCGCATCGCGGGAAACATTGAAAACAGCTTCATGAACTGAGACACAACAGGGTTAACATCGACAAAAAAATCCACAAATAAATCTAAATAATTAATGCCATTTCCGTCTTTTTCGTTGAAATATACAAATAGCAGATCATAAATCTAGAGCAGAAAAAGCTGCTGCAGGAAGCAGGGTCTGTAGTTATTCATGCACCAATTCATCAATGTGATTATTGATCAAGATCAGGTAAACTGATATTAATGTTGCAACATTTCATTTGATCATCTGAATGATACCACACAACTGAATGACCTGTTGAGTCTCTGCATATTCAGGTATTTACTACGGAAAACAAACAACAGCAGGCAGCAGCAGGACTCCCCATGTTATTTCTCGGGTCGCTGGCCCGCGGTCGTCGGGGCCGCTGCGGTCAGCTCTTAGCCGGGAAGCCCTCGTTCGGCTGCGTGGGCTGCTTCACCGTGGACCAGCTCCCAGCAGCCGCTGGTCGGGAGAAACGCTCTGGCTGCAGCTCCGATCAGACCCTACCAACACCTCGCCACAGACAGCACCGCATTAAAAGCCCACAATTACGACCCGCTCCCCAAAGTTACAGTTCTCAAGCACTGATGAACACATACATAACCCACAACAGCTATGAAATGTGTGTTATTTACGGCAAAAAGGAGATATTTTTCAAGCCGACGTGCCAATGTTAACCGCAGTTGGCTTGGAAATGTGCTGATTTTATTATTTTTGTCAATTAAAATCCCCCTTGTTTGCTCTTACGTTTTACGAAAACGCAATATTAATTAAAGCACGCTTTAGTGATCAGCATGTAAAGCAAAGAAGAAATGTGAACATTTCAACCCATTTCGAACCAACCAGTAATATGATTTCTTAATACGGTGCAGCGGCAGCATTTAAAAACCAAAATATAGTTTTTACTCTCCAAAAAAAGGAGAAGACAGTCACGGTGCAGCAACCCATTTTAGTCCATTAATCTCCACAATAAATATCCAGACAGAGAATTTCTACGGCCTCGCTGTAAACTCCAATGTCACCCAGGACCAGTCTTAAAGAGACAACGCGCTTAAAGGGAAAGTGTGTAGATTTCTGGCAATAGGGGGTAGTAAATACCAAAGTCACTGCAAACAAGCTGTATTTTTTGTTCAAGTGAGGACCTTACTAACTAATGCTCATAAAGCCAACAAAACTCTCTGGACTCTAGCTGTAACTCTCAAATTAGGATATGAAATTAATGACTCAGGTTCACGCTCCAATACATTAATTGTTTGAGAAATGCATCTTTTTATGTTGAGTGCCATCCGCCAAATAACACACGAGAAAAGGAAGAAGAAGAGTGTTGTTGCACAGTTTTCAAAGGAGTCAAAAACCACCAGCAAAACCATAAATACAGCTAAATAAACATAAAATCCAACATGGCGTCCTCCAGAGAGTCGGACCCTCGCCTGTGTATTTTATTACTATGAAGGGTACATGAACTGATTAGGAACACAATGTCATAGGGTCAAAGGTCAAGGTTGTGTGAGGTCATATATATATCAAAAATTGCCTGAACGGGTTGAATGATTTTGACCAAATCAGAGGTGATAGCTCCCTATCAAAGGTAGATAAACTGATCAGGTCACAACCTCATAGGGTCAAAGGTAAAGGTCGTGTGAGGCCGTATATATGAAAAATTGGTTTTTGTGTGCAATATCTTCTGAACAGGTTGAAATACTTTGACCAAATCGCAGGTGAGAACTCCCTATCTAAGGTAAATAAACTCATGAGGTACAAAACCTCATAGGGTCAAAGGTCAAGGTTGTGTGAGGCCGTATATATGAAAATTTGGCTTTTGTGTGCAATATCTCCTGAACGGGTTGAAGGATTTTGACAAAATCAGAGGTCATAACTCCCTATCAAAGGTAAATAAACTCATCACATACACAAGTTCATAGGGTCAGAGGTCAGTGTCATGAGAGGTAATATATATGACCAGTCAGGCATATCCCGCGACGCTCTGCATCGATTTCCAGGGCTTTCTTGTTTCTACAGAGTTTATGTAGGGTGCTGCTGGTTTGGGGTGTTATGTCAGCAGGCAGAGTTTAGGAGTCTGACAGCTGTGGGGAAGAAACTGTTTCGGGACCTGGTAATCTTAGTCCATAGGCTCCTGTAGCGCTTCCCAGAGGGCAGGAGGGTGAAGAGTCCATTCGATGGGTGACTGGAGTCTGATGGTTTTCCCTGCCCTTTTCAGACACCAAGAAAAAAGGAGAGTAACTTTATTTTGTTTGTGTGATTTTATTTTGTTGTGTGACTACTGGTTGCAGTTCCCTGTTCAATTGATTGCTGTTCCCTGTTAAATTTAAAAAAGAAAAAAGTCTAAAGTTTTGTTTTGACTGGAGAGAACTAAAAAAGGTTACACTGTCTTCTGGTACTAGCTCAAAATAACAAGTGGTGCTTGCTGCAGAACCACAAAGGCGGAGCTGCACCAGAGTCAGCCCCGCCCATTCCAGAATCAGCCCCGCCCATTCCATTAGAGTCAGTCTAATTCCTTCCAGTTGTCAGACTTGATAGCATTCTGGAACCAAAGAGGGTGTTATAGCTAAAAAATGCAAGATTGAGGACGGAGTTGAGAAGTTAATTGAACAGTTATGGTAAAGGTTCCATATAATTAAAAATCTAACTTTTGGAACTTTTAATCATGTTATATTGTCATTTCCTCATAAGAAACACGCCAAAGCCATTTTTAGCCGCATTCATGCATTTTCCTCCCATCTCAGCTTCAATTTGGTCTCCTCCCCCGAAGCGGGTCTGGTCTTGGTTCTCAAATCTGGATATTCTGTGAATTTTCTGACAAATTATTTCTGAAATGACTTCTACTGAGACACCGCCAATAAACAATACATCCCATCTCAGAGACACACTGGGCAGCACAATTACATGTAACGCCACTTGATTTATAACAGATGTGGTGGTGTAGTGGTTATGGAGTCAGGTTGACATGCTGTTTCGCCTCCCAGTAGTGTAAGTTTTAGGTAGTTTACAACCTCTTTTCTTCATTTCTAGCTACACTTGCCAGTACTATGTTTACAACAATTTACTGGTATACCGTTTAACATATAATGTGTTTATTTATTTATTTATTCGTTTATTTAGCCAGTGTGAGTCCATTTGTGAGCAGAGTTTCAACTAAAATGCTGTTTAGGAACGACCAAATTCAAAGAACTTTTAGCGACATAAATATTTTGCTGAAAAGAAACATTACAACTAAAATATAAACAAATTGAATGTGGCTAAATAGACTGCTGATGACCCCACCGAGAATCGAACCAGCATCAGCTGAGGGGAAAGCAAAAACCAACTCAGATGATTTTACCACTAGACTACCAGAGGCCGTTCAATAGACTGAAGTACTGTTGTACACCACTCTTATTAGACCAGCTGTAGGCAGATATTCGCTAAAAGAAACCTTTTCATTTCGAGATATATTCAGTCTTTGTCATGTAGCAAGTTATATTTATCTTGTTTAATTGGAGTATAGAACATAGCATTAACGACTGTAAACTAGTAACAGCCGTAATTCATGTGGGTCAGGTCAGTTTGCGATAAAGTTGAAAACAAAAACGGAAGTCAGTGGGCTAGGCTGAGTTTGCGTGAATGGGCGGGGTGCAGCTCCGCCTTTGTGGTTTTGCAGCCAGCACCCTCTCCAAAATAACCACAGTTTTTTCCCTCAGTGTCATTTGATCTATTTCTTGGGAAGATGGATGGATGGAGATATATATATATATATATATATATATATATATATATATATATATATATATATATATATATATATATATATATATATATATATATATATATATATCAATAATTATTTTTAATATAGCCTTTTTCAATACCAAACTTTCAATACCAAACAAAAATGAACTACAATAAAATTACTGGCACACTAAATTCCAATTCTCCTCAATGGGACTTGAACTCGCCAACTGATCTCCCTTACACGACACCAAACGAGGTGCTTTACTTGATTTGGGAGGGGGGAATAAAAGCAGTAAAACAATAAAACTTTGAACATTACAACACAAAGAGAAAATAAATAATGTTACAGCAATTGCGGAATGCCATCTGCGGGATTCGAACCCGCCGCAACGACCAACCAGTAGGTGTCAAACCATGACTAATGAGTGCAAGCCTTGGCGCTCAGGGACACCCATCAGATTGTGAGGCCACAGCACATACGTTTTAGACTGGGTGGGATTCTTATACCCAACAGGAGTCTTCTGCCCGCCTTCTCATTAGAATATGCATAATTTGTGTTTCAGGCACTAGTTAACTAGTGAGCTGCTGCACTGCCACACATGTAAACTGGTGAAATTTCAATTGTTCCACTAGTTAACTAGTGGACAAAAATGGTCAGCTTTTATGTGTTTTTAGATGCAACTAGTTAACTAGTGAGCAAATCTGCACCTCACTAGTTAACTAGTGAGGTGCAGATATGCTCACTAGTTAACTAGTGAGGTACTAGTGAGGTGCAGATATGCTCACTAGTTAACTAGTGAGCATATCTGCACCTCACTAGTTAACTAGTGAGCAAATCCGCACCTCACTAGTTAACTAGTGAGCAAATCCGCACCTCACTAGTTAACTAGTGAGCAAATCTGCACCTCACTAGTTAACTAGTGAGCAAATCCGCACCTCACTAGTTAACTAGTGAGCAAATCCGCACCTCACTAGTTAACTAGTGAGCATATCTGTGCCTCACTAGTTAACTAGTAAGCAAATCCGCACGTCACTAGTTAACTAGTGAGCATATCTGCGCCTCACTAGTTAACTAGTGAGCAAATCTGCACCCTACTAGTTAACTAGTTGGCGTTTTGGGGCCCACTAGTTAACTAGTGAGCATATCTGCACCTTACTAGTTAACTAGTGATGCTTTTTTGCACCTTACTAGTTAACTAGTGGGCGCTTAAGGGTGCACTAGTTAACTAGTGAGCAAATCTGCACCTCACTAGTTAACTAGTGAGCATATCCACACCTTACTAGTTAACTTGTGGGCGTTTTGGGGCCCACTAGTGAACTAGTGACACTTATTTTGCACCTCACTAGTTAACTAGTGGACATTTGTACCCTCTCTAGTTAACTAGTGAGCAGTTCCGCCTTCACAAGTTTACATGTAAGTGTCACACTGAAGCCACTACTAGTTTACTAGCTGAGGTTCCTCTGGCCAGCATGTTAACTTGTGTGCCGCATGCAAATGTTTGGGGTGGGATTTTGCAAAATTCCGCACTGTGATTGGTTGTCATATTTTATTTTAACATAGTGAGCCAATAGAAAGCCTCAATTTGAGAAATTCTCTGCCTCCTAATTAGAATTCTGTGCAACTAGCTAGCTAGTGTGAATGTAGGCTTGAACTAGTTTACTAGTATACATTTATGTCCTCACTAGTTAACTAGTTTGGACAATGGATGCATCAACTAGGTAACTAGTGAGCCTGCTACAATCAACTAGCTAGCTAGTGAGTCATTAATGGTTCACTAGTTAACTAGTGGCACTGCCCTACTCCAACTACTTAACTAGTTAGGAGTTTTGCCTTCACTAGTGAACATGTGGACACTTTGAACTGTCACTAGTTAACTAGTGAGACACAAAAACCTTCAACTAGCTGACTGGTATGCATTTTAGCCCTTACTAGTTAACTAGTGAGCCATTTTTGTGTCACCTAGTTAACTAGGAAGCCAAAATGTGTTCACTAGTCAACTAGTGGGCATTTCTTCTGTCACTAGTTAACTGGTGTGCACATTTTGGCCATCACTAGTTAACTAGTGAGACACAAAAACCTTCAACTAGCTGACTGGTATGCATTTTGGCCTTTACTAGTTAACTAGTGAGCCATTTTGTGTCACCTAGTTAACTAGTGAAGCCAAAATGTGTTCACTAGTTAACTAGTGAACATTTCCGTCTCCCACTAGTTAACTGGTGGGCTCATTTTGACCCTGACTAGTTAACTAGTGAGACACAAATACCTTCAACTAGCTGACTGGTATGCATTTTGGCCTTTACTAGTTAACTAATGAGCCATTTTTGTGTCAACTAGTTAACTAGTGAAGGTCAAAATGTGTTCACTAGCTAACTAGCGTGTACAGTTTGACCCTCACTAGTTAACTAGTTGACCTGTTGACAAGATATCAGAATGTATGCTCAAGCGGCTGGCCAAATTGGGCAAAGTTAACAAGTGGGATTTTTACATTCAGTAGTCAGCTAGTACGAGTTTTTGTACCTTACTAGTTGACTAGTAAAAACTAAATGTGTTTTAACTAGTTAACTAGTGGACATTGATCTGTCCACTAGTTAACTAGTGAACACACTGAGCAATACTAGTTAACTAGTAAGATATGAAACATTTTAACTAGTTAAGTAGAGAGAATTTAGGCCTTACTAGTTAACTAGTTGACATTTAGGCTGTCACTATTTAACTAGTTGACACAAACATGTCTAACTAGTTAACTAGTGGACAGAAATGGCTTACATGTTCATGACAATTCTGGCTGATATCCTGATATCAGAATAAATGCTCATTTGGCTTGCCATATTTGTGGGCTTATAACTTGGCTTCTCAATGTCCTAGAGAGATCAGGTTTGTTTTAGTGTACTCCAATCAACAGCGCCTACAACCACAAAAAGGAATGGAGTCATTAGCACTTATGGTTTTTAAATGGCACCCAGATCTATGTTGCACGAAGCACAATTTCACATCATTCTGGGTCCATTTGTGTGAAAACAAGGTCCAGTCAGGCTGAAACGTTACAAGAAGGTAGAATCTGTTGAGTTGTAAGTGATCTGAACGTTTCATGATGATCGCACATTCCTATAGGGGGTCAAACCATGTCCCAAAGGTCACCGGGCCTGGTGTCACTTTAAAGAAGTAGTCCAGTTAAACCTTTGTGGGCTTATAACTTGGCTTCTGAATATCCTAAAGAGGTCAGGTTTGTTTTAGAGTACTCCAATCAACAGCCCCCATTACCCCAAAAAGGAATGGAGTCATTAGCACTTATGGTTTTTAAATGGCACCCAGAATTATGTTGCACAAAGCACAATTTCACATCATTCTGGGTTCATTTGTGTGAAAACAAGGTCCAATCAGGCTGAAACGTTACAGGATGGTAGAATCTATTGAGTTGTAAGTGATCTGAACGTTTCATGATGATCGCACTTTCCTAAGGGGTTCAAACCATGTCCTAAAGGTCACCGGATCTGGTGTCACTTTAAAGAAGTAGTCCAGTTACATATTTGTGAGCTTATAACTTGGCTTCTGAATATCCTAGAGAGGTCAGGTTTGTTTAAGAGTACTCCAATTAACAGCCCCTATTACCTCAAAAAGAAATGGAGTCATTAGCACTTATGGTTTTTAAATGGCACCCAGAATTATGTTGCACAAAGCACAATTTCACATCATTCTGGGTCCATTTGTGTGAAAACAAGGTCCAATCAGGCTGAAACGTTTCAAGAAGGTAGAATCTATTGAGTTGTAAGTGATCTGAACGTTTCATGATGATCTCACATTCCTAAGTGGGTCAAATCATGTCCCAAAAGTCACCGGATCTGGTGTCACTTTAAAGAAGTAGTCCAGTTACACATTTGTGGGCTTATAACTTGGCTTCTGAATGTCCTAGAGGGATCAGGTTTGTTTTAGTGTACTCCAATCAACAGCCCCTACAACCACAAAAAAGAATGGAGTCATTAGCACTTATGGTTTGTAAATGGCACCCAGAATTATGTTGCACGAAGCACAATTTTACATCATTCTGGGTCGATTTGTGTGAAAACAAGGTCCAATCAGGCTGAAACGTTACAAGAAGGTAGAATCTATTGAGTTGTAAGTGATATGAACGTTTCATGATGATCGCACATTCCTATAGGGGGTCAAACCATGTCCCAAAGGTCACCGGGCCTGGTGTCACTTTAAAGAAGTAGTCCAGTTACACCTTTGTGGGCTTATAACTTGGCTTCTGAATGTCCTAGAGAGATCAGGTTTGTTTTGGTGTACTCCAATCAACAGCCCCTAAAACCACAAAAAGGAATGGAGTCATTAGCACTTATGGTTTGTAAATGGCACCCAGAATTATGTTGCACGAAGCACAATTTCACATCATTCTGGGTCCATTTGTGTGAAAACAAGGTCCATTAAGGCTGAAACGTTACAAGAAGGTAGAATCTATTGAGTTGTAAGTGATCTGAACGTTTCATGATGATCGCACATTCCTATAGGGGGTCAAACCATGTCCCAAAGGTATCCGGGCCTGGTGTCACTTTAAAGAAGTAGTCCAGTTACACCTTTGTGGGCTTATAACTTGGCTTCTGAATGTCCTAGAGAGATCAAGTTTGTTTTAGTGTACTCCAATCAACAGCCCCTACAACCACAAAAAGGAATGGAGTCATTAGCACTTATGGTTTGTAAATGGCACCCAGAATTATGTTGCACGAAGCACAATTTCACATCATTCTGGGTCCATTTGTGTGAAAACAAGGTCCAATCAGGCTGAAACGTTACAAGAAGGTAGAATCTATTGAGTTGTAAGTGATCTGAAAGTTTCATGATGATCGCACATTCCTAAGGGGGTCAAATTATGTCCCAAAGGTCACCGGATCTGGTGTCACTTTAAAGAAGTAGTCCAGTTACACCTTTGTGGGCTTATAACTTGGCTTCTGAATGTCCTAGAGAGATCAGGTTTGTTTTGGTGTACTCCAATCAACAGCCCCTAAAACTGTTGCAAGCCCGAGCAACCAGTCAAGGCTTAGAAACAGTGGTCAGAGACAAGGGTCACACAAGGGTCAAGAGGACAGGAGTTCAGGACTTGCTGGTGAGGACAGAACTAGGCAAAGGGTCAAAAGACAAGCTGTCTTCTCTAGATCCACCCATGGACACACCCCTGGGCCCGCCCCTAACTCCACCTCTGGCGGGAAAAGAAGGAATGGCATGGAGTGAGGAGAGGTCCAGCTGGACCCAGGAGCTCTCAGGAATGCTGGAAGAAGATCTACAATTTGCTACCAATATGAAGATTTATGACCTGTGCTCTCATTCCAGGAGTGCAGAATGTAACTTTTGTGCCCTCATATGAATACTGCATGTAGTGAAATGATACTAAATGTCTTATGTAGAGCTAAAAAAGTGTATCTGGTAGATGACCCCTTGACCTAAACTGTCAGGAGAGAATGACTTGTGACTCTTGCATTGTTTAGAGCAGTCTCAGAAATGATATAAAAGGATGCAGCTCAGATCGAGCAGGGTTCTTCTAGAGAGGGCTTCAGGCTTCGTTCTTGGGGAGATTCTGAGAAGACGAGAGCTGGTGTAAACTGACTCTTATTTAATCATTTTGAACTAATTCCTCCGTGGGGGATAGTAGTTGTTTTTTACTTTACCCATTTTTGTATTTTGATTTTGTAATAAACCTTTTTTGAAAAAGAAACATAATCCTGATTCTTTCAGGTTTTCTCTAAAGCTTCACGTTTGGAGCCCTGGCCATAATTGCACAGAGGTAAGCATGTCGAAGATCGGTCTCTGAATTATCAGGACTTACTTTACAGTTTATAACAGAATAATATAAAGAAACCTTAAGATAAGGGAAGTTTTAACTTCTCTCCCCTTGCGAGTAACGAGTTGTCTTAAGGGTGATAAAAGCAAAATATTCGAGGTTATTTTGGCTCTGATTGCAGGTTGAAAAAGTCTCTAATCAGCTGGAAGGTTGGATTAATAAATAAATTGATAAACTTATGTTAGCCTGATCAACTAGCATAAATCATTTTATAGTTACCAACCTCCCACATAAGCTGTTAGGGGCGCAATTAATTCCGGGTAGCCCAAACAATTGCTGAGAGGCTTGGCTTGCCTCCAGACTTCTCTCTAGTATCTTAACCAAAAGGTAACGAGTTTAAAAGAAGTGTAGCACTCTGAGGCTGGCTATTCGTGCAAGTCATTTCACCTTTAAAATAAAGGACAAGATTCTAATTAGATAGTCCAAACCCGGATCTGGTACGATTATACTCGTCGATACACCCCCGAACCCTGATGGATGCACCGTCTCATAAGTTCTAACGGAACTGGGTTTTAAAGGAACCGGTAAATGGGACGGGCACGCGACATGGCGCCTGCAACGTGGGGCTAATCGGCGAAGGTTTAAATATTAGATACCGGACTATTCGACGTAGAACTATGTCTTTTAGGCTGATAAAAGCTTACGCACAATGGACCTGATAAGCTTATAACCTTGGAGCGAAAACCGCACCAATTTCCCGAAAAGGAAGGAAATTTGGGAGAACGGACGATTAACTCAAAGAGGTATAAAGAAATCACGGCTTTCCGACGTAAGAAAAGCCAAGGATAAAAGCTAGGCAAAAAATAAAAAGGAATAAAGAGTAAAAATAAAGAATAAGACGTGAAAACGAATAAAAATAAAACAAATAATAAAAAAGAGAAACTTTCAACCAGCCATGGCAGATAGATCTTTAACGGTAAAACCGGAAAATGTTCTCCTTAATGTGAGATTTGTCACCGGAGAAATAGCGACATTTCAAGGTGAACCACAAAGCGTTTTAGCAGTATCCTGTAACCGGAGTTTTCATAACAAGGCCGAAACGGCTCAAGCCGCAGCGGAGCGCTGTCCGAATGCTGAAACTCAAGTAAAGAATAATCATGTATTTCCGTTAGTGGGTGATTTGGTGATTCTAGCAGAACAACAAAATGATCCTGTTTTTAATCAGATAGCGTGGTGTTGTTGGGAAAATCCAGCGAAACTCCCCACGGGCGAGCAGTATGAGATCCTTCTGGGATTACTTGAGCAAATACCAATTGGGCCGGAACCTTTAGTTCTCACTCCATTTGGAGTCGGGCAGTACCGATGTGATCAGGGAGCGATGTACTCTGCTATGGCAGAGTTCGTGGTTCAACAGGCTAATAGTAGAACAATTTACTTCTTATCTAGAAGCAAAAATGAGGCAATTCAAATGAGACAGGCGTTATGTAACCGACTGGGGATCACGGAGCTCCAAGCGGAAATGTACCGGAGACGAGCTGCAGTTGAAATGTCGGACTCCTGGGATGAAGCCCAATCGGTTCCGACCACGCCCCCTTTGTATCCAGCGCTCCGCGGGGAATTCCCTGTGAGCCCCGGTTCCGAGAGCGGATTTCCTCCACCCCCACCGAACCCACCTGACGCGGTTCGGCCGGCGCAGTGGAACCCGTTTCTACATGTACAAACCCCTTCTCAGGTGCCCATGAGAGGAGCGGAGAGACCGCCCACTGAACAGCATGTTGCTGCGTGGGACAAAGACGAGACTCAGAGACGGTCAGGGGCTGAAAGGACTCCAAACCCAATTCCTTTTCCCCCGTTAGAACCGCATAGTCCCGCGGCTCCTCCGAATCATGTTATGATAGGTCAAGAACCGGTGATAATTTTATCAGGCGAGAAAATAGATGCGGAGATCCGAGAAGAAGATGTGTTGATCTTTCTGAAAGATCCACAAAGTTCTGCCAGTAATACGTCCTCATTAAGTTCTCTGAGGAGACTTTTAGGGGCAGAATGCAGAAGTTCTATGATTCCGCTGGTAGATCGTAATTACGAAGCTGGAGAAATTACTACTCTCTTAGACAAGCAATTAGGAAATCTGGAAGGTCGTGTCAGCGCTATTTCCATAATTAACGTAGACCCTCATAATCCCGACATCTCTTTTCACCAAGCTTGGGAGCGGGTGGTGTCAGAAGCCTTGGATTTAGGAGCGCGACGGCTAGTGTTTAAGCTTAATAACAAACCCCAGGTGTGTCGGATAACTGAAGCATATGGTGCAGGTTTGGTGATTTATTCCGAAGCCTCTAGCAGGCTAGGAGACATCCCGGTCGTAATTTTAGTGGATAAGTCAGCCTTGCCGCGAGTAGAGAAGAAAGTCAAACATTGGTTTGAGGCCAGAGACAGAAGCAGCGAGAGTGAGGCTGAATCGGAGGAAGAACAGGGTTCCCAACTGGTGGTGCGTGGCACACCCAAAGGGACGCTCAGGTCAGAATGCGAATCCCATCAAAAATGCAGCACTCGGATCCCTGGAGGCAAAACACCTGAAAAAGTGAGTTGGTTATCCCCAGTTACAGCCCATGAGCAAGGTGAGAACAGAGAAAATGTAGAGCAGCAACCCCAGAGAGCAGAAAAAGGAGATGAGACAAATCCTATGGTTTATGGCATTAGAGGACTAAATAAGAAAAGCCGTCCAGTACAGATGAAATATTATGACCCTCAGGCACCTCCTAACATAGGCCCAGTTAGACCGGTTCCAGAACCAGGACGAGGCCAGTTTGCAATTAATACAGAGGGAGACCAGAATTATGCAGGAGAAGTAGCAGAAAATCCTTTTCCAGACTGGTACCCTGTAGATGGCTTCACGGCTTCAGCAATTCAAGCAGCGAAAAGTAGGGAAGAAGTCATGTTGCAACCAGGATGGGGGCAACCTTTTAAGCATGCTTATTTAGGCCAAGGATATGATTTTTATCGAGGTGGATGTATGGCTAGAGATTCGGCAGTGAAAACTCACTGCTACTCGCCGTGCAGCCTCTCCCAACCTTTGGATGTAAACCGAAGCACTCCGCAGGGAGGACAGCTTAATTCAATGCCTAAAGAGAGAATCCTAGAACAGGAATATTCCCCATATTGGCAAACTGCTCAGGAACAGTCAAGAGTAAGCTTAGGACATTTTGATCATACCATTCTGCCACAAAGAGCATCGGGTGAGACAGACGCTGGGTATGTACAGCGGCTTCAGGATCGAGGTATGACGATTGAACAACTTTCAAGTCCAGAAATTTCTCAGGTTATAGCATTAAAGAACGATCTGCGTTTAACCCCAGGAGCCTCGTTGATGTCCCTGGCGGAGAGTTCTCCCAGAGGGATCGGTGAGGATTCTGGTGAACGACGGAGGAAAGCTTTAAGCTCTGAAATCAGTACAGGAAAAGTTACATTAGCGGGGTGTTTGGGAACAATCGCAGGGCTTTCCCAAGTACAGCAGGAAAAACTTTTAGCTGATCTGCCAGGGGGATTAATGATGGCTGCGATGTGGCCTAATCTCTCCCCTGCAGAAAAAATCAGACAAGCGCAGGCGTGGGATCGCACGAGGGAATTTAAGCAGTCAAAAAACGAATTAGGACGGCAGGCCGGAAACAGATTGAAAGGTCAGATACCATCCCCTCTGCCCCCTCCACACCAACAGCAAGGGAGCCAATCAGTGAGTTCTCAACCGAGGCAACTCCCACCCAGAACAGAACCGAATCAGAACCAGAGAACCAGGGGCCAAATGGACCCAAATGCAAGGCCGTTTTTCATGGGACCCCCCGGCTGCCCTGTGGCTCGACCCAGGAGAGCGAATCCGGAGGAGTGGGCCCGGATGACCAGAGAACAGAAGGAGAAATTGATCCAATCAATCAAAGATTGGGACGCGAAATACCACAATCAGAGAAGACCGCCACCACAAAAGTAGAAATAATTGAGGCGCTCTCATCTCATACGCATTGGGATGGGGAGTGGCTTAAAGTAAAATACGAAAATACAAAATACATTTTAGATACCGGGGCATTAATATCAGTAAAGCGTGAAAATAATCCGATGGAACAAATAGGATACAAGAATGTGATACTCGCAGACGGCTCTGTACATAACATGGCAGTTCATAAAGACGAACAGGGAATTCTTTACATAAAAGGTGCAGAAAACTTAATTAGTTTAAAGGATTTAGTTAAAATAACAAAAGACCCAGCACTGCATGTGAGTTTTTTAGGTGAATTAGATATGGATAGCCTCATTAAAGAACAACTGGAGAAGACTAGTTTGGACCCGCACAAACTCAGAGAAATAATCCAAAAAGGTAATTGGGCTACACACAAAAATGATTGTGGCAGAGTAAAAGAAAAATGCATTATTAAAGGAGCGATGCCTGCCAGGGAAAAGCAGTATCCGATCAGAGAAGGAAGAGATGAGATCAGATGTACTCTCGCTGAGCTTAAAGAAAAAGGGATAATCGAAGAGAAAGATACATTATCCACCTGTCTTCCCATTCAAGCTGTTCCTAAACCTGATGGCACCTACAGACTGGTACACAATTTAAAAGGTTTAAATAGAGTGACTCCGCACGACGTGCGTAAAACTTTTGACCCATACATGCAGCTCCGAACCATGCCTATTAAAAAATATAAAACATGCATCGATTTGGCTAACGGTTTTTGGTCTGTACCTTTAGCGCAAGAAAGTCGAGCTAAAACTGGATTTACATTTGAAGGAAAGCATTTTCAATGGTGCGTTCTACCTATGGGATGGGTAAATGCGGCGAATAAATTTCAAAGTGTCGTACAGTCATATCTGGAAGGTTTACCTGTTGTTCAATATATTGATGACATATTTTTCACGCATGATTGTGAAAGCGAACACCTGAAAACTTTGGACGAGGTGGTGACCAGACTGACATGTGCAGGATTCAAACTCAACTTGAAGAAAAGCCAGCTAGGACGCACAAAAGTTACGTTCCTAGGTTTTGAGGTGTCAGATTCAGTGTCAGTACCTTGCACCTATTTGCAAAACATAACACCCCCGCATGACTTACTGACACTGGAAGGTGTAATCGGACAGCTTCAGTACATTTCCAGCAACGTCCGTGATTTTCGAAACATCATTGATCCCATAATGTCACTTAAAAAAGGTCTCAGAACCAAAGTGGGTCAAAAACTGGTGACGCACAACCGCAAACTGAGCTCACAGGAGCGTGAGACTTACCAAGCAGTGATGGTTAAAATAGGTGCTAATCTAGTTAATCTTTCAAATAGAGAGCATCACGAACCGTTAGCTGTAAGAGTGATTGTAGGACAGGATTTCACAGAGTGTTTATTTCAGAACTATGACAGCAAGAGTCTGATAACATGTAAAGGCTATAGACTCGCACCAACAGAGACCCATTACACGCCCAGCGAAAAGGTGCTGACCACCCTGATGAAACATAAAGATATGATGTTCGCTCTGGCCGGATCGCAAAAAATCATAATTCAATCTACTGATTATATGATTAAAGAACTTCGGAAAGATCTCCTCCCACAGGCGAGGGCCGTTTTACCCAGATGGGCAAAGTGGGAGATGTTATTGGCAAACCCGCAGATTCACGTGGAAGGAGAAACAAAACTTAAGCCTGACAGGAAAGAGGTTGTTAAAGCCATAAAACCAGAGGCAGTTTACTACACTGATGGATCTAAGAAAACAGCAGATGCAGACTTCTGTAAGTGGGGGTTTGTGAGACTGCTAAAGGACAGGAAATACCAACAAGCTGGACAGACTGTCGGATCCGCTCAAACTGCAGAATTGACGGCCGTTGTCATGGCGCTTGCTGACGCGTGTAAGCTGAAGCTCAAATCAGTAAGATTGGTCACAGACTCTAAATACGTTAAAGACGGGCTGGAGGATCATTTAGCATTTTGGGAAGCTAAAGATTTCCAGAAAACTGATGGAGAAAGATTGGAACACGCTGACTTGTGGACTTTAGTATCGTGTTATAAGAAAAAATTACAGATTCAGGTGACACATGTAAATAGCCATACAAATGGAAAAAGCGAAGATGAAATCGGAAACGCAGAAGTGGATGAATTAGTACAAGCTCGCGCTTTGTTTCTACCCACAGCGTTTTTACAGAACAGGAGCGCTGCAGCTGATGAAGAGCTGGTGACATTTGCGCATAAAAATTACGGACACGTAGGAGTATTACGGTTGCGTGAGATTTTCAAAAAAGAAAATATTTCTGTACCAAAGCTGAAAGAACTAACAGCACGAGTAAAAGCGACGTGTGAGTCGTGTAAAGTAAAAGGAGGGGCTCAACCCGTGATTTATGACCATCTGCCCATCATGTGTGATGTGCCGGGGGTGCATTTCAGCACGGATGTTGGTGAATGTGCCTCTAGAGGGGTGAACGGACATAAGTTCTTTTTGGTAATCAAAGATAATGGACCAGGTGATCAGAGCAAGATAATACCGCTGAAACGTGTCACAGGAAATACGGTCAGCATGGCCTTGTCTCTACACCTGCCCCTCACGTGTGAGTCACTCCGTTCGGATGGAGGACCTGAATTTAAGAATGACAAAGTTTCTTGTCTGCTTGAATCAAGAGGGATAAGACACATTTTTTCTATCCCATACGAGTCCCACACTAACGGAATAGCAGAAAGAGCAGTTAGGACGATAAAAAATCACATCCTGACTAACCTGAGCTCCCGATGGGATACCCCGGAGGGAGTTTCAGAACTAAATGTGATCCTTAATAGGACGAAACTGAAAAGAACTGAGAAAAAAACTAACCCGGAACACGTCTCTGTGTTACAGAAAGGTGAAAGAATTTGGGTCAAAAGAGGACCGGTTCGAAAAGGAGATTGCATTAAGCATAACGTAAGTGGTCCCTTCATAATAAAAGACGTAACTGGGAACGTGGTTTTAACTGACACTGGTTTGCGCGTTCACCCTCATCAAGTTATAAAATAACTCTGAAAAATAAAAGTAATTAATTGAAAAAATAAATAAATAAATAAATAATTTTTTTTTAATTAATTACTTGATTAAAGGTCATGGCTGGGCCAAAATCTAGTGAAGAAATGACTTGTAAGATCTCAGGTGCTACGGGCCTAATTTTGCTAACGAAGGGGAATTCTGTTAGAGATTGTAAAGTGGCTATGTTTCCGGGCTTCATAGAATCTGCAAATGCGTATCGTTACGCGCAATGGGGAGGCTTGAAGCCGGGAACATGCGTGATATGCAAATCTCTGTGCACCCTAATTAAATGGTCGGGGCTCCGGGAGCAGAAGCCCACTCACCTGGAGAGAGGAACAGACTTGCATACAGGTGCGGTGGAGCTGTCTGCTCCCATTAAAATATGTTTTTGCGGAACCTGCTTGAGGAATAATCCAGGCATCATCTCCTGGCAGGTCTGTGAATGCACCCACAGAGGTGAAATCAAAGATGGGTGCTGTTTCACGAAGAATGGTGTTTTGACTACCTGCTTACCGACAAGCCAGCCAAGTATGTTTTTTGTAGGAGAGCTGCTCAGGAATCCTAGCCTGGTGAAGCCGGTTAGAGATTTATGGGTGGAAGCTTATCCATTTGTGTTCAAGCTCAAGACCAGAGAAAAAGGACTGGAAGAGCTTCAGGCTCGGTCCAAATTTGAGTCTATTAAGAGCTTGATATTAGGACAACAATTTGGTACGCTGGCTGATGCATGGGAAACAGGTACACAGATTGGGGTAACTCAAGAGTATAAAGACGACAGATGGGGAACTTATCTGTCAGGGACTCTGGACTGGCATACAGGATTGTCTGTTCAGGAGCCCCCAGGGATGCGTAAGCGTGTTACATCATACCTGGTTGAGCTGAAGAGTCTTGGACCAGGGGCGGAGCGTAAGTTCATGCCTTATCAGTTAACTTTGATAGAGGTAATAGACCTGTCGGGTCGCGTTTGCAGCTCGGCCGTTAACATAGTGACCACCCGGAGAGGAGAGGCATATTGGCCTAAGATTTATGGGACTGCTCACTCTAGAATGTCTCGTAGAAGGCTGGTCCCCAATCTGACTCTACCTAACTAGAGCAGAGCGCTTTCATTTCCTGCTGATTTTTATGCTTCTGTCTTACAGATGTTATCTACGCAGAAGCATAAGAGGGAAAGCAGCAGAAAACGAAAAGTGGTCAGGTATGCAACTCCGGCGGGAGTTGACCCCAAAGTTAAAAAGAGAAATGTAAATATTCCGAAAGGAAAGGATTGGATAATAAAATGGATTAAATGGGCCTTTTTTATCCTTTTCGAATTTAGCCTCATAGGATTAAGTATAGCGATTGCATATGGGGTACATGTATATCTCCGAACGTATCATGTGTCCTCGGTGACATATAACATAACTCACGGAGGACCACAACAATTAATAGGGAATTGGAATGTATCCAAAATTAAGCTGTTATGGCCCAAAGAAGATTTTAATGAGAATATAACCACCTGCATGATAGCAACACAGATTGGATTCAAGATTTGTAGTGTAACAGGGAACAAAACTGGCTGCCTGCGCTTGCCCTGTGGAGATAATGGATTTGACCGGATCATGGCTACACCCTCCGTGACATCATTTTCTGCAGCAGAGCAGGAGGAGAAGAATGACACGGAGTGTGGTGAGACCGGCCCATGGGCGGAGTATATGGCAGTCTTAATGGATCAGACAGGATCCACAGAGCTTGATCGATCTTGTCAGATAATATTGAGGAAAAAGAAAATCTTAAATCAAACTTCAGGTGAAGTAGAGTTGTGGGTTTACAAATATTGCCTTAGAAATAATTTAGAATGGGGACACAACTTTACCACTTTCAAAGTGATAAAGATAGAAAGATGGTGGCCTCGTAGAATCGAATTTGGGTGTTTTCAGACCAAAGACAGTAGTTTAAGTTCCTGGCAAACAGGAAATATTACGCATTGGTATCAAAGATTATCAAGAGGGAGGGAACGAAGAGATGTTTGCCCGACCCCCCCTCCTAACACAACACTAAAATATGATTCCTTGTCCATGATAGGAGAGAGTCACATGTGGCAGAAAGTAAAAGATAATGTGATTAAATGGTTATCAAAAGTACCCCCTGCAATGTCTGATCCCCTGGCTGAGGCAGAGGAAGGTGAAGAGACCGTTCCTCTCTTTCTAGAGCCCGGTGTGCGGGGTAAGAGATCTACTTCAGACTTAGCTCGACTCTTACGTAAAGGTCATAGTGAATATGCAAATTACACAGGATATCAGAATTATATACTTCCCACTAATAGTACATATTTTAACTGGACATTTTTCTGCCTCCATAATGAGGTAGGCCTTCAGCCTCAAGGATGGGAACTGCATCCAATACGACACACTCTTTATACAGAATGGGTTTATGAGGTTCCTAATTTTAAACACCCAAAAGTAGTGCAATGGATGAAAAAGGATCAATCTGATCCCACTAACTTAGATACAGGATTTCATGCATGGAATGAAGAAACTAGACTCTGTTTAACCAGGAAAGCGAATAATAGCGCTGTATGGCAAGGAGGCGAGCCACTTAGAATAAGGATCGCAGGAGCATATTATCAAAAAGGTACAGCTACTCCTGATAGTATAATTGAGGCAGACTCCATCTTCGAAGCAGTAAATGAAATGATTAGACCAACCCATAAGAAAGATTTTTATCACAGTCCCACATGGGCTAGAAATTACACCTTAATGCTTGAAGGATGTCAGGTGGAAGTCTGTAATAATACTAAAGGGTTAACTAGAAGGATGTGTATTTTTTGGTATTCACAACTATATGGATTAACAGTTGGAGGTCTGCGTCCAGACACATTAGGAGATCGAGAGTTTTTTAAACCTAGGCCTCCTTATCTAAACATAGCTACTTTAGGAACTGGAGAATTATGCTATAAAGTCTTACGTGGTTATATGCAAAGAGATATTCCAGAAGATTATAGATATTATAGAAAAGGAATGTACGAGACATATCCTATGACATACTGGTATGGAGAGGGATATAATAAGCAAAAATATGATTATTACCCCCAGGACACAAGGATTGAAGCAGAAACCTTTGAAAGAAAATTAGTGGGAACTAAAACTCTTGTGATGGAACATGGTCAACTTCGAGTTAAAACAAATTGGTTTTCTATTGATAAAACAAATACTTGGGAAGTAAATGATACAAAAACAGGAAATGGTCTTTTAGATCGTATAATGATTATGAATGATAAAGTTGGAGACTTAGTGCCACCTGGATTTACAGCGCCAGGAACGACGAAGTGGGGAGCGTTTAGTCTGGTCAATTTCAATTACCTTAACGGGTTAGGCATAGACCATCATGTGTGTTTTAATGAACCGAGAATAGGGAAAAATCCTCAACCTGAAAGATTCACAATTGACCCTGATGCACCCAAAGAGTTTCCTAACTTCAGAAATTTCCCAAATTGGGATCTGAGAAGTGGTTTTTGCTCACCATTTCGAAGATCGTTAGATCAGCAAAAAGCTGACTGGTTTGATTATTTTGCATATGGCATAAATGGCACATTACGTCATGTGAGTCTGATAGTACGTGGTGTGAATGAAATTATGAGTGACAGTGTAGTGCAGGTTTCTAACAATGTAATTCAAGGAACTTCTGATTCAATGGGCATGTTGGTAAAAGGAGTGAGAGAGCACATCATTAGGCCTGTCTGGGATGCTCTGTTCTGGCCTCTGTGCGCTCTAGGATTAATGTGTGGGGTGATTATTTTAATAATCGGTATGATTTTGGCCTGTAAAAACAACAAATGGCAGTTGACAGGAAGAAAGCTGTTAGGAGAAAGGAGAAAGGACCTGGTAGATCCAGATAAGATGGGAAGAGAGGTGTCAAGGTAGAGGGAGTATTAGCCCCCCTTCTTGTTGCTCCTGTTTAAGTGCAGGCCTCTCTGCACCGCGTGTCACTTGCTCCTTAACTGTCAGTCTGTAACTTGAAGTGAACCAATGGCTCATCAAACTCACCCTGAATCTGAGCTGATTGACGCTCTGAATCTGGAGGTATGTCAGGATTTTGTAACTATTTTATCCAGTTTGTCTTTAGGATGTTGTAGACATTTCATAACTGGTGTACACTTGTTGTGAGGATTATTGTTGTAAAACTATGCCTGCAGATAGGAATTGTAGTGTGGTTCTTCCTGCAGCTTCTGATGATCTATTTTCTCCTATAATTAAGAAGTGTTTATGCAGTAATGCAGTTACTTATTGCTTCATGGAATGAGTTATATATCTCATGTGGAACATATTTTATGTTCCTTCCAGATGGACTCGATTCGGCAGAATATCATAGAGGGATTAATCCCCTCCGCAGGTCCATCAACTGTTTTCTCTCTGAATGGCGCATACTATTTGTGCACCGTGAATCGCGGGAGGGATGGATTGCCTCAGACTAAGACAATCGGGCTCCAGTGTGAACATGCTACGATGAATAAACGCTGCGTGTCTTGCAGGTTTATTCAGTACATCCAGACCAAATGGAAAAGGGATTCAAGCGGGAGACTGATCAGGAAGACGACATACTAATGTTGTCCTCCCCGGGAGTACATGCCCTGCTTGAGCAGGCCCACGACGAGGAGCTGACAACGGTGCCCTCATCTGACGTGGCTGAAGAGGTTGTATCAGTAATGACGGCAGCTTCGACATGCGTCCCGTGTCCTGATGTGATACGTGAAATCCCTATGGTCTGTCTAAGTAGTGAGCCAGCAGGCATTCCTTCCCCTGTCCGAATTGCACCTGGGAGAGAAATGAGATGGAGGATTAAATCCCAGAAGGGGTGTTACTTTGTTTGTCAAGGCAAGATTATAGATTGCTTTCAGTTTATGAATATTTTGTCTGTAAAGACTGGATGGTTCGGCCCAGAAGTCTGTAACTCTTTTGGGACCGCACCTTTGTTGGATACGAAAAATCATGTTTTGGTTTTCAGCGCCAGCTTCCCACCTCAAATGATGGGATCGCTTCCGCGTGGAGAGGCTCCGGTGATGGATTTATCTTTATTCTTTCTGGGCGAAGATCCCACAGATGGGAGAAAGCAGTTTAAAGGTTATGTAACAACCCGCAAAGGGACCTTGTGCTTACCCGTAGCTGATGATGGCATTATGATGAGAATGAGGGTTGATGTGGAGGCCACAGTTAGGTGTCTGAGTGTTCAGCCGTCCCTGAGTGAGATGGATGCTAGATTTATGAAAGCTTGCATTGCTGCTCTATCTTTTTATGGTCCTTTGCCTCAGTTCGTCCTCATGGGGGATGTTGCAAGCCCGAGCAACCAGTCAAGGCTTAGAAACAGTGGTCAGAGACAAGGGTCACACAAGGGTCAAGAGGACAGGAGTTCAGGACTTGCTGGTGAGGACAGAACTAGGCAAAGGGTCAAAAGACAAGCTGTCTTCTCTAGATCCACCCATGGACACACCCCTGGGCCCGCCCCTAACTCCACCTCTGGCGGGAAAAGAAGGAATGGCATGGAGTGAGGAGAGGTCCAGCTGGACCCAGGAGCTCTCAGGAATGCTGGAAGAAGATCTACAATTTGCTACCAATATGAAGATTTATGACCTGTGCTCTCATTCCAGGAGTGCAGAATGTAACTTTTGTGCCCTCATATGAATACTGCATGTAGTGAAATGATACTAAATGTCTTATGTAGAGCTAAAAAAGTGTATCTGGTAGATGACCCCTTGACCTAAACTGTCAGGAGAGAATGACTTGTGACTCTTGCATTGTTTAGAGCAGTCTCAGAAATGATATAAAAGGATGCAGCTCAGATCGAGCAGGGTTCTTCTAGAGAGGGCTTCAGGCTTCGTTCTTGGGGAGATTCTGAGAAGACGAGAGCTGGTGTAAACTGACTCTTATTTAATCATTTTGAACTAATTCCTCCGTGGGGGATAGTAGTTGTTTTTTACTTTACCCATTTTTGTATTTTGATTTTGTAATAAACCTTTTTTGAAAAAGAAACATAATCCTGATTCTTTCAGGTTTTCTCTAAAGCTTCACGTTTGGAGCCCTGGCCATAATTGCACAGAGGTAAGCATGTCGAAGATCGGTCTCTGAATTATCAGGACTTACTTTACAGTTTATAACAGAATAATATAAAGAAACCTTAAGATAAGGGAAGTTTTAACTTCTCTCCCCTTGCGAGTAACGAGTTGTCTTAAGGGTGATAAAAGCAAAATATTCGAGGTTATTTTGGCTCTGATTGCAGGTTGAAAAAGTCTCTAATCAGCTGGAAGGTTGGATTAATAAATAAATTGATAAACTTATGTTAGCCTGATCAACTAGCATAAATCATTTTATAGTTACCAACCTCCCACATAAGCTGTTAGGGGCGCAATTAATTCCGGGTAGCCCAAACAATTGCTGAGAGGCTTGGCTTGCCTCCAGACTTCTCTCTAGTATCTTAACCAAAAGGTAACGAGTTTAAAAGAAGTGTAGCACTCTGAGGCTGGCTATTCGTGCAAGTCATTTCACCTTTAAAATAAAGGACAAGATTCTAATTAGATAGTCCAAACCCGGATCTGGTACGATTATACTCGTCGATACACCCCCGAACCCTGATGGATGCACCGTCTCATAAGTTCTAACGGAACTGGGTTTTAAAGGAACCGGTAAATGGGACGGGCACGCGACAAAACCACAAAAAGGAATGGAGTCATTAGCACTTATGGTTTGTAAATGGCACCCAGAATTATGTTGCACGAAGCACAATTTCACATCATTCTGGGTCCATTTGTGTGAAAACAAGGTCCATTAAGGCTGAAACGTTACAAGAAGGTAGAATCTATTGAGTTGTAAGTGATCTGAACGTTTCATGATGATCGCACATTCCTATAGGGGGTCAAACCATGTCCCAAAGGTATCCGGGCCTGGTGTCACTTTAAAGAAGTAGTCCAGTTACACCTTTGTGGGCTTATAACTTGGCTTCTGAATGTCCTAGAGAGGTCAGGCTTGTTTTATTGTACTCCAATCAACAGCCCCTACAGCCACAAAAAGGAATGGAGTCATTGGCACTTATGGTTTGTAAATGGCACCCAGAATTATGTTGCACGAAGCACAATTTCACATCATTCTGGGTCCATTTGTGTGAAAACAAGGTCCAATCAGGCTGAAACGTTACAGGAAGGTAGAATCTATTGAGTTGTAAGTGATCTGAACGTTTCATGATGATAGCACTTTCCTAAGGGGGTCAAACCATGTCCCAAAGGTCACCGGATCGTTGTCAATTTAAAGAAGTAGTCCAGTTACACATTTGTGGGCTTATAACTTGGCTTCTGAATGTCCTAGAGAGGTCAGGCTTGTTTTAGTGTACTCCAATCAACAGCCCCTACAGCCACAAAAAGGAATGGAGTCAAAAGCACTTATGGTTTGTAAATGGCACCCAGAATTATGTTGCACGAAGCACAATTTCACATCATTCTGGGTCCATTTGTGTGAAAACAAGGTCCAATCAGGCTGAAACGTTAGAAGAAGGTAGAATCTATTGAGTTGTAAGTGATCTGAACGTTTCATGATGATCGCACATTCCTAAAGGGGTCAAACCATGTCCCAAAGGTCACCGGGCCTGGTGTCACTTTAAACAAGTAGTCCAGTTACACCTTTGTGGGCTTATAACTTGGCTTCTGAATATCCTAGAGAGGTCAGTTTTAATTTAGAGTACTCCAATTAACAGCCCCCATTACCCCAAAAAGGAATGGAGTCATTAGCACTTATGGGTTTTTAAATGGCACCCAGAATTATGTTGCACGAAGCACAATTTCACATCATTCTGGGTTCATTTGTGTGAAAACAAGGTCCAATCAGGCTGAAACGTTACAGGAAGGTAGAATCTATTGAGTTGTAAGTGATCTGAACGTTTCATGATGATAGCACTTTCCTAAGGGGGTAAAACCATGTCCCAAAGGTCACCGGATCGGTGTCAATTTAAAGAAGTAGTCCAATTACACATTTGTGGGCTTATAACTTGGCTTCTGAATGTCCTAGAGAGATCAGGTTTGTTTTAGTGTACTCCAATCAACAGCCCCTACAACCACAAAAAGGAATGGAGTCATTAGCACTCATGGTTTGTAAATGGCACCCAGAATTATGTGGCACGAAGCACAATTTCACATCATTCTGGGTTCATTTGTGTGAAAACAAGGTCCAATCAGGCTGAAACGTTACAGGAAGGTAGAATCTATTGAGTTGTAAGTGATCTGAACGTTTCATGATGATAGCACTTTCCTAAGGAGGTAAAACCATGTCCCAAAGGTCTCCGGATCGGTGTCAATTTAAAAAAGTAGTCCAGTTACACATTTGTGGGCTTATAACTTGGCTTCTGAATGTCCTAGAGAGATCAGGTTTGTTTTAGTGTACTCCAATCAACAGCCCCTACAACCACAAAAAGGAATGGAGTCATTAGTACTTATGGTTTTTAAATGGCACCCAGAATTATGTTGCACGAAGCACAATTTCACATCATTCTGGGTCCATTTGTGTGAAAACAAGGTCCAATCAGGCTGAAACGTTACAGGAAGGTAGAATCTATTGAGTTGTAAGTGATCTGAACGTTTCATGATGATAGCACTTTCCTAAGGGGGTCAAACCATGTCCCAGAGGTCACCGGATCTGTTGTCAATTTAAAGAAGTAGTCCAGTTACACATTTGTGGGCTTATAACTTGGCTTCTGAATGTCCTAGAGAGATCAGGTTTGTTTTAGTGTACTCCAATCAACAGCCCCTACAACCACAAAAAGGAATGGAGTCATTAGCACTTATGGTTTTTAAATGGCACCCAGAATTATGTTGCACGAAGCACAATTTCACATCATTCTGGGTCCATTTGTGTGAAAACAAGGTCCAGTCAGGCTGAAACGTTACAAGAAGGTAGAATCTGTTGAGTTGTAAGTGATCTGAACGTTTCATGATGATCGCACATTCCTATAGGGGGTCAAACCATGTCCCAAAGGTCACCGGGCCTGGTGTCACTTTAAAGAAGTAGTCCAGTTAAACCTTTGTGGGCTTATAACTTGGCTTCTGAATATCCTAAAGAGGTCAGGTTTGTTTTAGAGTACTCCAATTAACAGCCCCTATTACCTCAAAAAGAAATGGAGTCTTTAGCACTTATGGTTTTTAAATGGCACCCAGAATTATGTTGCACGAAGCACAATTTCACATCATTCTGGGTTCATTTGTGTGAAAACAAGGTCCAATCAGGCTGAAACGTTTCAAGAAGGTAGAATCTATTGAGTTGTAAGTGATCTGAACGTTTCATGATGATCGCACATTCCTAAGTGGGTCAAACCATGTCCCAAAAGTCACCGGATCTGGTGTCACTTTAAAGAAGTAGTCCAGTTACACATTTGTGGGCTTATAACTTGGCTTCTGAATGTCCTAGAGAGATCAGGTTTGTTTTAGTGTACTCCAATCAACAGCCCCTACAACCACAAAAAAGAATGGAGTCATTAGCACTTATGGTTTGTAAATGGCACCCAGAATTATGTTGCACGTAGGCACAATTTCACATCATTCTGGGTTCATTTGTGTGAAAACAATGTCTAATCATGCTGAAACGTTACAAGAAGGTAGAATCTATTGAGTTGTAAGTGATCTGAACGTTTCATGATGATCGCACATTCCTATAGGGGGTCAAACCATGTCCCAAAGGTCACCGGGCCTGGTCTCACTTTAAAGAATAAGTCCAGTTACACCTTTGTGGGCTTATAACTTGGCTTCTGAATATCCTAGAGAGGTCAGGTTTGTTTTAGTGTACTCCAATCAACAGCCCCTACAACCACAAAAAGGAATGGAGTCATTAGCACTTATGGTTTGTAAATGGCACCCAGAATTATGTTGCACGAAGCACAATTTCACATCATTCTGGGTCCATTTGTGTGAAAACAAGGTCCAATCAGGCTGAAACGTTACAAGAAGGTAGAATCTATTGAGTTGTAAGTGATCTGAACGTTTCATGATGAGAGCACTTTCCTAAGGGGGTCAAACCATGTCCCAAAGGTCACCGGGCCTGGTGTCACTTTAAAGAAGTAGTCCAGTTACACATTTGTGGGCTTATAACTTGGCTTCTGAATATCCTAGAGAGGTCAGGTTTAATTTAGAGTACTCCAATTAACAGCCCCCATTACCCCAAAAAGGAATTTAGTCATTAGCACTTATGGTTTTTAAATGGCACCCAGAATTATGTTGCACGAAGCACAATTTCACATCATTCTGGGTCCATTTGTGTGAAAACAAGGTCCAATCAGGCTGAAACGTTACAAGAAGGTAGAATCTATTGAGTTGTAAGTGATCTGAATGTTTCATGATGATCGCACATTCCTATAGGGGGTCAAACCATGTCCCAAAGGTCACCGGGCCTGGTGTCACTTTAAACAAGTAGTCCAGTTTCACATTTGTGGGCTTATAACTTGGCTTCTGAATGTCCTAGAGAGGTCAGGTTTGTTTTAGTGTACTCCAATCAACAGCCCCTACAACCACAAAAATGAATGGAGTCATTAGCACTTATGGTTTGTAAATGGCACCCAGAATTATGTTGCACGAAGCACAATTTCACATCATTCTGGGTTCATTTGTGTGAAAACAAGGTCCAATCAGGCTGAAACGTTACAAGAAGGTAGAATCTATTGAGTTGTAAGTGATCTGAACGTTTCATGATGATCGCACATTCCTATAGGGGGTCAAACCATGTCCCAAAGGTCACAGGACCTGGTGTCACTTTAAAGATGTAGTCCAGTTACACCTTTGTGGGCTTATAACTTGGCTTCTGAATATCCTAGAGAGGTCAGGTTTGTTTTAGTGTACTCCAATCAACAGCCCCTACAACCACAAAAAGGAATAGAGTCATTAGCACTTATGGTTTGTAAATGGCACCCAGAATTATGTTGCACGAAGCACAATTTCACATCATTCTGGGTCCATTTGTGTGAAAACAAGGTCCAATCAGGCTGAAACGTTACAAGAAGGTAGAATCTATTGAGTTGTAAGGGATCTGAACGTTTCATGATGATTGCACATTCCTAAGGGGGTCAAACCATGTCCCAAAGGTCACCGGGCCTGGTGTCACTTTAAATAAGTAGTCCAGTTACACCTTTGTGGGCTTATAACATGGCTTCTGGATATCCTAGAGAGGTCATGTTTAATTTAGAGTACTCCAATTAACAGCCCCCATTACCCCAAAATGGAATGGAGTCATTAGCACTTATGGTTTTTAAATGGCACCCAGAATTATGTTGCACGAAGCACAATTTCACATCATTCTGGGTTCATTTGTGTGAAAACAAGGTCCAATCAGGCTGAAACATTACAGGAAGGTAGAATCTATTGAGTTTTAAGTGATCTGAACGTTTCATGATGATAGCACTTTCCTAAGGGGGTAAAACCATGTCCCAAAGGTCATCGGATCAGTGTCAATTTAAAGAAGTAGTCCAGTTACACATTTGTGGGCTTATAACTTGGCTTCTGAATGTCCTAGAGAGATCAGGTTTGTTTTAGTGTACTCCAATCAACAGCCCCTACAACCACAAAAAGGAATGGAGTCATTAGCACTTATGGTTTGTAAATGGCACCCAGAATTATGTGGCACGAAGCACAATTTCACATCATTCTGGGTTCATTTGTGTGAAAACAAGGTCCAATCAGGCTGAAACGTTACAGGAAGTTAGAATCTTTTGAGTTGTAAGTGATCTGAACGTTTCATGATGATAGCACTTTCCTAAGGAGGTAAAACCATGTCCCAAAGGTCACCGGATCGGTGTCAATTTCAAAAAGTAATCCAGTTACACATTTGTGGGCTTATAACTTGGCTTCTGAATGTCACAGAGAGATCAGGTTTTTTTTAGTGTACTCCAATCAACAGCCCCTAAAACCACAAAAAGGAATGGAGTCATTAGCACTTATGGTTTTTAAATGGCACCCAGAATTATGTTGTACGAAGCACAATTTCACATCATTCTGGGTTCATATGTGTGAAAACAAGGTCCAATCAGGCTGAAACGTTACTGGAAGGTAGAATCTATTGAGTTGTAAGTGATCTGAACGTTTCATGACGATAGCACTTTCCTAAGGGGGTAAAACCATGTCCCAAAGGTCACCGGGCCTGGTGTCACTTTAAAGAAGTAGTCCAGTAACACCTTTGTGGGCTTATAACTTGGCTTCTGAATGTCCTAGAGAGGTCAGGCTTGTTTTAGTGTACTCCAATCAACATCCCCCATTACCCCAAAAAGGAATGGAGTCATTAGCACTTATGGTTTTTAAATGGCACCCAGAATTATGTTGCACGAAGCACAATTTCACATCATTCTGGCTTCATTTGTGTGAAAACAAGGTCCAATCAGGCTGAAACGTTACAGGAAGGTAGAATCTATTGAGTTGTAAGTGATCTGAACGTTTCATGATGATAGCACTTTCCTAAGGGGGTAAAACCATGTCCCAAAGGTCACCGGATCGGTGTCAATTTAAAGAAGTAGTCCAGTTACACATTTGTGGGCTTATAACTTGGCTTCTGAATGTCCTAGAGAGATCAGGTTTGTTTTAGTGTACTCCAATCAACAGCCCCTACAACCACAAAAAGGAATGGTGTCATTGGCACTCATGGTTTGTAAATGGCACCCAGAATTATGTGGCACGAAGCACAATTTCACATCATTCTGGGTTCATTTGTGTGAAAACAAGGTCCAATCAGGCTGAAACGTTACAGGAAGGTAGAATCTATTGAGTTGTAAGTGATCTGAACGTTTCATGATGATAGCACTTTCCTAAGGGGGTAAAACCATGTCCCAAAGGTCACCGGATCGGTTTCAATTTAAAGAAGTAGTCCAGTTACACATTTGTGGGCTTATAACTTGGCTTCTGAATGTCCTAGAGAGATCAGGTTTGTTTTAGTGTACTCCAATCAACAGCCCCTACAACCACAAAAAGGAATGGAGTCATTGGCACTCATGGTTTGTAAATGGCACCCAGAATTATGTGGCACGAAGCACAATTTCACATCATTCTGGGTTCATTTGTGTGAAAACAAGGTCCACTCAGGCTGAAACGTTACAGGAAGGTAGAATCTATTGAGTTGTAAGTGATCTGAACGTTTCATGATGATAGCACTTTCCTAAGGAGGTAAAACCATGTCCCAAAGGTCACCGGATCGGTGTCAATTTAAAAAAGTAGTCCAGTTACACATTTGTGGGCTTATAACTTGGCTTCAGAATGTCCTAGAGAGATCAGGTTTGTTTTAGTGTACTCCAATCAACAGCCCCTACAACCACAAAAAGGAATGGAGTCATTGGCACTCATGGTTTGTAAATGGCACCCAGAATTATGTGGCACGAAGCACAATTTCACATCATTCTGGGTTCATTTGTGTGAAAACAAGGTCCAATCAGGCTGAAACGTTACAGGAAGGTAGAATCTATTGAGTTGTAAGTGATCTGAACGTTTCATGATGATAGCACTTTCCTAAGGAGGTAAAACCATGTCCCAAAGGTCACCGGATCGGTGTCAATTTAAAAAAGTAGTCCAGTTACACATTTGTGGGCTTATAACTTGGCTTCAGAATGTCCTAGAGAGATCAGGTTTGTTTTAGTGTACTCCAATCAACAGCCCCTACAACCACAAAAAGGAATGGAGTCATTAGCACTTATGGTTTTTAAATGGCACCCAGAATTATGTTGTACGAAGCACAATTTCACAGCATTCTGGGTTCATATGTGTGAAAACAAGGTCCAATCAGGCTGAAACGTTACTGGAAGGTAGAATCTATTGAGTTGTAAGTGATCTGAACGTTTCATGACGATAGCACTTTCCTAAGGGGGTAAAACCATGTCCCAAAGGTCACCGGGCCTGGTGTCACTTTAAAGAAGTAGTCCAGTAACACCTTTGTGGGCTTATAACTTGGCTTCTGAATGTCCTAGAGAGGTCAGGCTTGTTTTAGTGTACTCCAATCAACATCCCCCATTACCCCAAAAAGGAATGGAGTCATTAGCACTTATGGTTTTTAAATGGCACCCAGAATTATGTTGCACGAAGCACAATTTCACATCATTCTGGGTTCATTTGTGTGAAAACAAGGTCCAATCAGGCTGAAACGTTACAGGAAGGTAGAATCTATTGAGTTGTAAGTGATCTGAACGTTTCATGATGATAGCACTTTCCTAAGGGGGTAAAACCATGTCCCAAAGGTCACCGGATCGGTGTCAATTTAAAGAAGTAGTCCAGTTACACATTTGTGGGCTTATAACTTGGCTTCTGAATGTCCTAGAGAGATCAGGTTTGTTTTAGTGTACTCCAATCAACAGCCCCTACAACCACAAAAAGGAATGGAGTCATTGGCACTCATGGTTTGTAAATGGCACCCAGAATTATGTGGCACGAAGCACAATTTCACATCATTCTGGGTTCATTTGTGTGAAAACAAGGTCCAATCAGGCTGAAACGTTACAGGAAGGTAGAATCTATTGAGTTGTAAGTGATCTGAACGTTTCATGATGATAGCACTTTCCTAAGGGGGTAAAACCATGTCCCAAAGGTCACCGGATCGGTGTCAATTTAAAGAAGTAGTCCAGTTACACATTTGTGGGCTTATAACTTGGCTTCTGAATGTCCTAGAGAGATCAGGTTTGTTTTAGTGTACTCCAATCAACAGCCCCTACAACCACAAAAAGGAATGGAGTCATTGGCACTCATGGTTTGTAAATGGCACCCAGAATTATGTGGCACGAAGCACAATTTCACATCATTCTGGGTTCATTTGTGTGAAAACAAGGTCCAATCAGGCTGAAACGTTACAGGAAGGTAGAATCTATTGAGTTGTAAGTGATCTGAACGTTTCATGATGATAGCACTTTCCTAAGGAGGTAAAACCATGTCCCAAAGGTCACCGGATCGGTGTCAATTTAAAAAAGTAGTCCAGTTACACATTTGTGGGCTTATAACTTGGCTTCAGAATGTCCTAGAGAGATCAGGTTTGTTTTAGTGTACTCCAATCAACAGCCCCTACAACCACAAAAAGGAATGGAGTCATTGGCACTCATGGTTTGTAAATGGCACCCAGAATTATGTGGCAC
The DNA here is from genome assembly GCF_043380555.1 of Nothobranchius furzeri. NCBI lineage: Eukaryota > Metazoa > Chordata > Actinopteri > Cyprinodontiformes > Nothobranchiidae > Nothobranchius > Nothobranchius furzeri. The sequence goes on from NC_091747.1 coordinate 8,268,681, forward strand.
GAAGCACAATTTCACATCATTCTGGGTTCATTTGTGTGAAAACAAGGTCCAATCAGGCTGAAACGTTACAGGAAGGTAGAATCTATTGAGTTGTAAGTGATCTGAACGTTTCATGATGATAGCACTTTCCTAAGGAGGTAAAACCATGTCCCAAAGGTCACCGGATCGGTGTCAATTTAAAAAAGTAGTCCAGTTACACATTTGTGGGCTTATAACTTGGCTTCAGAATGTCCTAGAGAGATCAGGTTTGTTTTAGTGTACTCCAATCAACAGCCCCTACAACCACAAAAAGGAATGGAGTCATTAGCACTTATGGTTTTTAAATGGCACCCAGAATTATGTTGCACGAAGCACAATTTCACATCATTCTGGGTCCATTTGTGTGAAAACAAGGTCCAATCAGGCTGAAACGTTACAGGAAGGTAGAATCTATTGAGTTGTAAGTGATCTGAACGTTTCATGATGATAGCACTTTCCTAAGGGGGTAAAACCATGTCCCAAAGGTCACCGGATCGGTGTCAATTTAAAGAAGTAGTCCAGTTACACATTTGTGGGCTTATAACTTGGCTTCTGAATGTCCTAGAGAGATCAGGTTTGTTTTAGTGTACTCCAATCAACAGCCCCTACAACCACAAAAAGGAATGGAGTCATTGTCACTCATGGTTTGTAAATGGCACCCAGAATTATGTGGCACGAAGCACAATTTCACATCATTCTGGGTTCATTTGTGTGAAAACAAGGTCCAATCAGGCTGAAACGTTACAGGAAGGTAGAATCTATTGAGTTGTAAGTGATCTGAACGTTTCATGATGATAGCACTTTCCTAAGGAGGTAAAACCATGTCCCAAAGGTCACCGGATCGGTGTCAATTTAAAAAAGTAGTCCAGTTACACATTTGTGGGCTTATAACTTGGCTTCAGAATGTCCTAGAGAGATCAGGTTTGTTTTAGTGTACTCCAATCAACAGCCCCTACAACCACAAAAAGGAATGGAGTCATTAGCACTTATGGTTTTTAAATGGCACCCAGAATTATGTTGCACGAAGCACAATTTCACATCATTCTGGGTCCATTTGTGTGAAAACAAGGTCCAATCAGGCTGAAACGTTACAGGAAGGTAGAATCTATTGAGTTGTAAGTGATCTGAACGTTTCATGATGATAGCACTTTCCAAAGGGGGTCAAACCATGTCCCAGAGGTCACCGGATCTGTTGTCAATTTAAAGAAGTAGTCCAGTTACACATTTGTGGGCTTATAACTTGGCTTCTGAATGTCCTAGAGAGATCAGGTTTGTTTTAGTGTACTCCAATCAACAGCCCCTACAACCACAAAAAGGAATGGAGTCATTAGCACTTATGGTTTGTAAATGGCACCCAGAATTATGTTGCACGAAGCACAATTTCACATCATTCTGGGTCCATTTGTGTGAAAACAAGGTCCAGTCAGGCTGAAACGTTACAAGAAGGTAGAATCTGTTGAGTTGTAAGTGATCTGAACGTTTCATGATGATCGCACATTCCTATAGGGGGTCAAACCATGTCCCAAAGGTCACGGGGCCTGGTGTCACTTTAAAGAAGTAGTCCAGTTAAACCTTTGTGGGCTTATAACTTGGCTTCTGAATATCCTAAAGAGGTCAGGTTTGTTTTAGAGTACTCCAATTAACAGCCCCCATTACCCCAAAAAGGAATGGAGTCATTAGCACTTATGGTTATTAAATGGCACCCAGAATTATGTTGCACAAAGCACAATTTCACATCATTCTGGGTTCATTTGTGTGAAAAGAAGGTCCAATCAGGCTGAAACGTTACAGGATGGTAGAATCTATTGAGTTGTAAGTGATCTGAACGTTTCATGATGATCGCACTTTCCTAAGGGGGTCAAACCATGTCCTAAAGGTCACCGGATCTGGTGTCACTTTAAAGAAGTAGTCCAGTTACACATTTGTGGGCTTATAACTTGGCTTCTGAATATCCTAGAGAGGTCAGGTTTGTTTTAGAGTACTCCAATTAACAGCCCCATTACCTCAAAAAGAAATGGAGTCATTAGCACTTATGGTTTTTTAAATGGCACCCAGAATTATGTTGCACGAAGCACAATTTCACATCATTCTGGGTCCATTTGTGTGAAAACAAGGTCCAATCAGGCTGAAACGTTTCAAGAAGGTAGAATCTATTGAGTTGTAAGTGATCTGAACGTTTCATGATGATCGCACATTCCTAAGTGGGTCAAACCATGTCCCAAAAGTAACCGGATCTGGTGTCACTTTAAAGAAGTAGTCCAGTTACACATTTGTGGGCTTATAACTTGGCTTCTGAATGTCCTAGAGAGATCAGGTTTGTTTTAGTGTACTCCAATCAACAGCCCCTACAACCACAAAAAAGAATGGAGTCATTAGCACTTATGGTTTGTAAATGGCACCCAGAATTATGTTGCACGAAGCACAATTTCACATCATTCTTGGTCGATTTGTGTGAAAACAAGGTCCAATCAGGCTGAAACGTTACAAGAAGGTAGAATCTATTGAGTTGTAAGTGATATGAACGTTTCATGATGATCGCACATTCCTATAGGGGGTCAAACCATGTCCCAAAGGTCACCGGGCCTGGTGTCACTTTAAAGAAGTAGTCCAGTTACACCTTTGTGGGCTTATAACTTGGCTTCTGAATGTCCTAGAGAGGTCAGGCTTGTTTTAGTGTACTCCAATCAACAGCCCCTACAGCCACAAAAAGGAATGGAGTCATTGGCACTTATGGTTTGTAAATGGCACCCAGAATTATGTTGCACGAAGCACAATTTCACATCATTCTGGGTTCATTTGTGTGAAAACAAGGTCCAATCAGGCTGAAACGTTACAGGAAGGTAGAATCTATTGAGTTGTAAGTGATCTGAACGTTTCATGATGATAGCACTTTCCTAAGGGGGTCAAACCATGTCCCAAAGGTCACCGGGCCTGGTGTCACTTTAAAGAAGTAGTCCAGTTACACATTTGTGGGCTCATAACTTGGCTTCTGAATATCCTAGAGAGGTCAGGTTTAATTTAGAGTACTCCAATTAACAGCCCCCATTACCCCAAAAAGGAATTTAGTCATTAGCACTTATGGTTTTTAAATGGCACCCAGAATTATGTTGCACGAAGCACAATTTCACATCATTCTGGGTCCATTTGTGTGAAAACAAGGTCCAATCAGGCTGAAACGTTACAAGAAGGTAGAATCTATTGAGTTGTAAGTGATCTGAATGTTTCATGATGATCGCACATTCCTATAGGGGGTCAAACCATGTCCCAAAGGTCACCGGGCCTGGTATCACTTTAAACAAGTAGTCCAGTTTCACATTTGTGGGCTTATAACTTGGCTTCTGAATGTCCTAGAGAGGTCAGGCTTGTTTTAGTGTACTCCAATCAACAGCCCCTACGACCACAAAAATGAATGGAGTCATTAGCAGTTATGGTTTGTAAATGGCACCCAGAATTATGTTGCACGAAGCACAATTTCACATCATTCTGGGTTCATTTGTGTGAAAACAAGGTCCAATCAGGCTGAAACGTTACAAGAAGGTAGAATCTATTGAGTTGTAAGTGATCTGAACGTTTCATGATGATCGCACATTCCTATAGGGGGTCAAACCATGCCCCAAAGGTCACAGGGCCTGGTGTCACTTTAAAGATGTAGTCCAGTTACACCTTTTTGGGCTTATAACTTGGCTTCTGAATATCCTAGAGAGGTCAGGTTTGTTTGAGAGTACTCCAATTAACAGCCCCCATTACCCCAAAAAGGAATGGAGTCATTAGCACTTATGGTTTTTAAATGGCACCCAGAATTTTGTTGCACGAAGCACAATTTCACATCATTCTGGGTTCATTTGTGTGAAAACAAGGTCCAATCAGGCTGAAACGTTACAGGAAGGTAGAATCTATTGAGTTGTAAGTGATCTGAATGTTTCATGATGATCGCACATTCCTATAGGGGGTCAAACCATGTCCCAAAGGTCACCGGGCCTGGTGTCACTTTAAAGAAGTAGTCCAGTTACACCTTTGTGGGCTTATAACTTGGCTTCTGAATGTCCTAGAGATGTCAGGCTTGTTTTAGTGTACTCCAATCAACAGCCCCTACAGCCACAAAAAGGAATGGAGTCATTGGCACTTATGGTTTTTAAATGGCACCCAGAATTATGTTGCACGAAGCACAATTTCACATCATTCTGGGTCCATTTGTGTGAAAACAAGGTCCAATCAGGCTGAAACGTTACAGGAAGGTAGAATCTATTGAGTTGTAAGTGATCTGAACGTTTCATGATGAGAGCACTTTCCTAAGGGGGTCAAACCATGTCCCAAAGGTCACCGGGCCTGGTGTCACTTTAAAGAAGTAGTCCAGTTACACATTTGTGGGCTTATAACTTGGCTTTTGAATATCCTAGAGAGGTCAGGTTTAATTTAGAGTACTCCAATTAACAGCCCCCATTACCCCAAAAAGGAATTTAGTCATTAGCACTTATGGTTTTTAAATGGCACCCCGAATTATGTTGCACGAAGCACAATTTCACCTCATTCTGGGTCCATTTGTGTGAAAACAAGGTCCAATCAGGCTGAAACGTTACAAGAAGGTAGAATCTATTGAGTTGTAAGTGATCTGAATGTTTCATGATGATCGCACATTCCTATAGGGGGTCAAACCATGTCCCAAAGGTCACCGGGCCTGGTGTCACTTTAAACAAGTAGTCCAGTTTCACATTTGTGGGCTTATAACTTGGCTTCTGAATGTCCTAGAGAGGTCAGGCTTGTTTTAGTGTACTCCAATCAACAGCCCCTACAACCACAAAAATGAATGGAGTCATTAGCAGTTATGGTTTGTAAATGGCACCCAGAATTATGTTGCACGAAGCACAATTTCACATCATTCTGGGTTCATTTGTGTGAAAACAAGGTCCAATCAGGCTGAAACGTTACAAGAAGGTAGAATCTATTGAGTTGTAAGTGATCTGAACGTTTCATGATGATCGCACATTCCTATAGGGGGTCAAACCATGCCCCAAAGGTCACAGGGCCTGGTGTCACTTTAAAGATGTAGTCCAGTTACACCTTTTTGGGCTTATAACTTGGCTTCTGAATATCCTAGAGAGGTCAGGTTTGTTTGAGAGTACTCCAATTAACAGCCCCCATTACCCCAAAAAGGAATGGAGTCATTAGCACTTATGGTTTTTAAATGGCACCCAGAATTATGTTGCACGAAGCACAATTTCACATCATTCTGGGTTCATTTGTGTGAAATCACGGTCCAATCAGGCTGAAACGTTACAGGAAGGTCGAATCTATTGAGTTGTAAGTGATCTGAACGTTTCATGATGATAGCACTTTCCTAAGGGGGTCAAACCATGTCCCAAAGGTCACCGGATCGGTGTCAATTTAAAGAAGTAGTCCAGTTACACATTTGTGGGCTTATAACTTGAATTCTGAATGTCCTAGAGAGATCAGGTTTGTTTTAGTGTACTCCAATCAACAGCCCCTACAACCACAAAAAGGAATGGAGTCATTAGCACTTATGGTTAGTAAATGGCACCCAGAATTATGTGGCACAAAGCACAATTTCACATCATTCTGGGTCCATTTGTGTGAAAACAAGGTCCAATCAGGCTGAAACGTTAGAGGAAGGTAGAATCTATTGAGTTGTAAGTGATCTGAACGTTTCATGATGATCGCACATTCCTATAGGGGGTCAAACCATGTCCCATAAGTCACCGGGCCTGGTGTCACTTTAAAGAAGTAGTCCAGTTACACATTTGTGGGCTTATAACTTGGCTTCTGAATGTCCTAGAGAGGTCAGGTTTGTTTTAGTGTACTCCAATCAACAGCCCCTACAACCACAAAATGGAATGGAGTCATTAGCACTCATGGTTTGTAAATGGCACCCAGAATTATGTTGCACGAAGCACAATTCACATCATTCTGGGTTCATTTGTGTGAAAACAAGGTCCAATCAGGCTGAAACATTACAGGAAGGTAGAATCTATTGAGTTGTAAGTGATCTGAACGTTTCATGATGATCGCACATTCCTACAGGGGGTCAAACCATGTCCCAAAGGTCAACGGGCCTGGTGTCACTTTAAAGAAGTAGTCCAGTTACACATTTGTGGGCTTATAACTTGGCTTCTGAATATCCTAGAGAGATCAGGTTTGTTTTAGTGTACTCCAATCAACAGCCCCTACAACCAAAAAAAGGAATAGAGTCATTAGCACTTATGGTTTTTGAAATGGCACCCAGAATTATGTTGCACGAAGCACAATTTCACATCATTCTGGGTCCATTTGTGTGTAAACAAGGTCCAATCAGGCTGAAACGTTACAAGAAGGTAGAATCTATTGAGTTGTAAGTGATCTGAACGTTTCATGATGATCGCACATTCCTATAGGGGGTCAAACCATGTCCCAAAGGTCACCGGATCTGGTGTCAATTTAAAGAAGTAGTCCAGTTACACATTTGTGGGCTTATAACTTGGCTTCTGAATGTCCTAGAGAGATCAGGTTTGTTTTAGTGTACTCCAATCAACATCCCCCACAACCACAAAAAGGAATGGAGTCATTAGCACTTATGGTTTGTAAATGGAACCCAGAATTATGTTGCACGAAGCACAATTTCACATCATTCTGGGTTCATTTGTGTGAAAACAAGGTCCAATCAGGCTGAAACGTTACAGGAAGGTAGAATATATTGAGTTGTAAGTGATCTGAACGTTTCATGATGATCGCACATTCCTATAGGGGGTCAAACCATGTCCCAAAGGTCACCGGATCTGGTGTCAATTTAAAGAAGTAGTCCAGTTACACATTTGTGGGCTTATAACTTGGCTTCTAAATGTCCTAGAGAGATCAGGTTTGTTTTAGTATACTCCAATCAACAGCCCCTACAACCACAAAAAGGAATGGAGTCATTAGCCCTTATGGTTTGTAAATAGCACACAGAATTATGTTGCACGAAGCACAATTTCAAATCATTCTGGGTTCATTTGTGTGAAAACAAGGTCCAATCAGGCTGAAACGTTACACGAAGGTAGAATCTATTGAGTTGTAAGTGATCTGAACGTTTCATGATGATAGCACTTTCCTAAGGGGGTCAAACCATGTCCCACAGGTCACCGGATCTGGTGTCAATTTAAAGAAGTAGTCCAGTTACACATTTGTGGGCTTATAACTTGGCTTCTGAATGTCCTAGAGAGATCAGGTTTGTTTTAGTGTACTCCAATCAACAGCCCCTACAACGACAAAAAGGAATGGAGTCATTAGCACTTATGGTTTTTAAATGGCACCCAGAATTATGTTGCACGAAGCACAATTTCACATCATTCTGGGTTCATTTGTGTGAAAACAAGGTCCAATCAGGCTGAAACATTACAGGAAGTTAGAATCTATTGAGTTGTAAGTGATCTGAACGTTTCATTATGATAGCACTTTCCTAAGGGGGTCAAACCATGTCCCAAAGGTCACCGGATCTGGTGTCAATTTAAAGTAGTCCAGTTACACATTTGTGGGCTTATAACTTGGCTTCTAAATGTCCTAGAGAGATCAGGTTTGTTTTAGTATACTCCAATCAACAGCCCCTACAACCACAAAAAGGAATGGAGTCCTTAGCACTTATGGTTTGTAAATGGCACCCAGAATTATGTTGCACGAAGCACAATTTCACATCATTCTGGGTTCATTTGTGTGAAAACAAGGTCCAATCAGGCTGAAACGTTACAGGAGGTAGAATCTATTGAGTTGTAAGTGATCTGAACGTTTCATGATGATAGCACTTTCCTAAGGGGGTCAAACCATGTCCCAAACGTCACCGGATCTGGTGTCAATTTAAAGAAGTAGTCCAGTTACACATTTGTGGGCTTATAACTTGGCTTCTGAATGTCCTAGAGAGATCAGGTTTGTTTTAGTGTACTCCAATCAACAGCCCCTACAACCACAAAAAGGAATGGAGTCATTAGCACTTATGGTTTTTAAATGGCACCCAGAATTATGTTGCACAAAGCACAATTTCACATCATTCTGGGTCCATTTGTGTGAAAACAAGGTCCAATCAGGCTGAAACGTTACAGGAAAATAGAATCTATTGAGTTGTAAGTGATCTGAATGTTTCATTATGATAGCACTTTCCTAAGGGGGTCAAACCATGTCCCAAAGGTCACCGGATCTGGTGTCAATTTAAAGAAGTAGTCCAGTTACACATTTGTGGGCTTATAACTTGGCTTCTGAATGTCCTAGAGAGATCAGGTTTGTTTCAGAGTACTCCAATCAACAGCCCCTACAACCACAAAAAGGAATGGAGTCATTAGCACTTATGGTTTGTAAATGGCACCCAGAATTATGTTGCACGACGCACAATTTCACATCATTCTGGGTTCATTTGTGTGAAATCACGGTCCAATCAGGCTGAAACGTTACAGGAAGGTCGAATCTATTGAGTTGTAAGTGATCTGAACGTTTCATGATGATAGCACTTTCCTAAGGGGGTCAAACCATGTCCCAAAGGTCACCGGATCGGTGTCAATTTAAAGAAGTAGTCCAGTTACACATTTGTGGGCTTATAACTTGAATTCTGAATGTCCTAGAGAGATCAGGTTTGTTTTAGTGTACTCCAATCAACAGCCCCTACAACCACAAAAAGGAATGGAGTCATTAGCACTTATGGTTAGTAAATGGCACCCAGAATTATGTGGCACAAAGCACAATTTCACATCATTCTGGGTCCATTTGTGTGAAAACAAGGTCCAATCAGGCTGAAACGTTAGAGGAAGGTAGAATCTATTGAGTTGTAAGTGATCTGAACGTTTCATGATGATCGCACATTCCTATAGGGGGTCAAACCATGTCCCATAAGTCACCGGGCCTGGTGTCACTTTAAAGAAGTAGTCCAGTTACACATTTGTGGGCTTATAACTTGGCTTCTGAATGTCCTAGAGAGGTCAGGTTTGTTTTAGTGTACTCCAATCAACAGCCCCTACAACCACGAAATGGAATGGAGTCATTAGCACTCATGGTTTGTAAATGGCACCCAGAATTATGTTGCACGAAGCACAATTCACATCATTCTGGGTTCATTTGTGTGAAAACAAGGTCCAATCAGGCTGAAACATTACAGGAAGGTTGAATATATTGAGTTGTAAGTGATCTGAACGTTTCATGATGATCGCACATTCCTACAGGGGGTCAAACCATGTCCCAAAGGTCAACGGGCCTGGTGTCACTTTAAAGAAGTAGTCCAGTTACACATTTGTGGGCTTATAACTTGGCTTCTGAATATCCTAGAGAGATCAGGTTTGTTTTAGTGTACTCCAATCAACAGCCCCTACAACCAAAAAAAGGAATAGAGTCATTAGCACTTATGGTTTTTGAAATGGCACCCAGAATTATGTTGCACGAAGCACAATTTCACATCATTCTGGGTCCATTTTTGTGTAAACAAGGTCCAATCAGGCTGAAACGTTACAAGACGGTAGAATCTATTGAGTTGTAAGTGATCTGAACGTTTCATGATGATCGCACATTCCTATAGGGGGTCAAACCATGTCCCAAAGGTCACCGGATCTGGTGTCAATTTAAAGAAGTAGTCCAGTTACACATTTGTGGGCTTATAACTTGGCTTCTGAATGTCCTAGAGAGATCAGGTTTGTTTTAGTGTACTCCAATCAACATCCCCCACAACCACAAAAAGGAATGGAGTCATTAGCACTTATGGTTTGTAAATGGAACCCAGAATTATGTTGCACGAAGCACAATTTCACATCATTCTGGGTTCATTTGTGTGAAAACAAGGTCCAATCAGGCTGAAACGTTACAGGAAGGTAGAATATATTGAGTTGTAAGTGATCTGAACGTTTCATTATGATAGCACTTTCCTAAGGGGGTAAAACCATGTCCCAAAGGTCACCGGATCTGGTGTCAATTTAAAGAAGTAGTCCAGTTACACATTTGTGGGCTTATAACTTGGCTTCTAAATGTCCTAGAGAGATCAGGTTTGTTTTAGTATACTCCAATCAACAGCCCCTACAACCACAAAAAGGAATGGAGTCATTAGCACTTATGGTTTGTAAATGGCACCCAGAATTATGTTGCACGAAGCACAATTTCACATCATTCTGGCTTCATTTGTGTGAAAACAAGGTCCAATCAGGCTGAAACGTTACAGGAAGGTAGAATCTATTGAGTTGTAAGTGATCTGAACGTTTCATGATGATAGCACTTTCCTAAGGGGGTCAAACCATGTCCCAAAGGTCACCGGATCGGTGTCAATTTAAAGAAGTAGTCCAGTTACACATTTGTGGGCTTATAACTTGGCTTCTGAAAGTCCTAGAGAGATCAGGTTTGTTTTAGTGTACTCCAATCAACAGCCCCTACAACCACAAAAAGGAATGGAGTCATTAGCACTTATGGTTAGTAAATGGCACCCAGAATTATGTGGCACAAAGCACAATTTCACATCATTCTGGGTCCATTTGTGTGAAAACAAGGTCCAATCAGGCTGAAACGTTAGAGGAAGGTAGAATCTATTGAGTTGTAAGTGATATGAACGTTTCATGATGATCGCACATTCCTATAGGGGGTCAAACCATGTCCCAAAAGTAACCGGGCCTGGTGTCACTTTAAAGAAGTAGTCCAGTTACACATTTGTGGGCTTATAACTTGGCTTCTGAATGTCCTAGAGAGGTCAGGTTTGTTTTAGTGTACTCCAATCAACAGCCCCTACAACCACAAAATGGAATGGAGTCATTAGCACTCAGGGTTTGTAAATGGCACCCAGAATTATGTTGCACGAAGCACAATTTCACATCATTCTGGGTTCATTTGTGTGAAAACAAGGTCCAATCAGGCTGAAACATTACAGGAAGGTAGAATCTATTGAGTTGTAAGTGATCTGAACGTTTCATGATGATCGCACATTCCTACAGGGGGTCAAACCATGTCCCAAAGGTCACCGGGCCTGGTGTCACTTTAAAGAAGTAGTCCAGTTACACATTTGTGGGCTTATAACTTGGCTTCTGAATATCCTAGAGAGATCAGGTTTGTTTTATTGTACTCCAATCAACAGCCCCTACAACCAAAAAAAGGAATAGAGTCATTAGCATTTATGGTTTTTGAAATGGCACCCAGAATTATGTTGCACGAAGCACAATTTCACATCATTCTGGGTCCATTTGTGTGAAAACAAGGTCCAATCAGGCTGAAACGTTACAAGAAGGTAGAATCTATTGAGTTGTAAGTGATCTGAACGTTTCATGATGATCGCACATTCCTATGGGGGTCAAACCATGTCCCAAAGGTCACCGGATCTGGTGTCAATTTAAAGAAGTAGTCCAGTTACACATTTGTGGGCTTATAACTTGGCTTCTGAATGTCCTAGAGAGATCAGGTTTGTTTTAGTGTACTCCTTCAACAGCCCCCACAACCACAAAAAGGAATGGAGTCATTAGCACTTATGGTTTGTAAATGGAACCCAGAATTATGTTGCACGAAGCACAATTTCACATCATTCTGGGTTCATTTGTGTGAAAACAAGGTCCAATCAGGCTGAAACGTTACAGGAAGGTAGAATATATTGAGTTGTAAGTGATCTGAACGTTTCATGATGATCGCACATTCCTATAGGGGGTCAAACCATGTCCCAAAGGTAACCGGATCTGGTGTCAATTTAAAGAAGTAGTCCAGTTACACATTAGTGGGCTTATAACTTGGCTTCTGAATGTCCTAGAGAGATCAGGTTTGTTTTAGTGTACTCCAATCAACAGCCCCTACAACCACAAAAAGGAATGGAGTCATTAGCACTTATGGTTTTTAAATGGCACCCAGAATTATGTTGCACGAAGCACAATTTCACATAATTCTGGGTTCATTTGTGTGAAAACAAGGTCCAATCAGGCTGAAACATTACAGGAAGGTAGAATCTATTGAGTTGTAAGTGATCTGAACGTTTCATTATGATAGCACTTTCCTAAGGGGGTCAAACCATGTCCCAAAGGTCACCGGATCTGGTGTCAATTTAAAGAAGTAGTCCAGTTACACATTTGTGGGCTTATAACTTGGCTTCTAAATGTCCAAGAGAGATCAGGTTTGTTTTAGTATACTCCAATCAACAGCCCCTACAACCACAAAAATGAATGGAGTCATTAGCACTTATGGTTTGTAAATGGCACCCAGAATTATGTTGCACGAAGCACAATTTCACATCATTCTGGGTTCATTTGTGTGAAAACAAGGTCCAATCAGGCTGAAACGTTACAGGAAAGTAGAATCTATTGAGTTGTAAGTGATCTGAACGTTTCATGATGATAGCACTTTCCTAAGGGGGTCAAACCATGTCCCAAAGGTCACCGGATCTGGTGTCAATTTAAAGAAGTAGTCCAGTTACACATTTGTGGGCTTATAACTTGGCTTCTGAATGTCCTAGCGAGATCAGGTTTGTTTTAGTGTACTCCAATCAACAGCCCCTACAACCACAAAAAAAATGGAGTCATTAGCACTTATGGTTTTTAAATGGCACCCAGAATTACGTTGCACGAAGCACAATTTCACATCATACTGGGTTCATTTGTGTGAAAACAAGGTCCAATCAGGCTGAAACATTACAGGAAGGTAGAATCTATTGAGTTGTAAGTGATCTGAACGTTTCATTATGATAGCACTTTCCTAAGGGGGTCAAACCATGTCCCAAAGGTCACCGGATCTGGTGTCAATTTAAAGAAGTAGTCCAGTTACACATTTGTGGGCTTATAACTTGGCTTCTGAATGTCCTAGAGAGATCAGGTTTGTTTCAGAGTACTCCAATCAACAGCCCCTACAACCACGAAAAGGAATGGCGTCATTAGCACTTATGGTTTGTAAATGGCACCCAGAATTATGTTGCACGAAGCACAATTTCACATCATTCCGGGTTCATTTGTGTGAAATCAAGGTCCAATCAGGCTGAAACGTTACAGGAAGGTAGAATCTATTGAGTTGTAAGTGATCTGAACGTTTCATGATGATAGCACTTTCCTAAGGGGGTCAAACCATGTCCCAAAGGTCACCGGATCGGTGTCAATTTAAAGAAGTAGTCCAGTTACAAATTTGTGGGCTTATAACTTGGCTTCTGAATGTCCTAGAGAGATCAGGTTTAATTTAGTGTACTCCAATCAACAGCCCCTACAACCACAAAAAGTAATGGAGTCATTAGCACTTATGGTTTTTGAAATGGCACCCAGAATTATGTGGCACTAAGCACAATTTCACATCATTCTGGGTCCATTTGTGTGAAAACAAGGTCCAATCAGGCTGAAACGTTACAGGAAGGTAGAATCTATTGAGTTGTAAGTGATCTGAACGTTTCATGATGATCGCACATTCCTATAGGGGGTCAAACCATGTCCCAAAGGTCACCGGGCCTGGTGTCACTTTAAAGAAGTAGTCCAGTTACACATTTGTGGGCTTATAACTTGGCTTCTGAATGTCCTAGAGAGGTCAGGTTTGTTTTAGTGTACTCCAATCAACAGCCCCTACAACCACAAAATGGAATGGAGTCATTATCACTCATGGTTTGTAAATGGCACCCAGAATTATGTTGCACGAAGCACAATTTCACATCATTCTGGGTTCATTTGTATGAAAACAAGGTCCAATCAGGCTGAAACATTACAGGAAGGTAGAATCTATTGAGTTGTAAGTGATCTGAACGTTTCATGATGATCGCACATTCCTATAGGGGGTCAAACCATGTCCCAAAGGTCACCGGGCCTGGTGTCACTTTAAAGAAGTAGTTCAGTTACACATTTGTGGGCTTATAACATGGCTTCTGAATATCCTAGAGAGATCAGGTTTGTTTTAGTGTACTCCAATCAACAGCCCCTACAACCAAAAAAAGGAATAGAGTCATTAGCACTTATGGTTTTTGAAATGGCACCCAGAATTATGTTGCACGAAGCACAATTTCACATCATTCTGGGTCCATTTGTGTGAAAACAAGGTCCAATCAGGCTGAAACGTTACAAGAAGGTAGAATCTATTGAGTTGTAAGTGATCTGAACGTTTCATGATGATCGCACATTCCTATAGGGGGTCAAACCATGTCCCAAAGGTCACCGGATCTGGTGTCAATTTAAAGAAGTAGTCCAGTTACACATTTGTGGGCTTATAACTTGGCTTCTGAATGTCCTAGAGAGATCAGGTTCTTTTTAGTGTACTCCAATCAACAGCCCCTACAACCACAAAAAGGAATGGAGTCATTAGCACTTATGGTTTGTAAATGGCACCCAGAATTATGTTGCACGAACAACAATTTCACATCATTCTGGGTTCATTTGTGTGAAAACAAGGTCCAATCAGGCTGAAACGTTACAGGAAGGTAGAATCTATTGAGTTGTAAGTCATCTGAACGTTTCACGATGATAGCACTTTCCTAAGGGGGTCAAACCATGTCCCAAAGGTCACCGGATCTGGTGTCAATTTAAAGAAGTAGTCCAGTTACACATTTGTGGGCTTATAACTTGGCTTCTGAATGTCCTAGAGAGATCAGGTTTGTTTTAGTGTACTCCAATCAACAGCCCCTAAAACCACAAAAAGAAATGGAGTCATTAGCACTTATGGTTTTTAAATGGCACCCAGAATTATGTTGCACGAAGCACAATTTCACATCATTCTGGGTTCATTTGTGTGAAAACAAGGTCCAATCAGGCTGAAACGTTACAGGAAGGTAGAATCTATTGAGTTGTAAGTGATCTGAACGTTTCATGATGATCGCACATTCCTATAGGGGGTCACACCATGTCCCAAAGGTGACCGGGCCTGGTGTCACTTTAAAGAAGTAGTCCAGTTACACATTTGTGGGCTTATAACTTGGCTTCTGAATGTCCTAGAGAGGTCAGGTTTGTTTTAGTGTACTCCAATCAACAGCCCCTACAACCACAAAATGGAATGGAGTCATTAGCACTCATGGTTTGTAAATGGCACCCAGAATTATGTTGCACGAAGCACAATTTCACATCATTCTGGGTTCATTTGTGTGAAAACAAGGTCCAATCAGGCTGAAACATTACAGGAAGGTAGAATCTATTGAGTTGTAAGTGATCTGAACGTTTCATGATGATCGCACATTCCTATAGGGGGTCAAACCATGTCCCAAAGGTCACCGGGCCTGGTGTCACTTTAAAGAAGTAGTCCAGTTACACATTTGTGGGCTTATAACTTGGCTTCTGAATGTCCTAGAGAGATCAGGTTTGTTTTAGTGTACTCCAATCAACATCCCCCACAACCACAAAAAGGAATGGAGTCATTAGCACTTATGGTTTGTAAATGGAACCCAGAATTATGTTGCACGAAGCACAATTTCACATCATTCTGGGTTCATTTGTGTGAAAACAAGGTCCAATCAGGCTGAAACGTTACAGGAAGGTAGAATATATTGAGTTGTAAGTGATCTGAACGTTTCATTATGATAGCACTTTCCTAAGGGGGTCAAACCATGTCCCAAAGGTCACCGGATCTGGTGTCAATTTAAAGAAGTAGTCCAGTTACACATTTGTGGGCTTATAACTTGGCTTCTAAATGTCCTAGAGAGATCAGGTTTGTTTTAGTATACTCCAATCAACAGCCCCTACAACCACAAAAAGGAATGGAGTCATTAGCACTTATGGTTTGTAAATGGCACCCAGAATTATGTTGCACGAAGCACAATTTCACATCATTCTGGGTTCATTTGTGTGAAAACAAGGTCCAATCAGGCTGAAACGTTACAGGAAGGTAGAATCTATTGAGTTGTAAGTGATCTGAACGTTTCATGATGATAGCACTTTCCTAAGGGGGTCAAACCATGTCCCAAAGGTCACCGGATCGGTGTCAATTTAAAGAAGTAGTCCAGTTACACATTTGTGGGCTTATAACTTGGCTTCTGAATGTCCTAGAGAGATCAGGTTTGTTTTAGTGTACTCCAATCAACAGCCCCTACAACCACAAAAAGGAATGGAGTCATTAGCACTTATGGTTAGTAAATGGCACCCAGAATTATGTGGCACAAAGCACAATTTCACATCATTCTGGGTCCATTTGTGTGAAAACAAGGTCCAATCAGTCTGAAACGTCAGAGGAAGGTAGAATCTATTGAGTTGTAAGTGATCTGAACGTTTCATGATGATCGCACATTCCTATAGGGGGTCAAACCATGTCCCAAAAGTCACCGTGCCTGGTGTCACTTTAAAGAAGTAGTCCAGTTACACATTTGTGGGCTTATAACTTGGCTTCTGAATGTCCTAGAGAGGTCAGGTTTGTTTTAGTGTACTCCAATCAACAGCCCCTACAACCACAAAAGGGAATGGAGTCATTAGCACTCATGGTTTGTAAATGGCACCCAGAATTATGTTGCACGAAGCACAATTTCACATCATTCTGGGTTCATTTGTGTGACAACAAGGTCCAATCAGGCTGAAACATTACAGGAAGGTAGAATCTATTGAGTTGTAAGTGATCTGAACGTTTCATGATGATCGCACATTCCTACAGGGGGTCAAACCATGTCCCAAAGGTCACAGGGCCTGGTGTCACTTTAAAGAAGTAGTCCAGTTACACATTTGTGGGCTTATAACTTGGCTTCTGAATATCCTAGAGAGATCAGGTTTGTTTTATTGTACTCCAATCAACAGCCCCTACAACCAAAAAAAGGAATAGAGTCATTAGCACTTATGGTTTTTGAAATGGCACCCAGAATTATGTTGCACGAAGCACAATTTCACATCATTCTGGGTCCATTTGTGTGAAAACAAGGTCCAATCAGGCTGAAACGTTACAAGAAGGTAGAATCTATTGAGTTGTAAGTTATCTGAACGTTTCATGATGATCGCACATTCCTATGGGGGTCAAACCATGTCCCAAAGGTCACCGGATCTGGTGTCAATTTAAAGAAGTAGTCCAGTTACACATTTGTGGGCTTATAACTTGGCTTCTGAATGTCCTAGAGAGATCAGGTTTGTTTTATTGTACTCCAATCAACAGCCCCCACAACCACAAAAAGGAATGGAGTCATTAGCACTTATGGTTTGTAAATGGAACCCAGAATTATGTTGCACGAAGCACAATTTCACATCATTCTGGGTTCATTTGTGTGAAAACAAGGTCCAATCAGGCTGAAACGTTACAGGAAGGTAGAATATATTGAGTTGTAAGTGATCTGAACGTTTCATGATGATCGCACATTCCTATAGGGGGTCAAATCATGTCCCAAAGGTAACCGGATCTGGTGTCAATTTAAAGAAGTAGTCCAGTTACACATTAGTGGGCTTATAACTTGGCTTCTGAATGTCCTAGAGAGATCAGGTTTGTTTTAGTGTACTCCAATAAACAGCCCCTACAACCACAAAAAGGAATGGAGTCATTAGCACTTATGGTTTTTAAATGGCACCCAGAATTATGTTGCACGAAGCACAATTTCACATAATTCTGGGTTCATTTGTGTGAAAACAAGGTCCAATCAGGCTGAAACATTACAGGAAGGTAGAATCTATTGAGTTGTAAGTGATCTGAACGTTTCATTATGATAGCACTTTCCTAAGGGGGTCAAACCATGTCCCAAAGGTCACCGGATCTGGTGTAAATTTAAAGAAGTAGTCCAGTTACACATTTGTGGGCTTATAACTTGGCTTCTGAATGTCCTAGAGAGATCAGGTTTGTTTTAGTGTACTCCAATCAACATCCCCCACAACCACAAAAAGGAATGGAGTCATTAGCACTTATGGTTTGTAAATGGAACCCAGAATTATGTTGCACGAAGCACAATTTCACATCATTCTGGGTTCATTTGTGTGAAAACAAGGTCCAATCAGGCTGAAACGTTACAGGAAGGTAGAATATATTGAGTTGTAAGTGATCTGAACGTTTCATTATGATAGCACTTTCCTAAGGGGGTCAAACCATGTCCCAAAGGTCACCGGATCTGGTGTCAATTTAAAGAAGTAGTCCAGTTACACATTTGTGGGCTTATAACTTGGCTTCTAAATGTCCTAGAGAGATCAGGTTTGTTTTAGTATACTCCAATCAACAGCCCCTACAACCACAAAAAGGAATGGAGTCATTAGCACTTATGGTTTGTAAATGGCACCCAGAATTATGTTGCACGAAGCACAATTTCACATCATTCTGGCTTCATTTGTGTGAAAACAAGGTCCAATCAGGCTGAAACGTTACAGGAAGGTAGAATCTATTGAGTTGTAAGTGATCTGAACGTTTCATGATGATAGCACTTTCCTAAGGGGGTCAAACCATGTCCCAAAGGTCACCGGATCGGTGTCAATTTAAAGAAGTAGTCCAGTTACACATTTGTGGGCTTATAACTTGGCTTCTGAAAGTCCTAGAGAGATCAGGTTTGTTTTAGTGTACTCCAATCAACAGCCCCTACAACCACAAAAAGGAATGGAGTCATTAGCACTTATGGTTAGTAAATGGCACCCAGAATTATGTGGCACAAAGCACAATTTCACATCATTCTGGGTCCATTTGTGTGAAAACAAGGTCCAATCAGGCTGAAACGTTAGAGGAAGGTAGAATCTATTGAGTTGTAAGTGATATGAACGTTTCATGATGATCGCACATTCCTATAGGGGGTCAAACCATGTCCCAAAAGTAACCGGGCCTGGTGTCACTTTAAAGAAGTAGTCCAGTTACACATTTGTGGGCTTATAACTTGGCTTCTGAATGTCCTAGAGAGGTCAGGTTTGTTTTAGTGTACTCCAATCAACAACCCCTACAACCACAAAATGGAATGGAGTCATTAGCACTCATGGTTTGTAAATGGCACCCAGAATTATGTTGCACGAAGCACAATTTCACATCATTCTGGGTTCATTTGTGTGAAAACAAGGTCCAATCAGGCTGAAACATTACAGGAAGGTAGAATCTATTGAGTTGTAAGTGATCTGAACGTTTCATGATGATCGCACATTCCTACAGGGGGTCAAACCATGTCCCAAAGGTCACCGGGCCTGGTGTCACTTTAAAGAAGTAGTCCAGTTACACATTTGTGGGCTTATAACTTGGCTTCTGAATATCCTAGAGAGATCAGGTTTGTTTTATTGTACTCCAATCAACAGCCCCTACAACCAAAAAAAGGAATAGAGTCATTAGCATTTATGGTTTTTGAAATGGCACCCAGAATTATGTTGCACGAAGCACAATTTCACATCATTCTGGGTCCATTTGTGTGAAAACAAGGTCCAATCAGGCTGAAACGTTACAAGAAGGTAGAATCTATTGAGTTGTAAGTGATCTGAACGTTTCATGATGATCGCACATTCCTATGGGGGTCAAACCATGTCCCAAAGGTCACCGGATCTGGTGTCAATTTAAAGAAGTAGTCCAGTTACACATTTGTGGGCTTATAACTTGGCTTCTGAATGTCCTAGAGAGATCAGGTTTGTTTTAGTGTACTCCTTCAACAGCCCCCACAACCACAAAAAGGAATGGAGTCATTAGCACTTATGGTTTGTAAATGGAACCCAGAATTATGTTGCACGAAGCACAATTTCACATCATTCTGGGTTCATTTGTGTGAAAACAAGGTCCAATCAGGCTGAAACGTTACAGGAAGGTAGAATATATTGAGTTGTAAGTGATCTGAACGTTTCATGATGATCGCACATTCCTATAGGGGGTCAAACCATGTCCCAAAGGTAACCGGATCTGGTGTCAATTTAAAGAAGTAGTCCAGTTACACATTAGTGGGCTTATAACTTGGCTTCTGAATGTCCTAGAGAGATCAGGTTTGTTTTAGTGTACTCCAATCAACAGCCCCTACAACCACAAAAAGGAATGGAGTCATTAGCACTTATGGTTTTTAAATGGCACCCAGAATTATGTTGCACGAAGCACAATTTCACATAATTCTGGGTTCATTTGTGTGAAAACAAGGTCCAATCAGGCTGAAACATTACAGGAAGGTAGAATCTATTGAGTTGTAAGTGATCTGAACGTTTCATTATGATAGCACTTTCCTAAGGGGGTCAAACCATGTCCCAAAGGTCACCGGATCTGGTGTCAATTTAAAGAAGTAGTCCAGTTACACATTTGTGGGCTTATAACTTGGCTTCTAAATGTCCAAGAGAGATCAGGTTTGTTTTAGTATACTCCAATCAACAGCCCCTACAACCACAAAAATGAATGGAGTCATTAGCACTTATGGTTTGTAAATGGCACCCAGAATTATGTTGCACGAAGCACAATTTCACATCATTCTGGGTTCATTTGTGTGAAAACAAGGTCCAATCAGGCTGAAACGTTACAGGAAAGTAGAATCTATTGAGTTGTAAGTGATCTGAACGTTTCATGATGATAGCACTTTCCTAAGGGGGTCAAACCATGTCCCAAAGGTCACCGGATCTGGTGTCAATTTAAAGAAGTAGTCCAGTTACACATTTGTGGGCTTATAACTTGGCTTCTGAATGTCCTAGCGAGATCAGGTTTGTTTTAGTGTACTCCAATCAACAGCCCCTACAACCACAAAAAAAATGGAGTCATTAGCACTTATGGTTTTTAAATGGCACCCAGAATTACGTTGCACGAAGCACAATTTCACATCATACTGGGTTCATTTGTGTGAAAACAAGGTCCAATCAGGCTGAAACATTACAGGAAGGTAGAATCTATTGAGTTGTAAGTGATCTGAACGTTTCATTATGATAGCACTTTCCTAAGGGGGTCAAACCATGTCCCAAAGGTCACCGGATCTGGTGTCAATTTAAAGAAGTAGTCCAGTTACACATTTGTGGGCTTATAACTTGGCTTCTGAATGTCCTAGAGAGATCAGGTTTGTTTCAGAGTACTCCAATCAACAGCCCCTACAACCACGAAAAGGAATGGCGTCATTAGCACTTATGGTTTGTAAATGGCACCCAGAATTATGTTGCACGAAGCACAATTTCACATCATTCCGGGTTCATTTGTGTGAAATCAAGGTCCAATCAGGCTGAAACGTTACAGGAAGGTAGAATCTATTGAGTTGTAAGTGATCTGAACGTTTCATGATGATAGCACTTTCCTAAGGGGGTCAAACCATGTCCCAAAGGTCACCGGATCGGTGTCAATTTAAAGAAGTAGTCCAGTTACAAATTTGTGGGCTTATAACTTGGCTTCTGAATGTCCTAGAGAGATCAGGTTTAATTTAGTGTACTCCAATCAACAGCCCCTACAACCACAAAAAGTAATGGAGTCATTAGCACTTATGGTTTTTGAAATGGCACCCAGAATTATGTGGCACTAAGCACAATTTCACATCATTCTGGGTCCATTTGTGTGAAAACAAGGTCCAATCAGGCTGAAACGTTACAGGAAGGTAGAATCTATTGAGTTGTAAGTGATCTGAACGTTTCATGATGATCGCACATTCCTATAGGGGGTCAAACCATGTCCCAAAGGTCACCGGGCCTGGTGTCACTTTAAAGAAGTAGTCCAGTTACACATTTGTGGGCTTATAACTTGGCTTCTGAATGTCCTAGAGAGGTCAGGTTTGTTTTAGTGTACTCCAATCAACAGCCCCTACAACCACAAAATGGAATGGAGTCATTATCACTCATGGTTTGTAAATGGCACCCAGAATTATGTTGCACGAAGCACAATTTCACATCATTCTGGGTTCATTTGTATGAAAACAAGGTCCAATCAGGCTGAAACATTACAGGAAGGTAGAATCTATTGAGTTGTAAGTGATCTGAACGTTTCATGATGATCGCACATTCCTATAGGGGGTCAAACCATGTCCCAAAGGTCACCGGGCCTGGTGTCACTTTAAAGAAGTAGTCCAGTTACACATTTGTGGGCTTATAACATGGCTTCTGAATATCCTAGAGAGATCAGGTTTGTTTTAGTGTACTCCAATCAACAGCCCCTACAACCAAAAAAAGGAATAGAGTCATTAGCACTTATGGTTTTTGAAATGGCACCCAGAATTATGTTGCACGAAGCACAATTTCACATCATTCTGGGTCCATTTGTGTGAAAACAAGGTCCAATCAGGCTGAAACGTTACAAGAAGGTAGAATCTATTGAGTTGTAAGTGATCTGAACGTTTCATGATGATCGCACATTCCTATAGGGGGTCAAACCATGTCCCAAAGGTCACCGGATCTGGTGTCAATTTAAAGAAGTAGTCCAGTTACACATTTGTGGGCTTATAACTTGGCTTCTGAATGTCCTAGAGAGATCAGGTTCTTTTTAGTGTACTCCAATCAACAGCCCCTACAACCACAAAAAGGAATGGAGTCATTAGCACTTATGGTTTGTAAATGGCACCCAGAATTATGTTGCACGAACAACAATTTCACATCATTCTGGGTTCATTTGTGTGAAAACAAGGTCCAATCAGGCTGAAACGTTACAGGAAGGTAGAATCTATTGAGTTGTAAGTCATCTGAACGTTTCACGATGATAGCACTTTCCTAAGGGGGTCAAACCATGTCCCAAAGGTCACCGGATCTGGTGTCAATTTAAAGAAGTAGTCCAGTTACACATTTGTGGGCTTATAACTTGGCTTCTGAATGTCCTAGAGAGATCAGGTTTGTTTTAGTGTACTCCAATCAACAGCCCCTAAAACCACAAAAAGAAATGGAGTCATTAGCACTTATGGTTTTTAAATGGCACCCAGAATTATGTTGCACGAAGCACAATTTCACATCATTCTGGGTTCATTTGTGTGAAAACAAGGTCCAATCAGGCTGAAACGTTACAGGAAGGTAGAATCTATTGAGTTGTAAGTGATCTGAACGTTTCATGATGATCGCACATTCCTATAGGGGGTCACACCATGTCCCAAAGGTGACCGGGCCTGGTGTCACTTTAAAGAAGTAGTCCAGTTACACATTTGTGGGCTTATAACTTGGCTTCTGAATGTCCTAGAGAGGTCAGGTTTGTTTTAGTGTACTCCAATCAACAGCCCCTACAACCACAAAATGGAATGGAGTCATTAGCACTCATGGTTTGTAAATGGCACCCAGAATTATGTTGCACGAAGCACAATTTCACATCATTCTGGGTTCATTTGTGTGAAAACAAGGTCCAATCAGGCTGAAACATTACAGGAAGGTAGAATCTATTGAGTTGTAAGTGATCTGAACGTTTCATGATGATCGCACATTCCTATAGGGGGTCAAACCATGTCCCAAAGGTCACCGGGCCTGGTGTCACTTTAAAGAAGTAGTCCAGTTACACATTTGTGGGCTTATAACTTGGCTTCTGAATGTCCTAGAGAGATCAGGTTTGTTTTAGTGTACTCCAATCAACATCCCCCACAACCACAAAAAGGAATGGAGTCATTAGCACTTATGGTTTGTAAATGGAACCCAGAATTATGTTGCACGAAGCACAATTTCACATCATTCTGGGTTCATTTGTGTGAAAACAAGGTCCAATCAGGCTGAAACGTTACAGGAAGGTAGAATATATTGAGTTGTAAGTGATCTGAACGTTTCATTATGATAGCACTTTCCTAAGGGGGTCAAACCATGTCCCAAAGGTCACCGGATCTGGTGTCAATTTAAAGAAGTAGTCCAGTTACACATTTGTGGGCTTATAACTTGGCTTCTAAATGTCCTAGAGAGATCAGGTTTGTTTTAGTATACTCCAATCAACAGCCCCTACAACCACAAAAAGGAATGGAGTCATTAGCACTTATGGTTTGTAAATGGCACCCAGAATTATGTTGCACGAAGCACAATTTCACATCATTCTGGGTTCATTTGTGTGAAAACAAGGTCCAATCAGGCTGAAACGTTACAGGAAGGTAGAATCTATTGAGTTGTAAGTGATCTGAACGTTTCATGATGATAGCACTTTCCTAAGGGGGTCAAACCATGTCCCAAAGGTCACCGGATCGGTGTCAATTTAAAGAAGTAGTCCAGTTACACATTTGTGGGCTTATAACTTGGCTTCTGAATGTCCTAGAGAGATCAGGTTTGTTTTAGTGTACTCCAATCAACAGCCCCTACAACCACAAAAAGGAATGGAGTCATTAGCACTTATGGTTAGTAAATGGCACCCAGAATTATGTGGCACAAAGCACAATTTCACATCATTCTGGGTCCATTTGTGTGAAAACAAGGTCCAATCAGTCTGAAACGTCAGAGGAAGGTAGAATCTATTGAGTTGTAAGTGATCTGAACGTTTCATGATGATCGCACATTCCTATAGGGGGTCAAACCATGTCCCAAAAGTCACCGTGCCTGGTGTCACTTTAAAGAAGTAGTCCAGTTACACATTTGTGGGCTTATAACTTGGCTTCTGAATGTCCTAGAGAGGTCAGGTTTGTTTTAGTGTACTCCAATCAACAGCCCCTACAACCACAAAAGGGAATGGAGTCATTAGCACTCATGGTTTGTAAATGGCACCCAGAATTATGTTGCACGAAGCACAATTTCACATCATTCTGGGTTCATTTGTGTGACAACAAGGTCCAATCAGGCTGAAACATTACAGGAAGGTAGAATCTATTGAGTTGTAAGTGATCTGAACGTTTCATGATGATCGCACATTCCTACAGGGGGTCAAACCATGTCCCAAAGGTCACAGGGCCTGGTGTCACTTTAAAGAAGTAGTCCAGTTACACATTTGTGGGCTTATAACTTGGCTTCTGAATATCCTAGAGAGATCAGGTTTGTTTTATTGTACTCCAATCAACAGCCCCTACAACCAAAAAAAGGAATAGAGTCATTAGCACTTATGGTTTTTGAAATGGCACCCAGAATTATGTTGCACGAAGCACAATTTCACATCATTCTGGGTCCATTTGTGTGAAAACAAGGTCCAATCAGGCTGAAACGTTACAAGAAGGTAGAATCTATTGAGTTGTAAGTTATCTGAACGTTTCATGATGATCGCACATTCCTATGGGGGTCAAACCATGTCCCAAAGGTCACCGGATCTGGTGTCAATTTAAAGAAGTAGTCCAGTTACACATTTGTGGGCTTATAACTTGGCTTCTGAATGTCCTAGAGAGATCAGGTTTGTTTTAGTGTACTCCAATCAACAGCCCCCACAACCACAAAAAGGAATGGAGTCATTAGCACTTATGGTTTGTAAATGGAACCCAGAATTATGTTGCACGAAGCACAATTTCACATCATTCTGGGTTCATTTGTGTGAAAACAAGGTCCAATCAGGCTGAAACGTTACAGGAAGGTAGAATATATTGAGTTGTAAGTGATCTGAACGTTTCATGATGATCGCACATTCCTATAGGGGGTCAAATCATGTCCCAAAGGTAACCGGATCTGGTGTCAATTTAAAGAAGTAGTCCAGTTACACATTAGTGGGCTTATAACTTGGCTTCTGAATGTCCTAGAGAGATCAGGTTTGTTTTAGTGTACTCCAATAAACAGCCCCTACAACCACAAAAAGGAATGGAGTCATTAGCACTTATGGTTTTTAAATGGCACCCAGAATTATGTTGCACGAAGCACAATTTCACATAATTCTGGGTTCATTTGTGTGAAAACAAGGTCCAATCAGGCTGAAACATTACAGGAAGGTAGAATCTATTGAGTTGTAAGTGATCTGAACGTTTCATTATGATAGCACTTTCCTAAGGGGGTCAAACCATGTCCCAAAGGTCACCGGATCTGGTGTAAATTTAAAGAAGTAGTCCAGTTACACATTTGTGGGCTTATAACTTGGCTTCTAAATGTCCAAGAGAGATCAGGTTTGTTTTAGTATACTCCAATCAACAGCCCCTACAACCACAAAAAGGAATGGAGTCATTAGCGCTTATGGTTTGTAAATGGCACCCAGAATTATGTTGCACGAAGCACAATTTCACATCATTCTGGGTTCATTTGTGTGAAAACAAGGTCCAATCAGGCTGAAACGTTACAGGAAAGTAGAATCTATTGAGTTGTAAGTGATCTGAACGTTTCATGATGATAGCACTTTCCTAAGGGGGTCAAACCATGTCCCAAAGGTCACCGGATCTGGTGTCAATTTAAAGAAGTAGTCCAGTTACACATTTGTGGGCTTATAACTTGGCTTCTGAATGTCCTAGCGAGATCAGGTTTGTTTTAGTGTACTCCAATCAACAGCCCCTACAACCACAAAAAAAAAATGGAGTCATTAGCACTTATGGTTTTTAAATGGCACCCAGAATTATGTTGCACGAAGCACAATTTCACATCATTCTGGGTTCATTTGTGTGAAAACAAGGTCCAATCAGGCTGAAACATTACAGGAAGGTAGAATCTATTGAGTTGTAAGTGATCTGAACGTTTCATTATGATAGCACTTTCCTAAGGGGGTCAAACCATGTCCCAAATGTCACCGGATCTGGTGTCAATTTAAAGAAGTAATCCAGTTACACATTTGTGGGCTTATAGCTTGGCTTCTGAATGTCCTAGAGAGATCAGGTTTGTTTCAGAGTACTCCAATCAACAGCCCCTACAACCACGAAAAGGAATGGCGTCATTAGCACTTATGGTTTGTAAATGGCACCCAGAATTATGTTGCACGAAGCACAATTTCACATCATTCCGGGTTCATTTGTGTGAAATCAAGGTCCAATCAGGCTGAAACGTTACAGGAAGGTAGAATCTATTGAGTTGTAAGTGATCTGAACGTTTCATGATGATAGCACTTTCCTAAGGGGGTCAAACCATGTCCCAAAGGTCACCGGATCGGTGTCAATTTAAAGAAGTAGTCCAGTTACACATTTGTGGACTTATAACTTGGCTTCTGAATGTCCTAGAGAGATCAGGTTTAATTTAGTGTACTCCAATCAACAGCCCCTACAACCACAAAAAGTAATGGAGTCATTAGCACTTATGGTTTGTAAATGGCACCCAGAATTATGTGGCACTAAGCACAATTTCACATCATTCTGGGTCCATTTGTGTGAAAACAAGGTCCAATCAGGCTGAAACGTTACAGGAAGGTAGAATCTATTGAGTTGTAAGTGATCTGAACGTTTCATGATGATCGCAAATTCCTATAGGGGGTCAAACCATGTCCCAAAGGTCACCGGGCCTGGTGTCACTTTAAAGAAGTAGTCCAGTTACACATTTGTGGGCTTATAACTTGGCTTCTGAATGTCCTAGAGAGGTCAGGTTTGTTTTAGTGTACTCCAATCAACAGCCCCTACAACCACAAAATGGAATGGAGTCATTATCGCTCATGGTTTGTAAATGGCACCCAGAATTATGTTGCACGAAGCACAATTTCACATCATTCTGGGTTCATTTGTGTG
This sequence comes from Nothobranchius furzeri, assembly GCF_043380555.1. Lineage (NCBI taxonomy): Eukaryota > Metazoa > Chordata > Actinopteri > Cyprinodontiformes > Nothobranchiidae > Nothobranchius > Nothobranchius furzeri. Next base: position 8,295,889 of record NC_091747.1, read on the forward strand.
AAAACAAGGTCCAATCAGGCTGAAACATTACAGGAAGGTAGAATCTATTGAGTTGTAAGTGATCTGAACGTTTCATGATGATCGCACATTCCTATAGGGGGTCAAACCATGTCCCAAAGGTCACCGGGCCTGGTGTCACTTTAAAGAAGTAGTCCAGTTACACATTTGTGGGCTTATAACATGGCTTCTGAATATCCTAGAGAGATCAGGTTTGTTTTAGTGTACTCCAATCAACAGCCCCTACAACCAAAAAAAGGAATAGAGTCATTAGCACTTATGGTTTTTGAAATGGCACCCAGAATTATGTTGCACGAAGCACAATTTCACATCATTCTGGGTCCATTTGTGTGAAAACAAGGTCCAATCAGGCTGAAACGTTACAAGAAGGTAGAATCTATTGAGTTGTAAGTGATCTGAACGTTTCATGATGATCGCACATTCCTATAGGGGGTCAAACCATGTCCCAAAGGTCACCGAATCTGGTGTCAATTTAAAGAAGTAGTCCAGTTACACATTTGTGGGCTTATAACTTGGCTTCTGAATGTCCTAGAGAGATCAGGTTTGTTTTAGTGTACTCCAATCAACAGCCCCTACAACCACAAAAAGGAATGGAGTCATTAGCACTTATGGTTTGTAAATGGCACCCAGAATTATGTTGCACGAACAACAATTTCACATCATTCAGGGTTCATTTGTGTGAAAACAAGGTCCAATCAGGCTGAAACGTTACAGGAAGGTAGAATCTATTGAGTTGTAAGTCATTTGAACGTTTCACGATGATAGCACTTTCCTAAGGGGGTCAAACCATGTCCCAAAGGTCACCGGATATGGTGTCAATTTAAAGAAGTAGTCCAGTTACACATTTGTGGGCTTATAACTTGGCTTCTGAATGTCCTAGAGAGATCAGGTTTGTTTTAGTGTACTCCAATCAACAGCCCCTAAAACCACAAAAAGAAATGGAGTCATTAGCACTTATGGTTTTTAAATGGCACCCAGAATTATGTTGCACGAAGCACAATTTCACATCATTCTGGGTTCATTTGTGTGAAAACAAGGTCCAATCAGGCTGAAACGTTACAGGAAGGTAGAATCTATTGAGTTGTAAGTGATCTGAACGTTTCATGATGATCGCACATTCCTATAGGGGGTCAAACCATGTCCCAAAGGTGACCGGGCCTGGTGTCACTTTAAAGAAGTAGTCCAGTTACACATTTGTGGGCTTATAACTTGGCTTCTGAATGTCCTAGAGAGGTCAGGTTTGTTTTAGTGTACTCCAATCAACAGCCCCTACAACCAAAAAAAGGAATAGAGTCATTAGCACTTATGGTTTTTGAAATGGCACCCAGAATTATGTTGCACGAAGCACAATTTCACATCATTCTGGGTCCATTTGTGTGAAAACAAGGTCCAATCAGGCTGAAACGTTACAAGAAGGTAGAATCTATTGAGTTGTAAGTGATCTGAACGTTTCATGATGATCGCACATTCCTATAGGGGGTCAAACCATGTCCCAAAGGTCACCGGATCTGGTGTCAATTTAAAGAAGTAGTCCAGTTACACATTTGTGGGCTTATAACTTGGCTTATGAATGTCCTAGAGAGATCAGGTTTGTTTTAGTGTACTCCAATCAACAGCCCCTACAACCACAAAAAGGAATGGAGTCATTAGCACTTATGGTTTGTAAATGGCACCCAGAATTATGTTGCACGAACAACAATTTCACATCATTCTGGGTTCATTTGTGTGAAAACAAGGTCCAATCAGGCTGAAACGTTACAGGAAGGTAGAATCTATTGAGTTGTAAGTCATCTGAACGTTTCATGATGATAGCACTTTCCTAAGGGGGTCAAACCATGTCCCAAAGGTCACCTGATCTGGTGTCAATTTAAAGAAGTAGTCCAGTTACACATTTGTGGGCTTATAACTTGGCTTCTGAATGTCCTAGAGAGATCAGGTTTGTTTTAGTGTACTCCAATCAACAGCCCCTAAAACCACAAAAAGAAATGGAGTCATTAGCACTTATGGTTTTTAAATGGCACCCAGAATTATGTTGCATGAAGCACAATTTCACATCATTCTGGGTTCATTTGTGTGAAAACAAGGTCCAATCAGGCTGAAACATTACAGGAAAGTAGAATCTATTGAGTTGTAAGTGATCTGAACGTTTCATGATGATAGCACTTTCCTAAAGGGGTCAAACCATGTCCCAAAGGTCACCGGATCTGGTGTCAATTTAAAGAAGTAGTCAAGTTACACATTTGTGGGCTTATAACTTGGCTTCTGAATGTCCTAGAGAGATCAGGTTTGTTTCAGAGTACTCCAATCAACAGCCCCTACAACCACAAAAAGGAATGGAGTCATTAGCACTTATGGTTTTTAAATGGCACCCAGAATTATGTTGCATGAGGCACAATTTCACATCATTCTGGGTTCATTTGTGTGAAAACAAGGTCCAATCAGGCTGAAACGTTACAGGAAGGTAGAATCTATTGAGTTGTAAGTGACCTGAACGTTTCATGATGATCGCACATTCCTATAGGGGGTCAAACCATGTCCCAAAGGTCACCGGATCGGTGTCAATTTAAAGAAGTAGTCCAGTTACACATTTGTGGGCTTATAACTTGGCTTCTGAATGTCCTTGAGAGATCAGGTTTGTTTTAGTGTACTCCAATCAACAGCCCCTACAACCACAAAAAGTAATGGAGTCATTAGCACTTATGGTTTGTAAATGGCACCCAGAATTATGTGGCACTAAGCACAATTTCACATCATTCTGGGTCCATTTGTGTGAAAACAAGGTCCAATCAGGCTGAAATGTTACAGGAAGGTAGAATCTATTGAGTTGTAAGTGATCTGAACGTTTCATGATGATCGCACATTCCTATAGGGGGTCAAACCATGTCCCAAAGGTCACCGGGCCTGGTGTCACTTTAAAGAAGTAGTCCAGTTACACATTTGTGGGCTTATAACTTGGCTTCTGAATGTCCTAGAGAGGTCAGGTTTGTTTTAGTGTACTCCAATCAACAGCCCCTACAACCACAAAATGGAATGGAGTCATTATCACTCATGGTTTGTAAATGGCACCCAGAATTATGTTGCACGAAGCACAATTTCACATCATTCTGGGTTCATTTGTGTGAAAACAAGGTCCAATCAGGCTTAAACATTACAGGAAGGTAGAATCTATTGAGTTGTAAGTGATCTGAACGTTTCATGATGATCGCACATTCCTATAGGGGGTCAAACCATGTCCCAAAGGTCACCGGGCCTGGTGTCACTTTAAAGAAGTAGTCCAGTTACACATTTGTGGGCTTATAACTTGGCTTCTGAATATCCTAGAGAGATCAGGTTTGTTTTAGTGTACTCCAATCAACAGCCCCTACAACCACAAAAAGGAATGGAGTCATTAGCACTTATGGTTTGTAAATGGCACCCAGAATTATGTTGCACGAACAACAATTTCACATCATTCTGGGTTCATTTGTGTGAAAACAAGGTCCAATCAGGCTGAAACGTTACAGGAAGGTAGAATCTATTGAGTTGTAAGTCATCTGAACGTTTCATGATGATAGCACTTTCCTAAGGGGGTCAAACCATGTCCCAAAGGTCACCTGATCTGGTGTCAATTTAAAGAAGTAGTCCAGTTACACATTTGTGGGCTTATAACTTGGCTTCTGAATGTCCTAGAGAGATCAGGTTTGTTTTAGTGTACTCCAATCAACAGCCCCTAAAACCACAAAAAGAAATGGAGTCATTAGCACTTATGGTTTTTAAATGGCACCCAGAATTATGTTGCATGAAGCACAATTTCACATCATTCTGGGTTCATTTGTGTGAAAACAAGGTCCAATCAGGCTGAAACATTACAGGAAAGTAGAATCTATTGAGTTGTAAGTGATCTGAACGTTTCATGATGATAGCACTTTCCTAAAGGGGTCAAACCATGTCCCAAAGGTCACCGGATCTGGTGTCAATTTAAAGAGGTAGTCAAGTTACACATTTGTGGGCTTATAACTTGGCTTCTGAATGTCCTAGAGAGATCAGGTTTGTTTTAGTGTACTCCAATCAACAGCCCCTACAACCACAAAAAGTAATGGAGTCATTAGCACTTATGGTTTGTAAATGGCACCCAGAATTATGTGGCACTAAGCACAATTTCACATCATTCTGGGTCCATTTGTGTGAAAACAAGGTCCAATCAGGCTGAAACGTTACAGGAAGGTAGAATCTATTGAGTTGTAAGTGATCTGAACGTTTCATGATGATCGCACATTCCTATAGGGGGTCAAACCATGTCCCAAAGGTCACCGGGCCTGGTGTCACTTTAAAGAAGTAGTCCAGTTACACATTTGTGGGCTTATAACTTGGCTTCTGAATGTCCTAGAGAGGTCAGGTTTGTTTTAGTGTACTCCAATCAACAGCCCCTACAACCACAAAATGGAATGGAGTCATTATCACTCATGGTTTGTAAATGGCACCCAGAATTATGTTGCACGAAGCACAATTTCACATCATTCTGGGTTCATTTGTGTGAAAACAAGGTCCAATCAGGCTTAAACATTACAGGAAGGTAGAATCTATTGAGTTGTAAGTGATCTGAACGTTTCATGATGATCGCACATTCCTATAGGGGGTCAAACCATGTCCCAAAGGTCACCGGGCCTGGTGTCACTTTAAAGAAGTAGTCCAGTTACACATTTGTGGGCTTATAACTTGGCTTCTGAATATCCTAGAGAGATCAGGTTTGTTTTAGTGTACTCCAATCAACAGCCCCTACATCCAAAAAAAGGAATAGAGTCATTAGCACTTATGGTTTTTGAAATGGCACCCAGAATTATGTTGCACGAAGCACAATTTCACATCATTCTGGGTCCATTTGTGTGAAAACAAGGTCCAATCAGGCTGAAACGTTACAAGAAGGTAGAATCTATTGAGTTGTAAGTGATCTGAACGTTTCATGATGATCGCACATTCCTATAGGGGGTCAAACCATGTCCCAAAGGTCACCGGATCTGGTGTCAATTTAAAGAAGTAGTCCAGTTACACATTTGTGGGCTTATAACTTGGCTTCTGAATGTCCTAGAGAGATCAGGTTTGTTTTAGTGTACTCCAATCAACAGCCCCTACAACCACAAAAAGGAATGGAGTCATTAGCACTTATGGTTTGTAAATGGCACCCAGAATTATGTTGCACGAACAAATATTTCACATAATTCTGGGTTCATTTGTGTGAAAACAAGGTCCAATCAGGCTGAAACGTTACAGGAAGGTAGAATCTATTGAGTTGTAAGTCATCTGAACGTTTCATGATGATAGCACTTTCCTAAGGGGGTCAAACCATGTCCCAAAGGTCACCGGATCTGGTGTCAATTTAAAGAAGTAGTCCAGTTACACATTTGTGGGATTATAACTTGGCTTCTGAATGTCCTAGAGAGATCAGGTTTGTTTTAGTGTACTCCAATCAACAGCCCCTACAACCACAAAAAGGAATGGAGTCATTAGCACTTATGGCTTTTAAATGGCACCCAGAATTATGTTGCACGAAGCACAATTTCACATCATTCTGGGTCCATTTGTGTGAAAACAAGGTCCAGTCAGGCTGAAACGTTACAAGAAGGTAGAATCTGTTGAGTTGTAAGTGATCTGAAAGTTTCATGATGATCGCACATTCCTATAGGGGGTCAAACCATGTCCCAAAGGTCACCGGGCCTGGTGTCACTTTAAAGAAGTAGTCCAGTTACACCTTTGTGGGCTTATAACTTGGCTTCTGAATATCCTACAGAGGTCAGGTTTGTTTTAGAGTACTCCAATTAACAGCCCCCATTACCCCAAAAAGGAATGGAGTCATTAGCACTTATGGTTTTTAAATGGCACCCAGAATTATGTTGCACAAAGCACAATTTCACATCATTCTGGGTTCATTTGTGTGAAAACAAGGTCCAATCAGGCTGAAACGTTACAGGAAGGTAGAATCTATTGAGTTGTAAGTGATCTGAACGTTTCATGATGATCGCACTTTCCTAAGGGGGTCAAACCATGTCCTAAAGGTCACCGGATCTGGTGTCACTTTAAAGAAGTAGTCCAGTTACACATTTGTGGGCTTATAACTTGGCTTCTGAATATCCTAGAGAGGTCAGGTTTGTTTTAGAGTACTCCAATCAACAGCCCCTATTACCTCAAAAAGAAATGGAGTCATTAGCACTTATGGTTTTTAAATGGCACCCAGAATTATGTTGCACGAAGCACAATTTCACATCATTCTGGGTCCATTTGTGTGAAAACAAGGTCCAATCAGGCTGAAACGTTACAAGAAGGTAGAATCTATTGAGTTGTAAGTGATCTGAAAGTTTCATGATGATCGCACATTCCTAAGGGGTCAAATTATGCCCCAAAGGTCACCGGATCTGGTGTCACTTTAAAGAAGTAGTCCAGTTACACCTTTGTGGGCTCATAACTTGGCTTCTGAATGTCCTAGAGAGATCAGGTTTGTTTTGGTGTACTCCAATCAACAGCCCCTACAACCACAAAAAGGAATGGAGTCATTAGCACTTATGGTTTGTAAATGGCACCCAGAATTATGTTGCACGAAGCACAATTTCACATCATTCTGGGTCCATTTGTGTGAAAACAAGGTCCATTAAGGCTGAAACGTTACAAGAAGGTAGAATCTATTGAGTTGTAAGTGATCTGAATGTTTCATGATGATAGCACTTTCCTAAGGGGGTCAAACCATGTCCCAAAGGTCACCGGGCCTGGTGTCACTTTAAAGAATTAGTCCAGTTACACATTTGTGGGCTTATCACTTGGCTTCTGAATATCCTAGAGAGGTCAGGTTTAATTTAGAGTACTCCAATTAACAGCCCCCATTACCCCAAAAAGGAATTTAGTAATTAGCACTTATGGTTTTTAAATGGCACCCAGAATTATGTTGCACGAAGCACAATTTCACATCATTCTGGGTTCATTTGTGTGAAAACAAGGTCCAATCAGGCTGAAACGTTACAGGAAGGTAGAATCTATTGAGTTGTAAGTGATCTGAACGTTTCATGATGATAGCACTTTCCTAAGGGGGTAAAACCATGTCCCAAAGGTCACCGGATCAGTGTCAATTTAAAGAAGTAGTCCAGTTACACATTTGTGGGCTTATAACTTGGCTTCTGAATGTCCTAGAGAGATCAGGTTTGTTTTAGTGTACTCCAATCAACAGCCCCTACAACCACAAAAAGGAATGGAGTCATTAGCACTTATGGTTTGTAAATGGCACCCAGAATTATGTGGCACGAAGCACAATTTCACATCATTCTGGGTTCATATGTGTGAAAACAAGGTCCAATCAGGCTGAAACGTTACTGGAAGGTAGAATCTATTGAGTTGTAAGTGATCTGAACGTTTCATGACGATAGCACATTCCTAAGGGGGTCAAACCATGTCCCAAAGGTCACCGGGCCTGGTACCACTTTAAAGAAGTAGTCCAGTTACACCTTTGTGGGCTTATAACTTGGCTTCTGAATGTCCTAGACAGGTCAGGCTTGTTTTAGTGTACTTCAATAAACAGCCCCTACAACCACAAAAAGGAATGGAGTCATTAGCACTTATGGTTTTTAAATGGCACCCA